>NC_135657.1:30413222-31782107 GCF_964188315.1 Podarcis muralis
GGAGGAGGAGGAAGAGGAGGAGGAGAAGAATGATGATTTTAACATGGACCTGTCTTATATATTGTATAGTATCCAGTGCTGTCACTTTGCTGATGGAAGGTGTGAGCAGAACAGAGAAGGATGCAATTTTTAGTGACTGCACCCCATCAGTCCCTGAACTTTCCTAAATTTGCTCTGGAGGCTTGTGGAGCCCAGAGCAGATTTTGGGGGTGCAGGGTGCTTCAGAGGAGAGAGAAAATCTCCCTCCTCTTTCACCTGACTGATGCCTTCTATCAGCAAAGGGCAACAGCATCAGATACCCCCTGTTCTTTATAGCAGCTCATTGGCTATCTTGACTTGAACAAGAGTTATCCCGGGGGGTTGGGGGTGTATTTCTTTAACATTCAGGAAAAGGGCCAGGATCCTTTCAAAACTGTTCATAGATTTAAGCTTAGGTTTGGAAAGTTCATGGTGAACATACCAGTTTGATGTTTAAAAGTACAATATATGTCAAAATGTCTTCAAATAATTGGGCCTTAATGGCAAAGTTCTGACCGTAACTGCCAGGCAGAAACAGCCATCTGTTCTCCATGTCGTTTCATTATTTTCATGCATGCTTGAACCATCCTTTGATTTCCACTTGCTTACTCTGTTTCCTTTGAACTGTAATGTGCTTAATAATTTTTAGGAATGTGAAAGCCTGAAGAATTTAAAAGATGTATATTGGTGTCTCTTTAAGGTAGCAAATTGGAACTGACAACCTTTAAAAGGTTGTAATATTAACTTGAAGCTTTTTCTTTTTCTTTAAGAAGTCAGATTAAGGATGCTCAAGATGGAAATAATCCAGTTTTGCTTCTAATGCAAGTTTGCCAGCTAAAATAGGGCAAATGTGCTTCCAAAGCTAATGTAGAAGTGGTCAGAGTACCTTTGCCAAAGAGCTGCCTATTAAAATCTTCACACTGTCAGGTCCCTCAGGCTCCGCTTCTGATACTGTTCTCTTTTACTGCAGGAAAGACTTCTGATGTCAATGCACCATTCCTCTTTTTTTGGGGGGGGTGTCATTTGATAGTTCAGTACATTGCAGATCTTTGATTTATTCAGATATATTTCTGAATTTCTTGTGGCTCTTTCTGTTATGCAACTTATTCACGCTTCCTTTTAAAAATCGAAACTCCAGTATTGGAGTGGGGTGGTACAAAAGCGTTTTATTATAACTCACCCTAAGAAAGAAAGAATGTCAAAAATTATACGTATCTGAACTGTAATATTAGATTTTGTGTGTATTTACTACATTTTAACAAATACATTGTGGGAAGAGCCAGCAAAGTTCAGTATATAGTTGTAATGGCTTCTACCATACTTTTTCCGGTAAACGTAATATTCTGTTTCATTTAGGAGATTTTCTGTTGCTTCAGCACAATGATGATCTATGTTTCCTTGATGTACCTCCAGTGTGCCCATCCAGTGCTAATTAAAATGTATTCTTTATTACCTCAGCAGTGCTGAGCCAATAGATTTCATTAGGGAACCATTAAGAAAACACCTCTTACCATTTCTTCTACAACAGAAAACTTACTAATCCAGTCCGGTTTTTAGAAAACAGAACAGAACAACGCTACTCCATTGTGGGCTTGGATGTTGCCTTACTTTAGAGCAGGGTTTCTCAGACTTGCGTCCCCAGCTGTTTTTGGACTACAACTCCCCTCATCCGTAGCTGACGTCATGGATGATGGGAATTGTAATGCAAAAAACAGCTGGAGACCCAAGTTTGGGAAACCCTGCTTTAGGGTAGGAAACTTCCAGCCTGTGGGCCTGTTCTGGCCTGTCAAGGGGTCCAGTTGGCACATGCCATTTTCCCCAAACCTTGCCCACCTGTCAACCAGGTGATGCTTGCAGTATGCAGGCTTCAGCTGTTGTGGAATGGAGAAAGAAGTGATTTGCCAGCATGTTGCTCAGAGCTTCTTAAAGTGCTGAGCATAAGGCTAGCAATGCCCCTTGAGCTGTGGTATCCAAGGTATTTTATTTTGATGTCTCCAGACAAAGCAGAGGTATCATAAAGCTATCATAAAAAGCTGAGATAATATTTCAGTCCTGGATGAGAATGGAGCTGTGAAAACATATTTGCAAAGGACAAGGAATAAATGTTACAGATTTATCAGTATGCATAACTTTGCAGCTGATGGAGGGTTAATTACCAAATCACATTATCTCCAAAAGCACACAAAATTAGCCAACCAAGGAAAAGTCAAAGTAAAAAGTTTCATAGAGTCTGAAGACTCTGAAGACTCTAACATACTGTCCAGTAGCACCTTAGAGACCAACTAAGTTTGTTCTGGGTGTAAGCTTATATATAGTGGGAGGGTGGGACTACTGTAGGACTAATTGCAGTCATTAACAGTCGTCAACAGGTTTACCATACCCATTGAGTCAATCACTCATCCCCTACTACCCTTCTGAGAAAAACCGCTCCCCACCCTCCCACTATATATAAGGGTCTGGTGACTTCTTTTTCAGTGTATCTGAAGAAGTGTGCATGCGCACGAAAGCTTATACCCAGAACAAAGTTAGTTGGTCTCTAAGGTGCTACTGGAAACAAATTTAAATTTTTTATTTGTTTAGACTGCGTCAGACCAACACGGCTACCTAAAGGTAAAGGTAAAGGTACCCCTGCCCGTACGGGCCAGTCTTGACAGACTCTAGGGTTGTGCGCCCATCTCACTCTATAGGCCGGGGGCCAGCGCTGTCCGGAGACACTTCCGGGTCACGTGGCCAGCGTGACAAAGCTGCATCTGGCAAGCCAGCGCAGCACACGGAAACGCCGTTTACCTTCCCGCCAGTAAGCGGTCCCTATTTATCTACTTGCACCCGGGGGTGCTTTCGAACTGCTAGGTTGGCAGGCGCTGGGACCGAGCGACGGGAGCGCACCCCGCCACGGGGATTTGAACTGCCGACCTTTCGATCAGCAAGCCCTAGGCACTGAGGCTTTTACCCACAGCGCCACCCGCGTCCCTACCTGAATGTAAATCTACAGACTGCAATATGAGGGAATTGTAAAGGTGGTGTATTTTCTTTTTTCTTATTGCTGATTCTGTTTGGTGCAATAAATACTTTCTGGTCCAGTTTGGGCTACTAAATGGTAGTTTGAACTCTGCATCAGGCAGAATGGAAAATAATCAGCTATATGGAGACCACATTATACTCGCATGATTTAAACCTCAGCACAGTAGGACGTAATACTCATAGTGGGTTAAATCCTTCTGCAAGCATCTATAGTCTTGTGATTAAATCCTAATAGATGGTATTTTTCTTGAAACTGGATTCCCTTTCCATGTCTCTATAGAAGGAAGTGGTTTAGCCAAAGAACACATTTAAGGACACAGAATTTAATTCTGCTGTAGTCGAATATTCAGTTTTGATAAGAAATAATCTTTTGGACTAGGGATATTGTGTACATTTTTAATTCAAATAAAGTTTCCAAGAGCCTGTTAATGTTATTTTTTTATCTGAAAAGATTAAAGTAGGCTGTTACTGCCTTCTGTCTCAACTTTCCTATTAGCCGGCAGAATTATTTCTGCTTCACTGTTCCAGATTGTTAAGCTGTTGCAGAGAAAGTTATGGGCATACGGCTAGAAATTTCTGATAACCTCATGGCTTAGTCCAATTGATCCTATTAAAACTATGCATAATCCACCGGGGGGGGGGGGAACAGTGGAGTTTCTTTGCTCTTACACTCCACATATTTTTACAACCAGGAGTTGTTATTGTTGTAATAGCTCTTGAAATACATTTTTTAAAAATCCAACGAAGTGCTTCCCTGTTAGCTTTCACTGCTTCAGAAAGCACAACTCTCTCATTACCCTGATTCACTGGGTCCCTTTTGCTAGAAAACTGTCAGGAATGCAGTAAAGAAGTTTTGTTTTTTCATTTAATTGAAGTGCATTGTATATACAGTGGAACCTCGGTTGTTGATCACTTCGGAAGTCAAACCTTTCGGCTTCCAAACACCGACAACCTGGAAGTGAATGCTTCCATTTTCAAACGCGCCTCGGAAGTCATTCGACTTCCGAGGCGTGTTTCTCCATTTTCTCAATTGATTTTGCCGACTGGCAATTGATCCTCAGTTGTCAAACGTTTCGAAAGTCGAACGGTCTTCCAGCATGGATTACGTTTGGCAACCGAGGTTCCACTATAGCACATGTGGAGAAACTTCTGGGAGAAATTTGCTGTGCGTGCAATGAATTGTTTCCCATGAATCAACTAGTTCTCCACATTTCTATATTCATTCGCCATTCAGGACTCCTCCTGAAATCTCACCCATATTTTAGGGCGACTTTCTCCTAATGTGCACATTGCTGTGTACAGTTTTGCCTAAACCAGTGGTACCTCGGGTTAAGAACTTAATTCGTTCCGGAGGTCCGTTCTTAACCTGAAACTGTTCTTAACCTGAAGCACCACTTTAGCTAATGGGGCCTCCTGCTGCTGCCACGCCGCCGGAGCACAATTTCTGTTCTCATCCTGAAGCAAAGTTCTTAACCTGAAGCACTATTTCTGGGTTAGTGGAGTCTGTAACCTGAAGCGTATGTAACCTGAAGCGTATGTAACCTGAGGTACCACTGTACATGGGATACCTAAGGGAGTTTTCTCCAGTGCAACTTAGATGTGTTTGTTACTTGCCAAAACCATCTTCCATATAACTCTGATAGTAGTGATGATAAATTATAGACCCTGAGCTAAAGTGATCCTTGACCATCTTAGCCAAAAGCAAACAGTGCTTGGTAGATATGGATTGTATTTTCATAAGCTTGCAATTTTATATTGTAAATGTATTTCAGTGTGCTGCTTTAATTCACAATGTTTGCCTCAGATCTGCGAGCTGCTGAAGCACTAAGTTCTGACAAGCAGATCTTGTCTTCAGGTAGATCAAACGTTTCGTGAAAGGCTGAATCAGTCTTCACTTCCAGTAAGAAATGTTGGCTATTTATTATGTCATAAAGACACAGTAAAATGCATCTTAGATTTTTGTGTTTCTTTGTTTAGAGTATTTTTGTTTAAACCCCATTTTTAATTTTCTACATCAAGTTAACAGCTGGGTTAACCGTTGCATCAAACAGATTGATGTGTGCTAGTAAAATAGAGGTTCAGTTAATGTTTCCCTTTCATCAATTTCCATTGTAAAATGCAGCAGCTGGAGAACTTTGAAGAACCACAATAGTATGTACACGTAGCTACTTGACTTTAAAGCAGTGTTTATTTTTTGAGGTAGTAATTTTTTCCGAATGCTTTGAAGTTCTGGTCATCATCTCTAGAGATGGCTTTGTAAAAAGATTACATGAGAGTTTATTCTTTAACGGGATTAAATCAGTGTTTTTGTTTTTACCAGCTATTACTATGCTACAGACTGTTTGGGGCAGGGCAGGTGTAGGATTTTATCATGTTCGACTATATTCCTGTGTGGATATTTACTTTCTTGACATAGCTGTATTATGATAAATGAACAGGGTGGTAAGAGATTTCCTGTTTTGGCAGATTCATAATCACAGAACATGGCAAACGTGATTTTGTGTATGTGGTGTTACACCAGTCTCTTTCAACAGCAGTATGCATATATGTACACAACTTAAAATGTCCACATATGTGGAGCTGGAACCCCTGATTGGTCCAGGCTTCCGAGGAGGATGCACACAGGTCTTTATAAATGTTTTGCGCTTGAATATGATAGCCATACTCTGCTTATGGCCTTTCCCCGGTTGATGTAGAAGTTAACTTTTATTTATATTTCCCCGGATCTTTGTTGGGGTATGTTCTTACACTTTTGGGCAGCTACACCTACACCTTAAAACTGATCTGCTCATTTAGTATTAGTTATATCTAACCTCTTTGCAAGTTTTTACTGTTTGATGATGTTGCTTTTTTATTATTGTTATTGGTGTTGTGTTGGGAGCCACCCAGAGTGGCTGGGGAAACCCAGCCAGATGGGCAGGGTATAATTAATTAAATTATTATTATTATTATTATTATTATTATTATTATTATTATTATTATTATTTATTAATGTCTTCTTGAGCCTTTTCTACCTGCTTTAAGACGGAGGTAGGAAAAAATAATTTTGCAGTTGGCCCTTCTCTAGGAAAGACTTTTCCATAAATGTTGAGTAAGAATGTATTCTCTTTTGCACAAAAATCACATGTTATAACTGGTGTGGCTCCATACTTCAGGTGATAATTGTGCTCCTCACTTAAAAACACGACACATGTAAAGTGTGAAGGATATTCTAAACTTTGAGCATCCAGGTATTTGCATCACAGGGGCCGTTACTGAATCAGGACTATGCGGAGATGTGCGCATGGATCTGAATCAATTTTAGACAGTGACTTTGGAAATTAATGCATGTATATACAGCAGCTTTGGTCTTTTGGCAGTCATTAAGTGGTTAGTCTGAAACTAATTAAGCCCCATGAAGGATTTATGGCATACCTTGTCATCTCCCTTAAATATGTTTTTCACATTGTTGTAACATCTTCTAAATGGAATTTTAATGCATGGTTTAAACTTGATACTAATTAGCCAGTACAAACTATCTTGAATTTTGGGCGGGAAAGTCCTAGGCACAAATCCTGCAGCAAGGTCCTTCAGGGTGAAGAGGTTCACATCTAGTGGAAAGGAAGCCCTGTAACCAAGAACCCACCACTCCCCCCCCCCTTATGGGGGGAGGGAACCATGTTTAAAACTGCTAAGTAGAGATAGCTATCAACTTGTCCCCTCCCTCTCCCTGCCCTGCTTCCTCCAATTGGGGTTCCCACAGGTGATCACCCCCAAATAGTAATGACAAGAGTAGCAAGGCTGGTTGCGCCAGTGATTTTTGAGGTACCACTTCAGGTGACAATGGGTAGACAATGGGACCCTGCCCGACTTCCCTTGTGTGGTGGCATTTCTTTGCTTGTTCAGACCCAGAAACCTCCTCCCTAAATAAATTCACACTTGACTCAAAATTTTGGTTTGGTTTTTGGCAGAATTTAGGCCACAACTTTATTGATTACAGACAGTGACTGGTTGCATAGGCTCTGGTTCAGCTAGCTCCCTGTCATGCAGGTAGTGCTGACCCAAGACACCAGCATAGCTCAGCCAAGGGTGAACACCTGGATAAGCAGAAAGCCGGGCACAGGCTAACTCTGCCACCCAAATGTCCCCCTGGACTCAAGCACGGGCACAACCCCCTCTCAGGGGTTAACCAAACCATTGAGTCCCTGGATTCCTTTAACGAAATACCCTTCACATAGGGATGACGAGAGCGTTCTCCCATCCCTATCACCTGAACCAGAGCCTATCCGCAACCTTACAAGTTGTGATGATTTGCTATGCGGCAGGCGAAACCCAAATGGCAACAGCCAATCAGCCAAGTGGGGAAAATTCCTGCAGTGCCCCAGTCCTAACGACAGACGACACACAACAACATAGTAAAGTCAAGCGCAACAAGCCCTAAAAGTAGAGAGGGGTGGGCGGGTGTTCCGAATGCATGCGCCGAAAGAGGAAGCTCTGGGTCATGTGCATGGGCTTAAATAGGTCCCTCGAACCGTTTAGACTGCATCCCATTGCCCAGATTGTACCCAGCTTCGAGGGACCGAACATTCGGGTGTTGTGGCTAACCAATTGTACCCACCCACAACACAGGGTGTCGGTTGTCCAGGTCTCACCGCAATACGTGCCCTCTTTAAGGGAGGACCTGATTTGCCTGAGGCTCTCTGCCTATGTGTATATATATATATGCAAATGCTGGTAGAGGGTGCCAAACTGGATCTTTGACCCTGGTGAAATAAAGGCTAGTTTCGCCACTGCTTGTATTATGTGCATGTATCTCTTTTAGTCTTGAATAAGTTATGACTGGGTGTGTGCTCACTGGAAGGACAGATCGTGAAGCTGAGGCTCCATTACTTTGGCCACCTCATGAGAAGAGAAGACTCCCTGGAAAAGACCCTGATGTTGGGAAAGATGGAGGGCACAAGGAGAAGGGGACGACAGAGGATGAGATGGTTCGACAGTGTTCTCGAGGCTACCAGCATGAGTTTGACCAAACTGCGGGAGGCAGTGGAAGACTGAAGTGCTTGGCGTGCTCTGGTCCATGGGGTCACGAAGAGTCGGACACAACTAAACGAATAAACAACAACAAGTTATGTATAATATTCAAGGAAGGTTATAAAGAATTCTGGTTTTGTGTAGGGGTGTCAGAGAATATGTAAGCTTCACCTCTCATGGAGAACCTATTGTAAAGCTAGAGATTCATTATGAGACACTGACTTGCGATAGCTGTGTTTTGCGATGGCCTCTGGCTTTTGTGGGGGGAAAATTAGAAACCAGAGCTTTTCCATAGTGCAGTAATAACAATATTGCGACCCTTTTCTTTGGGCAAGTTAGTTAGAAAGCTCTTTTTGACTTTAATTATTAGTTTACCCTGCCATGTGAGCAGAGCACCTCCTAAATCCGGTTTGTGCCTTGAAGGCGTGAGAATTTCTCTACTTCTTGAGGTCTGTGCAAATCATCTGCACTACAAAGGAATCACATCTCAGTCCATTTTGGTAATCTGGGAAGGACAAATATTTAGAAAAGGCTGTGTAACAATAGCAAAAGGAGAAGTAAATTAAAGTGTGCTGGGATCTTGTCCTAAATTGTATTTGACTTGAAGTTCAAGAAGGAGAAAAATGCCTTCTTTGGTTTAGGTTTTTAAATGGGTGGAGGAACTAGAGCATCTCAAGAAAGTAAAAATAAGCATTTGCTTTGTTGTTTTTAAAATAGTGTCTCAACTTTTTAATTTGATTTTTAAAAAATACATTGGTGTAGCACAAGCTTTAATTTATAATTTAGAACAGTTGAGAAATGGTTTTATTTGTCTTGGCTGTTGCATCTTTATTTAACGTACTTAAACATTTATCCTCTGTTGAGCTTTAGAGATCACGGTGAACATGTAAAATTAGGAATTAGCAAATAAAACTCTCAGTATAATATTACAGCACTGCAATATTGTGGAGTATTTGTGTATATTCTGCACATGATCAGAAACCTGCTTACATAAATATGCTTCAGAATAAAATAATTAAAAGTGCAATTAAAAACACACCATAATAAAGTGAAAACTCTGAGGCCCTGCCGTTCTGCCCAGTATCTGAACTGGGGACTCTGAGGCCTGATTTATAGCTGTTGTAGAGAGAAGTGATATAAAATTATTAAATAGTGAGTGACCTGACTTGGTTCTCTGAAGGTTTTAGAGCCTACTTCAGGCACAAAGAGAAATGGAGTTGTGAAAGATTGTTCTTTGTAACAGGCAGACTTTACGAAGTCAGTGGATCCTGAGACAGATGGATGCCAACAAGGGGAAAGTGAAACAAGTAGATTGGCCATGCCTGGCTTAAATACCTAAGAGCCTGACCTTTTGATCCAGCAGGGGAAATACAGCAGGACCTTCTTTCTGCCTGCTGATTTTAGGCATCCAAATATTTCTAGTTCCTTGTAGCTCAAATCTCCAGCTGTAGCAAGTAAAAAACTGGTTTTTGTTTAGTAGTCTTTGTTGGAACTACAGCTGCAGAGAACATTCAGTGTGTGAATTATAGAATCATAGAGTTAGAAGGGACCATGAGGATCATCTGGTCCAACCCCTTGCAATGCAGGAATCTTTTTGCCCATCACGGGGCCCAAACCCACAACTCTGAGATGAAGAGTCTCATGCTCGACCAACCGAGCTATCAGGATCTTAAGAGGTTAATTCTGTTATTGGTCTAACTGACAGCAGACTTAATTGGCTGGAGGTTCTAGTCTGTTGGGTTTCGGCTGTGAGTGAAGAAGAAGATTGGAATTTGAGTAATGGAGGAATTGGAGAGGAAAGTGGTTCTGCAGGCAGTTTGCTCCCTTTTTAGGCTTGACGTAACAAAGACAACCCCCCCCCCCTTCATTTCTCATCATATTATATGTTGTTCTTGTTCAGTTGGTTAGCATTAAAGTATTATCAGAATTTCATTTTCTCTCTGGACTCGATTCTGCTTTATTCTTGTCACTCTAATAATGGTTGTTGAACACGTTAAACACACACAGTTAAGTGCAAGGTATTGAACCTGAGATCTTTTATGTACAGTACTTGAATTTAGGAACATGTTTCTTGAGCAAATACAGTGGTACCTCAAGTTACATACGCTTCAGGTTACATACGCTTCAGGTTACAGACTCCGCTAACCCAGAAATAGTACCTCGGGTTAAGAACCTTGCTTCAGGATGAGAACAGAAATCATGCTCCCGCAGCGCGGCGGCAGCAGGAGGCCCCATTAGCTAAAGTGGTGCTTCAGGTTAAGAACAGTTTCAGGTTAAGTACGGACCTCCAGAACGAATTAAGTACTTAACCCGAGGTACCACTGTAGTTTGAAGTCCAAGTCAGTCCTCATACACTAAATCTCTTTCAGCTCCTACCTTCCAGCCAGGCAAGCAGCCACACAATTTCTCTGCCATAACAAAAATATTCTGTTTCTACTATAGCTCTATGAAGACCCACTGTTGTTTTTTTTTTTTGGGGGGGGGGTTGAGCTGGCTAGTTTTATGTTTTATTTCCTTCTCATTACTGTAATTGGAAAAGCACAGATTTGCTATAAGGTTTAGCCAGATTATTTAATGATGAGAAGCAGTACAAAGTCATGGTTCTGCTCTTAGTATATTTTAGCAGAGCCTGCTGCATGGCTGGCTGCTTATTTAACATCTCTGTGAATGTTAAAAGAACAATCACATTAAAAATCACATTAAAATTACTGGTCCATGGGTTTGTCACATTCTAAATTGCTTAACTTTTTGCATTCAATTAGACCAAATGAAAGTTGTTTTTTGTCAGAACAATTTGGTAGGTAGCAATGTCAGTATCTGCTTGTCTTCTTTTTCTTTTTTCGTACTTGCCTACTTTAAAGTGCTTTTGTTTCTGATCTTCATGAGCAACTGATGATGAGCAGAGAGTGAACGAGCATTGATGGTATTCTCAGTGTATTGTGCACAATTTCCCCTGGCCTGAACTGTAGCCTGTATTGTTGGGTAGAAGTGTGATACAGCACACCAACCCTTCTGAGAAATTATAGGGGTGGAGCCAATCCAAACACTGTTTTCATTAGCCTTCAGTTTACTGAGAATGCTTGTCAGAAACCTTTGGTTTTGGAGGGTGATGTCATGATCATTGCACACGTTACTTTTACAAGGGGGGCAAATATACAAAAAAAGCCTTGTGCAGTTCAGCCCTGAGATTGGACATGATGACACTTTAACAAGTATATCTTGGAGAGAGGGAAAAGGAAGGGTCTGTCCAAAGGAAAATGTGAAACTTGTTATTTTGCATTTTATGTACCGTTGGTTGTTACTTTTTATATATAGTTACTCCAGGTTATTTGAGATCACTTTGATTAAGATCCTACAACTCAAACATGCATTTGTTTTAATATTAAGGCTACATTCCTAAGGTTGCAAGGGAGAGGAACTGAAGACATTTGAACTGCTTTATCCTGCACCTGGCTGGGCCTATATGCAAGTTTCCAACAACAACTGTACTCTTAACGCTTTCCCTTCCCCTTTGACTGGCAGTGGCTTTTCAGACAGGAGTCTTTCTCATCCTTACCTGCAGATACCAAAGATTGATCCTTGGACCTTTTCCATACAAAACATGTGGTCTACCACGAGGTAGAGGAAAAGGGAAGGAGAGATTTAGACATGCTCAGACGTTTATTTAAATTTCTCTCTGGTTTGTGGCCTGTCACAGTGCCAGGAGGACTTTGGACCCAAGCCACAACTCAAGATAGCAGCCCCCTTCTGCTTCTTCAGATTATGGAGCTCTAACATCTGTTGGCTTTGAAGGAACCAGCCATAGTCTATGACATCAGATCTCTTGACATTGGAGGGGTAGATTTGACCTAATTTGCAGCCCCTGGAATGCCCTTCCAGATATTGTAGGATTACGCTCTGGGTTTCTTCATTTTGACAGTTTTCAGGGTCCTACTATAGAATCATTATATCGGCCTTTGTTTCCCTACCATTGAGGAAGGCTCAGGGGAGAAGTTTGGTTTTGCAGATGGGTTGTTTAAAAATAGGGATGGATCTCTTACCCACTTGAGAAGTTGGCTGCTTCTTTGTGATGCACACTCATCCCGGTAGCTTTCAGATAATTTTCACTTCAAGGCAGTGCAATTGTGAAAGCAGCATCTAAACTAGCATTGTTGCATATCAGTTCGATGCCTCTGTCATCACTGTAGAAGACTGTTGTGCAGTGCCTAACTTGCTGTTTGGAAGAGTTCTTATCCTGTGCACATCTCCTTCTGGTAGCTTAAAAAAATCATTTGTCATTAGTTAAATTTATGGTGGCAGTTTTAGATTTTGAGGAAGCTCTAGTGACCTCTCAGGTAATTCAGTGAACCTGTCACCAATAATTCCATTCCTTAGCTAATAGTACAGAGTTTAATACAGAAATTATGAGCTAGGCCTCTTTCCACCCCAGGGAAGATTTTTTTTTTTTTAAAAAAAACCATTTTTGAAGGGTCATGGTGCATGTGTAATGTATTTAAACAGGGGTTAGGAGATTTTGTACTTTGAAGAGGAGTTAAGCTTTCTCTAAGCTCTAAAAGTGTTCTCTTTTTAAGAAGACTCTTGGTATAAATCAGTTATATAATAACCCTTGATTCTTAACTTTCTGTTCCTTACCATGAAACTATACACAAATTAATATGAACGCTATTGGAATATCGGTGTACTTCCAAAGTTTTACATAGTTCTAGTATTACAACAGTTCCAACTCGCCCAGCCATATACAGTATGTGGGCTCTGTCCTCATAACTTTCTGGCCTGGCTACAGGTTTAGGGACTTGGGAATGTGAGAAGAAAGAACGTTGTTTTAGGCTGTTGAAGATGGAGTCTGAGGCTTGCACTGTCTGTCTGTCTGTCTGTCTGTCTCTGTGCTGTGGTTGGCATGGAATTAATTGGCAGGCTCATATGTTGTGTGGATTTTGTCCCCATCATCAGTATTTTTTGGAACAGCTTCCATTTTCACTGGTGTTACAGATGCTGAATAAATTTTTGAAAGGAAGCTGAGAGCCTGTAGAATGCAAAGGCTGACAAAGTTTATTTGGAACTAAGTGTTAAAACACTTATCAGCATTACCACACACTTAAAAGTAAAATAACACTGAGAATTACAGGTGGGTTTCCTCCCGTCCCCCCAACATGGTTGTCATGGGTGCGGGGAGAGAACCAGTCTCATATGCGTAATATTAGCTTTTCTGCAAGTACAGCTCTTCACTCATTGCTGTTGGAGAAGATGGAGCCTGAAGCGCCTTCACATATAGTGCTTCCTAAAAACAACTATGATATATATTGTTAGTTATACAATTGATCATCATTCAACTATATTTTCTTACTTGTGAATAACAGTGAGGAGGCTGACAAATCCTGCATTAGTTTAAGGGCTATGGAAAGCTGTGCAGTGGGAGCATATACCTCCTTCATTGCTCAAGCTTTAGGTTTTTTGAACCTTAAGCTGGTGCAACTGTAAATGGGTTGAACCTTTCCCATAGCCTTGGTGAGTTTGGAAAGGAGCCCTGATAAATTTGTGGCAAGGAGGCACAATGGATTATTTCCTTCTGTCTCTTCAGAGACTGTCAAATCGATGTAATGTCAGTGCTTTTTAAAAAAAATGAAGGTATGAGGCTACTTATTTTAATAATAATAATAATAATAATAATAATAATAATAATAATAATAATTTTTATTATTTATACCCCACCCATCTGGCTGGGTTTCCCAGTACACTCAAAATGGTGTACTTGCAAGAGTAAGCCAACACATGTGCAAATAATCTTAAATGCACATGATGATTAGCGATTTCTATGACTTATTGCCTTGAAATTAATGATAACTTTATTAAATAAGTCACAGTAAGTTAAAGTCCCTTAGCAGTGTACAGTGGTGCCTCGCAAGACGAAATTAATTCATTCCGCGAGTTTTGTCGTCTTGCGATTTTTTTCGTCTTGCGAAGCACGGTGTCGGAAAAGTTTTGGAAAAGCTTCAAAAATCACCAAAGTCTTCAAAAACCTCAAAAAAGGCTACCACATCGCAACTGTATTAACGGTGTAAAGAAAAAGGAAACAAACTTGCAAGACGTTTCCGTCTTGCGAAGCAAGCCCATAGGGAAAATCGTCTTGCGAAGCAGCTCAAAAAACAAAAAAACCCTTTCGTCTTGCGAGTTTTCCGTCTTGCGAGGCATTCGTCTTGCGAGGTACCACTGTACTAGTTGTGCTAGTGGAATGGCTTGCACAGGAGACGGGCAGGAAGGCAGCACAGTTATTGTTGCTGGTTGTGCCTGATACTTGTCCCTGATACTTGTTGCAGAACAAATTTCCGCTAGTGTTGCAATGGATTTCTTATTGTGAAGCCATTATTCTTGTGCTTAATGCTACTGCAACAGCCCTTGCACTGACAGTCAAAAAATGTTGAATTTGTGCTTCTGGTTTGAAGAAAATAGTTGAATTTATGCATTGTTTTCAAATAATAATAAAAATTACCTCATATATTTGTTGAACTAAGCCATTTTAAAAGTTACCAGCTTATAATTAGAGCTGGTGGTTTTCCTTTAGTGTGAGCTATGCAAAACTGGAGTGTCCCAGAGACATTTAACACATGCTTCTGAAGGCACTGAAGGTTAGCTCTCTCAAAGCCCGGCCATTGATTTATCTGCATGCAAGAGGAATTCCCAGGCTCCCATCTCTTTGCCAAGAGACAACTAGAAAATATTGTCTCCGCATTGGAAGAGCTGTGTTTGGGCAGTGCTCTCAAACCCAAGCAGCCTAGTGAATAAACATTTAAATTTGTGCTCAAACAACATTTTCTCTTGCCTTGTCTGCTTCAGCATTCATTAGTGTGTCAGCAAATCTCAGATCAGATAAAACCTTCTGTATGAGCTGTTGCAATGACCATTTACTCAAATCACTTGGACCTCTTTTGTAAAGAAAAAACCCCCTGTAGTCTTAATACTTATTTCATTACCCTAAGCAGGAAAAAGTGTAGGTGCTGAATAAAGGCAGCTATTAGAGTCCATGGTGTTACAGTTCTCTGACTTAAGCATCAACCTCCCAGGTTGATGCCATAACTGTTCATTTGATAAAAGAAACATTTATGAGAGCCATATACATAGCTTAAGTTGTCCCTAATTGAACATTCACAGCCTCCCCCTTTGTGTATGGAAAAACTTTAGCACAGGCAGATTCCAGAAGCCTGCAGAGAATGTAATACAGTGTTATAGAATATTCATTTGTTAAATACCAAAAAACGCAAATCGAGTAAACCAAATGAGCCATCATAAGATGCAAAGCAGCACAGATTATTATTTTTTTAAAAAATATTAATGGCTGCACTCCTATTCATCTAGCCATGTAAAGAGTTGATATCATCTCATAAAGCTTAAAAACATAGCCATGATGAAAACAGACATAAAACATCAATAACAGTCTTGCATAATGCTAGTTAATAATGAAAGGTAGTGTTCTAAATTAGCCGAGTGAGTTTTGCGACTGGCAACCATGTGGAAATCTCTGGGTGCTAGGTTGGCAATGGACGTCTCCATCTAGCTGGCCCCTCCAGTTTTCTTAAGCAGGCAAGAAGCAGAAGAGCTTATTTATTGTATTTATAGCCCACCTTTTTCTACAAGGAGTGCATGGTTCTTCCGCGGCTCAGTTAATCCACACAACACCCTTGTGAGGTAGCTTAGGTTGAGAAGCAAAATGTCACATGGAAAAGGATCTGAAATATTTTCCTTGAAGCTTGAATCTGTTTTATTCTGCGTTGTTGTATTTGATGTACCGGTATTTGATGTTTCAATGTGTTGTAAACCGCTTTGTGTTTTCCCCCCTTTAAAATGTAAAGCGGTATACACATGAAATGAATAAGAATAATAATTGGACCTGCGCCAGTAGCAAAACACGCCTGGCACTGGGGGAATTTTGAACACTGCTGCAAGACCCTGAGACGTAAATGCTATGTGGTCCAGCATCACCTAGAACCAGCTACCCACATATAAGTAGAATCACTGCAACCCAGTGTTGTCTCCACCCAGCTTGGACCGCTGCTCCAGAATTCCATGACTGATGATACCGAAAGCTGCTGAGAGATCTATTGTTACTAGTTCTCCTGAAACTAGTAACAATAGAGATTGGCAGGACTCTTCATGATACTAATAGTAATTAATTAATACATACCCAACCCATCTGGCTGGGTTTTTCTTGAATGGTTTCCCTTGAATACAGTGCGGCTTCCAAACTTGTAAGAGTTGACCAGGGTGTGGGTGGGTGCAGTTAGACAGCTAGCTCCGATATGGTGGTTGTGCTTTTCACCTTGTCTTAATTCTCACAAGGTAGAATTGAGAATACTTCCTTTTTGTTCTAACAGCATTGTACATAAATGGACAGGTGATGTCTTTTCTAGATGCCTGCCAAGCGATGTAATCAGTGTGTAACATCAAGATGGTGGGATTTCTAAAGTACCAACCTTGTCCAATTTATGAAGTGCTGCATGTGGCTTTTTGCATCATTTATTATGTTTACGGGTGATGGACTCATATCATCTCCCGCCTTGGCTGCTTGTAAAAATAGCCCAGTCTGGGGGTTTGCGTATACTTGTTCAAGTTTCCTATTAGTTGTAACTCATAGTGGAAAGCCAACACCTGTGATAATGGAATGCATATGACTGTGTAACTTTGTATAAATGTTAGTACAGCTGCGCTCCAGTGTAAGTCATTTATTAGTGGTGCATGTTTGTCAGATCAGGCAACTTGCTTGAAGTTACAAACAGGCGTGTTAAACTCTAGTTTAGAAAGTCAAGCTTCTATGACTGTTGAAACAATTTAATTTCCTCGTCCAATTTTATACATTTTGAGAAAGGTACACATTTTGAATGTTATTTGAAACATGCAAATTTTTGCACCGTTTTATATTTTAAACCATACGCTGCAGTTGTTTGATTTCTTTCAATAATTTTGGTTTACATCAGTTGTTTAACAAGCCTTTATGGTGTATGATGGGGGAACGACTGAATTGAACTGCATGATTGGTTTGTGTTGTGACTTTTAAAATCATAACATAAATTTTAATATTTACATTTTTATACTTATTCTGAGATCACTTGCAGTTACTTTATGTGGTACTACAAATGCATGGCAAGTTGCTGTTATGAGTAGCCAAATACACAGGAAATGTGTCAAAATGAGAACATATTCACAAACAACTTGAAATTGTTGAAGGCATTATTCCTCCCCAAGTGTGCACTGTTGCACATGTGAGTAGGGATAAGCATAGTGTCCACTCCCTGCTTAATGCTTGGGTACCATAGATATTTTCTTATTTTTAACAGAATAATGCAATCCTCTAGCCATCTTCCTCCTCTTGTGCATCTTGCGCAGTTTAAAAAATGACGTGTCCAAGGCTTTTATCATCTGAGGGAAGGAAAATGGGCACAGTGATGTAGAAATAGTTGTTGCTCGTAGTAATTTTTCACCGTACATAGGACAATGTGGTCTTGAAAGATACCATACCATCAGCTGTCTCAAAGTGACAACTTAAGTCATGGTACACACCAAACCTATCCATTCTTAAGGAAATCAGCCCTGAGTGCTCACTGGAAGGACAGATCCTGAAGCTGAGGCTCCAATACTTTGGCCACCTCATGAGAAGAGAAGACTCCCTGGAAAAGACCCTGATGTTGGGAAAGATGGAGGGCAGAAGGAGAAGGGGACGACAGAGGACGAGATGGTTGGACGATGTTCTCGAAGCTACCAGCATGAGTTTGACCAAACTGCGGGAGGCAGTGGAAGACAGGAGTGCCTGGCATGCTCTGGTCAAGGGGGTCACAAAGAGTCGGACACGACTAAACAACTAAACAAAAACAACACACCATAGTGCATGCTGTTATTCCAAGATCAGATGAGGTTGTCTCTTAGTTGTCAGAATAACTGGACCTTGGGATACATTACGAAACAAATGATTGAATTAGCCAGCAGGGAAAAAGCAAGTCAGACTGTACTTATTTAATTTCTTTGGACTTATTCCTGCATATTTGCAGAATATAATATGCATGCATGCATTCTTATGTTTATAGGTCCATAAGTGCTATTAAGGTTGGCATAGGACCAGCTATCATACCTCATAATACGCCACCAGAGCTTTTAAGCTGCTAAGGTAAGATACATATGACCCAACTCCACCAATGTCACACATTCCTTTGCTTATAACCAGCTGACTGTGTGTAGCGGAGATCAGCCTGTTTAACAGATTTTGTGGTTTGATTGAAACTCCACAGGTGTGTGTAGTGTTCCTTTTGAACTCAAGAGGTTATATTGTTGGTTAGCTTATCCATAAAGAATTGAAATTAAAGCATGCCTGCTGAGGTTATTAGTTGGCCTCTATTGTATGAAACCCTTTTGGTTTCTTTACTTAAATGCCTGTCTTCACTACACGTCTCTATCACAACCACACCTATTTATTTATAGAAATAGAAGATTCTTGTGTCTGAAAAGCAGTAGGTAGCAGAAAATTGGCCGATAAAATCATGCTTGTGGGAAATGATCATCACTAGTCATAGAAACAAAACAGACAGATTTCTACTGTTCATGAATTGTGACTTCACAGCTGAACTAGGCATCTTACTGCTTTTCATACGTGTTTAATAAGAAGTGGCTGCCATAGAGGCCAGTTGCATTTCTATAGTCTTCCATTGGTTTTCAGCCTGTCTTCACATGTTAACAAAATGTTTGTTCTTATTTTTGAGAGTTTGGCTACATCTTTCTTCAACATTTCTCTGGTTATTAAGATGCCTCATAATGCTAAGCTGAGTAATATGTGCAAGTCTCATTTGATAGTAATTCATGTCTGGGTCTGTATTGTCAAGGGCCACTCTAGTCTCCAGACAGTAGTCCTAGGGCTAGAATTATATTGGGCTATACAACTTACCGTAACCCTTTTGCACGAGCTCTTGCTCACTAATAACGCCTTCAAGGAGGTAATGGCCAGAGTATTGCATATAAAACCTAAGGAATGATGTTCCACTGAGGTGCATAGAATCTTTTTTGCAGCCCTTGACTATTGTAGCTTTCCCAGGACAGTGGTGCATGTCATGTGTGGAAGAGTGTGATTCCAGTTACCTTTAAAGGAGCAATTGCATAACTTGGGAATTCTTGCTGCCCTGTTTAGGGAAGTTTTTAATGACTGATGTTTTAATGTATTTTTAAGCTTTTGTTGGAAGCCGCCCAGAGTGGCTGGGGAAACCCAGCCAGATGGGCGGGATATTATTATTATTATTATTATTATTATTATTATTATTATTATTCCTGTCTCACCTTTGCTCCCGGATGCTTAGTTGACATGAGTGTTATTCACCTCTTCTGATATAGTGTAATAAAAAAGTAATGTAATATATAATATGCCTTCCTGGAAGATGGTGATTTGGGCACTGTGGTATGTTCCTTTCTGGATTAATTACTACAGTGCTCTGAATCACAGTGGAGATATATTTTATTTCAGTGATTTAAATCAACAAGTTAAAAGGCTGATTTAAGAACATAAGAAGAGCCCTCTGGATCAGACCAGCTGGCCATCTAGGCCAGCATCATGTTCTCACAGTGATGCTATGGGAAGTCTGCATGAGCACAACATGTAGATGGATAACTCAGTTGATTAGAGCGTGGTGCTGATAGCGCCAAGGTTGCAGGTTCGATCCCCAGTTACATGTTCCTGCATTGCAGGGGATTGGACTAGATCAGTGTTTCC
The DNA here is from genome assembly GCF_964188315.1 of Podarcis muralis. NCBI lineage: Eukaryota > Metazoa > Chordata > Lepidosauria > Squamata > Lacertidae > Podarcis > Podarcis muralis. Next base: position 30,433,009 of record NC_135657.1, read on the forward strand.
CAACCTTGGGCCTCCAGCTGTTTTTGGACTACAACTCCCATCATCCCTAGCTAGCAAGACCAGTGGTCAGGGATGATGGGAATTGTAGTTCAAAAACAGCTGGAGGCCCAAGGTTGGGAAACACTGGACTAGATGATTGTCAGGGTCCCTTCCAACTCTACAATCCTATGATTCTTCCTATTTCTGCTCCCTAACATGCAATGTGCTTTGGCCATAGCTGGGTCAGCATCTTCAACCAACCATCCACTACAACCACAGGATGTTTTTTCCTTGTCAGTTACTGCCAGTTCAGGCACCATATATGTGAGGTTAGATTTTTATTTATTTTTAATTTTTGCCCCAACTCACATCACTTTCCGCTTGTTTGTTTTGCCTTTGCAATTTTACTGCCCATTTACCAGGTTTGGGTAGATCCTTTTCAAACTCCTCTCAGTGCCCTTTTTGTTTTGACCATTTGTTGTCACCAGCAAACTTTGCTCTCTCGCTATTCACTCCTAACTCCAGGTCACTTATGAACAAGTTTAAAAGCTCAGGTCCCAATATAGATCCTGAGAGACCCTACTTCCTACATCCTTACATTGTGAGAACTGTTTTATTTTTTTACCGTCTGCTTCCTGTTCTTTAACCCACTACTGATCCATAAGAGGCCTGCCCTCTTACCTCATGAGTAAGCTTGGTTTGCTTCCTCTTTGATGAGGGACTTTTCCAAGAGCTTTTTGCAAGTCAGAGTATGCAGTGCCATCTAGATCGCCCCTATCCACATGCTTTTTGACACTCGAAGAACAAAACAGCTTCAAGTGGATTTGTTTAAATATAAGTGGTCTATAAAAATAATCCAAATAAATAAACACTAAAAAGGTCATACAGGCAGGGTTTCTTTTCACAAAGACTTATTCTTCTAAGTCAGGGGTAGGCAACCTAAGGCCCGGTGGCCAGATCCGGCCCAATCGCCTTCTCAATCCGGCCTGTGGACAGTCCAGGAATCAGCATGTTTTTACATAAGTAGAATGTGTGCTTTTATTTAAAATGCGTCTCTGGGTTATTTGTGGGGCATAAGATTTCGTTCTTTTCCCCCCCTCCAAAATATAGTCTGGCCCACCACCTGGTCTGAGGGATGGTGGACTGGCCCATGGCTGAAAAAGGTTGCTGACCCCTGTTCTAAGTGCTTGGTAATTCTAGCTTTATCATCAGTATTGCTTTCTTTCAGTTTTCCCAGAACGGACATGTAATTTTCTAGATCTTCCTGCCCTCTATCCCTTTATAAAAATAGCTGTTACACTGTCCAATTTTCAGCCTTCTGTAATGGAGGCTGATCTTACAAGTTAAAATTTTTTGTTAGAAGATAAGCAATTTCACATTTGAAATCTCTTGGGTGGATGCCATCTGGAACTGATGGTGTATTGCTTTTTATTTTGTCAGCAAGACCTAGATTTCCATCTCTTGTCACAACTGTTTACCTCAGTTTCTCAAAATTTCTTCCTGAGAAAGTTAGTTCAGGGACTGGGATCTGTCCTGCATCTTCTTCAGTAAAGATGCAACAAATTCATTCAGCTTTTGTTGTTTAGAGCGTAGTGCTGATAACGCCACGATTGCGGGTTCAATCTCTGTATGGGACAGCTGCATATTCCTGCGTTGCAGGGGGTGGACTAGATGAGCCTACGGATCCCTTCCAACTCTACAGTTCTATGATTTCCTCCTTTTGCACACCTTTTGACCTCAGATTCCGGACACATAAATTGTTTGACCGCAGATTCAGGAGACATAAAAGAAGGTGATTCGTTTATTAAACCCACTGCCACAAGATTTGGTGGCAGTGGCATCTCCAGACTTAAATGTCTTTTAAAAGGGTAGACAGGTTTGTGGAGGATAGATCTATTCAACATGATACCTAAATAGAACCTTCCAGGTTCAGAGATGGAATGCCTCTGCATACCAGTTGCTGGGATCTGGAGAACAATGGGAGAGGATTATTGCCTTTATTCCCTGCTTGTGAACTTCCCAGATGCATTTGACTGGCCTGGCCTCTGTTGGTAGCTGAATGTTGGAGTTGGTAGACTTTTTTGGGACTGACCCAGCCGTGCTTCTCTGCTGTTCTTAGTGTAGAGTGGGACTATGTTTGCAAAGTGTAGTGAAAAATCCATATACGTGATAGATCTTACAAATGAGGTACCTGGACGCTGGAGTTTAAAGTTTCTCTAAAATAGCAAACCAAATAAGGCCATTTGAAAGGGTCTTAATCTAGCAACTAGTTCAGTTTAGGAGGAAAAACACAGATATGTTTAGCAGCAATATTATGAGCGTCTCCTGCAGAAACGGGGGAAAGCCATGTTAATGGTAATATCCTGCCTTTCTAACCTTGCATGGAAATCAAGCCTTTGCCATACCAGCTGTTACCACTGAGCCCTTGCCCCTTGAGGCTCATTAGGAGAGAAATTCGGCTGTCCAATAGGAGAAAGAGAGCTGGAAATTCCAGCCCCCAACAAGCCTGATTTAAGGCAATTTGCATGTGCGTGTCATACAGACTCCTTTCTGCAGTATTGCAGAGCAGCCTCAACCAGCTATTTTGTCTCTGCTGTTCTGAGCAGTTAACCAACAGCTTTTGCCGTGAAGACTTCATGAAAGATCGTGCATTATAGCTTTGAGTTTTCTTTAGTTCGTTTCAAGATAACGATTTTAATTCTTCAACACTGTTCTTATTTGGCAAACTAGGAGAGATTTCCCCCCAAATATTTATCTCTAGTTTCTGCACTACATTTTTTGATGCGGCTTAAGCCAGGAATTTCAGAATAATTGGGTGAGTTAATGCAAGTATTAAGAACTTACGGGTTTGTTTATTTGTTTGTTTTGGCAAAGCTGTGTTAAGTATGCATATGATTGTTGACTTACAATGAGACTGCAGTTGAAGGGGGAGAGTTAAGAAGCCTGTGGCAAAACTTAACGGGAACGGGAACGTGTCTAAAGTAAGAGATTTCCTGGTTTTCTTCGGACCCAACAGGAGGCAAAATGCTTTTATAGTGATTGAAGAGAACAAATGCAAGTGGGTATTGTTTTTAAGGAAGTAGAATGTGCCTGCAAAACTGGCAGAAGGCATTCAGCAATTAAACTTGATTGGTATCTTAAATTTACTTGGGGATATGCATGTACAACAAGCAATTTTCTCATCTGATAAACTGAGATTAGGAAACCTGCACTGAATGTCATTTAAAACATGTTCATCGTATGCCTATTTAGCATACTAAAATATTGTATGGTTTATGACTTTTTTTTACGACAAAACACAGCTATTAAGTGCAGAAGTCTAAAGGTATTCTAAATATATTGTCACTTTGAAAAGTGTGCACATGTTTAGATACAAAAACATTTAACCAGTTATATGCTCAAATCACAGCTCAGCTGTCCTTAATGATTCCTGTGTGTCAAAGCCAGTTTAATTTAATTCAGCTTTGCAACTTTTGTTAGCAGAGCACACTGGAAGGTTCTAGATAATACACATTATCCAAAATTGGTTTCAAACTTACTGTGTTATGTGCCTTTCAAATGCATGTAGCAGAACAATTCTTTTACAGTTGTGCATTATCTTAACAGGATTTTCTACTGCTGTGGGTTACTCTAAATATTGACATTCCCTGTTTACATAATTTATTGTGGATTCCCGTACATGTTTCAGTTCATTTTCAGTACAAGTTACTTCCTTTTTCATCTGAAAAAGAGCATATCACTGTGTGTGTGTGTGTGTGTGTGTGTGTGTGTGTGTGTAGCATTATTGTAAGCATAAAGGATTTATCATAATGAAAACTTGCCTTTACATACCAATGAAAAGTCATTTAGCTGTGTATATAAGATTTAGTGTAATGACGGTTCTTAAAATTGTAGGGTGTATGACTTAAACTTCTTGCATTAGGATTCTTAGAATCCTTTTGCATTGTGCTAAGAGTGCACAGCTTTCTTTGCTTGATACAGGGATGTCTTGCAAGCATATAATTTCTAGTCTAAAATGTTATTTGTAAATTTACCTAACTCTTAAAAATGGCTCTTTTGCTGTTTGGTGAAGTGAAGAAGCTATTGACATATTTAGCTAAGAGTTCTGCCAGTTCCTCAAGTTACCGAATACATTTAATTTTTTCATCTTGATTTACTTTAAGTTGTACAATGTTCTTCTAAACAGAAACTACAATTGTATGTTAAAGTCTCTTCTAGTTTGTATGGCATCATCCCAATGAAGGCGAGAACCCATTATGTGGGTTGTTCTTACACTTGGATTTAATCTTTACCTTTAGCTTCTTCTAGGTAAGTTAACCTGTTGATAGATTTTTAAAAAAGGCTTTTAATTTCATCTCTCCATCCTTACTACTATTCCCAGCAGTCATTCCTTCACTCCATTGCTGCCAATGCTGAATTAATGTGCATTCTCCGTGCCTATCTGTAAAGCAGTTTTTATTACCTTGGCATGGTGATACCTGGAAAATCCCTGCCAGTGGAATTGCAATTCCTAGCCCAGCCTTCAGCCCAGGAAATGAAATAATTTCTCAAGGTCAGGGCAGACACATCAAGTCTTTTGGGATGTGGATTGGCAGTAATGCAACAAAACACTTAAATACGAGAGAAGATTAATCCTAAAAATGTTTCGTGACTTGGAAGGTGTTGAATAATGTGATGGATCCATTTAGCTCTTTATGAAGGACTGGTGGATTATGTTGTGACACAAGAACCAGCTTTCTCTTTAAGACCATGTTCATGGGAGACAGTCTTACTCTGCTACAAGTGATCGCCAAAGAAGAAGAAGAATAGGACAGTAGAGGCCCAGATGTGAAACACTCTCCCCTTGGATGTTTGGCTAGTGGCACCTACAGTGTAATAATAATAATAATAATTATTATTATTATTATTATTATTATTATTATTATACCCCGCCCATCTGGCTGGGTTTCCCCAGCCATTCTTTTGGTGGATTACATACTTCCCCAGCCTTCATAGGTGTTGAGATTATATAATACGTCCATAGCATTTAAAAAACAACAACAATTCATTTGAGAATTGGTTTTATCTGCTTTATATGTTTATAACACACCCTGGGGTCAAGAATGATGAAAGGCAGTATAAAAGTTCAGTGTGTGCATGTGTGACACATACAAATGAGGATTTTAGCAAATGAATATTTGCAACAATCAGCTGAGTGACCCCAGTACCTCTGAATTCATGTGTTGTGAGCAAACGCTATGCATTAATGATTGATTTAGGTTTAAGAAGGATGTAAATTTTAAGTAGCATCTGCAATAACATATACTTACACCTGTACATAATTAAAACCCGTGGCCTGTGCAAAAAATGGCTGAGGAAACATTCACATCCAAGCTTCAGGGGTGAAGAATCAGATAATGGGCATCCTACTTAACACATAATGAGTGCTCTCAGCTCCAAGTTCCTATTAGGAGGATGGAGGGAAGAGGGCTTTGCAAGCATATGCCTCCACCCTTGTTTGAAGGAAAGGAGTTAAAATACTTCATTTTAACCATGTTGAACTTTACTTAGTAATACTTACTACATTAAGCTTGTTGGATTTAACACACACACACACACACATTTTCTTTGCACACATTAAAGTAGACCTAAACTACTTCAATTAGGGAATGGCATTCTGCAGAAACAGAGCCTCCTCGAGGAGTAAGTTATCATAGTTAAAGACTATGTTCAGTGTATAGCTAGCGGCCTATAAACAAAATAAAAAGCAAGTGCCAGGAAACTGTGGGAGACTCCCTTGGCCTGTGAATAGCAAAGGTACTAGGGAATTTCAAAAATGTCTAGCTGAGAGCCGGAAGCTAAGATCAGTGCTTTTTTCTGGGGGGACGCATACCCCTAAACATTTTGTGAATCTAAGTTTGACCTCATTGAGGGGCAGTATTTCAGTATAAGTAGGAAAATGAGAGTACCCTTAAACTTCTTTTTTTTTTTAGAAAAAAAGCACTGGCTAAGATCAATGACATTAAGCATTTTAAAATCTCTTTAATTGCCTTAAGAATACTGGCTTGAGAGATAGATAGAAAATCCAAATATCAAGGGCCGTCTGTCACTTCTCTCACACCCACACCCACATAATTTTGTTGTAAAATGAGAGTAGCGGAAGGGTGCAGGCTTGCTGTATAAACATTCTGTAGAAAAATCATAGAATTTATTTTAATAATTATACAGGTTGTTGCATATCACTCTGTTGCATATTGCTCAGTTTGTCTGTCTTGCAGCATTTAAGGAAAACACCTTAATGAAGACTTTAGAATGAGAAGACATATTCCCATCAGCTAGCATACTGCAATCTCTTTATCTGGCAGGAATTCAATGATTTAAACCAGGCATAGGCAAACTCGGCCCTCTAGATGTTTTGGGACTACAACTCCCATCATCCCTAGCTAGTGGTCAGGAATGATGGGAGTTGTAGTCCCAAAACATCTAGAGGGCCGAGTTTGCCTATGTCTGATGTAAACAGCACAACCCCCCTAAACCAGGACTGTTTGCTTGGGAGCTTTCTTTTCCAGCTTATATATGAAATAATTTCATGTGCAAGTTGAATCTAGGTTAAATGTTATAGAACAGTTGTTGTCGTTTTTTTAAGTTGAGTTTTTGTTGGATTTAAGAGAGGCTGGGGATGAATGGTTCAACAGCTAATTAGCTGGTTCCTAAGGCCATCTAAAGATTTATAATGCTCTGCACTAAATAGCAAATGAAACCACATTTCCAGTACTTCATTCCCACCTGATTTTGCACTTGTCTTTTTCAATAGTAAGTGGTGTTAGTCCAGATGGCTTTTCTTGAACCAATGTTTTTTTAAGCCTCCTTCTCCTACCCCCACACCCTTTCTTAATAATAACATAAAAAACCTCTTCAGAGTAATGAAATACGTCATCTTGGCCTGAAGGAATGGGAGAGGTTTACCCACATCTAAAATTAATATTCACTTGAGTGAACACAAAATCCTGCACACATGTCTGATTGAAGTACAGCATTACAGTTCTTCCTTAAACTCTTGGACCAAACACAGGTGAGAGTCTATGTGGAGGTGATGGCATCAGAGACGGCTCACTTTATAGCCACAATTGCCTACTCGGTGAACTACCTAGGGGACCTTTTCCTAAAGCTGAAGGGTCTGGTTAGTATCAGCCCAGCAGATGTAGCTACAGATCACTGAGTAGCCCACTGTACTAGTTTTGTGAAGCACTTTGAGGGGAAAAGCCATTAATTTCCATTCCTAATTTGATGCTACTGTTGAAGCAGATCTCAGGGAGGCTCCTCAAGTACCGTCTGGTCCAGGTTTGTGGGATCACTTTCACTTGCTTTGGCCTGAGGATATGGGCATGGGTTCTGACTATCTAGATCAGGCATAGGCAAACTTGGCCCTCCAGATGTTTTGGGACTACAACTCCCATCATCCCTAGCTAACAGGACCAGTGGTCAGGGATGATGGGAATTGTAGTCCCAAAACATCTGGAGGGCCGAGTTTGCCTATGCCTGATCTAGAGGAACTTGTGGGAGTCGCTTTGCCTTCTGTGCAACTGTGGGTAGAGATTGAAGTTGCTATTGTTTTTTGTTGTTGTTTTTTGCAGTTTGATATTTAATGCTGAGTCCAAAGTACATTACTGATTGCGTTGAAATTAAACCCGATGGTCATGAGTTTTCTGTCTGTAGTCCCAAAACCCATATGAAAGATAAGATATTCCTGCACCTCAACATAATAGAAGAAGAAGAAGAAGAAGAAGAAGAAGAAGAAGAAGAAGAAGAAGAAGAAGAAGAAGAAGAAGAAGAAGAAGAATTTATACCCTGCCCATCTGGCTGGGTTTCCCCAGCCACTCTGGGCGGCTTCCAACTGAATATTAAAAACAATACAGTATTAGACATTAAAAACTTCCCTAAAGAGGGCTGCCTTCAGTTGTCTTTTAAAAGTAAAATAGTTGTTTATTGCCTTGACATCTGCTGGGAGGGCGTTCCACAGGGAAGGCGCCACTACCAAGAAGGCCCTCTGCCTGGTTCCCTGTAACCTTACTTCTCGCAAAGAGGGAACCGCCAGAAGGCCCTCGGCGCTGGATCTCAGTGTCCGGGCTGAACGATGGGGGTGGAGACGCTCCTTCGGGTATACAGGACCGAGGCCATTTAGGGTTTTAAAGGTCAGCACCAACACTTTGAATTGTGCCCGGAAACGTACTGGGAGTCAATGCAGATCTCCCAGAACCGGTGTTATGTGGTCCCGGCGGCCACTCCCAGTCACCAGTCTAGCTGCCGCATTCTGGATTAATTGCAGTTTCCGGGTCACCTTCAAAGGTAGCCCCACGTAGAGTGCATTGCAGTAGTCCAAGCGGGAGATAACTAGAGCATGTACCACTCTGGCGAGACAGTCCGCGGGCAGGTAGGGTCTTAGCCTGCGTACCAGGTGGAGCTGGTAGACAGCTGCCCTGGACACAAAATTAACCTGTGCCTCCATGGACAACTGTGAGTCCAAAATGACTCCCAGGCTGCGCACCTGGTCCTTCAGGGGCACAGTTACCCCATTCAGGACCAGGGAATCCCCCACACCCGCCCGCCCCCTGTCCCCCAAAAACAGTACTTCTGTTTTTACAGGCAAAAAATTCTTTAAAAAATATTAAAGCTTTTCCGTAATACAGTAAGATAAAAGAGATTGGTATAAATAAAAACAGAGAGAGAGAAGAAATCACAGAGTCCTGTCTCAAAGGTAGCTCATAACCCTTGTCTCACACAGAAAGTGGTGGACCCTCCCAGCTCTCACCTGGGAACTTTCCTTTCTTCTCCCAATCTCTCATCCTGGGAGGTCTTCCTTTCCCTGCCACTCACTCAGGGTCCTTCCATTCATCCACCGCCTTCATGTGTGTGTAATCCTTGGACCCCAAAATTGGCCCTGAGCAGAGGACACCAAAGGAAAGCAAAACAAGGGGGGGGGGGGAGGATGAAAAGAGAAAGATATTGCCATGGCTGATGTACTAACCATCCCATACCAAGGTAAAACCTTTATTTGAGAGGTTGTCTTAGCAGAAAGAGAATCCCCCAGAATGGAGAATCCGTGGTAGGATTAAAAAGAGAAGGAATAGAGCTTTTTTTCTCCTTCTGGAGTGCTGTAATAAACTGCTACCATAGCCATATACACCTTTGCTTCTTTTATTTTGGTCATAGTGCCAGACTCAGAACAAATTCAGACAAGCCTGCTGAAGCCTGGTAAACCAGTTCTCCAAATGATACCCTGGCAGCCCCCTCTCCATTCTTAACATCAGAACTACAATTTTCAACCTTCCCCGCAGTCTGATCTTCTCTTTGGGGCAACAGCTTGCTGAAGGAGCCCCATGAGAAGCAGGACCTCTGTCGCCACCAGGTTCCATGGAATAGCCTCCCACAGTTTGACACCTTCCCTTTCAGCATTTTGCAAGCCGGTTAAAACACATGGGTTTCGCTGTGCTTTTTGTTGCTAGCTTGCTGCTCTTTTATTGCTGATTTGTGTGTGTGTCTGCTGCGGCTCTTGTCTCTTATCATGAGCAGCCGGGAACCTGCTCATCTTTGCCCTCTCATCATAGAGAACAAAGAAACCACAAAATGTTCTCTGTAGACTTGGTAGGTCATAAAGTCATTTTTCAGCTGCCTTTTTGTGTATTTGCATCCTAACAGCAAAGGAACTGGTCTGTCTTGTCCCAGTCATGACCTTTTTGGGTTGCCCGGAGTTCAGATCAATAAATGTTTGTACCTACTGCTTTAGAAATCCTAATGAGAATATGGAAGAAGCTGTTGGTTGACTTGGATGCTTGAATTTCCTGTTCAGAAGATTTCTCCAGCGTGTCAACGTGCTTCTGAATCTATTGCACAAAAGAGAAAAGTGTACAGATGTCTCTTTAAGGGAAAAACATCTTTTCTTTTTAATTGTGTGCTTATTGTTACATTCCTTTCTGCAGCCATTCTGAAATTGCCATGCAATCCATGAGAAAACTACTCTACTTCAGCCATACAGTATTTTAAAAATTAAATATTTTCAGACGGCAACCAGCTTCATTCAGCTGCTTAAATTTAAACTTGGCAAGTTGTGTGTTCAGTAACTTTTTAATGGGGTCTACTGGTTTAGGGTGCAGCGGTTCGGGAAAGAATATTAAACATAGGAATGCAAGGAATTGGATTCTGAAGGAAAATATTCCTGTCTTGAAAATGCTGTCAAGTTTTGACTGGTTGCCGTTCGGTATTAACTTTGCAGAGTGTCTGAGTGGAACATAGAACAAATAGTTTTAAGTTACATTATTCAGGGCTCTTTCTCCCCCACCTCCTTTAGCTTTAGGCATTGAGGATTCCAAACCCAAATGGCTCTGAGAATCAGCATCCAGGGTTGCTATGGGCAGCATTCCATTGTGCATAGCACCTTCTGTTCAATATTAGTGATGAACCAATTAAATAGCTTGGCTGGCTGTACAGTTTCAGGCACTCTTAACAGCTCAGTAGTAGAGAAGAAAGAGAAAATTAATGTTCATGGGTCCCTGTAGAGCAAGCAGAATCTTAGCAAGCTATTAACAATCACAAAGCTTTAATGTTATGTACATTCTAAAGATGTTAAATCAGTGATAGCAGTCTCTTTTTCTAGATCAGGGTGACTAACCTTTGGCCAGTGTTGTTGGACTCAAATTCATTTCTGGTTAGCTTGGTCAGTGGTCAAGGACAATGCAGAAGTCATGATGCGGGGGGAAACGTGAAGCCAGCCAATGTCTATACTGTACTTAAAAAGGTAAAGGACCCCTGACAGTTAAGTCCAGTTACGAATAACTCTGGAGTTGTGGCACTCATCTTGCTTTACTGGTCAAGGGAGCCGACGTTTGTCCGCAGACAATTCTTCTGGGTCATGTGGCCAGCATGACTAAGTCGCTTCTGGCAAAACCAGAGCAGCGCATGGAAATGCCATTTACCTTCCCGCCGGAGCTTGCACTTTGATGTGCTTTCAAACTGCTAGGTTGGCAGGAGCTGGGACCGAGCAATGGGAGCTCACCCTGTCGTGGGGATTCGAACCATTGACCTTCCAAATGGCAAGCCATAGGCTCAGTGGTTTAGACCAGTGTTCCCCAACCTTGGGTCTCCAGCTGTTTTTGGACTACAACTCCCATCATCCCTCGCTAGCAAGACCAGTGGTCAAGGATGATGGGAATTGTAGTCCGAAAACAGCTGGAGACCCAAGGTTGGGAAACACTGGTTTAGACCATAGCTCCACCTCCGTCCCTATACTGTACTTAGTTCCAGCCTTGTTTTAGACATTGTAATATATTGGTATACTGCGATGTTTAGCTGGCGATATATCGTGATGGTGAAAACCAACTATCGCCCAGCCCTAATTGTAACTGTACAGATACTTGGTGCATCCTTAATCCAGGTTTCTTTTTATTCAGAAGATCATATAGAACACTGAGACCAGTATATTATTGACAAAATTGTGCCTTTTTCATTTTTAACCTTTTCTTTCTTTTTCTCCCTTCTAGAAGCATTGCAGACCACCAGAACTTTGGAGCATGGCTACAAGCAATGGGAGCAATGACTTTGTCGTTCTGAGCAATGGTAACATCCCGACCAATGCAACTAGTCCTGATCTCCTTGCAACCGGTGATGGCAATGTTGCCGTCCAAAACCTCCCATCTAAGGAAACCACAAGAAGAAAAGTGAGTGCAAATGGGTGCCTTCAACTTAATGGCATGCTAAAACCATCGTTTCTGCCTGTAGATGACCAAAGAACTCCACAGGTATTATCACAGTGTTGTCGCCCTTGCCCATACCATCATCAGCCTCTAAATCACCATTGTAATCAGCAAGAATGCCTTTCACTGTCTGGCAATGCGGCGCCATCTCCATTAACTTCCTGCTGCCCAAACCTTCATACAGAATATTCAGCATCCGCTTGCCAAAAACATACACCCTTGTATCAGACTGCCTGCTGTCTTCAGTCCTCGCCCTCATTCTGCCTACATCATCAGTGGCCTGAACATTTTCAGCATCAGCCTGTGCAACAACATATAGCCAATATACGGTAAGTATATTTGAATTGTAGAGTTGGAAGGGATTACAAGGGTCATCTAGTCCAACCCCCTGCAATGCATGGATCTCAACATATGGTCCCCCATCCAATTTGAAACCATACCAGACCCTACTTAGCTTTGCAAATATGCTAGCAGTTTTATTGCTGCACCACTAGGAGGACAGTGGCTTTTTCCTATAGTGTCTGAATTGTTATTTTTATATGCTTTCTACTTCACTTGTTTCACAATATAGATAAAAGGTTTTAAAGCAAGCCTATAGTGAGCTAAATCCTTCCCACTATAGTCCTAGTGCATCAGATATGTTTCATCTAGAAGTACGTGCAAACTTATGCTCCAATAGCCCATGTTGAATTAAAGATTAAGAAGGTTTGGTTATTTTATATACCTTACATAAGGCATGGCATATCCAAAAATTGTAAGTCTTAATGATTGATGGGCAGGATGTTAGGGGTAGCAGAATTCCGAATTGACCCAAGTTAGTTGGTTGGGATTGTTGGTGCCCTTCTGAACAGGGATAATAAGGATCACTATTTGCTTATCTCACAACGCTTGGTTGTAGTAAAACAAAGCAGTTTACAATAAAGAATAAAACAATAAAATCATCAGACTATTTAACCCTACAGACTACATAATTGTCTGGGTGAAGTGCACTCATTTATGTATGAAGCCTTCTTTTGTGTCGGTAAGGCAAGTTTAATCATCTTGGAATAATCCAAGTGCAATCCATTTTCAGTTTTAAAACGTGCATCAATTCTGAAGTTACTAAATTTTGTAGTAATAAAATCAACGCAGCATATTCTTTCACTTCAAAAAATAGTATTTTATTACTAACCACCCCAACATCTGCTACACATGATCTAAAACTATTTCTATCTTAAATATTTTCACATTAAGACATGCCATTTTGTGACTTGTTATTACAAATACTTTTTGATGTCTCCTTCATGTGGTGCCTTGTTTCCCGAACTCAATCCGTTCTTGAAGTCCGTTCGACTTCCAAAATGTTTGCAAACCAAGGCTCGGCTTCTGATTGGCCCCAGAAACAATGCCGACAGCCAAAATAGACATTTGGCTTCCAAAAAACGTTCGCAAACTGGAACACTTACTTCCAGGTTTGCGACGTGCGGGAGTCAATTTGTTCAGGAGACAAGCCATTCAGGAACCTAGGTACCCGAAACCTAGGTTCTTGGAAAGCACTCATCTTTACCACACATTTCCCAGGGGGTACATTATTTGGTAGAAAAACAGTGGTAGGATGCAGTTCTATACCAACTTGGGTAACTCATTGGAACTTGCTTCTGAGTAGACACACAGTATTTCATTGTTAATCATATATATGTAATATCTTATACTGTAGTGTGGCTGAAGACAAATCAAGTTGAACATCTGACCAGGACAGTAGGCAAGCTGTGTCTCTGCATATATGTATCTTGCAGATTACTGCAAGGTGGAGGTTTTTCTCTTGACTAGCTTACAGTTAGTTGTCTCATACGATCTCTTGGCGTTGGTTAAAATACACGGAATATAAAATTGTAATGAGAATTGTTGTTCTTCAGCAACATCTTTCATGTCAAACCCTTTTCGAATCCCAACAGTTGAGCTAAACTAAATGCAGTTAGATCAGTGTTTACAAGGATTGTGATCTGTGGATTTTAACTTGGGCTTTTTTGATTCTTTGTACTCTTCAGTATGACAATCCTAAAGAGATTTAAAAACAAAACAAAACAAACAAACACTTGGTATTGGTAGGAAATGACATTTTCATAACCAAAATGGACAGCACATTGATCCCAACATGCATTAGGTATAGGTTGTTTTGGGAATGAGCTCTAAGAAAATACACATGAAATACGTAATGTCAGAATTTTATCTCCATTGTGGACATTACTGGAAAGTTCTTTGAGCAGAATACTTGATTCCTCTTTAGACTGTGCACCAGGACTGAGCAGCAGGCTCTGATCCATCTGCCCAATTCTTTTAGTGGTCCAACCCAAACCAATATTACACTGTGGCATCTGGCTCTGCCACCTGCTTAGGTATTTCATAATTGGGTGCTGGCATAGTCTTTTCAAACTTTGTCTGGCACTTTGGCAAGCTCTCCTATATTTCAATTTCTGTTCTTCTTCTCTAAACCCAGCCTGCTTGGCTTTCTTTTAGTATGAAGACGGAATCAAATCTACCGTATTTGTCGTCCTATAGGGCGCACCGGCCCATAGGACGCACCTTGTTTTTTTTTGGGGGGGGGGGGGAGAATGAATAAAAAAAATATATCCCCCCCCCCCCAGCCACGGCTGCAGCCCCAAGCCTTGCGCACACCTGCCCGAAGCGCCCTCCGGAAGGCGCCCCGTGCTTCGGGCTGCAGGCTGCTGCCCACAAGCCTTGTGAGCCCGCGGGAACTCCCGCCGGGCTTGCAAGGCTTGCTGATAGCTTCCTGAAGCCTGGAGAGCTGGAGGCATCGGTGCGCACCGACCCCTCTCACTCTCCAGGCTTCAGCGAAAGCCTGCATTCGCCCCATAGGACGCACACACATTTCCCCTTCATTTTTGGAGGGGGGAAAGTGCGTCCTATGGGGCGAAAAATACGGTACTTTTCTGGTAGGCGCCCCCCCCCCCCCAGTGTAAGTTATAGTTAAATTCCTTGGTTTGGAAGTTGAACATTGTGTGTTGTTCTATAAATATCCTTATCTTCTCTTATTTTTAAACCTCAAATTGATTAAATGGTGCTATTTTCCAAAAATGGACATGAAATTGACTTTTCCCTATTGCATTAGATCTATTCCACACACAAAAATGATATTCTTACATAGAAATAATGTAAGGGTTTTTTGTTTATTTCTATTTTTAAATGTGCACATTGCCCTGCACAGAGCATACGGACCTCGGTTTTGTCCAAAAGCTGGGAAGGCAATTAAAAAGAAAAGTGTGTAAAACAGCCCTAGTTGGAAGTCGTTCAGCACTGCAGTGTGCATGTTCTGACAGTGTAATATTAAATGCAGGTGCCCTTCCATTTTTGTATGACACATTAATTAAATTTAGTGTATAATGAAAGCAGCTTTCATTACTGTATATCTCCACATTGTTAACTTTAATTGGGAATTGAAAAGGTAGGGGGGAACCAATATTATTACAGAGGAAAGATCTCTCTACAAATTTAACGAAAAATTGAGACTTGGCAAGTAACCAGTTTGGCACAGCAGGTCATAGCAGGTTTTTCAAGCCTTCTAGAGCTTAGCATTTGTCAGTGACCTAACATTAAAAGAATGAAGTGTTGATTCTTCGTGTTTTAAATCAGTTTTTTAAAAGTGAAGAATTGCTTTTGCTGTTTTTCAGCTGAATTGAATTTGGCATAGTATTTACCTTTGAATTACAGAAACTCTAATGAATTTGAAATAACTGTGTACACTCAGATTGGTTTCAACATTTCAAATAAATGTAGTCGGTTTTGTTTCTAAAAGTAAAGCTGACACTATAGAGCTTGATATCAATAACTCACTAACTTTTTTGCTTATATTATGGAGTAGTAGACAGCAGGGACATTGTGTCCCTGTTGGCTGTCCTGGGTGGGCACGCACGCCAGGGGATGCGGTGTGCTGGGGGCGGGGCGGGCTCACCCACTAGAGCCCAGGTGCCGGTGCCCCTCTCCAATGATGCTGTGGATCAGGGGTCAGCAACACTTTTCAGCCGCGGGCTGGTCCACCATCCCTCAGACCATGTGGTGGACCGGACTATTTTTTTTAAAAAAATATATGAACAAATTCCTACATCCCACAAATAACCCAGAGATGCATTTTAAATAAAAGGACACATTCTACTCATGTAAAAATACCTGATTCCCGGACCGTCTGTGAGCCGGATTGAGAAGGCGATTGGGCCGCATCCGGCCCCCGGGCCTTAGGTTCCCTACCCCTGCTGTGGATGATGCTGTGATCAACAGCAGTTCCAGGACAGAAGCATTGGAGAGGCGGCGGTGGCCCTCTCTGATGCTGCGATCGCCTGCAGCTCTGCCCCTGGACAACCTGCAGCCAATTGGAGAGGGGCTCCCAGAGCTGCGGCCAATCTCAGCATCAGAGAGGGGCAGACTTCCCAACATGCAAAGCAACCACTGTTGTTTCTACAGCCCGCCGGCCGGAGCTCACATCCCCCTGGCCAGTTCGATTTACCAGGTCCTAGCAGCTTGCCAAAAGAAAAGAACTTTGACTTTGCTTTGTTTTTTGAAAAAAGGCAACCCCTGGTGGAAGGGTGGATTTTTTTCCCCAAATGAAAAAATTAAAATACACCCTTTCCTCTCTTTTTCTTCACCTCACTTTCAATGATCGTGTTGTTGTTGTTGTTGTTGTTGTTGGTTATTGCATGTTATTTATCCTTCGGGTTCCGACAGATCAGGGCTGGGAATATACCGTATTAAAACACCACACTTTCAAAACAAACAAACACACACAAGCTGAAGGAGAGGGGGGAGAAAGTGAGATGTTAAGATAGCCTTCAGAGGCGAGAAGCGCAGGGATTTTGTTCCCCATCCTATAGACACTTCAGGCTTTCCAACCAATCCCCCAGATGAGATATTTTTAAAAGAAAAAGGGAAGGAGAAGGGACTGCAGTTCTTGCCCATGTATGCAGTGCTATGCAAGCAGTGTTTTTGCTTGTACAAGAGGACTTCTTCTCCTCTCCTCTCTCCTGTCCACATGTGCCACAAAACCACTCCAGAGAATTCTGCAACCCTCTGCAGCAGATTTTGAGGGTGCACAAGGAGTTTCAGCAGAGAGATGAGAGGGAAGTTCCATTGCACTGGTGTAATGGCAACACTGGATACAATCCTATGTTTCCCCTTGTCTGCACAAAATTGGAAAAGGTTTTCCAGTATCTGATGCCTTCAGAATTTTGTACTCCAGAAACTTCTGATCTATGGGTTCTCTGGAATGTCAGTGCATCTGCGACACTTGCTAGGCCTGCTTAGCTCTTTGCTCAAATAAATTAGTCACAGTCAACATTAATTTAGAAAGTTTGTTCAGGCTTTATTAATATCTTTCCACAGATCCCATTTTGCTTATTTAGTGTGCATATGAAAGCAATATGCTGTAGTTTCATTAAAGCGTTCCCCATTGCCTTAGGTTCTATGCAAATATACCACACTGTATTGGAAACCATTTCAAAGTTAATGTCTGGCAAGTTAATGTCTACATACAGTCTGTAGAGGCTAAATTTTTTTAGTTTAATAAGATAGCACATTACATAGTCAACCTAAGGCCTTGTTGTAATTACTCTCTTTTTAGAACCAGAGTTCTTTTCAGTTTCCAAAAGGGTTTTGTAAATTCTTGCTTTGGCCTCTGCTCCACAATCCCGGAGTAGTTACGTCTTTTGACCTTTAGAATCTGGCATTTGCAAATGGTAGCAACAAAGTGTTTGAAAACTCATTTCCCGTGCCCTTCATCCCTCGCCTTCTAAGAAACAGAAGAATATTCAGTACTTAACCTAGTGATCTGTAGTCCTTTGAACTGTAGCGTGCAAATGAGATAATTAATATAACAAGAATATACCTCCGTCCCACTGTTAATTATGAAAAGTATTATTTCAGTCCATTTTAAAGCTTGTAGCAAGTTATGAACAAGCTATGCTTGATAGTGCTCAAAATGTACGCTGAATGAACTGTGAGCATCTTAATTGACAGACAAAAAGGCTGAGTTATTTTGGGAAGATAGATGAATAACTTTCAAAACACTTAAGCAGCAAGGCCCTAATTCTTTAAAAGAATCAGAATAATTAGGGGGAGTCCAGACTCAACAAGGGTGTCTGCTTTTCAACATTCTTGAATGTGTGCAAGTGCTGGACTTTTTATTTTTCTGAAGTTTATTTATGGAACGTGAATGTCAAATATTTGCATAGTTTCAGATATATATTGGGAATTAGAAAGGTTACTCATGACTTCATGACATTTTGGTTGGTTCTAACAGAGGCATTACTTTACTGTAGATCTTGGATTTCTCTCTTTCTAATGGATTATCTACAAGTCTTCCAAGACTTCCTCTGATCGCCCTCCTTTACTTAAAGGCTCTTAGTGTGACCGCATATAATTTTAGAAGTTTACATGTTAATTTTTCAACTAATCATAAATCAATTGCATTTTACCAAATGAACTTCTAACACAGTGGCGCTATGAAATTTGTTCCTATGATGCTTGAAATAATCATGTTCCACTATAAATGTGAGTAGAACATGCAAGGACCCAGCCACTGTTGTTGGCTTGTTCTAGTTTAAAAAAATACAAGGGTCTGCCTTTTGGACAAAATAGACATGGGGGCAGCAGGCCGGAGTTTTAATCTCCACTCATCTGGGAAGCTCGTGGGGCAACTTTGCGCCATTTGCAGTCTCCCAGACTAACCTACCTCAAAGGGTTACTCAAGGATAAAATGAAGCGGGGGCTTCTTGGACGAAAGGTGGGATATACATGTAATAAATAAAATGTATATGTATGTAGGAGATTTGAACTTGGGGGGGGGGCAGTTGAGCTGAAAGCTGAACACTCCACTCCTCTCTCGTACTACATTTCACTCCACAATTCGCCAACTATTGTTCCTCTTCTGGGACTTCAGAAGCAACCCATACCAGGAGAAAAATGGCTGGGGAGAAGTGATGTTGGGAGACAAAGGAACATTGGTGGGGAAAGGTTCAGGAACTTTTTCCATCCCTCCCAACTGCACATTAAATCACAGACCCTACTTTGTAGGGATTTGACATGATCCAAATGTTCCACTGTAGGGAAATAACTAGGTTTCCTTGCTGGAGGTCAATAATAACACAGTAGTAAATCAAAAACATTCATTTTGCACGTGCAAGGTGGCAACTCCAGTGCAGAAGTCGCTGCAAAGGATTCCAATGCAATGCAAGCATAGGTAACAGCAACGTAAAATCACCAAACCCACCCCCTTCATTTCTGTTAGTTCAGCACAGTCTCAAAGCATCATTTCAGCAACACTGACTAATTAAAGCATTATTTCAGCCATGCTGACTTAATTAGATATGCTGTTAGTCCCCTTTGTTACTACCCTGTTTTACACCATCAGCTATGCATAAGTGCTCAATCTTCCATTCTCTTTGAAGCTTCTGTAGCATGATGTGTTGCGTTCTCCCATCTCCTGATGGCTCCAATATGCGTTCTTATCTGTAACGCAACTCATTCACTCCCTTTCTATCATGTCCAACATGGCCTTATTTTCTTTCCACCCTCCCATGCCCCAGCTGAACCGTACAAACAAGTTGCCTTGTCCCAGGCTCCCACTAGGTGCTGGGGCAAAACTACCTCTGCTCCCATGGTGAGAGCTGTGGCAATTTCCCCTGGCACCTCGCAAGCTGGGGCCAGGGCAGCTTTTTTTCCAACATCACGGTATATCACCAGACTGTGATGTTTGGCTAGTGATATACCATGATATTGAAAAGCTGATATCGCCCAGCCCTATTGACTTGGGGGCTTCTCTAGCATGTCCCTGGAGTAGTTAAAAAAATCCTTTGGGGGCATTTTCTTAGTTCTTTTCTGTGGATGAAAAGAAACAACTGTACTAAAAGCACACCTTGTGCATATGTGCAGCCTTATCTGACATTCTGAGTCACGGATAATTTCTCAAGGAAGCAACATTTTGATTTGTTATACATTTGAGTGCTTGACCTCACTCCCAAAGGGAGTTGTCCATTGTCTCCCGATATTGTCTCCATTGTCTCCCGAGACAGATGGATGCCAACAGCATTTGAGTACATACTATAAGGTGGACAAATCTGTATATTGTACCAAGCAAGTACAAACTTTACAGCAGCATCACAGTTTGAAATGTTAGTGTTTGCTACTCAAACATGCAGTTGGCTTGTTGCTCACACTGCAGCAGTTAGATTTGCACAGTGCTACCTTGAGTTTGCTATACATAGAAATCATATTGGAGGTGGGGAGGCAGGCTAGCGCTGTTTTCCCTCACATCTGTGTGCAAGAACTTGTCACGTCTATCCGTCCCGTGAGCCTCCACCTCTATTTTCAAGTGATTCCGTCTAGATACAGATTTATCTTCTGAGAAGCAGGCCCAAATTTTGGTTGTAAGTACATGTGGAGAAGTATTCTTAGTATCTACCCCCAAAACATCGTACTCCTTTCCCATAAGAGTATATGCACTATATGACATGATAATTCCAATCTACTCTAGTTCTCTTTGTCCCAAGCCTTTTGGAATGGCACAGAAATGTAAATAAATACGACTGTGTTTGTATCTGGTAGTTTAATTCTCAAAATGTTCAACTTTTGCTTTAAAAGATTAAAAACAATTCTGTACTCGAATCTCCCTTCCATTTCACTGCTCAGTACTGTAAGCGCTTTAATGCTGCTAATGCTATTAAATTGTATCCCACTTCTGTTCAGTTACTCTCTGTATTTTTATTTTATTTTATTTAAATCAAATTCTGAACTAACTGGCATTTTCTTTGGACATAGCCTCAAATCTTTCTTTCACTTTTCTCTTAATGAAGACACCAGATTAAGGAAATAGAGGGTTGTGTTTTCCCCCCTAAGCAAAGAAAGTAAGTGTCTAAACTAGCTAAAGAAATTTAATAACTAGGTGTGTCATGGAGTGAGTCAACCCCCATTACTGGATATATAAGCAAGAGACTTGTTTTATACCGCTTGTGGCTAAGCATTGCACATGCTTGGTAAAAACTACTAGTAGAATCTAGATCTCCTTAATGTTGATGCTGGGCTCCCAGTTCCTATGAAAAATGAGAGAGAAATAGTAGAAAAAGAGGGAGGAATGTATAATTATATGAGCAAATACAGCACAACCCAAATTTTCCAAATGACCTAGGTGACATCTAAGTCATTCAGATATGTTTGGAGAGCAGGAATACTACTTTACGATGGTTTTGTTGACTTAGGCCCAAAGAGTAAAACGTCCAAAATTAGGATTGCAACCTGTTTTGAAGATGTGTGTTTTTGTAGGGGAGTTGCTTTGTACAAGGTACAGATTTAGCTAACACCCCTCAGGCTGTTTCTAAATTCCATCTCTTAAATAGCAATGTTCCAAAGCTGAACTACTTGATTCATTTTTTAAAATCCAAGACAAGGCAAAGCAGCAAAACTATAAAATGGCTTATGTCAGGTGTTGCAAGCCTGGTGCCATAGACAGCTGCAAAGGCTTTTACTGGTGCCCCTGGGCAGATGCCGCAGACTCTTAAGCTTTAATTTTTCTTTTTGAAAATTTTTCTAGCCCTTGGAAAAAGAAAGTTGTGGGGCAAAAAGTCATTTAACTAATTTCTATGAAAATGAGAGTGAGTAGTGTGGCCACCTTGTATATTTTTCCTGGTACTTAGGAATGTGGCCTGTTGCTATTAGATAGCAATAATAGTGAGTGAGTGTGATCGTGATCTCCACAATTGAGACCAGTAGGGCATAGCTGACTTCCTATGGTTTCACATAAGGCTGCCAGGGGTGGCTGCCTCTCTAATTTTGTGTTGTACCACACACATAACACACTCTCTCTCACACACACACCAACAGCTGTTATGTGACTGGTACCCCAAGCACTCTCTCAAAATGATCCAAAAAGGTTGGCGACCCCTGTCTTGGATCCAGGTGACCTTGCAAATCACCATATCCAACACGACCCTTTCCATTCCCTAAGCTTCTACAGAGGGGCCCCTTCTCTATGTTCCAACTATGGAACCTCGACTGGTGGGGATGGAAGAAAGACCTTCTTTGTGGCTGCATCTAAAATATGTGAACTCTTTGCTCCATAAGGATTGGTTGGTCTCCTCTGTGGTGGTTTACTCTATGGTCAAAATCTTTCTGTTTAAGCAGGTTTTTTAAAAAATTCGGTACCTTTTTTATCTGATGCTTTTGGTTTGTCTGCTGTGTACCTATCTGCTTTGTTATATTGCCTCGGCTTTTATATTGTGTTTTTAATTGTTAGGTGCATGAGCACTAGAAAAATATGGGATGAAAATATGTGTATAAGTACATCAAACCACCCCCCACCCCTTGTTGATCCATAATGCATGAGTAGCCTTAGATGCTATGACAAACATTTGTAATATTTGGCATGTTTTCACAAATATCTTGAGGATTTCTGTGTAAGTGCATGTGTTATCTTTTGGAAGGTCTCTGCATCATAAGAAAAACTTTTAAGGGATACTAGGAAACACGCAGCTTGCGTTGAGTTTTCAAAACTGTAGTTTGGATGCAGTAAAGAGAGAATTAGTATTTTTAATGAGCAACTATAATCATGCATATAACTATCAATATTCACCCTTCATGTCTCTCCTCTTGTTCAGTTTTGGAGGAGTCTGTTGTCTAGTGTGATTTTTGCTGAATCGTTTCAGTTTCCTCTCAAAGATATAAGTGACCTTGACCTTGTGATGCTGCTTGAAATAGGAGGTGTAATGAAAGTATACAAATAAAGTGTGTTATGGAAGCAACTATGTGCCAAAAATGCTGCTGAAAGCCACTTGGTCATCATTTAGGCCAACTATTATTCAATTTCATTTCGGTTATGGAAGGGATGTGGAGAAGGCAGCACAAAAGAATTTCATCTTATGAAGTATTTAGTAGTAAAATGCCTGCTCCAAATTAGATGTTGGCCTGTTCTCAAATGGTGACTCACAGTGATATTAAACTTTTATTGTCTTTGAATATTTCAGAACCTTTTATTTAGCTAACCCAGCAAACTGTATCTTTTCATGAGAGGCCTGAAAGTGGGGTTGGGGGAGAATATTATATGCAGAAATGTGTGCACCAAAAAGTGTTGTTGCCATGTCTGTTAGGGTAAAGCAGATTTGGGCAGGGTTGATTTGGAGGAGAGAAGAGCCAAGAGGGCCCTTTCTTTCTACTCTGGCTGCTTCCCTCCTGCAGACTTCCAGATGTGTGCATTAATCTCACAAATGTGCACCTGTAATTGCTAGAGGGAAAAGCAGTTGAGGAGGTGGAAAAGTTGCAAGTAAAAAGATGAACACCTTCCTCTTCTGCCAAGCATTTGACGTATAAGTCCTGTGCTGGGATAGATGTGAGGGATATTGTCTGTTCTATCTTCTAATTACTTTTACCTGGCCTTACATTATTTTAAATAGTTGCTACCTATCTTGAAATACCATATATATATATTATAAATAAAAATAAAATCTTTTTCTTCTTCTTCTTTGGCAATCACTTGTAGCCGAGTAAGATTGTCTTCTATAAACACATTAACAATGAGCCCGTAAGTGACTGTGGAGGCCAATTCTGGACATTCAGGGCATTATGCATCCATGCCAAAGTAATGCCCTTTGTGTCTTTGTGTAGGAAAAGGTAATGTTTGAAATGGTCCTGCTGGTTCCAAAACTGAAGACAGAGAATGTCAGAAAAAAATAATTGCAATGGGCGATGCTCAAGGAAAAATAAAGATGCACAATCCTTTGAAATGCAGTATCTCATTTTTGCCTTCTTTTTTAATGAAAGGTAGTGACAGCTGGAAAAACGACGATCTGTAAATCATTTCTAGTAAATTCCATTTGTTCCAAAATCCAAAGCTTAAGCACCATTTTGGATCCCAGCAAGACCTCATCCATTTATAGTCAGTTCCTTTGATTTTCATGCCAGAGACGAATAGCCCTAGTGTTCAAAGGCTGCCAGGACTTTGTAACAGTCTATTTGGATGATAAAGTAATGCATAGATCTCAAACATTTAGCTTCAGTGCTAGGGAGGGGGTGCGGAAAGGGGATCTGGTTTAACCATCAGTCTCTTAAGAGAGTAAAGAATGCAGACCCATTACCCAAATATGATACAGGGAAGGGAACATTAGTAAAATCTTAGGTAAGGCTAGAGGCAATGCAAGCTGTACTAAGATACAAATCCCAGCATATGGGGACAACATTTTCACTAGCACAACCAATGTACCAGTTTCTAGATTAAGCTAATGTAGTTACGTTTCACTATATACTGCTCTGGTGGTTTTCTATTAGCATAGTGGCAGGCAAATTGTAAGAAATAACATGAAAATCAGGGACTTTGCAATGATATTGAAAGACAGAGTGGCAGGATCAAATTGACAATGAAAGGCACTTGGTGGTGGCGTGACAACTTTGATACACATTTATCTTGAGTTTTTCCATTGTTTTTATTGGGTGAAAATGAGAGTGCTGTTCAGTATGCATAGACCAGGGGTCTGCAACCTTTAAGACAAAAAGAGCCACTTGGACCCATTTCCGAAGGAAAAAACAACTGGGATCTGCAAAACCATTGCGACATTTAAAACAAATATATCTCCGGAGCCGCAATCTGACAGCGGGCGGGAAGGTGACGTCGGGACGGTGCATGACTAACGCATGCACTGCCCCCACCCCATGCGACGTCACAGCCAGTACAGCGCCCGTCACAGTGGGGAGTGTCGGGGCGCATAATGCACCTCCTCCCCTCGCTAGTATCCGCCCCGGAGCCGCGGCAAAGGTGTAAAAGAGCCACATGCGGCTCCGGAGCCGCGGGTTGCAGACCCCTGGCATAGACCTTTTCCCTGTAACTTTCCTGCAGTTGACTATATTGCCCACTTGGTGCGAGTCAGGCTCCCTCTGCTCCAAAAGTTACAGTCATAATGAGAGCTACTTTTCTTTAATTACAGCAAGATTTCCCTCTTCCATGCTGTGGCGCTGTGGTCTAAACCACTGAGCGTCTTCAGCTTGCCGATCAGAAGGTCGGCAGTTCGAATCTGCACAATGGTCCCAACTCCTGCCTACCTAGCAGTTCAAAAGCACACCAGTGCAAGTAGATAAATAGGTACCGCTGTAGTGGCAAGGTAAACGGCATTTCCGTGCACTCTGGTTTCCGTCACGGTGTCCCATTGCGCCAGAAGCAGTTTAGTCATGCTGGCCACATGACCCGGAAAGCTGTCTGTGGACAAACACTGGCTCCCTCGGCCTAAAAGCGAGATGAGCGCTGCAACCCCATAGTCACCTTTGACTGGACTTAACCGTCCAGGGAGTCATTTATGTTTACCTACCTATATCCAAAAACCTGCAAATACTGGGATTTTTCACATTATGCTCAAGCAGGGATGAAGTACCTCCCCCCTATTATTGGGCTACAACTCCCATTTTCCCTCTCCATTGGCCATGCTGTCTGGGTCTTATGGGGAGTTGGAGCCCAATAACATCTTGAATGCTGTGTTCATCTTCCATGAACTAAAGGGTTTGTCTTGATATGCTGTCTCTTAGCTAGAAACTCAATCATATTGATGAACACTGGTGCAATGTGAGTCAGTGTTGTGCTTAGGGAAATGTAAAATAGCTTGCAACTATTGCAGATGCCACTGTTAACGATAGAATATAATAGTGTTGGCACTCCCCAAACCACCACTTTCCAACACGAGTTCGTAATTAGGTGCAAATCCCTTTCCCCATCTAAATATAAAGCTTCAATTATAA
Source organism: Podarcis muralis (assembly GCF_964188315.1). Taxonomy (NCBI): domain Eukaryota; kingdom Metazoa; phylum Chordata; class Lepidosauria; order Squamata; family Lacertidae; genus Podarcis; species Podarcis muralis. Next base: position 30,458,466 of record NC_135657.1, read on the forward strand.
CCATTTATTTTGGATTTCCATTACTTTCACTGACTTCAACATACTGGAGCAAAAGACAAAGTTAGAAATCATCTGAAGCCAACATGACTGACAGGAAAGCTTCTGTTAATATGCACCCCAATCACCCATTATTAAGCAAGCTACAGCATCCTGTACCAATTTTGTGCTCTATGTATATTTGAACCCAAGCAGTAGAACCTTGAAGGAATACAGGCCTATTTATGAGTGACAAGACACAACGTGAGAAGAAAAGTCATGTCCATCTTTAGGCAGAGCTGGGGGCAAAATACAATTGGATGCTTTTTCTCAGAACTGCTAGCCAAGCATATGAAGCTTTAACTGTGGCACTGTATAAATTTAGAGAGAACATTTGTTCCGCATTTGTCAGAATGCCAGCATCCTTCAATCATCATCTGTATTGAACTGTAAGCACTTAAAGTTCATGGATCAGCTTAATATGCACTCATGACTTAAATTATATATATAGTAGTGGAGCCATATAAAATAACACTTGAACCTCTGAATGTGAACTCTCAAAAGTTGGAAGGTAAGGGTTTGTAGGGAAGAAAGCATCATTAAACATTATCATGTTTATACTACCCCAGGTAAGTGTTTATAGTTGCTTTCATGTGCCCTATATTTACAGTATGTGGCTTAGGACCCTCGTATTTACGGGACCACCTCTCCTGGTATGCCCTGCAGAGGACCTTAAGGTCCATGAATAACCATAGTTTAGAGGTCCCGGGCCCTAAGGAAGTCAGACTATCCTCCACCAGGGCCAGGGCCTTTTCAGTGATGGCTCCGACCTGGTGGAATGCTCTGTCCCAGGAGACTAGGGCCCTTCAGGATTTAGCCTCCTTTCACCAGGCCTGTAAAACAGAGTTAATCCACCTGGCCTTTAATTTGAATTCAGCCTGATCTTTTATTTCCCCTTCTCTTTCCTCCCCCTCCCCTTTTATGAAGATTACCTGCTCTAGGACCCCATAGCTAATTCTCCCCTGGCCTCCTCGCTGGCCCAAGTAGGACTAATTCAGCCAGCTAGCCCTGGTGACTATCTAATGTTTATTGGATGGATTTCCCGCAAATTGATTTTTGAACTTTGCAAATAATACAATTTCCCTTTCTGCTTCATCTTGAAAATGATGGCAGTAGTTTTGCCAAAGCAGTCTTCTCTCTCATCATTCTGAATGTTGAGTTGGTTTACTAACTTAACCTTGAACTCTCTCCATAGTATACGATTTAGAGAGTTAGTTTATTAAGCAGAGCCCAGAGACCCGAATTCTGTTCTTGAGCAAAACAAATTAATTTCTTCAGAGACCATAAGCTATCAGTGAGTATCTCTGCCAGTATTTATTTCTTATGTCATACTTGGAGGAGACCCTCTGAAACGAATGGACTTAAGTCTGCTGATTTCAATGGGCCTATGCTGAGTATGACTTTATTTGAGATAGCGTTTAAAAATAATGCACACAACATCTTTCTGGGAAACAAGGACATGAATCCAAATAGTTGCAGTGCAGCATTTTGTTTTCAAAAAGCAGGAACCACCCTTACCTTTCCCCAGCAATACTTCAAAGCAAGCCACTCTTAAATAATATAAAAAGTAAGGAGTTTGAAAAGCTTTTGGTGACATGGCATGCTGAAAGTGTTTAAACACACACACACACACACACACACACACACACACACACACGATCTGTCCAGGCCGATGGATATGCCCAAAATTGTTCTGGAGAGATCCCAGCTTGCATCTATGTTCCCTTTTCTACCAACTCAGTGGCTTTAAGCATATTTGAGGTGCACAAAAGCGATGATTAAGTCCTTCAAGTCTGAAATGTTAAAGGTCACACCTGCTATCAAACTGTTTTGTTTCCAAAAGTATGCATTAAAAAAGCTGTGCACCAGAATGAAGCCCTGCACTGTAACCAATACGTTGCAGCTGTTTTATGACGACTTTATTATGTTGGTTAGGAACATTATCCATCTTCGACTTCAACAGTCTTTTCTGTTATGCTTAAATGTAGAAAGGCATAGCAAAATAGAATTTTCCCGCTGCGTTAATGGATGATATGCACAGTTTTAAAAGGTCTTTTTTATGCTCCAGCTTGGTTTGTCAAGAACACCTTCCCCAACTGCTTTGTGGAGAAGGGCAAACACTCCTGACTCCCCATGAGAGAATTGTGGATTAATGTAATTTATCCACACATTATCCAAATGTTATCAAAAAGTTCATTCCAAGCAGGGCTTGGTACAACATAGCAGTATAATGAATTCTATAGAATGCCTAATTAAAGCAGTGATAAAGCACGGCTAGGTCCCCACATGCTTTGCCCTAGATCCAAGTGTAGGCATTTTCTGTTACATATTGAAGAAATGTGTATATTAAGGACTGAAGAAGATGGAGTGCATAAGACTGAGGCTCATGTGTTTAAGAACACACTATTGTTGGTTGCATTGTCAAATGTGGGCCACTATATCAATTGTGATGGTCTTTGAATTCATAGTTGCTTTTCATGGTTTCACAAATAGCATTATCATATAGCAATTTTGAAGACTATCTTCTTTCAAAACTAGAAACACAATAACCTTCCTTCAAAAACTATCCACCAACTCAGTAGCTTAGGAGCAAACAGAAGCACCTTTTAGAGTTGACCTTCAATGTGAAGTAACGTTTCTTTTTTTTTTACCTGAAGCCTTGGCTTAAGTTATTTCTGAACATCTGTTTGTCATGTCCATATATCTGGCATTTTTCAGAGGATTTTCAGCTTTCCCAGGAGACCCTTTTTTAGTCATCTGATTAGAGTTTGGAAACCCAAACTTGAATTGCTTTTTCTAAATCAGAGCATGACCTCTTGTTTGTTTGTTTGTTTGTTTGTTTGTTTGTTTGTTTGAAGGGAGCAAACAGCTCAGAACTCTTGGCCACGTTCTCTTACTAAAATAATATTGGCATATTTGTACTTACGGATCCAAGTAAAGATAATGTGTATTGTATTTTGGTATGTACATGAAATATTTGCATATTTAATGTATAACAGTTTAAAAGCAAACTGCTTTTAAACGATCTAAGAATAGAGGTTTTTAATTTCCTATTTGTTTCTTTCCTGTTAGCCAAGAAAATCAGTGTTGTATAGAGTGTCTTAGGTATGAGCTTGACTTTGGAAATCGACTTGGGAAATGTTTCCAGAATACATTCAGTAGAAAGGAAAGGAAGTGCTGTGGATCATCTCACGTGCCCCCCCCCCCCCAATTTTCTATTTAACTTGTAAAATTTGCCTTGGTTTTGCAAGCTCTTAATGACAAAGTACATCTGCATCAAAATACTAACACAGGATAGATCCTTGAAAAGCAAACTTATCGTATTAGTTTAATCCCTTCACTGCCTCTTGCTGATCTCTATAAAATGTTGAGGTGAGGGAAATTACTGGGCATTGGTATATATGTTATCTATCTAAGGTTATTTTTCTTTCGGTTTTCAGGCCAGCCAGAACATTAACGTGGCCAAAAAGGTAAGATGTGAATTATTTCCATGCTTTATATTCTCTTCTGTGGTTTTTATTCATGGAATACATGGAAACATCTTTTGTGTACTAGTCCAATCCACCTCAGGACTTAAGTAATAAGGAAGCCAAATAAGTATAAATACTGTGATCTGGTGTGGCAAGAATCCTGGGGGCTGAGGGGCACTCCGGACGATACCTTCATAGTCTTGACCACATCACCACCTGATGTGACTAATTTGTATATAAATTTGGTGTGCAGGGTGACGAATGATCATAAGAATACAAAATTAATCGAAAACAAGCCACAAACAAGAGACAGAGGCGGGAAAGTAAGACCTTCATTGTATTAAGCTGAAGACTAAATTTCTATCAAACAATCTCTCAACCCACAATGCTCAGTGTGGTGTAGTGGTTAAGAGCGGTAGTCTGCTAATCTGGGGAACCGGGTTCGCGTCTCCGCTCCTCCACTTGCAGCTGCTGGGTGACCTTGGGCCAGTCACACTTCTTTGAAGTCTCTCAGCCCCACTCACCTCACAGAGTGTTTGTTGTGGGGGAGGAAGGGAAAGGAGAATGTTAGCCGCTTTGAGACTCCTTAAAGGGAGTGAAAGGCGGGATATCAAATCCAAACTCTTCTCTTCTTCTTCATCTAAACAAAGTTTGGAGTGATCATTCTGTAATATTATGGCAGTGGACAAAGCTATATTGTAACTTTTGAATAAATGTGGGTTTTTAATTTTAAAAAATCTAAACAAAGTTTGTATCAAACAGTGTAGGTAGGGATGGACCGCCGACAAGAGTGACTAGAGCGTTTTATTTTTGTTACCTTTCCCACTGTTAATTTTCTCTGCCTTGGTTATATAATACACAAATCTGCTTGTCTCACACACATGCTAGAGAAAGGTTGACGTCACCACCTTTTATCAGTTTTTGTTTAAATGTTTTGTTTTGTTTTTTATTTTTTGTAGCAAACATTATCAGAAGCAGCCTGAAGAATAGATTCAGCCCATTTGTAAGGGGGGGGGGGGTATTGTCCCTGTTTCTAATCCTTCCTAGTTTCTCTCCTTTTTTTCTGGTGAAATTGATTGTGCATTTTTGTAGTCATTCACTAATGAAGACCGTTCAAAACATTCGCTTTTTGTTCCCAGTTTGTTAATAAGAAAAACAAAAACAAGAAGCCATAAGAGTTGCTAGCAGACACAAAACAACACATGCTTATGTCCTTAGGCAGCAAACTTTTGCTGAGAGTAGCAGTTGGCATCTCTTCCCCTTTTGCTGAATTCACATTTCCTTAGCTGAGGAAGATAACTGCCTGCAAAGACAGTTAAAGCATTCTGCCTTACAGCTTATGTTAAAGAGAAATCTGTTAAGTGAAAAGAGAAACTTGCCGGAGTAGGCATTCCTAAACATTGCCCAAGATGCCCAAAACAGTCATACCGATGTCCAACAATACACTGTTGGCATATTTTTGTGTGTTAAATAAAATAAAGGTTCGTCTGAGTTGCCTACTTTTGTGAGCAGTGCAACACAGCAGCTAATTCTTCTAAGATTGCCCCCTTGCAAGTTGGAATGTTCCAGTTCACAAAAGAGCAGTTGAAATCTCACATCAACGCAATATTGTCAGAACATATTGTTGGAATTAACTCCCAGCATGGACCCACACCAGTCCCAATAAATGCAAGATTCCTTAGACAACTGATCGGTATTCTAATAACCTTTATGGAAGAACTCGCTGCAACGTCTCTGGGTAACTGCCCTAAAATTCTTATAGTTGGAAAATCCTTTCTGATATCCACCTTAAATTTGCTTTGCTGCAATTTGAATCCATGTTTTTCATCCTTTTTTTTTGTACATCTGGTAAGCATGTGACCTCTTTGTCATGGCAATGGTCTACTTATTTGGCCCTCTTCAGTCTTCTTTCCTTTAAGTAAATATGGCCAGTCTTTTACCTTTTAATTGTGTCTTGCATACCAGATAAATCTTCTTCAGTTTGTTGGTGCTAGCCTTAAAACTGGATATAACTCTTCAAGCACGGAGTAATACAGTACTGTTTCCTTTTATGTCCGAGCCACCGTGTTTGAGTTAACTGGGCCCAAAATTACATTTCCATGTTTTGCAATATAATTACATTAAATCCCTGAAACCCTTTACAGAGGAGCTGGAGCCTAGCCCTTCTCATGTTCTAACATTGTATGGGGTTTACTTTTGGTATTGAATTTGGAAATATTCTGACCAGACCAAAAACATGAACTTGAGGAAGAAGTTTTAAAAATCTCACAATACCCTGGAGCAGATTTAGGGGACACAGGGGAGACTGCAGGTAGAATGAGAGGAAGCAGTAGTCCTGTTGCATTCGTGCAACATTGGTTATCAGCCTGATTTATTTTGGAAGTGCCACTCCTAAATTGCCACAAACATTTTTTTTTACCTTCATGAAATAAAAACAGATGTAAAGTAAAATTTATCTTCTCCTTGGTTCTACACACACACACACACACACACACGCACGCGCACGCGCGCACACACACGAACCTTCCCCTTTTAAATAGTTATTTTCCATTTTCTTCTAGCTATGCAGCTCTGATAGCTGACTGGCCGGTGGTGGTTTTAGGCATGTGTACTGTGTTAATTGTGGTGTGTGCATTGGTTGGAATACTAGTCCCAGATCTTCCAGACTTCTCTGATCCATTATTGGTAAGTAAACATTATCATCTTGTGCTGTCAAATCGTTGTGTTATTTCCAGCAGTAATGGTAAGCAGAGAGCTGTAAGAATTCTCAGCAAATGTATTATATTGCTTTCAAATACAGATGTGCGCAAATCAAAATGCCAAATCTGAATATTTATGAAGTTTGGTAGTTGAGCCCAGATGTCTTCAAATATGTCTGCGCAGCTGCTGAACCTTTTAATCAATAACACACAAATTGAAAAGATTTCTTCCAGCAGCACCTCTGAAAATAATTTGAGTTTTGAATGTGCTGTATAGAAGGCAACTCCAGTAAAAGGAAGATTATGGGTTTATTAAATGGTAATGACTAGATTATAGAGTATAACACCATCAGTGTTATGAAATGGTACATGGAATATCTATCCTGTTAAATTTTAAAATGAGTTTACCAAAAGTATTGTGTAATCATATTTGGAGTAGACGCATTGAAGTCAATGGGTGGAGTTCAACATTACACTATTAGAAACATTCTGTCTGTGTAAGCATAACAGATCACCCAATGGAACAATCCTCTTCCGCCCCTGCTTGCCGACCCCTCCTGAGGCAATTTTGGGAGGATGCAGTTTAAGCAGGGGGGGGGGAACCTTTGTGAAGAACTTCTGAGTATCTTTAGTTTTGGGGGGGTTTAAAGACATTTTATTAATTTTACAAATAAAAAATGCAAATAAACTCACATCAGTAGAGTAATACTGTATGTGGAGATTCTCTGAATCTTGCAACTTCCCCCAATCCCGTCTATGAAGTCTTATTTTGAACATCTACAACTGTGCATATTAATCTGCACTCCAGTTTTTATATCAAACCACAATGTTTTTTACACTACAAGTGTGTCAAAATCCTGCTCTTGTTTCCATCAGCGTGCAGTGGCCTCCTAAATAACTTGTAAATTTTTCCCATTCTTTTATAAAGTTTTAATCCTTTTGGTTTCTGAGTTTTCCAGTCAACTTTGCCATCTCGGCATAGTCCATCAACTTGGCTTGCCATTCTTCTCTGGTAGGGACTTTCTCATCTTTACAACTCTGGGCCGATAACATCTTTAGATGAGATTCCTGCATTGCAGTGGGGTGAACTAGATGACCCTTGGGGTCATCACCCAGTGGGGTTTTATGTTACATTTATATCCCACTTTTCCTCCAAGAAGGTGCACATGTCTCTTCCCCACATTTTCTCTTCACAACAACCCTATGAGTTAGGTCAGGCTAACCTGGCCCAAGATCACCCAGTGAGCTTCACGGCTGGGTGGGGATTTGATCCCTGGTCTCTCAGGTCAAAGTGGTTAAGAGCGGTGGACTCGTAATCTGGTGAACCGGGTTCGTGTCTCTGCTCCTCCACGTGCAGCTGCTGGGTGACCTTGGGCTAGTCACACTTCTCTGAAGTCTCTCAGCCTCACTCACCTCACAGAGTGTTTGTTGTGGAGGAGGAAGGGAAAGGAGAATGTTAGCCGCTTTGAGACTCCTTTGGGTAGTGATAAAGCGGGATATCAAATCCAAACTCTTCTTCTACTACTGCTACTACTACTACTACTACTACACCACAATGAAATTGTTGCAGTCTTCTGTTCTTGCCTGGCATTTAGCCTCAGTGGTCAGGCATTTTGGTAATCAGAGACAGTAAAGAGGAAAACAGTGGCAATACAACAATGAACAAGGGGTTGTGGAAATCACAGCCTGCTTAACACAATCCCCATGACTGCATAACTTAGCTGCTCATGCAGCAAACTACTGGGTGCAGATTTTTGCACGTGTATTGAACGCTGTCAGTTTCTCTCTGTACTGCAATGAAACTCTGATAGAGTGTTTTTACAGTCACATGGAGACAAACCAGATGATGGCAGCCAGTAGTGGGGCACTTCGTACTGATGGATCGCTGCATGTAGCAACTATTATGGAGGTGGCTTTGCACGGTCTCAGGGGTATTGTTTTTTCATGTGGAGCACGTCTACACATGCTTAGGTTATTGGAGAACAGCTTCATACATTTCAAAGCCCAGTGTGAGCAATATGGGAATTGTGTGGTCTCTCGAGACAGAGACAACAGAGCATGCAAACAATGGCAGCATGAAGATGAAAGAGGAATATTTGGTTAGGAATCGGCTTTGCTAACAATAAAAAACAAGCCATCAAAGGTACGGAGAGTCTTCTGGGCTGGGGGCAGGGGGAGAGAATAACTACACTATTAAAAGTTGTCGCAGAACCATCTGTTTGAACTATTTAGGAGAAGTCGGCTGTAGCGTGCTCCTCATTAGACATTAAATGTGCCACTGTTGGCATAGACATAAGAATCCATAAATGGTTAAACAAGGCAAGGATATGGCAAGGATATGAGTCCAAGCCCTCTAATTTTATCTTATTTTTAAAGAAACAACCGTTGGCAAGCTTTAGACAGTTTCATTTTATTGCAGGCACACCTAAAGCTATATTTCAGCCAGGGTCTAGACATCACAGTTTGTAGGCTTATTACTTGAGCAGCTATATTTTCCCTCTTGGACTACCATAGGGATTGAATACATTGTAGGAAAACTCTCAAACAACTAAGAACCACGCTAGGCACACCATTAATTGCGTGAATGGTGTTAACGAGCAGCCTGGGGACCTTGGACTGGAGAAGTTTCACTCTCATATTTGCGCTCTCGTGCTCTCTGCCACAAACCCAACAAAAATAATCCCTCTGAAGTTTCAAATGTAATCTCCATTGTCACCTATGGGAGCTTCCCTTTCAATGCAAATAGCAGCTTCCCAAAGGTGACCTTTGCAAGGCCCCCGGTGGGGATGGAGAGGGAAGAGGGGAGGATAATTAAACATTTCTATCCACTGGTCCCCAGAATGCTCAATCTGTGTCTACCTTGGCCTATGGAAGAGCAAGACTTGGTGGTAGTGAATTTGTTATATAGGAATTTGTTGCATAGGACTGCAGAGAGAGGGCTTTCTAATGAAGGTTTCTCATCAATTGGACTTGCTAACATCCTTTTCAAATAGAAGGATAGCATGCGCTAAAAAAGCTCTCTAATGTTTTGCCATAGGGTTTTGAGCCAAGAGGAACTGCAATAGGACAGCGGCTGGTTACCTGGAATAATATGGTGAAAAACACAGGCTACAAAGCAACCTTAGCAAACTATCCTTTCAAATACGCAGATGAGCAGGCTAAGAGGTAAGAGCTTTTCAACCATGTTCTCTTCTGCTGTTGTTTTCCACTTACATATCGTATGAAACGAAATGTGGGAGCTTATTTTAAACCTCTCCTCCCCCCCCCCCCATACAACAAAAATAGCACTGCTCTCTTAATCATAAGCCATGGTCAGTGTTAATAACAAGGTGGCATGCTAACAAACATTTACAGTGATATAAAGAACTATTTTGAATATTTGAATTCTTAAACCCTAGAAGTCATGTGAAACTTGATTTATTTTCTTAGGGAATTCTTACTTTACCCAGCAGCCACAGCCGAAATGTGTAATGGGGCAGTATGCCCATATTAGTATAAAAAGCAGAGAACACAGAGTAATGATGTGGTTGACCCTGTTTTATGTTAGTGTTCTTTTAAGGATAGAACTGTTCTTGAAAATCATGGTGGTAGCAGCTTGTTCTTTGTTTGGTTGTGGATAGTTATTCATCCCCCTCCCTCCCGCATTCAGCTATCTTTTAATTAATTTATTTTTAAGTGATTCATGGGTGGGTTGCTCCACCCACCTGTCAGAGTTATCCTGCAGGTGGTGGGAGACATAAGTTCCCCATCCCTGCCAAAAACTGTTCTGCCAACCAGATTTTCCTGACCTTAACCAGTGACACCCTCAAGAAGTTCCAAACATCTGAGTAAAGAGGTATGTCTTTAGCACCCAACAAAACTGGAGTACATGTATCTTCATGGCACTCCCCCCTCCCCTGCCGCCTTTTGTGCAGTTACTATTGAAACAAAGATAACTGTTAAAAGTGTAAGCTGTTCGAATGCTATATTTTCAAAGATGAAAAATTGTTCTCTCTTAGCCATCGAGATAACCGATATTCAGATGATCACTATGAAAGAGAGAAGAGGGAAGCAGACTGGAATTTCCACAAGGACAGCTTTTTCTGCGACATTCCAAGTGAGTGTTAAGTGTGCTAAAATGTTAGGAAATGAATCTAAAGCAGGCATAGGCAAACTCGACCCTCCAGATGTTATGGGACTACAACTGGTCCTGTTAGCTAGGGATGATGGGAGTTGTAGTCCCAAAACATCTGGAGGGCTGAGTTTGCCTATGCCTGATCTAAAGCATGTGAGGAAGATGAACTAATATTTTACTTACAGTTGGTGCTATCTATTGACCTTTTCAATTTCCCAGGAAATGTTCTTTTCAGTTTGTGAAAAGCAAGGGATGATTACCAAGCTACAAGTTCTTACCACATTTAGAGATTATCACCATGCACTTGTCGTCGTCGTCCCCCACTAGTGATACAAAAATGTGCATGTGTGGAATTCAGTGTCCTGGTACTAGAAACAGTGGGTCTACACAAGCATATCAGACAGAACAATCATCTCTCCCCTCTGCGGTCACTGTCTGGGGAGTCTCTAGATACACCCCCCCAAACACATTGTGGGGGGCACACAGGGAAGGAGACGTCACACAAACAGAAGTCCTGCACATGGCTTCTGCTATCAGGGTTCACAAGATGAATCCTGCACGATATTTCCAGGAAATCAATTTTTTACTTCCTTACTAGCTGCAGCTTTGTGAAGTTTGTGGTGTGGGAAGAAAGGGCATTTTGCATGTCCTCCTTTCTCACCACTGGAAGTAAATGGATAGCTGAATGCTTGCTTCTCCTTGGTGCTAGAACAAATGGGAGAGGTGTAAATCCTCCTCCTCCTCCTTTCAGCCCAACCCACTCACGCCAATAACACATTGGTCACTTTGGCGCTATTTTTCAAAGTATATTGATACTGAAAGTGTATGCACTAAAATAAGACACTTGACTCTAGCAACTGATTATTACAAACTCAACGCTTCTGAAAATGAATGTTAACTTTATAAAACATCCCCCAGTTTCTATGTGCTGCTTTTCTTGGCAATTAGTTTCTATATGTTAATATTGTACAGAAGATGTTTTAGGCACACCAATTTAGCTAGGCTATATATTTTATTCATTACGTTATAATTCCGCCTTTCCTCCATGAAGTTCCAAGACTGCGTAAATGCTTCTCCACACCCATCCTATTCCCACAACAACCTTTTGAGGTGGGTTAGACTAAGACAGGGACGCGGGTGGCGCTGTGGGTAAAAGCCTCAGCGCCTAGGGCTTGCCGATCGAAAGGTCGCGGTTCGAATCCCCACGGCGGGGTGCGCTCCCGTTGTTCGGTCCCAGCGCCTGCCAACCTAGCAGTTCGAAAGCACTTCCGGGTGCAAGTAGATAAATAGGGACCGCTTACTGGCGGGAAGGTAAACGGCGTTTCTGTGTGCTGCGCTGGCTCGCCAGATGCAGCTTGTCACGCTGGCCACGTGACCCGGAAGTGTCTGCGGACAGCGCTGGCTCCCAGCCTATAGAGTGAGATGAGCGCACAACCCTAGAGTCTGGCAAGACTGGCCCGTACGGGCAGGGGTACCTTTACCTTTTTAGACTAAGACAGAGTGTCCCAGGGTGCTACTGAACTGAGAACATACTCTACACTTTAACTCTCAAGGTCTATAACATCAGAAACCTTCTTGATATGTCAATCTTATTTCAGGTGATCGCTATTCCCGAGTGGTATTTACATCAGCAGATGGAAATAACTTGTGGAATTTACCTGCAATAAAATCAATGTGCAATGTGGATAATATGAGAGTAAGTACAGATATCAAATTTTCATATGGCTAAATGTGAAACTTCGTGTTCTTGTCTTTGATAATTCCTAAAGTCTTACTTGTCACAGCGTACTTATTGGCAGGCAACCATTAGGACAAAAGAAACTTTGCCTTTTACACTGGTGATGATAATGCTGCCCAACATTTCTTTATGACCCCTTCTCAAGGTTAACAGTGCTGTCTGTTTCATTTTTTTCTACCCATTCCTATTCTGAATACTTTGTCTGAGGAGAGGAGCAGGATTTAGTATGCAATTTTCAGAATAAGACTTTGTCTTTCTCATTGATTGTTTTGTCATCTTGGCGAGGAAGCACTTTTTGCCCGTTTACAATACTTCCTTAAGTTGTTTTGTTGTGTGTGATTCCGCGAGTTGCTTAGGTTTGTAAGTCCAAAAGGGAATAGGTTGGCAATAGGGAACACAGACATATATACAGTAACTTGCGTAAATACCCCCCCCTGCAGCCCCCCAAAATAATTCAATCCAGATCATGGTGTTCTGAGAAAGCAAAGTTTGCTTCCTCTTCAGAGCACAGGGGGATGAAAGAAGACACTTTGGTCTTGACTGCTCTGATCAGGAGAGAATGTTTTCCATCATCAAAATAGTTAGGGCCTTTTTTTATTCCCCCAAGGAACCAAAATGTAAAAAGTAACAGGCAGCCTCAGGGACTCCGTGAGTTCCTCCTGCATGTGTTAGAAGTTAACGTTGCATATAGTTGAGAATGAAGTCTGGTTTTAACTAATGGACCTTAACTGATGCAAGGTCTTTGGTAAAGTGAAGCGAGTATGTTCATATTGTGTATCTATGATATGTGAGCTTGTCACTCTCTGAATCTACGGTAGTTGGTATACTTTGACAGGTGCTGGAGCCTCAAAATATGGTTGGTTCATTGTCCTGATCTGGATTGGGTCACCATGCAAACTGCATGTGCTGGGGTCCAGTCCAGATTGGGACTGTAGCAGGAGAGAAAAGTACTGTTGTCCCCCTGCTCCTCACACCATGGTCCCAATCTGGGCTTGGTGTCCTGTGCTGGCTATTTCCGAAAGAAAAGCCACAGACAAACCACATGATTGGTGTCACGTGTAGTTTGCCCCTCTCAGTGCTGCTTAGTGGGCTGGTGGGGAAATGGAAAACTAGATTTTTGTGGGTTATCGGATTGTTATGTCCAACAATGCAAGAATCCATGCAAGTGGAAGTATGTGCACTCAGTTGTGGGATGTGTGTGCAGGAATGAATGGGTAATAACTTATTTAGGGTTCATGTAATCATTCATTGTTGCAAGGCTTTCACAACCCAACCTGCACGCTAGATATAAGGGGAATTGTTTCAGTTACTGCTTAATACTAATATCTGCTTTTGAAAAAAGAATGAAAGAAAAACTTGCTTTTGAAGCACCACAAAATTACAAAAGATAACTGAATTCAAGGTGAAGAGCTTGTAATAGTGCTTTTTTTTTTTTTCCAGTTCTAGGAAAAAAAGCAAACAAGCCATTTATTTTATAACATAATTTTATTCAAGCAGCTTGACAGCTTTGCAGCACACTTGCATGGATGTTTACTTTAGAGGCACTTGAATAATTTGTATTATCATTATGATGAGGAGGACGATGTCTAGCTGGGGTTGAGTTGAAATCGTGGGCTACTTTTAAACCAGATGATAGCTTCTCAAGTTATTTGCTATCTTTGTAGACTCTATCATGAGTATTTGAAGAAGTAGCAATACAATACAGTGGTACCTCGGGTTAAGAACTTAATTCGTTCTGGAGGTCCGTTCTTAACCTGAAACTGTTCTTAACCTGAGGTACCACTTTAGCTAATGGGGCCTCCCGCTGCTGCCACGCCACCACCATGCAATTTCTGTTCTCATCCTGAAGCAAAGTTCTTAACCCGAGGTACTATTTCTGGGTTAGCGAAGTCTGTAACCTAAAGCATCTGTAACCTGAAGCGTCTGTAACCCGAGGTACCACTGTATTACCCAGATATTAAAATGATGGCTTCTGGTTAGAAAAGCTTTCAATACTGAATGAGCTAGGGGAATGGGAAGTGCATTTAGTTATTCTAACAGAATCATTTTTTAAAAGATTCATTGGCTGTTCAAGCCATATGGAAATAGATGGCGTTTTTAAGTGTGTGTTGTATTTAGAAAACAGCTCTACCCTATTGCAAACCTCTGGATCTTTGAACTGAGGCTGTCTTGCCCAGTAATGAGGCATTGATGTCTTCTGTAGTCTTTCATCTTTATTAATGTCTCTCTCTTGTTGCCTGCTATCCGTATCTCTTTCCAGTTCATGTTCCTTTAAAGGCCTGGCTCCTTCTGTACTCAAGTCAATGCCATTAATTCATGTGGAAGCAAATCCAACTGGTTTGGTGTTTTGAAAGTTTAAGTTTATTTCCTTTCTGTGCCATTATGTGTTTTAATGGAAACTTTGATTAAATTCCCAGCATTTCCATAAGAGGGGGCAGGATATTATAAATTGTATTGCCAGCTGTGTACCAGTCATACACAAATTGTCTTGGGCATGCTGTATCAGCTTTAGCCATCTGGTTTACTTATGCTTGGGAAAAGATCCTATAATTCTTCACACATTGCACCCACATAATCTTAATGTTAATGCCATCTGCAGAATGGCTACAGGATTCAGCCCCCAGTTTGTATATTGCTAACGTTTAAGCCCTTTTAAAAATCGATCATATGCTTTTAGATTTTAACTGACCTAGAAATCTTCTCCAGGGTGCTTCTTAAAAACAGACTCACAAGTGAGATTCCAGTATAGGAAAATCATGCTGCAAGTGAGATGTATAGATTTGTCTAGAACATGGGTAGGCAAACTAAGGCCCGGGGACCGGATGCGGCCCAATCGCCTTCTCAATCCGGCCCACGGACGGTCCGGGAATCAGCGTGTTTTTACATGCGTAGAATGTGTCCTTTTATTTAAAATGCATCTCTAGATTATTTGTGGGGCATAGGAATTCGTTCATTATTATTTTTTTCCAAAATATACTCTGGCTTCCCACAAGGTACAGTGGACCAGCCCCTTGCTGAAAAAGGTTGCTGACCCCTGGTCTAGAACTATTTCAGTTTGGGTTTAGAACAGGGTTTGGGACTAAATTGGCCTGGAGAGGGAGAGGGGAGTGTGACCCTGCTGCTTCTGGTTAATCTCTCATTGCTTTTGATATTATCAGCCATGGTATCCTCTTGGACCAGCCTTGGGAGATTGGCACCGCGGGCACTGTTCTGCCATGGTTCTGGTCTTATCTCCAGGAAAGGTTCCAGAAGATAGTATTGGATGAGTGTTTCTCAGTTTCCTGGCTTTTGAGTTATGTAGTGCTGCAGGGCAATGTATTAGCTTCCAATGCTATTGAACATCTATATGAAGTTATTGGGATTGGTTATTAGGAGATTTGGAGTGAGGTGTCATCCATTCATTTCTGATACCCAACTCTGTTCCACTATAACAGAGAATTAGGACTGGCTAAGCAGGTGCTGAATCAATGTCTGGATGCATTGGTGGGCTGGATGAGGGCAAATAACCTGTGTGTGAATCCTGGCAAACAGGTAGCTCTGTGAGTGCGCAGTTCCCAGGTTAGGGAAGTCAGACAGTTGCCTGCCCTGTATGATGTTGCACTATCCTTGAAGAAGCAGGTGCGTGGTCTGGGGGTTTCCATAGATCTGAGGGTGCCCAGACTTTTTCAAAGGGGGCCAGATTTGATGAAGTGACCATGCGTGAGGGCCGACCAAAGTTGTTGAGCTTTTTTAGGATTGAAGTTACAGTGGTACCTTGGGTTACAGACACTTCAGGTTACAGACTCCGCTAACCCAGAAATAGTACCTCGGGTTAAGAATTTTACCTCAGGATGATAACAGAAAACGTGCGGCAGCAGGAGGACCCATTAGCTAAAGTGGTACCTCAGTTTAAGAACAGTTTCAGGTTAAGAACAGACCTCCAGAACGAATTAAGTTCTTAACCCAAGGTACCACTGTACTGAGGTTTTTTTTTTAGGATTTTACCCCCAGACATATACTGCCATGGGGTTCCAGTGGGCAAAATTAAGCCCCCAAAACGGACTTTTGACATGCCTGCCCTAGATGCAGCTCTGTTACTGATGGTCTTGGAGTGCCTTCTACAGACTTCTACAGCAGTTTCTCAATCAGGACAGCTTGACCATGCAGGGTAGCCTCACGTTTGAATTGCTGCAGTGTTCTCTCTGAGGGGGCAACCCTTGACATTGTTCTGGAAGCTGTAGCTCAGGGGTCAGCAACCTTTCTTAGCCGTGGGCCGATCCACCGTCCCTCAGACCATGTGGTGGGCCGGACTATATTTTGGGGGGGAAATGAACGAATTCCTATGCTCCACAAATAACCCAGAGATGCATTTTAAATAAAAGCACACATTCTACTCATGTAAAAACACGCTGATTCCTGGACTGTCCACGGGCTGGATTTAGAAGGTGATTGGGCCACATCCAGGCCTTAGGTTGCCTACCCCTGCTGTAGCTGGTGCAGAATATGGCAGCTAATCTGCCTGTGGGGGGTGAACTGCAGCCAGCTCACAGGATCTACAATGCTTGCTAGGTCAAGTTCAGGGTTTTGGTACTAACATACATGGCTTGAAACAGTTTGGGGACCAGGTGGTTTGAGGTGTTACCTCTTATATACCCAGGAGGTCACTTGTTCTCAAAAGAACCCCTCTGTGAAGTCTCTAAAATATCAGAAGCCCCCGTCCACAGCAGGGCTTTTACTGCCACTGCCCACATCTTTCTATTGTATGACTGTTAATCACCCTGAAATTTATGTGAAAGCCTGCTTTCAAGCTGCTTTCAAACTGTTTTCTGAGGAACTCTGGGGTTTCTTGGAAACGTGTCCTCATTCTCCAGTGTGAAACATAGATAAAAAGTAAAGGGACCCCTGACCGTTAGGTCCAGCTGTGGCCGACTCTGGGGTTGCGGCGCTCATCTCGCTTTATTGGCCGAGGGAGCCGGCGTACAGTTTCTGGGTCATGTGCCCAGCATGACTAAGCCGCTTCTGGCGAACCAGAGCAACACAAGGAAACGCCGTTTACCTTCCCGCTGGAGCGGTACCAATTTATCTACTTGCACTTTGACGTGCTTTCGAACTGCTAGGTTGGCAGGAGCAGGGACCGAGCAACGGGAGCTCACCCCGTCGCGGGGATTCGAACCACTGACCTTATGATCGGCAAGTCCTAGGCTCTGTGGTTTAACCCACAGCACCACCCGCGTCCCGAAACATAGATATAGCTCCCTAAAAGACAGGTCGCCTGCCATTACCAGTCTTCCCTTAAAACAGAGATGGCTAAATTGCTATCCTCCTGATGTTGTTGGGCTTCAACTCCCACCAGCCCTAGCCACCATAAGTAATGGAAGATGATGGACGTTGCAGTCCAGCAACATCTGGAGGAGCAGAGGTACCGTATTTTTATGTGTATAATACGCCCCTTATTTGGGGGACTTCAATTTAAGAAAATGGGGGGAGCTCTATACATGTATAAGACTCCCTGAAATTTTGGACATTATTTTTTACGGGGGGAAACCTTGTCTTATACACAGAAAAATACGGCAAGTTCCTCATGCTGTACAATACAGTATTACTAAGAAATGTGTGGGTTCTAGAGCACATGGTCACATTGGAAGTGTAAGAAATCTGAAAACCACCGAGAGATAATTTAAGCACAATATTTTCTTTAGATGTTGCAGAACAAGTGGAAAACATCACAATGATAATCTTGCATGCACAAAGTGGCCTTGGAAACACCTTTTGATGTAGCAACAAAACAGACCCTAACCCTTGCATGTGTTTGCAGTATTTCTAAAACAATGTTTTCATGAGGTATTTTGATAAGTTCCAGGCTAAGTCTCTCTTTCCAAGTTCTAACAGCCAATTTATCTTTATCTTTTGTGAGGCTTACTTTAACAGCAAATATGTAAGGTCTGCAATGTGTTGAGAAATAGCAAGCAAACTCACAGTTTCAGATTGAACTTGAATAAGTAAAGTGGATGATAGTTTTTTCCTCCCAGCTTGTCTGGCTGACCTGAAGGGCTTTCATGTTGTATCCTCCCTGATACAACTGGACATGGGCCATGAAAAATAAAGAGATGGCATTCCAGTGCTTCCTTTTATTTATTAGGTTGTTCGTTTTTTCCTGAGCTTGCATGTGTGAGTGTTTTTATCTGGAAACAATCAAATGTGAATTATCCTGTTTTTATGGAATGCTAGGTCATTATTGTTCTGAAATTGTTTGACAAAATTAAGGCCATATTAAATCTTTTATAACGATCGGGAGAATTCCTAAATCCTGCTCTTTTTTGCCTCTGCTATAAAAGGATTGCACATAATCAGCCAAAGCAATTTCAATATGACTCAAAACCAGAATGTTTGGATGTCTGAAATGTGCCTGGCTTTCAAAAAGCTTAAGCACATGTGTAAGTGACTTAGTAAGACTAATCCTCTGATAATATTGGGAAAGTACATAAGTGTATCCAGGATTGGTCCTTTGTTATGCATTCCAAGTAGGAAATTTGACTAGTGAGTCCAGATGTACATTAGGCACAACTTAATTCTGAAGCTTTGCAGGCCTAACTAATGAGTATCCTGGCCCTCTGAATAGCAGTGCCAGAAAGATCCCCACACCTCAGTAGGTGTGCCAACACAAATTAAGGAGCCTATCCCTCCTGTATTTCCATAAATATATATATTCTGATTTCTGGGAGTGATGGAATGAGTCTACATAGCAGTATATTCTCTGAATGCATTGACCAGTTAGGAAAAGGTAACACTGGAGGTTTGGGGGGGGGGGGTTGTTACAGGTTTGTTGCTCTTGTGGGATATAGTATGTACATACCCTCTTTGTCACATCATGTTACAGTTGTTGAACTTGTCCAAGAAACTCTCTCAGATTATTGGAGATTCATTCCCCGTGTCTGCAGTCATGGGATTGTTGTCTATCACATGACTGTGTATGTTTTGACTCCACAGAGTGGGAAGTGAGGGAGGCAGGATTGTGTTACTGTATTCTGTGAAGTGGGACTATTGTCCTCTGTTCTTTCTCTTAGCTCCTTCCTCTTTCTCATCAGACAGCAAAATCAGAATGCTCCGAGTGCTTTATATGTAAATAAATGTAGATTAGCCAAATGCTGAGCTACTGAGTTCTGTTATGCTGACTGCGCAAACACTGTGGATCCCTAACTGTGCTGATGTCTGTTGGCATCAGTCGCTGTGATGTTCGGGCAGAAGAAGGCTTTTGAAGCTCCTGAACGATCGACCAGGAAGGAGAGAATATGCCAGTCGGGCATGTTTCTCTGCCAGGGTCCTACTCAAGAGTAGGACGGGTCCTGACACAGATATCTTCCAACATTCCCTATGCAAAAAGATAGCATGGGAACCAGTTCAAAAGACTAGTCTGAAAAGGTATTGAAGCCTTGCCACAGTTTGTGCCAGTTAACTTCTAAATATGTCTAGGAAAATGACTTTCCTGCGGTCATCAGCAACTTTAATAGATGTGTGATAACCCTAGAAACATTGTGAAATGGCAGCCGTGTCAAGTGACTGAGAAATTCAAGTACCACATAAACGCTTAACCAAGCCACTTACCTGTCTGCCTCCATTGTTGCCTTTTCTTGATCTGGTGAAGAAAGGATTCATAGTCCTGACTGAGAACCGAGGAAAGAAGCAAAATTTAATTACAGTTTTGTCCACACAAGTCAGCCTGTTTTATATCAGATGATTTTTCTGTTCTTGGCTGTAGTTAAAGATACACTCAAGACTTCCTGGTGACCAGTTTTAACCAATTTGCACTCACATTTGTATAAATGTAGCTACAGCAGCATGCTCAGTTGAGAATTCCCGGTGCCTGTATTTTCCTTTGCCTTCAGTATACAGAAAAAATATATATTTCTGATGGAGTATATTGACTTTTTTGGTATGTGTTCAAATGAATCTACGAGCAGTAAATTTAGTCTCCAAAGTATGTTACCTTTAAAATTACATCTCATTTGCTATCAAAACCACTGATTGCTTAGTATAAATTGCTCTTGCTAAATGTGCAGAAGGGAAGGACAGAGCTCAAAAGTGTGTGCAATTAGTGATCATAAAGAATTGGTTCCAAATCACTCAAATGCTTCTTGAGAAATCCCACAGTTGGAACTAATATTTTTAAGGATGGTTAAAATGGTGTTTGAGCTTTGCACTTCTGCTTCTTATTATAATTCTTTCTGTCTTTCTTTACGCAGATACGATCCCATGCTCAGTTTGGTGATCTCTGCCAGAGGACCACGGCTGCTTCGTGCTGCCCCAGCTGGACGCTAGGCAATTACATTGCCATTTTAAACAACAGATCATCCTGTCAAAAGCTTGTGGAGAAAGATGTTTCTCACACTCTGAAGCAGCTCCGTACATGTGCCAAATACTACTATAATGGGACCCTGGGACCAGATTGCTGGGATATGGCAGCCAGAAGGAAGGACCAACTCAAGTGTACAAATGTGCCTCGTAAATGTACAAAGTACAATGCTGTTTACCAGATTCTCCACTACCTAGTAGACAAAGATTTTCTAAGCCCAAAGACTACAGACTATGTCTTACCAGCTTTAAAGTACAGCATGCTCTTTTCACCTACTGAAAAAGGGGAGAGCATGATGAATATCTATCTGGATAACTTTGAGAACTGGAACTCTTCAGATGGAATAACCACCATCACAGGGATTGAGTTTGGAATAAAGCATAGTTTATTCCAAGATTACCTTTTAATGGATACCGTGTATCCTGCTATAGCCATTGTGATTGTTCTCTTAGTCATGTGCATATATACCAAGTCCATGTTTATCACACTGATGACTATGTTTGCAATAATTAGCTCCTTGATCGTTTCTTATTTTCTTTATCGGGTAGTATTTAATTTTGAATTTTTCCCCTTTATGAACCTCACTGCACTGATTATTCTCGTCGGTATTGGGGCGGATGATGCTTTCGTGTTGTGCGATGTGTGGAACTACACGAAATTTGACAAGTCTCAAGCTGCCACTTCGGAGACGGTGAGCATCACCCTGCAACATGCTGCCCTTTCCATGTTTGTCACCAGTTTTACCACCGCCGCTGCCTTCTATGCCAATTATGTCAGCAATATTACAGCAATCAGATGTTTTGGTGTTTATGCTGGCACCGCCATATTGGTGAACTATGTATTAATGGTAACCTGGTTACCTGCAGTTGTCGTGCTACACGAACGGTATCTACTCAATATATTTAGTTGCTTCAGAAAGCCTCAGGCAAGTGTGTACAATAACAAAAGCTGCTGGACAGTTCTGTGCCAAATGTTCCGCAAGGTTGCTTTCGCAGCCTCGGAAGCATCCCGGATATTTTTCGAGAAAGTGTTGCCACACATAGTTATCAGGTTTCGCTACATCTGGTTGGTCTGGTTCCTGGCCTTAACTGTTGGGGGAGCATATATCGTCTGTGTGAATCCAAAGATGAAGCTGCCGTCCCTGGAGCTCTCTGAGTTTCAAGTGTTCAGGTCTTCCCATCCTTTTGAACGCTATGACGCCGAGTACAAAAAGCTGTTCATGTTTGAACGTGTCCACCACGGAGAGGAGCTTCATATGCCAATCACTATTATCTGGGGGGTCTCTCCTGAGGATAACGGGGACCCCCTAAATCCCAAAAGCAAAGGGAAGCTGAAACTGGACAGCACTTTCAATATTGCAAGCCCAGACTCACAGCTCTGGATTCTGAAGTTTTGCCAGAGGCTGAGAAATCAGACCTTTTTCTACCAAACAGAAGAGCAGGACTTCACGAGCTGCTTCATTGAGACGTTTAAGCAGTGGATGGAAAATCAGGACTGTGATGAGCCGGCTCTCTATCCGTGCTGCAGTCACTGGAGCTTCCCCTATAAACAGGAGGTTTTTGAGCTATGCATCAAGAGGGCCATTATGGAACTTGAAAGAAGCACAGGGTACCATTTAGACAGCAAAACCCCGGGGCCTCGCTTTGACATCAACGATACCATCAGAGCAGTAGTACTGGAGTTCCAGAGCACCTACCTCTTCACCTTGGCTTACGAGAAGATGCATCAGTTCTACAAAGAGGTAGATACCT
Source organism: Podarcis muralis (assembly GCF_964188315.1). Classification (NCBI taxonomy): domain Eukaryota; kingdom Metazoa; phylum Chordata; class Lepidosauria; order Squamata; family Lacertidae; genus Podarcis; species Podarcis muralis. The sequence continues at coordinate 30,480,603 of NC_135657.1, forward strand.
GGATTGCGGATGAGCTGAGCACTGCCCCTGAGGGTCTAAGCAGTGGCTGGTTTGTGAGCAACCTAGAGTTCTATGATCTCCAGGACAGTCTCTCTGATGGCACTTTGATTGCCATGGGTCTTTCCGTGGCTGTTGCGTTCAGCGTAATGCTGCTCACCACATGGAATATCATACTGAGCCTTTATGCAATAGTTTCGATAGCAGGAACCATTTTTGTCACAGTTGGATCGTTGGTCCTTCTTGGCTGGGAGCTAAATGTTTTGGAGTCTGTCACCATTTCTGTTGCTGTCGGCTTATCGGTAGACTTCGCGGTCCATTATGGCGTTGCTTACCGCTTAGCTCCCGATCCTGACCGAGAAGGGAAAGTAGTATTTTCCCTCAGCCGCATGGGTTCGGCAATTGCTATGGCTGCGCTGACCACATTTGTAGCCGGCGCCATGATGATGCCTTCCACCGTTCTGGCATATACTCAGCTCGGTACCTTCATGATGCTCATAATGTGCATTAGTTGGGGCTTTGCGACCTTCTTCTTCCAGTGCATGTGCCGTTGCCTTGGGCCCCAAGGTACTTTTGGTCAGATTCCTCTGCCGAAAAGGCTGCAGTGCAGCGCCTTTTCCCAGGCGTTGTCGGGGAACAAAGGAGACGGGGAACAAAACAAAGCTCAGCCTGCCAGTAAGTATCAGTTGGACTCTAGAGGTCAAAAAACGGGCATGGAACATGAGCATTACGAATTAGAGCCTTTGGCATGCCATGCCAACAACTGCAGCGCGTTAGAGAAGAGAACCTATGAAGAAACGCACATGTGCGCGGAGCTCTTAGATGGCAGGCTTGCAAATGAGCACGTCCTTCCCCAGTCAGCGTATAACAGCGAACTGAACGTAAGCAGCAAAAAGGAATTCAGGATAGGCATGTTGTCTTCTGGTGAGCAGGACACCACTTGCCAGCTCTTATGTCAAAACCAGCAGTGTAGTTGCTCAGTTGATTATAAGCATGTGAGCATGAAATGGAGCCCCCACTCATGCCAGCAGTTAAAATTTGGGGTCAAATGAAACTTCATGCTACCTCTCTTCTCCTTTGTCTGGGAATGTGCATAGCCAGAGTTCTGTAGTTCGCGCAACTGCTTTGCATCATTCTTTCGATAGTTATGTGACTACCGCCCCAGCAAGTTCTGCACTGTAACTGTCTACAAAGCAGGTTAAAATTGCCCCTGAAATATTTTTTCTCCACTTACAGCAACTGTTTCAATCCCAAAGTCTTCCAAATGCCAAGGAGAACTTGAGAACTCCTCCAAAGGAAGCAAGTTCTTCTCTGTTTATCTTCAAGGGTGTTGGTTCACTCTTGTTGTGAAATGGAGAAAAATGTATCTAATAATCAGAAGGGACTCTTGTGATAACTGCAGAGACAAATGGGTTGTAAGAGTCACTGAAGTAAATGGGAACGAAAACAGAACGTCAAAATCAAAGCAAAATCCACAAACTGAAACTGAGTGCCTCCAGAACTTACGACAAACTGCTTCAGGTGTGAGGGCTAACCAGAATAAATGGAAATATATAGAAAACAGTACTTCAACAAAGGCTGGTTTTGAGTTGTGGCCTGAAAATTCCTGGTATTGTAACAGAACCATAACAATAAAGTGCAATTCTGTTGAGTGTCATATGCCAAACAGTGAAGCCCATGTGCCTGCTGTTGTTAGCACACCCAGAACTTTCCAATGAAAGTTTGCTAATAAAAAAACCTATAATAAATCTTAAACTTGTTGGTTCTGTCTTTTTTTGTGGGGGGCTCTTTTCTCTTTTTAAAAGTAAGAATATTCCAGCCTGCCCAAGCTGTCAAACAAAAAGAAATTAAAGTTAACACTCTCGAATTAAATGCTTCCTTAAAAAGAAAGGTGTATGTGTGTTAGTTCTCTTAACTCATACAAGTTAATTAGGTATTGTTCTCAAGAATATGAAGCCATGTTTAATTTAGGGCTTGGTGGAAAAAACAGCAATGCATCCACACAAGCTGAAAAATAAAACATTACTTAATCACCTTTTGGCAAGAGAAGATAAGTCATTGAGGTTATAATTATGCTGCTGGTGGGTTCTTGCAGTGTGGTCTGCATAAGTGATGGAGGCTCCGCCTTCCCCAGAGGAATAAAGTCACAGCTGGCAGGGAAACAGGAAGGTCCCAAGCAGAGGAAAGAGACAGACAAGGTACTTGAAATGAGCAGAGAATCAATGTGTGGGAATGAAGGAAGCAGCAAGAAAAAGAGGAGAGAGCAAGAGAATGCATTACAGTTCCTAAACAACAGGTGGGAAAAACGTTTCCTGGTCTGCCAAGACACTCAGCAGTTTGCAAGTGGTGTGGGTGTAGGTGTGGAGTTTGTGAACCAATGTGCTGTATTATTCTTAGTATTCTCTTCTATTATCTATCTATTTACATTGGGTCAGCTAGAGACATCTCTTAAAGGATCAGGGAGGCTAATAAAACGACAAAATTCCCTTCACACAGATTGTCTCATCTGCTTTTAACATTGTAAAAATAATCTGCTTCTACCATATGTATCATGTTGCACGTTGACTTGGATCTAAAGAGATTACAGGTTTAAAATGGCACCAACACACATTAGCTATTGGCATGATGTCATAAATGAGATCTGTCAAAATTTATTGCTTGTATAACATTCACAAAGAAGACTGAACCTAATCAGAAGCACAAATTGTACAGACTCTAAATGTTACCAATCTGTTTCACAACTCGGGGAATAGTACCGTTGGGTAAATTAGTTCAAACAAATGCTTGAATTTTTATGTGCTTCTCACTTTACATTCCCCAAGAGTTCCAACCGAAAAAGCACTTTCCTCCTGCTCTTTTGGCATAAATGAATGTCATGGGCACCTATGTGAATAGCAATTAAAAATAGCCCGCTCTTCATGAGTTACACTCCCTCTGAAGGAGCAGGTATGCAACTTGGGGATACTCCTGGACCCACTGCTGTTGCTTGAGGCTCAGGTGGCTTTGGTGTGACACAAAGTGCCTTCGATCAGCTTCGGCTCATGTCCCAGCTACACCCCTATCTGGACACAGGTATCCTAAGTTCTATCGTCTATGCTCTGGTAACCTCTAGGTTAGATTACTGCAACACATCATATGTAGGGCTGCCTCTGAAGACTGTTCAGAAACTTCAGCTGGTGCAGAATTCAGTAGCCAGGTTGCTCTCTGGGGCTGGATGCTTTGAGCACATAGTGCAAATCTATATTGTGGCCAGTTATTCCATAAAATCAAGATACCAAACATCATGGAGAAATTACCAGGTTGCAAATATCCTATAGTCTTGTTTGGAGAATTCAGGAAGAATTCATTATTTGCTACATTCCAGTCTTGCTATTTTCCCTTGCAAAATTGATCTAAATTCATGATTATCATTGCTCTCTTCTGGAGTGCACAGTGCATGTGTGCCTCCATTGCTGCTTCATCACCAGCACAACGACAGTCCATATCTGTTTTCCCATTGTTTTCTACAGGGGAAGGAGACAAGGAGTAGGATGTTTGCCCCACTTGGCTACATCCCAAAGAGAAAAAGTGCTGCTACTTCTTTTTCACCTTCCTCCTTCCCGTGCCCATCCCCAGGCCATCTGACTATTTTATGTGGTTGAACTGTCAAATGATATTGTGTGAGGAGCCTAGGTGGGGTACCCTCCACCCAAAAGATATATCAATAAGGACAGCATCACTAGAATGGGATGGAATGGAGTATCCTGGAAAGGGATGTGGTCCACTGGCAGGCACCCTGAACAGGAGCACACCACACAACAGCATTTAAAGAGGACTACCAATATATTGAACTGTGCCTGAAATAGAAAGCCGTTACAAGTGTTGCCGTAAATACAACTCTCCTGTTATACAGATTTCTTCCAGTATGTCAGCAAGGTAGAAAGGCACAATTGGAAACTAAATCCTGTCACTTGTTTGAGATCCTTATTACCCATAGCTATCCTAAAAAATATATAATTGTGGCTTGCCTATTGTTGCTTGCTTTAATACCCAGAGAGTCTTTATTTAGAAGGTTTAAAATAAAATAATAATAATAATAATAATAATAATAATAATAATAATAATAATAAAATTATTTATACCCTGCCCTCCCCAGCCAAGACCGGGCTCAGGGCAGCTAACACCAGGTATAAAAACAATTGATTGAAATACAATTTAAAACCAAGATTAAAATACAACATTAAAATGCAGCCTCATTTCAGTAGGAACTCAAAAAACTTTTTACTCTCTCTCTGAAAGCGCTAAAATACTACAGTAAATCAGGGCCAAATCAAAGCCATGAGAGTTGACACAAAAACAAATGCTAAGAAGAGAAGAAGAAGAAGAGTTTGGATTTGATATCCCGCCTTTCACTCCCTTTAAGGAGTCTCAAAACAGCTAACATTCTCCTTTCCCTTCCTCCCCCACAACAAACACTCTGAGGTGAGTGGGGCTGAGAGACTTCAGAGAAGTGTGACTGGCCCAAGGTCACCCAGCAGCTGCATGTGGAGGAGTGGAGACGTGAACCCGGTTCCCCAGGTTATGAGACTACCATTCTTAACCACTACACCACACTGGCTCTCTAAAACATGGAGAGGCTGCCTAAATAACATTATTGGCCACCTGTTTAAAAAGGGCAGGCTCATGGTTCCAGAATCTTAGAGCCAGTCCTGAAAAAGATGGTTCAGCAGTGTTCTCCAGCCTGGGACCAGTGAAAGGTTCTCAGTATGAGAGGGCATCCCTGGTCCAGACCATGAAGGCCTTTAAAGGTAAGCATCACCACAGCCCAGAAACAAATCGGCAACAAGTGACGTCTGTGCACATCGTTCCTTTGGCTCACATAAAAAAACTATTTTTGCCTCTGCATTCTGAACTAATTGCAATTTATGAACAACCTTCTAGGGCAGCCCCCTATAGAGCACATTAGTGCAATTAAACAATTACCTGGACATGTGTCACAGTGTTCAAGAACAACTTTCTCTTAACTGAACATGTTGCATTAAATTCAATGTGGTGGTAAACCAGTTATCTCCAGCCTTTCACTGGACTTAACCATCCAGGGGTCCTTTACTTTTTATCTATCTTCGAAGTACAAAAGGTGTTTTTCAGCCTTGGGTCAGTGTGTGTGTGTGTGTGGTGTGTGTGTGTGTGAGAGAGAGAGAGAGAGAGAGAGAGCAGGTACTTTAAGAATTCTGTTGTGAAAATCTCATAATTTTGCTCACCTCTTTAAGCAGAACTGAGCACTGAGTGGGATCTCTGTTGGCCGGCATCTGTAGTCACTAATTTAACTTCCTTAGTGAAGTGACTGACAATCATTTTCTGCAAAGGAAAAGGCAAGTCACACATTGCTGGTTCATATCTCACTAGTGTTTATTTTTGTTCTTTTAAAAGACTAGCCCCAAGCAATGTAAGTGAAGAGTTTAGAAGAGTAGCTGTGTTAGGGCCAAATTACATGTGTTATTAGTCATGTGTTTAAACAAGTGTGCTTAACCTTTCAGAGGAAAAGCAACCTCAGGGCCCCAATCCACGACTGATCTCACACTGTTATTGTTTTTCACTGAAAAGTGCTTACGTCTTCCCTTTTCATTTAGTTTCTGTCTACTCCAAAATAAAGTAAGGCAAGCAATGCCACATTTTATTAATTTATTTTGGAACTGAAAGAAATTGAATATGCAGCCAGCTTATTCATGGGCATAACCATGCCTGCTCTTCTCACCTTTGGAGTTCAGATTTCACTATTTTGCAACATAAAATAGCCAAACCTTTGACAGACAAATTTTTTTAGTAGTGAGCAGCCATATTGAGGAGAGCTGGTTTAAAAAGCCATTAAAATAAAAAACAACTGAACACTCTTACAACATAAATGCATGAGGAGAAGGTAGAGAGGAGAATGGAGAACACTATTTACCACCTATAATCAAAATGGTTTAAAAAGTTTAATTTTATTATCTTTTTATATCCATTTAAACACATTCAGGATTGAAATCAGAACAGAAAAGCGAAGTAGCAGGCAAAATCCATCTCAAGTGTTTCCATTTGAGCTCCTAAAGCTAGTACTGCAGAGAGCACTAACATGGGGGCTCTCCAGTCCCAGACCAATCTTTGATCAGGATAGAAAGTGAAGTGAGACTCAGTGTGAGCTAAAAACAACAACAAAATGACAAAGGAATTGGGATTTTTGTTCTGCTCAGAGGAGAACCCAGTACAGGTTAAGTCTGGTGACAGGATCTAGGATGAAGTTCACAGTACCTGATAAAGGGCGGGGGGTTACACTTGTTTCATAGTACCAGCTACTAAGCACCTTCTATGAAATATACGGCATATCCCAGTGGCTTAATACACCACCTAAAACATTTAGTTTATGGACATCAAACTACAGAAAACGGTCAGTTGCACTCCCGTTATTAAACACTTCATTACCCTGTCACAGCTGAAATAAAAGCATTCTAAATTTAGTTCTGTGATTCTATGTAGAACTTAAAATAAAACAAAGGGGGATGTAGCCAAATGTTTGTTTACTTTCTTCTCTTTCCAGTATCCTCCATCCCCAGTCCAGTTCTGAACTCATCGCGGGACATCTGGCATAGACTCTAACTTGCGCTTGATTAAATTAGAATGGGGATGTTCCCTTGAAAATACATTTGGAGCACACTGCTTTCTGCCAGATGGAAATGGAGCAGTCAGTCCAAGAAAAATCTGTGTGTGAAATTGAACAGGACTATGGCTTTAATATTTGGATGGGGAGAAGGGATTTATCTAGTTACAGAGAGCTGATTAAAGATGGAACAATGATTCAATTTTCAGTGGTCAAGGAAGCAGTACAAAATGTTAAAATACACTGGTATAAGTCTGAAATATAATATTCACGTTTATAATGGAGAATGTGGCAATGAGAGAACTGAATCAGAAAACTTAAAGAAAGGCAAACTTCAATGGTCTAAGACAGTGGTTCCCTAATGGGTGTCGGGGGTCCGCAGAACATACCCAGGGGGTCCGTAGCACCATCCCCTGCCAGGGGACTCACTTATCTTGTTAAGTGTACAGTGAAAGATTTTGACAGATCAGCCTCTGCTCCTGACCAATGCCTGCTTGCTAGCCAGGGGGAAAAACTTGTGAAAGAGTTGTTGGGTGGCAAGTGAGCTAGGATTGAGAAAAAACCTCTGACAGTTTCTTAGGGCTCTTGCATTTGGGGCGGGGAGCAAATGGCTTGCTCCACAGGGTGAGTTCACATGCCTATATTTTTAAAAAGTAAGGGTTCTCTTCCCCTTGTTCTCTACTTTTTAACTGCAAAGAAGCTCTAATTGCTTTCAAGGAGTACAGTGGTGCCCCGCAAGACGAACGCCTCGTAAGACGGAAAACCCGCTAGACGAAAGGGTTTTCCATTTTGGAGGCGCTTCGCAAAACGAATTTCCCTATGGGCTTCCTTCGCAAGACGAAAGCCCATAGGGAAATCTCCGGGACAGCGGGGAAGCGCAGCGCATCTTCCCCACTGTCCTCAGACCTCCTCCGAAGGCTGGCGGCGGGCGGAGAGACCTCCTCCCGACGCCAGCCTTCGTTTGTCCGCTATCCCGGACGGCTTTTGAAGGCAGGCGGGGGGGAGCAAAGACTTTCGCCCCCCGCCGGCCTTCAGAGGTCCAGGACCTCTTCTGAAGGCCGGCGGGGGCGAAGGTCTATGCTCCCCCCCGCCTGCCTTCCCGGGAGAGCGGAGAAACGCAGCGTGTTTCTCCGCTGTCCTGGACCTCTTCTGAAGGCTGGCGGGGGGCAAAAGTCTTTGTCCCCCCTGCCTGCCTTCCCGGGGGCTTTTAAATCGCCCCGGGACAGCGGAGAAGTCCCCCGCTGTCCCGGGGCTTTTTAAAATGCTGGCGGGCGGCAGCGGAGGCTTCGCTCCCGCCCGCCAGCATTTTAAGATCGCCCCGGACAGCGGAGAAGTCCCCCGCTGTCCCGGGGTTTTTTAAAATGCTGGGGGTGGGAAGAAAAGCCCTTGGTCCCCCCCCTGCCTTCAGAAGAGGTTGGGGGACAGACTGTCCCCGGACCTGGTCTGAAGTCGGTTTCCATAGGAACGCATTAATTGATTTTCAATGCATTCCTATGGGAAACCGTGCTTCGCAAGAAGAAAAAACTTGCGGAACAAATTAATTTCATCTTGCGAGGCACCACTGTATCAGGTTTAGAGTACCCTCCCACTGCTTGTGAGTAGGGTTTTCAGTGAATCTTGCCTTTTGAGTTTGGGATTCATGTCTCAGCTTGGAAGTCCAACAGGGAAAATCGTTAAGCAAATGGCCACCCTCTGATGATTTAGTTTACTGCAAAAGGCAGCCTGTGTAGATTTTGTTTTCTTGTTTTCTGTGTGAAGCTATGTGGCTACATTTGGGGGTGGGAGGAAACAGATGTACGGCAGAATCCTAATAAATTAAAAAGTTGGTAGTTCCTATTGGGTAATCAGCAAGAATAAAAACCTCACTCCAAATAAGTACTGTATTTAACTAATTAATCTCTTTAAGCCAGGGATGAAACTTGGGCACAGAAGGACTGTATTATTATAAATTACTACTACTATTACCAAAATTATATAATTCCAGCTGTTTTCTACTCGGTCTTCACCAATACTTTATCAAGCCCTCACCAAGCCTTCACCTGTGTCTTGAAGGTGCAAGATCCCTCAGCAAAACCATATGCTGCAAAGCTTTGCTAAAATGTACCATCTCAGATTACAAGTAAGGAATAGCATGTTTGAATACTCTCTCATATAAAAAGCCTTCTGCATATAGAACACTTGCAAGCTAGGGACGCAGTTTCTTTTTTTTATTCAGTTGTAGAGGAGCAATGAAGACAAGTTTTTCCTACTGTCTGGGGATAAGTAGAGCTCAGCAGTAGAGCATCTGTTTTGCACATGCCCTGGCATCCCTATCTGAAATCCTGGAGAACTATTTACTGCCAGTCACTGTAGAGACAACGCTGAGCCAAATGGATCAGTGGTCTGACTCAATGTTTTCCCCCTCACAGATTCAAAATTTCATGCGATCAGTTGAACAACTTTGCATGGTTGTGTATGGTAGCCTACTTAGCAGATGTGGTCACATACTTGAGCTCTCTCAACACAAGCCTTCAAGGTAATGATGTGAATATTTTTTATGTTGAAGATAAGATTGAGGCAGTGATTTAAAAAATGGTGGTTATGGGCAAGCTGAGTAGAAGGTGGCAGCCTCACTAACATCCCAACACTGGAGACATTTCTGGGGGCCACTGACAAAGAATTGATACCAGAAGTAAAACATTACATCACTGAATACCTGCGTGATTTAGTGACTAGCTTCAGAGATTACTTCCCGGCACCAAATCCTGAAAACTCATGGGTAAGGAATCCTTTTGAATGTGGTGATGTACAACTAACAACTATCTGTGGAAGAGCAAGATGTACCTGTTGACGTGACTTGTGAGGGTTCATTGAAATCATTTTTCAAAGAATGTAGACTGGACCAATTCTGGGCAGAGGTTTTTGCTGAAAAAGCTTTGAAATGCCTAGTTCCTTTTTGTTCCACATATCATTGTGAAAACACATTGTCAACATTTTGTTATATGAAGAACAAGCATAGAAAATGACTTACTGTTGAACCAGACTGGAGAATAAAAGTAGGAAATATTGAACCGGATGTGGAAGGGACAAAAAGAGGCATGGTTTTTCCCATCACATTTAGGTTGAGTGTGTTTTAACATTTTGTTGTGAGCCACCCAGAGTGGCTCCCAGCCAGATGAGTGGCATATATTTAGGTTTAGTAGCTGCTGGACATGTCCTAATTTGTTCACTTGTACTATGCGTTAATGGGGATGTGGGTGGCACTGTGGGTTAAACCACAGAGCCTAGAACTTGCTAATCAGAAGGTCGGCAGTTCAAATCCCTGTGACGGGGTGAGCTCCCGTTGCTTGGTCCCTGCTCCTGCCAACCTAGCAGTTTGAAAGCATGTCAAAGTGCAAGTAGATAAATAGGTACCACTCCGGCGGGAAGGTAAACGGCGTTTCCGTGCACTGCTCTGGTTCTCCAGAAGCGGCTTAGTCATGCTGGCCACATGACCCGGAAGCTGTACGCCGGCTCCCTTGGCCAATAAAGCGAGATGAGCGCCGCAACCCCAGAGTCGTCCGCGACTGGACCTAATGGTCAGGGGTGCCTTTACCTTTACTATGCGTTAATAACATTTAATTTGTCCCCTCACCCAACTAAATCTTTGCATTTTGTGTAGTAATATCACAAATTCTATGGTCCTAAAATTTCGCTTATTGGGGGTTACCTCACATTTCCTTTTAAAAAAATGCTTTGCACAGGTAACTACCATAGAGTTATAAAATTGTCTTTGCTTTCCAGAAAGGACAACTCATCTCACTTTATTTTAAATTCAGAGGAGAAAATAAATAGAAAAAAAACTGAAACTGGGAGGAGAGAAATGCATTAACTTTTTTTTTTCTTTTCCTTCTTCCTTTTTTACCATAAAATGACTCATGGGTCTGAAGACAGCTGCTTTAAACAATGAGAATCTTATGTGTTTGGGCAGTTTTGGACAGGACTTATGATTGTTATTCACATCTGCTTACTTTCAAATATACTCTGCATTTCAACAGTCACTGTAAATATCACTTGCTATTTTATTGCAGAGTGGATACAAAAAGTATTCTTTTATGGTTGGTTTACAGTGCCATGCAAGTGCTTTCTGAGCCTATTTAATCACTTATCTCTGTGATGATGATCTTACGTAGCTCTATCCTTTTGCTTAGAAATTGACCTGATCCTGGGATCTGCAGCAACATTGCCCAGGCACTTTACTGCACCCAGTGAGTGTCGTGAGACATCTTCTTTTACATTAGCATACAGGAACAAGCATTGAAGTTCTTATTTCACGTGTCACCTTGACTGAGAGTTGTAGAGAACCAACTGTAGGGCCGCCCCTACCATTAGGCCGAGTGAAGCAGCTGGCTCAGGTGGAAAATGGGAAGGGCAATGGTGGCAATCCACTCGCCTCTCCTGAGACTTCCAGCTCTTCCCCACTGTTAGAAGACTGTGTCCCATGTAGCCTTGTCCTGCACCTCTCAAATAGCCTGCTGGACTGGAGGACGGGGTCCCAAAGTAAGATTCAACAGCCAGCCTAATCTTGACATTATTGACAATAGGCAGGTGCCCTCAATATATTATTTTAGACACCTGCTGCAAAATTATCAAGCCTATCCAGACACATGATTTAGTTACTTGTGTTAGTTTTAAGTTTTATTGTTTATATCTTTAGTTTTTAATGATGGTGGTTGTGGGTATAGTTGCATTGAATTGATTTATGGCTTTAAGCCATGTTTTATCTATATTTTTTAGCTGTAAACCACTTGGAGAGCTATTGTCATTTTCTTAATAAGTGGTTTTCTAAGTAGATAAAATACTGTACAATAGAAAGCATGGAGGGGAAGGCGGGAAGTCCTGAGATTTTGAGAAATCTCAAAATATGGATATGCAATTTGGATTGTTAAAAACTAATATTTGTAAAAACCAAAACCATTATACAATGCTAAGTAAATGAAATAAAATAAATAGCCTGATTTTTGTATGTGGAAGGGTATCCTTTGTCTCAGGGAGCAAAATGTCCTGGGCTGGCCTTGAGCAGCTGTAGGCAAAATCTAATTTCTTTCCTGTGCATGCTCTCAAGATGACTTCCTTTGTACATTGGGAATGATGATCCACTGTCATTTTTCCTTTCTGGAAAGCAAAGGCAATTAAATAATGATAATAATTAATCATGTGCACAGTGAAAGTAGGCCAAAGAACCGCAGAAATGGCTTACAAGGGTCCCACATCTGCTGGTGAGCAGATGTCCCTACCTAGTCTCTTTTCCTGATGCCTTGCCAAGGAGCCCAAGATTCCTTTCAATTCCTCTTCTGTGTAGCCTATTCATGCCATTACAATCACCTGCTTTTCATTAAATCAAATAATGATGGTAAAGTGAATGAGTGGCTTTTCTCCTTACCTCCCCCCGCTTTCTCTTTTTCCTCCCTCCTTTTTTCCTTTCTTTCTTTCTCCTCTGGGTGAAGGGAAGCCATCTGCACATAATAAACAGTTTCCTTATCCTTTCTTGGGAGGGAACTAATTATTTATATTTTAAGAGACTTGACTCTAGGAATAGCTATGTAGGCACAGATCACAAATCCTCTATAAAAGTTGGAAAATTCAAAAAGCCAAGCCTTGGCATCTATAAAAGTTATCAGAAAAGATTTGGGGTAAATTCAATCGTTTTGAACGAGCGTATCTTGCCAAAGGGGGGGGGGGGACGGACGTCTTAATGAAGACAATCTCTCAAGTGTTACTTGGTTGATCTCATTGTTTGCAGAGAAAAATCGAGGCATGGGGTTTGAAGTAGGATATTTTAATGGCAAGATATATAAGCCCTGAAGCCAGAATTTGAGACAGCGCAGTGGGCGACCTGGACAGCTTGGATCTACAGCCTTCAATTATTAGACCAATAAAAAGCAAAAGAGCTGTGCCCCAGAGCCCAAGTGCTTGTCAAAATATACTGGTGAAGTTTAGTTTAACACTTTTTTTTAAATTCCTCCAATTCCAGTTTTCTTAAAAAGCATCTCAGGGTATGAACTCTGAGCCTTAGGCCAGCCATCTTACTTTGGCCCACACCCCTTTACAATATGGGAATAACAGCTGCCTGCCTTTAAGATGTAAGTTGATTGTGTTTAGGTCCCACTGAAATGAATGGGAAAAGGTAGTCACAGCTAAGAGAAGACCCACTGGTTTCAGTTGAAACTAAGTTCAACTGACCGATGCTCTTGTGAGGATTCCTGAGGTGATGGTTGAAATCCAAAAGCCATGGTGAAAACTGGCCAAGTATGTGTGCTTTGTGTCTTTGGCTTCACTGTTTTTGAAACATCAGTATGTTCTAAATTGCTACATAACTGCCGAATTGTTTTATGGTGTTTTCTAAAGTAAAACATATTTACTTGAAGTTTGGGGCTTAAATAGGGACATTCATGATGTGCTTTTTTCATCCAGAGGTAAAGAACCGTAGCAGGCTTTCACACATTAGGATGGTTTAAAAGAAAGAATAAACTACTTAAAATGTAAACACAAGCAAAATATCATGAACTAAAAGGCTGGGGTTTTTTGGTGCTGAAAATGTAGTTTGGATATGCAGTTTGGATGCCACCACAGAAAAGGCCCTCTTTCTGGAAGCCACCTGTTTGACCTCAGAAGGCAAAGGCACTTGCAGGAGCTCTTACCATGAAGATCTTAATATACAGGTAGATGGAGACTCTTTGAGTACATTTAAGGCTGTGATTAAAATGCTAAGCTCTGTTTAGTCTGAGTGAAGGCAATGAATACAGGCTGTGGGGAAAACAGAGAATTCATATTCTGAATCAACTGAAAATTTAAAGAAACAGTCATGTTGACGAAAGTCATTCTCACAAGTGATGCTTATTTTCTGCATGTGTAATTTTGAAGGCAAAACAGGCATTGCCTAGAAAGTAAACTTGCTTAAATTCTTAATGTATTTATTTCACAACATTTATATACCACTTGATTATACAGTGGTACCTCGGGTTAAGTACTTAATTCATTCTAGAGGTCCGTTCTTAACCTGAAACTGTTCTTAACCTGAAGCACCACTTTAGCTAATGGGGCCTTCCGCTGCCTCCGCGCCACCGGAGCACAATTTCTGTTCTCATCCTGAAGCAAAGTTCTTAACCCGAGGTACTATTTCTGGGTGAGCGGAGTCTGTAACCTGAAGCATATGTAACCTGAAGCATATGTAACCCGAGGTACTGCTGTAATAAAATCTCAAAATGGTTTACAAAAATGATGGAGTAGTTTACAAAAAGAATAAAATTGGGCCCACTTTCAGCAACCATCCATGATCAGCATTCCCAAGTGTTGCATTCCAAATGAAAATGTGTTTTTAAGTATTAATTCTAAATCATCTTTGGCAGAAGCAGCCAACCTTGGTACATTAGTCTAAAATACAAGAATATTCTTTGAAAGCAGTGATGTCAAAAACAAAACCTTAATCCAAAAGAGCACGATTGTCAAAGTTCAGGACACAGGATGTCCTGAACTGTTGATCACCTATAGGTAACTCCAAGGTGAAAGGGTTACTTGTAGGCTAGTTTAAGGAAGCTTGTGTTGTTTTTGCCGGCCTGTAACAGGATGATTGCTGTGACCTGTATTTGAACTGAGCCTGGTCCCTTTAAGAATTGTGTTAGGACATGCCAGTGAAAAACTGTTGCCTGGGAAATTGTGGATGCTCTGAAGATCTTGCGAGAACATATACTGCTTACTTTCCAGTGTATGCATTGTATAAGTGTCCTAGAATTTGATTGGTGTGCACAGAATTTGTACCTAATACAGTGGTACCTCGGGTTACAGACGCTTCAGGTTACAGACGCTTCAGGTTACAGACTCCGCTAACCCAGAAATAGTACCTTGGGTTAAGAACTTTGCTTCAGGATGAGAACAGAAATTGTGCTCCGGCAGCACAGTGGCAGTGGGAGGCCCCATTAGCTAAAGTGGTATCTCGGGTTAAGAACAGTTTCAGGTTAACAACAGACCTCCAGAACGAATTAAGTTCTTAACCCAAAGTACTACTGTACACGAGATGCCTTTTTGATGTGGCACTAAAATTTACGAATCAGATCTTGCCAATTTGCTTGAAGTTTTCAGAAGCATTAACATTTGTTCAGAAGCATTAACATTTAAAACTGTTCGCCCATGTTTCGCTCTGGCCGTGCGGAAGGAGGCTCTCAACATGAATGTCAGCTGTCCCAGTGAACACATTGGCACTGAAGACTTTCCACTGGATTGTTAACTTACTTAGAACTCTATCCCCACTATATAGCTCCTAGATGCTCTCCAAGCAGCTTACAAAAAGTTATCGCAATACAATTGCAGTGAAATGTAATACTGGACAGAGGAGTAACACTGTGTCCATATGGCATACAGGCAGCTTTTCCCATTCTCATCCTTGGTCTTTGGGGAAGGATCATAGCTCAGTGGCAGACCATCAGCTTTGCATACAGAAGGTCCCAGGTTCTATCCCTGGCACTGCCAGATGTCACGAACTGGTTGGGCACAGAGGAACGGTGTGAGGAGCCCCCAAGGGAAGAAGGCTCAGAGTCCTGGGGTTGGTGGTGGGACAACAATGAGTGGTCTGAAGGAGTGAGGCGGAGGTGTCAAAAACTGAAATATACTCGGAGTCAACATTATTTACACAATGGGCCCCACGTGATTGGCTAATTCTTGGATTCACCTGTAGGCCCATCAGGTTGCGGATTCACTTCCACCTGGAGCTGGATTGGGTGGCTCCTGTGGACCAGTCAGACTGCTGCATTCTGGACCCTATTGTTCTAGGACCAGACTGCTGCATTCTGAATCCTATTGTTCTAGGACCAATTAGAATACTGCCTTTTGGATCCTATTCAACTCAGTACATAACAAAAGCTGAAGAGGTAACAGGGCTGAATGAGCAGGAAGAGTCTGTGGCAGAGAGCAGTCCAGAATCAAAGGCAGAAGCTGAAGCAGGAGAGGAGGAGGAGGATGGCCAAGAGGCAGAGATGAATCTGGCTGGTGAAGAGGCACGGGTGTCTCCCCCTCCTGCTGCAACAAGTTCCCCTCTCTCCTTGCCTCCCAGAATTGGGAGAGGCATGAAGAGGGCAGAGGAGCAGGCACAGTCTCAGATTGCTTGGCAAAAACCCTGGAAAGGAGGGAACTTAGGCAGCTGTGGGAAAGCGGGGACCTTCAGCCTCCGCAATTGCTTCAGACCTGCCAGAGATGAGTTGCTGTGCTCATTAGACCGGCCACTCCTGTACTGTTTGGATTTTTGCTAATAAAGAGTTAATTCCAAATTGCTCAGTATAATTTACTGCTGGCTTGATCCTGTCGCCAGGTCGGACTGGGAAAGAGAAACCCCTGGAAGCTCCTGCCAGTCAGTGTAGGCAGAGCAGAATGAGTGGACCCAATTGTCTGTCTCACTATAAGGCAGCTTCCTATGTCCCTCCCCTCAGTGACCTCCTTTAGCTCCTGCCTAGTAGGCAGCAGAGCCACTGAAAACCTCTGAGGCAAGGGAGGAGGGCCCAGCGACAAGACCTTGCTCAGCTAATGACAGAAGAAAGTGTTGCCAGGCTGCCTCACCCACCGTGATCCTCTGAGAAGGGGAATTGGGCGGAGTAGCTGGAATGTGCTCTGCCTATGATGGAAGCAAGTCTTCTGTAATGGAGTGATCCACATGCCAAGTAGCAGCTTTCCAGCAGGATGGCCTTTGCAGAGCTTCTGTCATGTGGCAGCATTTTCATGTGACAGTCGTAGTGTTTGAATTGACCCGCCGTTCTCCGCATGTCCTGTCTGCTGCCCCTAGCAACAGAAGCCAGCATGGTCAAGAGGTGCTATCAAACTTCAAAAGAATCTCCCCGGTTTGTTTTAATCTTCAGCTTCCTTCCTGTATTTTTACCAACACTTTGTTGAAACGGTAGGCATGCCTTTGTTCTGATTTAGGCTTTTGATTAACAGGATATGCTTGTTGCTAAGGGATCTTTCTGCCTTGAGACAAGATGAATAATTATTTTTACAAGATGAATAATTATTTTTATTTTTGGTCCAATTGGCATGCATCAATTCAAGGTGTTTCCAGTTTCCTTAGACAGTGGGCTGCCACAAAGTGATCCATCTACAAACTGAACCCTGTGATCGTTGGCAAGGAGAGGTTGATGATCTACTTAAAGCTTTCAGACCTGAATTCTCTTCATGTCTTCTTTCGAAAGAAATGCAACATTCCTTGCAAAGGGGACAAGTGATTCACACATCACAGCCTGACATTTTGCGGTCAGGGTCATCTTTTTCTTTCTTTCCCCGACAGGCATCAAGGATTTCATAATTTGTGTGAAATCCTCCCCAGGCCTGTGTAATATCAGTTCCCTGTGAAAAAATATTTGTTCCTGAAACACTTGCATGAGGGTCCATTTTAGGACTTGGCAACTGAGGAGGGGAGGAGCGAATGGACCATGAAATGCGCAATCTATTGCCATGAAAAAGAATACAGCCCTAATTGCACAGAAATGAAGCTTCTCCTCCTTTCCCTTGGGGGGGGAAAGTTAAGGTTCCAGCCTAATGGATATTGCAGCAATTTATTTTCCTGACATTTGGTCTGAATTCTTCCTTTCCTTGCTGTCCTTTGGCTTCTCTGCTCGCTCCACCAAGTGTTATTTGCACTCTGAATCCCCTTAAGAGTGTGTTTATCATCGCCGCACCTCATTACACAGAACGAAGCTTTTAGCGCTCTCCTTCCCCTTAGCTGGCAGCAGCTGCTCTTGTCCGTCATGGCACCTTCCTGGTTCACATTCCAAAATGCTCACGCCACTGCCTTGCCCCCGAAGTGCTTGCCAAAGGGGAGGGAGGCTGACAGGGCCTGCAATTTTGATGGCATCCCAGCTGAATGCAGCTCTTTGTTTCTTTCGTTAACAACAACAGGGAGTTCAAATACATCTCGATGGGAATCGGTTGACTTGGTCAACACCTCTGGCGGAGCCTGCGCCATCATCACAGAGGCTATTCTGATTACACGAACATTTTAATTTCTTCCCTTGTTGCATGTAACGAACGATACACCCTTTCCTGGTTCAACATGAAGCAGAGGAACCAGTGTGAATTCCAGATGGATGCTACAGCTTTCGTACTTGCTCTGGTTCCACACTGTTATGATTTAGGATTAAGAGAACAGAGATCGATATCAGATGTTTCTCATGACCTACCTCCCTGCCTGCCTGCCTGCCTGTTTGCACTTTTTGCTTGCTGTGGATCTCCTCTCCCTTGGAAATTCAGAAACCAAAAAACTGGAGGCCCTTTGTGGTTTGGGGGAGAAGGGGCTGGGCTTTGCTTTAAGGGTTTGGGGCTTTTTTGTAACGGGTATTTGTAGGGTGGAGAGGAAAGGTTTGAGGCTCAGAAGCTACACTTATAACCAGCTTTGTGTTCTCTCTAGTGCAGGGCTTCCCAAAGTAGTTGAAACTGACCCCACCACAAGTCAGTGGGACTGCCCAGAGGGTGACTAAGGATTGAAACAGAGTCAAAAGTGGCAGAAAAGGAGTTCATGAGGCACAGTGTGAAAAAATTACTTAAGAGCTATGGACCTCAGAAATAAAGGGTATATAAAAAGTGCGCCTCCAGTGAGGAACCTCCCTATTTAATAAGATGATATCATAATGCAACAGTATTCTCAGACCGTGCTGCTTTCTTGCTTTTAAAAAATACTGTATTCAGGTGCACTATTTTTGTTTACAGTGGCAAAAAATAATTCCAATACTCCTCTTAAATATAGCTATGTCTTGACTTGATTTCATTTACATTTCTAAGAACTTGGGTTGGAGTCAATGATAACTTTATAAGCTCATAGAGGGGTTAATGAACTCAGAAATTTGGGACACCCTGCTCTGGCGAGTGCTTGGTGAAGGACTGTGTCAGATGAAGGCTTGCATCCTCCTTTGCAAGCCTATTTACTCTTTGAGTAGCAAGAATGGACTGAACCCCTGTAAGCAGCGCATTTGGTTTCATTTGCCAGTGGCTTGCAGAGGATGGAAGAGCGAAGGGGAACCTGAGAACACACTCCAGACTTCCTCACAAGTCCAAACCATTAATGGGTAACTCCTGTGAGCTGAAGTCCACTTCTCAAGGGCTGATGCATCTTTCTCGAGAATAACTTCATAACAAACATGTTTCGGTGCATCCTCCACCTGTTCTATTACTAGTGTGATCAAATTAATGGCCTGCCTAAGCTTAATGCTCTGAATCTCTTGCTGTGTTTTTTTCCACTTAAAAAAACGGGAGATTCATCCAATCAGATATGAGAGTTAGCAAAGCTGCTATCAATGTCTCTTTCCAAGGGAGGTGTAAATCCTCTTTCTGTATGTAGTGTAATCATATTATATTCTCCGATGGCAGAGTATGGATTCCTTCTGGCCCTCAGCTGGGGATCAGCTTAAATCTTTTGAGTTCCAACAATGCGGAGCTATCCTAATACTTATCCCATCTAGTGTAATGCCAGATGCTGCTGCTCTTTATAGAGGCTGTCTAATCCGGCTTTGTATTCTTCGAGCTGCCTCTGCAAAGGCGAAATACGGGAGGAGAACAAGCCAGAGATGCAGTTGTGGTGCTGGATGAGCACAGTGTTTTGTCAATTTGTGTGCTAGCAGTTGCGGGTTTTCCCTTCTTCAGGGTTTTGCTTCCTTTCGCCTGCAGCCTCTCCGAAGATCTGGCATCAGCCTCTCATATTTTTGTGTGTTCCTAATAATAATAGTGTTGTGGAGAAGTTGGGGCCTCCCCGCTGCAAAATATTGACACGACCTCAGGAAATTACATGCGCCGCTGCCAAAGCAAAGTTGTGCTCAATCAAAACACAGATCAAACAACTCCAGTTCAAGTGAGGTAGGAAGTCGAAGTCTTCCCCCAAACCATTGTGGTTTAGGAATTCCTTCTGCGTGCTTGCCAAAACCCAAATTTGTCTGAAAAAGCTATTCAGCGAGTGCAGCAAATTCCGTACAGGATCTTTAGAGCTCCATTGTGATGTTCTTAGAGTGCGGCTGAAAAGACTGCCACTGTTTTTTGGTGTTCCCTCTGCTTTCTTCTCACTTTCTCCTGCCAATATGAACATCAGTGCTCTGGGCTGTCTGAGGACAACGAAGCAGCTTAGCTAGTTATAACAGGGATGGGGAATGTCCCAATGCACATTGCAAATGTGGGCTTCCACACCCCTCTACCTGACCATGCTCCTCACCAGCCTCTTTTGATGGTGCTTGCCTGTCTGAAATGCATTCTTGAACTGTGATAATGTCTCTTGGCTGCCCGGAGGGAGTAGAGGATGTATGTTCTAGAAATAAATTGATGGGTGTGCGTTTGTAGGTGTGCATGCTCTACCTGTTGCCTCTGCTGCATGTTGTTGTGGGGAAGGATTTTTTAAA
This sequence comes from Podarcis muralis, assembly GCF_964188315.1. Classification (NCBI taxonomy): domain Eukaryota; kingdom Metazoa; phylum Chordata; class Lepidosauria; order Squamata; family Lacertidae; genus Podarcis; species Podarcis muralis. The sequence goes on from NC_135657.1 coordinate 30,500,589, forward strand.
AAATAATAATTTCATTTTATTCTAAAAGTATAAAATTATGACAACACAACCAAAAACATCCACATTTGAAGATTCCTCTGAATCTCTGGGGGACGCGGGTGGCGCTGTGGTCTAAACCGCTGAGCTTAGGGCTTGCCGATCAGAAGGTTGCCGGTTTGAATCCCCGTGATGGAGCGAGCTACCGTTGCTCGGTCCCTGCTCCTGCCAACCTAGCAGTTCGAAAGCACGCCAAGTGCAAGTAGATAAATAGGTACCGCTCCAGCGGGAAGGTAAATGGCATTTCCTTGCACTGCTCTGGTTCACCAGAAGCAGCTTAGTCATGCTGGCCACATGACCCGGAAGCTGTCTGCGGACAAACGTCAGCTCCCTTGGCCTATAGAGTGAGATGAATGCCACAACCCCAGAGTCATTCATGACTGGACCGAACGGTCGGGGGTACCTTTACCTTTACTGAATCTCTGGACTTCCAATCTTCCCCTCTGTGGGTCCTATTATTAAACCTTTTCTACTGCATCTTTTTGAATAGTCCATATTTTATATAAATCCATTATCTCCATAGTCCTTGCTGCATTACGAATGTTATTGCAATCCTGCTAACGTTTTCATCTGCTTACAGTGGTCTCCAAGATAAATGGTAAATTTTCCCCATTCTTTGTTAAAGTTTTGGTCGTCTTTTTTCCTGAGCTTCCTGGTCAGTTTTGCCATTTCGGCATAGTCCAACAGTTTGATTTGCCATTCTTCTCCTGGTAGGGACTTTATCTTCTTTCCATCTCTGGGCTAATAGCATCTGTGGAGCACGGATGTGGGGAAGGGATTAGCTGGGTGAAAAGAAAAGGAGCTGGAGGCTGCACCTACTAACGTGGACTGAAGAAGAGGTGAATGAGGGAATTTATCACATGATTCCTATATTGATATTGCCAAAGATTTCATTTCCTAACAGAGTTGACTCTTTGCCTATAACAGGTGAGGTACAGTGTCAGAAGCAAAGGCAAAAAACTCCCCATTTTCTCTGAAACTTTCTGTTTGGAAGTGTGGAGTGAGTGGGCAGGTAATATAAGAACATCAACAACAACAAATTATTTATACCCCGCCCATCTGGCTGAGTTTCCCCAGCCACTCTGGGCGGCTTCCAATCGAGTGTTAAAAACAATACAGCATTAAATATTAAAAACTTCCCTAAACAGGTAAGCTTCCCTTGCTGAATTTGTGCTGATTCTGATCACTTCAAAATAAAAAGAAAGAGATTACCCTGCTACATACAGAGACTTGATGGCAAGGAAAGAGCAAACTTGAAATGGGGATTGGCCATGCTCACGTTATGGCCTTCAGTAGTAGCACAAACATTCCCATAGGCTTCTGTAGGAGGTTTTGTTGTTTGAAAACTGCGGTTGAAAGTGGAAGAAACCTGCATTTGCTGAGATAGTACATGCCCCGATTGGATGTGTAGTTCTGTCGGAAACCTTTGCTGAATGTAAAAGGCCTGAAGGAAGACGAAACTTCTCGGTTCCCTTTTCCTTAAATTCTACACTGTTTTGGTCCAGTTTCCTTTGTTAACTCAGTAAAGCGTTATCAGGATTTCTTTTCTCTCCGGACCCCATCTGCATTATTTAGGCAATGTTGCTACCAAATAGCATTCGAAGCAAGCATTTTCACATGCTATATGTATTGAGCTGCAGATTATATCATCAAATTCAGAGAAATGCAAAAACCAGAGAATAACTTTATTATGATTCTGAATGAAGACCTCAGGAACAATTGCTCTATGTGAGGCAGTACCATTGCTCCAGTTGACACTCTGTCGATTGAGTTTCCCAAATGACTCTCTAGCTTTGCTGCTCTGTTTTTGCTTGGCCTGGCCCTCCTTACCAGGGGCTGAAAGGAGACTCCAGTTGTTGTCTAGGTGAACCTTACTTCCCAATGATATAGTTGCAAAGGGAGTATATACTTTTCATTTACTACTTTGCTCCTGGAAAGGATTTTTATAACTGGACGTTTAACAGCAAGGCCAAGTAATATCCTTAACAGTGTCATGCATTTAACAGTTTAGAAGACTGCACAGCAGGCCATGGTGAAACATTAGTTATTTCCTTTCTTTGCTTTGAAGAAGAATTTTGTGTCACCCAAAAAGTAGGCTTTTCCAGCATTTAATGTGCTAATCATCCCCAATAAAGACATTGTTCAATTTGATGTACATCTTTTGCTTCAGTTGGATCAACCAAGCAATGATGATTCCTGTTTTACTCATGATCGACTCTTTGGAATTTCCTAAATTGGAGGGGAGGGAGCTCTGCCTTGCCCCAGAAACTGAATGCTCTTCAGTTAAACCTGCATCTGCATAAATCCTCAGCTGCTGAAGAGAGAGAGAAAGAGAGAGTCACCCACTTCTGCTCTTTATACAACACTCTTCCTTCCATTCTGTTACACAAAGATCTCCTTTAATGAAGGCATTCTGCTTTGTCAAATAACCCTCTGAGGACTCTGCCTTTTTGTTTTTGTTTTCTCAAGATGGGATGGAGTCACGCAGCTTAATTGGCCAGTTATTGACATATTGTCCGAACAAAACAGTTCTGTCCAAAGGAAAGTAGTAATAGGTTTGGAATGGTGCATTTCAGCTAGGAAAAGCATTAAAAAAAACACCCCGAATAGCATTTGATTGGGGACCATCAATGGCAAAATGCTTAGCTAAACCAGTTGATAATTTGATTCACTATAACAAGACATCATCAGACTCTCATGGTGAACCCAGAATTGCAAATGTGTCACACAAGGCATCCTATTTGAGTTGAAAGGAGTTTTCCTTTCCATGGTGTACGCACACCGTTTTTTGTCCCAGTCTTGTTTCTGGCTAAAAAAATGTATTGTTGGTTTTTGAAATAATACAAAACTTCTTTGCCAGAGACTATAATACAGTGTTCTCTTCAAGTCTTGGGGCAGGAGAAATCACCTTTCAGCTTTATGGAAGCCTAGAGTCGAAGGTTAAATTCCCATGTACACTGCCACAATCCATCACACAGATAGTGGGACTTGATTATTGTTTCACAAGATTTATTGCTATAAAACCTCAAAGTGGTTTACAAAAGGGGGAAAAAACAACTACTGAAAATGTTCAAAAAATAGTTAAAATCAATGATAACCCGAAAACCAGATTAAAGCAACAGAGTAGTAAAGCAACGGAGCCTGTGTGATGTCAATAGGCAGGGAGTTCCAAAGGGTAAGTCCTGCCACACTAAAAGATCAATATCTTTTGAAAGCAGAACAAGCATTATGTGGCACTGCCAGTTTCAAAGCAGTGGCATATGCGATCTTGCAATTATAAGCAGCTGTGCATCGGATTTAATCCCAGGTTAGCTGCTCCTTGTAGCTGTCTGCCTCTGGGGAATTGCTATCTGTGGCTTAGGAGCAAGATTATGATGGCAGAGGGATACATGTGTAAGGATATTTCGTGTCACAGAGATCATGAGAGAGGGCCACTTGATGTGGCTATAGCGCAGTTGTAGAGTACGTTTTTTGCATGCAGAAGGTCCCAGGGTCCAGGGCTAGGAGGGACTCCTGCCTGAAGCCCTAGAGAGCCACTGCCAATCCATGTTGACAGTCCTGGTCTAACTCTGTATTAGGCAGCTTCCTGTGCTCTTTCCACCAGCCCTTACATCCTCGTTTCATCTTAATGCTGTCAGTGCTCATGGACAAGCTTTGTGAGTTTACATGGCCTAGTAAAATGTTCAGGGCTGGCGGCCATATATTTTCATGGACAGTCAAATAGATCACCATGCATAAGTAATAACCCACTATGGTTCTGCAGCCCTCCACAGGTTGGGTTGTCAAACATCCATTATTTTACTTGCCCAGCTAATAAAACAGCATTCTGGCAGGCAACTAGAACTGGGATTTGAGCAGCCAGTGAATTCCAGGAGCAGTCCGACAGTTTCTTTCTTTGCTATTAACCATGTCCCTAGATCCACCAGAATCTACCAGGCTCTGCCCTTGACCTATCTTGCCCCAGCTGAAACTTGCCAACACCATCTCTGCCTCAGCACCTCAGGGATCCTTCATCTCTGTAAATTGAGGCAAGAATGCCTGACTCACTAGGGCTATGCCTGTGCTTGCAGAGCAGCTTGAAATTTCTAATTACTTTATAATTACTGATTATTATCATTCCACCAGTAAGCAGAGCTGCTTCGACAGGAGCTGCTGTGCTTGACATTTCGGCACAACTTGATACAGAAATGCTTTCCTAGGGCAGCGTGCGCGCACACACACACACACACACACACACACACACAGAGTACTCACTGATGCTCTGGTTGGGATGGGACTCAAGTGAAGCTTAAGCACCTTCATGTATTATCCCAAATGTTTTTTGGTTTACATTCTGCTTGGGAACACATTTGCATTACCTTGTCTCTTGGGCTTTTCAAACTTCAGCTCTGCTTCCAGGGGCTATTAGAGTTTTATTCGTATGTCTTTTTCGTCCTGTTGTTGCCAATGTATTTTCACTTAGTATCTGCGTTACCAAATGCTCTATCCTGCATCTCAAAGCATCCAAGTTCTAATTGTTCCACCCAGATACTTTGGCAAAGAGTCCATTACAAGACTGTTTTTCTTTACTGATGAGAACAGAAGCTGGGATGGAACTCGGAGGCTTCAGCTGCTCCAGAAAGGATACTTTTCTAGATTGAGTCCCATAGAACCAAATTAGGCTTCAGTCAAGGCCCAGACCCTATTATTAGGCAAAGTGAGGCATCTGCCTCAGACACCAAATACTGGTGGGTGGGGCAACAACCTCCCAACTTTCCCCAAGTCCCCTAAGTTAGGCAGCCCTGCACCTCCTAAGCTACTGTAGTTTACTGCCCTCAGGAGTGGTAGAGGTAGCTATCTCCTTGCCACGGAAATGGGTTTGAGGACCATGTTGTCTTGTGCCAGTCATGCAGCTTCTGAATCTTGGATTGCTGGTGTTCCTGAAGCATGAAGAGGCACTTGGGGACAGGAGCTGAGGAACCATTCTGTGTAAGCCACCAATATACCTTGTCATATTGAGAGAAATCCATAGAGTACCATTGACTTGAAAATGAAGCTGTGCCAGCATTTAAATCATTGTAGGTGGGATCGTAAGAACATAAGAAGAGCCTTCTGGATACGTTGAGCATCCTGTTCTCCCAGCAGCCAACCAGGTGTGTGGATAATGGTATCAAAAATAAAGCCTGCCTTCATTTTTCTCAGCGAAAATGGCAAACAATGTAGAAAGGGATAAGGTGAGGCTAGAGAGTAGATCATACAATATTGGGGTTGTTGGATCAAAAGCAAGCCAGAATGCCCATAATAACTGCATGTATGAATGCTGAGCTGAATACCATTGCTTTTAATACTGCCTATGGGAAATACCAGAGGAGAGGCAATTTTCCTCCGAGTATCAGTGGTAGTCAGACTTGAACAAAATAAGGTAAGTAGTGGTAGGGATGCTCACAGGTAACAGCAGTCAACCAATATCTAAACAACTGTGTTGCACTTGTGGGGGGGGGGGGACACACACAGCATACCTCTGAGCCCTTAAGGAAGGAACACAAAGCAACTGGTTGAAGTGACAAAGCAGATTTACGTTGGATATCAGAAACTGCTTCCTAATATTAAAAAAAGTCAGGCGGTGAGGTGAGGCCTACGCTCTGGAATTTCCTTTCCTGGAGGGTTTTAAGAAGACTCGATGGGCACATACTGAATGCAGCAATTAACTTCCAGGCGATTGAAATAGATTACCCATAATCTGTCTTCCAGATCCACAGTCCTATGAACGCTGTCATAGCAATCATCTCGCAGGCTTTTTATTACAGTTGCAGTACCTCTGGGTTATCCATCCCTTCCTCAATTTACAGATGGAAGAGAGAATGACAAAAATATGTACATGCCTGCATGCTGCCTATTGGCATTATAGCCATCATGGTTTTAACATCTGCAGAGGGCCAAAAGTGGGGCTTTCCAGACCTTGTTACCCTTTCGCAAGAATGTACAGAGAGTCCTGCTGGACCAGGCCGAAGGCCCATCTAGTTCAGCACTCTGTTCTCAAAGCAGCTAACCAGATGCCCATAAGCAGGACCACATTGCAATGGTCCTCTCACCACTTCTGATTCTCAGCAACTGATCTCTAGACATACAAACAGTGGAGTTTGAACATAGGCATCAGAGCCAGTAGCCACTGGCAGGCTGATCCTCCATGAATTTGTGTAACTCCCTTTTAAAGCCAACCAAGTTGGTGGCCATCACTACTCCATATAGGAACAAATTCCATGGTGTAGCCATCTTCTGTGTGAAGACATACTGTCATTTGTTCATCTTGTATTCAGGTTCATTGGAGGGCACTGGGTTCTAATATTATGAGAGACAAAACTGCTCTATGTCTACTTTATCAGGCATGTCCAACAGGTAGATCGCAATCTACTGGTAGATCATGGAGTGCTCCTGGTAGATCTCTGACCCCTCAGCAATCTCCTTACAAAAAAAGCAAAAACAAAACAAATCCCAACTTTGCCTTCCTAAAAAAAACTCCACAACTATGGTCAAAACAAAAAAAATTCCTTCCAGTAGCACCTTAAAGACCAACTAAGTTAGTTCTTGGTATGAGCTTTCGTGTGCATGCACACTTCTTCAGATACACAGATACAGATGCACACGAAAGCTCATACCAAGAACTAACCTAGTTGGTCTTTAAGGTGCTACTGGAAGGAATTTTTTTTGTTTTGACTATGGCAGACCAACATGGCTACCTATCTGTAACTCCACAACTATGGGTAGATCACTGCCAGTCTTTTTACGACAATGGGTAGATCACTGCCAGTTTTTTAAATACTGTGAGTAGATCGCAGTCTATTGGGAGTTGGACGTCCCTGATCTACACCATACATAATCTTCTACTCAGTCATATCCTCCCTGATTCACATTCAAAAACAACACTAAAAGGCTCCAAATGTTGTAGGCTTCCGTCACAGGGGAGATGTTTCATCCCCTTCATCATGTTGGTCCTCTTTTCACATGATTGTTTAGCTTACTCAAGAGCCACGTACTTTGTCCAAAACCCTTTGGAAGTCTTAAGTACACATTGTTGACTGGATTGCTTCTATTTTTCATAAAGTTGAAACAGGGCTTATCCTTGGAGAAGCCATCCTTGTTCTTGTGAGCACCCTCATTCTTCTAAATGCTTGGTAGTTGTTTTTTAAATAGTGTCAGATCAGTTGTGGTGTGCGTCTTTTTTGTGCTACCAGCAGCAGTGGTAGACCAGACTTAAATTAGGAGTCCACAACAAAGTTCCTTTATATACAAGTGCCACTGCTACTGGAGAATGTGGCACCTGCAAGGTGAATTCAGGCTTCTGACAGGATCAGAGCAATGCAAAAATGGCACGTGTTGCAGTGGCTCTCACACTGCTAAGGTAACTTCTGAAGGGGCCTTCAGAAGTCACCTCAGAATGGTTCTGAAAATGATGTGTGAGCAGCTTCCTCATGACATAGACTTTGAGCTCATCTATATGGGAAAATTCTTTCCCATGCTCTCATTTCATGCTGTTGAATGCTTCGTAAATAAATAAAGAATTCCCAAGCCATTTTTAGGTCCAAGGTGGTGTGCATTAGTTTGTGCCAGAATACTGCATTATTGTGTATGAGTGCACACTTAAACAGTTATCTATCGTCCAGAATGTCTTACTTCTACTGTGGAGATAAGATGGGACCATGACACTGGCAACATGTATGGGTGCCATGTACAAATAAAAATATAATATTTGTACCCAACAACTTCAAAAGCTCTGTGCAGGAGTATCCTTTTTGTGCCAGATGATTTAGCCAACATGATTTACCAAGACAGCTATAACAAATCTAGGATTCAGATCTAGACAACTTAACATATTTCAAATCAACACAGTTATTCCTTTCCCCCAGTAGAGTAGTTTTCAGCCACCAGGAATGTAAAGTGAGGGGGAAATAGCAACTCATTCTGTAAATTCTTGCTTCGTTGCTCTTATTAATGATGAGGGTTTAAAAAATATCTGCTACTTGAAAACATTCCCCTCTTGCTGTTTTTCAACCACAGCAGAATGTTATTGCTACGTTTAAAGACAATGACAAGGTCTGAAGCTCAGGGAGGAGAACCAAACAAAACAATCATCTGTCTAACATGAACCGAGAGCTGACTGATAGTAATTAATATGTTCCTGATCTATTGCATCTACAGACATGTTTTTATCTGCAAAACTCAGATTCCGTGCAAATTGCTTGAAACAGATCCATTAAAAGATCATCATTCTTTTTGGCACTAAAATGCAGAAAGCAGGATAAATTTCCTTAGTCAGTGTTCAGAGAATATGAAGTTTTGATTCTGGTTTAAAAAGAATAAAGAAAAAAAGCTAAATTTTGAAATGCTAACAAATCTTAACAAGATTTGGGAGAGACAGAGGCCCCTCCTATTTGAATCACTGATGCAACAGCTTCAGGGGATAATATATCAATGAGTGGCAGGATGTAAAAGAGTCTTGAAAATTATTTTGGCTTCAGGGATCTGCCTGTGTTGCTGTTTTGGTTCATTTAGGGGTTAGAATCATGACACAATCTGAACACACATTCTGAAGAAGTACCCAGTTCACTCTGGTTGCATTTGACACCAGTGTAGAAGATTCTTCCTCACACACTCTTGTTCATCAGCTAACATGATATGAAATTGGACCAAGGCGCATGGCATGCTTTAATTTCCCTACTCCATCATGCAAAGTCTGCTGGTGCAACAGACATGGGTGCAGATATGCGTTGTCATTTTGGAGTTAATAGCCATCTGTACTCTCCAGTCCCCAAATGTGTACCTAAACGAATAAAATGCGTACTAGAACATCAGGTGCACCATCTAATTAGACACATTTGAATTTGAAATTCCCATGGTCTATTTTTAATAGTAAATGGTGCTCTTTTACGTCTTTAATTCCCCCTCCTCACAAAAAAAAAATCCATGTTAAACTTCAGAGTTGGTGAGTGGAGTGGATTTATGTGCTGAGAGTATTGGGCCAATGACACTTCAGTTTGTTTGTTTCAAGTCAGTTTATTTGGTCGCTTAAATCTTAAACAAAAACTGCATAAGGCTCTCAAGATAAGAGCAGTTGAGTGGGGGGGGAGCACAATATGCATGCACACAAATGTAATTCAAACTTTTTGAGGTAGGTAAGGAATCTCAGTATGTAGGATTTGCTTCAAACCCCAGTTCTAAAGGCTGGCTCTCGTAGGCACATTTACTACACCAGGGCCACAGAACTCAACAACATGCATGCTCGGTGTTATGTAGTGAGTTGAATAGGATCCAATATGCAGCAGTCTGATTGGTCCTAGAACAATAGGATTCAGAATGCAGCAGTCTGATTGGTCCACAGGAGCCACCCAATCCAACTCCTGGTGGAATTTAATCCGCAACCTGATTGGCCTACAGGAGAATCCCGGAGTTAGCCAATCACGTGGGGCCCATTGTGTAAACAATGTATATAAAGCAGACATTTGGGGGAAACTTGCATTCCTCACTACTATGAGCTGAATAAAGAGCATGAAATCCACACTCGACTCCGAGTATAGTTCACTCTGCTTGAGGTTCGGTCACAGAAGTATGATCTTACATGTGTGAACTTGCCTTCCAGAGGTCTGGCACATTGATAAAGTTTTAGGCATCCTCTCCCCGCTCCCCTTTCCCTGCTGGTTTCAGCTATTTGGACTCACCTACGAGAAGCAGGAGACTGATAGCTGGCAAAAGGTGCTCTGAGGCAAAGGTTTGGACTTGGACTTCCAAACCAATAGTTCTATGGTTTATTTTATGGGTTTGGCAGGAAACAAATTGGGCTCAACATCCTATTTTATCCCAAACATTCTTTTTTAGAAGAAAAAAGAGGTTCCAGTACTGTACTCGTTTGGATAGAGTTTGTGCATTTACGGTAATAGGCATCTTCTCACAGCATAAAAAGAAAAAGAAACCAGCTCTGTTTGCATGGTTTTCCTCACAGCCAGTTCTGATAGTATTTTAAGCCTTCGACTAATGTGGCTGCAGAATAAATGTTTTGGGGTTTTAATATGACATGCTCTCCATGGAAGCACATTTTGAGGACATCATTTTAATGAGTAGGATCTTGGTTCTGTTTGTTCACCAACAACCCTTGAATTTTGTTTTTGGTTCCTTTTTAAATAGGTGGCAAGATTTTATCCTTGCTCCATAAACATGGATGAATAGTATATAGAAAGCCTGTTCCATATTTAGGATCTGCTAAAACCGGGCACGGCTTCCCCAAGTGATTTGCCTACAACTGAGCAAACAATAAATATCTGTATAGGGCATGCTCCAGCAATTTAGTTCCATTGGTTTTAATAAGCTTACTCTCTTGTGTGCTTAGGATTGCAGACTTTATTGGAGATAACCAGAAATAGACTGGGCTATGTTCTCCACCATCCGCAAGTTACCTTCTGCCCACATAAACTGTCCCGATTATCCCCATATAAACTGTCCTGGACTCTGCATTCATCATCTGGGGCCCTTTGTGTGCCTCCTCTACAAGAGGTCCAGAGGGTGGCAACACGAGAACAGGCTTTTCTGTAATGGCTCCCTGTTTGTGGAATAAAGGTTTGCCTGGCACCTTCATTATATATTTTAGGCGCCTGGCGAAAACGTTCCTCTTCAAAAAGTCCTTGGGCTGATTAATATTGTACAGCCTTTTAAATGTGTCTGTAGGAAGGTGGTGGGTGGGGTGGGTCATGTTGTGCGGATGCCTGATTATCACCTTCCAAAGCAACTACTCTGTTCCAAACTTTAAAATGGAAAGCGTCAACAAAAGAGGTTTAAAGATTCTCTCAAGGCAAATCTTAAAAAAGGTAGTATAAACACCAGCAACTGGGAAACACAGGCCTGTGAGCACTCCAGTTGGAGAACAGCCTTTACCAAGGGCTTTGAAGACGCTCAAACTCTGGAGGAAAGGGAGAAATGTGCTAAGAGGAAGGCACGTTTGACAAACCCTCACCATGATCAACTCCTGCCCTGAAACTTACATCCCCACTGTGGAAGGACATGTGGATCCAGAATTGGCCTCCACAGTCACATAAGGACTCACTGTTAAAACCATGTTTATGGAAGGCAATCGTACTCAGCTACGAGTGATCGCCAAAGATAGTTTTGTTGTTTTTGTTTTAAACCTTGTGTTTTTCTCTTGTATTTTATTCTGTGAACCGTCCTGAGATCTTGTGATGTATATAAATTTAGTAAATAAAATAACAACAACAACAACAATAACCACCTTCCTCCTTTTTCTGCCGCCACCAGAGATTGCTTTTAGGTGATGTGTGTCTTTTTTTGCCACTACAAGACTATTTGTTGGGCTGGCTGGTGGGGAGTTATACAGCTACAGTACATGCCAGGAGGCTGAAAACATTACTTGGCCACCAATGTTGCCGTGCTTCTATAGTGCTCCCAAGGTATAGGAGTGGTGGACTGAAGCCACATTTCTCTTGGGCAGCTATGGCTGCTCCTGTCTCCTGCTCATTCTGCTTCACTGTAGCCTAAGCCTCTTGCAATCTGGTCCAATGCATATTTACTCAAAAGCAAGCCTTGTGGATTTCAGTGGGGCTTGCTCCCAGGGAAGTGTGCTTCAGCTAAAAGTCTTATTTTTTATAGCCATAATTAACTTTTTAGGTTTGAGTTGCAGCTGGTGCCAGGTTCCAACAGGTTTGGAAAGCCACACAGAATGCATAAAAGGAGAGTGGCCCTGCCAGGAGATCTCGCCTACTTACCATGCTGAAACCTTTACTTCTCTCTCTCTCTTTTTGCACTCTGCCATCTGTGTCTGTGAGTACATCACGTTTTCCGTATAATCAGTGTTCTACCAATTAGGATAAATTACCGTTTCATTACTGTTAAGTACACTATTAAAATGCCATTCATGTCTCTTGCTGACAAAGCAATGCCTGCAACTCTCCCCATTTTCAGGGAGATTCATCTAATTTCAGAATGTTGATGGAGGAGCTCATTCAACTGGCAGGATTTGCCAGCATTTTTGAGCATTAAAAGCTTTCAGGGCACTTAGTTGCATGCCAATTTCACTCTGGGGACAGGCCTTCACAAATGGCAGAAGATTGCACTGAAATGTCTGTCTTGGGCGTGATTCACAGTCTAAATGCTTGGGGCAAGGCCTTAGGAGCTATGCTAGTGGATGGTTGAGGAAAGCAACACTTAGAGCAAGGCTGGGTAACCTGTAGCCCTCCAGGGACCGTTAACCACAGCACCCATCACCCCTGAGAATCGGCCATGATGTCAGATGATGGACAGATGGGCAGCCCCTCCCACCTCAAAGCTGGCCTAAAGGAGCTGGGGAAATTAGGGATCCAGCCTGCTGGCTGGATCCAGTTCCCCACCCCTGACCTAAGACATCCTTAGCCTAAAGGGGAGCTTTCCACAGCAGGACTGTATGATTCATAACATCATAAAACTGTGCTACACCTACAGTAGAGGTTCTTCACGTGTTTTTGGTGGCATTGGGCCCAGGATGTCGTAAAACATTTAATCTCTCCCATAATTTGCTTAGGCAACAGTCTTCCTCACACGGTGTACTGTACATGTTCTGGCTAGGCACAAGTTGTGGTTGGGAAATACAGATGAGCTGCCAGATCTTCTAGATGTAAAATCCCCAAGCCAAACCCAAGGCTTAAAATAGAATGTGTATCTCTGAGTAAACTTCCTTGATGTTCCCCCCCCCACCCCAGAAAAAGTTGTCAAATAAGTGTGCATTTAGTATTTGAATAAAGCTGTGGACTTAAAAATAAATGAAATAATCTGTGAGGCCCGTGTGTTCCGCCACCTAAGAATATGATGAATGAAACTCTTCAGAGATGAACACCAATGAAAAGGACACTGTTAAGTAGAAATTACCACAGAAGCAAGAGCACATGCTCCTACATTTGCACAGTTTCTTAGTGAACCGTGTTGTCTCTGGGCCTGGCGAACTGGAAAATGTCCTCCTTTCCTGAAGGAAGTTGAAACAGGCATGTCTTGTGTCTATAATTACAGTGGTAGCTCGGGTTAAGAACTTATTTCGTTCTGGAGGTCCATTCTTAACCTGAAACTGTTCTTAATCTGAGGTACTACTTTAGCTAATGGGGCCTCCCACTGCCGCCGCCATGAGATTTCTGTTCTCATCCTGAAGCGAAGTTCTTAACCCGAGGTACTATTTCTGGGTTAGTGGAGTCTGTAACCTGAAGCGTCTGTAACCCAAAGTACCACTGTAATAGGGAAGAGACTTGAGGTAACAGACTAGCCTGCTGGTTGGGGGTAATGGGAGATGCAGTCCAACAGACAGGGGAGGGGGCCAGATAACAGGACAAGGTGAGAAGAGCTACTGCTGCCTCATATTGCAATGCCTTTGCTTTTAAAATGTGCATTAATTCTGCATTAAATGGCGCGTGCAATATTAAGCAACCCTGCAGGGCTTAACAGTTGTCGTGAGCTATAGTTCCATTGTTGGTAGAGGGTGTTTGTTCCTCAAATTTTTCTGAAGCGCTTTACGCAATGTGTTAACCTTTCACATGTTTCACAATTTGCTTGAATCTCTGTGAATTAAGTTACTCACTTGGTTTTAACTCACTTTGTTACTGTATTTACTTGAGTCTAATGAGCCATCGAATCTCATGCACACCTCAATTTTTCAGAACCTTGAAGCCAAAAAAAGAATTTGCTGGCGAATGTAAATGTGCCATCAAATCTAATGCACACTTTTATTTTCACAACGTAATTTGGCCAAAAAAAGGTGATTCAAGTAAATATGGTAGTTGTATTGAGCTCATGGGGGGAAAGTGGGATATACATGTTTATTTATGTGACTTTGTTAATCATTTGATGTAGAGAGTCCTGAGAGAAAAGTCTTGAAAGCACTTTACTGTGGAAACTGAACAGAAACAGTGTATAATTTGAGGAGAAAGGAACGGAAAGGTTTTGTCACCCTTCCTTCAGCCTTTTGCATAACAGGGTGACATTCAACCAAACATAGGAGCCAGCTCCTAGGGGCTAAGGTCCCTTCGTATTCCCATAAAATATTTGAGGGGGCTGCCCCCACCCCCAAGTTGATGGACATTGCCATTTAAATGGTGCGTGTGTGCGTCTTGTGATCAATTATGAGGGGCGGGATTTACCTCCCCACCCCACACACAATATTTTATTTAAGTTGGCAGCTCTGCAACCAAACATACAGAGGAAAACTCCCTCAAGAACTGTGCAGCCAGTCAGAGCACACACTCCCTCAGTGAACATCATGGCACTTTGCCTGGTTCCTAAGCAACACCTCCACCCCTCCCCTCTTGGCAAGGTTACTTTTAACACTAACAGAATGACCCCTGCTGTTGCACTTCCCACATAAATAAGACACAGCTGCATAAAGGCACAGATCAGCCCTAAACCATGCCTGACAGTTTAAATTTCAGAGAAAGCAGAAACGTGAAGATCCTCTTCCCACCTATGGTTAAGAGATCCGGAGTAGGGATTATACATTTTTTTTCACCACCTCAGTCCCTCCTCTTTCCTAACTAAGGGATTATTGGTTAGCATGTTAATTGCAGCTAACATCAGGGTGCCGCTGTATTACAAAGGGAAGGGAGTACATGTGGTTCTTTGTTTTTAGCAATGTATGGGACTGTTACATCTGTACTAACGAACTCATATCTGTGATTCATGAAAATATATCAATCCTTATGCACGACTGCTCTGTTAAAACTTCTGCAATTTAAAAAAAATAATAATTCTTGGTTTGGGACACTGTGTCCAGACAGGAAAAGCTATTCTTTCCCTTCAATAATTGTTCATTTCTTGCAGACTGTTTTCCATCCTTACTGCCTGTATTCAAAGGTTCTTATTAATAGAATAGCAAAGCAAACAATGGCTTACCTGGAAGGAAGGAAGGAAGCACGGTCTCTGCTGTGAGTAGATAATTGGCCTTTGCATAGCGAAATGAGTTAGGTTATAGCTGGAGCACCTTCTGCATTTGAGGAAGCCAAGGATCCTTTCATGCATCAGTTAAATTAGCCCTCAATCAGCTCAAAAGCGAGGCCTGATTGAACCCATTTTGTGATTGCAGCGATCACAGGAGATGACAGAGTTTTTTTGTTCTTCTGGCATTCTGTTCATATATCCGCTGAATGCTTTTGCTTGCTGCAGTCCCTGAATTCAAGGACTCCTGGAGAGCTACTACTGCAACTTCCTGCTGAGTGCAAGTAGCAGCAGGATGCTGCGCAGTCTGCCATAGCTGCAACCCAGCTCCATTTCTGCACATTCATAGTGGCACAGTTGTGTGGCAACAGGTATAATAGCAATTCAGAATGCAATCTGTGCAGGGACTTAGCAGCAGCATCCTGCAGGTTGAAGGCCTCTTGGCATCCAAGTGTACAGGGCCTGATTATGGTGGTGTTCAAGTTGGCTCCCTACTTCCTATTTGCTCGAAAGCTCAAAACACTACAAAGGAAGGAAAGTCCATCTGTTCCTGTTGTTGTAGTCTCGTTGCTGAGCGACAACGTGCAGAGCTCAGTGGAGTGGGAGGCCAGCCAACCAGAAGACTTCCTGAGTGTACTTGCCTGGAGGCAGAGTCAGCATCCAAAGTCAGGTCCAGTCCCAAGGGCAGATGGTCTAGGGGTCAGGGACCCCGATGATCATGGGGTCAAGATGAGCAGGAAGCAGCTAGGTAGGGCCAGGAGCTACAGGCGTTGTTACCAGCATGTGAAGACTACTGGAAGCTCTGCTTAGGAAGACTGAAGCCAGCTGGTTCTCATCAGTACCTTCTCCTTTGTGTCATTGAAGGCTGATCAGTTGCAGGTGGAGTCACTCCTCCTTTCCCCCCTTCAGGCTGCTGTTCAGCAGGTGAAGCTGACTTTTAATTAATTTTATTATTACGGTCACAGACCAGTTCCAGCTCACTTACAATATCAGAAAAATCATAAAACACACAACAGGAATACATTGGATTGCAATTAGGTATAACAGAGACAATTCAGATTGTCAGTTAAATATATATATTAAATCTTGATCACTAAAATATAACCTAAAATTGTCATTTAAAAACTTAATCATTTTGGTAGTGAAGCTGACTCCTAGCCCATGACACCTGAAACCCCAAATAAATGCTGGGATGCCCCATGTCTTCTATCAGGATCAGAGGACTCCCTCTTTCAAGCCCAACAATGCAGATAATCAATTGAAACTAACATGACTGCAAAATGCTCATAAGTGCATGGTGACATCACAAAACCAGAAAAAATTACTAACTTAGCGTGCACTAGTTCCTGTAGCAGGGACAGGGGTGGCACTGAGCCCCTTGGGCTTGCTGATCAGAAGGTCAGCCGTTCAAATCCCCACGATGGGGTGAGCTCCCGTTGCTTGGTCTCTGCTTCTGCCAACCTAGCAGTTTGAAAGCACGCCAGTGCAAGTAGATAAATAGGCATTTCTGTGCGCTCTGGTTTCCGTCACAGTGTTCTGTTGCGCCAGAAGCAGTTTAGTCATGCTGGCCACATGACCAGGAAAACTGTCTGTGGAAAAACGCTGGCTCCCTGAGCCTGAAAGCCGAGATGAGTGCCACAACCCCCATTTAACTGGACTTAACCGTCCAGGGGTCCTTTACCTTTACCTTTTTTTACTAGTTCCTGTGGGTGCATGGCACACACTCAATGGCAGAGACAAAAAAGAAAAAAATAGCTAACTTATGTAGGGGGGAAATAAGTAATGGAGAGTGCCCACCCTCAAATATGCTTTGGGACAAGAAGAATCATTTGTTGTCGTCGTTTAGTCATTTAGTCGTGTCCGACTCTTCGTGACCCCATGGACCAGAGCACTCCAGGCACTCCTGTCTTCCACTGCCTCCCACAGTTTGATCAGACTCATGCTGGTAGCTTCGAGAACACTGTCCAACCATCTTGTCCTCTGCCGTCCCCTTCTCCTTGTGCCCTCCATCTTTCCCAACATCAGGGTCTTTTCCAGGGAGTCTTCCCTTCTCATGAGGTGGCCAAAGTATTGGAGCCTCAGCTTCACAAGAAGAATCATACCCCCAAGCAAATCCACTATGCATCCCATCTGGCCCAGACACATGGGGACACCTTGCATGGTCAAAGGGAATCCATGCATAGCAATAATAGGCAGTGTGTAGGGGGGGAAATGTAACTAGGGGTGCCCACTCCAAAATATGCTTCATGTCAGGACAAATCATACACCCCCCAAGCAAAGGGGAGAGTGTCTTATACAAGATGCCAAGGCATCTCACTTGCCCTGGAGCTTCCTGTGGGCACAGGGCATGAATAAAGGTCTCTGTGCACACCAAAAAACAGCCAAAATATGTAGGAAAAATAAGTGACTGGTGATGCCCACCTCAAACTATGCTTTGGGCCACCCACAGATATGAAAGCATGTTCTGTAGAAGATACCGTTGGATCCTGCCTGACCCAGAGATTCCTGCGGACAAATCATAAGCTTATTTATCCAGCAGTTCAGGGACAGGTGGACTTTCCTTCTTTTCCAGTGCTTTGAACTTTCAAGCAAGGAACTGGGAAGTGGGAATGAGCTTTGATATCGTCTGATTATGCCTGGTTTTTGTGCCTGCTTATCTGGGTGCGTTTGCCTGGGCTGGAACGGAATGTGTCCTTGCAGGCTGATACTGTTTTTTCAATTTGCCTGGCTGCAGAGGTGTGTGTGTGGAAACTAGCCTATCCCACAAAGGGAAAATTGCTCTGCTCGCTTTTGTCTCTGGTGCCACCCCTGCCATGTGGCTTCTGGGGACAAATGCAGCCCTCAACCTGAGAGAGATCCCCCCCTCCCAGTTAGATGCTTGCATTGTTTCCTAACCTGAGATCTTTGGATAAAGGGTGGGTTATAATTTTATTTTATTTATTTTATTTTAAAGAGGAAATGACAATCCTACTGGATATTCTTCCACTCTGTCACCCTCTTTCCCTTGTTAGGGGGAGAGGAAGAAATGGTGATAAACAATGCCCCAGAAGTGTAGATCTTTGGGGAGATGGAATCCTGAAGGGCAGAAGAAGACACCCTCATAGAACTCATCTTTACCATCTTGTGGTTTCTGGTACTGAGTCTCTGGTCTACATCAGTTTTTCTAGGTCACGTTGACAAATAAACTTAACAGAGGATCGCTCTGTGCCCCTGTTGGAAGCTACTCTCTCTGCACGATAACATTGTTCATCTTCTGAGCAAAACTAGGGAGGGCGTCCTGAACAGGTACCATAGAATTCTAATAAAGCTGTAATGTTCCCACTGGGGCTAAAGGGAATCCAACTGAGCCCAAGTCTCAATTTACATGGGCTCAATTAATCAAGCCGTTAAAAAGAACGCACTCCTAGGGAGAAGCCTGGTGCAAGTGCTCCTTTCTTCCATTGTTGGAAAACTGCTAACATAGGAGACAGAATTAAGGGCACCAGTTTCATAGCTGCACTGATCTCAAAGGGAGCATAGCTCAGTTGGGAGAGCTTGAGGCTCTTAATCTCAGTGTAGTGGGTTTGAGTCCTGTGTTCAGCAAAAGATTTGTGCATTGCAGGGCTTAGATGAGCCTTGTGGTCCCTTTCAATTCAATGATTCAGCAGCCATGTACAGCATGACTTTTTTGTTGGGGGGCGGGTGTCAAATACACCAATGTTTTATATAGTTCAGCAATGTACAAGAGCCACAATCTCTCCTCCTCCTCCTCCCACCAACAGCAACCAGCCTAGCCCTCGCAGCCTGCACCATGAAATCCACCGGGTCCTTTCCTGAAGGTGCTTTTTCATACAGCATCTCTACTCTGTACACCGGGGACGCCAGAACCGACTCGTGTATGTACACAAAATAAACATTAAATGGCTTCCCTCCAAGAACTGCTTTCACTAGAGCAGGAGATGGGGGACCCCAAGCCCATGACCAAATGTGGACTCTAGCCATTATACCACACTGTCTACCCTCTCCCCAGGCTTCAGTGACACACTCCTGCCAGGGGAAAGGCACTTGGGGTATGAGGAGTGTGACCTGGGGAAGGAAGTGTGGCCTACAAAGAGTTTTGAGGTCCTGATAGGTGTGGAGGGCCACATTTGAACCCTGGGTAGACACTTCCATGGTTCAGGGCTTAATCGACAGCCATGCTCCCTCTTCTCCTACAGGTATTAAGTTTCCATAATGCCATGGATATTATGGTGTTACCCATTTTTGCTGTTGTGAATGGTCAAAATGCCACATTTCAGCTTTTTGGAGACATATCAGAGATTCGTGTCTCTTGAATTTCATGGCTTTCTGCCCCCAGCTGGCAGCTCCCCCCCCCCCCATACAACCAGGTGTGTGTGTATCTGTAAGATTACTGAGTCAAATTCATTGGCTTAAGTGGGCTCTTGTTTGTAAAAAGCTAATGCCATCACAAATCTC
This sequence comes from Podarcis muralis, assembly GCF_964188315.1. Lineage (NCBI taxonomy): Eukaryota > Metazoa > Chordata > Lepidosauria > Squamata > Lacertidae > Podarcis > Podarcis muralis. The sequence goes on from NC_135657.1 coordinate 30,520,005, forward strand.
TTAGCCTATAAGGAGTCTTTGCTGTTGTTTTTTGCAATAATTTGTCATTGGAGATTAAAATGGGAATGCATAGAGCTGGGTCTAGTGAAAAATGAAGTGCAGCCTGATAAACAACCCTGGAGGAAGCTTTTTTTTGCAAAAGTCTTCTTGGCAAAATTGCCTATTGAAATGCAGTGAGCAGGAAACTTGGCGCAACTGGCAGGGCTTTTAAAATCCCACAGCGCCACCTGCAGTACAAGGACTGTGCCACCACTTTCTAATTTTCATTAAAGAATCAACAGCAACTTCCTTTATGGACAGAATCATATGATATAATTCTTCCCAAAATCAGTCATTTAATGTTAGCTTGAGAGGAGTTAACTGCAACTTAAGAAATGTAAAGATGTATTTGTAACTCTCATTTCTAAATATATTTGTAAGTATATCAGCCTTTTGAAAGGAAAGGATTCACAGCGGTGTGCGATTTTCCAATTAAGCAGCAGCTAACAAAGAACATAAAAGCAACATATTCGAAATGCCATAAACACTCCTCAATGAATATACAGTATCGCCTTCATATGAGCAAACATCCAGCAGAACTTTTATTTTTATCCATTTAATTATACAAAAATACAAAATATGTCAATATCACTATAAAAATGAATACACAAGCAGAGCCCTCCCCCCACTAATAGACGTCATAAAAAAATAAGACAAGCACAGGACATTCCATAGGAGGTGATATGTCAAGGGCCACATGCCAGAGGTACGCATGGCCACCCCGTTTCTCTTTGTCTGCCATTCCCTTCTATCTCTTCCCATCTCGTTCTCTCCCTTCCACCCCATCCACTGGGTTGCTGAAGAGGGCCAGATCACTCTTGCCAAACTGTTTGCTTGGAGAGACTTTTCTAATCCCCACCTTCCATCACGCCAGCGGTTTCCCCCTCCTGCTTCCCTCCGTTTGGTTTCTTCCCTACTCCATGAAATTAGGCAGCAGGTCTCCACCCCACCACCCAGTGATGAACCTTTCTAGCCAGATCGTAACTCCACACACCCCCGTGGGCCAGTTTGGGCAGCTGAGTAGTACTACCCACCTGTAAATCATCTGGCATAATGTCATGTGATTGACACCTATCAAAGTCGGTCTACGGGGGGGGGGGGGGTATAGCTCAAAGGTGGGACACAGGTGGTGCTGTGATCTAAACCACTGAGCCTCTTGGGCTTGCAAAGGGAAGGTCGGCGGTTCGAATCCCCATAATGGGGTGAGCTCCTGTTGCTGTCCCAGCTCCTGCCAACCTAGCAGTTCAAAAGCACGTCAGTGCAAGTAGATCAATAGGTACCACTGTGGCAGGAAGGTAAACGGCATTTCCATGCACTCTGGCTTCTGTCAAGTGTTCCATTGCACCAGAAGCAGTTTTGTCATGCTGGCCACATGACCTGGAAAGCTGTCTGTGGACAAACACTGGCTCCCTCAACCTAACGGTGAGCTGAGTGCCGCAACCCCATAGTCGCCTTTGACTGGACGTAACCATCCTTTACCTTCTTTTGCCATAGCTCAAAGGGCTTGCTCAGCTCTGTCTGCAGCGCTTCTCAAATGCCTGACAATCAGCTGCCTGCTGGATGCTTGGGAAGTCCTATGCAAAGCCTCTTTCCATCAAGCCCTGCCCTCACTTTCCCTACACCTGATTGTCAGAGGGGCATGACTTGTCCAAAACAGCCTTGTGAGCCAAATGGGGAGGCCTATCTGACCATTCCTTGCCTCTGGTTTTTAAGGGGAAAGACCTCTGGGAAAATTTCAGAATATGTGCAACATACTCAGTACTTGAGATTTATCACCATCCTGCACACACATAATTCCAGAGGAACAAAGTTTAATCATTATTAATTGAATTACATCCATTGTTCCCACTAGGCTTTATGCACTTGCTGCAATTTTGTTCATGGTCATTTACCTGATTCTCTCAAAGAAGAGGCCCTAATAGAATTCCTTCCTTCCTTCCTTCCTTCCTTCCTTCCTTCCTTCCTTCCTTCCTTCCTTCCTTTATTGAATTAAATATCCTGGCTGCTATGCTCATCTTAGTTACTGAGTGAGCAGACCTTGTTTCAGCAGATCTGTTTGCATCACTGAACAACACCGGCTTAGCGGACAGAAAACCCTTTCTCCCCTAAGGCTTCTCAAATTGCTTGTTCTTCCCCAAGCAAACATCCAATCCTTCTTACAACCACCAACCATGTATAAAACCTTTACACCTCCAGCACGGCATAGATTATTTTACCTCTTTGCCTCTCGCTTCTGGTTGCTCGGCTTCCGTGCTGGATGCAACGGGTGGAGCTTCATCAACTCCTCCATCCAGGAAAGGACTGGTGATGAAGGGCTGGGTCGCTCTGGCCCTTGGTCACCACCAGTCCACTGCACTTCTGTGTGAAGGCTGAACCTGCAAGCTCAGCTTAGAGAACAAGTGGCCTGTGGCTGAGGCTTGGATGTCTCCATGGTCTGATGCTACATATCTGTGCTGGACATCTGGCATAAAAACACAGCAGAGGGTGCTGCTGTGGTGCAGGGAAGGAGTGCAACTTTATCTCTTCTATGCCCAGTATAATGGGGATGCAGTGGGCTGCCAGAGGAGGAATGAAGCAACCCCTGCTGCCTCCACTTCTAGGCTGGGGGTGGGGTCTGTGTTTCCTTGTGCCCAGCTCAGAAATACAGTGGTCTGCTAGAAGAGGGTCATCTGCCAGCTCACTCATTTGCCTGGGAGAAATGCTAGGTTACCTATGGAGACCATATGAGGAGGGCAAGACTGATTTATTCCATTTTATTTACTTCCAATAACATTCATAAGCCAGCAGCTCATTAAAACCATATATAAGGAAGGTGTACTATAAAATCAATAAACCATCGTAAAAGTGCAAGATCATAAAATACAAAACAAATTACCAACAGTGAATGTTATTAGGTCTCTTAAAAAGGTTTCCATCAGGCGATAGAATATCAAGAGTCATGGGTGCTAGCTTCATTTCAATAGGAACGGTGTTCCAAATAACTGGTGCCACTGCACGACAAGCCTTTGTTCTCATAGAGACTAAATGAAGACTGATAGCCTGAGTTTCCATTCCCTTTCAAGCTGGTAATGAACATCTGTGAATCGCATAACTAATACCAGCTATAGATGCACAGCATCTCCGGAAGTCATTAAACTCAGTTATGCACTTACGATTTCAGAACTTCACATTAAGCAGCAGTCCCAAGATTTCTGCCTTGAACCAAAAACCTAAATATTTAAATCATTCAGGCACATGTACAATAACCTGATGTCTTTAGGTCTAAGGACATTGCTTGAATATTCCCTTTCTGTATGCACGAGGGGCGAGGAACCTGTGGCCCTACAGATGTTGCTGGACTTTCAGCTCTCATCAGCTCCAGCCTGCACAGCCAATAGTCAGCGATGATGGGAGCTGCAGTCAAACAACATCTGGAAGGTCACATGGTCCCTCTGCCTGCTGTGCAGTCCTTCAAGCTCTTAGGTAGTTTGTTTGAAATACATTCAGGCAGGCACTGGAATTTGTAATGGTCACTACAGTGGTACCTCTGGTTATGAACTTAATTCGTTCAGGAGGTCCGTTCTTAACCTGAAACCGCTCTTAACCTGAGGTACCACTTTAGGTAATGAAGCCTCCCGCTGCCGCCGCACGGCCACAGCGCAATTTCTGTTCTTATCCTGGGGCAAAGTTCTTAACCCGAGGTACTACTTCCGGGTTAGCGGAGTCTGTAACCTGAAGTGTTTGTAACCCGAGGTGTTTGTAACCACTGTATGTTTTAATCTGTATTATGTACACTATATACTAACAGAGGTGCTGAACTTGGTTTCTAAACCAGTTCAAACCTTGAGGTAGTTGACATATAAAAATAGTTCTAATATAGAGTTGTTTAGTTGCTTTTCCCCACGAATGACAAACATTAGTGCGGGGCAGGGCAGGCTAGGCTCCACCCCTGATTCAAAATGAACTCCACAATGCATCGGGGGGGGGGATTTCCTATGGACATTGTAATGAACATACATTGGTGAGGAGTGGAGTTTGCCACCACAATGCCACTTTCCCACTGGAGGTGTCCGCGCATTGCGCATTTGATGGGCAATGAAGGCCCAAAGAGGCCATCATCTTTCACTGATTCAATACTGATATTTTGCAGGAGATAGGCTTAAGCAGAAGTAACCACCTCTGTTAAGATATGAAAAAGTCACAATGGAAAACATGTAGCTATCTCATATTTCAGTTTAAGGCTGTGCACTCACACTGCTTTTCAGTGCCAGGTTTTTAATGCATATTCATGTTATCCAACATGCATATGTATCCCGTACTTTTGTTATAAGATACTATTGTTTGATGCGTCGTTTTCCAAACCAGCTTCACAGTGATTGGAGTCCCTGAGCCATTTCGTCTCTAGCCAAGGTGTGAACACCTTTCTTTAGGGTAAATACATCGTCGTTCCATGAATGCCCACTGGTGTGTACACAAACAGAAATGGACTGGACACTAATTAGGCTGTGTTGATGTGAACAACTGGTCAGGAAAGAGCTTTGAGAACTTCACTGTGCTCTAAGGCAGTAATGCAATTGGCAATATTTTTTCAGGTCTATGGGCAAAGTAGTGGATCCCGCCCCCCCCTCAACTAAGCAACTCAATGATTAACAATCCTTCAACCAACAAAAGCTTACACAGTTGGAGCTCACATAATTGTTACTATAAACATGCAAACTTCCTTCAATTTCAGTCTGGTATGTGCAAGATTCATCAGGTGCAGCATACTGATCTTTGGAAAGTCTTGGCAGTGAAGGAGGAAATGGCACCAAGATCTCCAGAGTGCTCACACAGCCTTCTCAGTGCAGGATTTGCCTCGCTCATGTAGAGGGATTAGGGCTCAGTGTTTAAGGAACAGCATGACACATTTCTCTGACTGGCGGCCATTTCAATGGCCTGGTAGTTAGAATTGCCAACTAAGAGATGGTAATAACTTTCATTTCCAATGTCTTTGATTTCCTCCTCTTGAGTTTCTTCTTCTTCTTCTTCTGTTTCTTTTTTACTTCCTTCTTCTTCAGTATTTGGTGAGAAAGTGCATTTAGAAACCACTCCACATCTTGGGGGTCTTCGGGCCACCTCAAGTATTGACCCCTTTGCAAAAACACTCTGACTGGTTGATACTTCATAAGCTGATATTGTGAAAGTGATCCAGCCACCACCATTATGAGGACGTCTTTCAGGTCACAAAAATACCGACTCTGAGCAAAATTAAAAGCTTCGACGCACCAGCCATCCTTGAGAAACTGCTTTGTCACAATGCAAATTGTCTTCCTACAGTTCCAAATGGCATCACGAATGTTGGTGATGTGATCCTCTCCTGGCAAGAAATCTCGCTCTTCAAAGCAGAGAGCAAATTTGTTTTTATCAGAATACTGGAGGTCTAGGTGCCTTATCAAGGAGTTCTGGACCCACTCAAAATCCTTGCTGCTGTAGCACATGTAGGCATCGTATCTATAGGTCTCTTCCTCCAACGCTGGCTGTTGCTCCTTCAAGAATACTCTTACCACAGTCTTATACCAAATGAAGCAAGTTCCTCTAAAGCGAGCAAAAACAATCACCACCGTTAGGAACATTGTCACAGCAACGGTGGTAAAAATGAAGAGCGACAACTGCAGAGGCTCCAATATCTTGTCTTCATTGCAATCATCAACATTAAACTCATGAAGGCTTTTGCCAGCAAGATCAGGGGGTCCAAAACAAAACCTTTCATCTGGTGACCCAGCTAAGGTGACATTGGTTTGGTTCAGCCACACAATTAGGTCGCTTAAGAGGCAATTACAGTAAAATCTGTTATAGGTGATATCCAGATTGTCCAGAGTTGCAAAGAGCTGAGGATCTGGATAAAGCAGCTGGTTCGAGGATAAGTCAAGTTTCCTGAGGCTCGCAGGAAAAGCACTGTGAGAAATGTAAGTTAAGAGGTTTGAAGCCAAGTTAAGCCTAACCAGTGATACCAGGCCATCAAAGATGCCCTCTGGAAGGAAACTAAGGTAGTTATTATTGAGATGCAGGACCTGAAGCTTGGACAACGCCTTGAACACATCCAAGCACAAACTTCTCTCCCACACAAGCTTCAACATATTGTCTCCAAGATCCAAGTAGAGCAACTGGTTGTCTTCTGCTATATCGTTGTACCTGTAGCAGTAGGAGAAGCGATTATTTCTTAACAAAATATACTGTGTAACTGGGTATCGGAGAAGTTCATAGAGGTCTCCCAGATTGTCCATCCTGTTTCCTCCCATGTCAACATATGTTGAATTTATAGCCACGATTTTGCTGTGGTCTCCAGACTGTATCCGGTTGCTACCTAAAAAAGCATAGCTGAGACTTGGGAGTGTTAAGATTACTTTTAGAGCATTGTCGCTGAGGTCCACAGTGTGAAGGCTTGACAGGCCTTTAAATGGAGCCCTATCAATCACCCCAATATGATTGTGTTGCAGAGCTATAATACGCACATTTAGAAGACCTTCAAAAGTGTAATCCAAGAGTTCTCCCAGCAGATTGTACGACAGGTCTAGGTGTTGTAGGCTCCAGAGACCAAAGAATGCTTCTTTTTGAATTTTATTTATGTTATTTGAGTTGAGATCCAGCAATTCCAGATCACCAAGATATTGAAATACACGTGGGTTAAGAGAAAAGATAAAGCCATGTGAAATATTAAGCAGGCGAAGGCCACTCTGGGCAAGACCTGCAAATGTATTGTTGTTTGGGTCTGGCATGTTATTAAAGCCAAATGATGAGCCCATGGTGTGAGACGACATCTTCAAACCCACAAGTGGTGTTCCCTGAATAGCTGCACAGAATTGCTGGGTTGTTCTTATACCCCAGCCATTGCCACCAACATCCAGCGTATCGAAGACAATGTTTTTGAAAGGATTGCCACAAGTTGCCCAGTCTTGAGAATCTCCTTTAAACAAACCATTAGAATTAAGATTCAACAATGTGAAAGCTTTTCCTTGAAAGCTGTAGAGATCTCCCTCACATATGGTTTCAATGCGGTTTAATTTCAAGTTCAGAAGTGTTAACTTTTGCATGTTGCTCAATGAAGGGTGAGGGTGAAGCCTAGTGATCTTATTGAATGCAAGATCCAGATATTCCAGAGAGACCAAATCTATAAAGTAATCCTTTTCCAGAATGGATTCGTTAAGATCATTATAGTATAGCAGAAGGTTACTTAACTTCCCCAGCCCCCTGAAAGCCTGTGGATCCAGCACAATCATTCTATTGTAAGCTAAATCCAGTTGATGAAGATTTGGCAAATTCCTAAAAGCATTCTTTCCTACTGTGACAGGAGAGACCAGCTGGCTTCCAAGTGACAGAACCGTCAATGTCTCCAGCAGTGGGAAGGATGTGGCATTCACTTGCTGGATGTAATTGAAATTTAGGGAGAGTAAAACAATGCCTTCAGGCAGAGGAGGAACCTGTGTGAAGTTGCACCAGTCGTATTTCACAAGCCTGCCTGTTACGGCACAACGAGGATCTGCATTTATTTCTCTGTATGCAAATATCAGTCCAATGAGAAATAATAGGTGACCATGAAGCATTGTGCTCTTGTCCTAGAGGAGAGAAAAACAGCATTGTAATTCACACAGGACTAGAGAAGGCTGGACTAAACAGCACACAGAGTTTGCTTTACCAGAACTAACCAAAGGCTCTTCTAGCTCAAAAGCCTATTTCCAACAGAGGCCACCCACATGCCCCTGAGCTCATTATTTAATTTAAAGGGATTTGTACAGTTCTTGCTCATCAAAGCCCCTGTGCAATTTAAACAGAATAAGCAGGGTATAAAGTTTATAGAGCACTCTCTGCTGTTGATGATTGGAGGGATGAGATCTCAAGATGGGAGCTTCTATTTAGTCACTATAGCCAATAACTCAGGCGCTGGGGGAACCAGTGGCTTTCAAGATATTGCTGGACTCCCAACTCCTAGCCAGCAAAGGCAGCGGTCTGAGATGATGGAGCTGGGGGTCCATCAACAGCTGGAGAGCACTTGTCCAATATATCAGGGATGGGGAACCTCAGGCCAGGGCCCAAATGCAGATCTCCAGGCCTATCCAACTGGTATCCCACACACACACCACTTTTGCCTCGCTGGAATGCATTTTTTAGCTTAGGACCTGCAAGGACTCTGCTCCTTGACCATGAGTAGCAAGTAACTTCTTTCTACCAGTTTCAGTTGTAGCAATACAGTGGTACCTCAGGTTGCAGACGCTTCAGGTTACAGACTTCAGAAATAGTACCTTGGGTTAAGAACTTTGCTTCAAGATGAGAACAGAAATTGCATGGCGGCGGCATGGCGGCAGTGGGAGGCCCCATTAGCTAAAGTGGTACCTCAGGTTAAGAACGGTTTCAGGTTAAGAACGGACCTCCAGAACGAATTAAGTTCTTAACCCGAGGTACCACTGTAGTTTGTTGCACAGTAGCTGGGCTGAGGGGAAGAACACAACAAAGAGGCTGAAGGGCTCAATGTCTTCCTGATAAGGAAGGGTTGGTTGGGATCCTGGGCTTCCCACACCCATGATAGTTGTTATCTCTTTTCAGTTCATTATGAGTTGTTTGCACAAGCTTCTCACCTGCACAAGCTACATGTTTATGGCAGGGTATAAATCCAGCAACAGATAATATAGAGCTGAATAATTAAACAGGACTGAAAATAATTAGCACTGCTACCACACAATGTTACAGGCTCATGGCCTTTGCTATTAAGGTTGCCCTTTTTACTGTGCAAAGATGGATTTAACAATGTACTACTTCCCTAATCTGCTGGGAGAAATTATTCTTTTCATGTTTCCTATCCCTGTGATACTGCCTGGGCCAGAAGAAGCCCAATATATATTAAGTGGAATATTAATCAAAAAAAAATGAAGGATGAGTAAATGAATCATTGGCAGCTATGGCCACATTCACACCAAATACCCTTAAAGCATCATGGAAGCACTTTAAATTGTCGCGGAGAGATGATCTTGCAACACTTCTGGAGTGCTTAAAGCAGCCTTGCCCAACCTTGTGCACTCCAGAGGTCCTGGACCTTGTATGTTAGTACACTGGTACCTCAGGTTACATATGCTTCAGGTTACATATGCTTCAGGTTACAGACTCCGCGAACCCAGAAATAGTGCTTCAGGTTAAGAACTTTGCTTCAGGATGAGAACAGAAATCGTGCTCCCGCGGTGTGGCAGCAGCAGGAGGCCCCATTAGCTAAAGTGGTGATTCAGGTTAAGAACAGTTTCAGGTTAAGAACGGACCTCCGGAACAAATTAGGTTCTTAACCCGAGGTACTACTATACCAACACCTTGAACTTGTCCCAGTAGCAGTTTGGTAGCCAGTGCAAATCATGCAAGCGGGATGTTTATATGCTGGTGTTAGTTTGTCCCCACAAGCAACCTAGTCATGTTCTGCAGCAGCTGCAAAACTCCTGACCAACCCTCAAGGGTAGCCCCACACTGAGTACCATTGCAATAATCCAACCATGAGGTCACCAGTGCATGGACAACTGTGCTCAAGCTATCTGCAAGACACCAGGTTGGGCAACACTGCTTTCAGCATTCCAGCAGTGCTCAAGATGACCCTTTGGGCTAGTGGTTTAAAGGCTAAGAGGACCCTGCTACTGAAACAAGCTTCCCACCAAGGATGTGAATTGTGGAAGAAACACCACTGTGTTTGATCCTGTGTATATGGATGTGGGCCTTTCAACCAAGGATAGCAAACATAGTGCCCTCCGGATGTTGCAGTCTACAAACTCCCACCAGCCTTCTCAATGCTGAGAACATAAGAGAAGTCATCCTGGTTCCTGTAGTCCAGCGCTATGTTCTCACAATAGCCAACCAGATGCCTATGCCCAAAGCAGGATCTGAGCATAGGTGGGTGATGGGGGTTGTCCTTCACAACATCAGGAGGACACCACGGCAACAACCCCTGCTTTAAACATTAAAGCCATTATCATGGGATGAACCTACAGAATGAGGCTCCTCATAACATGTAAATGGGCATGTTATAGTTTGTGCAGAACACTGTCGTTTGCCAGCACAGGAAGAGCCAGTTTTGTTTTTTAAGAGTTTATTGAGATTATAGCTGGAATAAATGACTGAAAACCGGAGGAATTTTTTTTTTGTCCCCTTCAGCATTATTGTGTTCAAAGTTAATAAGCATAAACTGCTGTGGAACCGAAATCCCTGCAAGCCATCCCATAAATGTATGCTTTTAGGGGGAGCAGGGAGGAGAACTGGGCCATGGGCCAGCAATTAACAAATAGGCCAGTGCCATGAATTATTGATACGGAATTAACTGAAGTGCTGCATTCACAGAATGGGCTGCCAGCATCTTGCACAGACTGCTTTTTGCAAAAGGTTTTCTGCTGGGCAAATGCTTGGGTTGTTTAATTACTAGAAACGTTTGCAGTCTTTTGAAGCAGTACAGATATCACTTAAGAGTTTATATTTGTGACAAAATAAAGAGCAACCTGCCTTTTTTACTGCTAATCTGGACGGCATATTGGAATGGCTCTAACCCCAGATCAGGTTTAATCCAAAGCCACCAGCAGCACGGAGAAGGGTTTTGGGGAATGTGTGGGCAAACCAATTGCACACCAGTCACTTCATTGTCCATTTTGGCTATTAAAAACCTGACAGCAGAAGTTCCCTCTCCTTTTTTTCTTTTCTTCAGGCATTCCCATTTCTCCAATGCGCAAATTCCATTCATCCCCAGTCAACATGCCAATGCAGTGATTATGGAAAATGTAACCCAGATGGCACCTGAAAGGCCACATTTTCTCCTTATCAGCTGCAAAGTAAAAGGAGGACCGCCTAAAAAGCATAAATTGTCAACCTCATCATATTAAAAAAACCCAAAAGTTTACTGCCCCAAGCTCATTTTAAAAAGAAACTATGGACAAGGTGATTCACTAACAACTGCAATTTCTGGATGCCTATCAGATGGGTTAATGGAGGTTGAACACATGAACTCAGTAAAGGCTGTTAACTGATATTCTTCCACCCTGACTGGGAGATGCTGGTGACTCAGGAACTGTTAGTTAATAGGAACATAAGGAAGACAGACTACTGCAACACACTGAACACGGGCCTGCGCACAACGACTGTTCAGAAGCCTCAGCCAGTGCAGAATGCAGTAGCAAACACAGTGAGGAAGGCTGTGACAAATATATTATATTGTCACATCAAATCTGCATTGACTGCCAATGTGCATCCAATTACAATTCAAGATGCTGGTTGTTACCTAATATTATGCATAGCCCAATGATAGCACTACCTGTGTTTGGTTTTCTTTGGATGGAGGTCATTGGAGGCTGGTTGGTGCTTTGCAATATTTGTGTTTATTTACAAATATACAAGTTACAAATATATATGGGGGTCTCATCCACATGGCTTCTTCTTGTGCAAGCAGGAGGCCTCCACCTACAGATTCAGCAGTCTCTGTGTGAATGAGGCTGCCCATCAACACTCACTCACCTTTGATGTACATCCTTAATGTACATGCTGTTCTTGGCAAGGCTTTCATACCAGACTTGAAATACAAGATTCCTTGTCCCCCAGTGAAAATATTATTAGTGGGAGTACAGCCTCAAAGAACAAAGAGAGCCAACAGTGCCCTCCAGATGTTGATGGATTACAATTCCCATCATCCCTGACCATCAGCCATGGAGGTTGGGCCTGATGGTCCAACAACATTGGTGGTGGTGGTGGTGGGATTATCACCTTGGCTCAGAAACATCAAGCTGAAGATCTAGATGTGATCAAAAGCATTTCTACAGAGCCATAAATTAGCGACACTGAACAAACCACAGATGCACACAAAGAGGAACTTGGGCATACTGCTGAGCTTGTAAAAACTGACCTGCACTGCTTGCACAAGACACAACCAGAATCAAGCTGTTCTAAGCCAACAGTGACTTCAGCTTTACCGCCCCCCCTCCCTGCCCCCACCAGAGAGCTGGGAAGCATGTGCAACAGGGTGTCTGCCCAGTTCCTTCCCTTTCACCAACTCTATCTTCCATGGCTTAAGCAACAGCAGGAGTCAAACATGTCCTTTTTGCACGGCCATTCTGAATTCTGAATGGGGATGGGTAAAAAAAGAAAAGAAAAGAGGCCTCAGGAGGTTGGGTTTTGGACAAAGGAGTGGCACCATAGTGTGGGGATGTGTGCATGCGCACCCACCAAGACTTATCCTGACAGCTCTTCTGCTCAAAATAGTTCCCTACCCAGCTGGTTCCCCTGCAGATCTGAGATGTGTAGAGGCGCCTCCCTATTTGTGCATGATCGATATGTGTATGATGTTTTCAGCACCGCAAGGGGACGGGGCAGGGGCAGAACGAGGTGGGGTGGGCTTACGCACATCCTGCTAATGCACCCTGTGCCTCGGAATGTAATTGCTGCGTAAATAGGAAGCCGCACTTGTAAATGTGCATCTGGAAAAGAAGCTGCAGGGAATTTTGAGCAGAAAAGCAGCTAGTTGGGAAAGGGTTAAGTATTCCTCCTCCCCTTCTCCTTAACCCACTGCCATTACTCTCTTCAATATCTTTGCCTTCCAGCATGCTTTTCAGTTAAAAAAACAAAAACATTATTATTATTATTATTATTATTATTATTATTATTATTTGAATTTATATACCGCCCTGTACCCAGAGGTCTCAGGGTGGTTCAGACTAGTAATTACTTGTCCCTAATTCTTAAAACAGTCTCACCACAAACTATAGCAAATACAGAATACTGTTTGCAACCAAAATACAATATTATAACCAAACCAATATACCGATGCCATCCTTTCCAATATCAAAGATGTAATGAGACTTAACATTATCATATATTCTTGGTGCCTCAGACTGAGTTAGACTGTTTCTATTCCAAAAAGAAAATAAACATGGGGTGGGGAAGGGAATTTATTTTCCCCCACCCCGTGAGATTCAAAGTGGTTTACCAAAAAGAAAATACAAAAAAATTACCAGCAAGAAAAATTAACAACAATTTAAAACCATTCTGCCTAATAACTACTTGATCTTGTTACTGAAATTGGTCTGAGTTCTTGACATGCCCGTGATCTTGCTCAGTGACTTGCAAATGCAGAGACAGAAAATGGGGTGGGGGGAGAGGTAGAGAAATTAAATGCCATATTCAAACACACCAGTTTATGTTATTGTATCTGATTAACATTTAGTCCCCATCCTTCCTAATATAGCTTCATACAAATCATGAGCAAATTGAGCAATTAAATGAGCTATGTAACTTGTACTATTTTCTGAAACAGTAAAGCTGTCATATAGTATTTAAGAATTTATAGAGTTATATAGCTCATATTCTTAAGTAGTGGAAAGGCTCCGTTTAGCTATATCACAGCATGTTTTATGGTGATAACTTTAACCTTAGGCAGGCACCCTTGCAATCCTGTTTTAGATGCCTGCTAAAACTTTTCCAGGCACATAATTTAGCTACATATACTTGTTTTTAAAGGTTGCTGATCTATGTAACTGATTTTTCTCCCTCCCTCTCTCTCTACCCACTTACCGTATTTTTCGCTCTATAAGACACACTTTTTCCCTCCTAAAAGGTAAGGGGAAATGTGTGTGCGTCTTATGGAGCGAATGCAGGAGCCTTCATCCCGCTGCCCTGAAGAGGCTGCACAGCTATCGCAAAAGCCAGAAGAGCAAGAGGGATCAGTGCGCACCGATCCCTCTTGCTGTTTTGGCTTCAGGGATAGCCACGCAAAGCCTCTTGAGCGCAGCGGGAGCGCTCCTGCCTCTTCATTCAAGAGGCTTTGTGTTGCTTTCTTGTTTTCGTCCTCTAAAAATTAGGTGCGTCTTATAGTCAGGTGCGTCTTATGGAGCGAAAAATAAGGTAGCAGTTGTTTGATTCAGGTGTTTATAAATGAATCTCAAACAAAGAACAAGTAAATTAGTGCGCACTTTTGCTGAAGAGAAATAGCCAGTGTAGAAGTCAGAAACCTGATCTCAAAGATCCACTGAGAGCAACCTTTTAATTGTCCAGAAATATAGTCCAGCCTGATCTAAAGGCTTAAGGAGTGCGGTAAGTATCAACCCCTACTAATCTTACCCATCTGTACAACAATCCTATGCTGTAGTTCAAAGTGGGGAAATCCAGGCTTGTGACATGAATGTGGCCCTCTGTGCCTCTCAATCTGGCCCTTCAGGCTCTCTCCAGCCACACTGCCTCCCCCAGTTGCACCCCTCACCAGCTCTGCTTCACACTTTTGCCTGACTGGAGAAGAGAGGTGTATTTTTTCCGCTCACTTTTGCCTGTGGCCCTGCCCACTACTGATATGTGGCCTATGGAAATTTGCCCAGAAGGGGAATGCAGTACTTTGACCAAAACAGATTACTCACCCCGATATTGATCCACTGCTGCTCCTGTTTCCATACAGGGAATCGGCTACTTGCCAGATCTGCTTTGGGTGGGGCTAAGGTTCCCCCAGTTAATAGGTGACCTTTCAGCCAGTGGATCGTATCTGCCCCTAGCAAACAGGAGGGCCATTTGCCCTGCTCCCACAAATATTGGCAAGAATACACAGCTCACATTGCAACAGTCAAGGTCCAGCCAGGCCCTACATTCTCATTCCCCACTAAAGAGGAAAGTATTAAAGCAGGCATAGGCAAACTCCGGCCCTCCAGATGTTTGGGACTACAATTCCCATCAACCCTGACCACTGGTCCTGCTAGCTAGGAATGATGGGAATTGCAGTCCCAAACATGTGGAGGGCCGGAGTTTGCCTATGCCTATCAGCCTTCTGAGATTTAAAAAAAAATAAAAATCCAGTGTGACTCAGAGAACAGTTCTCTTTTTTTAACAGGAACGTGACATGTTTAAAAGGGATCTATCCATAGAGACACTTTATGCACACAATATGAGTCAAATAGGTTTCCTATCTAAAATATTCCAGAGATTTAGCAAACTTCAAGCTGATGATTTCATTTGGGAGTGAGGGTGGTTTGAATTGGAAAGGACTGGATCCTGCACTATTAGTAAAGGCACGTCAAAATTGCATTAAAGGGGAATGCAATACATTGTAAGGGAAACTTCAATTTCTACACTTGATTAATAAATTTGGTGTGAAGGACATAGGGTCAGAATGCATCCAGCACACCATAGTTTTACACACACACTCCCAGTACATACAAGTCATTCAAGGCTGGATAGTGTACGGCTCTGGAACTGATTTTGAGAGTTCACCAGAGCATAGGGGGGCTGCAAGGGAGAAGAGAGGAGGGGAAAGTTCTGTTCTGCTAGTGCACATCTCTTGCATTGGATAACATCCCATATTTGGGGCTTTAAATACTTAAAGTCCAAACATGCCCCGTCTCTGTGTGCAGGTGTGATTTGAGCTCCAAGCCTTAAATTAAACAGTTTAAAGAAATCAGATAGTTGCTATGCCTTCAAGAGCTAAGAATACAGCAGCTTTTTGTCTAGCTTTGCAAAAGAAAATATTTATATTATGCAAGGAAGATGATCCAGGATTAGTGGCACGAAAGGTAATAGCTGACGAGATTAAAAACACTCACACAACAATGAACACTCATGGTAGTCTAGCTATTCCAGATTACATGTATTTTATACTTAGGGTCTGTCACCCAATTACAGTAATTGTGGTCAACCAAACAACAAGATGTGATACAAAATATCCAGTTATTTTTTCATATGAGTAAAACACTAGTTTTCAAGCAAAAAGCATTCAAATTGTTGCAAACCACCCTAAGTGGTGTATGAAAATAAGGAGGGCTGGAAAAAAATGTTACAAACAGTAATAAAACTGTTCTATTTTAAAGGAGCAACATTGCAGTCATTAAAGTTGAGAAAATAAGCTTGAAAATGAGTCAGCAATGCCTGCTGAACTTCCAAGTGCTAGGGATGTGGCTGAGTAAAATTCCAAGGCTTCACCAAAATCCTTTCTCTTCCCTTGACTAACAAACACAGAAGTGATTTGAAAGCATGAGAAAATTCTGACCGATTGATAATGCAATAAAAATTGCCTGACACTGATACCTATCTGGAATGGTTTACTCAGACACTGAATTTGTCTTGTTCCTTGTTCTCACTGACAAACCCATCTGAACACTTCCCCTTTAATAAACACGTTGAACAATACTAGGAAGTTGTCTTAAGAATGTAATATGGAACACCCAAAAGAAACAAGTTACTGTCTTTCTTTTTCATCAGCTGCAAAGATGTTACCTGTATTATTGTAACTTGTTGAAATTCTGGTTAGTAAGTTCGTTCTGTACATTACTCAATTACAGTTTGCTCTGTAATGGAAGCAGAATGGAACAGCAGCTGCTCCTTGTCCAAGTGTTCCCCTTAAGCTAAATTCATTGGCAAAGCACATCAATACACGGTAAGCTAAGGTATAACTTTAGGACACAAATCAAGGAAACATGAGATCAAGGGAAGGATTCACTTAAGGACTCCTGTCACCATAGGAAGAGACTTCTGCTATAGGGATTCCCCACTCTCCTCCCCAGCACACACCTGGTGCACCCTAAAATAGGATTCAAGGGAGTTGGGTGAACCCCCAGAACAGCATGCAGAGTGGAGACGATCATTCCACCTGGAAAGCTGCAAGGATGGAAATAGCCTATAACTTACTGTAGTATAAGGCAGTGAAAGGAACAGAGACAATCCTATAATGGTACTCATTACTTGGACACTACTTATCTCTCCTGAGCTTTCTAAAGCCATGTATGCACACTGGGATTTAGAAAGAGAAAGCAGTAGTACCCACCCTAATCTAGCTAAAATACATACATGAATTGCACCCATTTGAAAATCATTCATAACATCAAAAAGCTGGTGGGGCTGATACAGCATTACTGCTGATCATTAATTGATGAGATTAGGCATGCACAGCCCCAGCCACTGAACATGCGCACCACTGGATTGGAGGTCCATGCTAGGACTGAAATCTGGATGCAAGGCTGGTACATTTATTTCTGTAGTGGGGAACTTCAGGCCCAGGGGCCTTAGCTACGTCCTGGCTGGACTACTGCAACACACTCTACATTAGGCTGCCTGAACACTTTTAAATGTTCAGAAGCTTCAGCTGGTCCAGACTGCTGCAGTTGGACTGCTGACTGGGGCCACTTACAGGGAGCATATTTCTCCCTTGTTAAAAAAACTTGGTCTGTTTCTGGTCTGCTACTGGTCTGTTTCTGGGCACAATTCAATGTGCAGGACCTATGAAGGCCCATATGGCTTGGGCCCAGGCTGCCTGAAAGGCTATATCTCCCTGTCTGGGTGCTAAGATCCTCAGGTGAGCACCTTCTCTTGGACCCATAGGCATCAAAAGCACAGCTGGTGGTGAAACGAGAGCGAGCCTTTTCTGTGGCTGCTCCCATTTAGTGGAATTCCCACCCAAGAGAGGCTGGATTGTCTTTGCTGTCCTTCTGCCAGCAGGCTAGCAACTTCCTATTCTGACAGGACTTTGATAATTCAGGAGCAGATAATGCCGCTCACTGGGCTGCCGTTAGGGCAAACTGCATTTTAACTGCTAGCATTTTAACGTGTTTTGGTGTGCTTTAATTATTGCTTTTCAGTAGTGTGTTTTTATTAACTTTGTATTTTACAAAGTTGTTCTTAAATGTTGTGAGCTGCCTTGGATTCCTATGTGGGAGAAAGGTGGGATATAAATATATTAGATGAATAAATATAAAAAATAAATATCTGTCCGGTCCTCAGAACTCTTTGCAGGCCACACTCCTCACAGACCCACTTTGCACCCTGGTCTTTTTGTCCAGATGGAATGTGTCCTTGAACTCTGATCATGCCTAGTTTGGATGGCGGACAGAGAGGATTGTGTAGAAGCTAGTACACTGTGCAAAGGTAGTGTTTCCATGCCCCCATCCACGTTTGCCTCTGGCCCCACCAACCTCTGTCAAGTGCCTCTCAGGTGGCTGTCCATAAGAGAAGGTGGCTCAGGGGTCTGAACCCTGCTTAACCTCTTGAACCTGTGCTAGTAACTGGCTGACTGACCGAACCCAAAGGGTGCTCATCAATGGTTCCTCTTCATCCTGGAGAAGAGTGACTAGTGGGGTGCCACAGGGTTCTGTCTTGGGCCCGGTCTTATTCAACATCTTTATCAAAGACTTGGATGATGGACTCAAGGGCATCCTGATCAAATTTGCAGATGACACCAAACTGGGAGGGGTGGCTAACACCCCAGAGGACAGGATCACACTTCAAAACGACCTTGACAGATTAGAGAACTGGGCCAAAACAAACAAGATGAACTTTAACAGGGAGAAATGTAAAGTATTGCACTTGGGCAAAAAAAATGAGAGGTACAAATACAAGATGGGTGACACCTGGCTTGAGAGCAGTACATGTGAAAAGGATCTAGGAGTCTTGGTTGACCACAAACTTGACATGAGCCAACAGTGTGACGCGGCAGCTAAAAAAGCCAATGCAATTCTGGGCTGCATCAATAGGAGTATAGCATCTAGATCAAGGGAAGTAATAGTGCCACTGTATTCTGCTCTGGTCAGACCTCACCTGGAGTACTGTGTCCAGTTCTGGGCACCACAGTTCAAGAAGGACACTGACAAACTGGAACGTGTCCAGAGGAGGGCAACCAAAATGGTCAAAGGCCTGGAAACGATGCCTTATGAGGAACGGCTAAGGGAGCTGGGCATGTTTAGCCTGGAGAAGAGGAGGTTAAGGGGTGATATGATAGCCATGTTCAAATATATATAAGGATGTCATATAGAGGAGGGAGAAAGGTTGTTTTCTGCTGCTCCAGAGAAGCGGACACGGAGCAATGGATCCAAACTACAAGAAAGAAGATTCCACCTAAATATTAGGAAGAACTTCCTGACAGTAAGAGCTGTTCAACAGTGGAATTTGCTGCCAAGGAGTGTGGTGGAGTCTCCTTCTTTGGAGGTCTTTAAGCAGAGGCTTGACAACCATATGTCAGGAGTGCTCTGATGGTGTTTCCTGCTTGGCAGGGGGTTGGACTCGATGGCCCTTGTGGTCTCTTCCAACTCTATGATTCTATGATTCTATGATTCTATAGTAACTTAGGTCCTCAGCATAATAAGAGAAGGCTAATATTTTCCTGTTTTAGGGGACAAGAAGAACCACTGGACAAAAGCTTGAATAACAGGTTTAAACAAAATCTACTGGGTGTCAGAGTCTACAATAGAGATGCTGGGGTTTCATATATTAACACCCTGCTCCCAATCTCCAAAAAGGTTTGAAATATGACCTTTCAGTATCAAGCTGCATCTACAGAAGAACATTCAGTTCTCTAGCCATTCGGATGCATCCACACTCCCAAAGGCTGCATAAATCATCCTTCTCTTAGAAGCCAGCAGGAAAGAACAATCCAGCAAGTTTAACTTCTGCAATTCTCAGTTTGCTGTGATGAGCCAGCAAGATAAGATTCGCTTGCCTTTCATGTTTTGATCAGAAACTTCCATAGAGCAGAGGTAGGGAACCTGTGGCCTTCCAGTTGTTGTTGGACTCCAGGTGTTGTCTCATCAAACCCAGCCAGGATGGCCAAGGGCCAGGGATGGTGGGAATTAGGCTCCAACGACATATGGAGAGACATAGGCTTCTCAACCTTGAAAGCAAATATGACCACCCTCCCCTGTGTGGGCACAGATACTGCATGCAATAGAAAAAAATATGAAAAAGTAAAAGCAGACAAATAATTACAAAATGATAAGACCTACAGAACTATGGGGGGGAGGGGACAGCTTAAAGTACACACAAGAATAGATTAAATGTTTTCCAATATTTACATGCACATGAATTATTGTCGACCAGTGTAATAGCCTCTACCAATAACATTATATAAACAAAGGCAACAGACAACAGACAAAGACCAGACTCTGCCTTGTGCCTTGCTTACTCTAACACACCTTTCTTTCTTTCTTTCTTTCTTTCTTTCTTTCTTTCTTTCTTTCTTTCTTTCTTTCTCTTTTTGCCCCAAACAGCTGCAGGGTCTGCAATCTGCTTCAGTGGGAAACTGGCATCAGGTGACAAGGGAGCAGTTTCTTGCCTCTGACATTTTCTCTCACTAAACACCACCACACTAAACACTGCCTTTTCCCTCATGCAGAAAAAAGATAACAGGTCCTTGCATCACTTTCCTCATGGGGAAAGATTCAGGTACATAGCCACGTTGGTCTGACGCAGTCAAAATATATATATAAAAAAATTGTCCAGTAGCACCTTAGAGAACAACTAAATTTGTTCTTGGTATAAGCTTTCATGTGCATGCACACTTCTTCAGATACACTGAAACAGAAGTCATCAGACCCTTATATATAGTGGGAGGGTGGGGTGGAGTTTTTCTAAGGAGGGTAGTAGGAGATGGGTGATTGACTCAATGGGGAAAAAGAGCAGCTTGGGGTAGTGACAGTTGATTTTAAAGGGAAGTCTGTTAAGAAACCTCTCTACTTCATCAGCTGTCCACACCTTTTGCAGCTGATGTAGGTTAAAAAAACCCAAAATAAATCACCAGTAACTTAAACAACTACAGTACTGGCGTTTGGCCTGAAGTCCATCCAGCAACCCAGGTTGGTCGATATGTATGGTATTGTTTAAAGGTAAAGGTAAAGGTACCCCTGCCCGTACGGGCCAGTCTTGACGGACTCTAGGGTTGTGCGCCCATCTCACTCAAGAGGCCGGGGGCCAGCGCTGTCCGGAGACACTTCCGGGTCACGTGGCCAGCGTGACAAGCTGCATCTGGCGAGCCAGCGCAGCACACGGAACGCCGTTTACCTTCCCGCTAGTAAGCGGTCCCTATTTATCTACTTGCACCCGGGGGTGCTTTTGAACTGCTAGGTTGGCAGGCGCTGGGACCGAACAACGGGAGCGCACCCCGCCGCGGGGATTCGAACCGCCGACCTTTCGATCGGCAAGCCCTAGGCACTGAGGCTTTTACCCACAGCGCCACCCGCGTCCCTATGGTATTGTTTACGAGGGAGCAAAATTAGATATAAAAAGAACAACTCTGAAGGCACTGTTCCAACAGTCATGGAACAAGAGGCAAGTCCTCTTGTGGGTCAGGAGTTGGTTAAGCAGCAGGAAAAACAAAGTAGGAATAAATGGACAGTTCTCTGAATGGGGAGATGTAGAAAGTGGAATCAACCAAGAATCAGTATTGGGACCTGTGCTTTTTAACTTATTCATAAACGGGTTAGGGGTGAGCAGTGAGGCGGCCAAATTTGCTGATGATACTAAATTGCTCAGGATTGTTAAAACAAAAAAGAGATTGTGGAGAGCTCCAAAAGGACCTCTCCCAACTGAGTGAATGGGCAGTAAAATGACAGATTCAATTCAATGTAAACAAGTGACCAGGAACAAGATCTTGGGGTTGTAGTAGAGAGCTTGATGAAGAGGCTAACATGGCTGATGAGAAAAAGGCAAATTCCATGCTACGAATCAGTAGGAAGGGAACTGAAAAATAAAACTGTTGCTATCATAATGCCGCTATACAAACCTATAGTGTAACTACATTTGGAATACTGTGTAGTGTGTGCATTTCTTTCCCCCTCACCTCGAAAAGGATATTGTAGAGTTAGAAAAGGTTCAGAAAAGGGCAACCCAAATGATCAAGAGGATGGAGTAACTTCCCCTCTGAGGAAAGGTTGCAGCATTTGGGGCTTTTTAGAAAAGATAAGATAAAAGGTTAAGAGAAAAAATAAGAGGTGACTTCATAGAGCTTTACAAAATTATGCATGGCATGGTGAAGGGGGTAGTATAACTCTCTCTAGTATAATGCTAGAACTCGTGGCCGTCCAATGAAGCTGAACGCTGGAAGATTCGAGTGTTGTGAAATCCTTAAGGTTATATTTACCAATGGGCATTTTGCAATCTAAGGCAGAAGCGTTCTGCTTAAATCATTGTGGCCATTTCCCTTCACGGTACGGTTACCAAATCTTGCTTAGAACAGCAGGCTGTTCTTAAACAGCATTTTACTACGCCCCCAACACCTCCATGTTCCTTCCCCAAACTAGGGGCACCAAAAGGTGAAGTATGGCTCAAGTGCTAAGGAAATATGCAGCATCTTGCTCCCATCCCAGATATGTAGCCCAGCACACAGGCAGATGGTGGGGGGGGATGAGCTCCAACAGTATTCAGGGGTGCTTTCTTCATTTCATTTCTTTCAGGCATTCCTCTCAGAGTTAAGCTCTTTCGCTCTCCCGCCACATGTGCACGTTTGGTGGTGAAACTTCACATGGAAATACAGTGGTACCTCTGGTTAAGAACTTAATTCGTTCTGGTGGTCCGTTCTTAACATGAAACTGTTCTTAACCTGAAGCACCACTTTAGCTAATGGGGCCTCCCGCCGCCGCCGTGCGATTTCTGTTCTCATCCTGAAGCAAAGTTCTTAACCCGAGGTACTATTTCTGGGTCAGCGGAGTCTGTTACCTGAAGCATCTGTAACCTGAAGCGTCTGTAACCTGAAGCGTCTGTAACCTGAGGTACCACTGTACACTTT
Source organism: Podarcis muralis (assembly GCF_964188315.1). Taxonomy (NCBI): domain Eukaryota; kingdom Metazoa; phylum Chordata; class Lepidosauria; order Squamata; family Lacertidae; genus Podarcis; species Podarcis muralis. The sequence goes on from NC_135657.1 coordinate 30,542,524, forward strand.
AAACATGCTCAGAGGCACTAGCTCATTTGGCCCTCCTGAGACTAAGGCTGTCTCTCAAGGAGGGAATAGTAGCTTACCTTGGGTTGTTTCCTATATTCCTTCCCGGGCTCTGCGTCCCATGACAGAAGGGAGAAAAGTGAAGAGGAGGTGACCATGGCCGCAAGCAGAGACTCTGTGGCAGAGGCGGGGAGAAGGCGTCCCTCCAAGCCAGACGTTTCCTAGCTTACGCCTCGCCCACCCACTGCCACCCGCACACCTTCGAGGGCCAGCGAGGAGTCCGACGGAGCAGGTGCCTCGCGCTGCCCTACCTGGACGCACCTGGATGCAAAGCAGGGGCCCGACGCGACCACTGAGCAACGGGAGGGGCAGAAGCCGCCTAGGCAGAGACCCCTCCCCTCTAACGAACAATATAGGGCTTCCTCCCACCCCCCACTGTCCCGTGGCCAACTAGTTCCGCCCAAGAGGGTGGCAAAAGCCAAGCGCCCCCTCAGAGAAGCGACCAAACGGTGCCTGTGCGCCTAACTCTCCAGGCATGGTCACTCCTCCTCGACCCTCCTGAGGACTAGCTACGTGCGCTTGCTGCATTCAGCCCCCTCTTTCGTCACAAGGCGAATGCAGGGCAGAGGCGCCGCCCTCTTCCTTGAATCTTCCCCTCGTTAATCCTTCCGCCGCTCTGCAAACTGGAAGTGTAGAAATAGGAAAGGCGCCTGTTTTTCGAGCCTGTAGGGGACTCTGTGTTTTTTAGCAGAGAAGACGCTCTTTTCTTGTCCGGGAGCCGCGTCGACTGCGCGGCCGCTTTCCGGGCCCATCCTCCCTGAGAGCTTAGAGTTGGCGTCGCAGGAAAAGAAAGCCCCCCTCCCCACCCTGGTGGGTTTGCACAAGGCAGGAAGGCTTAACACTGCCACAAAAGAACTGCCCCAACTTTTAAGGAAGGCGACGGACCGGGTGAGCGGCCCGCGCTTTCTCTGTATGTCAACACTGCAGCGAGGATCCTGGCAATGGATCCTCTGCGCAGCCCTGACAGGAAATCGTGCGCTTCTCCAGGCAGTCAGGGAACAACAAATTCCAAAGGGCGAAATTCAGGTGCTGTTGGGGCTCCTGCAGAAAGTCGGCCTAAGGCCAGTTGAGGCGTGCTAGAGACCACTGGAATTAACTATTCTCCCAGGATACCTTTAAAACACATTCCAAGCACATTCCTTTCCCCCAAAGAATTCTGGGCACTGTAGTTTAAGGGTTGCTGGGAACTGTAACTCAGAGGTGTGAACTACATCGCTCAGAATTATTTGAGGGGAAAGATAGTGCTTCGAATATACAGTGGTGCCTCGGGTTAAGTACTTAATTCGTTCTGGAGGTCTGTTCTTAACCTGAAACTGTTCTTAACCTGAAGCACCACTTTTAGCTAATGGGGCCTCCTGCTGCTGCTGCGCTGCCGGAGCACGATTTCTGTTCTCATCCTGAAGCAAAGTTCTTAACCTGAGGTACTATTTCTGGGTTAGTGGAGTCTGTAACCTGAAGCGTATGTAACCCGAGGTACCACTGTATTATTAAAAGTCCAGTGAGTATGCATCCAAAGGATTGCATGCTCTATAAAATCTCTAACATGTTCCCAGCATCTTCTTCTTTCTTCTTCTTTGGCGATCACTCGTAGCCGAGAGATTGTCTTCCATAAACAAGGTTTTAACAATGAGTCCGTAGGTGACTGTGGAGGCCAATTCTGGACCTGATTATTATCTTCCAAAGCAACTACAGTTGCTCCCAGCATAGGCTTCTACCAACAAGGGTGGATTATTTCACACACCTGCCAATATAAGGATTTGATTAGCTGTGATTCCTGCACTGGGGTGGGTTTTGATGGATTGGTTATTTAATTTTTATACTGCTTAATATATTTTTAAAAATCTGTAAGCATTGCACAGAAAAGTGAAGCAACAACAGACACCTTAAACAAAATAATACAAAAATGCACCGTTACTTATAAAAATGCACCCCATACATTTAAGAGCATGTTTAAAACTCTTGGTGTCCCCCAAAGAATCCTGACAGCTGTAGTCATTTGGGAATTGGAGCTCTTTGAAGGGTAAACTACAGTTGCCAGGATGTGGAGTGCTTTACATTTATGGTATACACAACAGCATCAGCAAAGGCAAAATATGGAAATTAAAAGGCCCTAGACCTACTCAACAAGCTCAGCAGGAGGAAATGGGACTTTGACAACAATTCATGCATAACCACCCAATTGGTTGTGATGTCCTTCTTCCTCCACAACTCTTTAAGAAAACATGGAGCAACATTGCTAGATTTAGACCCTAGATCTTATCTGCTGTCCTTTTAAAGTTGCACAAATAAAACAGCTACAATCCAGATTCATAAGAAAAAGTAATGAAAAACAGCAGAATTTGTTTTAAGAGAGATGGCTTCTGTTGGGGGTGTTCTGGAGTATCAAGTTTTAAGGCAATACTCAATCTTATACTTTTTTGACTTATTAAATATGTCAAAATAAACTAAAATATGTATGATTCATTGTAAAGTAACTGAATGTTTAAAAAAGGATTCGTGTTTGACATCCATAGAGAGGTTGGTATATATGCATTTGCATCAAGCATGTTTGTTGTTGTTTAGTCGTTTAGTCGTGTCCGACTCTTCGTGACCCCATGGAACAGAGCACGCCAGGCATTCCTGTCTTCTACTGCCTCCCACAGTTTGGTCAAACTCAAACTATACGGATCAAGCATGTTTAAGACCCTGTATAAAGGCTCCTACCAATGTGGGTGAATTATTTCCCCAAAATCTAAGCATAAATATAGGAAAAGCAAACTACTTGGAAGAGGAGCTAATTTATAGAAGGCGCTGGTTCTCCCTTTGAAATGCCAGCCTTTACTAATAGGTGCTTTTGATAATGCCAGTTGGCTTGGTCTTTGCTCATCTGTCATCTTTATTATTATTTAATATGACATTAAGCAGTAAAATGCTCCTCTAAGTGGTATAGAAGAGCCAGTCCAATAATACACACTCTACACATGAAAGGAAAAAAGGGAACAGAGTAGGGAAGACCAGGGCTGGCCTAAGCTATTTTGCTGCATGAGGCGAAGGTAAAGATGGCACCCCCATCCATTTCAAGATGGTGACCCCTACTTTTCCATATATGCCACACTTGAAGGCAGGGAAAGCTGAGTAGCACACACAGATACCTTGCTGCCACACACCAACACCTTGCTGCCACTCACCTCTTACTCCAGCATCTGCTGTCTGAGCCAATTGCCTCACTGTCTAATGGTAGGACTGGCCCTGAAGAATGTAGTAACCCACATTCGCGCCAACCAGCTTCCAGATAGAAACCAATTTAGTTCTTAAAAAGCTGGCTCTTGATAGGGGCTCACACGTATTGTCTTCTTCCAGGTCATATGCTGAGTGTCAGACCGATGTGGAAAGTCTGCAATCAGGCTTTCCTTCATTTTAAAGAAGGTACAGGGCTGGGGGGCTGGGCCTGGACCAGGGACTAGTGGTGTGGGAATCTGCCCCATATTTTCCCTATACTGTTTTCCAGATTTAAAATTCCCACCCATCTCACAAAGCTGTTTGCCCTTTGAGAGGAAACATTCACTTACCTTATAGGCCAGGGGTTCCCAAAGTGATGCCCTCGATGATATTCGACTCCAACTCCCATGAGCCCTAGCAAGCACAGCCAATGGTTATGGGTGTTGGGAGTTGTAGTGCAGCAATATCTGGAGGACACCACATGGTTACCGCTGGTATAGGTAGAGAAGCTATTTAAACCAGTGATTTTCAAAGAATGAGGCAGAGATTTTGGTGATTTGGTCAGAGCGGAGGGAACACCTTTGGGAGGTTATGGAATCCTTCCTTGGAGGTTTTTGAGATTCCTGCATTGCAGGGGGTTGGACTAGATGACCCCTGGGATTCCTTCCAACTCTTATGATTCTATAATTCTAAGCCTCACCTTCTGCAGTTAACAGTAGTGTAGTTTTTCTGAGTCAGCATTCTAGCAGACCAAGGAAGGGGTGGCTGTAGCATTTTCATAGATCTTGAGCAATTTGATACAGAGTGTTATAAGAATTTTAAGGTCATATATATATATATATATATGTTCATAACTGTATATATAAACCACAGGTCTGAAACCCCACAGATTAGGTCCTGAACAAATTGACCTCAAATATTTCTCTGCAAGGTCAAAGTGGGAAACCTCGACATTGTCTCTTTCCTCACAAATCCTGTCCTCACAAATCCTGTCTTAAGGGTATATTCAAGATATGAACAGGGTGTGAACCTGTGATTTAGATTCAGGAATTAAGTAGTTATAATAACAAAAGAGTAGCCAAAACCCAGATAATGCAATCAGGTAACTTGCCAGACAAGAGATAAACAACGCACTCAGATTTCTGTTGTTGACCGCCTTTTCTGTGATGTAGGTATGATGTATCTGGGGGGTGGTCTTGGACTCCAGGGCGGGCAATTTAAAATGTCTATATAAGGGCGGGCACACCTATGTTCTGGGTCCTCCTCCTTTCTCCTGCGTGTGGGGGAGCACCCTGTTGCAACAGTTAATAAAGATCAGGCTTACTAGCTGCTTTGCTTCTCAATATTCTCTGGTTGGTCTCTGTTATTTCCTCCTACTGATAGAGAACATAAAAAGAGGACTCTATATGGGCTCTTGGGTACCTCATAAGGGGAAAAGAGCAGTTTTTTTTCTTATAACAAGAGCTTTACTTCTGGAGTGAATTCAAAAGAAGAAAATGAGTTCTAAACTTGCCCATTATCTCACTACTGAAGTTTATAAAAACACTGAGATTTGCATGCACTGTGGACTATGAAAGAGGAACTTGACACCTCTATATTCACCCTGACAACTCTATATTTGCTTTATATCTAATTGCATTTACTTGTTGATAAGACATTTTGTTGGATGTTTTACAAAAAAGGATATTATTTCTTTTAGGGGCGTGCTTGGGTTAACCCTGTAAGAAAAAAACAACCACTGAATTATTTCTCCAGTTTTGACTAAGCAGTACACCTTGCTCTAGGACTATTTCAAAGCAACACAGTTTGCAAATAATATTTTCGATCTCTCATTCCCAAAAAGCAGGTATAAAAACTGATCATTGATATTTTATTAACTGGATGTTGGTCCAATAAAAAGAAATAATTCATAATAGATACTGAGTCTTTCTTTCTCCAGTACCAAAATAGCAACAACTCTAACCTCCAACGTAATTTTTGTCTACAAATAGCAAAGCCCACAAGGGCTTGAATGAATCTGCTCCGCAGGGATGTGTTTGTGCATAGTCACGCATAACACGCCCACCTTGTAATTCATTGGGCTGAGCTATATGTTTTATTTGCGAGTGCATCTGCTCTCACACTTTGGGGTACCAGGCAAATGTAAACGTCCTCAGTACGGTAGTCTGAAGTCTGTGAGTGTGTGTTTTCCCCCCAGAGTGTTCCCCAGTGTGTGTTTGTTTTTTGCCAACTGTCACATCAACAGGGACGACCTCAAGAGGGAGGTGATGGCCACAGCATGTTGTTTGCATGCAGCAACTGATTTTCAGTCGCTGCCTTTTCAGAGCTCAGCCATTCCATTCCATTCCTCCTCCCCCTGGTTTTCCGTTTTCACTAAATCAGCATTTTATGGTCATGGAGCATTCTCCACATTGGGCTGTTTTGAGGTCCCTGCCTCTTGGTTATTTCTCTCCAAAGGAAAATAAGCTGTTGCCTCTCTCATAGTAAACAGAAGGAACCCTGCCATCTCTGTCCATGGAGGTTCTAAACAAAAAAAATGTTTTCCTTCCAGTAGCACCTTAAAGACCAACTAAGTTAGTTCTTGGTATGAGCTTTCGTGTGCATGCACACTTCTTCAGATACCTGAAGAATATCTGAATATTCTTCAGATACCTGAATATTCTGAATATTCAGAATATTCTGACTATTCTGACTATTCTGAATATTCCTCAGATACCTGAAGAATATTCTTCGGGTATCTGAAGAAGTGTGCATGCACACGAAAGCTCATACCAAGAACTAACTTAGTTGGTCTTTAAGGTGCTACTGGAAGGGAAAAAATTTTTTTGTTTTGACTATGGCAGACCAACACGGCTACCTATCTGTAACATGGAGGTTCTGTTTCATAACCAAGGTTAAAGGTTATTCTCCACAAGCTTGTCTAGCCCTGTAAAACTACCAAAGCTAGCAAATCAATTTAAAATGTTAATGATGTATTCTGTAGGTAAGTACTTTTTGTTTGTCCTGCCTTAACTCAGATAGGTTTTATTGGGTGACACTCCCCAGAATCCTGGTATTATACGAGGGGGGAAATTCTACCCATTCTGTTGTTAACTGTTTCTACATCCTCATTTATTCCCCTAAGACAACCCCCCAGCCTCAGGTGCTCAACGTTTTGTGGAACTGGTTATCTTGTTACAAAATCCCCAAACTATTACTGAGGAAGTTATTTCCTCATATTTAGCTTGAAGCGTGCTGCTTTTCAGTTTGACCCTTGGTAAATTGTCATATAGTGGTACCTCGGGTTACAGACGCTTCAGGTTACAGACTCCGCTAACCCAGAAATAGTACCTCGGGTTAAGAACTTTGCTTCAGGATGAGAACAGAAATTGTGGCGTGGCAGCAGCAGGAGGCCCCATTAGCTAAAGTGGTGCTTCAGGTTAAGAACAGTTTCAGGTCAAGAACGGACCTCCGGAACAAATTAAGTACTTAACCCAAGGGACCACTGTAATTTTCTTGGGCAAACTGTCACCTTTCTCTTTCCTCTAAACCAGGGTTTCCCAAACTTGGGTCTCCGGTTGCTGTTGGACTACAATTCCCATCATTCCTGACTACTGGTCCTGCTAGCTAGGGATGATGGGAGTTGTAGTCTAAAACCAGCTGGAGACCCAAGTTTGGGAAACCCTGCTCTAAACCAAGAGTGGGTTACCTCATGTTCTCCAGGCCTCCCTTTCTGCACCTTGGGACTCTTCCCCAGGCCACATCCTTCACGGGACTGCAAGCCCTCCAGGAGTGCATCGATCTGGCTGGAATGTGTCCTTAACTTGTGATAACATCTCTTGCTTGCCTGGATAGAGTGTGGAGTGTGTGTGTGTGTGTGTGTGTGTACAGGCGCGCAAAAGGGACCAGAACTGGTGAACCAGCTGTAGCTGGAAAAGGGTATTCTTAGCCATCCAGGCCACCTGAGCCCCCAGTGACAGTACTGAACTTGGGACTTGGGCATTTTCGTCTCTTTTCCTTTCCTGACAGCTGCAACATGAAACGGTAACTTCAGCCGACAGATTCCTCAGGAAACACCATACATACAAACTCTAGCTCATTGTACTAGTTAAATATTAGCTAGGAAAAGGAGCCTTTCAACTTTTCACTTCAGGTTACAAATACCTTTTTAAGGCCAGCACAGCAGGCCAGATCCACACAGCACAAGTCATCTGAGGGACAGAAATTCCTTCAAGCCTGAAGCAGACCACACTATCTTCCCCTGTTCCTGTTATACAGACAGTAACACACACACACACACACACACACACACACACACACACACACATTTTTGTGTAACATTCTAACACAGCCAGCACAATATTGGATCCCATTCCCATTATGGCTATCACGTTAGTGGCTCGAAACACAATGAACTTGTTTCTCCCCACGGCATATCAAGTCAAACTGTTACATTGCTGTATATAATGTGGGGTGGTGAGGATGTCTTCACCCAATGTGTTTTATCTGATTTGTTTACCTGCATTCCCCCCCCCCAGCTCCAATTCAATGGACAGCAGCTGTCTGAAGTGTACACAACTCAAGATAACCATGGCTTGCATTTTCAAAGTAAATAGAAGCTAGCTTGAGGGAAAACACATGACACGGGAGTATTTCTCAAGAAGCTACAGAATACATATGGATTTATGACTAGCATGATGTGTGTTGGGCTTCAAACACCAGTGGTGAGAGCACATTGGAGCCTGAGTAAATGGAAATGTGTGCACAGCCTCTCTCTCAAGCTGCTGCTTAGTTTGTTCTCTCTCTCACCCCCATACCCATCAGTCAAGGAGGACTCACTTTCTCAAGCTGATGGATTTCACATTTCCAGCATGCCAGATCTCCACCTTGAAGTAAACGCCTCTGGCCATATTAGCCCCCTGTAAAGAGTCCCTGTATCCCTGTAAAGGGATGCGGGTGGCGCTGTGGGTTAAACCACAGAGCCTAGGACTTGCTGATCAGAAGGTCAGCGGTTCAAATCCCCGTGATGGGGTGAGCTCCTGTTGCTCGGTCCCTGCTCCTGCCAATCTAGAAGTTTGAAAGCACGTCAAAGTGCAAGTAGATAAACAGGTATCGCTCTGGCAGGAAGGTAAACGGCGTTTCCGTGCACTGCTCTGGTTCGCCAGAAGCGGCTTAGTCATGCTGGCCACATGACCCGGAAGCTGTACGCTGGCTCCCTCAGCCAACAAAGCGAGATGAGCACCGCAACCCCAGAGTCGGTCATGACTGGACCTAATGGTCAGGGGTCCCTTTACCCTTTACCTAAAGAGTCGTCACATTACCCGAACATCTAAGGTCTTTCCAAGCAATTTGTCAGGGAAGGGGAGGTATGACTAGGTCAGCATTTAGAAGAGCCCTGCTGGATCAGTCCAATGGCCCATCTAGTCCAGCATCCTGTTCTCACAGCGGCTGACCAGATGCTTGTGAAAAGCCTGCAAGCAGGACATGAGCACCACAGTTTTCTGCCCACCTGCAATTTCCAGCAACTGGTACTGAGATATGATGCATTCATAACAGAGGAGGGATAAACTAAAACACTCAAATACCACAGACATGATTTAGGTATTCAGAGAGAGAGAGAGAGAGAGAGAGAGAGAGAGAGAGAGAGAGATGATTTTACTCAGGATGCTAATGCTACAAGGAGCTGCCTTATACTATGTCAGGGCAAAGTACTATCAGCAATAATTTGTAACAGCTTTCCTTGATCTCTGAAGCAAAGGTTCCCCCTGGTCCCAGGCTTTCATCCACCATATATTTGCTAACTAGATATGTGAGGGATTTTTACTTGAGGCTTCATGCATGCAAAATATGTTTCATGACTCAACCGCAGCTCCCATCCTGCACTCTGTCCCTCATGACTTAAAATCTCCGACTGGTATTTTACTTCAGCTCTAGAACAGTGTTTACTCCTGTAAGCGCCCCATGTGACAGAAGAAAGGAAGGCAGATTTTCATAATTTATGGAATTAAATTATGTATTTAACCAGTGTAAACATGTTTAATTAATGTCACAAACAATTAGGGGAAGTCTGACTCTCTGCCTCATATGAAGGATATATGGTGCTGTCATGCTGAAATCAGACCACCACTTCTAAATAATATTTATTTGCCTGGAAGGGGAAAAAAACCCTCACAGATCTTATCTCAGACTGAACAGACTGAAAGGATAGATGAATCACCAACTATGCTGTGCTGGCAGCAAATTAAAAATGTAGTGTTAGAACATAGTTCATAAGCGATAGACACAAGTGCTATAGTGGAACAAGCACTCAATATCTGCGAATCTATAGTTTTGAAGAATTTATAATGCTTCATTAAAAAAAAAAATAGAATGCAGCTGTTTAGATATTTAGGAGTTAGCCACCCAAAGTGGCTCCTTTCTTCTTCTTCTTCTTCTTCTTCTTCTTCTTCTTCTTCTTCTTCTTCTTCTTCTTCCTCATTTCATTTTTATACTGCTTTATATTTTTCAGAAAAAAATCAAAGCGCTTCACAACCTACATTAAAATATCCACTAAAACAATCCAGAATATAACCTTGCTAAAGAAAGTCAAATATATACACCCAGAGCAACATAATTAACAGGAAACTGAAATATTATCTTAAAAGATTTCAAAACAGAACATTACAAAGGAGGTCAGCTACAGAACGCATCTTTAATGCAGCAAAGTTAACAAACAAAATATTAATTAACTCATGGAGATGTTAGATGTAACAAGTGCAATCTAATATAATTCTGTTACCACCCTGATATTACTGATGAACTGCCTTGGTGATATTGTGAGCGACCCTGGTATTCTTGATGCAGGGTTTTACCGAAATGCTTTAAATAAAATCAACACAGGGACAGGAAATATTTCAGACTGCCAACACTCCTATATGGTGCTTTTGTGCAGTGTTCTGCTTAGTTGATAGATAAGCTGATGAACCTATCAGTCTGTTTGTCACTGAGTTTACTGTTTTGGCAGTGAGACATGGATGACTCCAAGAAGGGCTGCTTGCCACACCTTCCTACAAGCTGCTGTTAAACAGGCTAATGTTCATTTTTCCAGAGCACACCTTTGAATAGAGGAAGGAAACAGCTCTTTCTGAAGATTCTGAGGAAGGGAAGTGATCATGCTCAAACCAAGCAGGATTGGGTTGGCACTAGCAGGTGTTATGTGCAAAACATGCACCAGTGTAAGATATTAGTGCATACTGGTGCAAAATGCTACACCCAGAGCCTATTGCTGCCAACATTCTTCCCTAAAACATTCTCACCTACCTTCCATAGCATGAGCATACATGATGTCCCAGTTTGAACTGTATCCAATGGTTGTGTGAATGGGAGGCAGCCCACACAAGTGATCTTTCTAGTTTTCTCTTGCTCTTTACAGCCCCTGACAAAAAAAACCCCTTTTCAGAGAGATGGGAAGCCCTCCTGAACAGTATATATTGTATGGTAAGACTTACTCTGTGTGTGTGTGTGTGTGTGTGTGTGTGTGTGAGAGAGAGAGAGAGAGAGAGAGAGAGAGAGAGAGAGAGAGAAAGAAAGAAAGAAAGAAAGAAAGAAAGAAAGAAAGAAAGAAAGAAATGCCCCAAAATAAGGCAGAGAAATCTTCTGCAAGCTACTTACTAGCAAACAGAGATACAGAGATATGTAATTTTGTTATTCTTACTTTAATTGTATTTAACCACTTTTAGGTTTGTGAGCCACTCACAAAATTGTTACTTGAAGGGCCTCAAAACAAAATATAACAATATAATAAATTCATAAATGATTCCTGTCTCTTAAGTTTTTGTCTGCTGATTTTAAATCCACAGGTTAAAGTTAAAAATGCAACAGGTCAAATGCCTATATGCAGCAATGGAAGGCTAAAAAGAGTGGGGTGTATGTGTCAGCTAGACCTCTATGGCCAGCGTGCTCTAGAGCGTTGATTGTGGCCACAGAAGGTCCTGGTTTGGCATCACAGCCAAATCCAACTCAGATGGAAGCTGGTCTTTCCTGATCATTATCCCTTTCTGGGTGACTAGTGGGGTGCCACAGGGTTCTGTCTTGGGCCCGGTCTTATTCAACATCTTTATCAACGACTTGGATGATGGACTCAAGGGCATCCTGATCAAATTTGCAGATGACACCAAACTGGGAGGGGTGGCTAACACCCCAGAGGACAGGATCACACTTCAAAATGACCTTGACAGATTAGAGAACTGGGCCAAAACAAACAAGATGAATTTTAACAGGGAGAAATGTAAAGTATTGCACTTGGGCAAAAAAAATGAGAGGCACAAATACAAGATGGGGGACACCTGGCTTGAGAGCAGTACATGTGAAAAGGATCTAGGAGTCTTGGTTGACCACAAACTTGACATGAGCCAACAGTGTGACGCGGCAGCTAAAAAAGCCAATGCAATTCTGGGCTGCATCAATAGGAGTATAGCATCTAGATCAAGGGAAGTAATAGTGCCACTGTATTCTGCTCTGGTCAGACCTCACCTGGAGTACTGTGTCCAGTTCTGGGCACCACAGTTCAAGAAGGACACTGACAAACTGGAACGTGTCCAGAGGAGGGCAACCAAAATGGTCAAAGGCCTGGAAACGATGCCTTATGAGGAACGGCTAAGGGAGCTGGGCATGTTTAGCCTGGAGAAGAGGAGGTTAAGGGGTGATATGATAGCCATGTTCAAATATATAAAAGGATGTCACATAGAGGAGGGAGAAAGGTTGTTTTCTGCTGCTCCAGAGAAGCGGACACGGAGCAATGGATCCAAACTACAAGAAAGAAGATTCCACCTAAACATTAGGAAGAACTTCCTGACAGTAAGAGCTGTTCGACAGTGGAATTTGCTGCCAAGGAGTGTGGTGGAGTCTCCTTCTTTGGAGGTCTTTAAGCAGAGGCTTGACAACCATATGTCAGGAGTGCTCTGATGGTGTTTCCTGCTTGGCAGGGGGTTGGACTTGATGGCCCTTGTGGTCTCTTCCAACTCTATGATTCTATGATTCTATGAAATTCTCTCGAGGTCAAGTTGACCACAAAACAAACTGGTGTTGTTACATTGCCAAGATTTCCCCACACCAATCTAGCATGTGGGCATGTTTTGTTCATGACACATGCAAGTCTGGTTGAGTAGGGTTTAAGCAGCTCAGTGCTCACTCTCATGAGTTCATGCTTTCAATAGCACCCGCAAGCAGCTGGGCGACACAAAGGTGAAGCGGGCCCACTTTCCACAGCATGTTTCCAACGCAGGAGTGATTTACAGGAGCCCTCCTCTAACTGGCATGCCTCATATGAGAAACAGGCTCCAGAGATAAGCAAATCCAAAGGATTCTCAGTTAGTTGCTGACAAAGGAATTGCTCCTGGCATCTGCTGCGAGGTTTCATCTATTCAGCACCAGGTGGAGACAAGTGCATCAAATCAGTCTACAGTTATCATTAATGCATTCCTAGCTGCTTTCCATGAAATGCAGATTATGAAGTGCAGGGTATAGTAGTGCTAAAGAAAGCTAATCACATTAACTGGCTTAGACTGCAGAAGATATCACACCAGCCATTTCTATTACAGTATTAAGCCATTGCAGAGGTCTGTCTCTCCCTCTTCAGAGTCTGACGCATTTGAGCCCCCGAGGGATCATATTTCCAAACCACTTTAATGTCCCATGTACAGACCTTGCAAACTGTTGAATGACAGCATGCCCATGTCAGCAGAGGAAAGATAAAAGCGTCACGGGGAACCTGTTTTTGCTTAACGCCCCTAGTTGTCAGGCAGACAATGATGACACAGGCATAGAAAAGGTAATTAGCAGGGGGAAATACAAGGCATCAAATCACTGCAAGACAGTCACAATACTGTCATACTGGAGAGGACAAGAAATACATGAAAGCTGGAAGCATCCCAAAGACCATAATGAGAGAGAGAATGAGGATGAGAAACCACACAAAAATGGCAAACAGGGGCTTATGCAATTAGATAATTCAGAAGCAAGTGTGTGAGAGAGAGACACACTACACAAAGGAACACACAAACATGGTATAGGGGGCCTTATATGCCTGGATAGGTCAGAAGCAGCAAAGCTTGCCCCCACTTTAAGGGTGGATGGCAGAGAGCACTGCAAAATGAATTTCGACAGATTTTGATGCATTAGCTTAATGTAGTTGGTTGTTGTTGAGCTGGCAGCTCAGCAATAATTTTGCACATTGATAGACAAAATATCCATGCAGGTGCATCAAATAATGGAGAGTTACTTCTCTGAATTGCTCAGAAGTCGGTGTAGCAAATGGAGTTTTCACAACAGAGAATGGTAAGCAAAGAAATGGAGCCAGTGTTATTCATAAATTGATCTGGACTGTTAAGAAAATTGTTGTTGTAGTTTTAAAAAAAATGTTAGATATGTTTAATTGCCTTGGCCATGCTGAAGAAGAGGAGTTTGGACTTGATATCCCGCCTTTCACTCCCTTTAAGGAGTCTCAAAGCGGCTAACAATATTCTTTCCCTTCCTCCCCCACAACAAACACTCTGTGAGGTGAGTGGGGCTGAGAGACTTCAGAGAAGTGTGACTAGCCCAAGGTCACCCAGCAGCTGCATGTGGAGGAGCGGAGACGCGAACCCGGTTCACCAGATTACGAGTCCACCGCTCTTAACCACTACACCACACTGGCTGTACTCTGTAACCTGGGGGTCTTTATTGTAGAGCCAGTCCATCAGTACAAGATCATAGAATTGTAGTCTTGGAAGGGATCCTGAGGATCATCTAGCCTACCCCCTTGAAATACAGGAATCTCAACTAGATCACACACGACAGATGGCCATTCAACCCTTGCTTAAAAACTTCCACCTCTCATGGAACAGCTCTTCCTGTCAGAAAGTTCTCCCTGATGTTTAGTCAGAATCTCCTTTCCTGTAACTTGAAGCCATTGGTTTGGGCCCTACCCCCTGGAGCAGGAGAAAACAAGCTTGCTCCATCTTCCATGTGACAGAATCATAGAATCATAGAATCATAGAATTGGAATAGACCACAAGGGCCATCGAGTCCAACCCCCTGCCAAGCAGGAAACACCATCAGAGCACTCCTGACATATGGTTGTCAAGCCTCTGCTTAAAGACCTCCAAAGAAGGAGACTCCACCACACTCCTTGGCAGCAAATTCCACTGTCGAACAGCTCTTACTGTCAGGAAGTTCTTCCTAATGTTTAGGTGGAATCTTCTTTCTTGTAGTTTGGATCCATTGCTCCGTGTCCGCTTTCTCTGGAGCAGCAGAAAACAACCTTTCTCCCTCCTCTATATGACATCCTTTTATATATTTGAACATGGCTATCATATCACCCCTTAACCTCCTCTTCTCCAGGCCAAACGAACCCAGCTCCCTCAACTATTCATCATAAGGCTTGGTTTCCAGACCCTTTGATCATCTTGGTCACCCTCCTCTACACACGTTCCAGCTTGTCAACATCCTTCTTAAATTGTGGTGCCCACAACTGGACAGTTCTCCAGGTGTGCTCTGACCAATAGAGTGGTACTATTACGTCCTTGGATTGGGACACTGTATGTCTGTTGATGCAGCCTATAATAGCATTAACCTTCTTTGGTCTTGTATCACACTGTTGACCCATGTTAAACTTGTGGTCTACTAAGATCCCTAGGTATTTTTCACATATACTACTGGCAATCCGAGTGTCCCTCATCTTATATTTGTGCAGCTGGTTCTTCCTGCTGAAGTGTAGAACCTGACATTTGTCCCTATTAAAATGTATTTTGTTAGTGTGGGCCCAATTCTCCAATCTGTTAAGGTCATCTTGAATCCTGTTTCTTTCTTCAGCAGCACTGGCTACCCCTCCCAGTTTGGTGTCATGGACAAATCTGATGAGCATCCCCTCAATTTCTTCAAGTCATTTACAAAGAAGCTGAACAACAATGGGTCAAAGACAGATCCCTGCAGCACCCCACTTGCCACTTTTTTCTGGTATGATGAACCATTAGTGAGCACTCTTTGAATGGATAATTAAACAGTCTATGAGCACAATGAGTGTGGGGTTGCTATGTAAAGCTTTTAAAAATATTTCCTAGAACCAGTTTTAGGAGTTCTCCATTACAAAATAGCTGTCTATAACATATATCATGCCCCAAAGCCTTTGTTCCCTTCCTGCAGTAGAGTTACATTTTTTAAAAGGTCAGTGTTTTAAGCATCAGAGGCGTCACTTGACTGTTTTATTGCAATACCTGAGGATTCAGTAACCACAAAATGAATCAGCAGGGTAAGTTCAAAAGGGTAGCACATGTGGCCATTGAAGACTTTGATATCTACTTCTGTGCACTGCAGACTCTGGTTGCCTAAAATGGTGATGGTTTAATGGCTTAAGGAGATGTATTAAACAAAAAACAACTCTTACCTGATATTTTCCCACTTCACCTCAGGTGCTCTTTGCCAGCAGCCTGAGAAAGATCTGCTCCATTAAGTCATGAGACAGGTTCAGATGCACTGTCTACAAACTGTTGTTGCCACATTTAAGAAACTATTTTATCTAAAATGTCCAAGATCAGATTTGTAAACTCCCTTACTGGGAGTTAATTCTCATTAAACTCAGCAGGATTTACTCCTGATTAAACATGTATAGGATTGGACGGTGAGTTGTGTAGAGACTAAAACTTCCATGGATGAAATGCCGCTGCAAATACATTTACTTGAATTTATACCATATCTCTTGGATTTTTCTAGTTATAATCGGGAGGTGGGGCTTAAGTGCTGAACTTTCCTTAGCCTCAGGACAGCAATAGAGGACCAAGTGGGGATGGATATAGCAAGAGTTCATGATGTAGTGCAGGAGAGGGATGGCCCCATTAATTGGGAGCAATGCTTATGAATTATCCACCTGAAATGGGACTCTCATGAGGTTTTTATCTCCAACATTCTTCAAAATCAAGGCAAAATAAATGGAAGATTTTTGATACATTACAGCAACACTTTTCTCTAAGTCTCACAACAAACTCTGGGAATATTTGGATACTACTCAGCAGCCATAGAACATCGACAAAAATACATGCTGTTTGTTACACGACAGTTTCCCAAGGCTGTTTACACTCTTCAGTGCATGGTTCTTCAGCAGCCATTGCTTTCAGACAATTGCAATTGACTCAAATACCCCTGCTTGCAAATACATTTCCATGATGCTTTGTCTTATTTCAACCATTACTTATTTTCATTATCATGAGCCGAAAATAAAAATATAAGGCACAATAGCTGCACTGCCAACCTAAAGAATCCCTCCTTCCCATTTCCCTATAGTATTCATCTTTTTTATCACTGTGTACCTACACAAGTGGACTCTTCAGAGCATTTTCATTGTGTATGTGGATGATTATACACTTAAGACTGAAAATAAGAAGTGGTTCGGGATCTTTAAGAGCGTTTACAATGAGCTCTTTCTTCTACTATAGAAAAATGAACCATATATACCTGGATTGGTAGTAAAGGTGGTACTCCTCCTGGACTATTTTTAAAATCATGATTTAAAATCTAAAAGCAACCTAGTTGCATTTTCTCTGTGCTTTACTGTGAGGCTATATAATGGCAAGTTGTAGCTAATATGTCAATAGCATTTGTAATCTGCAATGCTTGTACGGTTGGGAAAAGGTATTGTTTCCTAAACCAACCAGTATCAAGCTTCGAGAAAATTCTTCTCAGAAATTACATACACTAGAGAAGTAAAAAGTGCACACATTTGGAAAGCGTCCAAAATTGTCCTATTTAACTGTTTGTCTAGATATATACAAATTGTTATTGTCACAGGTCAAGATACAGGTGCACCATGCAAATATCTCCCTATCTGCACAAGCATTTTAGATAGCAGAAAATCCAGTGCAAAAACCTATTTGCGGGTGGGTTTTTTTGCATTTTGTTCCATGTGTTTGTTCATTTTAAGCTGTATTTATGTTGCAGTGCTGTGTGAATTAGTCACACTTTTGCATTCCATCGCTAGAATCTTTTGAAGAAGTGTGGTTAAGAGATATTTTAAATAGGTAAAATGAATGCCATTGTATTATGGAAGATAATTTTTGTACATATCTTCAAATACTTGAGCATGTGGAAGCATAAATGAGTTGGATTTAACAGTAGCTGAAGTAACAGCTTAGATGTATTGAGTGGGGAGGAGAAATCTGCCCTTGCCCTCCCTGAAATGATATCCATGCTTCCCTTTTGTGTCAAAAGAACAGCAACAACAATCAAGACCATGGAACAAAAGAAAAAGGTTAATCGACACAGTTGTGATCTGGATTGGGAGTGAGGAAGAAGTTGAAGAAAATTCCAGATACAGTGGTACCTCGGTTTACAAACTTAATTCGTTCCGGAAGTCCATTCTTAACCCGAGGCACACTTTCCCTACTGAGGTCTCCTGCAGCTGGTGCCCTTCCACCGTTCGGATTCCGTTCGGCTTCCAGGGCAAAGTTCGCTAACCGGAACACCTACTTCCGGTTTTGCAGTTTGTTCACCGAATAGTTCGTTAACAGGGCTGTTTGTAGACCGAGGTACCACTGTATACAGTCTGGCATTTTGTGTTAATGAAAAAAAGGAAGAAAAATAGGAAGCTGTCTTATACCAAATCAGACAATTGATCCACCTAGCTCCAGAGTTTCAGTCTTTCCCAACCCTTCTTTCTGCACGCAGAACATGTGCTCTGTCACTGAACTATAACAGTTCCTGATCATACCATGTGTAGTAAAAGGTAAAGGGACCCCTGACCATTAGGTCCAGACGTGACCGACTCTGGGGTTGCGGCGCTCATCTCGCTTTATTGGCCGAGGGAGCCGGCATACAGCTTCCGGGTCATGTGGCCAGCATGACTATGGCTCTATAAAGTTCTTAGTACAAACCTCAGCTTAGGAGTGAAAGCACTAGTAACTAGTAATACTAATCTCACAACAGAGCCAGTCCGGTCTTCCTCCAGGATGTTCCTCCTTGTAAGTAGCTCAAACAGGCCAATTAACCTCCCTCCCTCCCACCCACCTCACCAGTTTCATCTTTTCCTTTTTCAGCTGACATTCAACATCCCACGATTCTTAGATGCCACTGAGCATGCTCATTCCTCACTGACCTATTTAAGCAGAGACTTACTCTTTGAGTTGGGGTCCAACCAATGCCATTGCCTTCCTCTTGTTTCTCAGTGGCCTCATTAAACATGGGTGCGAGACACTACTATTTCAACAATTGCCTAAGTGTGGCTTTGCTACTTTTGTTTATAACTTGGAACATTTATGAGAAAAAACAGGTCAAATGCAATGCAATTGCGATAATGTTTCATAAATACTTCTATTTTAGATCTTTCTTTTTTAAAAAACAAAACAAAAAACAAAACCTTTAGATCATGACTCAAGCCTCTTCTTTCCTTTTATTATACATTTACCCAGAATAAGTTCTTTCTTGAACTCAGGTGCTTTGTTGCTGCAGCCGCATCTTTAAGTGACATCACCACAAGAGTTTCTCTCTACAAGCATGGTTAAAACAGACCATTCAGGAATGACCTTTTCCCAATTTTAATTTCAACACTGTTTATTTCCCCGCACCCCATAAATTAGGATTCCTTTGTAAATTGTGGTCCATCATAAATATTTAGCAGCTTCAATAAAGCAAAATTTACATCATCTGACATGCTTTCTTTAGGCAGTTTGTACCTGTGCCACAAACCACTTTCACTGGTGTTTCTAAAGAGCAGTTAAGACTTCCTGCGATGCAGATACACTCATCACTATTCCATAAATCTATAGTTCTTTTGCAGTGACTAGTCTCATCAAATCCTCAGGATTCATTTTTGTAAAGCTGCCGTTGAATAGCTGATGCTCTCAACCCCCAAAGTTGATTAAGATATGTGCACAAAAAAAATCTGGTGACATCATAATGTGGAAGATTTATAAAAACCGAAAATGCCCTCCCCCGATATTTATTCAGTCTTTATATAGAGATTTATATAGATATATAGGTATGTTTGTATACATATGTGCATGATTCTTTTACGCCCTCCTCCCCCCCAAGAGGTGTGAGCAGGTAATGATCAAGATTTGTGCAGATTAAGGGTCTTCATCCATCAATGGAATTTCTAGAAAATAAAAGAAAGAATTAATTGGGTTTTAATAGTGAACTCTGTGAAGGGAGGACCTGAAATGTTATTTTGCTATAACATGCCATTAACAGGGCCACTGTTGCTAAGATGTTAAGGCACTTTATGCATGGAGTCAGACAACCCTTTTTTTCCCTTTTACTTTACTACATAGCGACCTGGTGCAATCACAAAGTACGCTAAGTGGCTGCATACAAATCAGGCTAATTGTTCAAAGCACTTTGCAGGTGGCTGTGCAGTGAAGTAGTCCTCTGATTATTCTTTCTTAGGCCAGGCTAGTTTTCAGAATGAGAATTAAATGAAGATTCAATTCCCCACCCCCACCCCCCGTTCAGCTTGTGTGCTTGAAGCCTGGCACACATTCATGACTAATTTGGAGTCATTTAATTAGTATGTTTCATGAAGCAGTTCAATGTGCAGAGGAATAAGAGGCCATGAAACCTTCAACAAGCCAAATTTTAAGGATGGCCAAAAATCACATTGGCTGTGGAACCTATTCAATAATGCTGCATCCTAAGCGTGATCTTACTAGCTGGGGAAACCCAGCCAGATGGGCGAGGTATAAATAATGAAATTATTATCATTACTATTATTATTTGCTCTCAGCATAAAAGATGACTTAGCGTATGTCTTCATTAGAGTAGGTGACCATGAAAATCTGCCACTAACACCAGTTTGCCACTGACTCTGACTTTGAGCGTTACACAAACCACAGTAAACTATACATAGCTCATTGAAATACACAGCTGGATGTTGAGAAAAATCAATATTACAACAAGGTAATTGGATTGGACTTTCTGACAGAGTAACAAAAGACTAGGTAGATACTATGTTGAATTTTACTGTAATGTAGTGTGTGCGCTCATTACTAAAAAAAAAGAAACACAGAGGAAAAAAGAACTAGCGCATAGGCTGATGAAACAGGGCATTTTTGGCTACTCTCATACTCCAGGCCCAGACTATAACTCCACATGTTTTTAAAGATGTGCCATGTACCCAAGAAAACTAGCTAAGCTGACCTCCAGCAAATGTTCAGTCGTTTGCAGTGGGGAACACGTTAACCCTCTCCTGCCATAAATGAATTTTTAGGCACAAATCCTTGGTAGAATCTGATGCAAGGTGGTGGTGAAACTTTGAGTTGTAAAGAATTTGCGGCTGCTGCTGTTGTGGTTTTTTTTAAAAAAAGTCAGAAGCAAAAGAGACATAGGCTGGAACAGAAAGAAAGACCCAATATGCAGTTAGGTTCCTTCTCCAAAGCACAATCTCATGGCTTCTTCATATGGGAAAAAAACAACCTCTGACACTAAAACAAGCTCACATAATGTTCAAAAATCAAAATTACCATCTGCAATGTCAATGCTTGGGCTGGTTGATGCTACTTCCCCGGTGGTGCTATTGATAGCATCAGTTCTCTCTGAGATAGGATGTGCTCCCACTTGACACACAGAAGATGTGTACAAACTTTGAAGAAGTTCCGAAGAGCCTGAAATGCTGTCACAGGTATCAAATTCCGCTGGCAACCTGCCCAAGTCATCTGGCCCCGGATAAGCTGGAGGGTTCTGATCATCAGCCTGTAAAACATACCCCTGGCCAGCAGGGGACACACATCCAGGTGCCAAGGCATTCAATCCACTGCTCACAGCTTCATCGTAGGAAGGTAGCATCACAGGAACACCGTCCACCACCACGAAGTCGGGGCCACTGCTGCAATTCTCCTGAGCTCCTCTATATTGGAAGGAGAGAAAGAGTGTGCGTGAGTGTGTGTGTGAGAGAGCATGAATGGCAGAATATCATCTTCCAGCAACATATGAGGTTCACCACTTAGAAAGTTTTTAATAACCCGAAATCGAGGCAATGCATCATTAATATTTACTTCCAATATGCCCAGGTATCTGTTCAGACCGATAGCCATGTGCAATTTGTCACAATAAGCTAAATAGCTCCAGCAAACCGGGGAAGAGGTGGGAGAAGGAAAGCAAGCAGCTGGGTGGCAAAGATAAGGAACTCTCTTATTCCTCATTCCGCACTGTGAACATCAGCCTACATTAAGATTCCCAGAATCACAAGTTAGGCTGGGAAATCCAAGGTTGGCAGTGAGAAAATCTCAGCTAACTTTCATGGTATACTGCATCTGTACTGTGCATTAAGGCGACGGACACATCAATTGTGAATAGCAACTTTATTTACTTTTATTAAATTTGTCAGTTGCTTTATTTTGCCCAGGGCAACCGAAAGCTACCTACAACTAAACAAATAGACAACAATTCCCACATGAATACATTAAAACCAAGAGGAAAGAGAAATACTTTAAAAACATCCCACCCACTTCTAAAAGGTCACAGATAGTTAAAGGCCAAAGGCCTGGTTATAGATGAAGGTTTTTGCCTACAGATACATAATGATGGCACCAGGAGAACTTCAGTGGGGAGAGCATTCCACAAACAGGGAGCCACCGGTGGCAGCCACCCTAGTTTAAGATAAGAGGGTTGAAAGTGCATTATTGATTTGCTTGTTCATTCAGGGCTTTTGTTTACCACCCTTGATGATACATATAAGAGAGTGGTTCGCAATATTTATTAAAAAAGAATATAGCGCAGTAAAATCAAGTAAGGATTAAATACAGTACCACACTGCCAACTACTGGGAGAAGGAGAAGGAGGAGAACATAAGAGAAAAGCGTTACTAACCTTGGAAGAAAGCGTGCCTTAAATTTGGTCTGGAACATTCTGGCAAGGATAACTAACAGAAGCACCAGAAGAACACTGGTAGCAGTGAATGCCACAATCTTCCATGTTGTCAGGAGAGTTTCCTGTGTATTTGGCCAAGTTTGTTCTGTAGCACAAACGATAATGAAAAAGTGTCATGTTAAGTAATAATGGTTTAATACTTATTTTTCATTAGAGCCATAAAAGATCAGGGCCCAAATACTTTACAATCATGCAGATGACACAAAACTGGGAGGGGTAGCTTATGCCTCAGAAAACAGAATCGGGATTCAATATGACCTTAAGAGATTGGAGAACTGGGCCCAAACTAACAAAATGAATAGTGATAAATGTCAGGTTCTACATTCAGGCAGGAAGAACCAGCCCATATAAGATGGGGGACACTTGGATTGCCAGTGGAACATGTGAAAAGGATCTAGGGGTCTTAGTATACCACCAGCTTAACATGAGTCAACAGCGTGATGCAAGAGCAAAAAAAAAAAAGGCAATGCTAATCTGGGTTGCCTTAATAGAAGTATAGTGTGCCACACCTGGAGTACTGTGTATATATACCGTATATACTTGAGTATAAGCCGACCTGAATATAAGCCATGGCACTTAATTTTAGGACAAAAAAACAGGGAAAACTTATTGACTCAAGTATAAGCTGGCTCACCACACCACAAACCTGGTGGTGGCGGCAGCGGAGGAGGAAAAACAAGCAGCCCCAAAAGGCTGCTTTCGGGCTGCTCGTTCCTCCTCTGCTGCTGCTCGCTGCTCGCTCCTCCTCCATCTCCGCTGACAGCGGAGCAGCCGCTCATTCCTCTG
Organism: Podarcis muralis; assembly: GCF_964188315.1. Classification (NCBI taxonomy): domain Eukaryota; kingdom Metazoa; phylum Chordata; class Lepidosauria; order Squamata; family Lacertidae; genus Podarcis; species Podarcis muralis. Next base: position 30,565,411 of record NC_135657.1, read on the forward strand.
CCGCTGCCTCTGCTGCTCGCAAGAGCAAGCATAGGAGCCCGGTTGGGAGAAGCACAGCGCAGTGCCTCTCCCAGCTGCGGCTCCTGTGCCTTCCCTTGTGAGAGGTGGGCAGCGCCGGAGGGACGAGCGGCAAGAAAGGGCTCCTTTCTCACCGTTCGTCCCTCCGCAGCCACCCGCCTCACTCGAGTATAAGCCGAGGCAGGCTTTTTCAGCATAAAAAATATGCTGAAAAAGTCAGCTTATATTCAAGTATATACAGTAATATGCCCTTTAAAAATTATCTGCATATAAATGTTACATTGATAAGATTGTGCACTGTTAAATAGGGGACCCCACCTTTCTACTTCTATTTGCCTGAATGTTTACTGTCTAAACCAGGGGTTGTCAACCTGGTCCCCACTGCCCACTAGTGGGCGTTTCAGGATTCTAGGTGGGCGGTAGGAGGTTCTGCGGCACAAGCTGAATCCTCCTTCCATCGAGCACTGGTGGGAGGTAAGGAAATTTTACCATCAAGAAAGATGCATTAGTGGGCAGTAGGTATAAAAGGCTGACTACCCTGGTCTAAACTTTCATGTACAGGTCAGGTTCTCAAGTTGTTGCTTATTACCTGTTTTGACACAGTATACTTGATATGACGGAAACCATTCTCCATACTGGCAGGTGATATATTTGTAATCGTTGGTGAGAGTGTAGCCAGGATCACAATAGAACTCAACCACAGTCCCATGGTTGTAATGCTCGCAAGGCCGCGGGTGGCAAATGTAATCTCCATGAGTCACCATAGGAGGTAGTGGACAAACTTGGACAAAAAAAGACCAAACATATGTGAGGATGAGTGAGGTACAACATTGCATGACCGACATCAATAAATATAAAATGAATGCAATGTTGGATGATAATCATAATCATAATTTATACCCCGCCCATCTGGCTGGGTTTCCCCAGCCACTCTGGACGGCGCCCAACAGAATATTAAAAACACAGTACAGCATTAAACATTAAAAACTTCCCTAAACAGGGCTGCCTTCAGATGTCTTTTAAATTAAGATAGTTGCTTATTTCCTTGACATCTGATTGCATGCAATCTCAATACACAAACAAGCTTGTGCACATCCCTTTATTTATGCCATTTACAAACCAATATATTAGCAAACTACAAGCCTGAGCCCTGTGCAATGGCAATTATAATTTTCATACCAAGGCAATAAAACTAACAAGACACAACCCAGCAGACTACAGAGCAATTTCTACCTCTATTCTCCCAGTCATTATAATGATTATTTTGAAATGGTTTTGTGGTATCTTGTGCTTTATTGCACCTATGTATATGGTTCGTCACAAGCTTGAAAATTTATACAAGTGGGCAGTCTATAAATATTCTCATAAATAAGTAAGTAAATAAAATGAAGGGTTTTTTTTTTAATAGAAGAGGACTACCTAGGCATTCAAAATTCAGCCTTGACATCTCTAACGTAGTTCAGGCAACAGAGGTTTATCACCTCCAGCTCTTAAAGACCACAGAAAGCTACAAGTACACAAATAATTATTTCAGGTGGAGGAAGGGGAATAGTAGTTCAATTACTTTATTGGTTTCGATAAATGTTTCTATCCCCACTGGAACTTGCTATTTGTCTGTGGAGCAGATATACATACACCAAACATTAAATGCTTCCTTGGAACCTCATAAAGAAAGAAAAGTTCAGAAAACAGAAGCACTTCCTAATACCACCAGGAGGGGATGAAAGCGGAGTGCAATCCAGCACAAGGTAGGCATATGTAAAACTCACTGAAATTGACGAAATCAATGAAGTACACAGCAAAATACTCATCCCACTGATTTTGTTAAGGAAACCTAACTTTCAATGAATTGTACTATATAGCTGCAACAGATGTTAAGGACTGTCCAAAAAGGTACATATGAAAAGAAGCATCAACAGTTTTATATTTCACCACAATTAAATGTGAAGGGATAGCCATCAATGCACCACCATTTACAAATTGCTCCAATCCACTAGCATTTCATTTATTTTGTGAAGGTTGTTTTACAAAGAAAAGAAGCAAGCAACAGGTGTCTAAATTGGCATTTTGGTGTGCAGAGTATTATATAAACATTCACTAACACATCAAGTAAGGCAGGTAACTGGCATTCCTATTTTATAGATACAATTATTTGAATTCATAGTATTTTTTACTAAATATAGTTGTGCATGCAACATTAGGAGCAGTTTTGCAGCTGTTTAGAAAGCACTGGATAATTTAGCTCCATACCATATCCACACAGACTCCAGAAACTCTCCATTTACTCATTGCTAAATAAAAGGTAACCACAACCACTCTCACTTAGATTAGGGCTTCCAGGCAAGAGGATAAAACTAATGGGCTGAATTCAGCCCTGGCGCCCTTCCTTTTACAATTTAAGAATCACCTGTTGCCAGTGCTGCATTAACCATTTACACAGACTCAAAAGAACCTTTTTTTGGGGTCTTAGCATCATTTGTGTAATGGATCTTTAGAGACTAGAAAGCAAATCCGCTACCTCAAGCCAAAATAGTTAACAGAACAACCCCCTTCAGATAAGTTCCAAAAGGACTTACTCTCAAGTAAGTGTATGATTGCTCTGTATGCTGAATTCCCGCTACTAGCATTTTCATTTCAATAGCTGAACTTGCAGAATATTAATTTATTATTAAACAGCAGCAGGTGCCTAGTGCACTGGAGAGAGATTTGGGTTACCTAAAAAGGGTCAGGCTCGGCTCCTTTCCAGGAAAGAGCAAATTTGTTCACTGCTTCCTTCCACAGGCTGCTGTGTTTGGATTTCATGCCTCTATTATGCAGTAAAGACCTACTGCATAGATATAAATAATGCACGCATCAATTCACAACAGTAGATTTCCCACAGAAATCGCAATTCAGTAACTTCTCCCTATGCATCTACTTACATGAATAATGTATTTCAAAAGTAATTCCCTACCCCACCTACCCAAAAAAGCACAACAAGACATTAAACGAACCTTCAGAAGAGCCTGATTGTAATGTGCAACACTTTCTGTTCTGCATGCCCTGGAGACATGGCTTTGTTTGCATTTTCACTAGGCAAAGCTTTATAAATTATAATATCTGGAAACTAGAGCACATAATTCACACAGAAAGCAATATTCTACATCTTTTCCAAGCTGGACTCAACCTAAGGGAATGCAAGATGATTCATTAGGAAGGTCTGAAACGCTTTCCTTGTTTGGCTTAAAACAACTGCTCTAAATGGGAAGGAACCAAGGGAAAGAAACTGCTGATAAGCTCTCTCAATGAGCAAACCTCTCTGACAAGAATAATCTTAGCTGATTAGGGGACACTCTATTACCTGCTGTCCCTAGCCATTTCTCTGCTTCTCTATCTAAACATCTTTGCAATAGTGTTGATTTGCAAGGGTCTGGCATAGATAACAGGCTGTCAGAGATGTGTCAATACAGAGCAGTGATCCAACGCCAAGCAACATGAAAAGATTTTCCACCAGAGAGATTAACTACTTTAAAGAAGCAAAATTTCAAGCCTGCAGCAATGCCACCTGCTGCCTCTTCTGACATTCAGAAAGGCCCAGTGCATTCACCAAACTGCGAAAAAGACTCCATGAATTTGTAGCACCCTGCTTGTGGTTAACGCTTAGCTGGAATGAAATATTCAACGCAGCAATAGAGAAATTAAAATAATAATTTATTTGTCAGACAAATAAATGAGAGGCACAGTGGTATATGGTTACCAAGCTCTGGCCTGGCCTCCTGCCATTATGGCCAGCACTTATATTCCCTTAATCCAGCCCCCTTTGCTCCTCCTGTGGCTGCATCTGTCCAATCAGCCTGGTTGGATTTCCTATTGGCTGCCTGCTATATCCAATCACAAAAGATACACCCATATCCTCCTGTCCTTATATGGAGCACAAAGAGCTATATATTGTTACATCTATAAATGACAAATAAGTAGTAATATATCTTACATGTGTCTCAACAAAGAATATTAATTACCAGCTCACCTCTTGCCCTCTTCGCCCTATTGCCTTCTAAAACAAATGGTTAATCTTAAATTTTTATCTTAAACATATGTCAAGGATCTTGAGTTTCACATCAACATTGAAAGATCTCCTTCATTTTGAAGGTTTCTAAACAAATGTCTGACAACTATATATCAGGAGCGCCCAGATGGCGTCTTCCTGTCCTGGCAGGGGGGCTAGGCTGGTGACTGACTTAATTTCAGGATAAATACAACTCTTACAACTATATGAAATAAGAATCTAGCATTTCTTAAATCCTTTGCATAATTACATTTAAGCCAATATATTTAAGCTAATATATTTCATACATTATCATAGGTAACCTTTTAAAAGAATAAAGCTTCTCAAAGTAGAAAGGAAGGAACTCAGTAAAAAATAGCTTTTAAAAGGAACCTCTTCAGTTCACCCCCCCCTTCAGCCATCTGCTCTCCTCTTTAGCTGTTCCCAATATTTATTGCTCTTTTTAACTCTCTCAGTTTAAGAAAGAAACTGCCTTTAAAAAAGACTTCCCAGAAATGCTCTTTTTCTGCCAGCTAGATGCTTCTCCATTGCTCTTGGCCTTTTTAACCTTAGGAAGAAGATCTGGCTCATTTTACTGGGAGGCACATTGGTATCATTTTACTCATTCCTAATTATGTTTATCTGAGTAACCTTGTTCTCAGCCTGTAATTTCCTTTTTATGACTTTGAAAGTTGTTTTCCTGCTATAAATCAAGGGGGGCCCCTTGTCTTAGGAGAATGGCCAAGGTTTTCTAAGCAGCTGGTCTCCTGCCTGGCATGAAACATTTGTGAATTTAAGCCCTTTTTAGACTTTATGAACCTGATCAAAATATAAGCCAATATAAGTCTTGATAAAAAATGCAGTCTATATTCAGATGCCACATTCCCCCCTTTCAAGCTCAAGGACCTTCATACCAAGTGTCCTTGATAGCTTGACCTTCATCATATTCCTGAGGTAAAGCTCTGTATAGGGCCATGATATGAGGTAGAGTTTCATTTGAAACCATCTTGCTAATTGTACTTCTAAAACATGAAATGATACATGGCATCATACATAAAACCATTACCACTACTGTCAAGAAAAACAAGCAAGACAATAGTATCCCTTTGAGTCCTGTGACATTAGGTAACCAATTGGTGAGCCATCCCATATCCCATCCTTCCCATGTTTGTACTGGGACATGTGCTATATTCTCCATCTTTGTAGCCAACACACGGATTGCCTCACCATTATCAGAAATGTTAAAGCAACAGGCATTCCCTGTCAAGTTCAAGACTCCACATAGGCCTCCCTGCCTGGCAAGTACATAATCCATTCCCATTTTCAGCTGCAAAATGGCGGCTCTACTTTCATCCAACTGTTGTGCAATAAGTCTCAAACTCTGGGCCGTTGCATTGGTTACCAATTCCACTACTGCTTGCAATCGAATTATTCTGTTTAGATTATAAATAGGATCCCGTGCCCCTTGTATGAGCTCACCAGGATTCCAGGAGGCAGGATCATAATAGGCTATAATGCGCTCTGGCGGCCAATCATCAGTACCGCTCCAACTTTGGGTACTTCCTCCTGCTATACGAGAAATATCAGCATTCCTTCGTGTTCGCTTGGCCGAACTAGTGGGCATAATCCACATTGGTGGTAATACCCATCCCAGGAAACAAGTCCCACTCCATTTGGAAGGGAGTTTCTTGTATGCCCATTCTCCACATATCCACCACAACCATCGGGTCTGAGGTTTTTGGTACGTGGAGTACAGAAGGCGAAATATCAAAAGAGGTAGAGAGTTCACAGTGCAGTATGTTAGATTGCCTTTTTCTGTCACAGTTATGTTCCATACCACTTTCCATGCATGAATAAAAGGAGGTGCACAGGGCAAGGTATTCCGAGTTCGATAGGTAGTACCGTGTGCCCAGGTATGACTATTCTTAAAATAATCCCAAGTATAGTGACAATGAGAAGAGCCTATCATGGTAGAATCAGCTGCATCTGATGATTTATGTACACAGAATTCCCCTTGTACAGGTATAACTCGTAATGGTTTAGTTGAGTTCCATCCGGGGAAATTCTGTATTTCTGTTTGGTGTGGCATTTCGCTTACCATACCAATGGCATCTAATGGTATCGGTAATAAGGGCATACCTCCCTCTGAATCATCTGGCCCAAGAGAGCAAACAAGGCAATTGGTCCTATTTGCAACATTGGCTACCATTTCAGCTAAACCTACCCACATATTGTGGTCATGGCTGAATCCATATTTAGCAAATTTGGTCAGATTCAAGGACCCTTCCCCTTCCCAAGGGATCAGGATTAATAATAAAATCATGTTGATGTCTAGCATATGCATTCCTTCCACAAAAGATTACCTTATTGTGATAGCATAAAACTATTAGTCCCAATATAATTCCCCCAGTGACAGAAATGGGGAACCACCAAGACCAAAACATATATCCCGAGGATCCCCAGTGAGTAATATCTCTGATAATTGTTCCACAAGGGGGGGCCAGTCAATTAATTGTATTAGAGAATCTTCCCGTTCACAATCGCTGGTTCAGATGCTCCTCAAGCTTCAGGCGTGCGCAGGTCAGCCAGCTTCCAGGTTGTGGCTGCAGCAGGCCGGTCGTCTAATGTTGCCCGTGACCTAGCCCGTTCCCGGTAGGGCTAGATACAGGGGTTTTTGGAGAGAGTCAGTTTTAAAGGATTAGAGGGGTCACCTTTGCACGTCCAACTGCCTTCGGACTTCTTCAAACGGGAGTGATGAATCCAGGGGGTCACCTCAGCTACCTTCACCGCTGTTGGAGTAGAGAGCAAGACGGTGTAAGGTCCACGCCACTTAGGTGCGAGTGGATCACGTTTCCACTCTTTCACCCATACGCTATCGCCAGCCTGGAACTGATGAATCGGCTCGGCAATGCTGCACGGCGTGCGCTCGAGGACCCACCTGTTAAGAGAAACAAAAACACGGGAGAGAGATTGCACTTGTCCCTGTGTCACATGGTCTCCTATTTGTTTAAGGTCAGCTGGAATATCCTGAACAAAGGAGGGCGGTCTCCCATACAGGAGCTCAAAAGGTGACAACTTAAGTCTTTTTGTGGGTGCACACCGAACACGAAACAGTGTTATGGGTAACACATCTACCCATCCCAATCCCGTTTCCTGGGTTAATTTTGCCAATTGGGTTTTCAGAGTCCGATTCATTCTTTCAGTTTTCCCTGAACTCTGAGGCCTATATGCTGCATGCAGTCTCCATTTCACTTGTAGGACTCGACATACTTCTTGTACTACTTGATCAATGAACGCTGGCCCATTATCACTTCCAATGCATCTAGGTAATCCAAACCTCGGGATCAATTCAGTGAGGAGTCTCTTAGTTACCTCTCGTGCCTTTTCAGTTCGGGTGGGAAAGGCTTCAACCCATCCGGTAAGAGTGTCTACAAACACAAGGAGATACTTGAATCCCTTAGAAGGGACCAGCTCTGTGAAGTCCACAATTAGACTTTCCATGGGGACATATCCCACATGTTGGATTCCAGGAGGTTGTACCGGTCCCTGCCTGGGATTGTTTTTAGCACAAAGAACACATTTCTGTGAAATGCAAGTTGCTAATTGTGATAGGTTAATAATATACAACTTCCGACTGAGACTCTCTCTGGTTGCAGTACCGCCAAGGTGAGTAGATTCATGATAATTTCTTACAATTGTGCCTGCTAGATGATGAGGTACATAAATCCTATTGTCCGGCAGGATCATCCAACCGTCCTTCACAACTGCTCCTTCCTGTTCAGCCCACTTCCTCTCTTCTGGGGTATAGTGAGGTTTAACTTCTTCTGGAGCTACCTCTGGTATGAGGGCTGCTATAAATCCTCCCACAGGCTTTTGGGCTGCCTCTCGGGCTGCTTTGTCAGCAGCATGATTTCCTCTGGTTATTGGATCCCTTCCTCGTCCATGACCTTTGCAATGCATTACAGCAATCTGTTCTGGAGCCCATACTGCTTCTAACAGGATTTCTACTTCAGGTCCATATTTCAAGGCCTTCCCGTGGGCTCCTATTAGACCTCTTTCTTTCCATAGAGCTCCATGTGCATGCAGGGTTAAGAAGGCATATTTAGAATCAGTATAGATGTTTGCCTTACATCCGGCTGCCAATTGCAGAGCTCTAGTTAAACCTATAAGTTCAGCTTTTTGTGCTGAGGTGCCGGCAGGCAAAGCTTCAGCTTCCACAACTTCCTCATTGGTGACCACAGCATATCCTGCTCGTCTGGCACCTTCATGCAGGTAACTGCTACCATCAGTATAATATACAACATCTGGATTTTTCAATGGTTCATCTTTCAGATCGGGTCTACTGGAATAAACTTCATCCATTACTTGGAGACAATCATGTGATTCCTCATCATCTACCTCTGGTAGGGGCAGCAAAGTCGCTGGATTGAGCATATTCACTACTCGTAGATGAATCCTGGGATTTTCACACAATAGGCCTTGGTATCTAGCCATCCTTGGGTTCGTTAGCCAATAACTACCCTTATATTCCATGAGTGTCAGAACAGCATGAGGTACATTCACATACATCGTCTGGCCGAAGGTAAATTTATCAGCTTCTTTGACAAGGCTTGCAGTGGCCGCTACTGCCCTTAGGCATGGAGGCCATCCTTTTGCTACTGAGTCCAATTGTTTTGACAAATAAGCTACTGGACGGTTCCAACTTCCTAATCTCTGGGTCAGGACTGCCGCTGCAATCCCATTCTGTTCATGTACATACAGCTGAAAGGGTTTTTCCGAATTAGGCAGTCCAAGGGCTGGGGCCTCCATAAGTCGTTGTTTGATAACTAAAAAGGCTTGTTGCTGCTCAGGTCCCCATACGAATGGGTCCTTCTCTGCACCTCGAGTGCTTTCATGTAAGGGCTTGGCCAGACTGCTGAAATCAGGTATCCATAGTCTACAAAACCCTGCTGTTCCCAGGAATCCTCTAAGTTGTTTCCTTGTGGTAGGTTCCTTGATAAGGCAAATAGCTTCTTTCCTCTCTGGTCTCAATGCTCGTTGTTGGTGTGAGATGTCAAAGCCCAAATATTTGACCTTTTCTAAACATAACTGTGCCTTTTTCTGGGAAACTCGGTAGCCAGCTTGCCAGAGCAAGTGGAGCAGTTCCTCTGTCCCTTCTTTACAGGTATCAAAATCCTTTGCTGCTAGTATAAGGTCATCTACATATTGCAGAACCACCTTTTCTCCAGGTATTGAGGGGTAACTTGTTAGATCCTTCGCCAAGGCAGTGCCAAACAAAGTTGGGGAATTTTTAAATCCCTGGGGCAATCTTGTCCAGGTTAGCTGGCCTTTTGTTCCTGTTAAAGGGTCTTCCCACTGGAAGGCAAATATAGGTTGGCTCTGTGGTGCCAGCCGGCAACAGAAGAATGCATCTTTCAAATCCAATACAGTAAAAAATGTTGCTTCTGGTGGGATCAAACTCAGCAAGGTATATGGGTTTGGTACATTTGGGTGCAAGGTCTCGATAGCCTGGTTTACGAGCCTCAAGTCCTGCACTGGCCTGTATTCATCTGTCCCAGGTTTTCGAACAGGCAAAAGGGGTGTGTTCCATTCTGATTGGCAGGGCTTAAGCAGACCATATTTTAATAGGCGGTCCAAATGTTTCTGGATGCCCTCTGCTGCTCGCCGGGGTAAAGGATATTGCTTTACAGATACAGGGGTAGCCATAGGTTTTAAGGTTACTACAATTGGAGCTATATTCTTGGCCATTCCTGGTGGGCTATTTTCGGCCCATACTCCTGGTGGCACCTGTAGGGTTCGGAGGAGCTTGTTTAATTCTGTATCCAATGTGGGTTGGACTTGCAAGGCTGACATTAGGCGCCATGATTGTTCCTTAGGTACTGAGAGGGTAATTATTCCTGCTGCCTTTGATGGCAGTTTCATTTCTGGACCTCGAGGAGTGAAGGTGATTTGGGCCTGCAGTTTGGACAGCATATCTCTACCTAAGAGAGGTATTGGACACTCAGGTATATACAAAAACTGATGGGTTAAATGATGTCCCCCAATCTGGCATTCCAAAGGTTGGAGGAAAGACCTCTTAGCTGACTGACCAGTGGCACTTTTAATGACTACACTTTTGGATGCCTTTTTCTGCAATAGTTCTGGGAGTACTGAGTATTCAGCCCCAGTATCAATCATAAAGTCTATTAAATGGCTCCCTAATTGAATCGTGACCGTGGGCTCCTGGAAGCCTAACTTTATGGAGTCCGGTCGTTCCTAGTCTTGGGTAAAATCCTCCTCTGCCAGTCCAATGAAATTGTCTCTACTCTGTCCTTGTCCAGGTCTCTGATATCTTCCATTTCGGATCATTCCCCGTCCCCGTCCCTGGTTTCTTGGGCCGGAGCCTGGGCCTGGGCCTGGGCCTGGGCGTACTTCTTCCAACCTCAGGGGTTCAGGACACTCCCGCTTCCAATGACCCTCCTTCTTGCAATTCGCACATTGATTCCTTCCCAGTGGTGGATTCCTTCCCCGCCCTCTTCCTCCATTTAAGGGGCGGTAGTCTTGCTTCACTGCTGTGGCTAGCATTACCATCTTTTCCTTCTGCCACTTCTTCTTCTCTTGCTTCTCAGCCTCATCCCTATTCCGATAAACTCGGCGTGCAATGGCCATAATTTGGCTCATCAGCATCCCTTCCCATCCTTCTGATTTCTGAATTTTCTTACGAATGTCAGAAGCGCACTGGGCCACAAATGTAGCAGTAATCATTCTACTGTTTTCAGGGGCTTCAGGGTCAAAAGGAGTCCATATACGATAGGCTTCCTGCAGCCTCTCTAAAAAGTCTCCCGGACTCTCATTTGGTTTCTGTTCTACTTCTGAGACTTTAGACATATTAGTGGGCTTCTGGCATGCCCTGCGGATACCTTGCACAAGCGTCTGGCGGTAAGTGGTAAGTCTGGCCAGATGAATTGCATTGTTTGGATCCCAATTAGGATCTTCCAAGGGAAAGTTATCTTGGAGATGACGGTCAATATTAAAAATATTTCCCACTCTGGCCTGCTCACGCAAATATATCTGTGCCTTTTCAATTATGTCTCTTCTTTCCTCAGTGGTGAACAGAGTATTCAGAAGCTGGCGACAATCTGTCCAAGTAGGACTATGAGTATTTATTATTGAAGTCACCAAGTCCATCATAGCCTGAGGTTTTTCTGCAAAAGATGGGGTGTGTGTTTTCCAATTCATCAGATCCGTAGTTGTGAATGGAATGTACTGAAGGGTCGAAGTTCGAGGTGGCCTTGGTCCGGGTTGCCCGTTAACCAGCACAGGCTCCTCAAGTGCATCAAATACTCTTCTGAGAGGGGCTACTACGTGATCTTTCTCTTCGCTTTGCTCTAGGGGCCTCAAATCATAGGGGATGGTATTTGTCCCAAGGCGTTCTTTTAGCAGCTTAATACGCCTGGCTGTATTGCTTGCTGACCGATTAAGGTCTCCCTGTAACTTCTGTAATAATTCTCTAGGACTTGGATGTACAGGGGTTTGGGGTAGGCAATCAGTTGTTCCACTAAAAGAGACTGTAGATGGAGTTCTACTGGGACTCACAGATGGAATAACCACTTCTGCTTGGGCTTCATTATAGGACTCCAATGCCTCCTGAAGATATTTATCATAATCTATCAAGGAGTCAAGTTCTGTGTCTCTACCCCCATTATTCGTTCCACTTTCTTGCCTTGGGGTTACAACTGGTGGAGGGTTTGGATTATGCTCCCTTCGATGTGGAGCATAGGGTGGAGGTGGAAGCACCTCTTCCTCTGGTCCCTCAAAAATGGGTTTGAGTTTATTTGGCAAGATTCCTTTCCTAGCTTCGGCTTTTACAGCCAATAATTTGCATCGTTGGACTTTGCATTCCCTTATCCATGGAGGATTTTTATTTAATGTGCTCAGCCAGGAATCTATATATGAAAATTGTTCTGGGCACCCTCCAGTTTCTTTGGTGATGTTAGACCAAAGTTTGCTTACTAAATTTATATCAAAAGTTCCCTGAGATGGCCATCCAGTATTTTGTTTTGGCCATTCTAGTTCACATAACGTTCTCAAGCGCTCTGGCGTCATTTTGACTCCATATGCCCCTGAGAAGGCTTTCTTAAAATTATTTAACATACATTCAAGAGGTGTATTTCCCCCCTTTGAACCCCCAACTCCCATTGTATGGCCCTGTGAAGTATCCACTCAGTCACTCACACACACGCTTCGTGGGGTTTCTTGCCCAGATGGAGTCGCCTCACTGGGAACCGAAGTACTACCCACTCCACACTCAGGTCAGCTACAGATTGCTCTGTACTTTCTCACACATACAATGCGCAAGATACTTCACCACACTCTACCTCCCAATTTCCCTTTTCCCCCACCAGACCACCATCTGATATACCCAACCACCTAGCGTACTCAGTTCCCACTTACTGAGACGCAGAAGTTTGATCAAGACTTCTCTTCCTCCCAATTAATTGGAGGGCCAAAAATCCCTTTGTGCACTTACCCCTTGGTTGGTTCCGTTTCCCCCCGGTCCGTCGCCGCCAGTGAGCAGGGTATCAGACAGACGAGACTGCTGCGTTCCCCTGGAAAAAATTTTCCCATGCGCGCTGGGTAGGCAGTTTAGAGATCCTCTCTCTTGTACCCTGCTCAGTAGAGCGAAGGGGCTGCGTTCCAGCAGACCACTTATCCGAGTCACAGGAGCACCATAAAATGTAGCACCCTGCTTGTGGTTAACGCTTAGCTGGAATGAAATATTCAACGCAGCAATAGAGAAATTAAAATAATAATTTATTTGTCAGACAAATAAATGAGAGGCACAGTGGTATATGGTTACCAAGCTCTGGCCTGGCCTCCTGCCATTATGGCCAGCACTTATATTCCCTTAATCCAGCCCCCTTTGCTCCTCCTGTGGCTGCATCTGTCCAATCAGCCTGGTTGGATTTCCTATTGGCTGCCTGCTATATCCAATCACAAAAGATACACCCATATCCTCCTGTCCTTATATGGAGCACAAAGAGCTATATATTGTTACATCTATAAATGACAAATAAGTAGTAATATATCTTACATGTGTCTCAACAAAGAATATTAATTACCAGCTCACCTCTTGCCCTCTTCGCCCTATTGCCTTCTAAAACAAATGGTTAATCTTAAATTTTTATCTTAAACATATGTCAAGGATCTTGAGTTTCACATCAACATTGAAAGATCTCCTTCATTTTGAAGGTTTCTAAACAAATGTCTGACAACTATATATCAGGAGCGCCCAGATGGCGTCTTCCTGTCCTGGCAGGGGGGCTAGGCTGGTGACTGACTTAATTTCAGGATAAATACAACTCTTACAACTATATGAAATAAGAATCTAGCATTTCTTAAATCCTTTGCATAATTACATTTAAGCCAATATATTTAAGCTAATATATTTCATACATTATCATAGGTAACCTTTTAAAAGAATAAAGCTTCTCAAAGTAGAAAGGAAGGAACTCAGTAAAAAATAGCTTTTAAAAGGAACCTCTTCAGTTCACCCCCCCCTTCAGCCATCTGCTCTCCTCTTTAGCTGTTCCCAATATTTATTGCTCTTTTTAACTCTCTCAGTTTAAGAAAGAAACTGCCTTTAAAAAAGACTTCCCAGAAATGCTCTTTTTCTGCCAGCTAGATGCTTCTCCATTGCTCTTGGCCTTTTTAACCTTAGGAAGAACATCTGGCTCATTTTACTGGGAGGCACATTGGTATCATTTTACTCATTCCTAATTATGTTTATCTGAGTAACCTTGTTCTCAGCCTGTAATTTCCTTTTTATGACTTTGAAAGTTGTTTTCCTGCTATAAATCAAGGGGGGGCCCTTGTCTTAGGAGAATGGCCAAGGTTTTCTAAGCAGCTGGTCTCCTGCCTGGCATGAAACATTTGTGAATTTAAGCCCTTTTTAGACTTTATGAACCTGATCAAAATATAAGCCAATATAAGTCTTGATAAAAAATGCAGTCTATATTCAGATGCCACAAATTGAAAGTGAAGACACTAAACATACTTTTCCTTATTTTTTTGTTTTGTAACACAAGAAAATCTTTTTTTAAAAAACAACAACAACCTTTAAAAAATCAACAACAATATTAAGGAACCAAAAACAATAGAGTGGAAGTAAAATGAACAATGCACCACAGGCTCGTTTGTCTATTAGGAATTACCACTTCCAGTTTTTGATCACAGAACAGCAGTGTGCAGGGATGAGCTCCCACAATCACCTCCCAATGAAGTCCTACTAGCACAGATCAGCTATCAAGCCAAATGTCTTCAGAAGACTACAAGAGAACACACAAGGCACACACTACAGTGGAAAGAACAATACTCTCTATCTGTGGTAACGAAACACAACAATTATGTTAGCTAGCGTGTTGTTATCTTTTGGAGAAAAGAGGATATGTGTGTATTTTGGACCTAGAATGCATTGGAAACAGACACAAATAACAATATATACATTTTAAACAGGTACGGCAAATGCTATTTCTCTATTATTATTTAAACAACAACAACAACCACCTCTTGCCTGCTGCTCTCCCCCCACTCTCAAGTAAGGACCACAGATGAAATAATAATGGAGCAGGTTTGAAATAACCAAGTTATCCTTGATTCAAATTGTACTTCGTTCTTATTGTAGTTACACCCATGGGAATAAAGGCTTTCCATTCACTCAGTAATGAATTTTATGCTAATGCAGGCAAATTCAGTCTCTTGCTTTCCAAAAAATCTGTGTGTGCACTAAGAGACGCATTGTTATATTTAAGCTCACAAATTGAGATATTGATATTTTAATTGATAACCTGCAGGCTCGCACAGGCCTTTTCAAAAGAAGTCAAGCAAGTGAGCAATTCTATGACTAAATCTTTTGAAATCCAAGCAGGTGCTGGACATCAAACAGCTTGTAATATTCCCAATTCTCTTCCCAATACGCTGTACATCAATAATGCTAGAAGACGGAGCCGTCATCTGTCAAAGCCACTAAAAACATTACTGCTTCATTCAACATTATTAGCATTAAGACCAATCTTTTGCAGACTATTAATTCAGAATAGAGCGAGCCGGTTAGGTGATGCCTTTGAGATAGTCCTGTGCGTTACAAAACTTCTAGCCTAACCAAATGAAGTGGGGCCTGCTGTGCAGAGTGCTTCTGCCCAGAGCTCTAGTCAGCTATGCTTTCTTTCATAATACTTATTTCCACCCTCACTTGAGTCTTCTGATTCACCCTGACACTTTGTATTGTGTAACACTGAGCATGCTCAGTCACAAGAATGCAAGATGAGCCTACTGGACTGGGCCAATGGTCCTTCTAGACCAGCATCCTGTTGCCACAGCGGTAAGCCCTCCCATGATTCCCAGTGGAGATAGAATATAGCTGTTGATAGCCCTATCTTCCATGAGTTGGTCTGAGCCTTTTAAGCCATCTAAGTCTGTGGCCATCCTTGGGGAGTGAATCCTCCATTGGACAGAGATTTTATTGTTGTTGTTTTTTGCAGCGGGGGGAGAGGATCTGCCCCCTTAGGCTCTATTCATAAGCATTTTTCAACTTCTACAAAACTTGGGCTTCTCAGTAGCCCCATTTTGGCTACATAACCTGCAAAAACCCTGAGCTCATTAGTAGCGTTTATTATTATACAGTGGTGCCTTGGGTTACATACGCTTCAGGTTACAGACGCTTCAGGTTACAGACTCCGCTAACCCAGAAATAGTACCTCGGGTTAAGAACTTTGCTTCAGGATAAGAACAGAAATTGTGCTCCGGCGGCGCGGCGGCAGCAGGAGGCCCCATTAGCTAAAGTGGTCTTCAGGTTAAGAACAGTTTCAGGTTAAGAACGGACCTCCGGAACGAATTAAGTACTTAACCCGAGGTACCACTGTACATTGAAAGCTGCTGCCTGCTAGGGCTGGCGGGAGAAAGGACAGGACAGCTTACAGCAGGTGGCGCTAGCGGTAGGCAGAACACACTGGACAGAGTAGTTTAAGTGGTGGTGAGAAAGAGGTTGAGGAAGGGGAGGGAAAGCAGCAGCAGCTTTTAAGGGATGAAAGGGGGAAGGAAGTGCAAGACAAAGGGCTGGGAGGTGGCAGAAATTGGCTAAAAGGTGGTGCTGGGGACTTTTTTGTGCTGCATTGCAAGAACGGAAGGTACTGTCTTGCACTGCAGCACTAAAACCAACGTGATCTTGTCGTGGTTCCCCCCCTGCTCCTGCTTTCAATGAATTCAGCACCACCTGCCTCTCCAAAGTGGAGTGTTGGCTATCAGTTTCACAACTAAAACGCAGCAGTGATCGGTTGAAGCATCCTGCATGAATTCTGATTTGGTCAGAGGCAGCAGTGCTTCTGAATACCAGTTGCTGGAAACTGCAGGAGAAGAGAGTGCTCTTGTGCTTGGGTCCTGCCTGTGGGGCTTCCTACAGGCATCTGGTTGGCCACTGTGAGAACAGGATGGTGGACTTATCAATGGGCCACTGGCCTGACCCAGCTGGCTCCTCTTATGATTATTCCTAGGCCACAATCAGAATAAGATAGGTGGATATATTTTTTAAGAGCTTCCTGTGGATCTGTTGTGGGAATCTGTCTGGAAGAAGAATGCAGGAAATAACTGTGTCATCCTGACTGGCTAGGTGTTTCCAGTGTCAAGGAAACAATGCTATTTTTTCTGAAATACAGTACATCCTTCCCTTTCCCTGGAGAGTAATGGGGCAGTGCCAGGTCAAGCAACAGAGACTCCAAAGCAGAAAGGCATGCAGAGAGTGATCATGACATGGAAGAAGGGGAGAGTTTAAGTTCTGGAGCAGGGGTAGGCAACCTAAGGCCTGGGGTCCTGGATCCGGCCCAATCACCTTCCAAATCTGGCCTGCAGATGGTCCGGGAATCAGCGTGTTTTTACATGAGTAGAATGTGTGCTTTTATTTAAAATGCATTTCTGGGTTATTTGTGGGGCATAGGAATTTGTTCATTTCCCCCCAAAAAAATATAGTCCAGCCCACCACATGGTCTGAGGGACGGTGGACCAGCCCATGGCTGGAAAAGGTTGTTGACCCCTGCTCTGGAGGGAAGCGGGAGACTGATTGCTGCTGGTCAGCTAGTGCCCATGTTGTTCTTATGAAAAAGCCACCACTGATATTACTGTCCCACAGACTGTAGGGTACTTGCCTAATCTATTACCCATTAAAAAGGGATGTATATTTTTTGTCTTCTTGAGAAGGTATCTAGGAGATAATGGGCCACTTTTGGTCTTCATTCTGATTTTACCAGGCATTGTGATCCAAAAGCATCTTTCCTCTGTACAAAAGAAGCAGATGGCAGCAGAAAAAGCAATTCAAGTTCGGCAAGAGATCCGCCTGCATGGGTTTAGAACCAACCAGATAATCCATTTTATTAGCGGAGGAAATGCACAGGAGCCCTTGCTCCTTAAACCTTTGCTTCCTTTCGTGAGGTTTATCACCCTTCAAAAATGTTTTTGAGCCTTTGAATAAAAAGGTATTACAATCCTCTCAAATCCAGATTAGCTGCTGTATTACAATGCACTGGAAAACTGCTGTTCAAAATACTCTGGAAATTATAGAATGCTTTTCAAAATAAGTCCTGCCTAACCTATTATCCCAAAAAAGAGGGAATCTTTCTTCCTGACAGATGCATCCAGCAGTTAATACCGAATTTTATTCTTCATTCTGGTTTATCAAGTTTACAGTTCCATTCCTTTTGCCTCCAAAATTATAGTGCAAGCACACTCACTATGACCAAAACCTTGTCAAATGCATTTTTCTCAATTGTTGTGATGCCATAGAATATTCATTACATATAATTGATAAAAACAAGGTCCACTATGGGATATTACAGATTTAGAAAATGCAATGATAAAAGGACAAAGGTTAAGATTATGGAGCAAAATGTATGGAATTATTAATTGCTGTGATATTTCCATTAATACATATCAAAACATGAGTTCAAAACATGAACCTTGTTATTTCAAATGATGTATGGAATTGGGGCTGTGTACAAACTATATATTTAAAGCACATGACTTCCTCAAAGACTTTTGGGAGCTGTAGTTTGTTAAGGGTGTTGGGAATTGTAGCTCTGTGGTGTGGTGGGTAAACTACAGTTTCCATGATTCATGTGCTTTGTATATATGTTGTGTACACAGCCTGGGTGTGGCAAAATGTCCCACATCAATCACTAAGTTTTGTTGATGGTGGTACTTGACAC
Source organism: Podarcis muralis (assembly GCF_964188315.1). Lineage (NCBI taxonomy): Eukaryota > Metazoa > Chordata > Lepidosauria > Squamata > Lacertidae > Podarcis > Podarcis muralis. The sequence goes on from NC_135657.1 coordinate 30,583,684, forward strand.
CTGTCAGACTGAATCAAATATGCTCAGGAGTGGATAACAAATGTAAAACATCAAATGATACATTTTGATCATAATCTAAAATAATGGTTTTCTGGACAAAAAGCTTTACACAGCAGAGCTTCATAATAAAATTAAATATATATTTGTCTCTAAAATAAAAAAGATTCATTTTTTAAAATGTAAGTACTGTATATAAAGTCACAATGTGTTCTAATCAGTCTTTTCTATCCTTCTAAGCAGTGCAGAATGTTATTCATGCAAGCTGTTATTCATTAAGAAATAAAGCAGAACAATTTTTTTTTAAAAAAATGTACATCTCTGTATTAAAAAGTGCTACCAGAGCCATGAAATGGGAATCTAAATTTAAAATCTCAATTTATATTCCAAGCAACCTGGGTACAAGATTTGCATCTGAATACTCATTCAGGTGTGCCAAGGCAAGTTGGAACATCCTTGCATGTGAGACTGATGCTCTGAGTGGGAGAGAGATATCATTCCACAGACTGTCCTAAGAAATACAACATCCCTAATTAAAGAATTGATATGACTGTGTTGCCATATTTAGTTGCCTGTAGCACAAACATAATAACAGTAGCAAAATCTAAACTACTGCCAATGGTCTTTTCTGTTATTTGACGAAGTACTAACCAACTGTATAGAGGTATAAGGGTGTGTACCGGCTGTGTGTGAGCTGAATAAACAAGATGAATAAGGCAGATTCAGTAATCTCTACCAAGTCTAAATGTGATGTCAGTACTCCCTACACACACACACAAACAGAGAGAGAGAGAGAGAGAGAGAGAGAGAGAGAGAGAGAGAGAGAGAGAGACTCATTGCTATACTTGTATACTGTTGTGAATTTGTGGGTGACAGACCTTTTACCCTCTGGACCCAGAAATTTCCAAAGGACATCATTTATAACTCTGAGGAAGCTCCTGGACCCCATGGAATCTCACCCTGCTATGGAGACTGGGGTGGCATGTAACAATAATTTTCCGTGCCATATAACTTTGTTTAATTAGGTGTCTATGTTTCTCTAGGTCCATGGGCAGGAGAGTAGTCCAAAATGTTGAGGCTTTGGGAGTTAGAAGAAATGCAGATTCCTGTGTAGGCATTGAAACAACAATAATGTAATTTATCCAGTAATACCAAATAAAGTGGAACTTAATCCAATTTACTAAAAAGAAGCAAACATCCTGCAGCAAAAGATACAGTACTAAACTATTCTTTCACAGCAATGTTGTCAACATTTAGTGAGAAAAATCATAGCCCTGTTGAAATATAGACTAGATGGGGCTCACTATTTCCCACTATTTCTCTCAAAGAATGGGCACGAAGGGGAAAGGACAATAGAAAGGAAAGATATCGCATCAAATTAGGGGATCTATTGCTAATGTTGACAGACAAGTTATATAAGGACAGTAGACATTTCCCCTTTAGCTTTCCATAGAGATTTCAAAGTACCAAGATTAGTCTCTCAAACCTCTGACTGGAAGAAGGCTAATCTGACTAGATTTTGTGCCTTATTTACTGCAAGCATTTGCAACATTTAATATAATTAAAAACCAGACCACATACCTAAAACTACAGAGAAAGCTGTAAAAGAGTGAAAGCTGTAGAAGAGTGACTAGTGGGGTGCCACAGGGTTCTGTCTTGGGCCCGGTCTTATTCAACATCTTTATCAACGACTTGGATGATGGACTCAAGGGCATCCTGATCAAATTTGCAGATGACACCAAACTGGGAGGGGTGGCTAACACCCCAGAGGACAGGATCACACTTCAAAACGACCTTGATAGATTAGAGAACTGGGCCAAAACAAACAAGATGAACTTTAACAGGGAGAAATGTAAAGTATTGCACTTGGGCAAAAAAAATGAGAGGCACAAATACAAGATGGGGGACACCTGGCTTGAGAGCAGTACATGTGAAAAGGATCTAGGAGTCTTGGTTGACCACAAACTTGACATGAGCCAACAGTGTGACGCGGCAGCTAAAAAAGCCAATGCAATTCTGGGCTGCATCAATAGGAGTATAGCATCTAGATCAAGGGAAGTAATAGTGCCACTGTATTCTGCTCTGGTCAGACCTCACCTGGAGTACTGTGTCCAGTTCTGGGCACCACAGTTCAAGAAGGACACTGACAAACTGGAACGTGTCCAGAGGAGGGCAACCAAAATGGTCAAAGGCCTGGAAACGATGCCTTATGAGGAACGGCTAAGGGAGCTGGGCATGTTTAGCCTGGAGAAGAGGAGGTTAAGGGGTGATATGATAGCCATGTTCAAATATATAAAAGGATGTCATATAGAGGAGGGAGAAAGGTTGTTTTCTGCTGCTCCAGAGAAGCGGACACGGAGCAATGGATCCAAACTACAAGAAAGAAGATTCCACCTAAACATTAGGAAGAACTTCCTGACAGTAAGAGCTGTTCGACAGTGGAATTTGCTGCCAAGGAGTGTGGTGGAGTCTCCTTCTTTGGAGGTCTTTAAGCAGAGGCTTGACAACCATATGTCAGGAGTGCTCTGGTGGTGTTTCCTGCTTGGCAGGGGGTTGGACTCGATGGCCCTTGTGGTCTATTCCAACTCTATGATTCTATGATTCTATGAAAATGAGGTTGGTGAAGGAAGCTTGAGGACAATTATTTATCCAAGTGGATGATTATGACAGGCACTCTCCCCATCATAACCCCCAAACTGAGTGAATTCAGGCAACCACCACCTACTGTTAATTTGTATGTTCCATGGCTTGATGGCTCTCTTAACAGCTGTTTTTTTAAAAAAAATGCTAATTATACAAATGTCTGTAGTGGCAGTTGGAGGTTTAAAATTGCTTTGGATTTATATATGATCACTTTTAGTTTTATTTAATTGAACCAATTCTTATGTTTTCTGTTCTATGATATAAATCGCCTTCAGATCCCATAGTATAAGGCAATAAATAAAGTACAGTGGTATCTTGGGTTACATACACTTCAGGTTACAGACTCCGCTAACCCAGAAATAGTGCTTCAGGTTAAGAACTTTGCTTCAGGATGAGAACAAAAATCATGTTCCGGCGGTGCAGCGGCAGCAGGAGACCCCATTAGCTAAAGTGGTGCTTCAGGTTAAGAACAGTTTCAGGTTAAGAACGGACCTCTGGAATGAATTAAGTACTTAACCCGAGGTACCACTGTAGTAACAGCAGCAGCAGCAGCAGCAGTCTGGAAAATGAAATAATCTGAGTATCATTCAAAAGTAACTATAAATGGCATAATATTGACTTTTAAATCTCCTCTGTGTTAGCTGAGTTTGAAGCTATGACTGATAGTATAGCTTCTAATACAGGGGTCAGCTAACTTTTTCAAGCAGGGGGCCAATCCACTGTCCCTCAGACCTTGTTGGGACCTTATTTTGAAAAAAGAATGAACGAATTCCTATGACCCACAAATAACCGAGAAACATTTTAAATAAAAGTACAAATTCTACTCATGTAATAACACCAGGCAGGCCCCACAAATAACCCTGAGATGCATTTTAAATAAAAGGACACATTCTACTCATGTAAAAACACGTTGATTCCTGGACCGTCCATGGGCCGGACTTAGAAGGTGATTGGACTGGATCCAGCCCCTGGGTCTTAGTTTCCCTACCCATGTTCTAAAACATACAAAACCTTTAGTGGGAATAAAGCAAAGAAGATTTATCCACTGACCTCGTGCTCAATCAATCAATCAATATGGTCCAAGATACAAAACGGTAATACAGCTCTCCCTCCATGACAAAAAGCAAGCATGCTTATCCTTACATAAAAGGTAAGTTCAATATTAAAAGGCAGGCCTCGGGGAGTAACCAGCTCTTCTCTCTTATTGCCTAACCCTTTAGCACAATTTGATAGTCCAGGGAGGAGGGGAAATGCATTTTTCAAAAGATATATATTGCAACACTTTGGGGAAGAAAATGCAGCTTAAAAAAAAAAAAGATGCTTAGAGATTTGATTAACTAGAAACTGTACCAAGGGGTTTCTACACTGAACACACAGGTGACAATAGGAATAAAGCAGTGATTTAGTTTGACAACCCTATTATCAAACTGGAATAGAAGCCATAAAAAGGAGACGCAGATAACAAGCCAATATTTTGTTCTCTTAGCACTGTATTGTGTGCATGGCTTCAAGCATTATCAACATTCAGCAATGGAGAGGTGGGGAGGGGGAGAACTGCTGTTAGGATATGCAACAGGATAGAGTCACTTTGCAGCCTCTGCCTCCTGCCTATACAAGCCTACAATGTCCACAGACAGGGAGGAAAAATGTGTTTGCAAACTTACTACAGTATGGCATATTTCAAAACACTTCTATTATTTCAGCAGTAATATGCTTTCCAGGATGCCATAATGGAGTGGATGGGGGGGGGCAACCAAATCGGGTGTTTATATGCACAGATATGACAGCCTTCAAAAATGGATAATATAATTTCATTTTATTCATGCGACACTAACTCAGTATTATTTTATTTAGGTTTATTACTAGTTGAAATGCGAAAAACTGTCTCCGAAAGAAGAAAAACGCAAACCTTGCAAACGTGTTATTATAGAGTAAGAAAGAATCCTACATAAACTAGGCCGATTTTGAAAATTCTTCTTATCTCCAGTGTTTTTATTCTACATACAAAATACTTTGCACCTATCTGTTAATACTGAACATTTGTGTATGTATATACAAGCAACAAGCTACAATACAGGTGTAATTCCATAAATATTTGCACCAGTGTTTATGCACAGATCAAGATAAAAAATTGACACAGTAAAGGCCAATGAAACCAATTTTCCTGACCTTCAGCAATACCAATTATATCCAAATCATTCCTGACAGATCATCTAATTATCCTTTTTTTAAAGCCTCCAGTGTTGAACATCTACATGTTCACATGAATATTTGTTCCTCTGCCAAACCATTCTTGATAGACAATTCTTCCTGGTTATTAAAACCTTAATTATCCATCTTCCAACTTAAACCTGTACCCTCCCTTCTCACCACTAACCACAGGAAGTAACTTTCCCCATCTGTCCATATTTAGGAACATAACAAGGAAATAACAAACGTAATTTCTGGAGCCAGGGGCTAAAGGAAAAGAACAACCCCGCCCCTCTATCACAGACACACTATTCGTTTTTAGAAGCCAAGCAGGGGCTCTGAACAAATTTCACAGGTGTTGTTTGTACAGCACACTAAACTGTAACTTAGTATTACGTGCACAAACAAGAATAAACTGCATGGGTATTAAGTTAGAAAGAAGTATCAATAGAGTTTTAATTTCCACACCCTGCTTGCTCAAATCTCCTTTTGGCGAAGCTTGACAAGTGGGACACAGAAAATCAGTCACAGGTACTCATTTTTCTATTCGACAATGCATATCTTTAAGACATTTTTTTTTACTACTTGTATTATCATTATCTGTAGAACCCCAGAGTTGTTTATACTGTTTGTTTTTTGTAAACTCTGAAAACCAATAAAATACAGTTATGAAAGAAGAGGAAGGAAAGATGTCAGAGAATCAATGGGGGCTTTGGACTACTGAAGGGCAACAAACCAAGGAAAAGCAACACTGAAGATATATTGCCAAAATATTACATTGTAAGACTGTCACACACATTCTATAGGACTGAAAGTGATACAGTTCAACACAGTGCCAATGAACATGATCCCTCCATCTTCACACAAAAGTGAGCACCTACATAGGGCAATTCTTTTCAGTTGGTTAGTTGTGCTGAACACTATCCCTAATAGAAGTTCCTGCAGAAAAAGGTTTCAGAGCAAATCAATAGGTCCAAAAGCAATAATTCACCAGGATCAGATACAGTTTCATCCAGGGTTTTGAAGAAACTTAGATGTATGAAATTGTTCAATGACTGAAAATGATATGCAGTCTCCACCCCCCACCCCCCCAACCCCAATTGGCCTATGTACTGGAAGGTTAAGAAGTAGATAATGCACTACAAATTCTTGGAATAGGCTTGAGAAATGATCCTGGAAACCAGGAGTACTATTTCAGATGCCAGGACTGAGGAGGACATATTCTCAGCAAAGTTTAAATGGAAGCAATCTTTTTTTATACATTCACATTTAAATTTCAAAAAAGCAGTTTATTTTAAGGGCATTTGTTTGTACCTCAGAATAAACTACATTAATGTTATTACTATTCAGGCAAGGACTCATATTTGCTGGACTTGTCAAGAAATGCCAATTGGCGGAAAGACTGAAGGATAGAGGAAAAGCAGAAACAGTCTGTTCTCATGGGCATGTTTTCAATGAGGCACTGCAAAGCATGTGAGAGGGTCATGGGCACACATTTTGATAAAAAAAAACAGGTGAGAACAAATGCAGGCAGGGTGGGGGGAATAGAGACAATAAATACATTCAGGATAGTTAACCCGGGGCGGGGGTCATATTCAGAAGAATCAAGTGGTGTCCAGTCCCCTTGGAATTGTACCACTTCAGAATGAAAATACAGTGGTACCTCGGGTACTTAATTCGTTCCGGAGGTCCGTTCTTAATCTGAAACTGTACTTAACCTGAAGCACCACTTTAGCTAATGGGGCCTCCCGCTGCTGCAAATAGAAGGCATGGGGGGGGGGGTGACCTGAATTGGCACTGCAGCAGCAGGGAGAGGGTTAAGGGGCTTTTTTCCTCCCATGTCAGACTGGTCCCAGTTTTGGATCCCCCACCCCAACACCTGCAATTTACTTTTAAAAAACCTTCCACATAATAGTTAATTGTGTGAATGGAACATCTAAGTTTGGCTCTAGAGAAAGGTGAAGTGGAAAGTCATTAAATGAAGTAAAAAAATATACCAGATATTATCTGACAAGTAATAAATATTTTAAAAAGATATAAGATGTTTTACCTTCCACATCAAGGCACCTAGGTGGGCTATCTGACCAGATAAGGTTATACATGCACTCAAGGAACTCTGTCCCCTCTAGTTTATATCCAGGAAAGCACTGAAAATATATCATAGTTCCTACTGGGAAGGAGGACTCGAACTCAGATATGTTAATGTAACTATGAGGAAGAACCAATGGCCTCAGGCAACCTGCAAATTAAGAAGAAGGAGGTATCTTATTATGAGACGCTTATTTTTAAAATATCCCAATTACAGCTATCAGACTAAAATATATATTCCCTTCTCTCCCCACAGCGAATGTTACTCCTGCTCATCTGACTCGACTCTCAGATTCATGTACCAGATCACTAGTCCTACTTGTTTAGCATACAGCTGTTGCGAATTACAGTATACCATCTGCAAAATCAGCATAGGATTAATTAAAAATGGCAGCATTTTCTCTTTTTCTACATTCTGCCCCTCCCCTTCAGTTTCTAGTTTAATAATTATTCTTTTTCACATGAAAGCCTTCATTTTTAGACCGAAACTTAACAAAACAATTGCTTATTCACTTCCAAGGTGTGATACTCAACATCTTATATATCTTGTAATCGGTGCATGCAGTTAAGAAAGGAATATTGGCTAGTTCCAACTAGTTGCAGTGGGTCTGAACATCCACACTAAGAAGCTTCCACAGTTACCCACTAGCTGCAAAAATATTTAGGCAAGCAAATGGATGCTGCTTGAAAGGAGAGCTTTGTAGTGGGCAGCAAACTTTATTCTTACTTTCTCCATCAAACAAGGCTCAAAGATTCGTAAAACGATCTCAATGAGCACCACGTGTATTTTGTGGGCCTCCTATTCTGAGCTTCATTTAATATAATAAATTTAATGTACTCATTAAATACACTAACATATTTTTAGCTGGCAACAAAAGATCCCCAATGAGGATATTTCAAATAGGAACTTATAGGTTGCACCCAGTGTTAGCCATCATAGTCAAAGTATTTCCATTGAAGTTAATAGACAAAACTAACTTCAGTCAATTCATTTCAGTGGATCTACTATGAGTAGAAATTAATCCAATACAACCCTATGTGAACATACCAAAAAGGTACTCAATTCTGTGACTTTTGTGACTTTGCCATTATACACACACAACAGTATATTATCTGCTTTGAGGGGTACACATGGTTTAAGTTTGTTTACAGTGTCAAAAGGCACTATGGCCTTGTCTATTATTTTGTCTATTATCCAGTCGTAGTGCAATTTGTGCTCCCTCAGCCAAGTGTAGCCCATTTATTGTAATTTGCCCTGCTTGGAAACTTTAGGTAACAGGGCATGGCAGATCCTCACCTGACATGGATGGGAATGTCAGTCATCTATCTGCACTGGCATCCAATTCTACAGCATGATACAAGCTCCAGATTTACCTCAGAAACCGCCTCTCCTCCTTATGCTACATTTTTTTCCTAGACACCAAGAATACATTCTTACCACCTGTGCAGATGCTTATAAATGACACTAAGGCATTCTTGCAGGCCGCTTCAGAAATATGCAACTTTCTTTTTCTGGACATGTGGGGCTGCCTTTAAAGTACAGAAACTTAACTGCAAAGGAATGCTGCCACCTTGATGTTGGTGATCAGAGTATGTAAAACCTCTTCTTCACCAGCTTTGTGTTTCCAGGACCAACTGAAAGTGTAGGTTTTGACCGAAAGTACAATTGGGGACCAAGTTATTTGAAGGACTTACACCCAAATGGGTCTTTCCCAAGCACGAATATTTGCTCATCTTTGTTTCCTTGGTCAGTGCCATGGGAGAGAAGGCCTTATTTGTGGTTGCCCCAGTTTATGGAGCGCTCTCCCCGTGGAAATGGAGAGTGCCTCAACTTCTCAAATTTATAGGAGGGTTTATTTCAGGCAGCTTTCCCCCCTCTTTGAAGTCTTTATTTTATGAGCTTAAAATAGAAAGCTACTTTAAGAAGTATAGCTCTTTAGCAGCGAGAATCTGCACAGCTATTTATTTTTAACCGACCTGTGTTTTAAAAACGTTTGTACAGTTGCCATTTTAATTATATAGCTGTGTTTTAAAACTGCATTGTGTTTTTATGATACATAGGGTGCCTTGAGTGGGCTATACCTAAACAGGCAGTCTATAAATAGATTTTATAAGCAAAAATACAAACACCTCTCCCTTCTAGGAAAAGAACAAGAGAATGGGAGCATGCCTTAGGGCTCACTTTTTCCTTACCTGCTCTCCAAGACTTTTAAAATAAAATATATCTGCTCATTTTCACTTATGGCAGGAAAGCATAATAGACACTGCATAACTCCACCAAAAGTAAAATCTGAAACCTTTTTAAAAAGTTTAAAACCTAAAACAAAGCAGTCCACACCTGAAAATAAAGCTTTCCCTGTCTAGCAACAGGGGCAACTAAAATGTAGCTAGAACTATTCTCTAAATATATATGCAGAAAAGTTATTCAGTGTACAGTAAAGGTAAAGGGACCCCTGACCATTAGGTCCAGTCACGGACGACTCTGGGGTTGCGGTGCTCATCTCACTTTATTGGCCGAGGGAGCTGGTGTACAGCTTCCGGGTCATGTGGCCAGCGTGACTAAGCCGCTTCTGGCGAACCAGTGCAGCACACGGAAACGCCGTTTAACTTCCCGTCGGAGCAATACCTATTTATCTACTAGCACTTTGATGTGCTTTCGAACTGCTAGGTTGGCAGGAGCAGGGACCGAGCAACAGGAGCTCACCCCGTTGCGGGGATTTGAACCACCGACCTTCTGATCAGCAAGCCCTAGGCTCTGTGGTTTAACCCACAGCGCCACCCGCGTCCCTTCAGTGTACAGTAGGCATATGCAAACTTTATACAAATCTAACATCTTCCATCCACTCTTTAGGGGGCATTTTATCTTCTGCGGTGATGTGCAAGTGGTCATCCTAAAACAGAAGTTGACTTTTTTTTCCCCACACCTGTGGTTGGTGCAAGACATAAAAGTGGATGTGGCCAGAGACATAAATGGACAAAGTAATGGATGTTACTTTTTGCTTTGTATAGTAAAGCTACATTTCAGCCACTCAAAAGCCAGAGGTTTCTATCCACACACTGCCCCGCTCCCTGCATCCTTCATCCAGGCAAGCAGAAGACACTGCCACAGTTCAAGGACACCTTGCAGACAGGCAAGAGTATTTGAGGAATGCCCAGTACAGTGTGTAGGGAGAGAGGTAGGGCCTTGGGACTGAGCATGGCCTGGGAAGAGTCCTGAAGACTGGGTAGAGTAGCCAGAATGCTGAGCTGAGGTTCCCTACCTTTGTACTAAACCAAGTGGTATGCAAATATGTTTTTTGCCCATGTTCATTGAAAAAAAGTCATTTGGCAAAAGGTACTGTATTACTGTACTAAGAACTATAGGTAACCCTTATCTCTTTCAGCAGTAAAAGAAATAAGAAATGAGAAAGATAAATAGGCAAGTTACACTGAGACAAGGCGTAAGGTCTATAAAAGAGGATGTTCTGGTGTACTAAACCTTGACAAATGGGCAGATTATCCCACGTTCCATCGTCTTGACACACTGAAACCATGTTGTCTAAATCAGGGTAACGGATCTGGAATCCTTCATGACAGCTGATTATTAATTTATCTCCAGTCCCGTATGTCTTGTTATGAACCTCTGCATCTTCAACAACAGGTGCAAGGCAATCTGTGGCTTCATAAAGAAATTATATATTATTAACTTAAACGTCAAATGTTGACCAGCTATGTGAAAACACTCTTACACAAAGTCAACCCACAATAGCAGTTATACTATAAGAATCTGCGAATTTTTGTGCCTAAGCTGATTTAACACCACCCTTCCATTAGCATCGAGACTATTATAGGATATTACATCCTGTGCATTATAGGCAAGTTCTCAACAATATATTGTATGTATAGTTAAACTACCTTTACAGCAAAATAAAAATACAACCACTCCATTAACAATATTACTATAAAGAGTAAAAAACAACAACTGGAGGTATAATATGAAGAAGAGTTTGAATTTTTTAAAAAATTATTATTATTATTATTATTATTTACTGGGGGGAGCACTGGCAGCAATGGTGCCTACCTGAGAGGTGCCGGAATTGCACTCCGGCTGAAAAAAAGCATTGTTCACATACCAAACTTATCTGCTACAGTATTAGACTAACTGAAAGGTAGTAATATGTCTTCCCTTTTATGAAATGTATTTTCAAATTATGTATAAATTTATAATGCGTCAGTCACATCCATCCCCGTCCTCAGTCATCTTCAAACCTCAGAGCGCCTCCACAGCATCAGATTACAGTGGTGCCTCGCAAGACGAAATTAATTCGTTCCGCAAGTCTCTTCGTCTTGCGGTTTTTTCGTCTTGCGATGCACGGTTTCCCATAGGAATGCATTGAAAATCAATTAATGCGTTCCTAGGGAAACCGACTTCAGACCAGGTCCAGGGACAGTCTGTCCCCCGACCTCTTCTGAAGGCTGGGGGGGGGACGGGGGGACAAGGGCTTTTCTTCCCACTGCCAGCCTTCAGAAGGCTGTTCTGAAGGCTGGCGGTGGGAAGAAAAGCCCTTCTTCCCACCTCCCGCCCCGCAAGCTCCGGGGACAGGAGGGCTTTGCTGCCGACCGCCAGCATTTTAAAAGCCCCTGCTGTCCCGGGGCGATTTTAAAATGCTGGCGGGCGGGAGCGAAGTCTCCGCTGCCCCGAGGAGATTTTAAAATGCTGGGGGTCGGCAGCGAACGCTTCGCTCCCGCCCGCCAGCATTTTAAGATCGCCCGGGGCAGCGGAGAAGTCTCCGCTGTCCCGGGAAGGCAGGCGGGGGGAGCAAAGACTTTTGCCCCCGCCTGCCTTCAGAAGAGGTCCAGGACCTCGTTCCGATGCCCGGCGGCGGGGTGAGAGGTTCCCGCCCCCCCGCCCCACTTCGGAGCAGCGTTCCGAAGCGGGGCGGCTGGGGCAGGTGTTCCCGCCCTCCCGCCCCGCTTCGGAGCAGCGTTCCGAAGCGGGGCGGCTGGGGCAGGTGTTCCCGCCCCCCCGCCCCGCTTCGGGGCAGCGTTCCGAAGCGGGGCGGCTGGGGCAGGTGTTCCCGCCCCCCCCCCCGCCCCGCTTCGGGGCAGCGTTCCGAAGCGGGGCGGCTGGGGCAGGTGTTCCCTCCCCCCCGCCCGGCTTCGGAGCACCGGGAGAAGCGATCTCCCTGCAGCCCCTTGCTTCAAAAGAGGTCCGGGGGCAGCGGGGAAGAAGCGCTGCACTTCCCGCTGCCCCCGGACCTCTTTTGAAGCAAGGGGCTGCAGGGAGATCGCTTTTCCCCGCAAACCCTTGCTTCAAAAGAGGTCCGGGGGCAGCGCGAAGCGCTTCCCGCTGTCCCCGGACCTCTTTTGAAGCAAGGGGCGGTGGGGAGAAGCGATCTCCCCGCAGCCCCTTGCTTCAAAAGAGGTCCGGGGGCAGCGGGAAGCGCTTCCCGCTGTCCCCGGACCTGGGGCTGCGGGGAGAAGATCGCTTCTCCCCGCCGCCCCTTGCTTCAAAAGAGAAGACCCGCTGTCCCCTGGGCAAGCTTCGTTTTGCGAAGCAAGCCCATAGGGAAATTCGTCTTGCGAGGCAACTCGAAAACGAAAAAACCTTTCGTTTTGCGAGTTTTTCGTCTCGCGAGGCGTTCGTCTTGCGGGGTACCACTGTATTTCAAATCCCTATTTACTTCTTTGCATCACAAGTGGCATTAAAAGGAGTGTTTGCATATTTATACTTTAGTTTCCTTCTGCTCCACATTACTATGAATTAGTTTACTCATTCCCTTTCCCCCCCTTTGTGATTTACACAAGAGTCTATTACAAGCTGCAGCACAAAAGGACATTTAAGGTCAGGAGCTCAACTCCCACCTCAGCTCTATATCTATCCTATAGATTAGTCATAAAGAGTGTATGTATCAGTTGATTAATAGCAGCAGAGGCTCCTGCATTCTTAGCTGGAAAAGGGGCTGGGGAGGGCAATTTTCACAGGTTCCCATCTCAGCAGCAGCCCCCAGCACTGCATCCGACAGCACTCTGGTTGGCCTCCTAATTCCCTTTTTGGGAAACCAAGGAAAATCTGTGATATGCTGATGTTTGGTTTGTGCTGGGTGACGTGAGCGGTCTGCTGAAATAATCAGTTACAAATTTTATGGATTTATTGATTTATTTTGGTATTGTACTGAGTGCTGTTTGTACTGATTTGCATTTTATAGTTTCATTGATTTATTGCGAACTGCCTTGCAATCATAGTACAGAGCTGCCTATAAACGGAACGAATCAATACTAAATTGTGGGTGTGAGAATCCTGTTCCACTGTGCAGGTCAATGCTGAGGCTGGGTTTGGCTGGGATTCCCAGTTTAGAATCCGCCATACCTCTCAGGTGGCAAAAAGGTCAATTTATTTAAATTGCTCCCCCTCAGACCTCTTCCTAGGCCAAATCAAGCACACATAAGCCTCAGGTTCCATTGACTTGCATGACGGCTGGTCCTTTGAAATGTTCCAGAAATCTTAAAAACAAATATTTTTTTTTCTTCAGAAAGAAAACCAAGGTAGAGCAAAGATTCCTATCTTTTCTGCTAACTTTTTTTTTCCAACCTCCCTAGGCTCAGGTGACACATACACACCAGGAGTACACAGCAACATTTTGTCGCAGAGCACCACTTGCTTGTACTCTAATATTTTTAAATACAGTACATAATAACAAAACCACTTAAGAAGGGCTTGTAGCTGCTGGGTGACCTTGGGCCAGTCACACTTCTTTGAAGTCTCTCAGCCCCACTCACCTCACAGAGTGTTTGTTGTGGGGGAAGAAGGGAAAGGAGAATGTTAGCCACTTTGAGATTCCTTCGGGTGGTGATAAAGCGGGATATCAAATCCAAAACTCTTCTTCTTCTTCTTCGTCAAGTGCTATAAAGGATACTAGGTGTTCTATGTCGGCTCTTACTGAACTGTGCCTGTTTTTTTTTTATCAATTTCTTTTTATACGTTACATTTCTATTGCATTCCTTTCTCCAAATTAGTCTTTGAGAACTACAATAGTCAAGTAAGGTTATTTAGACTGAGAGGTAACACAATTTGCCCAAGGCCACTCAGCAGTCTTCTTAGGTAAGTGGAAACTGTGAAACACAATTTCCTCACGCACAATGCCAGCACTCTACCCCACTGCATTATGCAGTGTGGGGAGGATATAGGGCATGGACTCTATCCACAGCAAGCAGTGGGGAGGGGGCAGAAGACCAAAGAAGCAAAACTAAGAGAGGAAGAAAGCACAGCATCTTTGATCTCAAGAGTGACATATACAGACCAACTGTGAGCAAAAACATCAATGAATACATCATTGACTTGTGGCTTGCTGTTGTCTTGGAGTCTTGCTGTTCCACAAATAGACACGGAACACAACTGAGGTGAAATATGAGATTTTCATTTTCAAAAGCAAGAAACATTGATCCTGTTATACAATGACTTCACTCTCATTTATTTCAGATGATGGCTTGTAGATTGCACCATTTTAATTGTGTGGATGCTGGCCAGAAACACTGCTTCTTTCACTGAGCTGTTAGTGGACTGCCATCCCTGCAAATAGCTTCTGCTATTAAACCAACTTCAAAGCTTCAGCCAGAGGAGACTTGTTCAAGAAGGAAAGTCTGCTGAACACGTATGTACAAAGGATGAAACTGTACAGTTTGTTTTTTACCCAAGACTCTAAAATATTTGGGGGAAAACCCTGTAACTACTAGCTCCCACTTTAGCAACTGGGGTAAGTAAATACATATTCTATATAGAACAGCTCAAAGTTAAAACAGAAAATTTAAAACTCCTCATTTGCTGAAAAGATGCTTAGCCCCTCTATTTTCTCAGTAAACACACTGTTGAAAGCCCAAAACACAATCTCTAAGCGGCAATGGAAATGAATATTAACATGCTTTTCTCTAGACTATTTCTTTTAACTATGATATCTGTGCCTTAAGATATGCAAGAAGCAAAACAAAACAAACCCAGCTTTAGCAGATCAATGTGGTGCTTACCTTTTAACAAAGATAAACAGAGAAAATGCAAGCTCTGAAATCCCCAAGTGTAATATTCTGTTATGACAGAAGTATAGCACTAAGACATCCAACATTAACGAGCCTGAGAGGTACTTTGCACATTACATTTTGCACATGACCTAGTCCACTGTGGCCATGCACAGAGCCCTGTTTGTCCCCCCTTCTCCCACTTATGGATGTAAGTAACACGAGGGTTGTTAGGGAATAATAGGTCTGTGTGCATCATTCATATGCCCACTCAGCCATCCTCTGCCGCGTCATGCAAGTTACTTGTGTTCCATAACATGCATACACACAAAAACCAGAGAAGGGGGAGGAAGCAACAGTAAAGACAGCATCACAATGTATAGGGCTAGTGAAGAGAAGAGGCATAAGCAAAGCAAAACATTCAAATTCTGCTCCCTCTAAATAATAAGTTGAGTCAGGACATGAGTGCTGCGAGATTAGTAAGTGCAAATATATTGTGTTTTCTGTTTCCCTGTAGATTGATCACACTTGAACTATTTACACAACACAGATGTTTGTACCTCCTGTCCCCTCTACATTTGAAACTGCTCAGAAAGGTGTGCTTTTCTGTCAGTGAATAGAAGCAGTCTAAATCCCCAGCTTCTTTTAGTCTTAACAAGAGCATAGCCAAGATTGTGTCTTGAAAAGCAGTAGCATATGTTAGTTTGCTATGTTGTCAAATCACCTATTTGCCTGGTTTTGGCTCCAGTTTGTAATTTGAGACAGCATGACAAACTGAGTTCCTTTTCTGGGAGTACTTTTCTCTGGCTAGGAATGTAAAAAAACCACAATGCTTCTGAGCTTGTGCAGTGCAATTGTCTTCCTAGAACGGGTTCCTTGTATACTGAAAGGATTGTAGCAAAGCTAATGTTGTCCCACCCAGTCTTGACATATCAAGTACCAGAACTGTTTGCCCAATAGACATTTAGCGCAGAATTTCCATACTTTGTTCACTCACTTTTTACAGGGCATCTGTATGACATACTGATGTTTCCCCTATGCTCATTCCATACTCTGCCCCCCAACAGAAGAAAATCCAACTAATGGAACAGTCACACAATCATCCCAAGGGTAGATTGACATGGGTTGGTCCAAGACATTTTGGAGGCTGCATTTTCACATGCAGGGGAAACTCACCGAGGGTTTGAGACCCATCGGCTACCCTCACCTGGTTTAGCTGGCCAGTCAAAGCAATTTCCCAAGGTGTGGCTGCTGCTGCATGCTGACAGCTTCTAAGAGCCACAGGTGAGAACTGAGTGCAGGATGGGGACCAAAGGTGTACAAACTACCCCAGAAGAAGCACAATGTGACCTCCGCCAAAAGTAATGCCCCTCCCCTAACACCCATACACCCTGAAAATGTATGGCAGGATTATTCCTAAAAGGAGGAGTTAAGCTCAAAAGTGTTTATTCCTGATATAGATACCTCGGTTGATAGTTAGCGGTAAAATCTATTAGCAATCTATCAATGCAACTCAACTTGTTTTTTAGGTATTCTTCTACCAACGAACCCAGGATATGGTTTGATCAAAAATTTACAAGTGAATAGTAAGACCTCGTGACCTGTATGTGTTATCTAATCCAGACAACTACAACTAATCCAGAATGCAGCAGCTACACTGGTGATTGGGACTGGCCGCCGAGACCACATAACACTAGTCTTGAAAGACCTACAGTGGCTCCCAGTACATTTCTGAGCACAATTCAAAGTGTTGGTGCTGACCTTTAAAAGCCTAAACGGCCTTGGTCCAGTATACCTGAAGGAGCGTCTGCACCCCCATTGTTCTGCCCAGACACAGGTCCAGTGCCAAGGGCCTTCTGGCGGTTCCCTCGCTGTGAGAAGCCAAGTCACAGGGAACCAGGCAAAGGGCCTTCTCAGTAGTGGCACCCGCCCTGTGGAACACCCTCCCACCAGATGTCAAAGAGAAAAACAACTACCAGACTTTTAGAAGACATCTGAAGGCAGCCCTGTTTAGGGAAGCTTTTAATGTTTAATAGACTATTGTATTTTAATATTCTGTTGAAAGCTGCCCAGAGTGGCTGGGGAAACCCAGCCAGATGGGCGGGGTATAAATAATAATAATAATAATAATAATAATAATAATATATTATTATTATTATTATTATTATTATTATTATTATTATTATTATATCAGATTGTTTAAAAATGCTGCTGTGGGTTTTGCCACCAATATGATATACAAATCTGTCTTATCAGTCTGAGCAGAGGATGTGGTTCAGTGTTTTTGGCGCTGCAAATAAGCAAATGTTTGTGTTTCCTCATTGACAGCAATTCCAGATCACATCAGAGCATTGGTGGGAGGCCAGGAGGGGGCAGCACATGCTTACACTGAGAGTAAGTGGGGGCCACATCTAGGCGCCTAGAAGGCTGGAAGCAGGGGTTTTTTACTTGCTAAAAATAACGAAAACATAATTACAAGGCTGTAATATGCAATCTTACATTGTGGATATGCGGATACATCATTTGCCGTCCCCAACCATTTAAGGGTTCTGCATATACTGTCGCTTCATCCTTTACCTTGATACTATATGACTTCCAGTGCCAATGTCTGCAAAGGTGTGTGGGCATGGACAAAGAACAGTGCACAAGTGCAAAGCAAAACATAAATAAATACCTTTCATGAGATTACTACCACAGCATAAAATGCACAACCATCATTCTAAAGAAAAATTGTCTTCTAGGCCTAAGAAAATTTGATTCTGTTTGCCTTCAGAATGTAATAATGTGGAAAACAAACTTAGTATGCACACAAAGCTTGCTAACCTGAAGCAAGAAAGATAAAGTGTAAAGTGTGGCAAAGAATCTCAAATATAGTGTCACTGCCATGCAGCTAATGATCATGGCCCAAAGAAAACAGAACAACCTGCAATCCCAAAATCATTGGGTTCTACACATTATTCAGCTGATAGAAACTAGGAAGGCTTCTGATTCTGATTGACTTCTTTGAAGAGCTGGTGCTCCTCGTGATTTCACTATTCTCATAATACACTATTGCTTGGGACTCCATGCTACTGATGACAATACCTTGTCATTCCCCTCTTTTGAACCATCACAAATGTCCAAAATATCTATGCCAATTTTGCTTTAGCCAATGGCAACTTATGAAATAAACATTTCACACCTCCAGTTAGGCCAATACCACCTTGTTGGCAGCTGCAACACAAGGAGGAGACTTAAAACATGACAATACTTGAAGTGTCACAGAGGAGGAAAAACCGGTTCCCCACCTCTTTGCCCCACGCCCACGCCCACCCCCAATGTTCAGTTGATCTAATTTGCTGCAAATGCATGTATTGCTCATGACAAGGGCTTGATCAACACTATTAAAATACATAGCAAGCTGATTCTTCCAGCAAAACGGTATCTGAACATTTTTAGTGGTGTGTTTATCCATGTTTGCACATTTATGCACAAACACACTAAAGACAGCCCATGTTTTTAAATTTCTTGATCACAACATTATCACTGACAAGCACCCAATAAATCAAAGAGCTGGAGTTTTAGTGCATGTTGTTTAATAAATGGTGAAGCTTTTCCACAGACAAAGATTTTTTCCAAAACTACTGCTGGCAAGAGCCAGAGTTAGACCAGCAAAAATTGTCAAATATGTCTGAAACAGAAAATGAGCATAAGAAAATTGAACTAATTACATACAAAAGAAAACAAGTTCTTTTATTCCCACAGATGTGTTCCTAAATATAGAAGTAAAATTGCATTATTACTGCATTTTATAATCTGGCTGCCATTCTTTTCCGAACCCAAATGAATAATTTACAACATCCCCCGCAATACATAACTGATTTAATACTCCATTTAACACATACCCTTATCATCATTATAAATTTAACCATAATGCCCAGTAAAACGTAACATTAAAATGTTACAAAGAGCATTCATTTGTCAGAATAGTAATTAAATACAACTAATAACATCAGATGAACTTTTCATCTGTTCATTAAGATGTATCAAGAGACTCCTGAATCTTCTGCCCCAATTCAGAGCCCACCAAACACACAGGGATAAGAATGTACCAAATTTGTCAGCACACAACATTCTTTATAAATATTTTAACTCTAATGATTGTTTGCTCAAGAGGAATTGAAGGTTTTGCCTGGGGAACCCAGGATGACCTGGAATACTATTGGTCAGAATGAAAATGATATTGCATTTATTGCCTGGATTCAGCTAGGTCTCCAGTTTCCACTTGTTGTAAAAAAGTCTTCTCAGAAAGAAAGAAAAAATGGGCATGATCCTGTGAGCTGGAAGCAGAGATATGATAGAAATATGGAGTTTTCACAAGCAAAGTTTGTCAGCAGTAAATAGACTTACCTTCTTGGAGGCACACGGGTTTCTCGCTTGGCTTCCAGCTGAGGGAGCCGTTGAAATGTCTCTCACAAAGCTTTTTGGATGGGCCCTTAAGCCTGTATCCCTCTTGGCAATGGAACCGGACTACTGAACTTTCAAAGAAAACACCTGCGCCAGGCATCTTGTATCCATATTCAGGGAATCCAGGATCAGCACAGGCATGGAGTTCATCAAAACCTACGTCAACAAAGAGGCAAAATATTTGATGTTTGGTCAGAAATGTAGACAGTGTTCTTCCCATCTCCAACATCTGCCAAACTGAGATTCCAAGGCAATGTTACAGTCATATTAGTTTCATAAAGTGACAAGTGGGGTCTGCAATAAAATACCGCTGCTAATTCCCAGGTTACTCTATGTGTTAACTTTGTTTTGCCAATATACAATCCTCTCCACTGCCAGGCCATTTTAATCCCATTTCCAACTTCCAGCCTTTGTTTGCTAAAATTACGTCTTTTCAAAAACGGTGTTCAAGGCAGTCAACAGCAGTAAAATACAGATTAACAGGGTTTTTTAAAAAGCAAATAAAATGCATCAATGAAACTAATGGAGACAACAGCCAGTTTAACAAATTTCAACACATTTACTCTGGCTGTAACAAACTCAATCAAAGCCCTGTCTGAATAAATCTCTGCCTGTTGGTGGAAGCTCATTAGAGAAGAGGTTAGGTGGGTCTTCTATGGTAAGTTGCCTGTAGATGCAGCTACCAAAAAGGTATTTCTCTTGAGTTTCCAACAAATGAACCTCAGCTTTTGGTGGGAGAGAAAAAGGAGCGTCCCTCAAAGATCTTAAAACATGAGCAGGATGAGGCTCTTACGGAAGAATATGCTCTTTCACTGCAGCAACTTTCCCTCTGATCCCTCTCTTTGCTGACTGCCTTTCAAAGGCTTTTTCTCATCCACAGACATTGAACCCCTGACCTCAAGAACCCCTCCCTTGAACTCTCTCCCAGGTTTCCAACTCCATGTTTCTCCTGCACCCACCCCCATTCTGACCTAACTTTTTGTCTTCTGCCACATCACTTTTAACACCAAAGTTACATTTTAGAAGTCTCCCCACCTTTGCACACATGTACACCAGAGGTAGCAATGTGCAATGCTTGTGGACTTCCCATGTACATCTTAGAGTAGCAGCAATTATCATCAGATAGGATCCTGCAGACACTGTTACCTACATACTTATCCTGGTACCCTGATTTCAGCCAAGTGTTTTGTTCTACAGCACAGTTTTGGTTTCCTGTCAACAGCAGATTTCTGCCTGACTTCTACCAAGCTGCAATGGAAGCTGGTCCATTAGGGCAAATGTGACACCATCCTCAGCTCACCAGAGATCTCTCTGCTAAGCTGTCTCAGAGCCTAGTTTCTAGGGCTACCTGAGCTTTATTTAAAACCTGGGCTGGAAATACTCCAGACTCTGGCAGGCTGAGATTTTGAGCAAGGAAAAAGCAAACAACAAAAAATTGTTTTTGTGAAACCTAATGTAATATTAGGAAAGTGAGAAAAACAACCATAAAAACAGTATGTTGACATGTTAAACTCCGGAGGTAAGGAACAACTATATCAAGGAAAGAAGGCTGGAGTTACAGCAGTTTCTTAGAAGGCTTACAAGCAATTGCATTTTTACTCTCAACCAGAGAAGAGCCCTTCTCAAACTGATCTTTTTTACTGCTGCCCAGAAAAAGGAAAAACAACTTCCTTTGTAGGAGGAAAACTCAGTTAAAGGTGCAGAGAGGGCCAATTGACACAGCTACCAACCTGTCTATTGTTAAACCGGGAATTCAATTGTTTAACTAAAAAGGTCAGAAGACCTGCATGTGGGCCCATACTTCATGCACAAAATATAATGTTGTGACAGATACTAAATCCCTGTGATTCTTGCACTTCAAAAAGGAGCTGATTGCAGCACATTGTGTGATGCATGTGTTTTGCCTCCAAGATTGACCCACCAATGCCTGAAACCACATACCTCCGCAGTAGCCTCTCTGACCACTGCCTTTAAAGCTGACAATTCTATGATTCTATTATGATCTAGTTGAGATTCTTGCATTGCAGGGGGTTGGGCTAGATGACCCTCAGAGTCCCTTCCAACTCTACAATTCTAGATTCCATTAATATTCTCTCTGTGTGTGAAAATCTCAATGTGTCTATGCCCATATCAGATAGGAAATTCCCCGATTTAAGCTGGGAGAGTGATCATGCTGCTCAGGTTTACATGCTGGATTTCATGCACATTCATATAACCTCTTTCCTCTGCATGGGCATCAAGCGGCCTCAGAGATGAGGCAGCTGCACTACGTGTGAGCAGGAAAGGGAAGCAAGATAAATGGCAGACCAATCAGGGGAGTAATATCTGTAGTGTGGTAGGGTCAGCAACATGATTCAGTGCCAGGCTTCGTTTTCCATCTACATGTTAAGATGAATTACCAAGGGACGACCTTTTGTAAAGTATAAGGTGACAACTGCTTTATGAAGCTTATTTCAACATACACAGTGGAGGTTTACAAAGAAGCTTTACAGGAAACGAATAAACCCCCAGAAAATGAGACAGACAAACTAAGCAGGTGCTGAATGTTAAACAGCTTCACAACTGGCACAGCAGGAGGGCAATTAATGCCAGTGGGGGAGAGACCTGGAAAGTTTGAAAGCTACCAACTTCTGACTTTTAATGCTTTGATTTTGAATGAGATGTATCTTAGGGGCTCGCTATTTTCTGCACATTAAGCATCAAGAGACACCAAGGGAGAAAAGTATCACAGTGGCTCAACACAGAGAACAATTTTCTCCCAGACACCCCACCCCCCCAAAAAAAGTCTGTATTGCATGGTACATGTATCAACAACAACAGAAAATCCCGCCACCACACCAGGCTAACAGCTTAGAGAGGAACATCGGTCCCCCAATGTCCCCAAGTGCAAATGATGCTGAAACAATTAACTTTAACCAGGATGAGGATATAATGTTTCCTAGCCCTAGGCACATAAATTCTCTGGTGTATAAAACTGGAATCCAACATCATTTGAAGAGCCACAGGTTCCCCACCCCTGGGATAGAGCCTTTTTGTCAATTCATAATCCAAGGTCACAGTTTATTAATGCAGATAGTGTCACATTTATATAAAGGTCAGCCTTAGGAAGAAGTGTCCAATAACTTACAGCTGTGTGTGTATATGCTGTAATGTTTCTCATATGTAGACTCCTCCGAACAAAATGCAAAATATGACCACGCTGGACTTCATAGAACTTGAATAAAGGCAATATCAACACAGATATTTTTTACAGTTTACAAAGTAGTTAAAACTCAAAGAACCTCAGCTTGCCAAGAAACAGTGTTAGCAAGGCCAGTTACTATTCAGAAGAGAAAGATGCCTGCAGCAATCTTGAAATACATTTTTAAATGGAAAGAAAAGAGGAGGTATCATTAAGACTGCTTGGATAGGTTATCCACTCGTGGGTGTTTCTTCCTCCTCTTTCTCTCTCTGAAACATAAAGCCTGCCTGTTCTGTTAGGCAATTCACAAAAAAAAAAAAAATAGATAAAATGTAAATATAAATGCTTTTAAAGCTGCTAAGTAGTCCCAA
This sequence comes from Podarcis muralis, assembly GCF_964188315.1. Lineage (NCBI taxonomy): Eukaryota > Metazoa > Chordata > Lepidosauria > Squamata > Lacertidae > Podarcis > Podarcis muralis. The sequence continues at coordinate 30,606,589 of NC_135657.1, forward strand.
CGTTAAAGTCAGTTATCATAACAAACCCTTAAAGGCCACTAAACATGAACTACATTAAAGAAATGTAACATAAAATGGGCTGCTGCAATTCTTAAAAGTCTGCTCAGGAAAGAGATAGTGTGCTTCTAGCAGAATACGACATTGTGAATAGTCACTGTGGGTTACCCCCCCTTAATATTTTAAGTTTCAATATAATTATCAGTATCTGTACTTTTTGCTTCTAACATGACTGCTTACAGTTTGCCTATCACTCTACAACCATGCGGCTCTACCTGCCAACTCAAAATAACGCTGTGTGTATCTGATGAAGCAGACTCTAGTCACTGAAAGCTTATGCCATAATAAATGTGTTAGTACTTGGGGTGCATAAGTAACATGGCTACACTCCTGGAAATTCTTAAACAATCTAACTTGGTGCATATTTAATTTTCAAATGAGGCACCCAAAGGATTTGTGCATTTTGCTCCAACTTAATCCAGAGAAAAACACAAACAGATGCCTCTTTAAAGCAGCTTTGTAAATAATCTCAGAAAAGTTACTAACCTGGGGGGGGGGACCCCAAAACCTAGCCCATTCAGAGGCTAGTAGCCTGTATTTTTATGCTGGCCTCAAAGAAGAGGAAGCTCTCTCCCCTATAGCCAGCATGGAAACACAGGATAATAGCTTCTTACCAAGATAGTGATATAGAAAAAAAAACTTCTACCAAACAGGCTGGTGGAAAAGGGAAGAACTGAGGGATATTTCCTTCATTCACAGCCAGGACAGAAACCATATGATTCTATCATTCCTCCACCAGTCCACTCACTCACCCCTAGCTACCTTGCTAGTTTTTACATAAGAGTTCACTGTCAAGAGGGTCTGAAGGTCTTGTATTCTTTCTCAAAATTCCATCCTAGATACGCCTCTCACATTGAAAGCATAAGCACCTGATCCAGTGTACACCAAGGGCCATTTTGCAAGAATGACACATCCACATACTTGCTATGAAAGCAGGCCAGCCCAAGATGTTTTGCCGCCTCAAGTAGACAAGCAAATGGTCCCCTCTCACCTGCAAATCAAGGTGCATAATACCCACAGCTGACCAAATTATTCTGGCATCTGGGGCAGAATAACTTTTCCCTGGGAGTGAAAACAAAAAAATAATAAATGGTTGCAAATTGGCTGCCCTTTCATAACACCCAAAATCAGATACCTCCCTCTGCCTAAGGGTAGGACCGGCACTGGTGAAAATAACACTAATGATGCACTTCAGAATATATGAGATACTCTTATCTGTACGCAGAGATTACCACTACATAGGAAAAATATAATGTGAAGCATTGGGTGTGAAATAGAGGATTAGAAACTAGCTTCCCACCCATACTGCTTACTGCATTTATCTGGTGCAGCTAGTTATCATGTGTGATGAAAGATAGAATTTTTCAACATATCAGGCATCCTATTACTAAAGATATCCTGGAATGATGTTAGTATCAAGATATCAGGCTTCCATTTTATTTAATAGCACATTTTTACCATCTCAATAACCTTCTTTCTATCCAATCATAACAGAAAAAATGTGCTCCCAGTAATCAGTTTATATAATGTTATGACATTTAGTGCTTTTCACTGACTATTCAAAAGCCTCCTCCTATTGCTCATCAGCAAATTCAGAAGAGTTAAAGTTTGAGCAGCTCTTTCACATTAAACATATTAAATTAACTCCAGTGTTAGTGTAAAGGCCTTGACATCTGTTGCCCTGGTCACTATAGAACATTTTTAAACCAGCCAAGAGAATTTTCAGAGATAAGCCTTTGAAAAGAACCATGGAAATGTTGTAAGCATGAAAACTAATTGAGCTGGTTCCAGCTGAAAAGCCTTATCTTGCAGGGAAGGTTATATCCAGCTAGGCAAGAATTGCTTTAGAACCAGGTCTGAATCCATTTCTCTGTAAACTGATAGAGAAATAATACAAGTTTTTATTCTATTTTCCGGAACCCTTCTTGTTGCTGTACTGAACAGCCCATGACCTACCGACAGAATAAAAACTCACAATATCAACTGTAAAAGCCCTCACAATATTATAAACTTAGAACTGGGTTGCTGTTTCTTTATATACTGCTACAATGCTTGTAATCTAAAGAGGTTAAAAGTAATGTCAAAAACCCTTAAGGATAATAAATATAAAATCAGCAAAATTAAATAAGAGCAGTAGTTTTCTTCCCTAAAAGGTAAAGGTAAAGGTAAAGGACCCCTAGCAGTTAAATCCAGTCGTGAATGACTCTGGGGTTGCGGCACTCATCTCGCTTTACTGGCCGAGGGAGCCGACGTTTGTCTGCAGACAGTTTTTCTGGGTCATGTGGCCAGCATGACTAAGTCGCTTCTGGCGAAACCAGAGCAGCACACGGAAAATGCCATTTACCTTCCCGCTGGAGCGGTACCTATTTATCTACTTGTACTTTGATGTGCTTTCGGACTGCTAGGTTGGCAGGAGCTGGGACAGCAATGGGAGCTCACCCCATCACATGGATTTGAACCACCGACCTTCTGATCGGCAAGCCCTAGGCTCAGTAGTTTAGACCACAGTGCCACCCCTATGTAACCACAAAAAGCGACAGTTGAACAATGTCCAAAGACCATATCAGATCCAGCGGCCACACAGCAGCATCTTGACAACATTTCCCTCCCAGCAAAGGATGGAAAATAATGGCTTAAAGTTAGAGTACAGTCCACACCTGTAACTTTTTCAAAAGATTTTCATTTTCCTTAATATTTAAGGATGAATGTCTGTGTTTGTCATTTTCACATTCATTCATTCATTCATTCATTCATTCATTCATCCATTCCATCCCATTTCCATATTACTCTGTGAATGTTTTTAAAAATCTGCATGAAAAATAATATTTATCTCAATGTATGAGATATAGCCACAAGGTGACTACATTTAAGTGTGTTTGTGGTAAAAAATATTTGTGGAGGCTTTATCAAGAGTGAAATTCACTTTTTTTGACAGCCCAAACAGAGAAGAGAAGCTTGAGGGTTGAGTAACATTAGCTTTAAGTCTCTAGAGACTGACTACAGAGGAATTGTGAGACTGCTATGATGTCATAGTCAGAGCCCCAAGAGACAATCCTCATTTTCAAAAAAAGATGGGAAGCAAAGACATGTATCCAAGGCAATTCTGTCACCCTTAAGAACAAAATTGTGTAGATCTGAGCATTGTCCATCTTTCTACTTGCCAAGGGTTCGCCTTGGTTGAACCCACTTTCACAAGCAAGTTTTCTCTGAAACCAATTCAATTTTATTTCTTAGGCTTCCAAATTCACCTGGCCTTTTTTCTCTGTTGCTCTGCTGTGTCAGGAAGCATAGGCTTTGCTGCTGACAGCAGGACATGATCTTGTGCTCATGCTTCTCATATTCACTCAGTGTACACTGCAGCTGCAGGGTTACCTCAGATCAACTTGGAACAAAATGCTGCAGAGGGACTACAGCAGAAGGGGCACAAATGTGCCGTGTGTCACACGAAAAGAGAAAGAAGCCATTAGAGCCTCCTGAACAATAGCAAGCACTAAGAGCCCCTTCTTTTAAGCATGCAGATGCAGAGCTCTATGCCTCTGGGTGGTTTTCTCCCTCATTAGGGACATTAGCTGAAGTGCCCACTTACAGCTATGACAAGAAAAAGGACAGACGTGCACAGATTAGCAAGCTTTTCCTTAGGTACTGAATGCCACACTTACCATTTAATCAGAGAAGCAACTTCTGCAATTGCACATGTGTGTGCGTCTTCCACACCTATTCCTTAGGGGCTTCGGTTACCTACTGTTACCTGTTTAAGATGCAGGCATACAATAACCCTGTTTAAGATGCAGTTTGCTTACCTCTTTTGTCAGATGACTTTCTGGGATGGGTCTGGCATTAGCAAGCACAAGGAGGATAGCCTTGGCTATATTACGGTTAGGAAAACCAAGACTGAGGTGGGATAAGCCATCCAGCAAGATTGGGACAACTACAGGGCTGTTTATAGGGTAGTGTGAATAACAGGAAATAAACAAAGAGAAACAAAGGAATAAGAACAAGGCTGCAAAGCTTGGTGTCGGCTATTACTAGAGAAATGTAGGTAAGAGCCATTGAATAGAATGCCAGTGGCTTCTTTTAATCCTGCCACCACCCCAGCAAAAAAGGAAAAAAAGGCTCAGGAGGTTTAAGGAAGGAGCTGGCATCTCCCTTAGCAAGGGAGTCAGAAACTGTGAGCCCCCAGAGCCATGCATCAGAATGAGTGTCAAATAGGACCTGGGCTTAGATTCCTGCCTCAGCTGAGAAACTTACAGGGTGACCTTGAGCCAGTCACTCTGCATCAGCCCAAGCTGAGGCAATCAACAAACGGCATCATTTGCCACACAATCACAGGAGAGCAGAATGCGATGTCATCCACAGCCTCAGAAACAGTCCTGACATCTTAATGAAAGAGTCTGGAAAAGGAGAAGCTGTTGTCATCATGAAAAAGTTGGAATACATTACAAAAGACTGAGAGGCAATTATCCAGCACCATATTTGTCGTGACATGTAAGATAACAGACCCAGTTCAGGGCTCACAACCAGCTGCTGCAGATCAGATCACTGTGCCTGAGACTGTTCGAGAGGATCCCCCAGAATAACCTCCTTTACCATCAGGTTATTTGCGGCCAGATCACGATCCTCACAAGTGCCTTCTGCTGAGCTTGAGGAAGCAAATGCCTCTCTCAGTACCACACTAGTCCAGCAGAGCAGGACATACACCAGGTGGGCGAGCTAGGGAAGAGAGGAGTGCTCAATTTCAGGCCCAGAGAGTTGGCCCTTTAAGAAACTGAAGTTCTCAGCCAGGCGGAGGTTGTCTGGAGGCTGAGGTTTAAGAGCCCTCAGACTGGCTCTCAACCTCTGCAGGAGCAAATTGCTCACTCAGAGCTATCCATGGTCCTGCAACTCCTCACCTGCCTTGCTGCCTTCTCCATGGGATCCGGCAGCAGACTAGAATACAGCCATATTTTACAGGCTCTAGTGAAGAATACCGGAAAGAATCACATATCCTGATGAAGGAACTTGCTACAGATATGCAGAAGCAATCCTATACTGACACATCCAGAGAGCCTTGGCCAGGGGATCTACTACCCAAAATAAAGAAGCCAGCAACTATTGTTGTGTATTCATGTTATCACCGTCTGGTTATATTAACTCCATTTTCGGACCACATGCCACCAATACTCCGAGTTACTTGTGGAACACTACTGATTTCCTGATGAAACTACAGCACATTGACAGTCTGCCAGAATATACCACCATAGTGACCATGGATTTTGCGGCTCTTTAATCAATCCCATAAGCCATCAGGAATATCATCCCTGATACAACATATCTAGCTTCCAAATCCGACCACTTTATATTTATATTTACCCACAACTGAAGACACCTTGTTCATATGCTGTCCTTTATATAATGTGCTGCAAAGGCAATACTTGGGTCATATTGTAGGGAGAGATGGGGAGGTGAGGTCTGACCATGACTCAGTAATTAATCTTCTGGTGGACAAGATAAATATACAACTGTGGAAACTGCACATTTTTTGTACAACTGTAGTAACTGATGGGAGGAGAAAAGTCTTAATAAAGAATGCTGTGTCTTGACTGGGAGATTCAGAATTCAAAGTTTGCTTCATGCCCTTATTCACTTAGGTTTTATATAACTTTATTCAGATTTGTGATGTTTTATTTTATTTTATTCAATTATATTTTAATATTTGTTACAAGAGGACCATTTCTTTTTTAAAGGGGTATGTTGTGAACTGCCAGAGATAGTCAGCATTTTAAGTTTATACTGTAATTTAATTGGCTCTGAGTTAACTTCTGTTGATGTTACCTTATGTTACTTTCATATTGTTAAACTTCTGTTTGGTGATGGCTTAATAACTAGATACATCAGAAGTAACCAACATTACACCCTCCATGTAGCTGTGGAACTAAAACTCCCATCCTCTTTGACCATTGGCCGTGTCAGCTGGGGAGTAATGGAAGTTGTAGTCCAACAGTATCTGGAGGGAGGGCATCAGAATTTCTGTTCTTTTTTTTATGAAATAGGGCTGCCATATGCCAGGGATTTTCCAGACATTAGTGGTATTTCAAAGGTGGAAGTGACGTCCATGGCAGCTTTTCCTGGATTTTCAGCAAGTAAACTGAAAAATTGTGTTTTCTTGGACTTTTTTTTTTTTTTTGGCAACTTTGGGGTTTGTCTTTAAAAAGCTCAACTTTTGGGCTTTCCTATAAAAGCTCCCCCTTCATGGATCACTTCCTTGTCATGGCGAAGGGGCCTGGATAACTCCAGGAAGCTATGAACTATGCCGTGCAGGGCCACCCAAAACGGACAGGTCATAGCTGAGAGTTTAGACTAAATGTGATCCGCCTGGAGAAGGAACTGGCAAACCACTCCAGTATTTTGCCAAGAAAACTCCATGGACATAAAAAAGGAGAAGCTTTGAGAAGAAAGTGAGAGTTTCCAAGGCATGCTCTGGTTCAAGTCGAACACGACTAAGATGACTAAACAACAACAACAAATAAAAGCTCAACAATTTTTGGGGTGTCCTGGTTTTTACTTTTTGAAATATGGCAATCCTAAAATAGTTTTATGAGTAGCTACATTTTTATAATTGGTTTCACACTACTTATTTTTCTATTGGCTTGTATTTGTTTGTGAACCACCTTGGTGTATTTCTAGAAATCAAAAGTTGTATATAAACAACAACATTTAGTTTGAATAAAAAGATGGAAAATGACTCCAGGCAGCAGCAGTACTCAAAACTGAGATTTGGATTGAGCTATTCATATACACAAGGCAGATTTTAATGCTTCCAGCCATTTAAAGGAAAACAACATGACAAGGCCAACTGCATAATTTATGATTGCTTGTTAAATAGGTGTTATGTACTATTCAGCAATTCCCTGGATTTAGTTCTTAAACAAAAGGCAAAAAATTTACAAAGCAAATCTGCCAAAACTTCTTTCAGAGCATTTAGCTCTTACTAGCATAACTTTTGTTTCCCTATGAAAAGATTGCTATAACTGTCAAAAATGGTTTACTGTATGTGTATACTACTTCCTCCCCTCAAGGGAATTTTTAAAATTTCAGACAGGAGGAAACAGGCCTGCAAGTCTCGAAATGAGTTTTATTGGTTATGCCACCAATAAAAATAAATGTAACTTAAAAATTAATGAAGAAAGAAACAGAATTATAACATCAACAGTATTGTTACTTCTGGGTGTTGATTTTAGAAAATGCATTTAGCGTTCATTTGAAGTACTATAGTGCTGAAGCACTTGCAGTTTATCTGTCACATTTTGGAGCAGTCTGGAGGGGGTAAAATTAATTACTATTGCCATTCATTAGTCTGAATAATTTTATACTGCACATGTATCCCTTAGGAAATGTAGCAAAGCAGCATCAGAAATGAAGTGTGTGTTTGTGTGTTGGAATTCAACATCACACTATTCTAATCATTTAAATTGTGCAAGCATTCCTGCTTGCCAGACAAAATGTTCCCCCCTTCCCCCCCCCCATGCTCTGGTCTCCGGGCTCTCAATCCCCAAATCGAATTTGCAGGCAGTGTAGGAGAAGGAGAGGGAGAAGGAGAGGGAGAGGAAGTCCCATTGCAATAGTCTTTGTGTATTGCTTCCGCTGATGGGGTTGGTTAGGTGGACCCCACTCATATGTTTTTATTCTAGGCCAATAGCACAAGTATACATTAAAGAAAACACAGTGTGGCACTTACTCCATTCAATAGAGGCCTTGGTTTCTTCAAGTCTCTAGAATCAAACACAGGTGTCACTTGAAGTCACAGCATTAAAGTGTAACTATTATAAAGCTCCGTTGTACTTAATTCACTGTTTTCTTTTTGTTTCGGGCATAATAGCAATTTTGCATATCTACGAGAACTTCCAGAAATTCTGCATCATCCCACATTAAGAATATCTTTCCACAAGCAAATTATGGTTTGGGTCAGATTCAACATACTCAGGTCTTCTTGCTGTTTCTGAATAATCAGAAAGAACTGACAACTTAACAAGGACAGGACCTCCTGTAGTACCTTCTTGCAGCTAACATCCTGGAATGCAGCTACCTGACCTTTTCAAGTTTTCGGATTACCTTCACTGCAAACCCTGTTTTATAATTAATTGTTCTTCACAGCAGGTCCATGTAGTCATGTTCTCTACATGTAAGCAGTCCCAAATCACTGTCATAACTCCTCCATACAGGCATATGTTAGTGTGAACTAAGCTGCACGTGCAAGGCCAGTCCTTACATTAGGCAGAATGAGATGGCTGTCTGAGGTACGCAGGTGCAGGGGTGAGGACTGGGGGGGAGCTGTTGATGCCCACAGCTGTGGGCACCATGTGGCCTGCACTGTACCCTCTAAACTACCCATCTGCTCTCAGCTGCAGTGGAGACAACCACCAGTGTTCAAGTAAGATAAAGCTACCAGTCCAAGATAACTGGAGGGTGAGTGTTGCTGCCTTGTTCTTTGCCTCAGGCAGCAACATGTCTTGAATGGCAACATGAAAAGGTGATTTATTTATTTTTAAAGGAGCAATTAGGTAGTTCAAGGGTGCAAGGGGGACTTCACATTGCTTGAAAACGCTGGTGCTCAAATTGTGGGAGACTTCCAGGAAGTAGTATACCAGTTTTAGAGCAGCTAACAAGAATTCCACTTTTTCTCTATCCCTAGTTACATTTGCAGGTAACTGAGAATGTAGTCGTGGCAGATACTGGATTCAGTTTGTGAGATTTCTGGGCACACAGCAGAGGAAGCTACCACTCTGGGCTCATTCAGGAAGAGCCACAGAGGTTCCTGGTGCTCAGCGAAGAGACCATTACTACTTGGCTTCAGTTGCTAGCAAGGTGTCAAACAAATCCGCAAGGTCAGCATTGTGACTATGCCTCACCTCAAGGTTTATTGAGGGTACTAAGAGGCCCCAAACCAGGTAGAGTATTCTGCCTTCATTCCTTGCCATCTAAGCATGAGTTTATTTACTTATTTGCTTCAGTAATATTTCTTATAGCACTACAATTTTGATTTGTGCAGAGTTCATAGTTTCCATCAAATTTATCTTTGCTGTCATTTAAATTTCTAAAGGTTTTCATCTGGTCTTATATTACAATAACATCCATTTGATTTATGCTGCTCCTTGTTTTCTATGCTTCTGGCAAGCCCCCTTTCATTAGTCACATGAGAAATCTTGCCCCAACCTTTATAGTTGCTCTTTGGAGATGTGCTAGAGCTTTTCTTTTCAGCTAAACACTCCTCTGAGATGGAATGACCAAAATGAAACCAAGCATCTGAACTGAGAGCAGGAACAACCTGTGCCCAAGAAACATCTCTCAGTTTTGTTTATTTCTCCCAACCCCAAAGCCTTTCTTTATCACCCTTTAGTTAAAAACCCATCAGGTGCTCAGTAAATATATATATATAATACTGCAGGAATAAAACCAACATTTAAAAGAAAGCCATACATTTCAGTAGAACTGGTGAAACCACAATCAAGGAAAGTTAACAGCACATGCTGTGCAAATTAAAAGGGTCTTTTTCTGGCACCAAAATGACAAAGCTGATATCAAGAGAACCTCTTGGGGAAGCTCCAGCTCTTTCTCCTCCCTCTATGTGCCAACCTTCTCTATGGAAAAAGAAGGGCTGCAGGGTTCTGGGACTGTGTGTGTGTGTGTGTGTGTGTGTGTGTGTGTGTGTATGTTTATTTTAAAAACCCAACAGACATAATAGTGTACTCTTCATAATACTGCACACTGTAATTATTCTGGTTCATTAAGAAATGCACAAAATAAATGTGCTATCATAGATATAGGACATATCCTACTGCAGTCTTCTTTCCTTGGCAAAATGTTTAAGAACAGGTACTAGAGAAACCTCCTGCTTGCTTCTGTGAAGAGGAGGTTAAGGAGTGATATGATAGCCATGTTCAAATATATAAAAGGATGTCATATCGAGGAGGGAGAAAGGTTGTTTTCTGCTGCTCCAGAGAAGCGGACACGGAGCAATGGATCCAAACTACAAGAAAGAAGATTCCACCTAAACATTAGGAAGAACTTCCTGACAGTAAGAGCTGTTCGACAGTGGAATTTACTGCCAAGGAGTGTGGTGGAGTCTCCTTCTTTGGAGGTCTTTAAGCAGAGGCTTGACAACCATATGTCAGGAGTGCTCTGATGGTGTTTCCTGCTTGGCAGGGGGTTGGACTCGATGGCCCTTGTGGTCTATTCCAACTCTATGATTCTATGATTCTATGATTCTATGTGATTGACAAAACAGAAAGAGAGGAAACAGAAAAGAATCCAGGATCTCTCTTGAGATAATGAACTATTCTTGTCACAACGAAATGACCACATTACTGAAATTCTACATTATCAGTTCTCTGCTACACAATGAATCATCCTGTCTGTGGTTTGCAGGTTGAAAAATTCTCAGAATTAGGACAGAATGGATGTGCACTTTTTGAATCCCAGTTAAAAGCACGCATCCCTCCATCCAAAGAGGAAGGCAGAGGACACATAATTAGAGCTCATCACAATGAATTGTAGTCATGTCTGGCCAAGGATTGGGGCAGCAGGGTCTGGTTATGACTTAATTAATCTAGTCTGCAAAGGACTGAATGCTAAAGGAGGAGCTTCAGTGCCTAGTTCTTGAAGGACAAAGGTGCCAGTGGGACTGATATTAAGAGTCCTCTCTCCCAGAGACCTAGAACAAGATGAAATGTTATGCATTTCCTATACAGACATTTCTGAGTAAAAATTTAAAAAATTGCATGGAAATGTGTCACATCTATCAATCACAGGCATACACATTCCCCCTTTGGCTGTGCTTACAGACATTTATTTATTTTTTATACTTACAAAAGTATTAATATGCTGCCATTTATACTGCAGAATCAGGGTGGTATACAGCAGTAAAATGTAAAACATCAATAAAAACAGTATAATACAATCATTAAATGATTTACCAGTAAAAGAAAAGCTACTAGGAAGCCGCAATTAATCATTGCTACCTATTGCAACTTTGTGCAACAAAACGCACAGATTTCATTATTCTTTTCTACATGGAAATGCTTTCCATACAGGAGAATTCATTACATTTGAAGCAGATCTTAGCTTTAAATGCAGAATCTGAGCAGATCTCACTATGAGCTTCGCAGCTAAGTCAGAATTCTGTCATAGCTGTTCCAGCACATCCCCTTTTTCTAACACTCTGGATCTTGTGTTTAAAGGGAGCATTATTACAAATTGATTGTGCCAGTTAAGATGAAAAAGGAACTTCAGGCCAGCCAGTTTTTGCTGGCCAGGGGAAATGTATTTTCTTTGCTTGTTTACTCCAGGCAAATTCAAATCTCTTGCTACTCTCAATGCCTTGTCCAAATGCTGGGAAAACATTATAGTTCATTTATAATGCAAAGGGGAGATAAAGCTGGCTTACCAACCTATTGTCTATTTAGAAAGGTGCATAGATCCCCATCGGTTTGGCTCAAAGAATCCCCTACCCATCAGTGAAAAGTAGAAGAAGAAATTGAGGGAAGTACAGAGGGTGGCACCAACTAATAGGCTCAAGAATGAAATCTAATTGATAGTGTTATCCATGAATGCTTCAAAATCATCCCAAAATGTTCCCAACATGTGGGGTCAAACCAGCCTGATTCATTCATATATAGTTCATCTATATGGGCAGGGAGGACAGTTATTGGTTTGTGTTGGGGTTTTTTTGTTCTTGTTTTTATCTTGTATGTTGTGCTTTCATGTTGTAATTTGATGTTGTGAATCATCATCATAGTTTCATTGGCCATTTCAGGCACTATTTCTGGTGATACTAAACCCTGAGCAACTTGGGACCCAAATACCTGAAGGAGCATCTATATGAATTTGCCTGTTCTTTAAGACCTTCTCCCAAGAGCTTTCTCTATGGTACTTCCTTCATATGAAGCATGAAGATCACCTACACAGGAGACAGCTTTCTCAGCAGCAACATTCTGATTATGGAATGTCTCGCCCTGCTAACATTCAGCCTCCAGGCAAAGATGTTTTTGTTAACCCAGGCATTTTAAACTATTTTATTGATTTAATCAAGCAGGTTTTGGGCTGCTATCATTTAACTGTCAGGCAAATGCATTTTTGTTTACCCAAACACTGTAAAGTACTGTATTGATTTACTATAACAAGTTTTAGGCTGCAGTCCTATATACACTTATGACTTGTCCACATTTCTGTTTGTCCTATGTTTACTTCCGTTTGTCCCATGTTTTCTATGCATGTGTCCAAGAGATTTTTCTTTTGTCTCACCACTTTCCCCAGGAACTCACCCACTGTTTACTGCTGAATCAGAACAAACGTTAATCCCCAGAAACTTGATTGATTCAGTGGTAAACAGCGGGTTTTCCTGGGGAAAGTGATGAGACAAAAGTAAAGCCTCTCCGACCTAGAACTCACAGTAGAAAAGGAAGTGGACGAGCCCATACCTATCTTCTTTTCATATAAAAGGTAAAGGGGACCCCTGACCATTAGGTCCAGTTGTGGCCAACTCTGGGGTTGCGGTGCTCATTTCACTTTATTGGCCGAGGGAGCCAGCGTACAGCTTCCGGGTCATGTGGCCAGCATGACTAAGCCACTTCTGGCAAACCAGAGCAGCACACGGAAACGCCGTTTACCTTCCCGCCGGAGCGGTACTTATTATCTACTTGCACTTGACGTGCTTTCGAGCTGCTAGGTTGGCAGGAGCAGGGACTGAGCAACGGGAGCTCACCCCGTCGTGGGGATTCGAACCGCTGACCTTCTGATCGAGTCCTAGGCTCTGTGGTTTATCTTCTTTTCATATAGGCATGCATATAATTGTACTTTTAGTCTTTTGTAAGGTTTTGTCTGCTGGTTTTATCTTCTGTTCTCTTGGGTTTTGTTGCGGGGTGTGTATTACACTTTCCATCATCCTGAAATCTGGTATTATGAAAGGCGGCATAGTTTTTAACAAATTACATATCCAGGGCACAAGTTATGGGAACCTTTTACAAAGGAGAGGCATAAGAACATGGTAGACCGTATGTGTTTTAGAAGTAACAGTTTTTTGTTGCTAATTAATGTAGCTCAAGTTTCCAATTCCTAGGCAACAACAACAAACTTTTGTAAGCCAAAATCAAATGATTTGCTGACAGCCCTACACAAACAATACTGCAAAAACAGAGCATAACAAATTATTAGGTAATAGCATAGAAGCTATAAGACCTGGGCAACCAGTCACAGGCAATTTTTCAGCTCTAGAGATAATGACTTTCATATGCCAAGTAAAAAAAAGAGGAGAGCAAGAGAATATTTTGAAATGACAGTTTGCCGCAAATTAAGGGGATTCAAATGACCACATTTCTCTTATTGTGAATTAATTTATGCAACCCAACCACCACAGCACAGTCACAACGGAACTGTACAAACTGAAAGGGGCAAATGCATGAACACAGCCAGATACTATGTTTTCAGCAAACTATTTTTTGCAGGTTGCAAAAAGATTGGCAATATCAGAAGGAACTATGTACTGCATCCTTTTAGGCGACTCCCTTCCATACAACTTCCAGGGACTGAAAAAGTTAAAATCTATGGGTTGGATACAGATCTGTTGTTCCATGATTAGACAGACCCCTTCAGTTTGCAGGATTGTGCCAGATGCAGCAGAGGCTCTTGTTATGAGAACTGGATGCTGACACAGGTGGAAAAACAGCCTCTTGCTATCCTTGGTACCACCTCCCACACTGTTCTGGAGGTTCAGGGCCTCAGAGGGTTGAAGGTGGGAGAGGGAAACCAGAAAAAAACACCTCTCATGCAATCTTATCTTGCCTGAACTCCTCCATATGTAAGATCCACAACTCACGATGAAAAGAAAGCAAAATCCACTGAAAATCCATGGAAAGGTAGATACCTTTTGTGCATTCTACAGATTCCTGGGTGCCATCACTTTTTCTGCCATGTGACATTCTTCTACCCCTAACCCAGATATTTTATTCTGATTCTGAACTTTCAGCCATCACAGATTCCCTCCATTATCTATCTATCTAATCTATCTATCTGCATTAGGCACTAAGGCACTAATGATTGGTGGAATCACAACAGAGAATCTATGGAGTCTGATAGAAAGATCAATCATTTAAGTGACAGGGAGAAAATAAGGATTACAGCCAAACATGAAAGCACTTGCTAATTCAGAATACATTTGACTTTAACAGAGGTTTTTGGTAAAAGGAAACTTACTATGCTATTTGCTCAAGTCAGTGACTAAAGCAAAAATAAAGACACATTAAAATGTTTCTTCAGCAGCTTAAATTTCTCATAATTAGGATCAACACACTTGACCACTTTAAACTGAACAGCAAGCCACTGAGTTTGTCTCTGCAGCAACTATACTAAATTTAGATCACTTTTTAAGAATGCATGCTTTTCTAAAGGAAAAGGGCTGCTAAGTTTGTGTAGATACAATTTCTTTGTTGTTGCAATGTAAATATATATTTATTGTGTTTGTGCCTGTTCCCATGCCCTACTGCAGCCTTTGTTGACTGCGGCTTATGGGAGTTGTAGTCCAAAACATATGAAGGGCAATTAGATTGGCAAAGGCTGTCCTATGGTAACCAAGCCTGGGACCAGGCCTAAGTACATGTAACTGAAATAGCAGCATATTCCTTCCCTGTAAACTCCACCTACACTTCCCATTGGTGGTACTATACCATTTTATAGATACATCGATGTCTGCCCATGATCCAGAGGAACTAGGAACTCACATGTCTTGAGGGAAAGGCGTAGTTCCAGTAGAGAAGGAGTTCATGAAAGACAAAATGCTATCAAATCCAGATACTGAAATCAGTAATGCCATCCACTGGATTAGAGTTAGACAAATCTCTCAATTTCATTGCCTCTCATTTTTCCAATACTTCTCCCCATTTCCTTATCTGTTCTAGATTGGAGAATTTTAAGAAGTCTGGATTTCAAAATTATACCTTTGTTTTGGTTCATCCATTGGTTCAGGAAGCACAAATTATGTAGGTTAACAAACCAAACAAATTTCTTCTCTATTCCTTTCCTTGAGTGAACAGCTCAAGCCTTCTAGGAGATCTACTCATCAATTATCCAAACCCCACACTCCCCTGTGTATTCTTGCATTATGCATTGAGCTGAGCTGAGAAGCAAGGCTTCGGGGGGTGCAGGACCTTTCAGCCCAGGACAGAACATCAATATAGGGCTCAGTAAAGTTCTGCGGCTTTCAATAGTGATCTGTCAATCTTAGAACTGATCCATCATCCAGCTGATATCCCTTTGATTCAGACTAGGACTCAGTTCTCAAAGAAGCAGAAGAGGCAGTAAATCTGTTTCTGGTTTATTGTATCAGTTTTGACAGCTAGGTACCAGGGAGGAGAGTCTGAAACTAGTTTTCTTCCCCACATGCTATTTTTCTATATGTAGGGATCATTAATTTTTACTGGGGTAGCATTCCATTATGTAACATTTTACACCTGGACCTAAGTGAAACAGTTCAGACACTAGTTTACCTGTTCAATTGCCATTGGTAAGCATTAACTGCAGAATTGCTATTGGCATCTTTCTTTGCCGCCTACTCTCTTCCCCACAAATTACCAGTTGTCATAACCTTCTGCCAAACCATTATCAAAGTCAAGGCTCAGAGGAACTCACCTTGGTACCTATGGGGCCCAGTCAGCCAAATCAACTCCTTCCTTTTAAGGAACCCAAGATGGATATAGACTTTCTCATTTTACACTCACGTCTGCCCTGTGAGGTAGGTTAGGTCAGGAAATACTGACTGGTTTCCATGGCTAAGCAGGGATTTGACTCCACGTTTTCCTGGCTCAGGTCTGATACTTTGTTCATTGCTCTGGCTTGATTCATGAGTGCTTTCAGGAGGCATCAAGTATCAGTAAGAATGATAGCTATATACCATCACTGGTCATGGTGTGCATCACTGGAAATCATGTCCCAACGGCCTCACCCACAATAAGGACAAATGTGAAAAAGGGGAAGAGGAAAAAAGAACCCACATTAGCTGCAAAATCAGTGAGCCTATACACAAGCTGACGTATCCACCTGGTTGGCTCCTGAGTGCAAGCTGCACTTGAAGATTGAGAGGTTGCCTTGCCCTAAACCAATTTCCCTTGAATACTTGCATTTCTCTGGAACAAACAGTCTCACTTGTGTCCAGTCTTAAATGGGTGGTTGCTGGCCTGTGCATTACCTTCAGCCACTCAGTCATGCTAAGTTAGCTTGTCCATGAAGCACAGACAGTATAGGCCCCTAGATACAAACAAGCCAAAGGTGATGCCAGCATGGTTAAATATCAGGATTAAGGATAATCCACATAGCTGCCTGCTTTGTATTTAAATGCCAATCTACTATGGTCTGGAGTTTCAAATTTCTGTAGGAATATTTCCATTACTAAATCCAGATGTAGATTTTATCTCATGGAGCGGGTCAACCTTCCATAATTCTTTCTGCCCTTCACTATATTTAGCATAAGATCTGTTTCTTAAATTCCCATTTTGGTATTGCAGCGTTGCAAATAGTTCCAACAGGCATCTATAATTCAGGCATGCATTTTGCCCCTTGTCCGGTCATCTAGGGTGGGGGCAACCATTAAGTATACATTTGTTGACCCTGGGCAAACAGATGAATGGTAAAGAATGCCCCTTTCTGCTGTTAGCTTGCTCACTGCATCACTCCTGGCGCAAGGCAGACACAAAACAAAAGAAGACACGTAAAAAATGAACACAAAGTAGTAAGCACTGAAGTTGGCACAGATAAGATGGCAAAGTAATTACGTCTGAATTCCTCCAGAGTAATTACACCAGAATTGGATGTAATTACTCTGAGAGAAGTTGAAAGGGATTATGGGCAAACATGACATTATAAAACATTTAACCTGATTTCTTGGTTTGCTTATAATTTAAAGTCGCCAGCCTTTTACAAAAGTATGCTTTTCTGCTGAATGCTCTTTATGTAGCAATAAGCCAATATCTCCCCTATCTGAACTCATTGCATGCAAACTTAAAACATCCAGCACTGGAACATCAAAACATAAAGAGATGAGCTTTTAAGTCTCCTTAGTGTTGCTTTTCAATTGCTAGCTTGTGTGATCAGTTGGCTGCTTGAACCACTCCCTGAAGGAGGAGGTCATTCTTATTTTCAGTATGTTTTAACACTACCGTTGAACACATGCCACAAGCTGAAGCTTGTCACTCAAGGTCATACCCCAGGTGCAAAGACTAGAGAGTCCAATTATTTATTTAGGGAAATTGGACCCCATATTTTGCAATGAAACATGACAGTTTCCTTATGCTATATGGCAGGGGTCCTCAAACTTCTTAAACAGGGGGGCCGGTTCACTGTCCCTCAGACACTGTTGGGGGCCGGACTATAGTTTGAAAAAAATATGAACAAATTCCTATGCACACTGCACATATTTTATTTGTGGTGCACAAAAAACAGGAAAAATGTTTAAAATGAAGAACCATTTTAATCAACATAAACTTATAAGTATTTCAATGGGAAGTATGGGCCTGCTTTTGACTAATGAGATGGTCATTTGATGGATATCTAAATAGGAAACAATTTTTTTATTTTTTTTGGTGAATCATTTTTCAAATCACAGAAGCGTTGGAAGGGGCCACCATAATCATAGTCCAACTCCCTGCCATGCAGGAATATTTCACCCAACGTGGGGCTCATGACCCTGAGACTGAGCTAACCAACAAGAAATACTGGAGAGAATCTGCAGCCACAAACAATACGTTCTTAGCACACACTTCCTATTTAGTGTGTGTGTGTGTGTGTGTGTGTGTGTGTGTGTGTGTATCATAAGGATTCATTGCTTGCCCTTTGCATCTTGTTGCTTGAATAATTTTCATGGTTAATTTATCATCAACCTTGCACTGTATCAAAACAGACCATGAGCACTACATGCACCACCACCATGGAGCATCACTTACAATAGTAGCAAAATATTGCATGGATGTGGTTACAGATGAGCAAACATTACAGTCATAAGCTGATGTATGCATATGCACTCTCGGTGTCCTTTAACATTCTCTTCTGGTGGAGAAAATAGACTGGCAGTCACCACAGACCTTTATTGTAAATACAAAGAGCAGTTTAGCTCTCTCCTTGCTGCACAGAGTGCAAGCACATCAAGGCTGGCTTCTTAAGCTATTTCCTCTGCAGGTACTTTCTTTAATACAGTTGTTTTCTACCTGTGCTCAGTCTGTGGGGCCTGCTATACAGATGGCCTTGCTGCATGGCAGAACTTGGCAATGCTTAGACTTCTTTAACTCTGTTATTTTCAAGTACTATTTGTCCATTAAACTTAAATCCTTTGAGAATTAAGGATTTCCTCTTAATCTTAATAACAGAACTTTTGAATGATTACAGTCATGACAAAATTTCCATGAACCCCCCTGGTCTAAGTGTGATAAAACATGACCCACTTTAAAAAGAAACCTGGGCTGAAAAAAACTCTGTTAAGATATGAGGGTCCAGGATTCTTGAGGCTCTTGTTGGGGACAAAGGATTGCATTGGGAAGGTCAGGTAAGAGCCTTGCTGTGTAGTCCTCCAGGGACAACTCCAATTAACATGGGGAAAGAGCAAATAGCAAAACTTATTCATCTAATCCAAAAATAGATTTCTTGTGTCTGTGTGTGAACCCATGCCATTAGATTATTCACTGTTCCAGTAGACACTGTGAGAAGGTTAATAGTTCAATAATCCATTCTTTTTCACTGTTAAGATATCTCTGGAGATTTCCCAACGGTACAGAGTAACTTGTCTATCCTCAGTCAATATAAAGGACTTGCCCAATATGAATATAGCATACAGACATCTCCATGAGATATCCCTGGATATGTTATTTTGGAATAAGCTAAGAACCAACATAATAAATAAGCAGTATATTGAGCAGTACAACATAAGCATCCATTTGCTTCATCTGTCTCCCCAACACCAACTCTTTGATTATAATCTATCAGACATGACAGAAAGTTCTATGTGCCATGAAATTTTCGTGTAATTCAGCTGCCTTGTAATATTTTTAAAGGCTATTGAAAGCCAGGCCAAGAATTACAGGGGTATCCTGTTCTGAACATGAGCAGGAGCCCCATAGACAATGGATGCCTAAGTGTACCTTAGAACGGGCAGGTAGGACCTGGTAATAGTTGCAGGACCTTGGACAGCTCCAAGCAGACAATTGGTTTCAACTGGATCTTCACAGATGAGAGACTCCACTTCCTTCTTGAAGAGAGGGAAGTCTTAAAGGAATAGTCTTCTAGCCTAGAGAATAGCACTCTGTCACTTCTCAATCTGCTCCTGCCTTGTTAAGTTGTCTGAGCTGGTCACTGGGCAGCAATGAATAGGCACTAATGAGTACAAAGGGAGACCATTTCCTCAGAGGAATATGGCTCAGGGTACTTTCTCTAGGGGTTCCAGTTCAATAAGCTCTTAGCTGACAAGCTCCAGATCAGTTCTAGGACCTGAAATGAGCACCACTTATCTTCCTAAACCAGCTGATTCAGAGTCCTGGCTGCTGCTCAGGGTCAGAGTCATAACAGAGGAAGACCTGAACCTAAGAGGGAGGACACACATGTCACATTTACAAGGTCCCAAGTTCAATCTCCAATTAAAAGGTTAATGGGGAAAAATCTCTGCTTGAGACCTTGGTGAACTGCTGCCAGCATGAGTAGAAAATATTGGGCTAAATGGACAACTAGTCTGATATAGTTTTCAGCCGCTTCCTGTGTCCCTAGTCACTTGGCATGGGTGTGTGGGTGTGTGCTCTTCTGTACAATGATGGGTTTTAAATTTGAACCATCTCTTTAATAGATGCAAAACGAACACTTCACTTTTCCTTTTCCTGCCAACGTTACAGTTTATTTATAAGATAAGTTTTACTCAAGAACTTTAAAATTACAGCTCTGTGAATGGACATCACACACAAACACAGCTGAAAAGATGGGGATAGTGTGCCCCACCTACAATTGCTTAGGCACTTTCATAATGTCAATGTTTCACTACAGCTCAGAAAATAAGGTACTAAAACAGAAGAGATTATGAGTAAATGCCATGCTAGTTTTGCCCTGTGGGGATGAAAGAACAGATGGACAAATTGGCATGCATGCATGCCAAAGCTATATCTAATGCAACATCATACAAATCCTATAGAGTATATACATAGCAGAGGAATTAAATATTAATACTATTGATAGCCTAAAGAAACCTACCACCTCTCCACAAATTCTAAAATTATTTTATCCAGTAAATAATCCATAATTTACATTATTGTGGGATGTATTCGATGTGAAATATGATCTCAAATATCGCTTCTGAGCTCCTCTGCAATTAGGTGATATTGTGATCCTTCTGCAGAGAGTTTATGCAAGTTCAACTCCCACAATGTTGATTTTCCTTGAGGGTAAACTACAAACAACAACAACAAAGCAGACCTACTACACTGAGGCAGCAAGGAGGCAACAAAGTACACCCACAGACCCTGGAATATTTAGCTGCTGAATCACTGTAACACTCACTATTAGGCAGGGTTCCTCCATGCTGAGGAGGCTTCAAAATAGCACTGTTGCAGTTTGATTGCTTCAGCTTTGCCTCCCAGTGCTGATGCAATTGAAGCTGCCAGTTCCAATCTTTGAAAACTGCTCACGTATGTAAAAGATGTGTGCACACAATCAGGGCTTGTCACACTTCCGCTTGTACCATGCCTAGAAAGCATGGGTCTGAGAGGGTTTCCCTTTGCCCCACTCCTTTCTCACAGAAAACCTGCTCTTTAGTGCTGAATTGGAACAACCATCAATCCGGAGGAAACCCAAATTGTTATTTGCTCCGACTGAGCGCTAAAGACTGGCTTTCTCTGGGAGAAAGCAGTGGGACAAGAAGGAGTGTGGATGTACAAGTTTAAAAACAATAAACAGGTGTGCATCAACAGAGATTTATGCTGCAGGATAGGGAGCAAATATATGCACAGCCACAAGACAGAATACCACGTGTATACAGAGCAAAATGTTATACCATTAGCTCTATTTTTAAAAATATGAAAGATGAGGTGCCCTAATGCACAGTACCCTGGGGTTTTAAGCAGCAGAGCTGAAACACAAACACTCTACCCAGCTATTGTTTACAGACACTGTCTTTGCTTGAAAATAAGATTGCCAGAGTCAATGTTGAAAGAATGCCAAACAGTTTCTGCAGGAGAAACTGTCAAGAATAGGTTGCTGTCGTCTTCTTCAAATGCCAAGGTCAGCACTGATTTAGGTTATCAGTCATTACAAAGCTGAGTTAAGTTGAGACAGACAGAAGGAAAGCATTCAATGAAATGTCCTAATACCAGCACTTGCTCTCTTAAAAGTGAAGTTTCTAGTTCACACATTGCACTTTCCCCAGTCCTCATCCTCTACAAGTTCTCTTATTTATTGTTTTGCCCACTACTTTCTAAAACAGAGGTCTCTAGCCCAACACCCAATGGTATTGGCCTTTTCCAGATGCCTTTTGTATGTATATAGACTTCTATGATCACAACACAGACCCAATTAAAAAACTACAACAACCAGCTATGGTGCCAATTCTGTCTCCATCAGAAGTGTCTTGTTTGGTGCCTACCAGGAGGGAGAGAGGTGAGGGAGTGGGGTGGTTGGCTTGATGCAGTGGCTGAGTCAATCTGGTACTCTTGCTGCTGTACTCACACTATGCCAACCTTCCCACCACATTGTTCCTTCCCATCCTGGTAAGCACAGTGGCATACCTGAAAGGATGCTTTCTTTGTGGCTCTGCCTCACTGGGCAAACCACATCTGTCCCCCATATCTACTGGGACAACACCTTCAGAAGCTTCACACACATTTTCTAGAGTGATACAAGCTACAATCTGCCAGCAATGCCATAACACCATTTCTGTGGGTCAAATAGGCTGCCTTACATAATGACGATTCTGGGGTGGTTCCCAACATGTCAGGATAGACTAGTCTGTACACAAGTAGATAAATGGACCCACAGACAACATAAAAAATGGTTGACAGAAAGAAACACTGGCCTGGTTCACATATAGCAATAAATCATAAGTGCGGCTTGCTTGGATGTTCAAACCCAGCCCTGAAGACCAATCATGGTTTGTTTTCCAATAACTAACTATGATGTGAAGCCATGTTTGTTGTTGGCCTATGACCCATGGCTTGTTTTGGCACCATGTCTGCACCCAGCAGCCATATTTAACTGTGATTTGTTTGGCCACTCCAGTCCAGATGAAATTACACAAGGTCAGAGCAGCTGGATAACAAGCCAAGCTTTGGAGGAAATAAGACACGACTCTGCCCTTTAAAAGTGTGTGCAATTTATTAGCCTTCTTTTGTTCCAAATCTCTTCTGCTGTTTTCAAATTTTAGGGGGCGGGGGGAGAGCATGCATATAAAACCTTTATAAGCAAACACAAAAAATATGCTATTTCTTTTTACTATTATTTTGTCATGGTTCTATCATTAAGTATCTACATCCATTAAGTATGTGGCTTGGCATGAAATGACCAGGAGCATTTCAAGCCCAGATTAAAGGTATCAAAACTCTTGCTCAGAAAACATGTTAGAATTTAGACAAGGGGCATCACCGCCACCACTGCCCTGTGAACTATAAACAATCAGTAAGAACAGGAACCAGATGACTGGAATGCATCATTTAATCTGTCCTACTTTTAAAAAAACGCATTATATATTTAGATGCAGTAAAACCCAAAAGCTTGGCTGCGTTAGTATTATAATTTTAGTCTTGTTTGAAATACAAATAAACCCTTTAGAAAATGATGACCCTGAAAAATCTCTCTCATTGCCAAAAGGAAAAGAAAACTCTGTACATTTAGAACACCTTTAAGCAGACATCTCTCCCCTCCTTCGCTTATTCTGTCTTGGCATATTACTTTAAATTCACATCCAAAAGGCAAACTTGTTGATCTTGGTACTGCTTTTTCAGCTTGGAGGTACAACACAGTTACGGTAGTTAGTTATTTTGCATGTTGTTTGGGGAATAACCCTCAATTTTTGTTAGGTTTATGAAGGAAAGAAAATATACCTCATGCCAAGATTTATTCTTATATTAACTTGGCTGCCAAGAGTGGGTAGCATTTAACAGGTGTATTAAGAATAGATTTTAACAATATTTGGTCACAGTTCCTGGGGCTACTTGACATGCAGATTCCTGTACATTCATGTCTATAGCACTTCTCACCTCTCTTTTTATCTCCTGCTATGCAAGTTGATTGACAGTTTAGTTGAAAGCTTGTGGTGGTAGTAGACAGGATAACAACAAGTGGGGGGACCTACTTCTCTATTGGTATTTGAATGGTCATAAAAAATTAAATAAAAATCTAGTTAAATTTGCTGGACCTCCCTTAAGACAACCACTTTATATGCAATGTTTTCTCCAAAAGGCTGTATATACAAGTATATGCGGAAGATTCTATACACCAGAGTGTGCTGCCATGCATACCTGCTATTGAAAGCATCAAGGAAATTATTTAAAGTGTCTCTTGTAATGTGATAATAAATTAGAATATAATTTTATTCATATGCACTCCCACAGCAGGGGGTGAGGAGAACCCAACTGGGCTGCCAATAATAATAAATTCTGAGCTTCTCGGTCTTGCATATGATTCAAAGTGCTGGGATGACACAAACTTCTGGAAGCAGAGCAGCCATGATGCTTCAGTAATTCACAGGTGAGTCCTGGCCTACTACAAAGGAACTGCAGGAATTTCAACAAGACTGGAGTGGGGAGGGGGAGGTTTGCTTTTCAAATCCATTCAAACTCAAGCTAAAATGCCAACTCTGACCCCATTTACAAGACTAGCTGTCCTTGAAAAATTGGCCAATTCATTAAGAGCATAACTACAGCCCTGCTGGATCATCCAGCCCTGCATCCAAATTTTTCCTGTAGCTAACCAGATGCCTCTGTGAAACACAAGAGCAGAATAAGATAGCAATAGCCATCCCAACTCTCATTTCTCATCAACTGCTATTCAGCCGCATGCTGCTTCTGAACCTGGGGAGCTCATACAGTCACTGTGACGAGTAGCTGTTGAAATACATCATCCATTACAGTCTCCAACATGTTCATAGATGGATTAATTATTTAGTTATTTTAGTTATTAGGTAGTTATTTTGCATCTACTTGCTCTCCTGTGTTGCCAGTTCCGTATTGCTTACTGTACTTCCAGTTCCAGCTCACGTCTATCTTACCCCCAAGTCTTTCTGTACCATCAGTATTCACCTCCTTCTTCTTTCAGTGAACTTTTTTTGTCCCACATACGGAGTGTGGATCCAAGGTCCCCAGTGTTTTGGGGCCTAGGGGCACATTTGGAAACTGAAGGAACTGTTGTGGGCACCACAAAATACACATTTCACAGAATAATTAAAAAAGTGTGACGTCCAGAACCCTCCAGCAAACAGGCAGAATACATATAGACATATAGACACACAAATAAAACACAAAGAAGCAGAAACACTCTCCCCACAAAAATAGGACATTTCCTCCAAATCACCACCCCTTGCAAACAAAAAACAAACAACAACAACAACCACCCCTCAGTTTAAACCATGGTAAAATTTTGGGAAGGGTGTCCACAGGCACCGCACTTGAGATGCCACCAGGAGACCATAATGGACTTCAGGTTGAAACATTTCTGTAAGTTGCTTCAAGCCTAGCATAGAGAGGGGTGTCTCTCAACAGATTGCTTCCATTTCTCCTTTTGGAATTTCTTTTTAGCCAGACCTTTCCCTACAATTAAGTGCTATTAAGTGCATACCTTTCCTTGTCCCCACCTGCCCCATAAGCAAGTGTTTTAGTCATCTGCAAAGAAGTTTCTTCCGCTGAATTACCTTATATAGTGCAACACTGCCCACAGAACAAGAAGAGCGGAAGTGACTGTGTAGACTTCACCCACATGCACATTTTGCCTACAATGATAAGCCATTCTTTTGCCGCCCTTGTCATTTGGTTCCCAGGTTGTTGTGGTTAAGGTTAATAAGCAAATTAGTCCCAATTATGC
The DNA here is from genome assembly GCF_964188315.1 of Podarcis muralis. Lineage (NCBI taxonomy): Eukaryota > Metazoa > Chordata > Lepidosauria > Squamata > Lacertidae > Podarcis > Podarcis muralis. The sequence continues at coordinate 30,631,702 of NC_135657.1, forward strand.
TGTTCGTAAAGGGCACTTAGAATTTCAAGCTATGCTAGCAAAAAAAAAAAAACCCAAACCAAAACACCCCTAATTACTACATTATTTATTTGTCTTTTGGAGTGGGCTGAGTCTTTTCAGTTTTACATTGTGCACACAGGGTCTTAAAATATTGCAGCATTGTTTGTGTGATGTGATGCAGAGAAAAATGTCTGTCTCTTTCATAAGTACTTATGCTGCTTGAATACTAATTATTAGTGTTACGAGAATGTTTTATATTGGCATCTAACACATTGCTTCATACGCTGCATGCCAATAAGTAGACAAAATAGTGTGATCCTACTTCTTTATTCTGAGTTAATGCCTCATTTCATTAACTGGTGGATTTAGCTCCACTACAAACCCCAATCATCAAACTGTCAACATCACCCAAGTCAAACCTAATGGTGCCAATTGCTGTTCTCACAGTTTGTCATCCACTGGTTCCTAGCAATTTATGGGCAGTAGCCCCTGGCCAGGGACGCGGGTGGCGCTGTGGGTAAAACCTCAGTGCCTAGGACTTGCTGATCGTAAGGTTGGCGGTTCGAATCCCCGCGGCAGGGTGAGCTCCCACTGTTCGGTCCCAGCTCCTGCCCACCTAGCAGTTCGAAAGCACCCCTAAGTACAAGTAGATAAATAGGTACTGCTTTATAGCGGGAAGGTAAACGCCGTTTCCGTGTGCGGCACTGGTGCTGGCTCGCCAGTTGCAGCTTCGTCACACTGGCCACGTGACCCGGAAGTGTCTTCGCACGGCGCCGGCTCCCGGACTCTTGAGCGAGATGAGCGCGCAACCCTAGAGTTGGTCACGACTGGCCCATACGGGCATGGGTACCTTTTACCTTTACCTAGCCCCTGGCCAGCACACTGGACAGGAGCCATGCCACCTCCGAGTGCAGTTGTGTTGTTGTTGTTGTTGTTGTTGTTGTTGTTGTTGTTGTTTAGTCGTTTAGTCATGTCCGACTCTTCGTGACCCCATGGACCAGAGCACGCCAGGCACCTCTGTCCTCCACTACCTCCCGCAGTTTGGTCAAACTCATGCTGGTAACCTCGAAAACACTATCCAACCATCTCGTCCTCTGTCGCCCCCTTCTCCTTGTGCCCTCCATCTTTCCCAGCATCAGTTGTGTACTGACATGCAAAATAGTACAACGATGAGTGTGTCAGCACCAGCTGGGCAATAAGACTTGAAATCAACACATGCACAAAGCTTTTTGTCTGCACTGGCCAACTGTGTATCAATGATTGCCATTCCAGACAATAATTTTAGTGGGGGTGGGGGGAGAGAAAATGCATACCCCATTGTTGCTAAGGAAGCACCATTCCCTGCCATTGTTAGAGCCACCTTTCCTCAAAAAGCTTCCATTTTGTCTGGAAGGGTAAGCTAGCACAGGACTAGTCACAATGGGTAGGGGAGCACAAGTACATATTGAATAGCCATGATGAATATAAAAGTGCAGCCCATGTAACTCTGGTCTCTCCAGTGCAAAAAGGAAACCTCCTGGTTCCCAGCAGAAACCTGAGGGAGTGTCTCCCTCTACCCCATTCATTTTCAGAAAGCTATTCCAACTCTGATCTCCCCTCCCTCCCTGTTTCCTTTTTTGTCTCTCCCAACTTTCCCAGTAGTTATCCATGACAATTTAAGCATGGTGTTGCTTTCGTTTTGTTCTCCTCCTTTACACTGCTTTGATTCTTGTGTGCCTATCACCTTCTTAAGTCTTATTTGACATTATATTTCCCTTTCTTAGCTTTCTTCTGCTGCTATTAGGGTGACTGTGACAGAGTGGTAGACCATCAGCTCCGCACATCTCCACGTAGGGCTGGGAGAGGCGCTTGTCTGAAATCCCGAAGAGCCACTGCCAGTCAGTACAGACAATACTTAGCTAGATAGGCCAGTATAAGACAATTTCCTACGTTCTTATGTTCCCAGTATATTAACTCCTCTGTAGATTTAACCAAATTCTTCCCAGTTTTTTCTAAGTTCTTATTTTTTTAACAAACCACATATAGGAGTACTCTAAACTCTGCCTTGTTGTCTCATTGTTCCTGGCCCTTTGCAGAAGCACCAGTCCTCTGTCACAACACACTATGGCTCAGTATTGAAGATCCTTACACATATTGTTTGGATCTACTGTATTAGCCAGCGTGGTGCAGTGGTTATTGGAGGGCCTGGAAGACCAGAGTTCAAATCCTCACTTAGTTAGGCCTGAAGCTCACTGGGTGACCTTGGGCCAGTCACTGCCTCTCAGCCTAACCTACATTTGTTGTGGGGATTAAATGAGGAGGAAAACCCTGTATGCCACCTTTAGTTCCCTGAAGAAAAAGATGGGATATAAATGCAGTATAGATGAGGACCTTAATTGTGCTCTCTCTTCTGAAGCCAGTGTACTTGATGCAGGAGATGCAGGTGCTTTTTCTTAAACTAGCACTTTTGTTGCAGGAAAGTCGCATGATGCCAGCACCCAAACCACAATAGCCTGGTGGCAGAAACCCACTCACTGCTTTCTTTGCAACTGTTAAATTTTAAGTGGACTGCAATTTTTCCACAAGTTAATTTGGTACCTTGGACAGTGCCCATGAGAAGTAGCACAATCTCTCTTCCCCACCCCACCTTTCCATCTCACATTATTTGGTATACCTTTTTAACGGCTTTAAAATATAAATTAGCTTGAGTGCACAAACACTTGCCACAAGACTCATTAAACTGAAATAGCAAGTGTCAGCAGAATTATCTCCTTTGCAGCAACTCCAGAGATATTTCAGGCCTTCTGGTTTCTTTATTAAATTTATATTATTATTATTATTTTATTATTATTATTAGGGAAACTCCACACCCCCTTCTGCAATGCAGGACATGTCTCCCACGAGCACAAGAACATATTGTCAATTTCATTTCTCAGCTTTCCATACATAGAACAGGTCAACTTGGCAAAGCTCCATAAACACAGGACTGCATTGCTGTGCATTGCCGCTGTGCTGTTAACTTTTGCCATTGGTTACTTTTGTGATTTATTGATGATGATGATGATGATGAAAAATTCACTTCCTTTAATTGTGAGAATTTTTGCAATCCACCTTGGACCATTTGGTGTAGAGAGGCTATAAGTACAATTAATAAAACATTTTTAAGAATTAGAGGCTTACTGAAGATTGTGAAAAAAGAAAAAAGAAAAGAGCAGCCTACTCAAAATAGACATTGAAATTAATGGCTATGACTAGCCTATGTACATTACTTTCAATGGGTCTACTCCTACCTTAGAAACAACCCTGTTTGAGGCTGGGGTGCACTTTGAAGAGCCATCTCACACAACTAGTCCTGTACAAGTGCAACCCATTTCATATAAACCATTTCCCATGAAGAAAATTAAACCATTGATTCAATTAAGTAGTATTCATACAGAACTCCAGAGATCAGAACTTGATTCAGTTAGTTGTTAGAGTTGGAGTTTGCAGGTGGTAGCAAAAACCTAACATTAATATGTCTGAATTTTCTCTCTGATATGCAAGCTTAAATCGGTTTTCCTAATTATACATTTCACAGGAGCAAACCTGCATGTCTTTGCTGTGCTTAGGTGGGAAAGGTTTATATACATGCCTATTTCTGGGGGGAAAATATCCATGTAATGTGCCAAGTCATTCCATATAAAATAAGACAATATGACATGGGTTTCAGGAGGCTGCTTCCTAACTCCTTGTCAAAAACACCAGTCATGCTGTTAATGGACTTTGATGCACAATATATGTGTTGCAGGGGACGCGGGTGGCGCTGTGGGTAAAACCTCAGCGCCTAGGACTTGCCGATCGCATGGTCGGCGGTTCGAATCCCCGCGGCGGGGTGCGCTCCCGTTGTTCGGTCCCAGCGCCTGCCAACCTAGCAGTTCGAAAGCACCCCCAGGTGCAAGTAGATAAATAGGGACCGCTTACCAGCGGGAAGGTAAACAGCGTTCCGTGTGCTGCACTGGCTCGCCAGATGCAGCTTGGCACGCTGGCCACGTGACCCGGAAGTGTCTGCGGACAGCGCTGGCTCCCGGCCTATAGAGTGAGATGAGCGCACAACCCTAGAGTCTGTCAAGACTGGCCCGTACGGGCAGGGGTACCTTTACCTTTACCTTTATATGTGTTGCAAGTCAGATAAGTCTTTAAAAGTACAAGGCTGCTCTTTGTCCCAGAATACCTCATGAAAGCGAAACTGTTCTGTCCTCCACTACAACAACCCAGTGGAAAAATATGGAATCTATTCGCAAGATGCCACAGAGCTTATTGCACAAGTTAGCAAGATGAACCAACCAGCTTCAGAAACGGAACAAATTATCTGCATACCTACAAATTAAATGCATCCATTCATGCACTCTTTGAAGGGTAAATTCATATTAAAAATGAATATGAACCTATTTGTAATTAATGTTGATGTGAATTCAAATATGCAACCCTCTCCCATAAAGCCTATTAGGATAACTACAGCATGTATAGGTGTATCAATGAAAAATCTATGGGACCATGAACAGCATGAATTGAGCCTTTTGGCAAGGTATTAGAAAACAGTTTCCTTAGCCCTGTTTTATTATTAACTAAACTATTTCTATATCACCTTTCACTGCAGCAACAAGTCAATGTACAGAAAAATAAAAGCTAATAATAATAGTAATAGTAATAGTAATAGTAATAATAGCCCCAGCAGCCATAGGTCAATGGAAAACAAACAGAAGCCAACTGGTATTGCTTGCTAGCAAATGGGTTTTCAGCAGGTACTGAAAAAGTCTAGAAACAGGGGGAGGTCCAAAAACAGGGGCCCCAGGCAAACAGGGATGCAAGTCAAGGACAGTAGCGGAGCTTCATGCTCCAGCACTGGGGGCCAGAGAGCAGGCGGGGGCTGGTGCACATCTCGGGGGCATGGCACGCCGCCCGCAGGGGTGTGGTGTGTGTCCTGGGGGTGTGGCACACTGCCTGCAGGGGCGTGGTACCCATTACTTTTAAGGAATAGCTAACTCATGAGTCCCAAGGGGTGCTTCTTCCTCTGGCAAGCTTTCTGACTGATGGAGCCTGCATCTTTAGGTGCTTGTGCTCCTTAGGACTTAGTGGCCACTCTGTTTCCACCTCATATTCTGTATCTTGAGGTGGTTAGGTTATTGTGACCCTGAAGGCCCTGAATCCTTCTGCTCTGCCTCATGGTCCTTTGATGAGGGATGCTGCATTGTGATGTTTGCTTTGAGAAGCTCTAGGTCAGGCATAGGCAAACTCGGCCCTCTGGATGTTTTTTGGGACTACAACTCCCATCATCCCTGACCACTGGTCCTGTTAGCTAGGGATGATGGGAGTTGTAGTCCCAAAACATCTGGAGGGCTGAGTTTGCCTATGCCTGCTCTAGGTCATCCTCTGAAAAGGATTACTCCAGTGGTGGCATGATAGGGAGAAAATGCTCTTAAAGTGCTTAACTTGGACTACATTATGCCTTAAGAAGCTGTTGCTACTAAGTTTTGCAATGTTCTTAACTGAGCAAAGGTGGCAAAGTCCAATAAGGAACTTAAACATGAAAATCCAGAGTTTTATAAGCTCTATACTTTTCTTTTAGAAGTCCAAGTTTATATGTAACTTATTAACATATCCACCACCATCAAACTTCCCCAATAAAATGTGCTGTTTTATTATGAGTGTAGGTGTAGCTGTGAATCATTTATGGACAAATTAGGCAACAGGCTCTCTAAACACATTGAAAAGTAAGATAGCAGATAATTTCAGATTGGCAGGATTATTAGAAGAAATGGTCTGTGTAGTTTCTTCAGCGTTAAACTTTCCCACATCAGTTGGCAAGTTCCATCGCTCCAGTGTTTCATAGACAGAACAAAATACATTAACAGTTGCACCGAACAAAATATGTTATTCACCACAAACACAAATTAAAATTCCGTTAATCTTTTTCCTATCAGAGGTAGGTAACAAGTTATATCACTTTCTTAATCCCCCCATGTATTTAAGGGTTTTGTATTACACCCTTCACCAGTAGACCCTGGTTTACATCAAGAAAAATATATAATAGCCTACAACGAAATATAATAAAAATAATTATATTAAGTCCCAACACAGGGAAGAAAGACAGCAGCAGTACTTTCTCCAAAAAGAAAATACTGAAAGAGGTATATCTTGACTCGTTTTCTACAACAGTGTAATGTCAGCAGAGAGTGAATTACAAAACACAGAGTCACCTTCAAAAAGGCCCTTCCCTGAGTCCCTACTACGCTATGTAGGTACTTCTCCAAGATCTCAAGGCGCAGGCAGGTCTGTGTGGTTGAAGGCATTCTCTCAGATACTTAGGAACCTGGTTATTCAGAGCTTTAAACACTTTGAATCTGGTCTGGTATGTAGGCTTATATACAGCACAATAAACAAAGTATATCAGCGGTGAACATAACACATCCATAAAATAGGATAAAAATGCTTAGTCAACATCTAGACAGGGATACACAATTGCTGATCGCTGAGCAATGCATCAGAAAAGGTCTGTGTAAACAGAAGAGTCTTAAGCAAGTGTTTGAAACAAAGTACCGTACTGATGGTGCATGCTTAATATTAAAGGACAAAGAGTTCCACAAGCAAGGCACAGACACACCAACTGCCTCGTTTATTGCTGAAGCAAGGCAAACATCATGTGTTACCCTTAATAGTGTATCACTGGCTGAACATAAAGATCTGGAAAGAATGTACTGTATAACTTTCCTAGGTGCTATTCATTTAGATTGACTTATGGAAATAATTTTATTCTGCATCCTTTTCAGGTTTGCGTCTTTGGGAGCAAAAATAATATGGAAGCGGAATTATTCTTTACAGAGTTACTGACAAGAAAAAGAAAACGTTTGCATGTTATATTGATTTGGGGTAAAACAGCAGAGCCTTGCTGTCAACAGAGCCTTCAGAGCAGGAAGATGTAAAATAAAAGGAGTTTAGAAGTTAAATTCTGTCCTCAGGCAACCATTAATTGAATCCATTACAGAACCAAACATTAAAACAGCCAGGCACTTCATTATTACATGGAACAGTTTGCCATTGCTTACTTTATTCTCAGCATTTTAGAGTAGAGAGAGAGGTCAGCTTTCAACACAATTCGTACATTTCAAAAAATGAATCTGTTTCTATTCTCTGCAGGAATAATATCTTGTGCAGATTGTATTTGTTTTATTGATATTTTATTTTGCTCTTTGGCAGAATGTGTGTGTGTGTGTGTCTTGCTGTTAAATGTCTGCTACAATTGTTTGTAAGGTTTGCATTGTATTGACTTCGTATTGAGTTAATTATGTACTTTTCTCCATCTATTCTATGGTGGCCTGTGGCTGACAGCAATAAAACTGAATTGAACTAGGCTTATTTCTATAAAAGCTCTGTTCTTCACATTTAGCTTTATTATGTACACTTTAATACCATTAGACCTAGAGAACACTTATATTAGTACAGATGTTGGGGGGGTGCAATGACCACAAGATTCAGTTCAGATCCCAATTCAGCACTTGAGAAAACAACCAACCTCAAGCTTTGCAGGGACTACCCAAATTTACTTCATTTATCTCTGTTTGTTGCATATTCACCATTGGACTTTTTAAAAAAAGATTTTTAACTTTTATTCCTTCTGAAATAACTTGATAAAATTGCACACTAGCCCCTCCAGAGTGGATAAAGCCTGCCAATTTACAAACATATAGGTCCAGGGACTTTTATTGTGGGTAACGTCAACCTTGTGTGTTCTTTTTTAAAAGGAAGTATTTATAACTGGTGGCATTTGGTGGCAGAATTAGATTAAAATTAGCAGGGAAGTTCACTCATTCTCAGGGCATAAATCCTGACAAAGGTCAGAAGGATAGCTGCCATGGTTCACCTGCAAAGGCAGTCATTACAACCTGGGGGTAAGTTTTTTAAAAAATGAACTCCATTTCCCTTTTCTGGTTTGAATATTGCAGGCACAGGAGAGATGCCCTGGGTAAGAAAGATTGCAGCCTCAACAAAACCAAAAGAAACAATGCAATCTGGCAGCAGTAATGATGCTTTCTTGTAATTAAGCAATGCCCACAGTGGGATGAAAATATGTAAAAACATCCGTGGTTACAAAGCTGTTTCAAATCTTGGCCATCTGGCACAGCACTTAACATCATGCCATAGAGCCTAGGTCAGGTAGCAGCCCCACCTACTGAAATGTGAGAAATGAGGAAAATATGGGAATTGCATGCACAAGCCTGCACTGCCAGGTTTTGTGGAAAGCCTTATCTGCAGAAAGAGCTGCCTCGTTTGTCTGCCATTGGCTGGCCCACAGAAAACTGAGTGACACTATCACATATTTCACAGCACTTCAAAACATTAGTATATCCCTCTAGTTTTTATTTTCTATATGAGACACCCTCACTTTTTTAAAAAAACATCAGCTTGTTCGTGTCCTTGGATCTCCTGCCAAAGTACCCATACAGCTTCCTGCGAACTCTCAGGCAGAGAGAGTTAAACAGAATTAGCAGAGTTAAATGTGTATAAACCCATTGGTTTCAATGAGCTTAAATCCTATGTTGACTTGTGCCTGGATCATTCCCATGGAATTTCCTCTATTAAGCAGCTCCAACCTTGTAAACGTACACAGAAGCATAGCACAAAACATCTGACCACAGATACAAACTTAAGCTGAGTGCATACCGATGATGACCATCTTCATGGCCACCAAAAACCTTCAGATTCCAGTTAAAACCAAGAGGCATTACATACTATTTGAGTCCCAGCTTGGCACCTAACCTTGAAAGGCATCTCATTTTCAACCACCTCTACATGAGAAACCCAAGCAGTTATTTCACATACAGACTTCCCTTCAGTAAATGTGAGGGATTTGATGGCCACATCTGGACACAGCACTATTACATAAACCAAGGATGTGGGCTCCTCAGATGTTGTTGGACACCAACTCCCATCAGCCCCAGCCAGCATGGCCAACAGTTAGGGACAGCTGAAGCTGCAGTCCAGCATTAACTGGAGAGCCTATTTGAACTGGTGGTAATAGTTTGCCTTGTTCCAAACACATCACAATCATAGAATATTAGGGAGAAACAAACAAACTGTAAGTGCTGGTTTGGAAATAATAACCAAAACCTTAAATCCTAACTAAAGAGTTTTCAAAGTTGATGGAATAAACACAGATTTGAAAGTTTCCAGTATTATCCCCAAATGGAACAGTACTCTTCTGAAAGCACTGCAAGGACTTTCTTCTGGCGCTGGCCCCAAAAGTTGAAAAGCATCTTACAGAAGACAAATTTCTCTTTAGAAAAGTGGGGGTGGGGAGGGGATTTGCAAAAATGACACATGCAAATTTGCTCTAACAGTGGCATTTAGCTCAGCTAGTACTCTGGACAGCTACCGGGAATAGTTTCCTAGTAGGGTCACTGTGAAAAGCCAGTTGGGGTGATGGACTAAGATCTTCGCCTCATCTCACTGGCCCTTTCTGTCTCACTGCTACAACAATCCCTCACTGCCAGTCTTGTCTCGGGGTTAGCCACTGGGTGTGGGGTTTCTGCCTGTATCGGATCAGCCTCCAAATGCTGATCCCAAATAGCTATTGTTTTACCTCAGCCTGTTACTCTGAAGAGGGGGGTGCAAGACTCCCCAATATTTAAGGACTGATTTGTTCAGATCATTGTTTATATATGCCTGGAATATCCCAGGGGGATTTCTAACCATGTGAGTGGATGCCTCATATCACTGTAGGAGGATTTTAATATTTTTATCATCAGGGCCGAGAGGAAGTCTTTCCCCCACTGAGCATCTGTGTGCAGCCTTTCCTCGTGTACATTTGGGAGTGCAAGGGTGCTTGGACTTCCTCTGATTAATATCTCTTTTTCTTGGAAGGCGAAACACAGTGGTTCTCCCTTTAGCATGAAGTAGAGCATGAACAGATTGATGACTATGTGTTTTCCTGAAGAAGAACCTTCTGTGTTTGAGCCGGGTGGGAGAAGGTCCTTCCATGTATGGAGGGGGACTGAAACATCTTTAGAGGAAGAATCAGATTCTTCTGCTCTTTACAAGCAATCCTCATTTTCAGTACGTTTAGGTAGCAGTCATTTAAGAGGTCATTTCCCTGAGCATTTGCAATGAGGGGAAGGGGGGGTGGCCACTTTGCCTTCAAGATGGGATGGCTGGGTTTTCCCCCTTTTTTTGAACCGGCTGGTTTGAGAAGCAGCCGGGCAAGACCGTGGGATGATCATTTCCCCCCTTTTAGCATTTGTGCATAGGAGATCAATAGCCGGAGGCTGTCTCCTCCTACGTGAAGGGGGAACCTGCCCGTCAGCAGCTTGCCAGCCTCGCTCGCTCCCTCCCTCCCGGTTCTGCCTGTCACATGAGTTCGCCGCTCACTCACCGCCTGTGATCTGCGCGGGGCCAAAGCACAGAGCCAGCTGGAACCACAGGACCACCAGGGAGAGTCTGGACTGCGAGCGCTGAAGCAGCGGGGGCGGTGGAGGTGGAGGGGGTGGCGGCGGCGGTGGCTGCTGCTCCTGCCGCCGCCGCTTCTCTAGGAACGGATCCCCGCTGCTCGGGTTCATTCCATGATACATCTTTCATCCGCAAAGGGCATCGGGATTGCAACGGTCTGCAACGACAGGAACAGGCAGCTTTGCTTCAGCAGCGCACGGGCAGTTCCCTCCGCACACCTTCCCGCCCCCTCCCGGAGGAGGCGCCCCTCACTCCACGGCACTTTCTGGCCCTCCGCCTGCAAAAAAGGAAAACCTATCCCACGCCGGGTCGCCCCCCGCGCGCTGCCCTTCCGTCGCGCGCTCCCTGGCGGCAGGATGGCAGTGGTGCTTTTGCATGCAAGAACCGGCCTGCCCTCTCCAGGCTTCGCGCCGGGAGGCGGCCACCCCCTCCTACCAACGTCACCTTAGCCGAACCCAGAAAAAAAGCCCCGCTCCGGCGGCGGGAACTCCCGTCCCCTCCATTCTCCCCTCACCCCGGTCCCTCGCCGGCGACGAATGCGCCGTTCCTCGGCGCCGCGACTCCATTCCTTTCTAAAGTCCCGCCGCTGGGGGTCTTCCTCTGACTGACCGACCCGCCCGCCCCTTCTCAGGAGCTCCCGGTCACTTTGGGAGGCGCGCGCCGGAGTCCCCCGCGCGGTTTTTGGCGAGGTGCCGAAAGGGAGAGAGAGAGCTGCGAAGTTCTTTCACCTCCTCGGGTCTCTCACCTTCCCCCGCCGCCGCAACCCTCCCTCGTCGGTGGCCACCAGCCCCTCTCGGCTTCCCCGCCTCCTCCCTCCCCGTCCGCGGCGCAGTGCGCCCTTTCCTTACCTGAGAGCTGCCCGCCTGCATGAGGGAGCCTCTTTGCTGCCTTCCTCCCTAGCCAAGCTCTACCGCTGCAGGGCACGCGACCCTTCGCCGCCGCCGCTGCTGCCTCCGAGTCCGCACTCCCCTCAGTTGCTAGCGGAGGAGGAGGAGGAGGACGGAGAAAGAGACACACGGCGCGCGCCGCTGCTCGCGCTCATCCTACCTGTCTGCAGGGGGGGGGGAGGAGGGGAGCGAGGGAGAAGGAGGCAAGAGCAGAGAAACACCCGCGAGGCGCCGGCTGCCGCAGCTGCTGCCAATGAGGAGGCTGAGCGTGCACCTGCTTCAGTGCACGAGCTGCCTGCCACGCTGCTGCTGCTGCTGCTCCCGGGAGGGGGGCCCTCCGGCTGGCGCGCGGAGCGGGCGGCCCTCGCTGCGTTTTCCCGGTGACGAACGACGGGCGCCAGGAGCGCGAGCGGAGGAGGGCGAGAAGGAGGCGGCGGCAGCAGCAACAACTGTGGAAGCCATCCTCGGTACTACGGTGGCTCCCGAGGCTGTCCCCAAGCCTGCTCTGGGACTGCTGCAAGAGCGGCGGGCATTTCGGAGAAGGAGGCGCCTGGGCTGCCGGGCTCCCCTCCCGCCCTTCAGGAAGGGGGAACGCGCCTTTGGAGCCGAAGCGCGAGGCTGGTGCTTGAGGGGCGAGGGGCACGTTGGTCGCGATCCCTTATGGATCGCCACCGACAGTAAAGGGGCATGGAGCTAACTCCTATGTGGCAGCTCTCTTTTTTGAAGTGGCGGCCATTTTCCAAAACTGACACCCGGAGAGGTGGAGAAGGAAGCCGAAGGAGGCGGTTGGCATTTAATAACTTGCTTTAACATTGTAAACTGGATGCGATTTCGCCTCCATTTTCAATTTGCAGGAGGGGGCCGCTGGGGGCGCTGTGAGCAACCTTTGCTCCGGCATACTGTATCTAGGCTCGCGCGCCCGCGGTTGGAAGTTCAAGAGATTTTGGCCTGTGGTCGGCTCCTACGTCTAAGAAAAACCCCACCGCCCATAAATATTGTTGAACATAATAAAAACGCTGGTTTGCCACCGTGGAAACAAAGTGCAATTTCATAAACGAAACCGGCTCCATTTGCAAACCCACAAGCCCCATCCCTTGACCCCCAAAAGTGTTCACCAAGCCACGGGCCTTGTATAGTTAATTAACACAAGGACTGGTTTAGGGACTGAATCTCCCAGATGTGGCAGGTGGCAGATTAATTTGTCACTAGGAGGGTTTGTGGAAATTTGGCTCGACCATAGTGTTTTGGCTCCTGAGAACACATTGACTGTGAGCAGCTTTAGTAATAAGATTTATTGCATGTTAATCATACCCTATTCATTCTGAAGTGCTTGGTTTCCAAGCTATGTTTATTAAGTTTGTTAATTGCTTTACAATTTTAGGTTTGTAATTAAAATGTGTGGTTTCAACGAGTAGGCAAATGTCATTCACAAATCAACATGGCATCCACAGCAAAGGAAATCAAGCACATTGCTCATGTAACTGTAAGAGATTAGCCATGCAGTGATAATAGCATTGCAGTTTTGTGGCCTGCATGGCCAGTTTGTTAAAAGAAGCAAAACAAAACAAAAACTTCAAAGCTTGGTAAAATTAAAATTCAATTATCTGACTGAACGTTCCAGGCAGGAATCTCTCTAGACCTTACCTGGAAATGGCAGGGATTGAACCTGTGACCTCCTGTAAGTAAACTATGTGTTTCACCACTGAATTATGAGCTATTAACAGCCTTGTACCTGGCATTGCTCAGGGATTCTAAGAAACAAAAAAAAGCAGTGCTATTTTGAAAGGTTCAGCCTGCCATCTTGATGCAAAATGCTGTCCCAGTTGTATCCAAACATTAAGGAAAGCCTGCTCCTTGTTCTCATGAACCATTATACAAAATTTGGTTACATTATCTTAAGAGGTGTCCAAGTGCATAACTAACAAGCAAATCACTTTCCAAAATATATAGTAGATGACCCATCTCCTGTTTTTAAGTCTCTCTTTCCAAAATGAACAGAGCTTGTTTCAAATGATTAAGTTTCAACAACATTATTACATATACACTGATTGTAGCCATTGCTAGTCTCAGGATCCGATCTCAGGGATGAGATGTGCTCCTGGTGTTTGAAAATGTCATAAGAGAAGTAATCTGGAAAGTCATATTTACTATGAGAGCTTGTTTGTCTTCCTAACTCTATTTGTGAACACAGCCAACATAATATAGTTTTTCCTACACATGCCCAACCAAGAATGTATGCAGTTTGTGTGCCACATGTTCTCACAGCTGTGGTGGGAAACACTGACCACAACGTCCAAAGACTTATTCCATGGAATGGGCATTTCATTTGTGCAGCATCCAGCTAAACTGTCCAGCTTAGATCAATATGCTCCCATAATAGATCAGTCACTGCCAAGCCACAGCAAGTCTGCCAAGTTGCAGAAGGATAATACAATTACCACTAGCAGCACCAGCTGTATCTCTCAAGTTGAAGGTGTCGATATTTCCTGAAATGTCAGCTGATACTCAATTACATTCTGGTGCGAACTCTTCAGACGTTGTGAAAAAGGGAACGTGCAGCAAAGGGTGCAGCTGCAGCCCTCCAGATGCTGCAACTTCTATCGTTGGCCATGCTCTCTGGGGCTGACAAGAGTCCAACAGCAAGTGAAGGGTTAACCACCCCCCCACCACACTGTTAGACACACCACAGTAGGAGTGGGGAACATTTTTTAGCATGAGGGCTGCATCCCCTTCAAGACAACCTTCTGGGGCCTACATTCCAGTAGTGGGCAAGGCCAGAAACAAAAACCAACAGAGCATTGGATATAAATTTTACTTTTGTACAGTAGGTTTGTTTATGTGCACACACACCTTTCTCTATCATCATCAAGATAAGCACAAGTCATTATTAGAGTTTAAGAACACATTCTAGCCAGGCAAATTAACATTCAAGGAGGGTGTGAAGCAAGGCTGGTGAGAGGTGTAACCCAGGGACAGAGGGTGTGACTGTGGAGGTACTGTGGCCTGGGGATTTCCACAAGGTCCAGACAGAGTGGCCTGGAGGGACATCTTTGTCCCGTAGGCTTAAGGTCCAGTCCCCCCGCACACGCACATACAGTGGTACCTCGGGTTAAGAACTTAATTTGTTCTGGAGGTCCGTTCTTAACCTGAAACTGTTCTTAACCTGAAGCACCACTTTAGCTAATGGGGCCTCCAGCTGCCACTGCGCCACCGCCGAACAATTTCTGTTCTCATCCTGAAGCAAAGTTCTTAACCTGGGGTACTATTTCTGGGTTAGCAGAGTCTGTAACCTGAAGCGTCTGTAACCCAAGGTACCACAGTACTGCACTATAGCATTACAAAAATAAACAACTGCACTACATGTAGCTTGGACCTAAGAGATCACACAAGCATGTGTGAGTACTCCATTCCCCAATAATTTAGTTCATGATTTCACAGAGAAGCACAGTGACCCTGAGTAAGCACCTGGAACACCTGGGACTTTGCACTGCTCAGAGATTGGGGTGGCATGCAACCATATTCATCGAGAAAGGGGGTTTGGCTCAAACACATTGATGCAGGGTGAGCAAAATTCCAGCCTCTTTTTGCACCCCTCTGGCTCTTTTGCTCTGGAACTACAACCTCAAAATAAGACTCTGCTAGGAGAGTGCTATCAAAGATAGATGATCTGGGATTCTGCATGCCTGATGCAAGCTGCAGGTTGCCTTTGAAGAAGGTTTTTCTGTATTTGTTCCATCTGTATCTCCTTCTAACTCCAAGTTGCTCAAAAATGTATTTCAGGTTCACCTGAGGGTAGCATGACAGTATTTTACTTTATTTTAAACTGCTTTACAGAGAGGCTAGCTGAAAGCAGCAAGGGGGGAGTGAATTCATATCCATTTCCCTGCCACATTTCTTTTGCTTCCAACTGACCCCAACCTAAATTGGGCTTCACGTATACCTATTCTTAGCAGTATGATGTGGGGCTTTTTAATGGTAACTTGTGTTACGGCAACCACAAAGAAGTGCTGAAAGGCACAGGAGTACAACAACAATATATTAATGAGAAGAAGCTTACAATAAAGTAGACAAAATATCATTACAGTTGCAAAGTGTACTTTTCAGTAAGGCTTACAAAGAACAGTATAGCACAAAATAAGGATTACTGTACAGTGGTACCTCGGGTTACAGACGCTTCAGGTTACAGACTCCGCTAACCCGGAAGTAGCACCTCAGGTTAAGAACTTTGCTTCAGGATGAGAACAGAAATCGTGCTCTGGCGGCGGCGGCAGCGGGAGGCCCCATTAGCTAAAGTGGTACCTCAGGTTAAGAACAGTTTCAGGTTAAAAACGGACCTCCAGAACGAATTAACCCAAGTACCACTGTATTGATGAATGCTTTAAGCAGCTTGCAGGAGACGAGCTTCCGAATAAGGTCCTATTTTGAAAAATTTCCTCAGATGATAACACCTCAAAAATGTTTCAGGGCCATGATTGCAGTTTCCAAAACTGGGAGGACTTCAGGAAATATTTATCTCTCCAAACAAGTCACACAGTTCCACGAGGATAATACCACTGCAAGGGATTCAAAATTGTAGGCAGTTGACTTGTGTTGTGGGACTTTTACTAGTTTTTAGATCTAGAGTCAGATTCACTCAAATAGGTTAGAATAACAGAGTGGAACAAAATCCAAATGAGAGCATGTATAGAGATGAAGACAACCTTCTCCAACCAGGGAAGCATTTCAACGCAACGGCCTGCTATGGCGATCATTCCATCAGGGCAGGTGTTTCAGTTTTTCAGACAGAACAACCCCCTTTCTTCCCCCTTGTGCTGTTTGGGGGTTCCGACCCCCAAGCTAATTTCAGGAGCCATGGGGGACATAGGGGCAGGGGGGGCAGGGAGCCCTGTTGTGAAAGCCAATGTCCTTGTGCAGGGTTTCTACTGACGGGATTCATTAGCTGAATCCTGCCCCTGGTTTCCCACAGATATTCTGGACTATTTTTATGCAGTGTACTGTCCTCGTAAGCTGCCTTGCAGTCATGGGAAAAACATGGTACAAATGGATAAAAGAAATGAAGTTTTGCAGGCAGTGCTTTTAGCAGTGTCATCTCCCTGGCTGAAGATAGTGTTGCTTGTACAATGGATATGTATTCTGCCTTCTTTCTGCTTGTTGAATCAAAGGAATGAAATCAGGAAGGGGGATTCATTATCACTTACAGGCAAGAGCACAACCATAACAGATCTTCCAAGCACAAGTGTAAAATGTAGTTATTATAGTTTTACCAATTACTGCTAATTAAGCGTTATTAAAAAGGCTGCAGGCAGAGGAAGAACTCTGATTGACCCTGCGCATCCCTTTGGCTAATGTGACCTATATAAATTATTATTTGACTTTTAAAAGCTGGTTTCAAATATGTTGATGCCAAAATCAGCTTCGGGAAACGTTTTTTTTTTTTTTTTAAAGTATTCTGCAGACATATGAAGCTGGCTTATACCAAGCCAACTGATATATCAAGCCTAGCACCATCACAGATATCCTAGTTTGCTTTGACACTTGACCTTTCCTCTGGTTCACTCATTTTGCACAGAGCATCCAAACTACATTCCAGTGTTTTCTGTGGTCTCTTCTCCTGCTTTTTCAACTGTCACGGTGTCCATTCCCATTCCTGCAGGGGTATGGGTGATTTCAGGAGCGCAGGCAAATATATATGCCAGTTCTTGAAAGTTCTGGCTCATAGATGTGGTCAGAGAGTGCTTCCCTTCTGTTCTGTTCTGCAGTCTGAGAGCAAAACTATAGTGTATGATTTCAGAATGTACCTCTCCTTCAAGTGTTTGGTTTAATCCTTCTTTACGTTTCTATTCTACAATTCCTCCAAGGATATCAAGGGGCTATACAGAACTTTCTGCTCCATCCCACATGAGTTAGGTGAAGGTGAGGAACATAGCTGTCAACTTGCAGATTTGAAAATAAGGGATCAGCAGCCAAAATAAGGGATTTTCCGGACACAGGTATGTTCAACTTCTGAGCCAAAGGCAGAAAGCCCAGCCAGCAGCCAAACGAAGCCTCATCAATAAGGGACATCAGCGGGACATGGCACTGGGATAAGGGACTGTCCCGCCAAATAAGGGACGCTTGACAGCTACGGTGAGGAAAGGTGACTGGCCCAAGATCACCCAGTCAGCATTGTGGAATCGTTCCTTGTGTCTCCCTAATCTAGCAGCTCCACCACACTCAAAACAACAAAAACAAAGCATAAGAACACAAAGCATAGCTCGCATGGCCTCCATCCAGCAATTGTCTCCGTTGTCTACTTCTTCCCCATCAAAATTTAGACTGTACACTCCTTGAGACTTGCCTTTTTGCTCAGGTTACTATTTAAAGCATTATATACATCCTGTAGATGTGCTATAAGAACACAAAAGAGCCTGCTGGCCCAGACCAAAACACCATATTATCTAGCACCCCCAAAGTGGCAAACTCGGATGCTTCTGGAAAGGGCAAAAAATGAAACCTTACTTAGGTAAGTAAATGAAAATATCTCTTTAGGCCCCTATTTCCTGCAGAAAAGGTTCACAGTGCACTCAACAATGAAGCCTCATTTTTACCAATTTCAAGCAGTGCTCTACATTATATCTAAGAATAGTTGCCCAATACTTTCTTCTTATATAGTCTCAGAGGAGGAAAAACAGATTCCTTGAGCAATAATTAAGCTCTTTGGTATTCTGTATTGATTTTTAACACCTATCTGAACAAGAAAGCCATGAGCAACATGTATGAGTTTATGATTAAAGTTTCTAGGGCAAGGCAGAAGTCATAGGGGATATTGTATTTCAGATGATATAAAATAGGATACAGTGCCTTTCACTTGCATGCTGCCTTTTCCTGCTCACACTTTCTGAAATTGGTTACTAAGTTCAGAATGCTGAGAAAGAGAAATATTATGCAAAATGAATTTACCTTCAGCCCCATCTGAACACATTGTTTTCCAAATAATATAATCTAAAATATCTCCCAATAAAATAATATATGGGACAGCAAAGGATATAATAGATTCTTATAAAATAGTAATATATTGTAACCAGAAGTTCAAAAGTAAATGTATTGTTAGTATTTTCATTACTGTAATAGTTACTATTATTTCTTATCGGTAGAAGGCAATGTTAATTTAGGCTTCTTCGTTTTGCTGTCTGTATAATTTTCTTAAGTCAATAAAAAGGGGGGGGGGAATATCATCTAAAATATAAAATCTTTAAATTTTCAGGTGAAAATATTTGTTATGTACTGAGCTTGGATCCTAGAACAATAGGCAGGTAGGATCCTAGAATGCAACAACCTGATTGGCCTGCAGAAGCAGTCCAATCAGGCTCCAGGAGGGAAGCAGAAGCAGCCAATCACACGAGACCTATTGTATAAATAATGTATACAAAGCCAGCGGTTTGGGGGGAAATTCATTCACTGTTTTGATGAGCTGCGATAAAGAGCATGAAATCACTATGTGACTCTGAGTATATTTCATCATCATCATCATCATTATTATTATTATTATTGATTTTTCTGGAAGATCTGTGCTGCATTTTTTTTTTTTAAGTGTGTGTGTTTACAATTAAAATAACAATGCCCACAATGTTTGGCCACCATGTTTCTTCACTTTTCTCAGCTCAACTTGTTTCCAATTATTGCTTTTTCCCTCAATTCTTCATTCTCTCCAAAATTAAACTAAGGCATTATAGGCAATTCCTCAACCCAAACCATTGTTTCCCTATAACAATGGTCTCTCATGTCTCAATAACTGCTTCTTGCTCGCTGACCAGTATAGGCCTATTTGTCACAATTGCCCAGTATATGATAGCTGCTGCCTGCTCTGACTTCCAGACGCAGGGGCTATGTGCAGAGATGTGCACTATGCTGACCATTGACATGTCCAGAACCCCACACATTGTTTTAGCTCTCCACTGAGCTTGCTGAGGGTTCTCAGCAGCCTGAAAAATGCCTCTACAAGTAAAATCCATGAGCTGCCAGCCTGCACAGGCAGGCAGTGTGGAAACTGATCCATAGCCATAATCAATCATATTTCACGTAAGGTGTATGGTGAGTATGGTGATTTCAAGAGAGGTCACACCTGGAGAAGCCCTCTAACACTTGCATGTGTATGAAATATTTTGGGATATAGATATATGCCAGGCTTTTAGGCAAATTCTTTAGCTGAAATTCAGTGCCTAGCTTTCTTACCTTATAAGTGAGAAAGTGTTAACTGGTAGGGCAGAGCACAAGAGCTACTATTTGTTTTTGGGTCTCTAATGACAACTTTGTGAGTATTCAGGGCTAATTCAGCATTTAGGAACCCAGCCCTTTTTTACTGATGCCTTCATCAACCATTCTTCTTTTGTTCTCAGTGCTTTTCAATTCATCTGTCTCTTCTCTAATCATATTATTTACTAGCATTTTAGTTTTATTTTATTAAGCTTGAATCCTGCTACTTGCCCAAATTCATCAATTTTCACCAGTGCTCCTTGTACACTAGATTGTGGATCTTCTGCTGTTAAAACCAAATCATCTGCAAAGGCTTTTAATTTGTACTCTTTTACACCAATCTTTATACCTCTAATTTCTGGCAGCTCTCTCAAATTCTTATTTAATACCTCAAGGTCCTTGAGGTTCTCAGTGCTTTTCAAGAGATTCTACAGGCCCGTGTTTGAAACTGATCTGTGCAGGTGTGGAGAGCTTTGCCGTGTTTTGTTTCCATGCATAATTTGTCTTCTCCAGTAGCACATGCAAATGCATGCACAGCGTAATCGGAGGCATAAAGCCCTATGCAGCACTGACCTCAGAATCTGGAAGCCACTTTGGGGATTGAAACATGCCATAGAAATCTTCCAAAATGAAGAAAACAAAAGGGACACCAGAAGTGGCAAAAAGGACAGAAGGGAGTGAACCTCTGGATTTGTTTAGGGAGTAGATTTTGGTGCTCAGACCCAACATAAGACCCAACTCTCTCGCCCTGACCTCGCCACTGTGATCCATGCAACGGTCACCTCCAGACTGTATTATTCTAACTCTACGTGGGACTGCCCTTGAGACTGACCCAGAAATTCCAGCGGGTGCAGAATGCTGCAGTGAGATTCCTTACGGGGTCCTCGCTGTGGGATCACATTCACCCAGTGCTATACCAGCTGCACTGGCACCTGGTGGAGTACAGGATCAGGTTTAAGGGGCTGGTTTTAACCTTTAAAGCCCTATACGGCCTAGGACCCTCATACCTATGGGACCACCTCTCTTGGTATGTCCCATGGAGGACCTTACGGTCTTCAAACAAAAACATCTTGGAGGTCCCAGGCCACAGAGAGGTTAGGCTGGCCTCAACCAGAGCCAGGGCTTTTTCAGCTGTGGCTCCAATCTGGTGGAACGCTCTGCCACAAGAGACTAGGGCCTTGCGGGACTTGACATCTTTCCACAGGGCCCGCAAGATGTAGCTGTTCCACCAGGCCTTTGGCCAGGGCACAGCCTTTTGGTAATCCTCACAGAACTCCAGCCCAATGGTTGCCATTAATTTGATTTGAACTGATTTTATAATGAATTAATTTTAGAATGCGGTATTATTTTACTATTGTTAGCCTCTCTGAGCCCGGCTTCAGCTAGGGAAGGAAGGATATAAATAAAATATTATTATTATTATTATTATTATTATTATTATTATTATTATTACTATTATCAAATAGAAGAGTATTTCATCATGTCATGTCCATTAAGGAGGAAAGAGACACATTTCACTTGAACCTCCATAGGCATGAAATCAGCCCTTTCCAATGTTTCTCAAAGCGTCGGTCTTTTAAGAAGAGAAATTCACAAGTTCCCTGGGCTTTCTAGCATAAAAGCAAGTCCCTCCAGTCCTAGCTGAAATGTTTCATATTACTGTCAAAAAGAGGCTTCTCTTGCTAAGCAGTTCATTTCTTTTTATAAAAGGCCCATTCTTTCCCTTCACAATTAGTGGTCAGGAGTGAAATATTTATATTACACTGAAAATGGAATCTTCTTTTAAATGAAAGAATTCAATCACAGAAGAAGGAAACAAAATTAAGCCAATTTCTCTTTTCACTAGAATATGTCTCCTCATAGGACTGTGTGTGCTTGCAACACAAAGCAAATTGTTTTCTTGGAACAGATGAGCCTGAGGCTAGGGCTGTGACAAATTGCTCCACACGGAATAATAATTTGGAAAATCCTGGAATATGCAGTAACATACTTTGGGATGCTTTCTTGGCCAATGTTGTGGAATTTTACTTTTCTGTCTATAAATCCTCCACATATTTGATTTTAAGTTCAAAAATTTGCATTTCTCAAAACATTTTTTCTTTGTTATATTTTTTATTACTTTTCCAATATACCCCAAATAATAGCCAAATTATAACAATAACAATTAATTCCCAAATTATACAATTATCAAAGTGCCAATCAACTTCCAATTAATACATTTTAGTTAAAGTGGCTCCCCGCATGATAGTTTGGGTGCATTTCCAATCTTATATCACTGTGTTCCATAACCTTAATTAAGCTCAGTTACATTTCAGTCATAATAATAATCCCTTAGTCCAACAGTTACATAAGTAATGATTTCTATTCATGATGTTACAATATATAAATTTGTAAAGATTCAAGTGAGGAACTCAAACTATTATCTTTATTTTGCCCTGTGCGTATAAACTGTTATATCCATGGAGATTCCTTCTCTCCATACATGGTGTTGTCTCTTTCACTTCCTAGATGTTGTTTTCTCCCATTGTGGCTTGGAGCGGAACTGAATCTCGAAGTTTCTCAGAGGTCTTATCTCTCCATCCCTTGCTTTGATGTCTCTGAACAGGCAACAGTCTGCTAGAAACCATTCCGTCTCATTAGTAAAACATGTCACAGATCTTTGCCATTTTCCCCTCAGCCTAGGAAAAGGTGGGCAGTTTTTGAATGCACTGAAGATTTAATACTCCTTAAGAACTCCCAGAATCTCTGCAGTGTTCTTATCACAGCCCCCCAATTCTTTTCCTTCCAACAAGAGATTTATAGCCCAATTAAACTTTATCTTAGATTACATTCCGTCAGGAGTACACACAAATCTCAGTCTCTTTTTCCTTGTCTGTTGTTTTTAAATGGGGGTGAGGGGAATTACTCTGTTTTTCCAACACAGTCATATTGGGGTTCCCCTCCCCCTCCTTTATTCATTTCAGATCACATGCAGTTTCCATTTTTGCTTGCTAATATCACTATTACTCCAATGTCCCTTCCTCACTTGTAAGTATCTTTTTATCTTATAGTCCAGAGAAGGTTGCCGAATCATAAATATATAAAAGAAGCTTAGAATAAACAAACCGTGGGCATCCCTCTCCCCAACTGACTCTCACGTCAAAGAAAATCTTATCTCAATTCAAACCTTTGATCCATGTAGCTGGTATATTCCGCAGTATGTTGTTGCATCCCATCACACAACAGTTCTTTAAAGCCAATTAAAGACCCAATTAAATAGAGAACCTCTGCTTCTTAATGGCAGTGTAGGAGGGGTTTTGCCAGGCGAAGTGCTTTTGCACTCAGCGCCTCCCTGCCTCCCACATTCCATGCCGCAGCAAGAGTCAAGTACCAAGACGAACTGCGAATGCAGCCCATTCCCCCGCCCCCCTGTCCCTGGGGTGAATTTACAAGGATGATTTACCCTCTGTCATCCTTGTTTTTTGTTCACCGACGATCCCCCTCTGTCATGGTGGCTGCCTCCTTTAAGGCAGGCGGGACCGGAAGCCTCAAAACTGGTCCCCCACCCCCCAAACAATTAATTTGCTATAACACAGAACATCCAAAATACTGTATTTCTAGAAATCTAGTTATCCAAAGTTTGGTTCCGAATCTCAAACAACACGTTGTGGTTTAGATGTTTGGATGGTGGGTGGCAAGATCTAGGCCAGGGGTTGTGAACATGGTGTCATCCAGCTGTTGTTGAAGTACAACTCCCAGCAGCCCAGCTTAGCATGGCCAAAGGTGAAATCACGGGAACTTTAGTGTAGAATCTGGAGGAAACCACATTGGTAACCCTGACCTGTACTATTTTAATGAAAATATAGGCCTAGAAGATTGACTGTAGATCCTTTTATTTAAGGTATTCAGCTTCTCCAACCTGATGACCTTCAGATGTTTCAGAATACAGTTCCCATCAGCTGGCTGTGACTGATGGGAATTGTAGCCAAAGCCCTGGGCAGCTCCAGGTTTGGACAAGGCTGATCTAGACTACATAGTTTAAATCATGGTGTAGTCTTTCACTAAAAGGAAGATCAACAGCCTTCAAAAGCTTTATAAATCATCTTAATATAGAAGATACATTTATTCTCTGGCAGTTTGATTTATTTGGAAAACTAAAGTACTTTAGTGCAAACTCCTCAGGCAGAATGGCAACATTGGTAATTATTGTACCACACTCTATTTTAATTTTCTGTATCTTATACTTTCTGCATGCAGAGTACCCATGAATGCAAATCAGAGGAATAACTTCATTAAATCATCCATTCCCACCCTCCTTTTTACTTTTTTCATAACTACTGAACCTCAGTAATTAATTCCTTTCCATATCAGCTTCGAAGTGGTATGACACGCCAGTGAACTACCTTTATTCCTTTATAGCCAAAAGGTGTGGTTTACAAAATCAAAGATTAGCATTTGAAAAGATTTCAGGAGAAACAGAGCACAATGGTGAGTGATGTAAATTTATTCACATGTATTAGCTTTCCCCCAAAAAAACTCACATTGAGACTAGTACCATTGCACATAAAATCTTTAAGAATTGTTCTGGTTCTTAGCAATGGGAGTGGGGGGATCAGAAAGGAAATACAGTTTTGCAACACCATTTCAATCCATTTCTTTACAAAAAAAATAAAAATCCTGTTTCACCTGGAAACATATTTTTAAGCAGTGCTATTTTCCTAGGAGAAGAGGTGTTGGAGCTCGCCACAAACACCTCCCTTGTACTCTTAAAATGGCTATGGCACCCACCAGAGAGGTGCCAGAACTGAGTTCCAGCAAGTTCCAGCTGCAAAAAGACCTATTTTTAAGCATGTTCTAAAATGTTGGATTAAAATGCCTTCCACATTGGGAGGACCAGCAGGGCCAGCTCACCCATGAGACAAGGTGAGGTGACTGCCTCAAGTGGCAGAATTCACCAGGACAGCAAATCCTGATGTCAATCTTTCTTCTCCCATTGATCCTGATGTAGACATTCCCTCACCCCTTCTTTCCTGCTGAGGAGGGGACACACCATTTCAGGGTCCGCCTCAGGTGCCAAAATGTCTTGGGCCATTCCTGAGGATCAGAATAGCTTTTGTCCAGACCTTTCTAGTACAGCCTGTACAGGCTTTCTAGCACAGCAGTAGGTTTTGTGGCAAAATCTGGCCTTCATTGTGCCTAGAAAATGAACACACGATGTTCCAAATTACAGCTTTTCTAGCAAGGAGATAGAGAAATCTCAGTGACAATCTCCACCAGTGAGAAACATCTCCCCCAGTCCTCAGCAGGAATCAAATTATGGCCATGCATTGCCAATATGTGATTGAATCCTACCCCAAAATAGCAATGATCTAAAAGTGCACCAGATCCCAGGAACTGTAGCATCTGGGGAAGGATTTCCTAAAATGAAGTAGGTATCTGGGAAGGTTCATATAGGAGGCTGCAAGTGACACCAGGAAAGCCAAAATAAATATACAGTTCGTGTAGCAGTACTGTGATGCTTCAAAACCATGTAGAGCCTATTTTGGTATTAAGTGATATACAGTATATGAAATAACTAAATAGTGCAACATTTTAAGACTGCAAGCTGGAAATCTCTCTCTCTCTGTTGTTGTTGTTGTTGTTGTTGTTGCTTCTATAGTTCAGTCACCTTCAGTATTCTGCACAGAATTAGAGTTCTTGCAAAGATTGTAGATGATCTAAGCTACATGGCCAAATTTTTACAGGGGCTGAGCTGTCTTCCAGCATAGTTTTGCTTTGATCTGGCAAGTTCAGTGACGAGAAAGCTTAACTTAATTGTCAGTCCTATTGTATAGGAAAAGAAACTTATTAGAAGAAAGCAAAGGAAGCAGTTCTCTGAGCAGCAGGGATGAGGATCAGTTTTTTTAAATACAGCAAACAAAGTGCTCAGAGACAGAATGAATATGCCCGCTTGTAGGCAAATTTTGTTAGATAGATGGAAATAATTTGTTTTGAATAAAGGAGAACTTCTTAGGAAGCAGAAAGCTGCTTCTGGTGGGTAAGCAGTCTGATTTTGCAGGCTTCAAGATGGTTGTACACCCTGTTTCTGTAGAGACATAGGGATTCCAAAATATATTATTTCTGGCCACAGTGTATTCTTCTCTGACACACGTAACTAAAAACCATAACAAAAGTATGGGCAGGTTTGTGCATGCAGCATTTCATATCAAATAACTAAAACCAGTGCTTTTTTTCCTACAAAAATGTTTAGAGATACTCTCATTTCCCTACTCATAGTGAAATAATGCCCCTCAATGAGGACAAACTTAGATTCACAAAATGTTTAGTGGTATGTGGACCCCAGGGGGGAAAAGCACTGATTAAAACCATAGCAAAAGTATGTGCACACAGTGTTTCTGCCTAAGCACAGTCTGGCTGTGAGCTTGCTGGTGTCTGAGGAACACCCTGGCAAGAGTGCCCTAGCTTAGGCATGCTATTGGAGGTTCCTTTCATCAATAAATCTAGGGATGAGCTTTGCTGTGCAGATAGAGAATAAATGTACTATAGCAGTGATGTACTTAAGATAAATGTATGGGGAAGGAGCATAGAATTTAAAAGCAAAACAAAACACACAAGTATGAATTATGTGCTCCAGCAGCTGTCCTCCAGCTCCTCCCTCCCCACCGGGCAATGTTATTAAAGAGACATATGGATTCATTTTCACATCTGAGATTAGCAGAAGCCTCATTGTGAATATTTAGGGGGAAGCATACGACCCCCTGAGGACCAGTGGAGGTTTCACTCCCCTTTGAAGAATCTGTTCTAGGAGCGACAGAATTGGTCAAGGTCATAAAAGGGATGTGCAGTGCTCCCCTTCCTGTGGCGCGGCTGGTTTCAATTTTTGCTGCAGCATGATATCAGCATTTGCATAACAACTTGCTCTTAAGCATCTTACAAGCATCATCCAGCCATTAGCTAAGTCAGTACCACTCTCCATTTTACAGATGGCAAGCAGGCACAAAGCCCAGTTCTGTTGCCACTGAAAAGCTGCTCTTTGATGCATTGCAATAGTGACCGAGAGCGAGAATTTTCATAAAGTGTTTGAACAAATAAAAAAAGCTTCCTGGCACTGCTACATGCACATGCAGTGAAGGGTCAGAATTGAGCCCCAATCCTGGGCTTCACTCATCCGCATGGTGTCTTATGTGCCAGAGCCCATAGCACAGATGCCTAACTCATGCTTTCTGCACACCTTGAATTTGCTTTGCACAAATTTGGCATCCACTCAGTGTGCTCTCTATGGGACGCGGGTGGCGCTGTGGGACGCGGGTGGCGCTTCGCTTTTGCCAGGCGAAGTGCTTTTGCACTCAGCGCCTCCCTGCCTCCCACATTCCATGCCGCAGCAAGAGTCAAGTACCAAGACGAACTGCGAATGCAGCCCATTCCCCCGCCCCCCTGTCCCTGGGGTGAATTTACAAGGATGATTTACCCTCTGTCATCCTTGTTTTTTGTTCACCGACGATCCCCCTCTGTCATGGTGGCTGCCTCCTTTAAGGCAGGCGGGACCGGAAGCCTCAAAACTGGTCCCCCACCCCCCAAACAATTAATTTGCTATAACACAGAACATCCAAAATACTGTATTTCTAGAAATCTAGTTATCCAAAGTTTGGTTCCGAATCTCAAACAACACGTTGTGGTTTAGATGTTTGGATGGTGGGTGGCAAGATCTAGGCCAGGGGTTGTGAACATGGTGTCATCCAGCTGTTGTTGAAGTACAACTCCCAGCAGCCCAGCTTAGCATGGCCAAAGGTGAAATCACGGGAACTTTAGTGTAGAATCTGGAGGAAACCACATTGGTAACCCTGACCTGTACTATTTTAATGAAAATATAGGCCTAGAAGATTGACTGTAGATCCTTTTATTTAAGGTATTCAGCTTCTCCAACCTGATGACCTTCAGATGTTTCAGAATACAGTTCCCATCAGCTGGCTGTGACTGATGGGAATTGTAGCCAAAGCCCTGGGCAGCTCCAGGTTTGGACAAGGCTGATCTAGACTACATAGTTTAAATCATGGTGTAGTCTTTCACTAAAAGGAAGATCAACAGCCTTCAAAAGCTTTATAAATCATCTTAATATAGAAGATACATTTATTCTCTGGCAGTTTGATTTATTTGGAAAACTAAAGTACTTTAGTGCAAACTCCTCAGGCAGAATGGCAACATTGGTAATTATTGTACCACACTCTATTTTAATTTTCTGTATCTTATACTTTCTGCATGCAGAGTACCCATGAATGCAAATCAGAGGAATAACTTCATTAAATCATCCATTCCCACCCTCCTTTTTACTTTTTTCATAACTACTGAACCTCAGTAATTAATTCCTTTCCATATCAGCTTCGAAGTGGTATGACACGCCAGTGAACTACCTTTATTCCTTTATAGCCAAAAGGTGTGGTTTACAAAATCAAAGATTAGCATTTGAAAAGATTTCAGGAGAAACAGAGCACAATGGTGAGTGATGTAAATTTATTCACATGTATTAGCTTTCCCCAAAAAAAACTCACATTGAGACTAGTACCATTGCACATAAAATCTTTAAGAATTGTTCTGGTTCTTAGCAATGGGAGTGGGGGGATCAGAAAGGAAATACAGTTTTGCAACACCATTTAAATCCATTTCTTTACAAAAAAAATAAAAATCCTGTTTCACCTGGAAACATATTTTTAAGCAGTGCTATTTTCCTAGGAGAAGAGGTGTTGGAGCTCGCCACAAACACCTCCCTTGTACTCTTAAAATGGCTATGGCACCCACCAGAGAGGTGCCAGAACTGAGTTCCAGCAAGTTCCAGCTGCAAAAAGACCTATTTTTAAGCATGTTCTAAAATGTTGGATTAAAATGCCTTCCACATTGGGAGGACCAGCAGGGCCAGCTCACCCATGAGACAAGGTGAGGTGACTGCCTCAAGTGGCAGAATTCACCAGGACAGCAAATCCTGATGTCAATCTTTCTTCTCCCATTGATCCTGATGTAGACATTCCCTCACCCCTTCTTTCCTGCTGAGGAGGGGACACACCATTTCAGGGTCCGCCTCAGGTGCCAAAATGTCTTGGGCCATTCCTGAGGATCAGAATAGCTTTTGTCCAGACCTTTCTAGTACAGCCTGTACAGGCTTTCTAGCACAGCAGTAGGTTTTGTGGCAAAATCTGGCCTTCATTATGCCTAGAAAATGAACACACGATGTTCCAAATTACAGCTTTTCTAGCAAGGAGATAGAGAAATCTCAGTGACAATCTCCACCAGTGAGAAACATCTCCCCCAGTCCTCAGGAGGGATCAAATTATGGCCATGCATTGCCAATATGTGATTGAATCCTACCCCAAAATAGCAATGATCTAAAAGCGCACCAGATCTCAGGAACTGTAGCATCTGGGGAAGGATTTCCTAAAATGAAGTAGGTATCTGGGAAGGTTCATATAGGAGGCTGCAAGTGACACCAGGAAAGCCAAAATAAATATACAGTTCGTGTAGCAGTACTGTGATGCTTCAAAACCATGTAGAGCCTATTTTGGTATTAAGTGATATACAGTATATGAAATAATTAAATAGTGCAACATTTTAAGACTGCAAGCTGGAAATCTCTCTCTCTGTTGTTGTTGTTGCTTCTTCTATAGTTCAGTCACCTTCAGTATTCTGCACAGAATTAGAGTTCTTGCAAAGATTGTAGATGATCTAAGCTACATGGCCAAATTTTTACAGGGGCTGAGCTGTCTTCCAGCATAGTTTTGCTTTGATCTGGCAAGTTTAGTGACGAGAAAGCTTAACTTAATTGTCAGTCCTATTGTATAGGAAAAGAAACTTATTAGAAGAAAGCAAAGGAAGCAGTTCTCTGAGCAGCAGGGATGAGGATCAGTTTTTTTAAATACAGCAAACAAAGTGCTCAGAGACAGAATGAATATGCCCGCTTGTAGGCAAATTTTGTTAGATAGATGGAAATAATTTGTTTTGAATAAAGGAGAACTTCTTAGGAAGCAGAAAGCTGCTTCTGGTGGGTAGCAGTCTGATTTTGCAGGCTTCAAGATGGTTGTACACCCTGTTTCTGTAGAGACATAGGGATTCCAAAATATATTATTTCTAGCCACAGTGTATTCTTCTCTGACACACGTAACTAAAAACCATAACAAAAGTATGGGCAGGTTTGTGCATGCAGCATTTCAAATCAAATAACTAAAACCAGTGCTTTTCCCCCTACAAAAATGTTTAGAGATACTCTCATTTCCCTACTCATAGTGAAATAATGCCCCTCAATGATTCTCAAAATGTTTAGTGGTATGTGGACCCCAGGGAAAAAAAGCACTGATTAAAACCATAGCAAAAGTATGTGCACACAGTGTTTCTGCCTAAGCACAGTCTGGCTGTGAGCTTGCTGGTGTCTGAGGAACACCCTGGCAAGAGTGCCCTAGCTTAGGCATGCTATTGGAGGTTCCTTTCATCAATAAATCTAGGGATGAGCTTTGCTGTGCAGATAGAGAATAAATGTACTATAGCAGTGATGTACTTAAGATAAATGTATGGGGAAGGAGCATAGAATTTAAAAGCAAAACAAAACACACAAGTATGAATTATGTGCTCCAGCAGCTGTCCTCCAGCTCCTCCCTCCCCACCGGGCAATGTTATTAAAGAGACATATGGATTCATTTTCACATTTGAGATTAGCAGAAGCCTCATTGTGAATATTTAGGGGGAAGCATACGACCCCCTGAGGACCAGTGGAGGTTTCACTCCCCTTTGAAGAATCTGTTCTAGGAGCGACAGAATTGGTCAAGGTCATAAAAGGGATGTGCAGTGCTCCCCTTCCTGTGGCGCGGCTGGTTTCAATTTTTGCTGCAGCATGATATCAGCATTTGCATAACAACTTGCTCTTAAGCATCTTACAAGCATCACCCAGCCATTAGCTAAGTCAGTACCACTCTCCATTTTACAGATGGCAAGCAGGCACAAAGCCCAGTTCTGTTGCCACTGAAAAGCTGCTCTTTGATGCATTGCAATAGTGACCGAGAGCGAGAATTTTAATAAAGTGTTTGAACAAATAAAAAAAGCTTCCTGGCACTGCTACATGCACATGCAGTGAAGGGTCAGGATTGTGCCCCCCTCCCAGACTTCACTCATCCGCATGGTGTCCTATGTGCCAGAGCCCATACCACAGATGCCTAACTCATGCTTTCTGCACACCTTGAATTTGCTTTGCACAAATTTGGCATCCACTCAGTGTGATCTCTGCACATTTAAGCTGTTTTCCAAGCGTTAGTTCCAACTAGAGGGAAGTTAGGCACATGAAGGAGATCCTGATGTCCTATTGTGCATTGAGCTTGAACAAAGAGTTACAGGCAATCTGTGATAAATATTGCCCCAAAGTTGCAGAGTCAGATCAAGCCACATGACAGTTACCCAGGTTACTCATTCTTTACAGTATGAAATGGCCTCCGATCTGATTGCCTTAGGGACTGCTTACTCCCATATAGACCTGTCTAGACATTAAGATTGGCTGCAGCGATCCTGCTCTTAGTGACAGCTTGAGATGTCTGATAGGTGGGCACAGGAAACAGTCTTTTCTGTAGTGGTGCCACTATTTTAGGGACACGGGTGGCGCTGTGGTCCAAACCACTGAGCCTCTTTGGCTTGCCGATCAGAAGGTCGGCAGTTCAAATCTATGCAACGGGATGAGCTCCTGTTGCTGTGTCCCAGCTTCTGGCAACCTAGCAGTTTAAAGCATGTCAGTGTGAATAGATAAATAGGTACCACTGCAGCGGGAAGGTAAATGGTGTTTCCATGCACTCTGGAGCTCATCACATCCTCCATGCGCCAGCAACATTTTAGTCATGCTGGCCACATGACCTGGAAAGCTGTCGGTGAACAAACACTGGCTCCCTCAGCCTGAAAAGCGAGATGAGCGCCACACCCCATAGTCACCTTTAACTGGACTTAACCATCAAGGGATCCTTTACCTTTTCTTCTTTTTTCTTTTACTTTGCTACCATTTTGCAACATCCTTCTATTTGAGATGTACCAGGTCACTCTTTGAGTGTCTTTTTTTTTTCCGCCCTGCCAGAAATGGCCAACTCTTTTATTTCTATAGGCTTTTATTTCTATATATACTGATGATTTTAGCTATTTATTTATTTTTACACTAGCTATTATTAGCTGTGTTTGGTGTTCTAGATAACTGCTGTTGATTATTCCGGCTTTTCACTTTGCATTTTCTAATCATTGATTTGGTTTTATGTGTTTGTTGTAAGCTGTTTCGAGCACCAAAGTAGAAGAGGGAGAAAGAAATAAGAAATGATTGTTGTTATCAGTCCTGAGTGATTAGGTCACAGTGACTGTTGAGAAAGAGCCAAATAATTCTAGTTTAGTCTCCTCTCTCCATCCTCCTCTCTGCTGAGTTCTGCAAGGGCAACACTGAGACTGAGAAGGATACTGACCAGCATTGCTGCCCGCTGGGTTGTTTATAAGATGGAGGTAGGCAGCAGGGGGTGTGAGCTGAGGGCAGACAATTTGGTGGGTCAGTGCCCCATTCGCCCAAATGGACCGGCCT
The DNA here is from genome assembly GCF_964188315.1 of Podarcis muralis. Taxonomy (NCBI): domain Eukaryota; kingdom Metazoa; phylum Chordata; class Lepidosauria; order Squamata; family Lacertidae; genus Podarcis; species Podarcis muralis. Next base: position 30,663,832 of record NC_135657.1, read on the forward strand.
CAGCTGCATGGAGGAGAATCACTCTGGCAATTTCCCTTTGCATTTCTCCTCAGTTCCTGGCATCTCCCCTTGTCCCAGAGAACCAATCAGATTCAGCCACACTGTTATCTTTTGGCAGAGGTATCTGTCGACAGGGAGGGATATATGGGGTTCTTCACATCACTGACGAACCTGCTGCTTCCTGGTGCTGGCAGTGAGAGGCCAGATGGCTGGATCTGATTAATGGCAGCTCTACATTTCATCTGCAATCAGTCCATTAATCAATGCATTCTTTTAGCTCTTAACTATTTTCAAAAGTTTTTTTTCAACCCAATTCCGCCACAATCCCATGTAGGAAAAAAAAACACTATTTTAAACTTAGGAAATATACATTCCAAGCTGCTCAAATAAGACCTGCTGATTAATGTTGTGGGTTTTGTTTGTTTTTTGTCCTGTGATGGAAGAGAGGTGAATCTACCTGGTGGAACATAAAATAAAATCAGCATAAAATGTTAGTATGAGCCCAGAACAAGCATGGTAGCCCTGCAGCCAAGAGCCCCAGGATCAAACTCATGTTCCATCACTAAGTTATGGGATGGCCTAAAGCAGGGGTCTGCAACCTTTAAGACAAAAAGAGCCACTTGGACCGAAGAAAAAAAAACTGGGAGCTGCAAAACCATTGCGACATTTAAAACAGTGGGGAGTGTCGGGGCACACAATGCGCCTCCTCCCCTCGCTAGTATCCGCCCCGGAGCCGCGGCAAAGGTGTAAAAGAGCCACATGCGGCTCCGGAGCCACGGGTTGCTGACCCCTGGCCTAAAGCAAATATCTGCCCCCACCCCATCCCTGTAGTTCACTTTGATAAGGCAATATTAATTATTTTTTTCCCTAGGACTGCTGTGAGAACTGGCTCTGGTGAAACATGCCTTGTTACATCACAACTGGACTGCTGCAATGCGCTCTATGTGGAGCTGCCTGTGCAAAGGGCCCAGAACCTTCAGCTTGTTCAAATTGCAATAGCCATCTTATTGACTGGGGACGGGTGATGCAGACCTTATTTCTGAAACAGTGGCTTCCTGTTTCCCCGTCCCAGATGCTAGCTATGACCTTTAAAGACATACCGTACTTTTCTGTCTATAAGACACCCTCATGTATAAGATGCCCCCTATTTTGGGGGGCTCAAATTTAAGAAAATGGGGGGAGATGGCACAGAGTTGTTGAGTAATTTTTCAGGGGGAATGCCAAACCGAATATCACTCACCCAGCTGAAAAACACTAACAATTGCGAGCGACGCAAGCCAAATTGCCGAAGCGGCAGCCAATCCAAACCAGTCCTTGCTGCATCCACAAATAATCCACCCGATTGACAAATCATGTCTTCTTCCCAGAGAGCACGCGATCATCAAGACTGACCTCACTGCTGTTGTGGGTGGGAGCGTTTGGATAGCCACAACAACCCGATTGGTGGTCCCTCGGTTGCTGGGGTAAATCTGGCCAATGGGATCGTTTCATGCATTAACCAAGGGACCCATATATACCACTGCACATTGCATTGAGGTTCCTCTTTATCGCCTCGTGCACCGGATCACCCGCCCACCCTCCCTTGCTATGCCGTCGTGGGTCGTCTGTTTTTGGGACAGGGGCCCAGTAGGAATTTTCCCATTTGGCTGATTGGCCGGTGCCACTTGGGTTTTGCCTGCTGCGTAGCAAATTGTCACAACTTTGTAAGGTTTGGCGGTTAGGCATTGGTTCAAGGTGTGGTGGAAGGGAGGTTGGAGCACCTGCCCCTCCCATGCGCAAAGGGTATTCCGTTAAAGGAATCCAGGGGCTCGCCTTGCTTTTGTCCGATCCCCTTCCAGGGGTTAGGGCCATGCCAGAGCCCTAACGTGGTCCAATGCTCCCCCAGGATGTTTTCCCTTACTGACTTCTGCCGGAGTCCAGGCGTCAGTGCTGCCCTGCCAAGGTCAAGTGCAGCTAGTGGGGAACCAAGGCCTAAGCAAACCGCTCACGATCTGGAATCAATAAAGTTGTGGCCAAAATTATGCCAATAACCTGAAACTGAATTCTGTGTCAATTGTGTCTTTATTTATTGGGGGAGGTCTTGGGATCTTAACACGCGAAGCAGCAGCCCTTGCAGCAGACACCATTCACCCACCCAGTTACTAGATCCTGCTCACGGATGAACCAGTCGCCCATCCCCCCTCTGCACTACCCATGTATAAGGCGACGACACCCCCCCCCCCCAGTTTTTACTTTATTTTGGAGTAAAAAAACCCTCATCTGATACACAGAAAAGTATGGTATATATGGTTTAGCGCCAGAGCATATGATGGTCTGTTTTCTCCGTAGTAAGCCTGTTTGCCCAAGGTGGAAGGCTCTGCCATTGCTTTTCCTTTCTCCCCGGTTGAAGTGTTTAGCTGCTGCTAATGTGGCAGCAGAGCTGGCAGTCACTCCCTTTCCCCTCTGTTTCACTCTGAGAATGTTGGACCAAAGCAAGGAGAGGACCTACGCCACTGTTGCTTTCTTTGATTTCTACTACTGTGGGAAAGTGACAACACTGCATGCCTTCTCCCAAGCTGTCTCTTCCTGATAGTCTCACTCTAAGGAAGGGCACAGGAGCTGAGCAGATGGTGACAGCAAGGGGTAAGTGGGCTGGCTGGCAGGTCAAGGCAGCGGGGGCTCAATCCTGCAAAGTTACCACCCCCACTGCCTGAGGCAGTTGCCTCAGTTTGCCTTAATGTCCTTAAGGAAGGACTGGACCAGCTGCTAGTTTATGAAGGTAATCTACAGAGGTCCTATTTGTTATTCACAAAAGGTAAAAAAGGTAAAAGGTAAAAGACCCCTGGACAGTTAAGTCCAGTCAAAGGTGATTATGGGGTTGCGGTGCTCATCTCGCTTCCAGGCCAAGGGAGCCAACGTTTGTCCACAGACAGCTTTCTGGGTCATATGGCCAGCATGACTAAACTGTTTCTGGCGCAATGGAACACCGTGACGGAAACCAGAGCACACAGAAACGCCGTTTACCTTCCCGCCGCAGCAGTTTATCTACTTGTACTGGTGTGCTTTCAAACTGCTAGGTTGGCAGGAGCTGTGACAGAACAACAGGAGCTCATCCCGTCGCGGGGATTTGAACCGCTGACCTTCCGTTCAGCAAGCCCAAGAGGCTCAGTGGTTTAGACCACAACACCACCTGCGTCCTGTTATTCACAAACCCACATTTGGCTGTGGCAAAGGTGAGGGTCTTTTCTGCTGCTGCCTTGGTGAGGCCCAGTGCTACACCACAGCATGACAGAGTGACCATCTCTTACCCTGAAGAAAATTGGAGGGGGGGGGAATTCTACCCCCTATTAGCAAAGCTCCAAATTTCCCAGTTTGGCAACCAGCGGAGTATAGCAGAGGACGGTACAATGATGTTTTAATTTGTTTCCATTACGGGAAGAAGCCACATCAGTCAGTCACAGATTTTTACTTCACACTTGTGTAATGAAGTAGCGTTCAGTCTCCATAAAGCTTCACTGAGCCGGTGGTGCTGAATCATAATGATTTTAGATGCCAACAGCCAGGAATCTCATTATTGTAGGCCTTTGCCATAGATCAGGTCTCCCCAGGCAAAGGTTGACAAGTGTGACAAAATTAATATAGAAATCTTTTGCATTCAAGTAGCATGAACACATCACGGACACCAGAGGAGAAGATAAATGGGCCAGAGTGGACATTTTCCCTAATTACAGCACAAACAGAGGCAAGACTAATTTGTTGGACTTCACATTAACTCAAGTCTAGGTTCCGGAAGAAAGTTTTAACTAATAGGATGGCTAATTTCAGGCTTCTGTTTCGCACTGTCAGCCTGATCCTATGAGGTCTTAGCACCCTGCATCAGGTGTTAAAAATGTAAAACTAACCTAATTATATTTGTCTACTTGCAAAGGCAACCCCAGGAGACACACGAGCAGACATAGCTCAAAACTAGAGCCAGCACAGTTTTGTATGCAGTGAGCAATTGTGTCTGGAAATCTTCTCATTTAGCCCAAATCAGAAATACAAGAATAATTTTCCCAAAGGGAAGATGTGATTTGCTATGGAAGACCTTGTGGTAATGCTGTATTTTCAGTCATGCAGACAGAATAATCTGTGCTGCGCTTGTTTTCAAGAAAGGTGGAAGAGCATCATGGGCTCATCTCAGGATACACATAGCTTACATACAGCACAATTAATTCAGATCCATTGGGCAGGGCAGCAACAAGATTTCTACTGTGCCTTTAACTTTAGATAGAGAACATGGGCCCAGAGACCATATACTTCTCCCACCAAAACTCTTTATGAAGGTAGCCCTGTTTAGGGAAGTTTTTAATGACTGATGTTTTAATGTATTTTTAATCTTTTTTTGGAAGCCACCCAGAGTGGCTGGGGAAACCCAGCCAGATGGGCAGGGTATAAATAATAAATTTATTTATTTATTTATTATTATTATTATTATTATTATTATTATTATTATTATTATTGAAATGTAATTGTTCTGCATCCCATCAATTGGGCTCCTGCAGCCCAATCCTACCAAATGTTTACAGCAAAGAAACTGTGAAATAATTGATTTCAATGGGATCTATTTTTCAGGTGCTATATCCAAGTACCTGGGAGTATGCCTCCAAATGAAATGAGTCAGAATTTTAATTCAGAGCATGGGAGAGGAGGTAAGGGATCACATCTCCATATTGTTTTGCCCAGTGTCTTACATGTTCTCTTTTTTGCAAGATGTGTTTGGCGAGAAGCCTCAAGATGGAGATTTCACGCATCATCTCAACAGCAACAAGCGCAGTATTTAAACACGCTCTGGAGGTGATCAGCTGGGCTGGGAATTCTTCCAGGAGATGATTTAATTAGCTCAGAGTAAAGCTAGCAGAGGTCGGATTGCTCAGTCTGAAGAAAGCCAGTTGTTCCTAGAGCACAACTGTTACGGCACTGAAAAAAGACACCCCAACATTTCCAACCAGCAAGATTTGCTAGCTAGCATCAAGGAGTGGGAACAGAAACTGGAAAACAATTGCTGACAAAATAAAATTATAGGCAATATTCATGAGTGGGCCAGAAAAGTACCATTGTCTTAAGTCCTGAGATATATGCAGATTGCGCAAAAGGCCTGAAGTTGGCATCCATCTGTCTCAGGAGACATTTGAGGAGCCTTTGGAGGTGAGGTTACAGTTCTTGCTGTGGCTGTAGAGACATGTTTTGTTGCAGTTGGGGCAGGTGAAGGCGCCCGGTTGTGCTGTTGCAGACGCACCATGGCATTTCTTCTCTCTGCACTCCTCCCAATGGTCATTTCTTCTCTGGTCACTGCTCTGGATGCATGACCTGACTGTGGTCATCTGCAAGGGATTCCCACATGACGGGGTTGATCCTGCCAGCCTTCATGTCACAACTGCGGAAATATTTGTGCTACAGAGTTGGTCTGCCAATTGATCTGGTGCCAGAAGCCAGCTCCCTATAGAGCACGTCCTTGGGGATCCAGCCATCTTCCATTCTGCAGTACCATCAGCTAAGGCAGAACTAAAGTGAGAAAGATAGAGTCATAATATAAATGACAGGCTGATGCCTAGAAAGAGAGCCCCAAAATGAAAAATGAGCAAGGTCCCAACAAAAGAAGAATGGCAACTTAAGTTTACAGAATATGCACAACTTGCAGACTTAACATATAGAATAAGAGAACAAGAAGAACATACGTTTAAAGAAGATTGGAAAACGTTTACTGAATACAGCTGAAACCGTTGGCAGCATTAAGATAAATTCAGCAGTGTAAACAAATTTTGATGGATGCAATAATGGAATACTGAATGGTATAGTTTTTTGTGAAATACGCAGGGATTTATGATATGTAAAATGAACCATGGAAAGAGAAGGGAAGTCTTTGATATCTTAAGGATGTAAAATGAGTATTTTAAATTGTAAAACAGAAAACTTAATAAAAATTATATATAGAACTCTAGAGAGAGATGGAAAAAGCATTAAAGAGGACATATACAATCTAACAATTATTAATCAAAATTAAGCAATTTTAAGTCCCACTGATTTGCATGTGCTATCAGTGCATAGTCTGAAGTGTGGAACTTTGGGAGGTTCATGCTGAGGCTTTGCATGCCAAGAAAGTTGAGAACATAAGAAGAACTCTGCTGGATCAGACCAAAGGTCCATCTTGTCTGGCATCCTGTTCTTGCAGTGGCCAACCATATGCCTGCAAGCAGAACCTGAGCACATTGACATTCTCCGCAGTTGTGATTCTCAGCAACTGGTATCAAGAGGCATATTCTGCCTCCAATGCTGGCTAGGTACTGCCAGGGCCGTCTTAAGCATATCCGGCACAGGGTGCAAATATCTCTCTGGTGCCTGCATTTTCCAGAGTTGTCGACCTTTTTTAAGGGGAGGGACTTCAGCCCGGCGCCTCCTTCTAAATGCCCAGCGCTCCTTACCTGCCCCAGTCCAGGGAAGTGCGCATGACAGGAGGGCCAGCAAGCAGATCAGGTGGCTCACCGGCTGTGCCATCCTCGCTCGGCACTGGGATTGCACAGGGCGCTTCCCTGCTTCGCTTGCAGACTCCGCAGGTAGGCGTGCAGGAAGCAACCCAGCCAGAGAGGGGCAGGAGAGACATGCCCGCCCCCGATTGCACCCACCAGGTTCCCTGGCAGCCCCAGCGGGAGGGGACGCAAAGGGGCGTCCGTGAGCCCAACGCAGCGCGCTCTGATGGGCAGCTGAGAGGAGAGGAGCGGGCTGCCCCAGAGCAGGGAAGGGAGCACTCCCTGACTCTCCTTCCCGGACGCTCAGCCTGTGGCGCCCTCCAAAATCTGGCGCCCTGGTGCCCCCCGACACTAATGTCTATGGGTAAGATGCCCCTGGGTACTGCGTTGCCATGAGGCACATGGGTTCAAAGACGGAGAGATCTGTCTACAAATCTTGCTTCAAAGAAAGTATATGGGCAGAAATCCCAGGGGAGAAATTCCTTCCTAGCCCAGGTCAATTAGACCCTGAAAGTGAAGCTAAACTCATCCACTGAAGAGTTTTGACATGCCCTACATTTCCTCAGATCATTATGTAACTCTCAGGCTCCAACTATGTTCCTTTCTTCCAGGCGCAACTGTCTTCATTCCATCACTTGAGCCCTTTATTTTAAGCTCAAGCCCTTAGGTTGCAAAGAGACTGCCTGACTAGAACTTGCTGTCCAGCAGCATCAAGATTATGTATTACCCGGCAGCAAAGATCATTGCCCTCGGTAGGACAAGTTCTTTGGTCATAAATTTCCTTATTTTAATACCAGAGCATCACAGATATAAATCTCAGTATGCTGATTCAACCGGAGTAGGCACTGCAATATAAAAACACATTTCCCCCCCATGTTTACAAGTTGCTGGGGGCAGGGAGACAAAGAGGAAGTGGTCATCTAGAGACATTCGCTTGGCTATTATTCAAGACAGAATGTTGGAGTAGTTGGACCCTCGTCTAGCAAGGAAGTTCTTGGCATGTTCTCTATCAATGGCTATTAGGTTTGATAGCTAAATGGAGCATCCACAGTCTGAAACAGGATACCTCTGAAAAACAGGTGAAGGCCAGAAACAGGGGTCTCATGACCCTCTTCTGAGAGGCAACTGTGGCGATCACACTGGGTCCCCGGACGTTTCACCATCTATTGATTCCTGTGCCACCAGTTTATTTCTCGCTGCCACCACTCAGGTCCTACCTGGTACAATACTGAGTCCAGTCAGGGTTAAATTGGAACATAAACTTCTGTTTATTTATTGCAGTTTAACAAGCGTGTGGTTTCATAAACGGTATCGATCAATTACAATAATGGGGTGCCTATCCAGACCTCTAACTTCCACTACCTGCTTTCACTCACTAAACCACCTCTCAGATATTTACTTGTCTTCCTAGTCCCTAACTGTTCCTGAATCAGCTTATTTCGCTACACTAACTCAACCTGGCGCGCTCTGCCTGGCGTGCTCTGGTCCATGGGGTCACGAAGAGTCGGACACGACTAAACGACTAAACAACAACAACTCAACCTACCCACAGACTCTTTCCCAATTCACTCCCACTCCAACCAACCACCCAACTCTCAACAAGCTCCTCCCTTCGCCCCCCGCCCCAGCTGGTTTTATAGTCCCTCTGACTCCACACCCCTGGGTTCTGATTGAGTAACCTGTTCAACAATTTCACCTCCAGCACTCTCATATGTTAACATCACAGCAACTAGTCAGTTACTCTCGGAACAGAATGCTGGTTTAGATGAGCTTTGGCCTCATCCCTGAAGATAAGCCTTAAATTAAAAAATAAATCTTACAAACAGGAAGAAACCCCAAATCTCTAGGCATTTGTGACCTTGCCTTCTAAAATTGTTACATGTGGTGTAAAGCATTGCAGATTGTGAGTTCAGACACTAATTTTGACCACATAGTCACTAAGAGTTAATAGTCTCCCAAAATAGCAAGCTAATTGGAGAGTTTTCAAAACTGTAGCATATTAAATAAAGTGTTTGGATTAAATGTATTAGACCAGAGGTGGGAACCCTGTGACCCTTGAGATGTTGCTGGACTACAACTCCCATTATCCCCAGCCATTGGCCATGTTGGGTGAGGGGGACTGAGGTGAATTGGAGTCTCACATCTGGTTCCCCACCTCTCTCATAAACAATAAGCTGGCAAGAAAGAGGCAGCTGCAACCAACATTTCCTACCTATATCCAAATAGTCAGGTTGAGGTGGAAGTGTTTGTTCTATGCATATCCCTCAAGGTTTAAGGAGAAACACACACCCTGTTTCTGCAAGGCAAGTAGCAGATTTAAGAAGCTTCAAAAATTTTAACATCTTCTCCCTTACAGCCATGTTTTCCTAAGATGACTGAAAATTCTACATCCATTTTTCGAAAAACACCATGGTCCATTGCACTAACTTGTTTACACTGAAGATAATGTTCAATGTTTCCTTGTAGAACTTATTTGACAGTCTAACATTTGCCTCAGTGAGGCAAGCCAGGGTAATCTTAAACTCTTCCTTGGAATCTTCTGATTTTGCCACTCACTTTATGAACACAGTATAGCAGTTAACTATCCAGACGAGAGGCGCGCCTAGTCTGCAAAGCCGCAAAGATGTGCAAATTAGTGAGAATAACATATACAAATTCATTACATTTGGAAGGATTGCTTGCAAAAATGCATACATTTGGGAAAACCGCATACAAAGATGTATATATCTGTCAAATGTGCATGAGAAACAGGTACACGTTTTTATGTGGACTTGGTTTTTTTTATTTAAAAAATGCAAACTCTTGTGGAAATGCAGTGAATAGAATTTTGGAAAATTACACAGATGTCTGGAGTTAGAGATGGACAAATTTGTCAATTTCTCGAATTTGAAAAGGGGCTCTGCAAGAACAGCCTTGCCCAAAGAGCATTCCCAGTCTTTGAGAAGTGGAATTAATTAATTTCTTAACCCTCCTGCACTTGTATTTTGAAAAATTAAAAGTAACAAGAAGCAAGTCTCAGTGAGGCACATCAAATTTCCAGCTAAAACCCCTAAAGAAAAATGTTTCCTTCTCTTAAAGGAAAGTGAAGAATGGAAGCTGAAGCCCTTAAGGTATTTCCCGCTCCGGTTTTTAACAGCTACAAGGTGTCCTGTGCAGTGTGCAGAAAACCTTGAAGCAGCAACTTCAATAGAGCAGCATTACTCTCTACACTTGCATACTATATATAGCCTGGGGGCAGAGAGAAATTCAATCCTGTAATCAGCAACTAAAGCAGGCCTTCCACAACCTAGTGTCCTCCAGGCATTGTTAGGCTACAACCCCATCAAGCCTTGAGTCAGCATGGCCAATGGTCAGGGATGATGGACATTGCTGACCAGCCACAACTTTACACAATTGCGTAGCCCAGAAAGCAGTTGCAATGGATTGTTTTGATGCTATATACAATATTGGCATGTCACTGAGAAGGAAGAGACACAAGGAGAGGCAAGAACAAGAAACAAGGCAGTTGGGCTAAGCTAAGTTAGGTGAGTGTGGATAAAAGCTATACTTTACTACTGGTCTGCCCCCCCCAAAAAAAACCTTGCGGGTGAAGAAGGAACTGTAGCATGTTGCTGCCCTAATGGAATCACGTTGCTTTCCAGACACATTCTGAGGTGTTGGCTTGACTTGCGAAGCCATAACAGCTCAGCACCAAATACCACGGAACATCTTTATTCCATCACTGCAACCACCTTTAACATCAACTAAGAACGCTGTCATGGTGATGAAGAAAGGAAACATTTTAAACGTCAGTTTCATTGCGTGCCACATAAAGGAATGCATACATCCCCAGCTCTTGCAGGTTTCACTAAGTGATCTTGAAGGTCCAGTATGATGCATTACACAAGCTCATAGGAGGGGCTTCTGGGACAATACAACCCTTTCTTTATTCCCAGGGGAAGGGCAATAGCTCAGTGACAGAACATGCAGAAGGTTCCAGGTTCCATCCTGAGCATCTTCATGTAGGGCTACGAGAGAAGCTTCTCTGAAATAACGACCTAGATGGACCTGTGGTCTCACTCAGCATCCTATGTCCCTAATGATCTCATGGAGTATGGCTAAGAGGCCCAGAACCTTATGAACTTATGAACAGTAGTGTAGTGGTCACTTCTTCCTCAACTATCTTCAGAGACATCTAGAAGACTGCCCCATTCATCCATGCAGAAAGAGTAGGTGTTGAAGGGAGGGTCGCGGTCAAGCCTCCTTCTGACCACACACACACACTGATCTCCACATGTTCAGGAGCCTAACATGCAGACCAACTGAGGGAATTATATAAGCAAGGGCAAGTTCACAGTCCTTTTAATAAATAAATGCACAGAGCCTACCCACAGACACCTAGACCCATGGATCTTCCCGTATCGATCGATAGACTGGATAAATGGAACATTGGGTTCATGCATGCCTGTTACTAGATGCATAGATATTGTGAAAACAAAGGCCTTGAAAGTATCAACATCAGGGCAGACACAACTCTTTCTTTCTTTCTTTCTTTCTTTCTTTCTTTCTTTCTTTCTTTCTTTCTTTCTTTCCCCCCTCTCTCTTTCTCTTTCTCTTTCTCTTTCTCTCTCTGATACTCATATAAAACTTTATAAAAACAGATGATTATAAGTTATTAGAAATTATTCTGACAAGCATACTTTAAGTTAGCTGAAAAGTTTTAGCCATTGTTTTAATAATTGGCAATTATTATTAATTGAAGTGTTATGATCGAGTGATTTTACTGTATGCCACCTAGAACGTACAGACAATAGGTAGGACAAAAATTGGGGGAAACTAAATACAAGATCTCTTGATGAAATATGCCCCACCCTGACATGATAATCCGAGTTAAAGAGAATGCACCAGAGCTAATCTTACTAGAAGGCTGTATAATTAAATTTCCAGAATGGCTTATTTAGTAGAATTGTAAATGATCAGTGTTGTGTTATCTCACTAGATGACAGGTCCATTAATTTTACACTCCCTGAGGGTGTGATGCAGAAGAGGGCTGTAGTTACATTGCAAGCCTGTGTATGCCATGCGCATGTATGTATGCGTATTAATAGTCTCCACACAAACTCCACAGCCAGCTCTTTGGCTTACATGATTTCAAGCACGTACAATGGCGGGTGGAGAGGCGAATCCTCCTGATGATCAAAGGTCAGGGCATAGTCACTCAATCCCAGCTGTGTACAGTATTAATAGGGGTTTAATTTCAGCAGCCACTATTTCTTTTGAATTTGTGAAATACAGTTCGATACAGTCCCATCCCCTGGTCCAGCTGCATAAGCCAGTTAACATTAACATTCACCAAGACCCAAAGTATCTTGGAAAAGAGCTCTTTAGTTTGTCATCAATTTCCTGGAACTGCAAAGGTGAGGGGGAAGTGGTTCCACATGGTATGTCGTCAAGTGGCTGTAGAGTTCGTTTCATTGCTGTATTATCCAGCAGTGCTCAAAGCCATGGTGAGGAATGATGCCTCTATAAAGTTTACTTAGAAGTAAGTCCCATTCAACGAAGCCTCCTCTGACTCTCACGAGAAGGCAATTAGATTTTGCTTCTATACTCTACAGGGGGAAGGATGTGTGACAGCTTTAATTGCCGCCTTTTTATTTATCCAGTTAGCATTATTTCACAAATTCAAACGAAAAGAAAAATGGAAGAAACTAGAAGTTGACCAGCTGAGGGCTCTTAATGAGGAGGAAGAAATTAGAGAGATAAGCTCCTAATTACAGGCACAGTAGTGCTTGTGAGTCCACACTGGGAAAGCTTTCACTGCAATTTCTGTTTTTAAAGAACTGGTAAAAATAACGAAGTCATATCTGAAAAATGGGAGGACATCACTATAATATAAAAAACAACAACACTAAAATGCAACAGGTGAGCCACAGTGGGAAGGGCAGTTACAGGAACAAATTCCAGGTGTAGTCCTGGGATTTCTGAACTAGTTCCGTGAGTTTGGTTCAACTGAGCTACCTCATTTCAGGGACCGAGGGCACCAGTTGGTACTTTTGCCAAGTGTCCCTCAAGCCTGGCTCAAGCACACATTTCCGTCTTCTGCACTAAGACTGCAGCATACAATGAAATCCCAGAGGACTTTTTTGTTAAACACAGCACACTCATTCTCTCTCTCTCTCTCTCTCTCTCTCTCTCTCTCTCTCTCTCTCTCTCTCTCTCTCACACACACACACACACACACACACACCAACCATCTATCTATCTATTCACCTCAGAAGTTTTAAGGTATTTCTCTCTAGCAGAAGAAAAATTACTCTGGTAGTGTTTGAACAAGCCAAAGGCTTTAGGCATCATTATCACCAGGAGGCTTTGCGCTTACATAGAAGGAACCTTGCTGAGCTGGACTCTCTGAGGGCATGTTGGAAGAAAAGCCTTCAAGAAAGACTCTTCACCATTTGAAGAGGCAGAAATGACGTGAGCCATATCATCACATTGCTAGCGTCCTTTCCTGCTCCCAAGCTTTGCCCTGGGAATCCATTTCAGTTTGGAAGACTTATATACTTCCACCTTTTTTTGTGTGCTATGGTCTTTCCTTTAGATCAGGCAGCAGTGGTGGAGACAAGAGGACTACTAAATGCATTTATTAGCAAGAGACACAACAAACTACCTAACATTAAAACCAGTGTGGTACAATGGCTATTGCTCCAGACTAAGGCCAGCGAGGCTAGGGTTTAAATCCCGTCTCAGTTATGAAGCTCAGTGGATAAACCTGGACCAATCAGTCTTCCTCAGCCTACCTCACAGGGTAGTTGTGAGGACTAAAGAAGGTGAAGAGAATTGTTTGTCCACCCGGTGTTCCTTCAAGGAGGGATGGAATATATATGTAACTACACAAATAACATGGGATGCGGGTGGCGCTGTTGGTTAAACCAGAGAGCCTAGGACTTGCCGATCAGAAGGTCGGCGGTTCAAATCCCCACAATGGGATGAGCTCCCATTGCTCGGTCCCTGCTCCTGCCAACCTACCAATTCGAAAGCACGTCAAAGTGCAAGTAGATTAAATAGATACCGCTCCGGCGGGAAGGTAAACGGCTTTTCTGTGTGCTGCTCTGGTTTGCCAGAAGTGGCTTAGTCATGCTGGCCATATGACCCGGAAGCTGTACTCTGGCTCCCTCGGCCGATAAAGCAAGATGAGCGCCGCAACCCCAGAGTTGGTCACGACTGGACCTAATGGTCAGGGGTCCCTTTACCTTTACCTTTACACAAATAACATGTTAACAACTCAGCCAGTTAAGCTTCAGCATCACTGAGCTCCCTCCTAGTCACTTAGCTATGAGACTCAGGTATTGCTCTTTTGCTGTAGAGCCTCTAGGAAATGGGAACCAATGTGGTGCTGTTGGACTAAAATTCTCATCATCCCCAACCACCAGCCATGCTGCTTGGGGCTGATGGGAGATGTAGTCCAACAACGTCTGGAGGGCACTAGATTAAGAAAGGGTGCTTGCTATATTGGCTATGATTGATCCCATGACGATATCAGAAAATGACTTTCAGCGATCACAACTGTATGCAAGCATACATCAGGACTTGGCATTAGCTCTTCAAATTTAAACCATTTCCCCAACAATTAAATTTTATTGCAGAAAACGTCATGGCAGAGGAGGAGATTTTAGACAGCAACAGATGTGTAATCTGTAATGATCCTCTAGTGCAATATCCTTTATACAAACGGCTTGGAGATAGTCGAGGTGTTTGGATAATCAGAACAGAGACAAATGAGAGCCTTGCTAATATAGGAATATTATGCTAATATATTATGCTAATATATTATGCTAATATAGGAATACTATGCAGGGGAGGGGGCTGGAAATTTCACTGGGTGACTGTTAATATTGTTCTGTATTCTCCCTTTCCTGTGCAGAAAGATGCCCAAGGCAAGTAACAAACTGCACTCTGATGCAATGATATTGGTTTATTATTGTGTGAATGAGCCTTGAGTTCATATGCTCCCCCACTTACCGCCACACACAGACCTTCTGGCACAGCCATAATGAGATGATTGGAAGCTTTGGCTTCTGTTTTTAACCAACTGCAGTTTAGCATTACAGTATGTTTGAAACCAGTCAAGTTGCAATTTATCTTAACTATGGTTTGTTGAAATGAGTCAACTTCATAACCTATGGTTTGAGGCCGGTGTTCCAGTAAACCATGTTTAAGTTGTCTTGGTTTATGTATGGCACTTGTGCTGGTCCCAGGGGGGGAAAGGTACTATTACCGTAGCCCAAGTTCAGTCCAGAGTCTCTAGCAGGGTAGACGATCACTAGATGAGACGCGAGGTCCGAGACAGGGAGCCGGGCGGGGAAACAGGAACGCTGGTAGGGCAGAAGCAGGAAGCCAGGCGGGGAACAGGAACACTGGTAGGGCAGAAGCAGGAATCCAGGCGAGGAACAGGAACACCGGAAAGTCAGAAACAGGAAGCCGGGCGAGGAACAGGCACACTGGGAGTGCAGATCTAGGACTGGGTAAAGCAGGTACTCCACAACGACGTTGCTCCCGCAACCTGGGACCGGGCTGCCTGACCTTTATCTTCTTCTAAGGCCGGGGGCGGTCCCGGCCCCCAGAAGCCCCGCCTCTCTTGGCCTTAAGGCGAGCACTCCTCCTGGGAGACACCAGTTCCCTTCGCCTCTCTGCCCTAAGCCTCTGCAGTTCAGGAGAGGCCGAAGGGTTACTGGGCCCCGGGGGAGGCTCACCTGTAGACACTGAGTCCTCCAGCACCTCTGGGGCCAGAATGGTTTCACCTGGTGCCTGCTCTTGAGGATCTGGCACAGGTGCAGGCTCCTCAGCATCTAGGCCTTGCCCCAGTTCAGCCGGCCCTGGAGGCGGGGACTCCTGTGCCGGCTGGGATTCCTCCAGTTCGCTCTCAGACTCGGAATCCCAGGCCATCACAGCACTAAACTGTGATTAAACCTAACTATGATTTACTGGAACATGCCAACTTCAAACCATGGGCCATGAAGCTGTATTGTTTCAGCAAACCAGTTAAGATTAAAGGTCTGGATGTAGCATGGAGAGGGGGAAACACATTGAGCTCGAGGTTCAATGTGATTCATGTTTGTCATGATTAACTATGGTTTACTGTGATGTCTAAACCAGCTAAAAGACCATAGTTTCACACCAAACAATGGTTAAGGAATCTTACGTATGGTTCAGTGTGATCCCTGTATTGCCAGGCCATGTTTCATGCTTGGTCACCAAACTGGAATCACGAACAACAGCTTTGAACCGGGCCTGCAAACCAGTTCGTGGTGACTGATTTGGCATCATATCTGTATTGCAAGAAATTATTGCTACTATTACAGTTATTATTAGAAACATAAGGCTGTTCCTGTGTCTCTAGCAGCTAGAGTGCCAAGCAGATGAGAATGGAAGTAGACTAGAAGTTCTAAACTGTGGTTTGTACATTTCAGTTCTCAGTTCTAAAGTGTAGTTAGGGCAAATGTCTGAACTGAGCCTCTGGATCTTTCATTCTATATTTACTCTTCTCAACACCAATTAGGCTTTTTTCTCCAGACAGCAAGATCTGGATGATTTAATATTAACTGAGCTGTAACTGGGCTATATTGAATATTGGGATTCAAGAAAATTAGTTCTGCTTGCCAAAGTAAGTAGCACCCAGTGCTGCATGGCAATTCCATTATCTTACCTTGATATTATCAAAGCAGGGATGAATTTAAGTGGCTTGAAATTTGCAAAATGGAAAAATGAATGACCTCCTCTCCAACTGCCCCAGGGTGTTCCTCATTTGTATATGTTCATTCATTTAAATATGCACGATTTAAAATTGCTGATGAACTAACCATGCAGTGCACAGATGAATGCCAAAGAAAACCAGGAAATAAAAAACTCAAATGAAACCAGTGCTTTTCTTCTAGGAAAAAAAGATGCCGGTACTGCATACCCTTAAGTACTCCCAGAAAAATAAGCATTGGATTAGACCATCCAGGCATCTCTAAATGGGCAGCAGCTACGCTGTGATGGATGCTAAGGCAGAATCATGGAGTCAACCATTTTGAAAGGGAGCTTGATTGAAAAAAATGTGCTTATGAAAAGCAAGTGATCAGACAGAGGAAACTTTGAAACATCAAAATTTATTCCAGGATAACCCAACAGGACATACCTAAGAGCAGTGCTTTGTGCATTCTATAAGCACGTGGGCAAAAGTTGGGATTTGCTGCGAGGAATCACCCTGGGATGAACCACCCACTCAGTAGGCTCTTGCCTAGGAAAGTTCATGGAAGTATACATAATACACATTAAAATTAATATCGGACTGGACTTTAGCTTGGGCTGGCTTAGGCCAGTTCTAGGCATATGGAGGAAGGTGTCTGCGTCACTGTTGCTATTCATAGCAGCACTGCTTGAATCAAGTTTTCCATCCACATATCTTTACAGATAGAATTTTGAAAAACCACAGTGTGGATGGTATTAGGATAGAGCCAGCAATATCTACTACTAAAAGGTATGCGGTAATACATATCGCAGATAAGGACCTTTTAATAGACTAGAGTGATTTTCCTTGTAATTAGCAAGGGCATTGTGGTATAATTAAGGAAATCAATTAATAGAACATTTAGGGAGTAGATGCTGAAGTCATACTACAATGCAATCTTGTCTGCCATCTCCTTCACTCCCTCCCCCCACCCCCGCCATCAGTTACCACTTCTCATTTTGCACTTTGATGCAGCAGATATCCAAGAATGCAAGACATGCACTCAACTGAGAATTGCTTTCCAACCTCACAATCTATTCTTGGCAGCATCGGTTGGACTCAAAGCAGCAGGAATGCATGTGAGTTTGGACCAGACCTATGAATTCCTGAAAAGGTATAGAGCCAAGATGCAGCTCTTCTTGAAAAATAAAAATAGCCTTCATTAATAGGATTAGTAATTCAAGGCCTATCCTCACTTAAATGAGACTAACTTCTCACATATAGGATTGCACTTCTAAACCCCAATCCTATGCCTTTATAGTCAGAAGAATCAGCTCTATGGAGTCATTTTCTGATTGAAAATGGGCACATGCCTATCATTCTTGCTTTTAGGATGCTACTGAAAGCTTACATTTTCAAGTGGGCCTTCCCTGAAGTAAGACTCAGCTGTAAAATACCAGAAAACAAAATCTATGGTATAAATACAGAGTAATTTAAAAGCATGCCTTGAAAACATTAAATTACACCAATTCAGTATATTGTAAAATATACTGAATTGGTGTAATTTAATGTTTTCTAAAGGCATGTTTTTAAATTGCTCTGCATACGTTCATTTCTACCATAGATTTTGTTTTCTTGTAATTTTCTTGTGTATTCCTTCAGAAACTTTTGTTAAGAAATGGTTTGTCAATGTTTAACTAAACGAGAAACCCAATCCTATGCTATGTAAGGTACATGCAGAAGAAAAGATTGGTGCAGTTTATTTAGTATAATTGCTGTGGGAACATTCAGGGCAGGTAAAAGAAAGCACTTCCTGACGCTGCCTATCATTCAAGTATGGAACTCACTCCCACAGAAGGCAGTGATGGAACCAGCTTGGGTTGCTTTAAAAGAGGATTAGACAAATTCGTGAAGGACAAAACTATCAATGGCTACATCCATGATGGCCGTGTATTGCTGCCACTGTCAGAGACATCATGCTTCTGAAGCCCAATTGCTGAGAATCACAGGTGAGCAGGATGCTGTTGTTCTCATGCCCAGCTTGCAGGCATCTGGTTAGCTGCTGTGAGACCAGGATGCTGGTCTAGATGGGCCATTGGACTGATCCAGCAGGCTCCTCTTAGGTTCATATGTTCCTCTGTAAAATGGAGCTTGTTTCCTGGAATGTGTGTAGAGGATTTCTGCCTTGAATGTAGCAGTGGTCACCAACTAAAAAGGTAAAGGACCCCTGACAGTTAAGTCTAGTCGCGAATGACTCTGGGGTTGCAGTGCTCATCTTGCTTTACTGGCCAAGGGAGCCAGCATACAGCTTCCAGGTCATGTGGCCAGCATGACTAAGCCACTTCTGGCGAACCAGAGCAGCGCACGGAAACACCCTTTACCTTCCCGCTGGAGTGGTACCTATTTATCTACTTGCACTTTGGTGTGCTTTCGAACTGCTAGGTTGGCAGGAGCAGGGACCAAGCAACAGGAGCTCACCCCGTCACGGGGATTCGAACCGCCAACCTTCTGATCGGTAAGTCCGGGTTCTGTGGTTTAACCCACAGCACCACCCGTGTCCCTGGTCACCAACTAGAATCACTTTAAAAGGGGATTGGATAAATTCATTGAGGATAGCTCTACGAATGGCTACTAGTGTCGAGGACTGGACCGAGGAGGAATGATGGGGGCTGCCTGCCCCCTCATCCTGAACCTTCCTGAGAAGAGGAGGACAGTATAGATTTACAACAGCGGTTTGCAGAAGGTCATAGTTCAGAGGCTGCAGAGGGGAGAAGCTGGGAGATATTGGGAGAGGAGCAGCAGGAAGAAGAAGCACTAACAGACTCAGTGCCCTTGGAAAGCATTCCCGACCACCACCCCTTCTCCTGGGACCAGGCGTGCATTGAGAGTAGTAGAACAGAAAGCTCAGAGGCAGAAAGCTCAGATCAGTCAGCACAGGAATGACATAGAGTAGGAGAGACAGAGGGGGTGCGACTTTACTTGGAGCAATGCCATTATCTAAGATAGACCATGGTAAGAACGTCTTGTTTCCCATTTCTGACTGCCAGCCGTGAGGAAGCGGGGTCAAATTCCCTGAAGCCTGACAGCTAGACATCAAATAGCGGCCAGCAGAGGTGGGGGCGCCACAGAGCTGGCCTCTGTGTTGGTGCCATTCACCAGGATGGTGTGGGGTTGAGGTAGGGCAGCAAAGAGGTTGGAGCAGTATGGGCATACTGGCAAGAATATCGGACGGACTCTGCTGTTGTGGCAGCACTTTCCTGTCCCTGCCCCACACTGTCCCAGTATATGGTAGCAATGCTGCTGCCAGGAGGACAGGTCCATTGCACTGGCTGCTAGCCATTCATGGCTAGTTTACCTTGAGTATCAAAGGCAGCATGCCTCTGAGTACCAGTTGCTTGGGGTCCCAAGAGAGGAGAATGTTGTCCTGCTTGTGGATTTCCCATAGGCATCTGCTTAGCCTCCGTGAGAAGAGGATGCTGGACTAGATGGGCATTTGGCCTGATCCAGCAAGGTCTTTGTTATGTATTCAGTGGTCTGTTTGCCTGAGCCTGAGTCTGGACTAAGGATTCTGAGCCCCTGTGTTCTGATTCGATACATGATATCCAATCACAGAACATTTCAGGATTTGGGCCTCTGCCATTGGCACTTAAACTCTAAGACATGATTTGCAGCTTGGAAGTTTAAACAGCCAATCACATTGGGAGTGGGAGTGGCCTAGGCCTTCAGAAATGTATATAAGC
Source organism: Podarcis muralis (assembly GCF_964188315.1). Taxonomy (NCBI): domain Eukaryota; kingdom Metazoa; phylum Chordata; class Lepidosauria; order Squamata; family Lacertidae; genus Podarcis; species Podarcis muralis. The sequence continues at coordinate 30,683,745 of NC_135657.1, forward strand.
AGTTGCTTTGCCCCTGTTGTCCAGTTCTGTTAGTTCAATAAAGGTTCTTGCTGTTATCACTGTGTCTTGCCTTGTGGGAACCCACCTACACTTCAGTCTTATGTAGTTAATCCAGACAAGAATCTTGCTTAGGACACACAGGAATGTCTTCATCTTCACAGCTGTTTTCCCCCTACAGTTTGTGTTTATTTTGGAATGCACAGAGTGCCAATAGCTACTGCTGCTATGGACTTAAAATAATAGCCCATACTAACTGAATGCCAGCACAGTCCTCTCTGTGTTGTACACAGGAGCAATTACCACTATGATAAACAAGGATGCAGGTTTTCCAAGCACATGTGCCTACGGATGCAGTAGGTCTGAGTATGACCAATGTTGGATATCACCCATTGAATCTAGTGGGGCAAAATTAGCTTTTGTGTTAACATGCAAAGAAATGCATTCTTAAAGTGGCTTGAACTGAGTGTTTTACTCCAATGCAAGATGCACCTGGGTGTCTAGGGCAGTAAGGAGTTGAATAAAAACTGTTACAGCAGGTACATCTGGAATTCAGAGTAACAGGTGTTTATTTTATTTTATTGGAGAAGGTGTTTACCCAGTTGATACAAAAATCTCTAAGTAGTGTAAACAGAAAATTTACCAAGAATGTACAAATAAAAATAAGCAAAATGTAAAAACAAGTATATGAGGGTTAAGCTGTGTCTATATGAGGTGCACGGGACACGGGTGGCGCTGTGGGCGCCATTGCCATTATAAGAGAACAAGGGAGGTGTTCATGGTGAGTTTCGGTACTTTTTTGTAGAAAAATAGCACTGTTGCCAGTGATGAAAAATGAGGAAAGCAAACTAAGATGCTGTTGTTGTTGTTGTTTTACTTTTTTATCCCAGAGGTGAGTTATCATGCATGCATATCCCAATTTACCTATCCCCACTTACCTGGGACATTTTTTGGCATAAGCATGGCTAGAATTTCAGCCGAATTCTAACAATTCAGCAAGGAAGGCAAGAGTTAATGCCCAAGGAAACCAGCTGCTTTTGAAAACTGCATTTTAGGAAAGCAACTGCTTAATTAAATATTCAGGCTTCCTGTATTCACGCTATTAATTTAAATGGTGTGCCCATGTTCTGTTTCTTGGGCACATCTCCCTGGGACACCTGCTCAAAGATACTTTGATGGATGGTGTTTACAAATTAAAGTGAAAGCTGGTACTTTATCATTTCCTCAAGTTCTTCTCTTTTCATCTCCCTTTCTTGGCTTAATCTACTCTAGTCCAGTTCCTTCTAAAACAGATATTTCCCCATCCATCTCCTCCATTTGCATTGACACTTTGATTCTCTCTGAGCAGCCAAAATGTGTCACCTCATGAACAGCGCAATATCTGAAGGGCCCTGTGCTTGTATTCACCCTACAAGACATACAGCGTAACAGCTGGACCACTTGGTTGAACCGAATTGTTATCACTGCCCTCTAGTGAGGGCATGTGTAAAAATTCAATGAGTGGCTTCAGGGCTGGTGCACAATTATGTAAAGCTAAATAAAAGCACAGCATAACACTCTCGCCTGAATAATCCCCAAGCTTTCATTCTAATCACTCTTGCTTGGCTCCCCTGAAAATTAAGAGCTGCAAAGAAGTAGAATGCAAGTATTATGTGTAATTAAATAATAACCAAAAGGGAATGTGCTGTGAGCAACACTGTGCACAGCTTGTCGCCATATCTTTAATCCCCCACGAACGGCTCTGTTGCCAATGTACCACCCTATTCTCTCCAATTGCTGCAGATAAGGAATTAATTCTTGAAAATGGAATAAGTAAAGCAAGCAGAATGGAGAGAGAGATCTCTCTCTGGCTGATTTGCCCTCTAGTTGTTGTGTCATAACTGCAATTTCAAAGGAAATCAAGATGGGGCAGAGATGCTTCCCACATTACAGATTTAGCAGGTATACATCAAACACAGAACAGATACCCATTAGTGTGGGAGGTAGAAGCATTTATCCACCCAATGTGCACTACAGAAACATACTACAGGAAGCCATGACGGGCTGCAGCTTCCTCTACACAAGGGATGGGGACTTGTTTACCAAAGTTGAACTCCAAAACATCAGGAGGACACCAGGTTGGAGGTGGTTAATTTATGGCTTTGAAGGTAATAACCAACACTTTGATATGGACTTAGAAATGAACATAAACCAACTAAGTTGGTGCAGCAGTGGTCAAGTGATCTAAAAGACTTAATCTGGTTAGAACTCTCATAGCTTCATTGTGCCCCAGCTGAATTTTCAAGCATTTTCAAAACATTTGAAATGGAGGCCCATGAAGAGTGCATTGCAGTAATTCACTCTGGGTGTATCTAAGGCAGGGGTAGACAACCTAAGGCCTGGGGGCTGGATCCAGCCCAGTCGCCTTCTCAATCCGGCCCGCAAACGGTCCCGGAATCAGTGTGTTTTTACATGAGTAGAACGTGCCCTTTGATTTAAAATGCATCTCTGGGTTATTTGTGGGGCCTGCCTGGTGTTTTTACATGAGTAGAACGTGTGCTTTTATTTAAAATGCATCTCTGTATTATTTGTGGGGCATAGGAATTTGTTCATTTTTTTCTTCAAAATATAGTCCGGCCCACCACATGGTCTGAGGGACAGTAGCCCATGGCTGAAAAAGGTTGCTGACCCCTGATCTAAGGTATGAGTGACAGTGGCCAGATTCACTTTCTCCAGGAAAGGGCACAGCTAGCATCAGCCTAAGATGAGCAAGAATACTTTAGGCTACAGCTACTCATGAGTGCTCTCAAACTGCTAACCTGATTCCTCAGTGGATGAATTTTTGGACAGGGCTACATACACATTGAGAATCAGATTAGCAGTTTAAGAGTACTGCTGGCATATGGACTACACAATAATGAACCAAAACAGTGGACTCTAAAGATGTGTGTGTGTGTGTGTGTGTGTGTGTGTGTGTGTGTGTGTGTGTGTTTTTAAGGCCTTACCGCAGCATGGCGAGTTAACCTTGTATCTCATCACCAACTCTTTTATCCCTAGGATAATCCCTTATCCTAAACAGTCATGCTGGTTTTTCTGCTTGTAATGCCAGTGCAACATTTGTGCAATCCCAGAATCATGCTTTAGTTTTTGACAATGTATAATTATGTGCTTTAGTGAGGCATGCAACAGTCAGAAGACCTCACTCAAGCAGATAATCCTGTATTATGTTTGACTGAACCAATGAGAAGCTAGCAAAGAGACACTGAAGAGAAGAATCAAATAGAAATTCAAAGGAATACCTAGCTATTATATATCCTTGAAAATTAGGCCAAATTCTCACGTACTTGGTGAGCCACTACTAACCATTATTTTGAATGAAGTAAGGCTGAAAGGAAGGCCTGCCACATTGGTTCTGCCTTCTGACTCACTTCTTTGTGATGCAGCAACATGGAGACCCAGGGCTCTTAAAATCCCACTAAGGAACCATAACAACAGAGAGTTAACACTACCACCAAAGGAGGGCAACTGAGGTCACCAAGGGAGAACTTAATGCTAAAGCCTTTGTTGATCATGCTGTTTACCTTACAATCATATGGTTGGGAGGTACCTCAAAGGTCTAGTCCAACTTCCTGCCATTGCAGGAAATCAGCTGCTATAGCATCCCAGGCTGGTGGCCAGCCAACCTCTGCTTTTAAACCTCCAGGGAAGGAGAGTCCACTCTCTTGCAAAGCAGTTTGGTTTTACTATCAATGATTGTACCACCAGGAAGTTCCTACAATGGTTTAGTCAAAATCCCGTCTTGTAATTTGAACCAATGGGTTCAGTCCCACCCTCTGGAGCAACAGAAAACAAAGGCCATCTTGTATTGGCTAAGTTGCCATAAGTGGCATAATAATGAGTAGAGTATGGGCTGTAGGAAGACCTTGGGAGCCCAGCTGAATCCCCCGGCTGGTAGCTCCCTGCCCAATCCTAGAAGAAGGATCAAGAGGTGGAATCCTTTTTAAAGCCTGAGGGAATCCTTTTTAAAGCCTCAAAGGCAACCTTCTGGGAGCCACATGCCAGTGGTGGGTGTTGTTGTTGTTTAGTCGTTTAGTCGTGTCCAACTCTTCGTGACCCCATGGACCAGAGCACGCCAGGCACTCCTGTCTTCCACTGCCTCCCACAGTTTGGTCAAACTCATGCTGGTAGCTTTGAGGACACTATCCAACCATCTCGTTCTCTGTCGTCCCCTTCTCCTTGTGCCCTCCATCTTTCCCAACATCAGGGTCTTTTCCAGGGAGTCTTCTCTTCTCATGAGGTGGTCAAAGTATTGGAGCCTCAGCTTCAGGATCTGTCCTTCCAGTGAGCACTCTGGGCTGATTTCCTTAAGAATGGAAAGGTTTGATCTTCTTGCAGTCCATGGGACTCTCAAGAGTCTCCTCCAGCACCATAATTCAAAAGCATCAATTCTTCGGTGATCAGCCTTCTTTATGGTCCAGCTCCCACTGGAGGCTGGAGTGGTGGGCGTCGCCAGAGGCAAAAGTGGGTTGGGCAATGGATGCGCTTCTTACCTTTGTACAGTAGGCCACATTTCAGATATGCAAACAGCAGAGGTTTCTACAACCACATTTGGCCCTCAGGCTTAAAGTTCCCCACCTCTGGCCTAGGAGATCCTTGGCTCCTTCACCCAAGCTTGCCCCATTCTGTTGGGTGTCGTGTTGAAGCGCCTTGCAGGGCATTTGGGGAAGCAAGTTATGAATACTATAAAGAGAAGAGGGATTGATGAGCATCGACTTGTTCAGTTCGTAGTGTGATGAAGAGACGCACGACAGCCTCAATCAGCTTCTCGCAGATGCAGCCTCGAGAGGAAAGGGAGAGCAGATGCCATGAAGAGTCCTTGCTTTTCAGCGGCTGTCTGACACAAGCTACCTGAGTTCTGTGCTCAAAGCACAAACAAAAGGAGCTGTGCTTCCTCCAAAAGGGCCTGTCTTCCAAAGATAAAGGACGATGGAGTACAACATGCTGCTCTGCCGGAATAGGTGGAGGAGAGGATGCTACTGAGATGGGTGTAAGCAATAATGCAATTAGGATATCTTGCCTGATGAAGAGAAAAGGAAAAGGAGCATCCATTTTGTATGTGCTTGACTCTTCTCAGACCTGCTACGAGGTGCCTTCATGACTGAGAATAAGCTTTTACAAACAGCAGGTGTAGGGAGAAAAAGAATGCGGTGAGCCTGCTGGTGGCTCACTATGCTACAGAGTTTGGGGGGGGGGGAGGTAAGGAAATGCCTGGAGCTGGTGCAAAGCTGGAAGGAGATCATTAGACTCCTGGGGTAAACAGGGCTCGATGGGGGAATTGCAGGCCCCTTTGGAGTTGAGCTCCTCTCATCCGCCGATGACACATGCCTGGATTTAAGTTGTGAAGGCGTTGCTGTTTTCTCGGCCTAAAACAGACACTTAGTCCCATTAACCCTGTACAGTCGTACCTCAGGTTAAGAACTTAACAGTGTGGTGTAGTGGTTAAGAGCGGTAGTCTGCTAATCTGGGGAACCGGGTTCGCGTCTCCGCTCCTCCACTTGCAGCTGCTGGGTGACCTTGGGCCAGTCACACTTCCTTGAAGTCTCTCAGCCCCACTCACCTCACAGAGTGTTTGTTGTGGGGGAGGAAGGGAAAGGAGAATGTTAGCCGCTTTGAGACTCCTTAAAGGGAGTGAAAGGCGGGATATCAAATCCAAACTCTTCTTCTCTTCTTCTTCTTCGTTCTGGAGGTCCGTTCTTAACCTGAAACTGTTCTTAACCTGAAGCACCACTTTAGGTAGTCAGGCCACCCGCTGCTGCCGCACCGCCGGAGCACGATTTCTGTTCTCATCCTGAGGTAAAGTTCTTAACCCAAGATACTATTTCTGGGTTAGCGGAGTCTGTAACCTGAAGCATCTGTAACCTGAAGCGTCTGTAACCCAAGGTACTACTGTATACCTGATTTGTGGCGGTAACAATGATAAGGTGCTTGGGGCAGTGCGATTATTACCCAGTCATCATGAAATCCAACTCAGCCGTATGCCAGCGTCCTCTCTTAATCAGGCAAAACTGTTTAGCCAAGGCACACAAAGCCAGACAGGCAGGGAGTAACCTGAAGGTCAATAGCTTGAGTCAGTCAGCGTCAGGCTGTAGATTGGATGGATTGATTGTGAATTATTTAATTTCTATACCTCTTAATATGTTAAAAATATCTCTAAGCAGTGTACGAAAAAGAAGCAACAACCTAAAATATTACAAAAATACACAGCATATAAATATGTTACATTAAAACACAATTACTAATATATAAAAAACAAAATCAATTCATTTTCCTTCTGACAGACCCTCCCTCTCAGCCTCTAGGTTCTTACCCAGGGTCCAAACAAACTCTCAGCACACCCACAAAAGTCTCCCAATGAGAAGAGTTCCTGGAAACAGCAGACATCACCCTAGTCTCCACAAATACTTGTATGCAATCTTGCCTAATATCTATATTTTCATATGCAATACTGTGTATTTCCATATGTTATTTTCACCAAAAATGCCTTTATGCACACTTTCCCCTGATATATGCATTTTTGTAAGCATTATTTGGTTGGGAAACTGCATTGCAAATTTAGAGAAGAGGAAATTTTGAAGGTTAGCTATGTTTTGGGTCATGTATTATTTGGGGAAGCACAAATCAGGTAGATTCTGTCTCATTTCCTTCTGACATCACCGTTTACAGCGTTCCCTGTGTGCATGTGTGCATTAGGCAAAGTGAGGCAGCTGCACCAGCAGGCAGGTGCTAGGGGTGTTGATAAGGTGTGGAGGACAGAGTTGTTTGTGCTGCATAGCTTGGCCTCCTAAGCTAGCTTTGTCACTCTCAGGTGTGCTGGAGGAGCACTGTCCTGACCTGTCAGCAATGTTGATGTATGATTAAACTGCCTATGCTTGTTCTTGCACCTCCTCCTCACCATTTAATTATCAGATTCACATTGAACAAGTTCTCATTTCTTTTGATTAGATTGCTCCAGCCCATATTTGCTTGCAGATTTGCTGTCACATTTTATCATCTTTCCCGTTACGTCATCCCTACCCAAATACAACAGCCACAAATCAAACAAGCTGATTGCACAGTCCCTTTGAGGAAGACCCACCGCATCCTGATTGGGTTTTTCAGTCATATTTATTTTTAAGATGGAAGGTGACAAGGGAGCAAAGGGATGATTGAGAATGTAAGATTGTGAATATGTAAGTAAAACAGAGTGCACCGGGCTGTTTAATGGGTTAGCAATAACGTTGAACCAAAGTCCAATAACTAAACGAAAGCTTGAGAATCTGATCCAAATGGTGTATCAGTTTTATTATTTCCCTATGATTGATGCTTTTGTGCTGATTGTATTTTATTGCACTTTATGATGTTAAGGAAATTTGATGTGCATAGTGCCCTGAAATATTTATGATGAAAGGAGGCATGACGATGTCCTCATTCCTCAACAAATGAAGGAAACAAACAATGTGAACTTGCAGCAGTTTTTTAATCAACCGAGAAGGAGAAGTGAAGCTGGGAGAGTCAAGTCATGCATCCTTCCTACAGTGCAACACTTCCATATATAACTTTTAATTTCCTGCTCTAAAAGGAGCTATCCATATGTGGTGCATAGGATGGATCCGTTCCTTGATTCTGGCCAGGATTGCAGAAGACCCCAATATGAGGTCAGGCTGGTCCATCCCAGTCCTTCTACTGGACTAACAGGCTAGAGGGAACTAACAGGCTAGAAGGAAATGATTTTGCTGTATGGAGCTGGAGAGCACACACTTGTCCAGAGTTTGTTGGCTGTTCAAAGCTCCAAGATTTGGTGTCTGTTGCTTCTGAGGGTGCTGGTGCCAAGAAGCAGACCACCATCTGGCCATTGTCTGTCAATCCCTCCTGAATGTCTGGGGTTTTTTTCTGCAGAGTTTTTCTCCAGCCATCTCCTGCCTTGGATGAACTGCAAGTTCACCTCTCACTGCCCCATTTTGCTTTCTGCCTTTGTCTCTATGGCCTGTCTCAGAGCTGCTTGATATAGATGCTGCATTTTTTCACCTTTTGAAAACATGTAGAGTCATGTCTCAAAAAGGGGCCAGTTGTAATATCAGAACCTACAAACAAAAGTATGGCATGCATGAACTGTAAAGAAGAGCCTTGCAAGATGTAAGTTGCTGACTGTTCTGACAGAAAGAAAGGAGCCTGACTGAACTCACATTTGTTTACTTCCTTCCATGCTAGGTGTTATGTACTGAAGTTCTCACCCTGGGCCAGCAGGGGGATACTGTAGATAGTTATGCAAATGAAGGATTGAAAGTGACATTCAGTGATTGGATAGTTTTAGAAAGTTGTTACAGTAACAAGGTACTGGAGCTCTATATAAGCAGGCTGACTGAGCCCTTCAGTTCAGTTCTGTTCTGGCATCTGAATAAAGAAGAGCTGTTTGAAGAATTGCTGTGTCGTCTGATATGTTAACCCACAACTTAACACTATGTATTTGGAATCAAAACACTGTTTTGAAGCTTGAGAATCCTACAATATGATGACACTTTCATTTCAAGTGGGACCTGCAGCCCAAAAGTTGCAGCCTGATGTGTTGCATATACTCAATCTTCATTGAGATGTGTGTTTTGGGGGGGGGATTAGAGTTTATCCCCAAAAGATTCTTTCTACTACTACAGACTTTGGGGTTTTCCCAAGCTGTGGGGAAAGTAAGGTAATTTCAGACTCGGGTCTTATGATAGGGGTTCCTTAAATGGGTCATGTGCATGTATTCAGTTACTTATAGTAAGTCAGTCCTTCTGTTCATTAGGCTAACTCCCTCTTGTGTGAGGGTGCAGCCAGTTTGGCTACCTAGGCAATAGCACCCACAATCTGAACATCAGAAACAGAGGGAATGATAGCAATTCATTGTTTCCAAATAGATGTGTTTATTTTTCTGAATGACCTGTTTACATCAAAAAGTATTGCCAAGCGCAGAAATTGATTTCCTTCTTCATATCTTTCAACTGCTTTGTAGGAGCTTATCTGTAGAAGTGCTAGTTGTGGAGCTCTCAAATGACTTGCAAAACGCCGTCTTAAACCAATGTGCAGCACAGCCACTGGGAGAGAAAGAGAGAACATAACTGTTAGAACTTACTTAGGGCATCTGTTTGGACATGTTCAAAGCTTCCCCAAAGTTTTCTATGGTTCCATCTTGGTAGAGCTGCTGCTGCATTATGGGATCTAAGAGTCTGCAAACAAGAGTCAGTAGTCCTGATTCTGAGGGGAACCATTTTGGCTGTACCACTTAATCCGTGGAAAGGTCATCGCTCAGGGACAAAGCAGATGAATACTCATGGTGGTGAATACTCACTGGTGGTGATGTGTAAGGCAGGGAGACAACAGCAGGTGGAGTAAGAGCAAATGACAAGCACAGCCAACTAATTCTGGTTTTCACCCCATCTTCCTCCCTACTGAGTTCTGTAATGGCAAAACTCAGACTAAGGAAGAAGAAGCTGACACCCAGTGCCAGCCCCTAGACCAGTGCCAGATTTACGTATAAGCTAAACAAGCTATTGCTTAGGGCCCCACTCTCTTGGGGGGGCCCCAAAAAATTTAAAGGGAAAAAACCTGGATTATTTTTTTTCAAAATATAAGATAAAAAACAAATAAAATAAAACCTACACAAAACAGCAGTGTTTTGTGTTGTGTAGGCTTCTATGATGTAAGTAATGGGCCCTGCCTGCTAGCCTGCTCCCCAAAATTACTATATAGCATATATTCAACACAAAAAACAACGGCAATTTGTTGTTGACAAAGGGCAGCTGGACATATAAAGGGCCCCATTACCTTCAGTAGCTTAGGGCCTCATCAAACCTAAATCCAGCCCTGCCCTAGACTGGTTTTAAGTAAGAAGGCAGGCAGGTGTGGGCTGGCAAACTGAGGTAGGGGGGCATTTCCCCATTTGCCCCAATGAATCAGCCTCCATTAGAACAGAATGCTTTGCATACAGAAGGGCCCAAGCTCAATCCCTAGGATCTCCAGGTAGGGCAGGTAAATTCCTCTGTCCAAAACCCTGGGGAAACTGCCATCAGTCAATGCAGACAATATTGAGCTAGATGGAACAGGTCTGGTTTGATATATGGGAACTTCTGAGCAGTTGAGTCCATATTGGGAGGCATGTAACAGGCCTCATTGGTACCTAGAGACCCATGTGATTCAACCTCCTGCCAGTGTAGCTTAGATCTTTTCCACAATTCCCCCAAGCTTCATGTTACTCACTTGAAGTGCATGATGCACATGCCCTGCCACACCAGATGCATGGCACTTGGAAGGATCACCCAAAGCCCCATTCTACATTTTTCTGGCCAGAATCAACCTTCTGCACACCCGCAGACCCAGGAAATTACAGGAACAGGGTGGCAGTGGCAGTGGCAGTGGCAGTGGCAGTGAGGGTCCAAAATAGATTAGCAAGCCTGGAAATCTCTGAGCTACAGAACAGTGACAGTTGTGGGCATTTCACCTAGGGTGAATAATCCCACTAGATTGGGAGCTGGGTAGGAGACATATCGCATGAAAACACATCAAATTTCTTGCTGGCTGACAGAAGAAAAGGTAGGTCAGAGTCTGCTTCCCAAATGCCATTAAATAAAACTGAATGCTCCTAACATCTCTGGTGGATGTGGCTTTCATTATAGTTTCACAGCAAGGTTCCTTTCTCTGACTACAGCAGGCCCTGACATCTTTTGTATTCTAACCAAAATAAGGGGGGAAAAGAATCATCACTCATAACATCTAGATCATTGCTAAGACCTATCAGGTCACTTATTTTCACCTCATTCTGGGCAAGGACTGCTTCCCCCATGCACGTTTTCAGTTGTTTTGTCTCATTCCCTTTGAAGGTGGATAACAAAGATGAACACAGAGTGGTCATAACAGAAATATATTTATATCCTGCTCCCTATGTGACAAAATGGATTGCTGTCCATATATAACCTACGTTTTCCTGATGAATTTGACAATGCTAGCTCTGACAGCATTATTGTTTTTGGCTTTAAAAACTCGGGGCCCAATTCTAGCCATTTTTGCTCAGAAGAAAGCAGAAATTCATGCTGAAGCTTATGAAGGCCTCCAGTTTTGGGTTTTGTCAGCTGCTGAAGCCAGAGAATCCATTCCAGACTCTCATCGCTGTTGCTGTGACCATTACTCACCTACTCATCCTTGTTTACAGCACCTGGCTTGTTTAATTATTATTATTATTATTATTATTATTATTATTATTATTATTATTATTTATACCCTGCCCTCCCCAGCCAAGACCGGGCGCAGGGGGGCTAACAACCAATAATAAAAACAAGTTGATTAAAATACAACTTAAAAAACAAGATTAAATTACAACATTAAAACTTTAAAATGCAGCTTCTTCACAGGAAGAGAAAGGAAAAAAGAAAGAGGAGGGCGAATCAAATTGATTCTAAGCCAAAGGCCAGGCAGAACAACTCTGTCTTACAGGCCCGCAGGGCCCTGGTCTCATGAGACAGAGCATTCCACCAGGGCGGAGCCAGTGTTGAAAAGGCCCTGGCTCTGGCTGAGGCTAATCTAACTTCCTTAGGGCCCTGGACATCTAGGGTGTTGCTATTTATGGACCTTAAGGTCCTCCATGGGGCATATCAGGAGAGGAAGTCCCATAGGTAGGAGGGTCCTAGGCCAGTAAAGGTGTGGGCAACCTGCAGCCTTTGACCTCATTTCAAGCCAGGAAAGGGGGAACGGGAGAGAGAAAGGAGGGGAGGAGATGGAGAAGCTGGAACAGATCAAGCAATGGAAGGATAAGAGGAGAAAACTCTTGCAAACAATCAGTTCTGGCCTCTGGCAAGGATGTCCCGACTCTGGCAGCCCGTTGGGTGGAAAGGAAAAGGGAGAGACAAAAAAACGGAAGAAAATAGTTGTTCTGTCCATTTATGGTTTGGGGCCTGCCCACCAGTTACATGAAGCCCTGGTAAATTATCCCCAAGGGAATGCAGAAGAAGATTCCCTATCTTTGAGCTAGCAGATGGAGCCAACCAGTACAGCCCAACTTTGCCAGGTGGGTGGGACAGACCCACTGTCAATCACCTGACGTCATGTAATCCATCAAATTTTAAAGGGATTGGTGTGACTGCCAATCAGCTGGTGGGTTGTTACAATGACCTCCACTGAAGGTGCACTCCCAGCTCCAATCAGCTGGCTGGTGGTGGAAGCGTCCCTTCAATGAAGCTTGCTTCATTAGTACAAAGCATTTGAATGTGTGTTGCTAGTGCCTGTCAGTTGAGTGGCAATGAGAGCACACATTGCTCCCAAAGCAGAAAGAAGATGAATGCATGGTTAAAAGGGCTAGAACTTGGCTCTTTACTGCCACCTTGATCTTAATATCTACTGGGGCTAAAGACTACCCAGGATTCTACCTCATGCATCCAAATATATTCCAGTCAGTGAATTATAATGTGTGAGCTTATCCACTAAGATGTGCTCTCCATCTTAATACGCCGAGCTGTGGTTTTAACAGGTATCCTAGCTGCATCATTACTACTATAAATAATAATAAATAGGTGTGATTTAAAAGCAGTGGTGATTTTATTCGGGCATCTAATTGCCACCAATCTGTCATAATGCAACTGTGCAGAAGCTTAATTCAATCATCATTACCTCAGCCAGAGAGAGCTGGACAACTCCATGCTTATCCTTGTCTAGCATCTGAAACATTTCTGAGTGGCAAAAAAAGAGCAGGTGTTATAGTTAAACAGTAGCATTTGGTACATGAGAAATACAAAACCTGGACATGGGGCACAATTCCGAGAACCTGGCTTCTTCAAATCAGGTTACTTCAGTTTTATCAGCTGTGGGACAAAGGGTTTGCTTTGTTCCAGATCCCAGACTGAATCTCTACTATCCTCAGGTATGGCTGAGAAAATGTCCCACCTGAAACCCTGGAGGTCCACTGCCAGTCAGTGTAGACAACACTAAGCTAGATGGGCCAGTGGTCTGGTATGAGACATCTTCCTATGGTGTTGGTAACTTTAAAGTACTTTCAGCTGAGGTGGTATATAAGAGACTGCTCAGCTTCCAAAGACTGTTTTTTGTGTTTTTTAAAAAGTATTTTAAATACTTATAAAATGGCAAAACAGTGAAGGCATGAAAGTTGGAAGAATTGAGCTGCTGGTCACTGGGGATGTCACAGATAGCATCCAGCAGGTGCCTATGGATTCTCACAGTCACATTGCCTATTCCATTCACAATGGAGCACCTGCACTATCTTGAATGAAAATGAGATTGGAAAAGTGGTTTCCTTGTAGCAGAGACACTAGATGGGGCATGGGGAGGAATGCAATTAAGATGATCTAGTCATTGTATATTCTTGTGCAATCCTTGTCTGGAAAGCACCTAAACGGGCATATTTGGGCAGCTACACCATTCTCTGCATAGCAAGATGGCAGTCACACACTGGGTGAGGTTTGGAAATAAATCCCTTTGGCAGATCCTATTAGACCTTGTGGGGGATAGAATGTCTTCTGCATCTGAGACCCTGTATTTGTTTTGTCAAAAGCAGAGTCTGACAAGCTTTGGGATCTTACACTAGCTTGGGAGTAGTTGGTTACTTACCTAATTTGGCAAATTACAGGCATTTTGGTCCCTTTTTCCTTGACACACAGTTGTTTGTGCTCAGGTTAAAAATAGGGATAGCTCTTTTGCTTGTTAGAGAAAAGCCGGGGTGGTGGTAAGGGAGACACTCCAGAGTATTTCCTGTCATTCTACCTCCTTTTACTTCAGGAAGACTTACTGAAGAGAGTCTCTAGGCGAATCATGCAGGCCACGAAGCCATCAAAGTCAATGGTCATCTTGCTGCCAGCATAGCGGAGAGCTATACTGTGCTGGATTTTGTTGTTAAGAGTGAAGCCTATATGGAAAGGAAAGCCAGGCATGAGTAACACAATGTTTGGTGTTGATCCACATTGTTCTGTTTCATTGCACCTGTTTTGTGCAGTTTATAGTACTTCTGCTATGGGGCAGCTATATAAATTAAGTAGGTAAATAAATGTGGCAAAAGCAAAATGTCACTTGGAGAAGGAATTGAAATATTTTCCTTGAAGCTTGCATTTGTTTCATTCTGGATTGTTTTATACAATGTTTTGATGTGTTGTAAACCGCTTTGAGATCTTTTTCTTTAAAATATAAAGCAGTATAGAAATGAAATGAACAACAACAACAACAACAACAACAACAAAACTGCTGCAGACAGACAGGGATGAAGTCTTATTAGCTATTCCATCCTGGCAGGTTTGTTGGTCTATTATGTTCTCCTTCCCAGTCCCCATTGTTCTCAAGAGGTAACAGACCTAACACTCCCTCATAATATTTTCTAAAATGACACATTTTAATGCCAATTCATGGGAATTCCCTTGACCTATATTCAGAAGAGAAGCACCTAATTAGTGAAGCCTTAATGCACTCCTGGGGCTCCAGCCAAACGAAATCCATTGCAGGGAGTCAGTTTCATGCATAGGATATACTTCCTATCCATTTCTTAAAGCTTCATTTAAGCCGAGGCTGAAGTCACAGTTTGCTGGCCTGAATGGAGGAACACATTTGCTGGAAAGTCAGCAATTCCCCATATTGTGGCAATAATCTGCCCCCCGCCCCCAAAGACCAGATGATCCTCATCCACCCCCTACAGAAGCAACAAAGATCCTTGTGGCACTTTAAAGATTAATAGATGCTTTGTAGCATAAGCTTTTGTAGACTACAGTCCACTTCATCAAATGCTTGAAATATTATCCTCAGTTTGCAGAGGGTATTGTGAGGGGAGAAGGGAGGACTGGAGCCAAGTGAAGCTGATGCATATGACCTGCATGACAAGAGACACTGGTCCCACTATGCGCCCTGGGAGAATGCCCCAGTTGTCACATGAAATATGGAATGTTCCTTTCCAAGGGCACAGGGAGAAGTACAACCTTGGAGAGGGTGACCTGATGCCTCCTTCTCACCCCTGCAGAAACCACTGCAGTCTTTGCGCTGGCAATGTCGTAGCTGGGAAAAGAGGATGGAGGAAGAAACAGCTGGACATAAAAAAGGTAGAGACAGCTATGCCGCTGTTTAGATAGGCCACGTAATGGTTCACATTTTCATATGTCCTCAGGGACTTAAATGAGAGATGCCCATAGAGATCAATAGAGAAAAATTAAGGTTTTAATGTAGCTGGGATTGGCACCTGCGTGTCTACTCCCCCTTCCAAAAACCCAGAAATGGAGGGGAAATATCCCAAGTGGGGTCCAATGAGGGCTGAGCATGTGCAGGGTGCATAGAAAGGTGACCAATGGCTGGAGAGAGAATCAAGGAAGAGGATGGGGGTGGAATAGAGTGTCAGGAGTGCCAAACAGAAGCATTCCATGCAGCAACATTTTGTTGTAAGGCCCTAATTCCTGAAAGTTTCCCTGTAATATAGACTCCCCATCACCAGCACGCTGTCCGCCATCTCTGTCGAAGCACAGCTGCAGGAGACTGCTGCTGGGGATGTTCTGAGTCATATTCTCAATTCAAGCAGAGTAATTATGAGGCCCAACAAGCCCAGTCTGTGCCTCATATGAATGGGCATCTAAGAACAAGTCCCAGGACCATTTGCAATACACTTGAGCTGTGTGACAGATGCAAAAGATTCCTTGACATGGAGGATTGGGTACCTCAGAGGTCACACAAAAGACCACTGGCACACAGTAGGGATGGAAAAATCTGTCAGTTTAAATTTTGCTATCTTTCCCATCTTAAATTTATTTCTCCAAATTCCCTTATTTGAGTCTTTTTAAAAAAAACCTCATGGAAATGCATGTTAATGCAAATTTCTCCACATACACCTACTTGCAGAGTCGTAGCATGGGGGGCAGGAGTGTGGCCCTAGGCACACATTTTTGAGGGAAAGCAATCAGGGGGGCCCATGACACGCACAGTGCCCTGGCAGCTGAGGAACAGTGGCAGGTGGGTTGGACTAGTGGACAGGTAAGGTACCCCTGCCCGTACGGGCCAGTCGTGTCCGACTCTAGGGTTGTGCGCCCATCTCACTTAAGAGGCCGGGGGCCAGCGCTGTCCACAGACACTTCCGGGTCACGTGGCCAGCGTGACGAAGCTGCTCTGGCGAGCCAGCACCAGCGCAGCACACGGAAATGCCATTTACCTTCCCGCTATAAAGCGGTACCTATTTATCTACTTGCACTTAGGGGTGCTTTCGAACTGCTAGGTGGGCAGGAGCTGGGACCGAAAGATGGGAGCTCACCCCGCCGCGGGGATTCGAACTGCCGACCATACGATCGGCAAGTCCTAGGCACTGAGGTTTTACCCACAGCGCCACCCGCGTCCCTAGTGGACAGGTAGATGGGGGCAATGGGGAAGGAGGCTGAGGTGCACCCACACCTCAGCTGCCCAGCCCATCAGGGGGTGGAAAACCTGCCCCACCCTGGGTGCCACTGCATTCTTGTACATAGATTTGAATAATATACACGTTTTTGCAAGCAATTTCCCCATGTATAATATACCTTTCTATGTTGTTTTCACTAAGGTATGCATATTTATGCACACTTTCCCTGAAAATATGTATCTTGTACCCAGTGATTGGTTCGACGACTGCATTGCAAAATTCAGAGAAGTGCAAAGTTCACAGGAGAACTGTTTTCTGCACCATATATTGATTCAAGAAATGCACATTAGGTAGCTTCTTGTTCCAATTGCAAAAAAACTTGGATTTCTCCCCCATCTCTACATTTTGGATACTGACCTGCTTCCGTGAGAGCATTTCTCATTTCATGTGCATCTATGGTCCCGGAAAAGTCAGTATCCACTTTCTTATAGATTTCCTAAGCCAAAGAAATAGGGAAGGCTGTTGGTTGTCATTTTAGGCTAATTTTAGAAGACCTATCAGTTTGGCTAGGATATTCACTGCTGCTCATGCCTGGCAAGGGAGCCTCCTCTCTCTGAAAGCATTAATGACTGAAGGAGAGGGAGGAATTCAATTAACTAATGGCAAGCTGTGTGCCCTGGGAAATGGCTCCCACAGGGCTGGCAACTTGCCCACCCACATGGCAAACGGGCCTTTGAGAAATAACCCCCTTCCTCTGGCAAAGGCTGTAATATAAAACTCTATTGAGATTAATACTTTAAAAGAACAACAGACAGTTCTCGGTGCCAAATGGCTTCTTATCCAGCTCTAGCTGTGTAATTAGAAGCTATTCTGGCCTGTAACTCAGTAGGAAGTTCTGCCACAGTTGTTCTTTCACACTTTCATCCACTACTGCAAAAGTAATCAAAATGTTGAGTACCGAGGGCCCGATAAGAAATATAGTTGCATATAAGTAGCATAATTTTCATGTCATTTTCATGTGTGTGGCAGGTGCCAAACTAACAGTGGGAAGACATTTAGCATTCTCCCATCCTACTCTCAATTATTAAGAATGTGAGGAATTAGGCCCAAGGCCTAACTGAGTCCAGTATCCTCTTCTCAGAGTGACCAATCAGAGGCCTAGGGGAAGGAAGCGTGCATTTCGAACCCAGAGGCAACAGCATTTTCCCTACTTTTGTTGCCCGGCAACTGTTATTCAGAGGCAATCTGCCTCTGACAAGTGAGGTAGCCTGCAGACACAGAGAACCAGGCAGGGGGTCTTCTCGGTAGTGGCGTCCGTCCTGTGGAACGCCTTCCCATCAAGGAGATACAGCCTTTAGAAGACACTTGAAGGCAGCCCTGTATAGGGAGGTTTTTGTTATGTTTTATATATGTTGGAAGCCACTCAAAGTGGCTGGGACAACCCAGTCAGATGGGCAGGGTACAAATAAAATTATTAATATTATTATTATTCCCATGACTCCCAGCTTCCATTAAAAAAAAAAGAAATCGGGTCACATGACTGTAGTTCATTAAGGGTGCTAACCTCACACAGCTACAATTCCCAGCATCTTTAACAAACTACAGTTCCCAAGATACCCCATGAATCCTTAGTCATGTTTTAAATGTATAGTGCAGATGTGACCTTTAGCTTTTTAGAATTTGTAGAACCTGAGATACGAGGCAAAATGTACAGAGCCGATTCTTCTCACTCTTTACGAAAAACTAGCCTGCTCCATGCTTTTAGTGTTTTTCATTTTTCACATAAACACACCCATAAAAATGCCAGTGGATGCCCATGCTAGTAGCTTAATTAGGGAAGAGGCATTTAAAAATATGGGCATATCGGTGGGATATAAGACTATTTCCTACCCTTGGAACCCTTGCATGTACGTTCCATACCCCCACAACCCCCCCCCCGCATATTTCTGGCATTCAGGGCTCCATTTCTGGATCAAAGAGAAAGAATACATTTAGAAAAGAGCTATTTTACCAAATATTTCTGAATCTTCATCCAAAGTATCTTGAATTCCAAAAGATCCAACGTACCAGTTCCATGGTTCTGCAGAAAGTTAAGGTCTAATCTGTGGGAGCAAATAACTCTCCTCCCCTCCCCTCCCCTCTCCTCCCTCTTAGCCAGTAAGGACTTCTGGCCTAGATAAAAATGAATGACTCATTAAAATGTGCCACTTTACCTGATGCATGAACCTGCACTTTCAACCCACCCAGAGGAGGCACACCTGCTGTTTTCAGTTTGCTTAGATAAGGGTGTGATGAAGATTCCTGGGCTCTCTTTTGCAGAGTGATTTATTATATTTTCGTAGGGCCACATAGATCATGCTTTGGACTACAAGAAGTAGCCACCTGCTTGAAGTCCTTTTTAGGAAATACTTTTGTTTTGAAAACCTGCACACATTTCAAGCAGCCCAAGTTCCATTTGCTACAATTCTGCTGCATTCTTCCTTTAGAAAGAACACAATGACTTATCAGCAACTCCTCCTGTTATCCCATCAAAGCACAGATAAGGTCCACACCTTCTTAACTGTAACATTGCCACAATATCAGGTGCTTCCAGAATATTTACTGGGACATTAATTGCTGAAATACAAATTGGGCTCAGAGGCAGATTATGGGGAGTGTGACCGGTTCAGCCCAGAGGGCACCGCAGGGGGTACCGCAACAATAATGAATAACTGAAGGTGGGGTTGGACATCAAATTTTGGCACCACACAAGGCACCGCTGAAATTTTAAAGTCCAAGTCCTCCACTGTTATGCTGTGATTATATGCACACTTACCCGTGAGTGAGACATTTATTTATTTATATTTAACAGGATATTTGTATGCCACTTAATCATCAAGACCTCCAAGTGGTTTGTATAAAATAGACATTTAAAATACTGATTAAATCAACATCAAAAAATAAATAAATCAAAATGTAAGTAAAACCAGAGGTGAGGAAGCTGTGGCCCTTCAGATGCTGTTCAACTCCCAACTCTCATCCTGCCTAATTATGTTTTGCTGGGGCTGATGGGAGTTGGAGACCAACTATACCCGATGGGTCATACCTTCTCCACCCCGAAACACATAATAAAATAAAACTGCACGTTAAAATGCCTGTCAAAATTGTACATCTACTCAGACTTGCTTAAATAAAAAAAAAGTTTTGCAGGTGCTGAAAACAAGATAGCGACCTGCAGGGAGTTCCAGAGCTTTTGTGCTGTCACACTGAGAGATCAATTCCTTGCAAGTACAAAATGAACATGATATGGCACTTGTAAAAAGGTACAAGTTCTGCATGTATGCTTATTTATGAGTCAGCTTGCACAGGAACAGGCTACATAGGTACAATCCAGACCCCAGTGATTACAGCAAAGCTGAGTTGCATCTGGTATCCGTGACCTTCTAGACAGCAGAGGTGGGTCTGTCCCAAGCACATCATCTCTCTTTCCCCTTTTTGCTGAAAGATATTGTGTTGAACAATCTGGCATAATAAGCAAAACTTTGTGTCCAGTTCTGGCATCACAGAAGCCAGCAAATGACCCGTAGCCTCTTAGAACCATCATTAGAGCAAAGAATTGACCTCACAGCCATCTTGCTAGAAGCAGGCTTCTGCCTCACTTAACAATGAGCGAAGGGAAGCTGGCAGCAGAGGTGAGTGACGAAGCACTCCGTGACCCCAGAGAAATATTTCTTAAGTCTACAGCTCTTTAATTGTGCAAAGAACTTTGTGGTCCCCGTGCTCATTCTCACAACCTAGCCATGAAGCTAGTTGTCTCTGTTTAGAGATGAGGTATCCATACAACTGCCCATGGTCCTTCTTACCCACAAGGCAGTTCTGCTAGGGGCATGATCTGATCTCTGCCCAGAGGGTTATAATGTACATCAAACAGAGATATGGAGGGGGGAGTCAGAGACAGTGGAAGAGCAGGTAAAGTGAGGCCAAGGTGCCTGAGGAAATACTTTATTTGCTTCTTGAATTACTGTTTCCAAATGTAGAGAAAATGTACAAGAAAAGCATGTTTGACTTTGGTGTGTACAGTCACCCCATTATTTGGTCTAATGAGAGGTACTTGTGTTGTTCCAGAGAAGACCACGAGCAACAAAGAAATGTGTTTTCAAACCAGAGGGCAAAAGGTCCCCCACCATCTTAACCACTTTCAGTAGTTATTAAAATCCACTCTCTGTCTCTGGCATGAAAGAAATTTAAAGAGAGATTTGAAAGTGGAGAGGGTTCATGGCTAGAATGAACAGACAGTGGGAGATATGCAGGCAGAACAGAATGAAATGAAGGCCAGAGAAAAATATGAAGGAGAAGACAATAGGCTGTTTGTGCAGAGTGTAAGGAGTGAGAAGTGATTGAGGAGGGGAAGGGCTTGACTGAGGCTTGGTCTCCACAGGCATTGACTGTTGTAGTAGAAACCCTAGTGCAGAATAAACCATACCACTTGAGGCTGTAGGTGGAGGTTACCTATTTCTGAATGAGAAAACTCCCTGGGGGGGAGCACATTAGGGACCCCTTGGTGACCCTATCATGATGCTAAGGCAAGAATCCTCATCTTCGGAGGGTCAAGCTAGGGATTCAGAGTAGGAGAGGGAACTGCCTTCAGAGTCAGAGCCTGATGCTTATACCAACCTGGAAGCCCTAACACAAGAGGTAGAAGAGAAGAAGAGTTTGGATTTAATATCCTGCTTTATCACTACCCAAAAGAGTCTCAAAGTGGCTAACATTCTCCTTTCCCTTCCTCCCCCACAACAAACACTCTGTGAGGTGAGTGGGGCTGAGAGACTTCAAAGAAGTGTGACTAGCCCAAGGTCACCCAGCAGCTGCATGTGGAGGAGCGGAGACGCGAACCCGGTTCACCAGATTACAAGCCCACCGCTCTTAACCACTACACCACACTGGCTCTCTGGCTGAAGAAGGTCACACTGCCCACCTCTGACTCTGAGAACTCACACTCAGAAGCTCAATTTGCCCCTCACTCTATGAAAGTGATGACTGTAAAATAGGCTGGGCCCCTTAAGTGAGGAGGCTCCTTTCACTGAAGGTGGAGCTAGAGCAGCAGCTCCTCTTTAAACCTCATTTTGAGCCTGAAATAGGCAACAACATTCAAGTTCTGATCTTATGGTCTCTCCAGCCTGAACTAGATATGGCACCACTAAATTCTGGCCTCATCTTGCCTCACCGAAATCTAAACCAGGTGTGGGAAACTTTGTGGTTCAGAAACATCTGGAAGGCTAGTGGTTCACCACACCTGACCTCAGCGGTGTGCAGTCAGTGGACTTGAGGAACTAGGCTAGTCCCCTAAATTTTCCTGGTAAATTAAGAGTATTAAAGTATTAAACCCTAGTGCCTTCTTTCCAAAGCCCAGGAAGCTTCTGTCCAGCTTAGGGAGGGAGGCGCGATGCTCACGCACGCAACATCAGGAAATCCCGATGGCAGCCTCCCCCCCCCCCCGCACACCTTTGCAAGCTGGCACCTCTGACCCTAACTGCTCCCCTATGAAAAAATTCACTGCACACCACTGCCTGACCTAGACCTTACCCCACTTTGCCTCACCTTGTTCTGTGTGCTGAAACCTTAACTTTTGTCTTGGGTCAGAACCCCTGCATTGCAGAGGCTGCCACATGGAATAGAACAGGCCCCTCTCTCTGCCGTGCCAGTTCCCTATTTCGGAGGTTTCTGTGGCATTTGTTTGTTTGTTTTGAGGAAGGAAAGGAGCACTGCTTTTCTCCCATCTGCAACTTGAAGTGGGCTGAGTCTATTCTCCTGTCTTTACTCTCTTTCCCCACATTCAACTGCATGTGTAGACCAGCAGAGAAGAAGACAAATAAAATAGAACAGAGGAGTTCAGCCTTCATGTAGGTGTGGAGACTGAGATACCAAAAGCTTCTTTGTAAGTGCACGGTTCTGAAGGCCCTAGGAGTTCACCTGAGTCCAGTTCGACCATTATTTTTCCCTGTGCAGACTTTCTGCTGAAGCAGCACAGCTCATCCCTCTAGATTACGGCTTGCCTTCTCTACCAGCCCTCCCTGTGGCTCTCTGCCAGCCACCTGGCTACACAGCTATATTAAATTCATTCTAGCATGTTAAATCATTTGCATTGTTAATTACTCTCCTATGAGAAAAGGGCATGCTGTGAAGATTGGCAGTTCCTCCCGCTTTTATTTCCTCCATATTTGCCGAGCCATGCGGATAGGAGGGGCCGGTTTAACCATTTGGCCCACTCTCCCCACAGCTCTCCAAATTTCATTGTACACCTTCCTTGTGTATAAAAGGAGAGCAACCTATGATCTGATGATCGGACTAGAATCGCAGCCAGGTGGTTCATAATAACACAACCACAGCTAAATCCAGGCAGGGATCGTTGACAAATTCTCATACATCCCAGCAGAACTTGAACACAATACAATGGGAAACCAAGAACGCAACTAGAAACAAAGGGTTAATAACCTTGCTATATTAGGCTGTTTAGATCGACACTCTCCACTTTATGCCTACAGCAAGTGAAGACAGATGTGCCAGGAAAATGAGACACGTTAAGCCCTGCCTTATCTAGTCAAAAGGTTCACAAGGGAAATCCAGTAGAGAAGAGTGACATTTAAAGGATACATCTAAGAGGCTGATCATCTCCCTGCAGGTGTTTATGCTGAATCCATCACTGTTAATGTCTCTTCCTATACAATGAAAAAGGCAAAAAATATGTTAGACAAATATTTATCTGCATTCCCTGGAAACACTTGGGAGTTATCTTTGTGCATGGTTAGCCTTTGCAGTTAAGGAAAAATATGCTAGATCATTTTGAAGACAGCTGAACATCTCACAGAGGGAAGATTCTAGTGCTATTTCACAAGAACATCAGCAGAAAGATGTGATTACAAGGCAAGAGCTGATTCTGTGGCAAATCAGTTCTCTTTGTGGTGCCCTCCCAAAAAAACAACAACTTTATTTTAAACATTTTCAAAAAGAAAATATAAAAATGCACAAACTAATGCTTCACCTAAACTTTTACCCACACTACAACCCTGCAATTCATAGTAGAAATGAACTTAAATAAATGTGACCACTGCAAAATTCTCATGCATTCTCTGAGGAACTGCAGAAATATGCATTATTATTATTTTGTATTTCTGGCTTTATTAGGCAAAATAATATAGCTATCATTCTGAAAGTTGTATAGCAATCTGTTGCAACAATAACAAACAATTTAAGAAAAGCATAATGGCAGCTACAGTTAAAGAATTATTCAGACTGGTTTTGAATATAATTTTGGATATAAGTATTTGAGTGTGTATTTGAGTCTCCCCCCACAATTATGAAGCAGTGACTGCAACTTACTCTTTGACACAACTCTGTTCAGAACAGTCTGAAGTTCATCAGCAGTCATTTCACTGTTCTGCAGAAAAGAAGTCAAATCCAAGATTTAACAACCGTGGCAACCAAACCCTTACCTTCTGGCTAAACCTAGCCTCTTTCCTAGAACTAATGTCAAACAAAAAACCGAAGAGAGACTTCTCTGCCCCAGCTCTCCAAATTCAATTTAATTATTTTTTTTTAGTGGATGGTAGCTGTTGGGTGTGTGAGTTAATGATAAAAGGCCAGGGACAAAGGGTTCCACAAAAAGTAAACAGAGCTCTAAGATAAAGGGATGTTCACATTGTTGATAAGGAATGTAACTATACAATGAAGCTGGTGCATAGTATATAGTAGGGATGGTGAACTTGTGGCACTCCAAATGTTGCTGGACTACAAATCCCATCATCTTTGGCCAGTGACCATGCTGTCTGGGGCCGATGGGGGTCAGAATCTAGCAACATCTGGAGGACCACAAGTTCCGCATCCCTTGTATATAGGGCTGGTAACCCTATTCTCTTCAAATGTCAGAATAGCTCCATAAGCACAATCCCATTCTAGGGAAGGGCTCTCTCTCGCATAGAAGTAAATGGGACAAGGCCCTGGCTTACTGTAGATTGGTATTCATAGTGATGTCCTATATGCAAGTTACAGCTACTGGATTTGGAGGGCAGTGTTTAGAATCATGTCGATCAACTGTCCTACTTTAAATGGGACACCCTGGAAAAATAATAATAATAATAATTTTATTACTTATACCCTGGGCATCCCCAGACACTTGGGGTGGCTTTCAACAGGATATTAAAAACACAATAAAACATTAAACATTAAAAACCTCCCTAAACAGGGCTGCCTTCAGATGTCTTCTAAAAGTCAAATAGTTGTTCATTTTCTTGACATCTGTTGGGAGGACATTCCACAGGGCAGGTGCCACTACCAAAAAGGCCCTCTGCCTTTTGCCTGGATTCCAAGATGTCCTGTTTTGGCTCCTGAAAGAGCGCAGCCCCAAAAGATGCCTTTTTGGGGGGACTGTGCTATCACGGAAGTCACCTGGGTGCCACAAGAGCACAGCTCTGAAAGACATGTGGGGGTTTTTGGGAGGGTCACATTCTTCCATGAATCACATGACTCGTGCAGGAGCACGGCCCCAAAAGACCCGCATCCCGATTTTCCTCTGTGGCACATTGATATGTGGAATAGGTTAAAAAGAAGGCAATTGGGGTCTACAAGGCGCTGTTCCTTCATTGTCCTGTTCTTGAGCAGGAGCATATTAAGTTGCCAGGGGACAGATAAGATCAGACTTCAGGACCTGAGAGAGCTCCAAGTGGACAATTTGGTCCAATGATGTCTAAAGGCCTTTTGTGCTTCTCAGCCCAGAACACCTCTCTCAGGCCCCACCTCTTTCCTGAGGAGGGGTAAGCTTAAAGGACCAGTTTCCTCTCTGTCAGTTCCCCCATCAAGTGACGGGGAACATGGTGCAGGAATAAAAAAAGACTGAGAACGAGAAAAGCGGCTCTCCAGGAGTCTACTGCCAATTGTGTTAGTAAAAAGAAGCAACCAATGCACTGGGAAGTCTTTGAAGCACTTGCCTAATTCTGAATATTTATCATAGCACAGAAACCCTCTTACCTCCCCAGAAAGTTTTTGAAACAGGCTCTTGAACTCGCTGTCTATGTCCTTGCCTGCAACATGAGGCTAAAAGAAATCATGAATAATGTTACATTTTACACCGAGGTCTGAGGCTTCCTCCAAAGGGCTCCTGAGTCAAAATAAGCTCTGAAAGGAACAGAAACCTGAGAAGCTGGCTCAGTAAGCGCAGAAACTTAAAAGGTTGCTTTTGCTAAGCGGAAGTCTGTCATCTCTGCTACGTTTGTCAAACATTGTGATTGATCTTAGGCTTTATGGTGCAGAGTTTTGCTTCTCCAGAAACGAGTTGTGCAAAGAAGTCAGTGAATTAAGCCTTATGGATGCAAAGAAAGAACTATTTTCTTTAGCGTACAACACTTTCTGGGCTACAACAAAGAGGTCCTCAGCTTTTGCAGTAATAAGGCTCTGTATCCCAAAGCTGAATCTGTGAATTTGACCCCACTTGATTTGCTTACCTCATATGGATTTGCAGCCACAGTATCACCCATTTCCCTGTGAGGAAAAAATAATAAGAAGAATATAATTAAATGTCCTGTTCTTCTTATCATAGAAACACTCAGAAATAGCTTACATCAAAAATTTCAATGTGCTGAATCTTGGTTTAGTCATGCTTAGAGTGGGCCCATTAAAATAAATTCCAACCCAATACAATTAAGTAAAATCAGACTACTAAGATAAAAGCTTAAAAATGCCACAACTTAAAATGATAACAATCTTACAATAGTTTTTTTGTTTTTTTAAGAACAGTTTAAAACAGTAACACGATCAAACACTAAATCCCTGTTGAAACAGAAATGTTTTTGGTGTCTCTCTGAAAAGACAGTAAAGATATATTCCGATGCATCTCCAGTGGAAGGTTACTCCAGAGGTGCAGTACCACCACTGAGAAGGCCTTGACACTCATGCTTACTTGCCTGATGATCCATGATGAAGGTATAGAGAGTGGCGGACCTGAGGCAGACCTTAAAGTCTGAGATTGTCACCCATTATGAGATTGTCACCCATTATCATTAGACACAGACTCATGGAATTCTAGTAATATCTGAAGCGGACTGCATTGGCTATCCCAACCTTAAGGGAACCACACAAGATCATTTATCTACTAGGGACAAAATGATTCATTCACCTTAATATTCCAGAACCAAATTGTGTACACTTGCTTTTGCTGTTTCCATCTGACATGGACTTAACTCCCACCCTGGTCCATAAAAGGAACATGTTCGAACTAATTGTAGATTTGATTGTCATCCAAAAAAAAAAACCATGCTAAATAGGTTCTGGTGAAGGAAAGGGGATTTGAAAAGGAATGGGGGAATCGGTGAGTGGAGGTGTTCTCACCACCACCACTTTTCTTGTAACCTGTTTGTTGTTATGATTGCAAGTTGTTTTAAACTATTTTTAATGTGGTGTTTAATGCTGTAATCCACCCTGGACCTTATGCTCAAGGGCAGCAAACAAACAAACAAACAAGCAAAATGTCTATGCATATAAGTTAAAAGTTTTCTTCACCAAACTCCAAGATCCACCCCAACTATCTTTTCATTCATCTTTTATTATATCACTTCAGTCACTATGCCAGCAGAGGCATAATGGAACAGGGATGAATAGTCATTACTCCCTAACGAGAACTTAGAGAGCTATAAGCCTAGCTAGACACCTGATCAAGCCACAGCTTTGATGCACTGAGTGCAAAGGGACAATGCCTTTTGGCACATTGGGGTAAAAGATACATACTGAGCTTTAGCCTCTTTCTCTGTGAAGACTCTAAGGCAGAAGTCTCCATCTTTGAAAGGCTCAAATGTAGAAGGTACAATGAGGTATTCTCCCTGAGCTAGGTGGAAGCGGTTTGAGACTTCACGCAAGTTGACGTATGTGTCGGTGCGAGCGACAGGTTGATTCGTCAAGAAGAAATCTCTGCTTAGATGAACATCGGTTTGATTACCCAGCTAGAACAGTGAGAATGAAAAATCAGGATAACACAGCTAGCAAGACATAGGAAACAAGAAACAATTCCATCCAAGTGGGAGCATAAACCAGGTAACCTTTCTCCAGTCAACATACTGGGTCTCCTCTCAACTTTGTCCTCCACATATTCCTTGCTGGACACCAAGGTTCACCTGCTAGGATGTTGTGATGGCCGCCAACAGCAAAAGGGGATTATTCATTTATTATTTGTTTATGTTATTTATTAAATTTGTATACCGCCCTTCATCTGAAAATCACAGGGAGGTTTGCAACATAAAAATACTAAATGAGAACACAAAATGCATAAAACAAACACTAAATCAAACCAATAAGGTAAAGGTAAAGCTACCCCTGCCCGTACGGGCCAGTCTTGACAGACTCTAGGGTTGTGCGCCCATCTCACTCAAGAGGCCGAGGGCCAGCGCTGTCCGGAGACACTTCCGGGTCACGTGGCCAGCGTGACAAAGCTGCATCTGGCGAGCCAGCGCAGCACACAGAAACGCCGTTTACCTTCCCACCAGTAAGCGGTCCCTATTTATCTACTTGCACCCGGGGGTGCTTTCGAACTGCTAGGTTGGCAGGCGCTGGGACCGAGCAACGGGAGCACACCCCGCCGCGGGGATTCGAACCGCCGACCTGACGATCGGCAAGCCCTAGGCGCTGAGGCTTTTACCCACAGCGCCACCTAGACAAATTAGTGGAGGAGAAGTCTATCAATGGCCACTAACTGGGATGACTATATATTGCCTCCAGTTCTAGAGGCATTTAGGGCTCATAATGCCAGTTACCAGGGGACACAAGGAAGATGTTGCTGCTGTGTTCATGTCCTGCTTATGGGCTTCCCATAGGCATCTGGCTGGCCATTGTGAGAACAGGATACTGAACTAGATAAGTCTCTGATGTGATCCAGCAGGGCATTTACAGCATGTAAAGGTAAAGGGACCCCTGACCATTAGGTCCAGTTGTGACCGACTCTGGGGTTGCGCGCTCATCTCGCTCTATAGGCCGAGGGAGCCGGCGTTTGTCCACAGACAGCTTCCAGGTCATGTGACCAGCATGACTACGCCGCTTCTGGCGAATCATAGCAGCGCACAGTAACGCCGTTTACCTTCCTGCCAGAGCGGTACCTATTTATCTACTTGCACTTTGACGTGCTTTCGAACTGCTAGGTTGGCAGGAGCAGGGACCGAGCAAAGGGAGCTCACCCCCTCGCAGGATTTGAACCACCGACCTTCCGATCGGCAAGTCCTAGGCCCTGTGGTTTAACCCACAGTGCCACCCGCGTCCCTATTTACAGCATGTGGCTTTCCCCAAAAAATCCCGGGAACTGTTGCTTGTTGAGGGTGCTGGGAATTGTAGCTCTATGAGGGTTAAACTACACCCGCGATTCTTTGAAGGAAGCT
The DNA here is from genome assembly GCF_964188315.1 of Podarcis muralis. Lineage (NCBI taxonomy): Eukaryota > Metazoa > Chordata > Lepidosauria > Squamata > Lacertidae > Podarcis > Podarcis muralis. The sequence continues at coordinate 30,712,473 of NC_135657.1, forward strand.
ATGTGCTTTAAATACACTTTTCATTTATGGTGTGCACACAGCCTAAGTTAAGTGTTTCAAATAACTGGGTCTGCTGTTTTGAGACAGCCATAACTAGCATGTGGCACACAGTTGCTCTCTAAATGAGATTTAATCTCTGCTTCACCAGTCTCTTGCCATCCCCCTGCCATCTCCATAATCTTCTTCCTACATTTCCCCTACAAACTGATGAGTTGGCATATTAAGTTTATCAAAAACATGAGGTGCTTTCCACAGAGTGTAGACGTACCTTCAGCCTGTATAAATCTCAAGAAAGCAGCTTTTCCACAGCTCATTTTCTTCTGCACCTTCCACCAAATGCTAATCTACTATCCGAGCTTGCAACATACAAGCATCTTTATATTACATATAAGTGATAATACAAATCTGTTCCAAAGCTCTGCATGAGTTATAAGAGGAAATTGGGTGCCTTAAATTGAACAAAAGCACAAAAGCAAAACAATAAATGTTTAAACAGTGCCTTTGCAGCGTGAGCTTGCATTTCAAAATGTGACTCATTAAGGCAAGGTGGAGTTTGTTTGAAACAGGGTGTACTCCATTGTCTACTGATAGCATATATCTCTTAACTAGAAATGTCAAACAGCAAACACACTCATACATTTGCAACTGGAATCAGGTGCAACTTCCTATGCTGGTCTGATGCAGAATTATAGCCTAGAATATCTTTACAATATGCATTGCTGTGATTATTAGGCATTGTTGTGGAAAGCAACAGCTTAATTTGTTTAGAGCATCTGGGTTCCAGCAGGAGGCTGTCACCTTTCCCTTAACTTGCTCACTTAACTCTAAGCTTCTCTTCCTGCAATGTGGTTTGTGCAATGCAGTAGCAAACTGGAAGTGTGGGGAAGCACTACCACTTCTAAACACACACACACACACACAACACACACACACAGAGAGAGAGAGAGAGAGAGAGAGAGAGAGAGAGAGAGAGAGAGCGCAGCAGCAGCAACAACAGCAACAGCAGCAACAGCAGCAGCAGCGTGACATGCATGGTTTTATACAACCACCACTCCGAAAGAAGTTCCTTGCTGGACCAGACCAAATGTCTGCCTAGTCTACCATCTTGCTTCTGACAGTGGCCAACCAGATACTTTCAAGAAGCCCACAAGCACAGAAAATAAAATCAATAGCCCTCGGGGGGGGGGGGGTTTCCTCCAGCCACTGGTATCTGGAGGTATACTGACTTAGGGAAAATGGCGGCGGGGGGGGGGGAGGTCCTATTCAACCACTATGGCTAATAGCCAATGATAGGCCTCCTATCAATGTTTTCTTTTGTTTGAAAGCTGTCTAAAACAGGCATAGGCAAACTTGGCCCTCCAGATGTTTTGGGACTACAACTCCCATCATCCCTAGCTAACAGGACCGGTGATCAGGGATGATGGGATTTGTAGTCCCAAAACATCTGGAGGGCCGAGTTTGCCTATGCCTGGTCTAAACTCATAGCCATCACTTGTAGCAGTTAAGCATCATAAGTGTGTTGTGGGAAGTACTTCTTTTATCCATCCTGAATCTAGGACAAGTCACTTTAATTGGGCGACCTTGGCTTCTAATATTCTGATAAAATGTGGAAATTCTCTCCCAATCCCCATTTCTGTACCACAGGATTTATTTGTTTTTAAACTTTAGTGTTCTTTTCTCCCCCTGCCCCACACCCAGCAAACTTAAATAAATAAATCATTTATGAGCAATTATTTGGGTTACATATAACCCTCCCCTGTGGTCAGTCCACACATGCTTGAGGTGTGGTGTGCTGAACCAACAAATCTGACGTTCAGGAAAGCTTCCTTTCAAAGAAGCAATGTAATGGGAAATGAAAAGCACATTAAACACCTCTGAACTGCCATCTTAGGACCACTTTTCCCTCAAATAAGCCCTTAAGTTAAAAGTTTTCTTTCCTTCCTTCCAAAAATAGTCAGCATACACCCTTAGAAACCAAATGTCCCTCATATGTCAGCAGGGCAATTGTCAGTTTGGGACACATCAGCCTTCAAGAAGCAGTAGATGATCTTTTTATTTTGGAGGATGCATAGTTCCTGCACAGTTTATGTACCTCTTTTGGCACCTGCAAGAGACATATAAAAGGGAAGAGACATAAAGGCCTGATGGAAGATGGTGTCTCTATATTTCTCACAAGCAGCTGGATGAAAAGTCAACCAAAAGAATATTTAATGGATTTGAACAGCTGGTCTGTTATGCCTGGTGACCACCTTTTCCTGCACACTCAGTCAAAGATGAACTTTTCTCAGCAATATCTCTGCTCCAACTTAAACATTCAGTCATTTTTGCCTGGTTTGGTAATCTGAGGCCAATGCCAATTTAAGAGCATCTTAAGAGAATTTTTGTTATACAATCTGGTTGTGCACTGCACTAGTCTCCCCCACCCAGGATGGATTCATGTACATCAGTCTGCCTTGGCTTTGCATTCACAAGATTTGAGCCTTTTCAAGCTATTTCATAGCTGAGCTTTCAGAACGGAACTCTGAAGAATCTTGCTGATTGCAGAAAGCTGCTTTATGGCAAGGCATCTATCCAGCTAGCTGGATGCTATTTATTCAGAGCAAGGGCAGTATTTCCAACCAGCTACTGTGGATTGAATCTGGAACCTTGTTTGAGCACAGCATGTGTTCCACCGCTATTTTGTGGCACCACAGAATAAATGCACAGAGAGAAGCAATGCTGTTATTGATAGGCACTCAGGCAGGTGTGGAGAACTGATGGCACACCAGCTGTTGATGGACTCCATCTCCCATTCACCTAGTCACAGGCCATGCTGTCTGAGGTTGATGGAAAGTGGAGCAGGGCAGAAAGTATCAAGGAGCAATGAGTAATATACCTGATAAAGGGAGTAGCCAATACTGAGCAGCCCTTCCCCCATCCTCTTCTGCCTCCTACGGTTCTTCTGCATCAAGCCCACCAGGATGCTGCAACATGGCTCACTCCCACTTCCTGTGTGGTCGTCATCTGGCTCATCCAGCCTAATTTTAAACTGGGGGTTGGTCCAGTATGTTGCTGTAAAGGCAAAGGTAGAAATATATGTAAGAATCACCAGAGAAACGAGAGAGGGGTTTCTTTGCTGCTAATGCAACCAGGTTGAGCTGCAGGGAATTGTCCTTAAGAATGAACTGTACTTTGGCTTCCAGCCTGGTTTTCCCATTACAGTATATTTATATATTCTATGCTTCCTTCGCCACCCCTGCCCAAGTATGCTATATATTTATTGCAGTTATAATGAATCAAGCTACTAAGAGACATTCCCTCGGGGGAGCGGTGACCAGCTCAAAGAGACTGCAGTCATTAACACAAACCCGTCATTTATCCTCAGGAGACTGTTACTGGGCCATTTCATATAAGATACAACTCTCAGGTTTGGCTTGAAAATGAATATTTTAAAATTTAAAAACCCAGTTATGAGTTATTCAATTGCAAGTATATTCAGGCCCTTACATTGCCGCTTCTGCATGGTCCCACACTACTTTTAAGTACACAATGACTTAAGCTTAATTCTAATGAGTTATGGCCCTTCCCCATATCTTAGATTAAAATGTTAAGGAAGATGTATCCTATCAATAAAATTATCCCAAAATTGCATCCTGGGTCTCTTTCACTCCCACTTTTTAAGGTGGCCACCTTTCTTTCTCACTTTCTTCTCTAAAACCTCAGCGTCTCTAGAAATAATTGAGACTGAGAAATGATTGGGTTTGATTGGTGACCCAAAAACTCGGAATGACACATACCCTGTGATATAATGAGAACAGGCTGCATTCAGACATAACAGCAAACCATAACCTTGTTGTGATAAGAAAACACATTATGGTGGGGCTTGGGATTATGCAGCCTTCCCTTCTTCACATATGAGGGGAAGAAAGGTGAAACCTTCACTCACAATTTAAAACAAACCTGTTTCCTGTCTTGTCCACATGGAGAAGATTGTGGTTTGTGCAAACCATTGTTAGGTAACGAAACAGGGTATCAAACCAGGGTATCCCAGTTTCTTAACTATGGTCTGCACAAATCATTTCCTGCATTTAGACAAAACAGAAAAAGGTGTTTTGTTACCAAAAAAGAAAGGAGAAAACGCAGCTTCAAAATAATGTGAAGAGGGGGTGTGGTGATCCTAAGGCCCCCTATGGCATGTTTGTGTTATGGTTGGTGTCTGACTACGTCTGAAGCCATTAATTTCCCAGTTAAGAGAGATTTTATAACATACTGATATTTTTCTCTTCTCTTCAGCTCTTTCCCAAACCATTTCAAAGTGGCATTCCACTGACACCAGCCCACAGTGAAATGTGGCATCGTTTCTATTCAAACAACTGTTCGTGATCTGTAATGTTTGCGTTTGAATGCTTTCATTATTATACCCAGATTACAGCACTGAACCTACCAGGGAATGGCTCTTACAAGTAAAATCATGTGTTTTTTAATTCTGCAGAAAAATGTTTTCCCACTTGAAGACATTTTTTTAAATGCTTAATTAACGCACGCCATACTGCTATTCATTTTAATTACATATTCAGGCTGGAGCCCCAAACAGCAATGGGTTTAGGAATTAATTTAGCATTCAACACATAAAAACAAAACAGTTATTTCTAGACTATTAATATATGCAATTTTATGGTAAATATTGCAGTTTGGTCCTTTTTATCAGAGTTTCAGTGCCATACTGAAAAATGAATGAGATGTATAACTAGAACTTAAACACACACACACACACACACACACACAACAGTAATGTATGAAAACAAAAATGAAAAGCAATGAAAATACTAACATGAACACTGCAAAGCAGAGTTTAACACTTGAATTTTGATGTTCCTGCCGTGCTGTTTTCCCAGCAGCAGCAATATTGGTTCTCAGCAGGACTAGGATGGAGTGGAGCAGAGCAGCAGTGAGCAGTGAGCAGTGGGGAGCAGCAAGCCAGCAGTGGCAGGTACAGGTGTGCCTGCCTCCACCTGGGTGCAGCCCCCACCCTTGCAGATGCTCTGCCATGCTCCATCCCAATCTTCACAAACAGCAGCACTGCCACAGGATGTAGGACAGCACAGCAGCAATGTCCCACCTCTTGTACTTTGACCAGATGGAAATGTGTGCATCATGCATCACAGCTCGGTTTGAATCTAACCAATATCCGCCACAATGCAAGAAACCCTGATACCATTTTGCTGAGGGAAACTGAACGAAAACAGTGTATAATTTGAGAAGACAAGATCAGAGAGCTTTTATCTTTCTCCCATCAGGCCTTGTACATAGCAGGGAGACATACAACTAAATATACAGAGGAAAACTCCCTCAGAACTACACAGCAGGTGCTACCTCACTAGAGATCATGCCAATCTGCCTGGTTGCTACGCGACGCCTCCTCCACCACCATCACCTCGGTTAGCTGACTCACTGACAACAGAAATAACTCTTAAGTTGCAAACTGAACGATCCCTGCTGTTGCACTTCCAACAGGCACTTGGGAAAGAGCCTGATCTACAATTGCCCCCATTGGCTCAAATAGTGAGACCACTGAAATAATCTGCAGGCAGTCCTACAGTACAGAAGCTTCGCCTGTCAACAATAGCTATGGCTAGTGATTGGCTTCTCCACGGTGACATTACCTGGGTAATTTTGGCACCCACCGGCTGTGGAGCCCCGTCTCCAGTTTCCGTTGAACAAAGTCATACCCCATTTGTGGACATGGTTGCTTGTCAGGGTGTCAGGAGTCAAGTTGCAGATCTCAAGCCTTGTGAAGTTCCTTTGAAAATCTGAGAAGGACATCCTGCCATACAAATAGAGCATACGAAAGTGCTTAGTGAGTCTGGAACAAAGCCATTATCCACTTGCCATTGATTTATCTTCTACCGAGACAGCAGGCAGCAATAGCACGAGGGAATTATTTGGCGTTACAAAGCTCTGAAACTTCTAGGAATCCCCATCAATAATGGAAGGCCTACAAATTCTCAGTGATTAGTCTTCTTGTGTCCAGTCAGTCACGCTATCCTTAGCTCATACCAAATTAGAGTCTAGGACTTGCCATTCCCACACTGGGAACTGCTTCCCACATTACATTTCAAGGGGCAGGTCCAAGTTGCTGGGGATCTCAGGGCAATAAATGATAAAAATCCCTCTCTTACCAACAATTGTCATGACAGAGAAGAGCCAACTGCACTGCCAAATGACTGTAAGGAACAGCAGCCTAATAGCCTGGTCTACTCCACACATATATTTCTGCTGCCAGGGAAGGAAGATGCTGCATAGCAGTCTCTGAACACATGCAGAGTGTTTTTATTTTACCGCTAAGCTGTAGTTGTTTGACTCAGCATAAAACAGCTTCTTAGGTTCCTGTGAGGTTTTTTGCCAGGAGTGTGTTGTGGGTGTTCATCCCATTTTTCCCCCGATGCAAGTCCAACAAAAATCTTCACCACCACAACTGCTATTAGCCAATTGTAGCCACAAGGCATCATTGATGTATTACGGTATTTTAATATTTTGTTGGAAGCCGCCCAGAGTGGCTGGGGAAGCCCAGCCAGATGAGCAGGGTATAAATAATAAATTATTATTATTATAAATTATTGTTGCAAGGGGGAGATTTTCATCAGGACTATGCGAGGAGGGAAAACATGAAAATCTCTCTCCTTATGTGCCACAGTCCTGACAAAAATCTGGCCTCCCTTCATCTGCTGTTAGCAATTAGAAGGCAAATGACACAGCACAAGTGATGCATTTAACATCACATCTAGTGCCACCCTCGCACTGCAGCATGTTTATCTACATTCTGCTATTGATTGAAAGGTTCTTACCAAAATTCACCATCATCTGCCTGCTTATCCAGAGCTGCTTTCTGCTTGGGGTCAATATAATTCCATTGTGGAGCACTGCAGGGATAGGAGAGCATTACAAACCAAACATTGTGCCAGTACAAATTAAGCATGAAATAGTTGCATATGTGTATGAACACAGTCCTATCTCTGAGCCCTGAGGGACCTCAAGGGTGCCACCACTACAGGCGCTGGGTTCTGCCCAACTCGGAGGCAGGGGTGCGCACGCATGACGTCACACAACCAGAGGAGGCTGGGAGGGCTGCCACGGCTGTGAGAAGGCCAGACAGGGCCTGTTGTAGCCATGGGAAGACTGGATGGGGCCCATCACAGCTGTGGGGGGGGGGGAGGGTGCCAGTACTGCATACCAGTGAGTACTTCCAGAAAATGGAGAGCGTAATGCTGGTGGTCAACAAAAGAGGTTTAAAGACTCTCTGAAGGCAAATCTAAATAAAATGTAGTATAAATACCAACAACTGGTCAACACTGGCCTGAGAGCGCTCCAACTGGAGAACAGCCTTTACCAAAGGTGTCATGGGCTTTGAAGACACTCGAACTCAGGACGAAAGGGAGAAACACGCTAAGAGGAAGGCATGCTTGGCAAATCCACATCGTGATCAACTCCTGCGCAGAAACCTATGTCCCCACTGTGGAAGCACGTATGGATGCAGAATCGGCCTTCACAGTCACTTACAGACTCACTGTTAAAACCGTGTTTATGGAAGACAATCTTACTCGGCTACGAGTGATTGCCAAAGAAGAAAGAAGACTGCCAGGAAAAAAGTACTGGCTACAACTCCCATCTGTCCTCGCCATCGACCATGCTGGCTGGAGCTGATGGGAGTTAGAATCTCACAACATCTAGAGAACCACAGGTTCCACGCTGCTGGATTAAAAGTCACATAAAGTGATGGAAAAGAAGTGTTAAACGTTTTATAATTTCTGACTTAAATCATTTTTATTGTACAATTTATTTTTAAAACTGAGCCCTTTTTGATGTGAGTTTAATACCTGAAATCTAATCCTTGTTTATGTGCCTGCTGTTTGGCTGTTTTTTATATGATTATTTACATACTGATATGGCATTATTCATGAGATACAGTAGTAAATTAAATCTGGAGTTGGGGATAAAGCAGAAACAATTCCTTATTTACTCTGGGGATACAAGGAACGCTCTGCTGAAAAGAAAAGAAATATTCTTGGGATCTCCACTGCTCTAGGGAGATCCTGATCACATGCCTCTCAAATGAAAACATTTTAAATTTCTGTAAATAATAAAAATAAACTTCCAGAGATGGTTTAATGTACAGTTAATTCTGTTTCAGAGTAGGAACTGTTTCTTTGCCAGGTGAGCTGACCTCTGGAACTCTCTCCCTGAGGAAATAAGTCTTCTCTTGCTCACTGCTGGCCTTTAGATGCCAGTTAAAGACCTATTGATCTGCCCAGGCCTTTGGGAGTTAAGTCCCCAGGGACCCAACAGATGGAAATGCTAAGACTGTAGCTCTGGAAGTTTGTGTTAAGATTTTTAATGGTGGTATGAAATATTTTGTAACGATGGATGATGGGAGAAAGAGCAGTATACAAATCAATCAATCAGTCATTCAAATAAATAAGCATGTGGTGTTAAGAGTGCAACCCTATACTGTATATGCCTACCAGGAAGAAAGCCCTATTGAATTCAATGGGGCTAACTTCTGAGTATACATATATATAATTGCACATGTATAGAACTGCATTTAATGTGCAGATTTTTTAGAATACAAAATAGGGTGACATCTCAACACAAGTGGCTCCAGGGGAGCAATTTCATTGGGATCACTGCAAGGGTTAAACTCTTCGAATAATCCTGATAATTATCAGCTCCCACCCCTTACCTGGTGCTTACATTTATTTCAGTATGAGCGTAAAATGCAAAGGTGCAGTTAGCCGTTGTGTCTAGCTCGGCCCCATGTTCAGCCGGGCTTAAGAATCCTCTTAGAAATACTCTTTTTCCTATATGTTTCTGCTCTACTATCCAGGCATGAAAAGCCATGGGTGTGAGTTAATAGATAGCCCTCCTAACTTATTAATATTACTTTCTTCCTTTCGGCTGTCATTTGATATATTAACTTTGCCAGATGTAATTTTAGAGGAACTTCATATGTTATACGGCAGAGCCAGTGACAATGTAAAAGAGATTGATGGCTCCTTTTTTTCCATCTCATTTCCAGGGCAACGTTCAAAAAATCAACACGAACATCTTCCCAGTCCAATGCCCACACTACAAATGCTTATAGAATGTGTGAGTCTTACAGGTGGAGGACAGTATTCAGCTAGTGTGTGGTAATTGTGCTAAGGAGACTTGGGTTCGAATCCCTGCCTTGAAGCCCTCTAGGTGACTTTGGATCAACCACCATATCTCATTCTAATTTACCTCATGGAGCTGCTATGGAACTAACATAGGATAATCTCCTGAACTCCTAGGAGAAGGGTGGGATACATATTTAAAAAATAAATAAATCAAGGATAGGGAACTTGTGGCCCTCCAGACCCAAACTCCTATCATCTAGGAGAACTAGCCATGATGTCTGGGACTGATGGAGGTTTTAATCCAACAAGATCTGGACAGCCACAGATTCCCCATCACTGATGTAGATGAATAAATGGTATTTCAGGAGTTACTATACAAGCATTAGGGGTGGGGTGGGGGTGTGACAATCTGAAGATGACCCGGGACTAAGGATGTAAGAAAGCATTGCTTTCCATCCCGTCCTGTGTTTGTCTCAACCAGCACTGTTTCCATTCTGCTGCAGTTCATCTTCTGCCCGAAAATACATTATTCATCTCACTGTCTGCTGTGGCAAGATCAGACAAGTTACATTGTATTTGCATTATTCTACCCCATTCGTTTCAGTGCAAAGGATGCATAATGCAAATGGGCGAAACAGAATCAACTGCATATCATTTGCGTACTGATAACAACAGTGAATACTGATATATACTGATAATAATATACTTATCACTCCAGGCCCCAGTCCACTCCACTTCGCCCCATGGATTTCTCAACCTGACTAATTTCTCTGGACGGCCGCGGTAGTTAACCTGTGGGAAGCACCACAAACAGAACATCAGGACTTAATCACCCTCAGTGTTGCCATCCTGTTAGATGGCAGTCCTGTTTAGAAAGCATCCTGTGAGAGCCAGTGTGGTGTAATGGTTAGAGTGTGGAACCTTAGAGACAAAGGTTAAAATCCCCCCTCAGCCCCTGAAGCTCACAGTCATCACCTCTCAGCCCCACCTACCTCACAGGGTTATTGTGAGGATAAAATTGGGAGGGGGAGGAGATCCATGTGCATCAGCTTAAGTGACTTGGAGGAAAAGGTGGTATATACATATAATAAATAAATGAATAAATTCAATAAGAACAAAAGCAATGCGAGCAAAAGCCACAGCCTATGGCAAGTTTCTTAGTGCTACCACAAAACTCAAGGACTCATGAATTGGATTTTATGAGACACGCTGTACAATCCCTGAAACAGCAAGTTTTCCCCGGACACAAATTTCCTGAAAAACCTCCAGGGACTTCCACACAGTCCCCAGAAACCTGTTCCATTAACCGGCTGTTCTTAAATGTAGCCAGTTCATCCATTGGGTGGATGGAACTTTTGTCCAAAACATCAGCCCTAAAATGATGGTTTTTCTCCTTCATTGCATTTCTACAGATAAGTTATGGGTTTTATTGTTATGTTATGTTTCTGAAACTGCTTTGCAAACTTCAGTCTTAAAGTGTGCTGTAAGTTTTTTAGAGGGAGGGTTAAAAGGAGTGCACTTTCACAAACTACTTGTGCCATTTAGTGTTGTTAGGAGTTTGTGAGTGCCAGACCACTATAACCTCCAGATCAACAAAAGCTTAGAATTAATCAGTTATTGGAATGTTAAGATTTGGGTGCCAGATTAAGCCCAATCCGTGTGTGGCTTCAGCTGTGTGCTAGACAATGCTAATCCCCTGGAATCAACAAGTGTTGAAAGCTAATTAAGCAAAGCTAAATTCCTCATGAGGTTATAGCCTGGGGGATGGAGCAATTAAGACTCCGCTCAGAGTTAGTTAGAAGATAAGCCCAGAGCTTAGAGAGGTTAGAGTGAGGAGTTATATGAGCCAGAAGCTGGAGAAAAGCTGCAGGCAGGCAGAGAGCCATAGCTGGTGTCTGTTTGGATCTGTGGAATGAGCACAGACTCAGGTTGTATATATGTGTAAATAAACCATATATCATAAAAATACCTCAGTCTCCACTGTGCCTCATTTTCCAAAAGGAAACAAATACCCTGGAACCTTGCACTGCTCAGACACTTGGGGTGCTGTGCAACAGTATTAATTTCATGACAGTTCAGTTTGTTAAAGCTCACACACAGAGCCAGACACGCATACACACACTATATTTTTACCTCTTCCGCTCCAGTAACAGAGTAAGCATGACCTTTGACCAGCTTCAGACTTGTGATTGCTTCTGTTTCAGCTGCACTGGTTATCTAGGGCGTATAAAATTATTGTAAAAACACAACACATTGCTTTAAAATCCTAGAAGTGATTCGCTGGTGTGGGGCACAGCTACTTTGCTAACTTCCCAGGAGGTGGGTGTCTGATGCTTACCAGGAGGGCACAGTGCAAACACACCTGCCCCACTAGTGCATTTGCCTTTCCCAGTAAGCAACACCAGCCCACCAGCCAGGAAGCTAGCACACTGACTCCACCTGGTGAGCTCCTTCTGAATCATAGAGTTGTAAGGGGGCTTGTAGGCTATCTAGTACCACTTCCTGCTCAATGCAGGAAATCAAATATACATGCTGGAACATCTACAACAGATGTCTGTCTGGCCTTTGCTTGAATGCCTCCAGAGAGGGAAAACCCACTGCCTCTTTAGATAATTGGTTCCATAATCAAACTTCTGTTTCCATTGATAGATTTCATCTCATATTCAGCCAGGCTCTACCATCCTATAATTTAAACTCTTTAGATCTAGTCCTGACTGCTGCCCCCTCACCAACCCAGGAACAGAGAGAACAAGTCTTTGTCCTCTTCTATGTGAGCCCATCAGTCATCTCCATGCTAAACATTCTCTCCTCATGGGACTTGTTTTCCAAACCCCTGACTAAAGACCAAGTGTGGATGCAACCTTTTGTCAAAACACCAAGTTTATTTTTCTAGCTGCAGGACTCGATGCTGCTTCCCTTAAGTGGGACAATTGCTGTTCCAAGTTCCTAACACAAATATCTGCTGCTAGCATTCTGTCACTTCACCACAACATAGGTTGGAGCACAGAAAAACGATGATGATGATGCCAGTAACTCACATCAATGGAGCAACCCAGCAGTGAACCGGCTTGCAGGGCCTTCTGGATGATTTGATACAGGTCGGATGGAGCTTTTCTCAGATCATATGATTCAGAGATGCCACCAGTGAAATCTTCAAAACCTTCTACAGTAGATCCTCCAGCGAGAGCCTCATATGAGCCATTCAGCCTGCAGTATGGATGGTGAAGAAATTTGTCTATCCACACTTCTCTAAGTGTTTTTGAAACTTTGCACTTCTCTAAATTTTGAAATGCGGCTCTCCAATCAAAATATGTGTACAAGAATGTGCACATTAGTGGGAAAAATATGTGCAAAACAATGTGTATATGAAAGCAGATAACATGCAAAAATGATTTCTATTAGATGAACATTCATTGCAAAAACCCATATCCTAGGCAAATTTTGTGTATATTAGGAGAAATGTGTTTGGAAACTTTCATGCAAACTGGGTCAAAAACAACAACGAACTTGTAATGTATGTGGAAATGGAGCAAACTGCATTTAGGACTGGAAAAATGAGAACCTAAAAGAAGCCAAAACTAACAGGCTTGTCAATTACTAACCTACAGTGCAGAAAAAAGCATGAGGGCAGTCTCCACACATGCACACGTCATATAGATTAAATAAGACAATTTCTCTGCCTCCTACCACACTCCCTAAATCTGCCACAGGGGGTGAAGGGACCCCCTCAGGGCACATTTAGAGGGGACACAGGGATTGCAGAGGGATGGGGAATAGAAATAGCTTCCCTACCTATACAATGTCATGGAATTCTACTCAATATTGATCCAGAGCAGGTTCCAATGTATAGTTAGCAGAGTAAAAACTTAAACATGTTGCAGGACTCCCCAAAAATAGACCAGAGGCAGTTGTATTTCATCCAGCAGAGCTACTGAAGGCAAATGAACATAATGGTCACAAATCCAATACGTTCAGGATTGGCACTGTCCATAAGAAATCCAGTCACAGCAGACTTAACTTGAACTCACAATAACTTATAATAAGACTAAACCTTAACGCTATGTACAGAGCACCACACCAGAAGGAAGAGAGATAGAAAGCGAAAGAGAAACCTAGGCTCCTCTGGCCTCTTATTATAGTCAGAATGACCCTGACAGAAGAGATAACAGAAGCAGTTTAAGCCAGCTGTACTCAGCTTCTCTGAAGGAATAACCCAAACATCATGAACCTTCTGCTAGTTCCTTTCATACAGAGAAGCTTCCGAGACCCTCTTGAATTAATTAGAACAGGAAAGATCTCTACACATCAAATACTTTCTGCACGAAGAAATGCAAACTGACATTCAAGTGATGAAAACCTTACCATCAGCTGAGCAACACTGTTGGCTACAGCCCTATATTCACTGGTAGCATTAGACACTGTGCAGAAGGTAGACTGTGACTGATAGGCCTCATGACAGCTGCCTCCATTGAGCAAAATCTAAGAATCATTTGCTTACTTGGCATAGGCCTTCTCCAGCAGGGCACTCCAGAACTCACTGCCTTCTTCAGAGTGCAGGAAAAGGAGCTGCCCATTTTTGGTGGGGAGCCGGTCATCCACAACAACATCCACCCACTCTCCGTACTGCCAGAACTGACAAAAAAGGGCGGGGAGAGGGAAAGCTCATGTACCGAATATCAGGCCATCAAAGGCACTTCAAGCTGGATTCAACATACAAAATCATGAGGCGTAGCTAACCACTTTTTACACAATGCTTTATCTTTTCTTGTACAAATAACTTTAAAGTTTGCTGAGTGAAGTCATATAGAGAGCTGGAATATCTGGCTAAGGTTGGAGAGAAGAAACAGTTTCTGCTTGGTTTATATCTTGCCTATACTATACACACAGAAAAGTATGCAAACACATGATGGGCAAAGTCCTTCTGCCTTTTCGAGGACATGATCCTGGCTTGACATTGTTGACTACTTTTGCTTAAGTGTCTCCTACTCTATAAATACTATGGAAGAGATACCTGGAAGTGAAAAATCCCAGCATAGTTCTTTTGGAAGCTCTGGTCTTTGGGAACAACTCGGCTTAAAATCTCTTGATCCAACGTGAGAGATGCGATAGCTGCCAAAAGCCAGCAGTCTCCTGGAAGAATCAGATTCAATGGGAGAATTGGACATTGTAGCATATGAACCTATTAATGTTTTCGTTGCTGTCAAATTATGGAAATGTCTCATTTCTGTCACCGCCATAAGGAACTTGCCCTGCGTTTCAAATGGGCTTGCTGGTTTGTTACACCTTAAGGCATTCAACAAGTACATGTGGCAAGGATATAGAAATTTAAACTTATTTTAAATGGCATGTTCTGTAAAATAATGTTTTTTAAAAAGGCCCTTGTCATTTGAAAGCTTTAGCAGGAGTATTAACCTATGTGTACAGAGGCAAACAGCCTTTGAAGATCCACTTTAAACCATGTTATTCTGAAAGATTATGGATGTGATTCTGCATTTAAGGCAAAGCTTTTAAGGCTAAGCTTTTCTTTTCCTGGTGTGTTCTGTTTTTTTTATTATTATTATAATAAAAAGCAGGTTGTTTGTACAATATATGGAAAGCATCCTGAGTCTTTCAAGTTCTCTTGAGAGTTGCCAGGCTGATATTTCCACTAATTTTTGTTATTGACAAAGAGACAAAGTTTAATGAAAGAAACCCTTAGAGACAGCCTGTCTCTTATTCCTCTAAATTAGACAGGGCGTGCTAGTTTTAAATGAATGAAAAAAGAAAAAACCTGACACAGAAGATGAAAATGAGGGTGAAACCTGCCTCAGCTTCCTAGACTAGTCATTGGGGGGCATGTGCAAAGCAAGCCATAAAGTTCGGGTTCAAGTGACATGTTTTACATCCTGGATTCATATTGCTTCTTTGATATTTATTTGCTTGACTTATCTGGAGCTTCTTCTTTGCACTCACCTTTCTACATCTAATTAAAACATGTATGGTTTGGTGTTTGTGATGGGTCCCTCCTTCCCCAAACACCCCAGAAGACCGTGAGGGGGTGTGCTATTCAGTTAACTTACCCAGTTCCCCTTGACAAATATCTGTACGAGTGGCTCCTCCCACAATGAACTGAGGGTTGGGGACTAGCTCCTGAAAACAAAAATGAATTAAATATTACATTTGCATGCACACCATTTCTCAAAATCCTGTACCAAAGATGATTCCTGACTTGTGATGTTTTAGCATCTTCGTCACCTGCAGATTTCCACTGAAACTGAGCTCTTCCTACAAATTCAGTGCTGCTCAAATGCACTAAATGGTTATCACAATTACCTCTGCTAAGATTGGGGGAGAAATTCCATTCTGTTTTTTCATTTAAATGTGAACCTACCTAATCAGCGTGTTGCAGGGGTACCAACTGGAATAAAATATTGTGGGGTCTCAGGTAAGCCCCGCCCTGCATAAGTGATCACATGACACACACACTATTTGAATGGGAATGCACATCAGGTTTGTGGGGGCCCAGTCCTCTCAAATATTTTATTGTGGGGGCTGAAGTCCCCACAGCCCCTAGGAGTTGGCTTCTATAGCATGTTGGGAGAAGGACCTTCCAACCTAATAGAGTCTCTCTCTGGATTCAAAGAGAGAAGTTCTTGGGCTGAACTGCATTGCTTGCTACTTGAGTGCAATGTGTTACTTTGTTCCTTTTAATTGTAACTAGTTTTAAGACTGTTCTGCAATAATGCTTTCAGATTCATTATTGGGGTGGAAAGCTCATTTACTTGTACGTAAGTTCCAGATGAGGAATTCTGTTGAGCCACTCTAACAAAGACACCAGAGCATCATTGATGACACCACTCAAAACATCAAGATAACTGAAAAAATTAAGCTCTGGTTGATTTGCTGAGGTTAAAAAAAATAGTCAGCACACATTCTTAAAATTGCAATTCTATGCATACTTACCTAGGAGTTAGCTCCACTGTACACAGTGGGTATTACATTTGAGGAAACATGCATAAGCTTGCATTCTTTGTCTATTTAGCATAATGGTTCACATAATTGTAGGCAGGTGCATAAGTTCTCATTATTTTACTTTCTAAGAAACAAAGGGCTCATGAACATATTTCTTTCGATGTGTCATTCTGTCTTATTCTAAGAATGATATCGAAATTGAACTATTTCTCTGCACTACAATTCTGAAGGTCCTCGCTCCCAAGACTGTCACCAGCACTACAGTGGTACCTCGGGTTACAGACGCTTCAGGTTACAGACGCTTCAGGTTACAGACTCCACTAATGCAGAAATAGTACCTCGGGTTAAGAACTTTGCGGCAACAGTGGGAGGCCCCATTAGCTAAAGTGCTGCTTCAGCTTAAGAACAGTTTCAGGTTAAGAACAGACCTCCGGAACGAAATAAGTACTTAACCCGAGGTACCACTGTATTCTCTTTTCTGGAATAGTTTGAAGCAATGTACAAAATTAAAAACACAAAACAATCAATAAAAATGCAATCCATTGAACAAACTACCAACAGCACCACTGAAAGCTGCATAAAAACCTAAATGTTTAGGAGCGGATATAAAGCAGCAGGTCTAAAATCAAACACGAACAGCCTGTTGAAATTCCTGTCAAATCCACACAGACACTCCAAAGGAGTTTGTTAAAAGGAAAAGAAAGAAACCTGCTCTTGATCCAGGCATATGGCATGCTGTTCTAAATGTAGGTGAAAGACGGCAGGTGGTAGATTGTTCTGGGAAGGGGGAGAAGCCAAGGTGTCACAGCTTTGGAGAGAGAAGTTTTCATTTCCCACGTAGCCGTAACTGGGAGACTCTCTATCAGATCTTGAGATGAGTAGCTGTTATTATTATGAGAGGTATTTCGTGTTTTCATTTTGTATCTTTATGCTGTAAACCATCCTGTGATCTTCGGATGAAGGGTGGTACATAAATTTTAATAATACTGTACAGTGGTACCTCGGGTTAAGAACTTAATTCGTTCCGGAGGTCCGTTCTTAACCTGAAACTGTTCTTAACCTGAAGCATCACTTTAGCTAGTGGCGCCTCCTGCTGCCACCAAGCTGCTGTTGCATGATTTCTGTTCTCATCCTGAAGCAAAGTTCTTCACCTGAGGTAATATTTCTGGGTTAGCGGAGTCTGTAACCTGAAGCATCTGTAACCTGAAGTGTCTGTAACCTGAGGTACCACTGTATTGGCCCGAATATAAGCCGCAGTTCTTCTTTCCAAATTCCAATCGTGAAAAGTTAAAGTGTGACTTATATTCATGATAGTGCGGCTCCCTCCCCCCAGGAAGCAGCCCAGAAGCATGGGGCAGCGGCACCCAGCCCACCCGCAGCTCCCAAATCTCCCCCAAGCCGCTGGAACAAAGGGGTAGAGGGGGAGAGGCCACCAGCAAAGCAGTGTGGCTCCCCTGCCCCTAAGAGCAGCCCAGGATTGTGGGGCAGTGGTGCCCAGCCCATCTGCGGCTCCCAAGCCTCCCCCAAGCTGCCGAATTTTAAAGGTGTGGCTTATTTGCGGGTGCGGCTTATATTCGGGCCAATACAGTAATAATAATCATAATACCACCCAGAATTGTCAAAATATCAGCATTGCTTTATACTATTCGTATGGTACCCAAAACTGCTGGGTGAAAGAATGTTGTTTTTTTTAAAAAATATATATCTGTATCTGCTTTGAGATATCTTTAATTGTTTTTACAATTTTTTTCTGTTTCTTTTAATGTATTTATATCCCAAGTTGGGGTTCAAGGCAGCTTGCAATTAAAAAAAATTTGTTATAAAATACAAAGTAGTAAGAACAAAGCAGTTAAGAACAATGGTAGTTAAAATACAACATAACACAGTAAGAACCAGCATTAGAATACTGATTACGCTGATAACAGCCCAGTGGTCAGCATCATCTGCAAGGCTGCACCTATGAGAAAAGCTAGACCGTCTTGGGGTGTTCATGCCATGAACCCCTCCATTGTAGGCTCAGGTTGTATATATGTGTAAATAACTTATGTATCACAAAGACACCTCCATTTCCACTGTGCCCCATTTCCAGAAGGAATCACAAAGCCTGGCTAAATGCTTGGAACCCCATACAGCTCAGAGATTGGGGAGGCACACAACAATACTGAAAACAAGCTGGAACTGCTTTCCTGAGAAATAGTCACATGTTTTTTATTGTTTTGTTCTTCATTCACATTGCATTCAAATCTTTCTTAAGTGCCTGGAGAGTAAAAGCCTTTCTAAGGAGGTGTTTGTTCCTTGATTGTTTCATTAAAAAATGTAGTAAAAACTGCATATGCAATTTCACTGAACAGTAAACTTTATGAAGGCAACTGAAGACACCCACCCCATTCCACCCACCCTGCTGTTGACAAGAGACCTCTGCACTATCTGAAAATGCTTCCAAAACAAAAGAGAAGTTTAGGAATGGCTTTCAGCCAGGCCTCATCACATTTCACATTGCCATGCACACACAGTGGCGTAGCGTGGGTTGTCAGCACCCGGGGCAAGGCAAGTAATTTGCGCCCCCTAACCCGTGGATTTGCGCCCCCTAACCTGTGGATTTGCCCTAACCCCAGATGTTGCGCCCGGTGCGGCCGGCCCCCCCTGCACCCCCCACGCTACGCCACTGTGCACACATAAAGAAACTTAGAAGAAGGGCTCAGTGGCTTTGCATAGAGAAGTTCCCAGCCCCAATTCTCAGCATTGGTCCAGGAAGAACAGTGACTCTCCTTCATCTGAAATGTACTACTGCCAGTTAGTATATATTGAGCAAGATGGATCGATGGTCTGACTCAGTAAAAGGCAGCTTCCTATGGTTATGTGATCTATGAAACTGTGCGAGAGAGTCAAGAGAAGGAAAGGACAATGAAATTGAAGTCAAAGGAAAGCAATTGAAAAGAACATGGGGGGGAATGTACTTGGCAAAAAAAAAAGAAAGATAACTACAGTGGTACCTCAGGTTAAGTACTTAATTCGTTCTGGAGGTCCGTACTTAACCTGAAACTGTTCTTAACCTGAAGCACCACTTTAGCTAATGGGGCCTCCTGCTGCCGCCGCACCGCCGGAGCACGATTTCTGTTCTCATCCTGAAGCAAAGTTCTTAACCTGAAGCACTATTTCTGGGTTAGCCAAGTCTGTAACCTGAAGCATATGTAACCTGAAGCATATGTAACCTGAAGCATATGTAACCCGAGGTACCACTGTATTATTAAAGAGAGTTTGGTTTTTTAAGCTACTTTCATTTATTTTGCAATTTGGCTTTGAAATAGGAATAGTATGCGGTCTTGCAAATGCGCAAACAAAATGGCCTGATCTGCAGCTTGTGGACTAATGGGATCAGAACTTTGCTGTCCACCAGATTTTGCATTCCTCCCAGTGCTGGGGTGCAGTTCTCAGTAGTTGTGATACAGGGCTTGTGTTAGTTGTAATACACTTAAGCTTGCCCTGTGCCCAGAAAGTTCGGGTCTGAGCTGTTTCCCCCTCGCGCCACTCCTTTCCCAGGGAAAACCAGCTCTTTAATAAATGGCAATCCACACAAAAAAACCAATTGTCATTTGCTCTGAGTGCTAATGTATGGCTTTCCATGGGGGTGGGAGAAATCAGCGGGACAAGATGATAAGCCCACTCAGAAAGAAGCCTCACTGAGTTCAATGGGACTTACTCTCAATAAAATAGGTAAAGGATTGCAGTCTAAATACATGTTTTGAAAGAAAATGGGGATAAATATTTTGAGAGAAAATACTAATTTAAGAGTATTAAGAAAATACTAATTTAATCTAAAAACCTGCAAAAATGATACACACAGAGAAAGGTTTTCCCTCCCCGTTTTGACAGTTAATGTGCCATCAATGTGCCTTTGAAACAGTATCTCTAATAGCACAGCGAAGTTTAAGCTTATTAAAACCTCAGAAATTGGCAGAAGGAAATCCCCAAAGAATATATTTCCAGGCATTCTCAACACTGAATGTTGCCAGATGTCCCTTATTCCAGACCACCACAACCTCAAGAACATAATAAATGGCTCTAATTTTCACACACTATATTTCCATGCAATATGTTAAATGTCCCTTAATCCAGACATTGCCACTCCAAAAGCATCCCTGATTTTAGATGCTCTGGTTGACAACCTTATCAGTCCCGAAAGGACAAACCATTGGAGAAGAAGCTTCAGCATTTATATTCTTGTTTAAATCTGCATGATCAAGGTGATGGCCACTAGAGAAACATTAAAACAAACTCTATCTAGGGTTCAAAGTAAAATTACTATATAATAATTTGGATTTCTTCTTACAGGCCGGTACCTTTGCTTTTTTGCATACTATTACAATCCTTGTGAGTCTGAAGATAACACTTGGATGAATGAAATGTTATCTGAACCTGACCGATTATGAACACAATGTAAAAATCTTACCGGCGGTCGTTTCCAGATAATGCCCTGAGTTTTGGGTGAATAAGGCCCCAGATCCCTGTAGCCAAGAACAGAAGGGCAGGCGGGGAATTCCTCGTCTTTGAAGAGAGTGCCAGACTGTAAGCACTGCCTCTTCAGAGCTTCAAAATCCTGTTTTAAGTATTTCACGGCATTCTGGTTGGAGCCCAGTCCTTTCAGGGCTTCCTTCTCCCTGGCCAATTTAATCGCCACGTTTGCCATAGCTCTGGACTCCTTGCAAGGCAGAAGGACACAGCAGGTCTTAAAGCCTAAATGCAAGGTGGAAAGTGTGGCCAGGTGAGGGTGGAATGAGCAAGCACATTACGCCGTGCAACACCCTCGAAGAAGGAGGAAACACTCAAAGGTAAATATGTACACAAGAGGGAAAGGGTCAGGACGATGGAAGCGAAAGGTAGAGAAAGAAAATATTCCAGTGGCTGTAGCATTTATTCAGTATCCTCCAATTGTATGAGGAGCAGATACTAGCTTTCTAGTCAGCTGTTGAATTTTAAGATGTGTATAGGAGAACTGAGACTTTTGCAGGTAGGGGGACAAACGAAACAAAATGAAGGGGAGTAAAGTTTGCTGGACGATTCAGGAGAGCCCATAGAAAGTGCTCCTTCACAAAGCACATAGTTAAACTGTAGAATGTTCTCACTCAAAGAATGGCTTCAGAAGAAGATCAGACCAATTCATGGAGAATAAGGTGCAAGCCTGGGCAGTGTGTATGGGCTGCCCAAATGACAAGACCCGCCCCCATCTGCCTTGCTAGTGTGGTCCAAAGGAAAGCAGAGCAATATGTTTCGCACCAGTTTAGCTGCAGGAGTTGCCAGAAGGAGCCGTACAAGACACCATTCAACCATCTTAGGGACCCCATGCTGGATTTGTGTAGGGTTTATTCCTTAGCCTTCTGTTCTCCCAAAGATATCCTGCAAAGCAGCAGAGGTTTAGGATCAGAGTTTTCCTTCTCCTATATCATGGGCTACCTTCCTGGGCTGCCCCTCACTTCCCTCTACAGCACATACAAAAACCACCTCCTTTACCATTCAGCCCACTACTGGCTTCATCCACTCATTCCACCAGAGCCTGTCTTTGCATGCAGGGGGTGTCCCTAACCCTCCAAGGGTTTGAGACCCATTGGCTACCCTCACCTGGTTTAGTCTAAGGTTACCAGACGTCCCCGTTTCCCGGAAACAGTCCCCGGATTTACAAATCAGTCCCCTGACAAAATCCTATCATTCCTATTGAA
Source organism: Podarcis muralis (assembly GCF_964188315.1). Lineage (NCBI taxonomy): Eukaryota > Metazoa > Chordata > Lepidosauria > Squamata > Lacertidae > Podarcis > Podarcis muralis. The sequence goes on from NC_135657.1 coordinate 30,734,269, forward strand.
GTTGAAAAGGATTCATTGAAAAAAATCCTATTGAAGTTGAAAAGGATTCATTGAAAGGATTCATTGAAAAAAATCTGGTAACCTTAGTTTAGTCACGTCTGACACATCCTTGAGGTATTAGGGGTGTTAAGGGAGAGGTAGTACCTCTGGTGGGGGACACGTCATGCTCCTTTGGGGTAGTTTTTCCACCCATTCAGGGAATCTGAAATAGTAGAATTATATCAGATAGTTAAAACTATTTTAGCGCCAATTCAGATCAGCAGCACAATAACTTCTTTTTTTAAAAAAAAAGTGGTTCTAAACAGATGTGTCTGAAGGCCTATAGTGATGAGGCTGCATATACCTCAATTGGAACAGAATTCTACAAGCATGGAGCCACTGCTAAGAAGGCCCTGTCATTCATACTTGCCAACCTAATTGATCACTCCAGTGGGCAGCACACAACCAGAGCTGAACTCAAAATATTGGTAGGCTGGCATGGATAAAGGCTGTCCTTTGGATAACCTAAACCATTAAAGGTTTTAGATGATCATTGTCTAGAGGAGAAGATCTAAGGGATAGTCAACATAGCACCTTTTAGATCTGTGACCACTAGCCAAGCTGGCTACAGCTGCTGGGAGTTGAAGACTAGCTGCATCTCGACGACACCACGTTGGCTACCCTGGTCGAAGTTTTCCACCCGGCCCTTATGGACACAGAAACAATCTCTCCCACTCCTAAAGACTTGGGATATTTATCTCCAGGACTGCATCTCAGAGAGAAGCAAATAACCTGCAATGATTGAGTCTCTTGTTGAAACACCCAAATGTACCTTGTTCAGACTCACCTTCAACTAAATCCTGTGTTGTGAGGAAAACACACTTAACGATTGAAGTTAAAAGCAGGAAATAAGTCTGTGAAATTGAATTCTCAGACAGTCAACCTTGGCATTATGATCCTATAATGCTCTTGAGAAATGATTCACACAATTAGCTTTTCCCTGCAATTTGTTGAATTGCTACCGTTGCCAGTTATACAACATGCAGAACAATAGAACTATCAAAGCCCCATACCTCAGTTTTCGAAGGAAGTGCTCTCAAAACAAGGTCTTTGGTATGGGCACTCAATTGCAAATGGACCTTTAACTTTTTAAAAAGAAAAGAAAGTTCAGATTTCTTTAAAAGCATGCATGGGGCCTTCAGTAGACAGAGCAGCCTTCTGGAAAAAATCTGCTCTCCCTTTGAGTAGCCCAGAGACTGATGAAAGTGGCAGTTGCAAGAAGAAGATGTTGTGGTGGCCTTGTTGATGGTGGTGGTTGGGGGAAGGATCTTACTGTAGTTACTTAATTCCATACAGTGCCATCCCGTACATGCCTGTTAACTCCATTGAGTTCAATGGGACTTACTCAAAGGTGAGTACAGCAGAGATGGGACACCTGTGACCCACCCAATGTTGGACAACAAGGACCCCTCCAGATATCCTTTTTATTGTGCATGCATGCTGATTTGTGCTCACAATGGTATACACAATCCAGCTTGCAATGCTGTTTGTGCCTGTAAAAGTTTCAGGGCAGACAGGCTGCTTCATTTTCAATCAGTGCATAACCTGTAGTTTGCTGCTTAAATCCTGTAACTTTCCATAATACAAATGTTTTGTGTGTGTGTGTGTGCGCACACATATCGTGCTTTTGATGCACTCTACCACAAACATGCCCCCCCCCACTTGTAATAACGTGGTAACATTGGGGAAGCATTGCAGAACAACTAATAAAATGGTGGTGAATGGACAGTCCAGTATAAAACCACCACTAAATGCACCTGCAAAAATGAAACACCAGTTTGGAGGAATCCTAGCTCCCATAAGCTCCAGGCAGCATGGCCAATGGTTGAAGATAACAGAAGCTGGAGTTCAACAACATCCATGAGGTGTAGGACTGCAGCATTAGAAGTTTCCTCAGAGCTTATTTTCCTCCTATTTGACCAGCAACCAGGAGCACTGAGTGCATGGCCCCCGCCCCATGTGTTTTCCATAACCTCTGAAGGGGTCCTAATAATCCCAATTTGTTATGGTTTCTGTCATTATGAGCACAAAGACATTATTACTATGAGCAATGCCTAAGCGGACTACCCACTCCAAACCATACGCCCACTCCTTGCTGTTTATATTGCTTTTATAGTCTCTGTGAGCTTTATTGGATTTTGTCGTGTTTGCTTATCTCATGGGGACGTTTCCCACCATTAAAAGCTCATTTTCTCTCCCCACACCTACAGGCTCAAAACATGAGCACAGTGATCAAATCCTCTGCAAATCACAGGCCTGTTACTGGTCGAAAGCAGGGAGATTTGTCATTTCCAATGAAGTTTAAGCAGGCTGTAAGAACATAGGCTGTAAAGAAGTGTAAATACTGCATCAAGGCGCTGCTTTCCAAGGGAAAAGGCTTCTGAAAGAGGTGCATTTTTCACCTCCATGTGGGTTGGAATGGCAGAGATCTTATCTTTTCAACATACTTTATCAGCCAGGTTACCTCTCAACATGTCTTAACCAGCTGTCTTTTCAGTTTGTTTCAGGTTTCAGATGAAGAAGATAGAATCTTGTCTACAAAAGCACATCCAGTTTACATCCTATACGCCCCTACTCTCCTTCCTTGTCATTTATTTCATGCCTGTCTTCCAAGGAACTTGGGGCATTGTGCAAGGTTTCCTCTCTATACCCTCCACCCAAGATTAACATTGCAGCAGAGATGAGGAAACTGTGGCCCTCCGTACGTTGTTGGACGTCAACTTCTATCCGCTCCAGAGGATGGGAACTGTAGTCCAACCACAATATCTGGAGGGCCAAAGGTCCTCCATCCTTCTCCTTACAATCACCCTGTGGTGCTAGTTTGAGAGCACCTGGCCCACCTGTGAGGCAAGGTGAGGCAATCACCTCAGGCAGCAGAATTCACAGGGCTACAACGGTGGCTACAACAGCTGTGGTGAGCTCCCTGGAGGCCAGAAGCTGATGCTTCTTCAAGCCCACAATGCTGCCTCTACAGTGGCCTCTTGGCAAATAGGAGGCACTGCTGGTCTCCTCCCAGCCCTAGGGAGGAAATGGCGGGTGCTGCCCTCTGGGGTCTTCTGGGCTCTGCACCTTCTCAGCATGTTTCAGAGCAGGCCCCTTTCTGCCCTACAACAGTCTTTTATTTCCATTTCAACCCACCCATACTTGTTCCTGATGTGGATCTTTGTTCCACGCTTGTTCCTGGTGTCGATCTTCACTCATTCCTTCTTCCATAGTGTGTGGGGATACCGCTTTGCGGTTTACCTCAGGTCCCAAAATGTCTTGGACTGGCCCATCTTGAGAGAGTGAATCATCCAAGATTTACCCAGAAAGCTTTATGTCTGAGTGGGGATTTGAATCCAAGTCATAGTCCGGCACTCAGTGTTTACTTTCCTCTAGGCTCTCGTTTAAGTCCTTGCTTTCATTTCCCCCTGCTTTCCAAAGACACAGGTCAGAACATCCTGCCTAGATCAATACATCCAGAAAAGAGTCTTTAACTGAATTTTCTCTTTGTGTTGTTTCATTTTGAGAAAGAAAGCTGTTATTTGGAAGGCCTCTAAAGGCACAATGCTTCTCAAATGCACACAGTGGCCTCCTAGCCATTATTTGTAGCAAGTTATATACTTAAAATTCTATTCACAAGTGGCGGTGTACACAATTTCCCATACATGGAGTTTTATCTGTGTGCAAGCCCAATGTTCATATGTGACTTGATCCTTAGCTTCGCTGCTTCTGACCTGTATTCTCAAGGACTGTTGCTAATAGTAACAATTAAAAGCGAAAATTGATGCACAAGCACCACCTAGAGGCAACAGGGAGTGCTTGAAAGAGATAATTAATTCCCAATCAAGGGTGGATGATCTGCTTGGTCATATATCTGTGACAAGGGATTGAAATTTCCATGTTCATTAAGAGTTGTCAGGGGAATTAAGGCTCAGTTAATGACTGTCAAGTTTAACCTTTCAAGTCATGAGGTGGGTCAGGCTTCCTCCATCAGCTGCTTGCATCTTCCTGTCTCTCGCCCCCCCCCCCTCCCCAAAGCACTCCAAGCAATGCAGAAGGCAGAGAGGAAAATGAGGAAGGGGGGAATGAGAGTACTGGCTGAATTTGCCAGAATGCAATTTGGGGAGAGCTTGGCCAATCCTGCAGCATCCTACTCAAGCTGACTTGCTATCAAAACTAATTGCCAGCCAGAGCTATGAGCTGTAACTCCTCCCATGACAAAGGCTTAAATGTGTGTCGACTGAACCTTCAGCTTAGTTTTAATCTGGGCTCTACATCAGCCTTGACGTTATTAACTGACAGGGTGTGGGACTCTGTTTAGACATTTTGGGTGGTATTCAGCTACATTCTACTCAGAACGGATGCACTGAAATTAATGAACATGCCATTAATGTCGATGGTCTACGCTAAGCAAATCTTAGTTGAATGCCACACTTTTATTTTATTTTAATTGCATTTTTACCATTTTGCTATCTGCCACTGTTTTTAGAAGGAAGGACAGGACAGAAAATTTAAAACAACAACATTTTTAATAATAATAATAATACCACCCTTTTTAAAATGATTTTCTTTAAGTAACTTATAAACTGCTCCATGTTTATAAGAAATAGCTGAGCAGTTTATAATATAAACACACTACATAAAAATTAACATTTTAAAGCAGCATAAATGAAACAAGTAGCATATGGGAACCATAATAACTACTAGCAGATCCAAAATACAGAAACACAGCAAAGACAGTCATGTTCTCTGTATTTCTAGGCAGCAGCAGCACATTCACTTCTGCTGTTGCCCCCCCCCCCCCCAATTTAAGATAGCAGTAAAAGGTTGTTGGAATAACTGGGCATGATAAGGGGATAATTTCCTTCATGAGCATAAATCACCCCATGGATGAGCTAATCACAGGTGTATCATCAGCCAAGCCAGTTGCTACGGTAACAGCCCAGTGACCCGGCTGTATCTGTGATTAATGCATGTCATCTCAGTAGTGTCTGTGTGTCTGCAGTTTGTCTGTCTGTTGGTTAGTTGGTTAGCCCGTCAGTGTTACTTGCCCAGTGCTATGCCTTGAGTTGCTAAACTTATTTAGAGCAACAGTGGTACTTTGTACTTCTATGTATCTGTATCTGCAAAAGTCTACAAGCTGTAAATATCTATGCCCAGAACTGTTTTACTGAGCCTTATCTTCTGCAGCGGTAAACTATCCGAACCTTTCTCTGCTTCCATGTTGTGGCTGTACTGGGAGCAACTTCCATTGTGTGAGTATCTCATCTGAGATTCCCAATAAAGATGGGGCAAAATGACATGCTCCCTACTCCTGGAGTTTCCTGCTATCACCCGGGAGCACCCACAATAATTATTCCCCCTCACAATAAAGACAAAGAAGAAGAAGAAGAGAGGGCAGTACCCCTGCCTTTAGTATAACCCAACAGGGTAATCCACAGCAGCACTGGACTGGGAGTGAGCCTCCTGATTCTTTTCTTCCCAGGGCCTTTCTAAACAAGAATTTTGATTTATAATAGTAGCACTTGATAGGCCTTTTGTGCAATGTGATTCAAAGCTATATGAGAGCCACATGCAGTGCTTCAGCTATGCCCCCTAGAACAGGAGTGGCAAACCTGTGACCCTGTAGAAAACAGTCTTTCTCAGCTTTGGGTCCCCATATGTTGTTAGACTAGAACCCCCATTATCTATTATCACTGGTCCTGCTATCTAGGGATGATGGGTGTTGTAGTCCAATAACATCTGGGGAACCAAAGCTGAGAAAGGCTGCTCTAGAAGTTGAACTACAAATCCCATCATTCCCAATAATTGGCTGTGATGGCCGAGGCTGATGTGAGCTGGCGTCCAACAACATCTGGAGGGCCACAGATTCTCTACCCCTTCCCTAGAAGACCAGGGACAGTGGATAACCAATTGCACAACAGTATGGATGGCTAGGTGGGGGCAGCTATTCACCAGCACGCTGCTGATATCAGACTGATCCATATGGGCACACCCTTTATAAATGAAGGACAGATGGCTCTTAAACATTTGTTTATGCAGCATGGAATATTCAAAAGCACTCTGTGCAGGAGAAGGAGCCAAGGTTGGCTCCAAGGACTTCCCGACTCAGCAACAACTATGCAAACAATTGGTTTAAATTTCCTGTCAGTGCAACATAATATTAAATTGGCAGCAGTTGTGCTTCAGCAGTTTCTGGGAGCAGAACATCACAGAACTGAAGGAAGTGTCTTCAGCAGAGCAGGCACACTGAGAAGCGAGATGGCAGCAAATTAGCAGCTTGCGGTTTAAGGATGAACAAAGGGGACTGGAGCAAACGGATTAGCATGTCCAGGCTTCAAGAGCATCTCTTCTGCACTTTGCTTGCAGCACTCAGGAGTCTGGCTGTGCAACATGACAAGAGCGGACAGAAACGATGCTTTAGGAAATGATCAAAATAAGGAAAGAGTTTTGCAAAAACATGAGGCATTAGATATGGGAGAAAATAGGCCTGGCTGAAATCTGCCTTGCATTCAAATCAACTGCTTCCTTTTGGTTTCAATGCAGAAACACGAGGAATGGTGAAAAGTAGAAGGATGAGGGGTTATGGGAAATCAACGAAGATGCAGATCTTAACTTAGAGCAGCTATACAGGCAATCCTCATTTTGTGGGGGAGTTACATTGCGTAAGCCCACGTGCTTTGGTGGGGCATACGTAAAGCGTTCTGCCCCGTTCCGCCCTTTTAGTGACATTTTATTGACATTTTCAGGCCACTTCTGGGTTCTGCACCATGCATGCGAGTGCAATCGCACATCAATCGGACACGCGTAAATTGGGAGTTGCCTGTACATGTTTCATTGCAATCACGAACACCAGTTTTATGTATTCATTCTCAGCCCAAAGCAAATTGTAAATCAAAAAAAGTACTTGCATAATGGATAGTAAAGGGCTATTACAGGAAAAGGTATTTTGTAACTCTCTCTCTTTGACCTTGGGTATTTCTGTTCTTTCATTTAATTATATTCTAGTAGTTTTGTTTCATTGTGTTGTATATCTCCCCCACCCCCCCACCCACATACACCTGATTGCATATTTTTTTTAAGTCCTATTGAAAATTTGTCAGCATTTTAATGCAAACCTCTCTTATTATACACGCTGGTAGGAAATTTTCCCTAATACATTTTTGTATGTTATTTTCAGTAATATCAACATTTTCATGCAAATGTTTCCCCAGTGTATGTATTTTTGAATGCATTATATACTCATTGATGAGAAAGGCTTCAGGAGTAAACCCTGAGGAAAGATCTGTGCCCGCTGCCTTGTGGCACATTTGCAGGAGAAGAGAAGGCTAAGAAGTAAACACTACACAAATAGATGATTGGATGGTGTCTTGTATGCCTCCTTCCAGAAACTCCTGCAGCCAATCTCGTGCCAAATGCATTGCTCTGCTGTCCTTTCGACCATATTAGTGAGGCTGAACTTGTCTGGTCAGCTCAGGACCTCCATACACACTGCCCAGGCTTGCACCCCAGAGAGGCAATTTGGTGCTGCTAACTGCAGATGGTGACAGCAGCCACGAAATTAAAAGACGCCTGCTTCTTGGGAGAAAAGCAATGACAAACCTAGACAGCATCTTAAAAAGTAGAAACATCACCTTGCCAGCAAAGGTCCGTATAGTAAAAGCTATGGTTTTCCCAGTAGTGATGTATGGAAGTGAGAGCTCGACCATAAAGAAGGCTGATCGCCGAAGAATTGATGCTTTTGAATTATGGTGCTGGAGGAGACTCTTGTGAGTCCCATGGACTGCAAGAAGATCAAACCTATCCATTCTGAAGGGAATCAGCCCTGAGTGCTCACTGGAAGGACAGATCGTGAAGCTGAGGCTCCAATACTTTGGCCACCTCATGAGAAGAGAAGACTCCCTGGAAAAGACCCTGATGTTGGGAAAGATGGAGGGCACAAGGAGAAGGGTACAACAGAGGACGAGATGGTTGGACAGTGTTCCCGAAGCTACAAACATGAGTCTGACCAAACTGCGGGAGGCAGTGGAAGACAGGAGTGCCTGACGTGCTCTGGTCCATGGGGTCACGAAGAGTCCGACACGACTAAACAACTAAACAACAACACAGCAAAAACATTGTGGGAAGTGGCAGTTATGAGTTACTGGGCTCTGCAGCCACAGCAGGCGCTGTGATTCTCTGGAGGTTTGACTTCACCCCAGGAGGTGTACCCCATTGTCTCTAGAGACAGACGGATGCCAACAACCATTTCCTACCTTTATGTTCTCCTGCTCCCCTCATGGTACCACCTGAAACAAGTTACCTTACCCTGCACATAGTACGGCTGGCTGTATTGGCAAATTATGCTTTAGTCTTCCCTACCATACAGTTAATAGGGACGCGGGTGGCGCTGTGGTCTAAATCACTGAGCCTAGGGCTTGCCGATCGGAAGGTCGGCGGTTTGAATCCCCATGAAGGGGTGAGCTCCTGTTGTTCAGTCCCAGCTCCTGCAAACCTAGCAGTTTGAAAGCACATCAAAGTGCAAGTAGATAAATAGGTACTGCTCCAGCGGGAAGGTAAACGGTGTTTCCATGTGCTGCTCTTATTTGCCAGAAGCGGCTTAGTCATGCTGGCCACATGACCCGAAAGCTGTCTGCGGACAAACTGTCTCGGCCAATAAAGCCAGATGAGCGCCGCAACCCCAGAGTCATTTGCGAGTAGACCTAACAGTCAGGGGTACATTTATCTTTACCATAGTCAAAGCCAGTGCTTTTTTCCCCTTAAAAAAAATGTTTAGGGGTACTCTCATTTTGACTCAAGAAAATCACCATTTTATAGTTCAAATGAGGAAAAATGAATACAGTAAATAGACAAAAACACAAAGATTCACAAAATGTTTAGGGGTATGCGTAGCCCTGATTCCCCCCAGAAAAAAGCACTGGTTAAAGCACTATTTTACTGTTTAAAACAATCATGGCTCCCCCCCCCCCCCCAAATCCTGGGAGCTGTCGTTTGTAAAGGATGCTGAGAGTTGTTAGAAGATCCCTTCTCCCCTCACAGAGCAACAATTCCAAGAGTTTGAAATTATTTTCATATATGAAATTGTATTCACTATATATGACATTGTTTTCATTGTCGATGTTGTTATTGTTAAATAACTTTGAGGTGTTTCACAGGGAGTGATTCATAAATGGAAAGAAATAAATCATCCAGCAGCGACTTTTCGGATCCGCTTCCGTTAGATTTGGGAGAGAAGGGCTGGAGGGATTTGAAATTCATCACTGATATTACTACCAGGTTTTAGAGAGAGAGAGAGAGAGAGAGAGAGAGAGAGAGAGAGAGAGAGAGCTCTGTTTGTAGTGCTTGCCCGATTCTCTTAATGTGTTTGCAGCACTGCTTTGCAGCTTTACTAACAAGACTGAACCCTGCAGCTGTGGAGGAGCAAACACATAAGTGTTGCCCACACCCTCTGGCAGTTTGAGCCAAACTCGGTGCAGTGGGAGAGACGGGAGGGGTCACAGAATTCCAGTGTTATTTTTTGTGCTCATGAGGTTCTTCCAAGTCATTTTTTCCATGTAATTGCAAAATTCCTGGCAATTTCAGCTGCCAGGTTTTACCCAAACAGTGGGCCTGGCTGTTCCAGAGCAGCTAAAAGAAGCTGCAGAATGGCACTACAGTCAGATGAGAAACTGCAGTTTTTTGAAGAGGAGAGTGGGGATTTTGAGAGTGGGGGGGCTGGAATAATGAAGAAGAGATCTGATTCTCATGGCTTCACAGAGTGAGTTGCCATCAAATAAAAGCCCAGCATCATAACTCTGTACTGTATTTCCTTTGGAATTGCTGGTTTGAGAGGTCCTAATTCTGCAACTGAGCAGAAGAGGCTAGCTGGGCCAAGGCATAGAAAAGCTTTGGACATTACAAACAAGCACTGTCACTTTCCTGCACAAACACTTCTGCCTTCTTTCTAATGTCAGAAAAGGCTCTAGTCTAGGAAAGCTGGACAGGATTTAGATGCAAAACAAACAAACAACCTGGCCTGTACAGTCTTCCTATGGAAGACTTCCTTAAACATTATATGAAAGTGTCTGTGGTGGAAGATTCTGGTGGGAGTGAGAAGACGAGGTCCCTTTCATAGGCCTTTGGACTACAACTCCCATCAGCTCCAGCCAGAATAACCAATAATCAGGAATGGTTATGGTCCAAAAACCTGGAGGGCACTCAATTCTGGTGTAGACAGAATTGAGGTAGATGGACCAATGATCTGGAAAGGATTTGAAAATAAAACACATTTGGAAACGAAAGTAAAACTGCTGATATCATAATACCATTATAAAAATCTCTGCAGTGACTGCACTTAGAATACTTTGTGCAGTTCTGGTTGCCTCACCTCAAAAAGGATATTGTAGAGTGGGAAGGGGTTTGAGAAAGGGCAACCAATATGGTTGTGGTGATGGAGCCACTCTGTGGCATCTGAATATAGACTGCATTTTTAATCAAGGCTTATATTGGCTTATATTTTGATCAGGTTCCTAAAATTCTAAAAATAATGTTTCTTCCAAGGTAGAAAACCAGCAAGCGGCTCCAGCAAGCAGCTGGCAAGCAAAGGGCCCCCTGGTTTATTGCGGTCATAAAAAGGCTGAGAAGCAGGTCACTGACCTGCTTGCTGTAGAGTACAACTAAGTTGTAAAAGTGGTAGGTAAATAGTAAGGTTTTGCCATTCGGCCTCTCAATATACAAAGAGTCATTTGCCTAAAGGTCAAAAAGGCTAAGCATCTGGCTGGCTGGTATTTTGGGAAGCGTTTTAAAAGCTGTTCCTTGTTTCTTTTTAAATTGAGATCCTTTTACTCTGCAAAGATTTCTTTTCCTTTTAAAAAGCTATATATATTATGTATTAAATATATTGGCTTAAATGTAATTATGCAAAGGATTTAAGAAATGCTAGATTCTTATTTCATATAGTTGTAAGAGTTGTATTTATCCTGAAATTAAGTCAGCCACCAGCCTAGCCCCCCTGCCGGACAGGAAGACGCCATCTGGGCGGTCCTGATATATAGTTGTCAGGCATTTGTTTAGAAACCTTCAAATGAAGGAGATCTTTCAATGTTGATGTGAAACTCAAGATCCTTGACATATGTTTAAGATAAAAATTTAAGATTAACCATTTGTTTTAGAAGGCAATAGGGCAAGGAGGGCAAGAGGTGAGCTGGTAATTAAGATTCCATGTAAGATATATTATTACTTATTTGTCATTTATATATAGCTCTTTGTCTCCCTTATAAGGATAGAAGGAAATGGGTGTATCTATTGTGATTGGTTCTAGCAAACAGCCAATAGGAAATCCAACCAGGCTGATTGGACAGAGGCAGCCCAAGGAGGAGCAAAGGGGGCTGGATTAAGGGAATATAAGTGCTGGCCATAATGGCAGGAAGGCAGGCCAGAGCTTGGTAACCATATACCACTGTGCCTCTCATTTATTTGTCTGACAAATAAATTATTATTTTAATTTCTCTATTGCTGCGTTGAATATTTCATTCCAGCTAAGCGTTAACCACAAGCAGGGTGCTACAACTCCTCTGTGGGGAAAGATTGCAGAGTTTGAGGTTTTTTAGTTTAGAGAAAAGGCAAGCAAGAGGTGTCACAACAGAAGTTTATAAAATTATGTATGGCATAACATTAGAACTTATGGACATCCTATGAAGCTGAATGTTGGAAAACTCAGGACAGATATAAGAAAGTACTCCTTTCATCTAGGGAACTCACTCCCACAAGAGGCAGTGATGGCCACCAACTTAGAAGGCTTTAAAAATTAGACAAACCTCACCTTCTGCAGTGTATGAAATGGCAGGTGGTGAATCCCATGAAACATTAATGTCTGCAAAAGGTGGATTTGCACACATGCATTATAGAGTCACAATATACTCAGCCTCCAAAGCTCAAAGTAGGGGTGGGCAATCTTTTTGCCCTCAAGGACCACATGTCACTGTGGGTGGGCAGGCAGTTGGGTGCTGTGTGCCCACTGAGTGGGGTTGAAGCTGGTGGTGAGTTGGGGGTATTCATGCATGCACGTGGTTGGTTAACTGCTCCCCATACATCATCCTCCCCTTCACAGTTTCATTCCTCCTTGTCTGTCAAACAGCTTCTGGGCAAGGCTGGAGCAGCAGACTTCACATGTTGGGGAGACAGCAAGATTTGGCAGGAATGGGATTTGTCAGTAGAGGGCGATGGGCACCTGTGTGAGACACACAAAAAGCTTTTGAGGGCTGCATGCAGGCCACAGATTGCCCTCAGGTTGCTTAGACTTAGAGGATATTCCGGTCAGGAAGCTAGACAATAATGTTATTGTTTTCCTTAATAACAAAACAGCAAAGGGAAGTTCCTGACCCCACCCAGATGCAACTCGGTCCAGTGCAACCTAATGATTGAGGCATATGATGACACTCTTCATGCACTCACCAATAATGCAATCCTGTACATGTCCACGCAGAAATATGCCCCATATTGAGTTCAGGAACGCTTACTACCAGGTATAGCAGAGCTAGGTAATGTGCTTGAACTGCAGCTCCCATCAGCCCCAGGCAGCACGACCAATTGTCAGGAGTTAAGAGAATGATAGTCCAGCAAAGGGGACCATGGATGGCACCATATCTGCTACCCATGGGGCCTAGGATTGCAGTCTCAAATATTTAACCTTTAGAGATCTGAGGGAGCAGGCGGAAACCTGCAGAATGACAGCTCCAGCAACTCACAACAACAAACCATTAACAAGATAACCCTAACATCTCCATGGGACAGCACTGGGACGGTGATTAACATAGGGTTTTTTGCTGGTATGCAGGGACACTTGGAACAGCTGAAATCAAAGGAAGTGAGAAGAAAGAAAACAAAACAAAATAATTAGTCTTGGTGGGAATTTGTGTGTCTGAGAAAAAGTAAATAGTAGGTATGCTCTCAGGCAATTTCCTACATTCCTGGCTTTAGAAAATATTTTACATTTTGTTTGTTTAGTTATGCTTTTTTATTTACAAGGTTTGACATTCTGGTGTGTTATATTGAGTTGGCCAGTAATTAGCCTACATTCCCTGCTTCAAAACTGGGCCTGTGCATGACAGCTTTTATGCAGGGGAAAGTGGATGTCACTCAGAAAAGTGATGGGGAAGAGGATAGGGTAGATTGTTTTAAAGCTTCCTTCCCCTCCAGCCCTTTCCTGAAACTCCCAATTTTAATATTTTAAACCAGTTCAAACATTAGCCGGCTAAGCAGAGGTGGTACAGAACTCTCATAGGAGGCTACCACAGCGGTTGTTATGTAGAATTTTTAAAATATGGAGTTTTGGGGGTTTTTAAATGTGGAATGCTGTCCCCAGAGAGGCTTGCCTGGTGCCTTCATTACATATCTTTAGGCACTAGGCAAAAACATGCCTCTTCTCCCAGGCCTTTGGCTAATTAAACAATCTATGGCCTTTTAAACTGTGGGGTGGGGATATTGTTTTTGTTTGTTACTATGTTATGCATTTTTGTGTTTTTATATTGTAGCCCACCCTGTGATCTTCAGGTGAATTGTGGTATATAAATTTAATAAATAATAATAATAGGAAGTGGAGACAGGGGGGTCACAAACGCTTTCGCAATTGCCTTGCTGGAAAGCATAATTAAAGCAATAATTATTAAACACAGAATGAATAAAACTTGCTGAGGAGGCCTTGCCTCACCAACACTTTGGAGTCATCTGAGAGTGACCAAATAGGGTTGATCTGCTACTAATTTCTGTTAAGTTGTGGGTGAACATATCAGACAACACAGCGATTCTTCAAACAGCTCTTGTTTATTCACAGGCCAGAACAGAACTGAACTGAAGGGTTCAGCCAGCCTGCTTATATAGAGCTCCACTACAACGCAACAGTAACCATTTTCTGTAACTATCCAATCACTGAACGTCACTTTCAATCCCTTATTTGCATGTGTGGACCTGAGTGAAAACTATCTACAGTATCCCCCTGCTGGCTCAGGGTGAGAACTTCAGTACATAACAATTTCATTATTTATTTATTTACATTTATGTCCCATACTGTATTTCTTTTATCGTGCATATATGTGGTTCCTAGGCAGTCACCAGGCTTGTACTAAGCAGATCTGCTGAGCTTCAACAAGGTGATGGCCTTGTGTGCCTTCAAACCATCCCTTGGGATCCTTGAACTTCTAAAAACCTTTTGATGAAGTCCCTCATCAAAGACTGAACCCGCATACACACCATGCATTTAAAGTATATCTTTCCTGCCCAAGAATCCTGGATCCAGAGGTCCAGTAAGATTTAATAACTCTCTTTAGACAAGAGTCCTCTGCATTATCCAGTAAATATCCAGTGCCGTGTTGACCTCAATAGCCTTCTGGAGGCATTATGAGGCTCTTGTGTGTACTTGCCACATAGTGGGAGTAAGTCCCATTGAACTTAGTGGGATTTACTTCTGATAGGTTTGCAGTGTTAAGATAAATTAACAAAGAAATAGAGCGGAATGGGGAAGCTGTTCTACACACAGATTTTAAATTGTTTTTGTGTTTTTTTAAATTGTAATCCCAGTGGAATTGTCTTGTTTCTGTGAGTTGTCTTGGGAGGTCTCAGTCCTGAAAAATGGCATGCCAAATACTGGGGAAATAAATAATTAAAGACCAGTGGCAGCACATCATGTTTCTGTATGAACACAGAAGGGGAAAACTGGATTTCCGCCTGAAGAGCAAACTTGGTCCCATGAGTTAAACTTCAGAATGAGAAGAATTCCATTCCAAACTTCCTCTCTCTGTTGAAGTCAGAACTACTCGCTTTGCCTCCCCAATGGACCTAACTGTCAAGCAAGCACGCTTCAGGTTTCAGGATTTCCTAGGCAATTATTCAGTCATAGTAATTTTCGCAAGGATCCAGCAATTGGCGAGGGTAGGAGAGAGGCAGAGGGAAGTTACGGGGCGGAGGATGTTGCTTGCTTCGCACTCGTTTCCTCTCGAGGCGCGCAGCCTCAGAGATGGGGAGAATGTGAGAATAAGGCTGCTGTTGAGAGTCTTTCCATATTCATCGGTGAAATGCTGAAAGTTCATAAGGCGCGCGCCCTTATAACGGCGCGTGTGACAATTTGGCAAAACAGCTTTGTGTGTGGAAAGGCGTCAGTCCCCTCCCGGGCAGGACATTTGCTCTTCTCTTTGCAATAGTCATAAAAAAGCGCGGGAAATGCTGCCCCTTTCGCCTACAGCGGCCCTCGGCCCAGCTGCAGCGAGAACTGGTGGGCGACAGGCCCGCTTGCACCGCCTGGATCTCGAAGGCCGACCCGGCCACACCCCGAGCGCAGTGATGAGAGTTTTCCTCCCGTTGCATGAATCATCGGCAGCCCTCTTCGCCGCCGTCATTTGCGTGGAGATTCGCATTTTTATGTCCAGCTCCGGAGTTGGCGGCGGCGGCGGCGGCGGCAACAAAAGGGAACAGCCATCATGTCGGGTCTCGCAGCTAAATTAGCAAAAGACAGGGAGGTCGCCCGAGGCTTAGGCTCCAATGCCAAGGCCGTGAAGTACTTAAACCAGGACTTCCATGCGCTGCGGGACGAGTGCCTCGAGGCGGGGAAGCTCTTCCAGGACCCCTCCTTCCCCGCGGCCGCCTCTTCCCTGGGCTACAAGGAGCTGGGACCGAACTCCTCCAAAACGAGGGGCATCGTGTGGAAGAGGCCGACGGTAGGCGTTCAGACGTGCTCGCGTGTTCACGCGGGACCCTTGGTGGGATGGGGGCGAAGTGTTGCTCTAGGACCAATCAGACTGCTGCACTTTGGATCCTACTCAACTCAGTACATAACAAAGACTTAAAGAGGGTAATCGTTACGAGGCGGTTTTGAGAACGGGATTCTCCATTCGGTTTGGAGAGAGAGAGAATAAGAGAGCTGGAAACGGGGGCGGGGAATTGAACCTGAACTTAGTTCTTTGGGAGTTTGAGTGTAACTAGCAACTGGGACTGGGGGTGGAACTTTCTGTTCAGAAGGCCTGGATTCCTAAATTAAAGATCCTATGGGATCCCTTGCATTGCAAATACAGTGGTACCTCGGGTTACATACGCTTCCGGTTACACACTCCACTAAGCCAGAAATAGTGCTTCAGGTTAAGAACTTTGCTTCAGGATAAGAACAGAAATCGGGCTCTGGCGGCAGCAGGAGGCCCCATTAGCTAAAGTGGTGCTTCAGGTTAAGAACAGTTTCAGGTTAAGAACAGACCTCCGGAACGAATTAAGTACTTAACCCGAGGTACCACTGTACTTTTGGAATCGGCCCATCCCTGCCTGAATTGTGCGGGATCTGGCTTTCTTGGCTGTGGCCCAGTGGAAGGGAGGAAAAGAAAAGATCAACTTCTAGTACTCAGGATCACTCCAAATCCCGTAGTCATCCTTTTGCCAATCTGGTATGCATCCAGTTAGGTTAGTTACTAGAGTGCCAAAAGGGTTTGCTTGTGCTTATCATTTCCATGCATTTTTATACTACAAGTAGGGATTCTAATTTGGGTTGGTTGTAGGGAGCATGGGAGGTGGTGATTATTGTGGTTTAGTTGATGCAGCGTAGGATGGTGTGCTGGTTGTGTATGCAGCAGAAGTTATGAGTAAGTTAGAAAAAATGTTTCCTTTGTATAGGGAGGCAGAGTAGGGTGGGACTGAGATTGGCAGCATGTCCGTTTGCTTCTATACAAACTAATGCCTGATAGGAATACTAGTTCCTGTAGGATGTTACAGAGCTAATATATAATTTCCTGATTCAGGTAGATAGCCGTGTTGATCTGACACAGTCAAAAAAAATTTAGAAATTGTCCAGTACCACCTTAGAGACCAACTAAGTTTATTCTGGGTATAAGCTTTTGTGTGCATGCACACTTCTTCAGATACAATATAATTTCCTGTAAGCTAGTGGGATGCTAGGCATGTTTACTCAGAAGTAAGTACCACTTTCTTCCATGGGGATTCATCTACACACTGCAGCTAGTGTGTTTAAGGCACAGAGGCAATATCAAAATGCACTTGTCGCTTTCTACAGGGAAAGAAGTTCCCATATTTTGTAAGAGGAAGCGCCCATCAATCCAAACACAGTGAGAATTAAGAGGATTTCTGAGAGACTAATATGGAGGATTCAAAAATCTAGTTTTGATTGTTTAAGCTCACTGACTATCTTTGTTTCGTGTGAATGTAAGAGCCCTCCTGGATCAGACCAAAGGCCCAGCTAATCCAGTATCCTGTGGTTACAGTGACCAACCAGTTGCCTATGGGAATAACACGTCCAAGCAGGCCATGAGCCCTATATCTCATGTGGGCTAAGAAGGTTGTAGGCATTTAGGAAGTATGCCCAGTCTGAAAATACCAAGGCACTGAGGTGAAATGGATAAATAGTAGTTAGAACACCAAAGTTCCATCTTTACTCAAATCATGGATGCTTTCATGCTTACCTTTTTTGCCCTATGCTTCATGAACCACACTCATAATCATACTCCTGTTCATAAGTCCAAAATACATCTTTCACTTGCCATGGGGATGCCACATTCTTCATGTTGAGAGTCTCTGCAGCTCCATAGGATGCCTGTATGCAGTCGTTATCCATAGTATTTGTTGTTTAGTCGTTTAGTCGTGTCCGACTCTTCGTGACCCCATGGACCAGAGCACGCCAGGCACTCCTGTCTTCCACTGCCTCCCGCAGTTTGGTCAGACTCAGTTCGGTCAGACTCATCAATAGTATAGGGGTCAGCAAACTTTTTCAGCAGGGGGCCGGTCCACTGTCCCTCAGACCTTGTGGGGGACCGGACTATATTTTGGAAAAAAATAATAATGAATTCCTACTCCCCACAAATAACCCAGAGATGCACTTTAAATAAAAGCACACATTCTACTCATGTAAAAACACGCTGATTCCCGGACAGTCCGTGGGCCGGATTTAGAAGGCGATTGGGCCGGATCCGGGCCTTAGTTTGCCTACCCATGGTATTGATCATTGTGATGAGGTCTTCTAAATGTTATGGCTGAAGCAGAGACAACCACTGACTGGGGAGGCTGCTTTGGGTGTACGCACATCCTGGATTCTCATTTAGCAGTAACCTCACAAAGTAGTTTTACATTGTCAACTAGCCGTGATGGCTAGCAATGCTTCTGAACTGCAGTGCTGGGAACTGCAGGAGGGGAGAGTACTTTTGTGTTCATTTCCTATTTGCAGGTTTCTTGCAGGTATCTAGTTGGCTACTGTGAGAACGGGATGCTAGCCTTGATGGGCCTTTGGCCTGATCCAGCAGGCTCTTCTTACGTTCTTATGCTCATTCAACAGTCCTATTCATGCACTGTACCCACCCTGTGCACCACACCCTACCCCTACATTGTGAAATATTCCTGTTTTATGTTTTCAGGAGGGACAATAGATGGTGTGCCCTCACCTGTTGTTTCACTTCCTCCTGCTTTCCTTTTATATTAGGTCATATACTAGGCTTCAAAAGGTGGAGGATAGTCCTTCATTAAAAGTTTGTAAGCAGTAGCTGGATGCCCACTGATCGGGGATGCTGCATGAGTGGATTTGCAGCAAGAGGCTGGGTTTGATGGCTTCCAACTCTGTGTTTAAGTCACCTCTCCACCCTTCATTTCCTTGCCTGTCCTTTTCTTATCTTGGCAGCCACTCACTTCCATAGATGCATTTATTGATGCATCTGACTTGCCTGTACTTTTCAGAGTCAGATTTGAATGCAATTATTTACATGCTTGCATCCTTTATTTACAATGCTGAAAGAGCAAATTTTGCTTGTAATATGTGGCACGTTCACACTGCGTGATGATGTGCATTCAGGCTCTTTTTGGGGGTTGCTGTACACATGGCATCACTCTGTTTCATCCCTGCCCCACACTACTTGTCAGTCTAAAGTACATTCTGCTGGAACAGTTACAATCTGTTTTGTGCCAAGAATGTACTTCTCAAGCGCATTCTTGGCACAACACCTTTTTATAATGAGAGCGTTTTTTCTCAGGTCATCTTCTATTGGGGCAGGTCTAGTGACATTGCAGGGGTGTGCCACTCCCCATCACCATGTTTAACTTGTTTATGGATGAAGTAGGTAAAACTGGAAGTGGTGCAGTAGTACTGATATATATTCTCTGTATTTCAGTATATCCTCTGTATATCAGTATATCAACACACCAGTTTCCATCCCCTCCCTTTTGGAAGACTAGGGTTTTTTTATTTTTAAAAAAGACTAAGGTCTGTGGAAGCACTAATTGAGGGGAGGGGAACAGAGAACACCATTCAGCACTAATTTGAAAACATGCCCATCTGTGTGTATGAACAAATGGATATTAGCTGCCGCTTTCCCAAACTTGGGTCTCCAGCTGTTTTTGGAGTACAAATCCCATCATCCCTGACCACAGGTCCTGCTAGCTAGGGGATGATGGGAGTTGTAGTCTCACAACAGCTGGAGACTCAAGTTTAGGAAACCCTGCTTTAGGTGATGTTATCTCGTGAAGGTGTGTATAGTTGCAAACTGCTCTGTACCAAAACGTACTGTGAAGAAAGACCCCTCTGTGTTTCAGAGGCTATGTGGTTTTCTTTTGAATAAAGGGGATTTTCTTGCTCAACATGTCCAGCAGCTTTTAAGCAGCACCAGGAACACATGAAAATAAATATTTTTCCTTGATGGTAGGAGCCAACCAGACCTCCATAAGTCTTAGCATTATGCTCTTTGAAGAAGGAGAAGTCAGCAGAGGAAAGTGGAGGCCTCTGTGTATTCAAGGATGACGTTTCCATGGCTGCATGCTTTGCATAAGGGCAGAGAATCTCAGATTTCAGCTTGGTAAATCCAGAAGAAAATCTCCTTGAGTTTAACCGTTAACAAAATTGACAGAAAAATAGCATCAGTCATATTAAACCAGAAGTAAGGAATATATTAACATCCATGTAGAGAGGGAAACCACAGAAAGTATCAGCACAGCACAACCCTATAGGTTTTTACTCCAAAGCAAGTCCCAATGTGAACTTACTCGCCCCACTTTGGCTCCCAGCAGTTATCAGATCAAAAAGTAAGAAATATCTCCTGTGCTGTTTCTGTCTCTGAGCGCATCAAAAGTTGCCCACAATTTTGAACTAGAGAAAGGGGTTAGGGCAGGTTTTCCCAAACTTGGGTCTCCGGCTGTTTTTGGACTACAGTTTCCATCATCCCTGACCATTGGTCCTGCTCGCTAGGGATGATGGGAGTTGTAGTTCAAAACAGACAGAGACCCAAGTTTGGGAGACCATGGGTTAGGGTTATAGCACAAATTGCCACTAAGAACTTCTTTTTGGATGCCTGCCTCCGAGATTCTGAAGTGGTTAGAACATTGTCTAGAAAAAATATTTTATTTTTTATTTTTTTTAAATAATTTTTATTGAATGATTTTATGTTACAAAAAACAATACACCCATACTACCACTAAATATAATTAAGAAATAAAAATTACATACATAAATATTTAGTTTGTTGTTTGTTATTTGCCATCTTATTTCCTCCCAAACATTGCATACAAAAACACTCATATGTGCAGATACCCACACCCGCACACGAAGTGATAATAATGAAAGTAAATATTTTTCAAGCATTCGCCAAATTTTTATACATTCTTGATAATCTGGAAGGAGTAAGGTACCACCGATGAGCCATTTTCATCATGTTCTCTCTGATATTATAGCTGGCTGTAAATTTCAAATTTACATTCCATAAGTTTACCCAATTTTTTAGCATAATTGGGCGGCCCACATCAAATATTTTAGAGGTTTTGGCTTTTCATTAAGACCCAGCCTTTGCTGACTTAGTGCCTCTTTTGGATTATAGTCATGTACATAGCTGGTCTGCTTAGACCCCAGTGACTTCAAAGAGATTTAGCCAGCCTAACCATGTGCAGAATTGCAGCTGGTGGGAAACATAATCCCAACACTCCACACATTCATGTACAGATACCAGGGTTGCCATTGGAGATCAGCCTGGAATGTCCATAACTTTAAATAAATTTATTTTCTTACATGTTTCTTCTTCCTACTTGCTTTGCCAGGAGTTGTGTTCCAATCCTCAGTTTATTGTTGGAGGTGCCACCAGAACTGATATCTGCCAAGGAGCTTTAGGTAAGATAGAGACCATGCTTATCTTCCCGTTGAAGCACTCTTAACATGATGTCTACCTTGTTTTAGATCTATTTACTTTATTTTAAAAATATATAAACCTGCTTATCATGTCGGCCTCAAACTAAACCAGGCTATTTTTCTCTTCACCTTTTGGAGGGAAATGTAGCTTCCTCTCAACCATGTAAATCATCATATTTTCTCTTTGTCGTGTGATTAGACAAAGATCAGACTACCACTACATCTTACTCCACCTTGGGTTCTTTTATCATTGCATCGAATTCTGATTTTAGCACCCTTCAGTTCCAACACAGTTTTGCCTCTTCCTGAAACATTTTCCCTCCAGAGTGTCGTGTGTGCTCCATATCCATGAGATAACGCTGGCTTGTGGCATTTGACTTTAACTTCCAGATAAGAGACTCCTTTTTTTCATCCTTCATGCAAATTGCACTTCATTCCAAGAAAAGAATGTTGTTTGTGCTTCAGGGCAGGTATGCATTGATTTCAACAGGCTGAATCCAGGGACAAATAAAACCATGACATTGGCATTACTTCATAGCCGCAAACTACATTGTTCTTTTGTAAGGTTTCCTTTCTTTTTGCCCTTGCAGTGTCACAAACTACACCTTAAACCCTATTTAATGTTGCATTTTTCTTGGACGCAGAGCCATACTGCACCTTTGTTCTGGATTTCATGTTGTCACGCACCTCAAGTAGTCGCAGCGAGACCTTACTATTCCAACAAGCATTTTAAGGAAGTTTTCTGTCTCTATTATTATTAACATTAATTGATTTTATCCACTTTTTGTAATTTTTATGTACACCACTTAGAAACTTCAGGGATTAAGCAGATTCGTGTGTGAAGAAACTGTGTCATTCACCAGTCTGCAACATTCCTCTAACCTGCCATTTTCAAAGTAGTGTGCACTGTGGCACTGGTTGGCAAATTCTGAGCTGTTTAAGGCTTTATAGGTCAAAACCAGCACTTTGAATTGGGCCCGGAAACTAACTGGTGGCCAATGCAGTCGGACCAGGATTGGTGCAATATGCACGAACCGTTTGGCTCTGGTGAGCAACCTGGCCACTGAATTCTGCACCAGCTGAAGTTTCCAAACCGTCTTCAGAGGCAGCCCTACACATTGCAGTAATCTAACCTTGAGGTTACCAGAGCATAGACAACAGTAGTTAGGCTATCCCTGTCCAGATGAAAGGCACTCTGGCATTGTGACATGGAGAGAAAGTTAGGTGTAGCAATCAGTCATTTAACACTTACAATACCTTTCCCCCTTTTAAAAATAAAGCTTGTTTTAACTAAGAAGAATGTAGCATTCATTATATTCTTCAGATTGTATGGCTTGCAGTGAGTGTGCAAAACAGGCGGTCCATGCTAATTTGAGACTTACGGTACATAATGACCTGGTTTGCACATCACATTAAACCATAGTTTAAAACAAACATTAAACCTTAGTTTGAAGCAAACTGTGGTTTAATCTGCATATGCAGTATGCACATTGCTGCTATATGTGTGCTGCCAAAAAGCAAGAAAGTGCAGTTTGTTGTGACATCCATACACAGGAAAAGATTCACGAGTCCAGATTTGGATGTCACAACAAGCCAGACATGTTACCCAGTGGCATAGCTGGAGCAGAGTGAGAAGTTTTCAGCAGCATACACCGGCATGGTTCGCTTACACATAAAACAATAGCTTGTTTTTAACTGTGACTTAATGTGATGTGGAAATTGGGCCACTGAACATTACAGACTCTAGCAAACCTACCGCACTGTAAAATTTACAGTATAAAGCTTTGTGGGTTTAAAAAAGCCCTTCCTTTGAATTAATTAATTAATCTTTTAGGAATTTTTAGATGAGTTTTCTCAGGTTCTAGTATTTTTTTATGTTTATGTGTATCTTGTATTGTTGCATAGTTGCATATTACTGCAAAGCTCGCTGCGCACAGTGAGTCATTTTAGCAGAACGGTTTTTGCATAGAGGAAGCATGCTCAATATTTATGGTGGGTTTTTTTCAAAGGATGTTGCTATAGTATCACAGCAATGACCTATAAATAGGCTAGTGTTTCCCCTCTGATTTCAGTAGCAGATATATCTTCCCCAGAAATTAAAACCACATTTACATTGTAAAAATTCATGTATGCATTTTTCTACAATACTGTGTTGTTGTGCCATGAGGATCTCCCGTTTTACTCATTAGGGTGGTGTACAGTTCTAATATTTTCAGCGGGGGAGGTGCTGTTGACAGCACCATCATCACTGCTTGCAATACATATATTCATGTTCACCCTATCCTGCTGTGGGCTTTGAGGTGGAACAGTTTAATATGTGCACAGATTGAAGCAGTTGAGCTTTTCCAATTGCTTCTGCTGATTATGTATTCTTTTTCAAGTGCATCTTCTACTGCCCATTTCTCATTTATCTACTGGGGTTTTTTTTACCATAACCAGAAAATTCTCTTCTGGAAATCTCACAGTAAGTGAAACCACTATAGAAGGGAAGGAAATTCTTGTGCCAAAGCAGCATGCAGGAGAACAGAGGCAAAACCATCAACTTTTTAAGAAGATACGGTAGCTTATATAGGGGGACACACTTGTCAGAAGCTGTGCACTAATTAATGCACTTTCCGCAAGACTTGGTTCGGATCTGTATCTATCAATTCATTCTGGTTTCTGGTATGTCTGGTTCACCTCTTGTTTGGGATCCAAATCAGCTTTGTTAAAAATGAAGCACTTTCCTACCATGTACTGTTACGGGGAATCCAAAAATGCCACAAGAATGAGCCTTAAATAGAAGTTGCTACTTTTTCTGGGTAGCTATCTTGGGTTTCTGGGGACGCGGGTGGCGCTGTGGGTAAAAGCCTCAGCACCTAGGGCTTGCCGATTGAAAGGTCGGCGGTTCGAATCCCCGCGGCGGGGTGCGCTCCCGTCGTTCGGTCCCAGCGCCTGCCAACCTAGCAGTTCGAAAGCACCCCCGGGTGCAAGTAGATAAATAGGGACCGCTTACTAGCGGGAAGGTAAACGGCGTTCCGTGTGCTGCGCTGGCTCGCCAGATGCAGCTTGTCACGCTGGCCACGTGACCTGGAAGTGTATTCGGACAGCGCTGGCCCCCGGCCTATAGAGTGAGATGGGCGCACAACCCTAGAGTCTGTCAAGACTGGCCCGTATGGGCAGGGGTACCTTTACCTTTATCTTGGGTTTCCATGAGAGGCACCTCTTTGTTCAAAGGGGCCCAGCCTGTTTTCATAATTGCCATTTTCTGTATGTCTGCTGCTAAGTACTTGCTCAAGCAGGGACATGGGTGGCGCTGTGGTCTAAAACCACTGAGTCTCTTGGGCTTGCCAATCGGAAGGTTGACGGTTTGAATCTCCGCAACAGAGTGAGCTCCCATTGCTCTGTCCCAGCTCCTGCCAACCTAGCAGTTTGAAAGAATGCCAGTACAAGTAGATAAATAGGTACTGCTGTGGCAGGAAGGTAAACGGCGGTTCCGTGTGTTCTGACTTTTGTCACGGTGTTCCATTGTGCCAGAAGCGGTTTAGTCATGCTGGCCACATGACCCGGAAAGCTGTTTATGGACAAACGCCAGCTCCCTCGGCCTGAAAGCGAGATGAGCGCCACAACCCCATAGTCGCCTTTGACAGGACTTAACCGTCCGGGGTACTTTACCTTTACCTTTTTACTTGCCAAGCATCACTGTTGATGAGCAGTTACTAAAAAGAAGGAGTGCATGATGCAAACACAGCCACTCTACAGTTGCAAAATCAAGATCTTCATTGGCTTATGGCAAAGATTCTTAGGACCTATCTAGCCTTTGGATGATAAGAGATCTTGAGATGCTTTGGTGCACCAGTGGAGTTCATTAGCATTTAACAGTCATCACAGACAGTTGATCTTGACAGAAGAGTTCTATTAATTCAGTTTGAAAATGCTGAAGTTATTTCCCCCCTCCCTGCCATTGACTTCTTTATTCAGTAATTTTTGTTTTGTTTGTGTGTTTGGTAAACTGCAGTGCTGCTGGAGGCACCAAAGGTGAGGAGGCGAGTGTACATTGGCTCTCATCCAGCAGCACTGGTTAGCAGCTAACCATCTGATTCTGAAAGGCAGAGCCAGTCTACAGAGCTTCTCTGACTCACAGGTGGCAAAACTATGAAAGATGGAAAAGTCTGCTGGAACAGAAGGGCATCAGTGAATTTCCACACATGTTGGGGAGGACCTTGTTTGTTAATATAATTTAGATGGATCAGATTAATCCAGAATTCTCAAAGCAAGATTCTGCAGAGACTGAAATCAGCTTTTTAAAAACATGTGAAAGTCCAAACATGCTGGTAATTCTGTATTCATCTGTCTTGGGAAAAGCTTATTACTGTTCCGATTTTTTTAAGGAAGGCTTCCCAACTATTCTATGCCAAATATCACTGGGTGTAATTCAGCCCATTTTTTGTGGATATTATTATTATTATTATTATTAAATTTTGCATACCGCCTTATACCTGCAGGTCTCATTAGGTGACTTGCAGGGCAGAATGGGATGGCAGAATGCCAGATTACCTACTGCCATGGCATATAACCAATGGAACACCCCAGATATGCTGGCGCAACACCACCAAAGATGTGCCAGTGGAATTGCTAGAATGAGATGTAGTTTTGAGCAGGATAGGACAGCACAGGGAAAGAACACACTTCAGCCGTGTCTTCCAAGACCATGCCCACGTCCCTGTTGGTGGTGCAACTTGACACCTGGACCTGTTGCAGATCAACTCCCCAGTTGATTTTAAGGGGAGCAGGTAATTAAAAATTGCCCTCCTCACATCACCACAACAGCATAGTACATGCTCTCCCCCCCCCCCCCATAATTAGAGTATAGAAGTACAGTACTCTGTCCTGCTCTTATGTTAATCTCTCCTGGTAAGATCAATAGGACTTAAAGTGCCTTACTTCTGCTTCTCCCCCCACCCCCCTTTATTTATTTAAGAGCATGGAGACTAATGGGAAATACTTTTGTTTTGCTTTCACAGGAGACTGTTGGCTCCTGGCAGCCATTGCTTCTCTCACGTTGAATGAAGAAGTTTTGGCTAGAGTTGTGCCCAGCGATCAAAGCTTCAAAGACAGATATGCAGGAATATTCCACTTCCAGGTACCACAGATACTGATTTCTGCCTTTTCCCTGGAAGGGTTACGCTGCTTTCTCTTATTAGCACTGTATTTGCCAGATCAACTGATACCCTGGTATGCATGCAATGGAGGGTAGGGAAGCTTCAGGAATTTGGATTCTGCAGAATCAGGTGTGAACCGACCTGATCCACCCCTCCCGGAAGAATGTGCAGATTGTACCCCTTAGATGTTGCTCAAGGCAGTGATTGATTCTTTTGCCTAAAACAACTTTAAAGCTGCATGCTTGTCTGGAGATAATGCTCTCCTGCTTCAAGTTCCATTTTGTACACCTGAGCTATAGAGATTTTTCTGGGATGAATAGCATTCAGAGTGGTATTAGTCACCCTTCCTCAGCCTGGTGCCCTCAGGTTATTGTTGGGGTCTGACTCCCCAGCAAACATGGCCAATGATCACTCCAACAAGATCTGGAAGGCACCAGGTTGAGGAAAGGGGCTGGTATTGGTTATATATTTTGTTAGAAGATACTTAACCTACTCTTACACTGCAGATAAGGTGGCAAGCTTTTAGAGCTTCAAAAAGCTCTTTCTCAAAACTTAAGTGAAATGTTTGGTGAAGCGAGCTGGCACCAGGCAGTACGCTCTGCAGAGGGCATCCCATAACTGAGCTGCCATCACCAAGAAGTCCCTTTCCTCACTGAGGGCACCCAGAGAAGCGTTGCTGAAGACTATCTTGAAGTCTGGACCATTATGTAAGGGGAGAAGCTCCTTCAGCTAACCTGGTCCCAAGCTGTTTCCAGCTGTGATCAAGAGCATGCCTTCTAACACATTGTGATGATGATGATGATTTGTTTTCAGTTCTGGCAGTATGGAGAGTGGGTGGATGTTGTTGTTGATGACAAGCTACCTACCAAAGATGGAGAGCTCCTCTTCGTTCATTCAGCCCAAAGGAGTGAGTTCTGGAGCGCTCTGCTGGAGAAGGCTTATGCCAAGTAAGTAAAGCATTGCATCAGAGGTAGGGAACCTCAGGCCCAGGGGCTGCGCACTCCAAGCTTCTTTGCCTAGCCCTTGGGACTCTGCTCAGGCCAAGCCTCCCTTCCACACCTTTCACTTCATCAAGTGGGTTGACTACACTGGAATCACAATGGTTTGCATTAGGAAGGGATCATTCCTCTTTGTAGCATCAGAGGCCCTAGTCCATATGGATTAATAGTGTAATTATTTAATATACATATAGCTAAGATACAGGATCAGATCCTTGTGTCAAACATTTTGATGTATCCCATGTTGACCTTGGGCTTTTCGTGAATAAAAAAGTGGTAGTAGTGCAGACACCTGATTGTGAGGCTTTAGTTATGCTACACTTTAATTTCAAAGGCTGAGAAAAGAAAGTCGAAATGTCATGTTTGCATCTTACACAGGGTGAATGGATCGTATGAGGCTCTCTCTGGAGGAAGCACCACTGAGGGCTTTGAGGACTTCACTGGAGGAATTGCAGAGTGGTACGAGCTGCAAAAGCCCCCGCCGAACCTGTTCAAAATCATCCAGAAGGCTCTTCAGAAGGGATCTCTCCTGGGATGCTCTATTGATGTGAGTTAGTGTTGTTTTCTCTCCAGCTGTCCCAAGTTCTTTGGTGCATGCAGCAACTGGAAGGTTGCTTTAGTTAGGGGACTGTGAGGTAGTACAGAATTCCAAACCTCCAGGTAGTGCACAGGGACTGGAAAATCCTGAGCCCTTCCGCTCCTATAAGAATGGCTGGTGTTAATTTGAATCAGACTTTAGGGCAAAAAAGGCCCCCCAAAGAAGATTTTTCCTTACCTCTTCCATTGTACAGATAGGTAGCCGTGTTGGTCTGCCATAGTCAAAACAAAAAAAATTCCTTCCAGTGCACGATATTCAGGTATCTGAAGAAGTGTGCACGCACACGAAAGCTCATACCAAGAACTAACTTACTTGGTCTTTAAGGTGCTACTGGAAGGAATTTTTTTTGTTTTCTCTTCCATTGTGTGTGTTAACATCCCTTTGCAACAACTGAGCAGCGCAAAGGCAGCTGCTGCTCTTTAGTGGCTGGGTGTATTTTCACCTCATAGTTGCGTTTGAGCAATTCTTTGCTGGGTCCCGAGAGTCCTGCCTCAGTACACAAAGGGTCTTGTGGCATCTGAAATGCTAACAAATTCTAGTAGGGCACAAGCTTTCATGGACTAGGGTTCCACTTCATTAAAGGTAAAGGTGAAGGGACCCCTGACCATTAGATGCTTCATTAGATGCTTCTAAATCAGATTGCTTTTTAAAAGAATAAAAAATAAATAAGACTGCTCTGGCTACCCTTTTTAAGAATATACCTGCACACACCTTTAATTTCCCTGTCTGAAATAAATCCCCAAATGTGTGACTCTAAGAAAAGAATGGTCTCTTTGGAGACCTCCATCATGTAGCTGCAGACAACATATCTGATTCCAAGTTCCGTGTACACCAGGGATGGGGAACCTGCCCCTCCCTCCAGATGTTGTTGGACTCCAGCTCCCATCAGTCATGGCAAGCATAGATAATGGTCAGGGATGATGGGAGTTGTAGTCCAGCAACATCTAGAATCCAGTGATTCCTCATCATGTTATGTTGCATGCACATTGCTCTCCTGTGGAATTAGGTTTCCTCACTCACTTCAGTGCAGATATTAACTCTGCACATGCATCCCTATAAGTTGTTTCCAGCATTGTAATGAATGAAGAAGCATTTTCAGGCGAGAGAGCTGTGAATGTGAATCAGAACTCCCACATAACTTAAGGGATAATGCCAAGGAACCATAATCACCATCTACATTTTGGGATGCTCCACCCTGCCCCTAATGAAGTAAGTTAGGCTGAGAGATGATGGCTAGCCTTCAATCATCTGGTGAGCTTTTTTTGGATCTGTGTCTTTCAACATGGGTCTTCTCAATAACCTTTAAAGTGGAGGGTGAGGGATTGAATCTATAGTGCAAGTATGGGGAGTGCTGAACTCTTGCCACCCTCTTCCTGCTTTTGCTTCCTGTTGCTCCACTGCCCCAGCAGCTTTTTATCATGGCCAAGTTTGCTTCCAATACTGAAGCCCTGAAGAAAACAGCCTGATGGCGGGGCACAGGCTGTGGGAACGGCAGGCAGGGCAGGGATCTGCACCTCCTCGCCCATAAATCTGCTTTGTGCTTTAAATCGCTCGCCCTTCTGTGAGTGATTATGGGGCGATCTTTCGAAAACCACAGGGCATCTGCCTTCACATGTCATTTCACCCTGGCTGCAAAACCGACTAGTTTTCTCTAGCCCACGCCCAGCATTCTTTCTTTCTTTTTCCCAGACATCTTTATTGAAAGTTGAAAAGTACAAAATTATACGTGCACTAAACATGGTGAGACATAAATAAAAAAGAGAAAAAGAGAAACAGCACCCGTGTAGAAGGGAAAGTAAAGGGGGGGACCCCAAAATTTATACTTTACAAAGTTGTTACTGTACTTCACCAGATCTTAACCTATTACACTATTTGTAAGAATGGATTCCAAATGTCATCGAATTTGTCCATGGCAAGTCTGCATTTATATGCAAGTTGTTCATAGGTTGCGAGTTTGTATACGTCTTCAATCCAATCGTAGAAGGGAGCCACGTTTCAGTTACCTTCTGCCAAAAATCTTTCAATACAGGACAATGAAAAAACATTTGTTTTAGAGAAGCATTATCCCTGTTGCATCTCCAACAGTTAGATACTTTAGGTAGCTCCTTTTTTAAACAAACGTAATGGGGTCCAGTATTTTCCACGCCCAGCATTCTATCCCTCACACCACTCTGGCTTCAAAATTTCTGGATTGTGGCAGATCTAGTTCTTTCAAATCTGCAAACCAAAGCATCAGATAGCAGATGAGTGGTGCAAAGTCCCCTTTGTCTTACAGCTGCAGAAACTGATTCTAGAGGTTGCATGCATTTCAGGCTCAAAATTGAGAAAGCCTTGTTGGAAAAGGGCCAGTTTGGATAAGTATTCAGGTGGGCAGAGGCTTGATAATGTAAACAGTATTTCTGTAAACAAAAGGCTATCACTCCAGGAAGGAGATTCTGCTGGAGGCTTAAGGTGGCTTGACTATAATCCCTTGGTTTCGAGATAAAATAGAAAGACAGTGTAATAAGACCCAAGGACAGGAACTCAAGGCCAAGAATGCAAATCTTTAATAGATAAAATATATTTGGAAGACACACAGCAAAGGCTAAGTATTATCAGTATGGTAACAGGCTGCAAGTAGCTCCCTGGGATGTGGGGGTGCTATTTTTGTTATTTTTTCAGAGAAGGGGGGGAAGTTGTTTAGAATTCACTTTCATAGTAGCACAAAGCAGGGCAAACAGCCCAGTCAAAAATTAAGTAATACAACCTTATAGTTCCCAGAAATGCCTGCCTCTGCTGGCTTCTCATTCTCAGCCTTCACAAGAAAACTTCTTCCATCTGAGGACAAAACTGCATTCCCCCCCCTTCCCCCAGGTACTGATGCCCTGATTCATTCTCTGTGATCTCTAAACCCTAACTGTGCCAGAGTGAACCGACTTTAATTTGCACTTCCCAGAAGAACAATACACGAAAACGCATCTATCCTTAAAAATCCACACTTCTCCAAAGGCTGTGATGCAGCACAAAACATGGGAAAAAATGTGTGTGTGAGGAGAAACTGCGTACAAATGCATATACTAATGAAAAGTAGCATACAGAAGGCGAAAATTGCCTGAAAAAAATGTGTATATTAAGAAATTTGCATTAAACATGTATGCAACTAGGAGAGCATTTTTTTAAAGAAATTGCATTCAAAATTGCGTTGTTTTGTCAGGTTGCCCATTCTTAAGGTTTGAACTGTAAATAGGCCTGAGAGCCAAAGATGCATACGATAATATTGTTTGTATGAGATGGAAGAGAGTCTTCAGAGAGGGAGAATGCAATCAATTGTTTCTCAGAGGCAGTGAGAAATTTGGCAAGCCCCAGCACCTCAGCTGACACAAGCAGAAGTCAACAATTTGGGGCAAGGGGCAGTGCTGGTTCGTATTGGCCAATTCCTCTTGCCAAAGACCAGGGTATAGAGTATGATGGGAAAAAGCTCATGGAGCTGTCGAGCCCCCTGCAGGAGCAATTGCCGCTGTAGCATTCAGCATGGCACCGGTGCTTCAGTGAGGGATTGTGTCACCACAGGAGCAGTGATATTTCCGTGTGTGTTTGCAGATCACAAGCGCTGCTGAGACGGAGGCTGTCACCACACAGAAGCTGGTCAAAGGGCATGCATACTCTGTTACAGGTGCAGAAGAGGTAAGCTCTCCATCTTGGGAAATGGCAAAATGTAGTGCACTAAGGATATGATCTCATTTTGGGCCAGTATTATTTCCTATGCATCCGAGATATTATCTGTGAAAAGTTTGAATGTACTGCCCTCTTGTGGCTATGAAGTCTCCCACCAGCCAAATTTTGCCTCGTTAGCCCTCTTGAAATGCTAAGAAATACTTACTGTGAGCTGTATCACATGTTGCCAATTAGTGAACCCACAATGTGCTTAAGTTTCATTTTTCTGGGAAATCACATAACATACGAGGGGTACACAAGCATAGGGGGGAACTATGTTTTCCCCTGGCTCCATCACAGGGTACATCTTATAGCCAAGATGGGGAATCTTCAGTCCATGCCCACCAAGAGGTCCAGTTTGGTCCATGAGGCCATTTTCCCCAAACCACACTCATCCACCAGCTCAGGAGGGAGAAGGTTTAATCCTGCAGAAGGGAACAGGACTGGGCAGCCAAAGCAGCAGGATTTAATCTCACCATCTGAGCAGCCGTTAAAGTCCTTTGCAAAAGCACTCTTTGAAGCAGCACTATGCTTATCCTTTAAACTGAGGTGGGAGAGGTGCCTCTTCCCCAGCCCCACCCACTTAGAGGAGACGTGCAGGACTGCTTCAAAAAGCACTTTTGCAAAGGGCTTTTAGACAGCTCCTGCACTTGTGTTGCCCTGGAGGCTTCTAGCGCAATTAACAGTTGCCCCACCAGCTAGGAGCGCCCCATGTCATCACCTGCACTTATCACAACACAAAGTGGTGCAGATCCAGGCACTGAAATTCATTGTTCACCACCTCTCTCTGCCAGTCCAATGGCCTGCCGTAAAAGACAGGTCACAGTTTGGAAAGGGTTAAATTTATGATGGATAGCAGGTATGGTAGAATGAGAAAGGGGAAAGGGAGATAATATATAATAATCTCAGCCCTCTCTCTCTCGCTAATAACTTCATTGATCTTTGGAAGACACCCAGAGTGATTATGCTGGAAGCATCCCTGCCCTTCTGATTAAAATGTTGTCTAAAGCTGACTCCCTGGCAGGCTGTACAAAGGGCGGGCATGATAATGAGCTGTTGGCAGACTTCTGATTGCAGCTGGCCTTGGATGCTTTGGCTTCAGCATTTCCCAGTATCAACAGTCAGGGGGAATATGCTGCTCTTATTGAGAAGGGAACTGAATTCTGCCTCTGAAGCCTCTCCAGGATGTTCCAAGGGGCTTCTTTTGTTCCACGCCACTAGCCAAGCACTACGGCTGCCCTTGATAACAGCTATTCCAACAACTGCTGCCATAGTGCATATGATGCACAGTCTTTGCAATCTGTTCCCCATCCAATTCATCCTCATAGCAGTGCTGTGAGCTACACTCTATTAAGGCAAATTTCATGCAATATGTGTTACGTAGTTTGGCACTACAGAGCTGCTTTTAAGAAAATAAATAAAAAATAGGTAGTTGGTGGTTGGGGGGATGAGGAAGCCAGAGTGGGTCCGTGGCACACAGAGGGGCTTTGGGAATCAGACACACACACTTACTATTTCCACTGAGAAGAAGGCTCCCATTAGTGCCAGTGCGGAGGGGGCTGCTTAAGATCAGGACCATTGGGGGGGGGGTTAACATAACCCTCCCTTCCACCACAGCTCATCTTTTTTATCATTTACCTAACCTATCATGTCATGTTTCATTCTCTGTAATTCATATAAAGGACATTCTTATACATAGTATGGAACGTGGGTGGCGCTGTGGGTTAAACCACAGAGCCTAGGGCTTGCCGATTGGAAGGTTGGCGGTTCGAATCCCCGCGACGGGGTGAGCTCCCGTTGCTCGGTCCCTGCTCTTGCCAACCTAGCAGTTTGAAAGCACGTCAGAGTGCAAGTAGATAAATAGGTACCACTCCAGCGGGAAGGTAAACGCCGTTTCTGTGCGCTGCTCCGGTTCGCCAGAAGCGGCTTAGTCATGCTGGCCACATGACCTGGAAACTGTACGCCAGCTCCCTCGGCCAATAAAGTGAGATGAGTGCCGCAACCCCAGAGTCAGTCACGACTGGACCTAATGGTCAGGGGTCCCTTTACTTATACATAGTATATTAGATTTTCTGTGTTGCCCGACTTCACACAGCCCACTGGGTGAAAAAGACCTACACAACATTCCAATATTACAATTGGAATATTCCCATATCCTCGCCAACCAAATGAGATTATGCCCCTGGGAAGCAGCTCCCCTGCTGTTGTGGAAGAGGAAGTATGAAGGGCAGCTAACCGTGCAATCCTGTACGTGTCTACACAGATGTAATGGTTGAATTCAATGGGGTTTACTCCCACGTACCTGGAAGTAAACCCCACTGACATCAGTGCCACTTACATTTGAGTTAGTACCACACAAGATTGTGCAGCTTGTCGCTTACATTGCTATCGCTGCAGTTTCATTGGTAGTTCAGAAGTCAATTCTGAAGGCGAAGGCAAGAAGGCTGGAGAATAACATGGAAGAGTTTGGGGAAAACATTGCTTTTTTTCTTCTTTTCTTTTTTTTCATGATGTGACTATTGGTCGGACAAAAAAAACCACCCCGTATTCCACAGGAAATAACAAACCTTGATGCAAAAGACACTTAACAAACAATAACAACCCGGCAACAGTGCAGGCTTATTCAATATAAGCAGCAGGTTTCTCGGCATAAAGAAAATGGAAAGCACCTGAATTCTTTCCCCAGTTCCCGTCTGTTAGTGAACTTAACATTTTTCTAATCCTGCCAGGTGAATTTCCGAGGCAGCCTGCAGAAATTGATCAGAATCCGGAACCCCTGGGGGGAAGTAGAATGGACTGGAAAATGGAACGACAAGTGAGTTTCAAGCCTGGAGGCCAGAGCTGTGCATTTCCAATAAACCACATTTCAGCATAAAGTTTCACATTACAGGTTACCAAACTCTAAAGCAGTGTCACTGCAATGACTTCTTGAAAGCAGCCTGGCAACTGTAAGACCTAGATCACAGATGCATTTTCTAGCACTTTAATGAGCCTTTCAGGAATCTTTCTCTGCTTCAGTTAAGTGCATTCCCTCTGCATGTAAGTTATACTTTTCTTGCTTTAAATGCTGCTGCATCTGTCCCAGCAAGCATTAGCGGTGGTTGGGGGGGAGGCGAGGAATTCTGGAAAGGCCACCTGCTGCTCTAAAGATTGACATTAAACTGGCTTTATGTTTTTAGCTGTCCAAGCTGGAACGGAGTTGATCCTAAAGTGAGAGAGAGGCTCACGCAGAGACATGAAGATGGAGAATTTTGGTAAGGATGAAACATAATGAAGCAGCTTTACATGGGGTTCTTCTTGCTCAATATTGTCTCCACCGACTGACTGGCAACAACTGTTCAGGATGCCCCTGCCCCACCTGGAGATGCCAGCGATTGAACTACAGCCCTTCCCTAACTTTCCAAATGGAGGGGAAGACATTATGAATACTATTCTAGTGTACTGAAAGCTGACATACTTGCAGCCATCAAATTGTAAATGGATCTCTGGAACCAGTTCTGATTGGAATACACACAGACCTAGTATAGAACACCCAAAACATTGTCTTTGCTTTGCTATATTTAGTTTTGTTTCTCATCTAATAAAAATGAATAATAATACCTGAAACACCTTGATGGCTGGTGGAAAATTCAGAGTTTTTCAAACTTGAGTAAATGGTCTGTAGGAGAAAGATTTCAAGTGGGTGGTTTTTATTTTTTTTAAAGCATTTCTTATCCTAAAGGCATAATAGCCAACTGATGTTGCAGCTTGCCAAGGGAGCTTGCCATCATGTTGCCCAGAGATTGTTCTGGGGACAATTGATTTGATAGAATCATAGAGTTGGAGAGTTGGAAGGGACCATGAGGCTTATCTAGTCCAGTGTCCAGTCTGCTGCAGTGCAGGAAACTTTTGCCTAAGGTGGAACTCGAACCCACAACCCTGAGATTAAGAGTCTGACGCTCTTACCAGCTGAGCCATCCTCCAATCCTATCATACAACTGATGGGAAGAAGCATGTCAGGATCGTCTTTTCTTAGTAGGTTTTTTCCCCCCCTGGCTCTATCCCATAGGATGTCGTTTAGTGATTTCCTGAGGCATTACTCCCGCCTTGAGATCTGCAACTTGACTCCAGATACACTGGCCAGTGAGAAGTTCAAGAAGTGGAGCCTGAATTTGTTGGATGGGAACTGGAGGAGAGGATCCACCGCTGGCGGATGCAGAAATTACCCTGGTAAGTCACTCTTTGGCATAGAAGTAGCCAGCCTGGTGCCATCCAGATGTTGTACTCCAGTTCCTATCACTCACAACCAGCACAGCCAGTAGTCGGGGCTGGTGGGAGTTGTAGTCCACACCGATTGTAGTTTTTCGCTGGAATTTCCTAACAACATCCAAACAAAATTATATAGAGCCCTTCTACGCCAAGACTTCAGTGTTTAGGCACAAGTTCACTCGGGTGCCCAGAAAGCTTCTGAACCCCCACCATCACCACCACCCGGTTACTGCCCTCTTGGGACTCAGCTATACAGCTACAAATAAAACGTTTAAAGTGTTTTTTAACTGCAATATACAATGTGACACTAGATGGCGATGGTGAGCCTTATGGAAAATTCATTCTGTTTTTAAGAAGCATTTTCAGAACAGTTTTTATATGTGTCTGGATTCCAACTTGGTCTTGGCCCAGGGATGAGCAGCACGCCCAAGCCACAGCAACTGCACTATAAACAGCAGAGGGGAGGCAGTGGAAAGTGGAATCTGTTGTGAGGAGTCACGAAGGAAAACAGAAAGCTTTGTTTCCCCAGAGAGCAGGAGAGGTTGCAGAGGTAGAAGGCAGATTTATTGAGCATAGTGAGTTGGCATAGTGAAAACAGATTGATTTGAGGGGGGGGGGGGATAATCCTGGATCTCATTTTTTAAGATCCTATTCGAAAGAAAGTTTATATGAAAGCTGCAGGGCAGTGGTGATTTTTTTAAAAATCACCTAGAAAGGCCTACAAAGTCTGTGAATCTACAAGCTTTACTTTATACTTCTTTTGCAAAACATCCTCTTCGGTTTAGTAAAAGTCTTTTGGGACCAAAGTAAGTGAGGTCTCTGCACAATGCCTCCTTTAGCCCCACCCCACTCCAGTTCAGTCTGCAATATCAACTACCAGGAGTTTTGATACCACTGACCTTTGTGGGGAAATAGGCCTGTCACATACTGTCAAAAATGGTCCACCGGTTCTGGAACCTGACCTTTAACTGGAATGCAGAGATTCAAAAAAGGAGCTACAAGCAGCTGCACTCCATGTGAAAATCATTCTGAAGCTTTTTAAAAAGAACTACATGTTTCATGTCCTTAAAATGAGCGTGGAAATCTGTAATGGAAGGGGCTGTATCTTCCCAAACCAGGAAGACAGCTTTGTGTCATCAACACAAGCTGAGTCGCTGTAAGCTGAATATGGTTTCAAGTAACCTCCCTTCTTTCATCAGATACATTCTGGATGAATCCACAATATTTGATCAAACTTGAGCAAGAAGATGAAGATCCCGATGACCCCGAGAGAGGCTGCACCTTCCTTGTGGGCCTGATCCAGAAACACCGTCGGAAGCAGCGGAAGATGGGGGAGGATATGCACACCATTGGATTTGCCATCTATGAGGCAAGCTCCTTGTTGCCACTTTCCTTTCTTCTTTGCAAACAGAGTCATTACTTTTCAGGGTCAAAGCTGACATGTTCAGAAATGCATGGGTTGCATATGATGGTGGCTTATCGACAAAACACAAATCTCCCTTTACCATTAAAAAAATGGTTCACCAAATGCATGTTTGTCACTTATTTGTGTGTAGCATCAAGTGATAGTTTACATTTCTGCATTAGCCATCATAGACATGGCAGCTAAAACATGCACACCATCTGATTTGAAATACTTTTTCGGTGGAGATGGATCGCACCCTTGGCAGAACGGCATCAAGCGATTAACATTCATGCATAAATCAGCCCCAAAGTCAAAAACAGATGAACATTATCTGGTCTACTGCAGCCCTTTAGGAAGGTCGTAGATGTTGAAAACTACTAATAAAAAAATGGGTTGTCTTGCTGAATGATAATACCTGGGGCAGCATTCTCCAACCTGTTACCTTCCAGATGTTTGGACTAAAATTCTCTCATCAGTGCCTGCTAGCATGGTCACTGGTCAGGGATGATGGGAGTTGGAGCCCAAAACATCTGGAGGGCACAGATGTTGGGAAAGGCTGATCTAGATTCTAGAATAATACATACTTGCAACATTTACAAGGGCCAGAGCATGCAAAGATTTTCCCAGTTAAAGGAGTTGTGCACAAGTGGCAGATGAAGCATTGTTGAGTGTTGTTAATTTAATGTACACCTTTTTTTCTTCTTGCTTTCCCACAGGTACCTCCACAGGTATGTGCAACTTCTGTGCAATGGAACATGTGTTCCTGGTCTAAGAATGTCCTGAGGGTGGGGAGCTTGCAATCAGCATTAAAAGAACTATTTTAAACGAGATGTTTAAACTTCCAGAAATGTATGTCGTTTAACATGCAAGTTTTGTCTTTCACCATGGGTGATGTAAGCACATAGAATTTTACAGCCCTGTGTTAACTTTATTTGCCAAAGGTCTGCTTTTCTTTCCCTGGACTCTAAAGCCCTTAAAATGCAAATTTTCCTGCAGCCCCTTTTAATCCTTCTGTGATACCTCGTCTGATGTCTGGTTGTAGTTGTATGGTTTGCTCTAGATTTACCCCTCCCACTACCATCCCTGCCCCTCCCAGGGGGCTGTTTCAGCTTTTGATCTGGGCCAGATGTTCTGAGGGACACCTCTTTCTGGCTGAGCTGAAGGTTCCTTTCAAACCAATAGAACTCATTTTCTATGCTTCAATATATTTCTCTTCCCATGTAACATTCTTATATTCGTAATCATTATCTCAGCTATTTAGAACTGTGTAGCGTTCTAATGGCCCTTCAGTTGCATTCTGAACTGGAATAATACCGTTGCTTTTGTTGTTTTCTCCAATGAAGTCTTCCGGCCAAACAAATGTCCACCTGAGCAAAAACTACTTTCTAACGAACCGAGCGAGGGAGCGATCAAACACATTCATCAACCTCCGAGAGGTGTTAAATCGGTTCAAGCTTCCCCCAGGAGAGTACATCATTGTGCCATCCACTTTTGAACCCAACAAGAACGGGGATTTCTGCCTCCGAGTCTTCTCAGAAAAGAATGCAGATTCACAGTATGTCACTCCCTCTACTCTATTTTTCTTTGTTTCTCCCTAGCTTGAATGGTTTTATGAATCTCAAAGCACTGGACAACCTTATTGCTTCAGGATCTTGTTGTATATCCCAGTCAATTAGATACCCTATGTGGTGAAAGTTAAAAGGAAAGAGGGCTGTTGTGTGATGGTGTTTTCCCCCCAGATTGGTGCTCCCCAGGTGTTTTGGACTACAACTCCTGTCAATCCGCTGGCTGCAGCATGGCCAATGGTTAATGGGAGTTGTAGTCCGACAACATCTGGAGAGCACCAGATTGGGCAAGGCTGGACCAAAGGACTTGAACAACCAAGTAGGTTTTACTTTATCCTTCATTCCATGGGGCCTAACCAGTCAGGTTTCAAGGACTGTTGAGACATCCTAATTTTTTATCTGCCATTACAGGAAATTAGTGATGGTTTTCTATAAACCACCCACAATTATTTGGAGTGGTATATAACTACTCCTAAATAATGTTAAACAGAGAGAGGCAAAACCCACTGTGTGAGTGTGTGATTTGGAGTAAGCTCCCCAGTACGCCCTCCCTTTCATCTGACCATGTTTCTGGGGACAGAGGGCTACAAATCCACACAGATATGTGAAAGAACCTTAAAACCATGTTTTGTCATAGTTCCACAGCATACGATTTTGGTGCTACATCCATCCTTGTGTCTGTTTTTCAGTATAATGTAAGTAGTCTTAGGGTTTTTTCAAACATCTGTCCAGACAAGCCATAAGAGTGGCTGTGTTATATGCATTTTGTCTGTGGATAATTCTCAGATTGTTTTTCTTGCCTCTTGGCCCTACTTCAATGCATCAGGAACTCATGGAAAGTTTGGTGCTCGTTGTTGCCTTCACAGCCCTCCATCACCTCAGTCGCTTCCTCCTTCCCCTTCCCATTGCTGTCAGTGCTGAGAAGAGGTGTGCACATTATAAATGATTTCATTTAAAATGCTACTCAGTGAAGTTGAAGGTAAAATACCTACTGCCCACCTAGGCCAGGGATGAGGAACATGTGGCCTTCCCAGATGTTGTTGGGCTCAAACTCCCATCAGCCCCAGCCAGCATAGCCAGTGGTGAGGAATGATGGGAGTTGTAGTTCAGCTGTCTCTGGCAGGCCACAGGTTCCTTGCCCCTGCCTTAGGCCCTCACTCAAAGAATTAATTCTGTGTATTGTGCACACAAAAAATGATCCCTAAGTTTCCAATCATCTTCATTTGGATGTACCTGAACGTTACAAAACAGATGTGTACCTGTAGTAGCTGCAGAGAAACTTTTCCAGATATTAAATACCCAGGGAACCTTTAGAATAGGGTAGGGAACCTATGGGTCTCCGGATGTCGCTGAATTCCAACTCCCAGTTTCCCCCCACCCCTTCTTTAGAAGTTCAAATGTCAATCTAAGTCTGCTTGCATGAAATAAAACTAACAGCAATTCCTCTGCTCATTTTTAGAGTTGTTGATGATGAAATTGAAGCCAATATTGAAGAGGTATGCTGCCTAATATGAAAACTTGTTTTTGCTGACGGCAAAGTGCTACAGGCAAAAGAGAGAACGTGCGCTTGCTTTCCAAGGTTGCTGGGGGCGTTTTCTGAGCGATTGTAGAAGATGCACAAAGCTATTAGGAGTGATTATGCCATCATTCACCTATTGACTCATAGAAGACAGTTGTTGCTGTTGAGGGCCCTGAATTTTGGAGCTTCCAAACTTACATAGAAACCCAGGTCTACAAGGTTGCCTGTTGGGGCAGGGTCTGATTTTGGATAGAACAGCAGAGCTGGCAGAAAGGGTTAATCCTGCCTACACAGAGAGATACACACTGTGTTGCCAGTCCTGATTCACAGGTTTAATGTACCAACGGCTTTGGTCCTCTCCCTCCATTATTGAGGCTGTCTGTATATTTTATCACAATTACGGCTTCATTCTTATACTTTTATTTTTCAGTATTGAGGTTAAAATGTTAACCACATCTTTTTAAAAAAACAAAAACCATACTGGAACATTGCCCTCTATGCACACATTTCTGACATTGGATTTGATAGGCTTTTCTGTACTTCATTGCAAATAGTAAAATGGGTTTCTTATCTTGAACAGTTTGTCATCTTTAACGCTGCGGTATGAAAAAAAGCAACCTGAGATTCACTGGAGGGTTTATGCATTATTCAATCTGAACAGAATTCGAACCAGTCATTGAGAGTGAAAATTAAATTTTAATTCGTTGCCCTAGCAAAAGGATATGTGTATATATACACATATCTATGTATATATTTAATATAGCCCTAGAAGAGGAATCTGTTTGCTGAAATATTTGACGGTTACTGGGTCAGAGACCTCTGCTGATGTTTTCCCTGTCATTCATTTTTCTAGAAAGAACTCACAGAAGATGAAATTGAACCCAGTTTTAAGAAACTATTTAGGCAATTAGCTGGAGAGGTGAGTAGCTTAGTTTTCCATCAGGTCGGGGGCCCGTGGCTCTTTACAAAATGCACTGTCTCCAAGAGCCAGAATTTGAAAATGCAGAACTAGATCTGGGAAAACATGCTGATTTACAGTGATAGTAGAGGTGATCATTTAAAGTAAGCCATTTTGCTTGTTCCTTCCGTGCCCATAGGATGCTGAGATCTCCGCCTTTGAATTGTGCAACATTCTGAAAAAAGTCATGGCAAAACGTAAGTTCTTCTCTCACAAACTCCTGTTTCTCTATCCCTCACTAGCAACATTTTAGGATTGCTTTGCCCTGCTGCCTGTGAACATCCACAGTTCCCCACGAAATCAAATGTGAATGCTGAAAACAGAAAGAGTACATTGTTTGTGTGTAATAAGTGTGTTGTTTTTCTTCGCAGGCCAAGATATTAAATCAGATGGCTTCAGCATTGAAACATGCAAAATAATGGTTGATCTATTAGACGTATCCTTCTTCCAAATCTACATGCTTTTTGCTTACAGGGCCAACATAATAGGGGAAGGATTGGTTTTGGGTTTTTTAAGACCTAACTGTGACATACTTTGTCAACATTCCCTTTGATGAAACACCTTGTTGTTATGAGATACATGCTCCCACCCACCTAAGGGAGACAATCAGAATCTGATTCATTCACAACTGCAGCATTTTAGCAGATATCTAATATCTGAAGGGGCTTTATATGGATCAGTGCTGGGACACGAGTTTTGTATGCAGGCAATTTAAGGATTTTATCTGGCCTCCACTTGTACCTGAGTTAACATCATACCTCCAGCTGATACCTTGAAGGTGCACTGCTGGTCAGAAGAGACAATACTGACCTAGGTGTAGCGTTGATATGAAGTAGCCCGTATACATAGTGTCATAATCAGTTAATAATTTATATACTGCTACATGCCAAAATAGGTTCTTTCTTTCTAAATGTATATGTATATATAGCAGAAGATATAGGTAAAGGTAAAGGGACCCCTGACCATTAGGTCCAGTCGTGACCAACTCTGGGGTTGCGGCACTCATCTCGCTTTATTGGCCGAGGGAGCCGGCGTACAGCTTCCGGGTCGTGTGGCCAGCATGACTAAGCCGCTTCTGGCTAACCAGAGCAGCGCATGGAAATGCCGTTTACCTTCCCGCCGGAGCGGTACCTATTTATCTACTTGCACTTTGATGTGCTTTCGAACTGCTAGGTTGGCAGGAGCAGGGACTGAGCAACGGGAGCTCACCCCGTTGTGGGGATTCAAACCGCCGACCTTCTGATCAGCAAGCCCTAGGCTCTGTGGTTTAACCCACAGTGCCACCCACGTCCCCAGCACAAGATATACAAACTGTTAAAATATAAATATCCATATACACAATAAGACAGTGCTGTTAAAACAATACAGTGATAAAAGCAAGAGACTCGGGTTGAGAAATCACAGGGATGTCCCTCTGTCAAAGGCAGGATGCCAATACAGAAGGGCCTCTTAGATTTCAACAAGGAATGTGTTCCATGCCACTGGTACTGCTAGTGAAAAAGCCCACCTCCATATCACCATAAGCCAATAATCATTATACCATGGCAAGAGTTCTATTTGTTGAACTCAATGTCCTCGCTGGTCTTTTGGGTAACCTGGGCCCAGAGTAGCTTAGGGCTAGAATGCCTTAAAACTGGCTCAGTAACTAATAAGCAGCCAGTACAGGTCCCTCAGTACTGGTGTGATATGTACCAACTAAGGGGCACTACTGTGCCCATGGGCATTCTGCTCCAGCTGCAGCCTCTGAACCATCTATAAGGGAAGCCCCACACAGAGCACATTGAAGTATTTTATAAGCAAGAGGTAACCACATGTGAGTCACAGTGGCAAAGCTATCCTTGTCCGGAAAAGGGCACCGTTGACTCACCAGCTGAAGCCGATCATAAACACTCTTTGCCATGGAGGCAACCTGGGGGTATTCACAATACGCCTCATAAACTGGTAGGTGTCAGCAAATTTGGACAGAAATTTGGAGTTCTAATCAAGTTTTGATGCTGGTTGCTTTTTAAACATGCAAAATACATCAGGGAGTTTACCAGTACATAGGAAAAATAATCTAGAATGGGACTGGCATCGTTCTCTACCCTGATTTTCAAAAATAACCACTTGCCGAAATATACCCCATTTTGAAAAAAGAAAAAGTAATTAGGTTTGCTTTGTGAAATCGAAATATCCCTAACAAAAAACAGACTGATGGCAGCGGTAAGCTGGGACTGAAGGAATTTAATGTACTTTGGACAAAGATTCAGAAATACCAGGTAAGTAGACATCTTTAAATGTAGAAGAGTGGGAGACTTCTGTTACCTAAAACATACTTTGGCATCTAAGACTGGAAGTGTGTTAACCTTCCTGGGACCTTAGCACATATCTTCTCACAGATATGTATGAACAGTGGCCTTGTAGTGGTTACTGCGATCAGGGTGTATAAATGCACCATTAGCAGTAGCAGTGCTCAGTTGTGACACTATTATTAGGTCAAGTTTATGGAGCCCAAGAGTAACTTTAAGTAAGACAGGCATAGCTCTTTAAATTCATCCCAGAAAAAACCCCACAAAAATGAGAGTAGATTAAAGCAATGGAAGGAGCATTTTATGGCATCATTGCGAAGCACAGAGATTGTTTTGTAGAAAGATTGCTCTGCTTTGAAGTGCTGTCAGGCCTCTAACTCTGGGTTTTGTGTTCTGCAGAAAATTTATAGGGACATGGATGTCGATCGCTCTGGAACCATGAACTCCTATGAGATGCGGAAAGCCTTAGAAGCAGCAGGTACCTCTTATACAGTTACAGTAAAGTTCATAAGTTTATTGCTCTATCCAAAGGCCATAACAAACTTACATTAAGCAATAGTACAGTGGTGCCCCGCAATACGAATGCCTCGCAAGACGAATGCCTCGCAAGACGAAAAACTCACTAAACGAAAGGGTTTTCCGTTTTTTGAGTCGTTCCGCAAGACGAATTTCCCTATGGGCTTGCTTCGCAAGACAAAACGTCTTGCGAGTTCTTGCGAGTTTGTTTCCTTTTTCTTAAAGCCGCTAAGCCGTTAATAGCCGTGCTTCGCAAGACGAAAAAACCGCAAGACGAAGAGACTCGCGGAACGGATTAATTTCGTCTTGCGAGGCACCACTGTATGACTAAGATAATACAAAACGTGTAACCGTTGCCAAGTTCTGAGAATTGAAACGGTTTCCCTTGCGCATCTCTGACAGCTCGATTTTGCCCTTTTAAAATCCAGTTTGCCAACATCCTTGATGTAAGAGGGGGAAGTTAGCAGAGATTCCAACAAACTCAAATCCAGCTTGAGTTCAGATTAAAGCTCTGAATCACCAATCATCTAATTTCTTTTTTCTTGCAATCTGGGCAAGGGACACTCTGTGTGTGTGCTAAAAAGCTATTATTGTCACATGAAAGAAACCAAACCATTTCTGCTGAAGTGTGCCTGCTTGCTTGTGTGTATAA
This sequence comes from Podarcis muralis, assembly GCF_964188315.1. Taxonomy (NCBI): domain Eukaryota; kingdom Metazoa; phylum Chordata; class Lepidosauria; order Squamata; family Lacertidae; genus Podarcis; species Podarcis muralis. Next base: position 30,778,992 of record NC_135657.1, read on the forward strand.
GAGGCAGGCTAACAAATCATGAGTCATGTTTTCCTTCTTGTACAGTCATCTTAAACAAAGGCAGCTTGGGCTTTATAGGCTTATTGACAGAAAATTTGCCTTATGCAGGGAGCAGCCACACGTTTCTGCTCATCATCCTGGAGACAGCATAGCCAATTTAAAAAACAACAACAACCAGCTAAGATATGTGGCTTCCAGTGCACAAACCTTATGTTTGTTTGATCAGGGTTTTCTAAAATACAAAATGGTTGGCAACCCCTACCATGTGTTTGGTCACACGACCCGAGAATGCACCTGTGCCAATGAGATTCTGCTTCCTTGCGCTGCAGGTTTTAAGCTGGATTGCCAATTGCACCAAGTCATCGTGGCTCGTTTTGCTGATGAGCAGCTGATAATCGATTTCGACAATTTCGTTCGATGCCTGATTCGACTGGAAACCTTGTTCAGTGAGTATCTCACAGCCGCAGCATCCCATTTATATTACGATTTCCATGCTAAAACCATGTTATGGATTAAAAAAAAACACCTTACTGTATTTCCAGAGGTTTTTTTGGGGGGGGTGTTTGTCCTGTGTTTCTACACAGCAAGTTCCTGTGGTTTCTTCTTCCTTCGCTGTAGTCTATTCACTTTGAGCTTGTGGACCGTTCTATCTTTAAATATCTGTATAGTGCTGTACGTGTTTAATCTATGCCTGATGGCATAATGCTTCTTACGGGTGCAGTAAGGTTTTTGTACGTTACATACAGCAGCACACATCAGGTTGGCTGCAATTTCATGCAGTACAGAGTCCGTGTCAAGCAGCTTAGCCATTTTTTCCACAGTCCTAGTGCAAGATTGAGCTCTTCCCATATCAACTTATACATGCAGGTTGAAGGTGTAGTTCAAATACCATTGGCAAAGCAGTGGCTGCCAAAACAAATCAAAACAACTCGCCTCACCTGTGCTGACAGCTCTATGATGCTGTTGTGATGTCTGCCATTACAACACTCCCCTGCAGGAAAAGCTAAATTAGTCACCTTCTGAATGTATTTTTGGCAGCACACAAGGCACTTATTTTCTTCCGTTTATGAGTCACTTCCTATGAAACATCTCAAAGTGATTTAACAAAAACATTAGCAATGAAAAATATATATAGAATAAATACTTGTCCAACACGGCTTCAGTAATGACAGATTATATGGGCCCACATGGGAGAAGGCCATACTGCAGCTTCTTCCAGCCACATGGCTGACTTTTGGGAGGGGGGTTGTTGGCATGGAAAGAAGTAGGTCTTCTTCCACATAGCCAAATTATGCCACCAGTTGTTTGCTGTAGTGCAGAGGCACAAGCAGGAAGGGAGGTACCATCATTACCCTTCTCACTGCAGGGAAGCCAGATGAATGGACTGCCCAAACAATTAAGGTCTGAGAAGGAGTTCAAGATGAAATATTCCATATGCCAATGGTAGGAACGAGAAAAGCAAAAAAAAAATCAAATCCTCCACTAAAAACCACATAGCTCTTCATTTTAAAAATTTTTGCAAAGCTATAGTAGTCAGCCTTCAAGTATATACAGTGGTACCTCAGGTTAAGTACCTAATTCGTTTCGGAGGTGCGTACTTAACCTGAAACTGTTCTTAACCTGAAGCACCACTTTAGCTAATGGGGTCTCCTGCTGCTGCCGCACCACTGGAGCACGATTTCTGTTCCCACCCTGATGCAAAGTTCTTAACCCGAGGTACTATTTCTGGGTTAGCAGAGTCTGTAACCTGAAGCGTATGTAACCTGAAGCGTATGTAACCCGATGTACCACTGTATTGTGATCCTCTGACAATGAATGCCTTTTAGTATGAAATAATTTAAGTCTTTTTGATGATGATGATGATGATGATGATGATGAACTTGCAGCTCTCACCCTTATTTCTCATGCTGAAACCTTTCACTGCTGCTTTGTCTTTTCCGAGAAGCCTCCACTTTGTTATTAATACTCTGCTCTTCTTTCTCTCTCCTCTCTATGCAGAGATATTTAAGAAACTGGATACTGAGAAAACAGGAACGATACAGATGAATCTTGTCACTGTAAGTTATTCCTCCTATCAAGATCCAAAAGCACAATTCTAGCAGAGGCTGGAGTCACTTCAGAGGAAGAACTACAAAGCTTTTGTTTGTAATTTGCAATCTAGATATGTACAGTATTTGGCATACAGGCTAGACACTAGATACTTTTTATTTCTTTTTTACCAAATTTCCAGGAACATCCAGCAGAGAGGAACACATTTTCACCCCAGAGCTAATGATCACTTCGAAAGAAAGTGATGTTTGTGTTCTCAAAAGCACAGGGCAGTAGATTTTGCACAAGGTTAAGATTTTCCTGCAACTATTGAACTGCTAGTTCAATATAGTCAGGGGCATGCACAATCACCAATGAGCCTTGGGCCAGGGTACACACTCCTTCAACCTCGTTTTGCATACAGAACACGCTTGCAGGTTTGAAGTGATGTATGAAGCACTAACACACCATCACCCTTGGTCAGATTTATGTAGAATAAGTACACTGGTGAAATTTGTGTACTGCTGCTTTAGATGTACTTCCTCCTGAAACATATAATGTGGCAGATGAAAAATGGTGCCCCTGCATCTCTGAAAACAAAAGCACGTGAACTGGCTTTTACAATCGCTACCTGTTTGTACTTCTGCAGGGGAAAAACAAAGGGAAAAACAATCCGGGACTTCAGCCGACTCACACAGGCAGAAACAGCAGTAGATAGCTTACATGCAAACGTTCTCCATCTTGCGTTTTCCCTTTGATCATATGGAAGCAGCATGTGAATATACATGGACCAGATGCTGCCTCAGATGCTGTGAACATACATGGAGCTGCCTCAGCCAAATTTAATGCTTCCTCTGTATCAGAACAAGCAACCTAATGGCAGAAGTCCACTCATATGGTGGCAGATTTGCAGCTCATTTATTAATCATATTAGGGGTGCAGTAGTACATTTCCTACTCCTGATATATTTTTCATTATCCACTATATCTGGGAGCAGGCTAACAATTCCAGAACAGTGTGTGAACTGAGCAACGTGTAGACTTTTGGCAGGATACCACCACAGCCAGTGGTGTTATCACAGCCATCTGATATATTGTAAAGTTAGCAGTCCTCATTACATAGGAATAAAACACCAAGAGGGATTAGTGCTCATTCTTTTCTTGTCCTTATTCTCAGAAGCTAAGCTGCCAACAACTTCTTCTATAGAGTGAATTTCACTTCCTCTTTTAGCCTCAAGTGCTTTTTTGCGGATAGATAACTTCCTTTTACGAAACACATATACTAAATTTGGTCTAGCTTCATGGAATATATTCCAAGGGGGCAGAGGGACACCTGTTTGTAACATGTTTTTCTTTCTGTCCCATAGTGGGTGTGTTTTACTATCATATGAAGAAGCCATGAGCCTCAGCTGAAGATTCTCCTAGGAACGTGAACATCAATCTAAGACCAAAATGGAGCGTTAAAAGAAAAAAGCTATTGCATATCTTATATTTATGAATGAAGCTGCTAAGCAAGAGAAGAATACTGAAAAAGCAAAATGAGCACACCGTGGAAGTTACTCACCTTGGTAGCTTCTGTATACAAGCTTTAACTTTTTATGTAATTCTATTTTATTTGCTTGAGCTAATTTGCTTAAGTTTGCTAATTTCAAGAAGTTTTAAATGAAAGCCGATGAGTAGTGGTCTTCTTTTAAATGGCAACATGGAGCATATGTCATTCAACCTACAATTATTCAGAATTATAAGAACCTAAACATCTGAAGATGCATCCACAAGATGCTGAGCAATAAACTTACACCATCAACTTCACTTTCCAACCCAAGTACACTATTTAAGAATGCTACTTGAACTAATCAACTGAAATCAATTTCACACCAAATATTGCATGCATTGTACCAACCTTTAGTTTTCACCAGATGATATTTAAATCCCAGACTTTTTTAAAAAAGAAAATGTGGAATGATGGTTCTTAAGTGAAATAACAATATTCTTGGTTTGATCAGCAAGACATCTTCATAACTTTAATGAAATCAAGAAGTCTGCACTTGGATCATCATGAGCAAATTTACTACCAGTTGGATCCATATCAGCAGCCATTCAGAAACTACGGCACCAGAAAATCATAATAATAAAATGTATGCTTCACTTATGCATGCTACAACTAAATTAACTATTGACTTAAATATGCTTACATTCCCCTAATACATGGGATTTTTAAAAGGTAATTATAAAGTCCGCTAGCAACATTTCAACTGCTGAGAATTGTGTAAATTCCTTAGGATTACATAGCATCAAGGTGTCTACTGTAATGCGTAGACAGTGATAAATCAGCCATTTCTGAAAAGTATGGTGCATGATATTTTCAAGATTTGATAGCGTTCTTACAAATGCTAGAAGGTTCGCACATCACATACCAAGGCAAAGGCCATATCCAAGGTATGGATTTACAGAGGGCAGCTGACCTGTTAAATTTGCTGTTAATCCAATGTGTTGTTCCGCTATCAAAATTGTTAACACACCACAATCAGTTTTGAAAAGACATGCAAGAATGTGTTTGGTTTTCCAATTTGTAAATCAAATAATTTCAAAAGTAATTTGTGCTCCAGAAGAGAAACTCACTTTAAAAATGCAATGTACACGCACAGCAGATCTCTCCTCAATCTGCAGACATGCCAAGATTTAAGCAGAAGAAGCAGGAAGGAAACTTTCTGGATAATATCACATGACTAGGAAGCCTTCCAAAAACCTGGTTTCTTTTATTGGCTAATTAACAGCACTTTTGAACACCAAGAAGAAATAGAAGTTTGCTAAACAAGACTGAGGAGTCAGCACAATACCCTCACAGCCTATATAACACCGTAGTGAAAAGCTATCAAGAGGCCATCAATATTGTAGTTATCTAGTCCTGAAGCTTGGAAGATCATCATTCAAGCAGGCAGGTTATTGCCAATACAAGTAAACAATTTTGATACAAGGGGTTTTCTTTGTAAACATATAAAAAAATCTCAATGCTAGCAATGTAAACTAATCAATTTGGGATAAACCGACATGGCTTAGATATGAGGCGTGGTGCAATTTATAGAAATTGCAGGTCAGAGAGAACATCTTCCAAACCTAATAACCACAGAATGCTGACTGTATAAAGGAGTCATGAACTGTAGTCTCTCTTTCATGTGCCCCTGTCAGCACATGGAGGGCAGCTCAATGACAGAAGCCTTGTGAAGCCGAGTTAAAAGCTGACACCAGACAAATTGGTATTTCTGAAGCAAAAATTTAATCACAGTTAAGAATAAAAAGTTATAACAAAATTTGTGAGATGTAGAGTACACGGGTTTTCTATATCGAACGCCCAAGTTACAAAACACAGACAAGATTTATTTTAAAAAACACTATAGAAACTACATTACTTGCAGTATAACACATTTCAAATACTTTGGAAATCCTAAAATGCTACTGCCCTTTAAAGTTATTGCTCAAAACTGAATTTAGGTTCCTTATTTATTAAGATGCATTATGTCATTTTCACACCATTAACTCGGCTACTAAAATACATTCCGTAAGCAGAATGTTCATTATTTGTTTCTGTACGAAAAGCTTGGTTAACTTGCACTGGGCCCTTTTTTAGAGAAGGGAACCAGAGGAGCAAGAGAACAACTGTCTAGATGAGCAATGATTGGTTCTTGCTGGTATATTAGCATTAGGGGGGGGGGGGGAGCCACCTGCAGAGGCAAAAAGGGCAGTGACTGACCAATAGGGCTTTGTTTCCCTAAATGGAGCTAAATCCATTTGCTTGAAAGTCACATTCCAGATTGGGGAATGTCTCCCGCCACTTGTGAATGCGCTCTATCCTTCATCTGTTTTCAAAGCACACTCAGTATTGCTTTCATATCACACTGTAAATAGAAATGTCTCCCGAGATTGGCGCAAACCCACAAAGAATGCATTCTCTTCCGTAAGAAGGATAAACTCGTCCTGCGGCTGGTACTTCATAAAATCGGTTCAGAATGTTTTCACGCCAAGCTTCTTTGCCTTGGCTTAATCCTTGGGTAGAGCTGGGGAGGGAGAAAGAGAATAAAATAAGCAATTCAAGGTACATAAGACATGCTTAATAAATCCTGGATACAGGTGACTCTCAACTTATGCTGGGGTTACATTCCAGGGATAGCACATAAAGCCAACATCACATAGAGTCAAAACACATGGAGCTCAATGGTGGGTGGGACTGCCAAAGTCTCTTCCCCCGCAAACGCTTCCCAACCCCTTTTTATTTCTCATTGCCACGCACATAAAGCTGAATGCATACAAGTTAAATGCACGTTAACTCGTGAGTTACCTGTATAAAAAGGAATAGATCAGCAGGATCTGTGCCTATTTTACTGTGCAATTTATATTTTGTAAGAACACATACGTTGCCATAGCAATTCCTACTGAAGCCGACAAAACTGATCTACCAATTCACTTTTTTTAAATTGCTGCCAACTCCAGGGAACCTTCACATTCTACAGGTCTGCATCAATTGCTAGCCGCAGCCAAGCGGGTATGAATGGCAGAAGCAATGCTTCAGATCAGGGTGGTCCAACACACAACTCAAGGGCTGCATGCAGCCCGTGAGGCCTTTTTGGGCGGCCCTTGGCAACTGTGTCTACATCTTAGGCCTGCTACCGCTGGACCACCTTCTTTAGTGGCAGAGGGAAGAGAAGGGAGAAGCTGGGCTTGGCAGCGCTCCTGGCTATTTATATTCCTCCACAGGAGGAGGGAGAGGGAAATCCTCTTTGCTGCAGGGCTGCATACCCAAAAAGTTGCTGTACAGTGGTGCCTCGCAAGACGAAAAGAATCCGTTCCGCGATTCTTTTCGTCTAGCGGTTTTTTCGTCTTGCGAAGCAACCCCATTAGCGGCTAAGCGGATTAGCGCTATTAGCGGTTTAGCGGCTATTAAAGGCTTAGCGGCTTGGCTGCTAAAAGGCTATTAGCGGCTTAGAAAAAGGGGGGGAAGCGGGGGGGAAATGGCGAGACTCACAAGACGTTTTCGTCTTGCAAAGCAAGCCCATAGGGAAATTCGTCTTGCGAAGCGCATCGCAAACGGAAAACCCTTTCGTCTAGCGGGTTTTCCGTCTTGCGAGGCATTCGTCTTGCGGGGCACCACTGTACTGACTTTTGAAACTGCTCTGAATGGAACAGGGTGGCAGGTACAAGGCGAGGCAACATGCAGTCTCTCACGGCCACCTTGGTCTTTGCCCACTTTCTTATTCCTTGCAGCGAAGTGGGTATTAATTTGCCATGTGCCATGCCTTGATCTGACCAGCCTCTTTACGTAGCAGGGCTTGCCCTTCCCTTAGAAAAATTCTTTATTAAACCACCTCAAGGCAAGAGGTGCTCTGCTAGTGGGAAACTGCATACCCTTTTCTTGCTTATGCACTCCTCTTCTTCTTGACCCTGTGCTCTGGGCAGAGATTTGCCTTCTTGTACTCTGCAAAGCACTCTGAGTACTGATGATGCAATAAATAGTTTATACAGTGGTACCTCGGGTTACATACGCTTCAGGTTACAGACTCCGCTAACCCAGAAATATTACCTCGGGTTAAGAACTTTGCTTCAGGATGAGAACAGAAATCGTGCTCTAGCAGCGCGGTGGCAGCAGGAGGCCCCATTAGCTAAAGTGGTGCTTCAGGTTAAGAACAGTTTCAGGTTAAGAACGGACCTCCGGAACGAATTAAGTACTTAACCCGAGCTACCACTGTACATCAAGTTCTCTTGCACACAGTCCCTTTTATTTCATTTGGACCACCTTGGAGCCATTTGATCCAAGTGGGGTAAAACAGTCTGTGCAAACAACAATGAACAATATCCAAATAACGTGTCCCATCAGCACAAGGATTTAAATTTGCACAGCCAAATTTCCCACAGGCATGCCGCCACAAATCTGCTCTGGGCGGTTGGAGAAACCCCTAAAACAGAGGGGAAGGGTACATTGCAGAAGCGCAAATCCTTGTGCTGACAGGATGTGTAAGTTAGATACTGTCCAAAATTGGCTGCTTACCCCCCCGTTTTGGTCCTTGGTACATGGGACAGACTCCGTGAACACACTCAGAAGTGCACAATTTTGGGTTGCCTTAGGAGCTAAGCACTTCATCTGCAGAGAATCTGGGAGTCTGGAGTATGTTTTTGCCTTGTGGCGGGTTTTTGTAAAAGGTGAAAGCTGATGTCTTTGACAGAAGCCCAAAGGGAAATTTTAAGAAACCACATCTCCTTTGCTTCCCCCATATTCTCCATGCAGAAAACGTTTCTTCCTCAGGAGCTGAGGTCTGCTGAAACCACAGGAGAAACGCCACAGGCAAAACCAATTAGCTGCAATTACCTTTTGCCCTCCATTTGCAGAGAAGGGCATTTCCAGGCATGTCTATTAAGTTGCTCTGATTGTAGGGCACACTTACCTGGACTCCGGAAATACGTATCATCATCAAATGGGAAAGTAGTTATGAGAAAGCCCAAGAAGATACAATAAAACTGCTACCCTCCTGTTGGCTAAGTATCTTGAAGTGAATGTCACTCAACATCTCAAGAATATCAATCATTTCATGGAAATGGCTAGAGCATTACACTAAGAATGCTCAACAGTGAGTGGAAGCACTAAAGCAAAGCTGACATTCAAATACCAAACTAGTTTAATATCTTGGAGCTCTACGGCAGGAACCAAAATGTTACATGGTTGGGCTGGGAGTAGCAAATGTACAGTGATCTCAGACCAAAATCCCACACCTTAATGCTGTGATGGACAAGTAGCTTGGCTGGCAAGCCCTCTAAGGGCAGATCATGTGCTAACTGTAAGACCCGCAAACTTAGCGGCAGTGCGCTTTTTAAAAAAACCTCACGAGTGGTGCAGCCTGGCACTTCCACTTATCTGCAGAGATCTTAAAACAAAGTGTTTTGAGACTTTTAGCCCTGGACAATCATTCTAGAAGCATAAACTGATACAACAGCAAGAGACTCATTTGCAGGCCACTTTCAGCCAATACACCAACAGCTGTCAACCACTGCTTTAGTAGTGCATTAAAATGGGCATAACCCATTTCTAATTTTAAAACTTGTTTGTTTTTTTACAGGGGTTCCTTGTGCTTTACTTTGTTTTGGTCTATTGCTATAGCACAGAAAACAGCAGTGCTACTATGCAGAGATGTATTAACAGGAGGGCAAACTGGGCAGCTCCCCAGGGCAGCCAATGGGGACAGGCAGCAACAAGCGTTCTGAGGCACTGTGGGGATTAGTAGCCTCCTTTCAGATGGTGCAAGAGGACTTTTGCTTCTTGCTGGCACAGAAAAGGGAATAAATCTGTATGAGGAGAAGGTGGTGATGGTGAACAGAATCCCCATCCGATTGGCTGGTTGGCAGTGCTTTTCTGGCCAATGAGCATGCAATAGGGCTCCAGAATGGGCAGGTTGACATGCGAGTTTGAGTCTCCTTGCCATGTTTGGTTTATTTTACTTTGAGTCACCCCACTGCCACTATTAGGATAGATAGATTCTAAGGTGGTAGGATCTCCTTCCTTGCCCTGAACCAGGGAGAGCAAAAGGCTGCAACCAGCAGTGCAGGGATGGCTGGTAGACTGGCTTGGATGTGAGCGAGATGCCTGGGCAGCAGCTACTGAAGAGACAGCCACAGAATCAGGAGGCAGCAAACCTTCTCTCACCTGAGCCTTCTCCCTCACCTGTCTTGGCATGGAGAAAAATGGTGGGAGCAGCAGGTCTCTTCTGCCCAGGGGCAACCCTGCTATAAATACACCCCTACTTCAATGGCCTTCATCCAGCTGCCATAATTCATTATTACGGCACTTTATGGAGTGTTTGCTTCCCTAATCTAGCAATAACCTCAAAAAAAACAGTATTACAGGATAATTTCTAACTCTTGATGTGACAGTCAATGATAAAAGTAGCAGATCACTGTCCGATGTGAAAAGGGCATACTGAATTATTAAATTATCAATCAGTAATGAGGCAAAAGGGAGGACTATGGGTTGGAAAAACAAGAATGTCAAAATATTTTATAAAAATACTAACATGTTATCTGCACAATATTAGAAAGAGTTGTTTGAAGGGGGGGAAATAGTGTTTGAAGACTGTTCTCAAGAGTTCTAAAGATACGTTTGGTGAAAGTCATTTTAAGCACAGATAAGCACCAGCAGAGCAATATTTCTGACAAATACAAGGATGAGAAGAGATTCAGTTTATAAAGCTGATTTTGAAAGAACAAGGATTCCAATCCTTCAAAGCTGGCTTTTGAAAATGTTCAGGTTTGTGAACACATGAATTATCTGTTTTGAGGATGTAGCACCGCCAGGAATCAAATATCAATCAGCTGAAACCAAGACAAGTTAAGACCCTACCAGCACTGACGGATTATCTGCCAGACCAGAGATACTAGACATGTATAAAAAGATTAACAAAGAGAGGGCTTAGAAATAAAGTGATGCCAAAGTCCATCTGCTACTGTTTTACTGTATTGTGGAGGCACAGAATGATATAAATTGAAAATATAGTCCAGAGAGATTTGCCACATTGCTGCAAGGACAGCAAATTGAAGAAAAGAAAAGAAAGAAAAGGGAAGAAAAGAAAAGAACTCAAAACACAGTTCTCCCTGTAAAGAATGGCTTGTAACTTGTTATGAAACTTTTACTTGTCCTCAAAATGATTTTAAAAAACAAAACAAAAGCCCGTATAAACACACAAGCAAAACTCTCCTCAATATGCAAGCATGCCAAGATTTAAGGAGAAGAAGCAGGAAGGAAACTTTCTAGGTAAGGTCACATGACTAGGAAGCCTTCCAAAAGCCCTGTTTCTTTTACGGGCAAATTACAGAACACTTTGCACCACAAGAAGAAATAGACATTTGCTCAAAAAGATTGAGAAGTATACCCTCAGCCTATAACACCCTAGTGAAAAGATATCAAGAGTCCATCAATACTGAAGTCCTGAAGCTTGGAAGATCATAATTCAAGTGTGTTGCTGCCATTATGGGATACATCCTAACCTACTTCACAGGGTTATTATGTGGATACAAACAGAGGCAGACAAGTTATAAAGCCAAATGGTGCAAGTAATGGTTACAAAGGCTTTGCAATGGTTCTGATGCTACTGTTTACTTACCCCAAGTAAATTACGTGGCACATATCCTTCTTTGTCGTTTAGCTGTGCCCACCACCACTCTATTTCTTCTTCATCTTCCCGGCGAAGAACCATCATGCAGTCTCCTCCTTTCATGGACAGTTCGTCATCGTTCTGAGCTTCATAATCCCAGAGAGCATACACCACTCCTTTGTTCATTATTCCCATTTTCTCTTGCACTCCTGCAATGGAGAAGAGAGTACTAAGCAACTGATTCATAACAAAATGTTTCTTCATTGTAATACTCCAATATGGGAACTGCAGTTTGCTGTGGTCTTTCCATTAACTGTAAACAGAGGTAAGACCATTCTAATCTTTGTGCTAGTTGTAAACCTAATAGAGCTTTTCCAAAAGGCTGCAGGGAGTTCCCAACCAATTAATGGAGCAATACACAAACTAGAAAGAAACACAAAGTGCGGAGGGGGAAAAAAATCTCCTATCTGGAAAGCATGTGAAAAGACTTTCTAAAACAGCAACAATTAGCACACCATCTGTGTTGCTATTGCTTCTACAAAGTAAAAAATTGTGTCCAAAAACTGCCCAAAGAAAGAGTAGTAACCTTAAAAAAATAAAGGTGAGAACAATAATTGTTGTCCATGGAGAAGTTATGAGAAAACAATAGAGGAACAAATAATGTCTTTCTTTCTTTTTTAACCAACTAATGTTATATTTGGTAAACTACATTACTAGAGGCCAGGGACTTGACATGCTTGATCAATCCAGAAATCAGAACAGAAGCAATCCTTATTCTTTGGCTTCTAAACCCATGGAGGAAAACCACATAAAAGCAATTCCAGATTGGTGGGAATCTGGAGAAAGGACTTTTCTGTTGTGATGTCCACTATTATGGAACGCTCTCCATAAGAAAAAAGAAAAAAAGCCATGCACCTACTTTGGAGTGCTTTCACCAACAGTTGGAAGACCCCTCTGTTTATCTTGACCTTCCCTAAGCCAGTGAACTCCACAGCTGAGTGGGGATTTGAACCCTGGTTTCCGCGGTTCTAATCCAACAGTCTTAACCAGAACACCACACTAGTACATACCATAAAGAAACTGGGAGCACTGTGTGTAGCCTTCTTCCATTTCTTCACACTTGTCTGCCGCAGTCTGCAGGTCACTGTAGGTTGTGGCAAAAACAGCAGCACCCGATTCCACTAAGAATTTGCACACTTGGACGTTATTGCAAGATGCAGCACAGTGCAGGGGCGTCCTGGGGATTGCAAGGAGGAAGCAAAAGTGACAGAATGTTCTGACTGCCTTCGACTATTAAAATGTGAAAAAAAGGGAAATTAAAGCTTGGTGGTGGGGGAGGAATTCCTGATTCTTAGGACAGCTCAGCGTTATGCATGCAGAGGCTCTCCAGGGCTTCAAACATGGCTCTCTCTTTCGCTCAGCCCTACCTGGAGATGCCAGGATTGAGCCTCGAACCTTCCGCACACAAAGCAGATGCTCTACTAATGAGCTTCATCACTTCCTCTTACCAACAACTACTTCAAGTGTCCAAAATGGGCACCCATTTTCATGCATTCATTCTACAATATCCAATTTCAGCTTGAAGAGACACGCTTTTGCCATCTATAATCCCAAACATCCCTTCACTCAGCTGCCAATATGACTGACAGTACAGGAAGTGTCTTGTTTGAGACCAGTGTTTCCCCAACCTTGGGTCTCCAGCTGTTTTTGGACTACAACTCCCATCAGCCCTTGCTAGCAAGACCAGCACTCAGGGATGATGGGAATTGCAGTCTGAAAAAACAGCTGGAGACCCAAGGTTGGGGAAACACTGGTTTAGACAGAAGACAAAAGCCTGACCCAGAGCTTTATTTCAGAGCTGTTCAGACCACCAACTATTCTGTTCGACTAGTGCCCACTCCTCCCCTCCAGGAAACAGAACAAAAAACACAAGAAAAGCAGCAATATTAGTGGGATTGTCATATCTGAATGCTAACCTGAACAGCGTAAGAACCGTCAGGTTAGAATGCTCTGTTAAGAAGCCAAAAATTGTCCTTACCATCCATCGCTATCTGCAGCATTTACGTTGACACCAAACTGGACCAGGAATTTCACGATCTCTGTATGGCCAGCACACACAGCATTGTGAAGCGCAGTGATGCCCTCATCATTGGGCAAGCTGGGATCTTCAACCTGTAGAGAGAGAAAAAGAGACACTGGGTGCTAAGTTTAAGATTTCCATTAATCCCAGTGCCTTTTCATACATCCCAGTTTGTTGGTGTAACTCTACTACCACCTGAAAGTGTTCAGATGTGGAGCTCTCCTATACCGTTTCTTGAATGGCTGTAACCAAGAATTCATGCAGCTATGAATGCAGCTTTAGCCCTCAATATGGGGAAACATGGAATTCATACCTCGTAGATGATCCGCTGAACAAGGTCAAATTCTCCTTCAAGAGAGGAATCAAGCAGCAAAGCAAGGGGGTTGAATTTCACTCGCATTCCATGGGCAATCCTCTCTGAGCCAACTTTGCGCAGATTGGTCCTCTTGCCCTGGAGAGGAAAAGACGGCAAAATAGTTTGTAGGGGCTTTTTGCAATGGGGAAAAAAATCCAAAATGATTAAAAACTGATACAATTAGCACAATTCCCTCTCCTTGGGAATCCAAAAGCTTTGATCTACAATAAACAATAGTAGCATTGTGCTGAAAATCTCAATTAGATAAAAAAAACGCCTCAATGGGATAAAAAGAAGTTTGCATACTCCACCCTCAGAAATATTTCCCAAATGTAACCATTGTTACCAGTAAACCATGTCCAAACAGTGCTAGAGTCCCAGACACAAGCGATTTCAAGAAAGGGAGGAGCACAGCAATGTGAACAATAGGGAGTCGCTGCCATAATCATAGAATTGTAGACCTGGAAGGGACCATGAGGGTCATCTAGTCCAACCCCCTGCAAATGAAGGAATCTTTTGCCCAACGTGGGGCTTGAACCCACGACCCTGAGATGAGGAGTCTCATGCTCTACTAACTGATATATCCCACATTACGGCTGGAATGAAGAAAGCAGAAGCAAGGTACAAAGGGTGCCGAGAAGAAGCACAGGGATAAAGATGTGAATACACACATCAGACTAAGCCAAATAAAAAGTTACCGTGTGTGTTTTTCTTTGGCCACAGGCGGTTTCCCATATTCAACAAAGTGTATTTTAGTTTGAAGGGGTGGGGCCAAGAAGAATGACTGTGGTTTGAGGTGGAAAGGGAAGAGTCAAGGGATCCATTTAGACCAAGGGTAGGCAAACTAAGGCCTGGGGGCCGGATCCGGCCCAAATGCCTTCTAAATCCGGCCCGCGGATGGTCCGGGAATCAGCGTGTTTTTACATGAGTAGAATGTGTCCTTTTATTTAAAATGCATCTCTGGGTTATTTGTGGGGCATAGGAATTCGTTCATTCCCCCCCCCCCTCCAAAATATAGTCCAGCCCCCCACAAGGTCTGAGGGACAGTGGACCGGCCCCCTGCTGAAAAAGTTTGCTGACCCCTGATTTAGACCCTGTGCCCATTTGGACCTGGCTGCTTGAAATACAGCTCAGATCCTGCCACGCTATCACAGAACCAAAAAGTTGGAAGGGACTCAGGATTTCTGTTTCCAGTACTTGTTTCGTAACCAGATATCCCCAGCTGGTTGAGAAGCAGCAATAAACACTATTCAGAGGCATATGTAAATTTTATTAAATGTCAGGATAAAAAAGAACCATGTTTATTTTTGTTCAATTCACACCACAGGAGAGAGGAGGGCGACTCTTCTCTTCTTTGCAGAATCTACTTTCTTGCAAAAACTGGTGTGTGTGTGTGTGTGTGTGTGTGTGTGTGTGTGTAAGTACACAATTAATACCAGTCAATACCAACGTTGCTAGACTGGGGTTACTTATTAACATAATGCTGGCACAGCTCAAATAGCAGTTCCAAGGGGCAGTTATATCCAGTCCCAAGATATGCTAGATGATTTAAAGCAGCAGGGCAAAAACTGTGGGAGGAATGAATGTTGAAGCTGGCCCAAAAGTGTGGGAGATGCCAAGTGGGGTAAAAAAGAAGCAAAGACTTGTGTATGAGCACGACACACACAGACAGGATATGTGACAAAGGCACATTGTGTGAAAAGGGTGGGGCAACAGCTGCCAATGAGCACTGCATGTGCCACCTGAATCCATTACAAATCTGACATCAGCGCACAGTGAAAAGGAAGGAAGACGTGACTCACAATGTCATCTTCTCTTCAACTACTCTAGAATCAACAGAATGCCAAACTTTGAAACATCCTAATGGTTAGAATTCCAACAACCCATGCCTCATTTCGCAAGATACTAGTTGCACAGGCAACTAACCCAAAACTGGCACAAAGCAAAACACGTTCTGGGAGTGCATTATTAATGTCCAGTATGTCCAGGCCCTGGTAACAAACTAGCCTAGACTATGAAAACTGTGTAGCAAGGTGGAATTTGGAGATCTTTCCCCTATATTCCAAACTAATGGTCTATGATAGGGGTCAGCAAACTTTTTCAGCAGGGGGCCGGTCCACTGTCCTTCAGACCTTGTGGGGGGCCGGAGTATATGGGGAGGGGGGAGAACGAATTCCTATGCCCCACAAATAACCCAGAGATGCATTTTAAATAAAAGCACACATTCTACTCATGTAAAAACACGCTGATTCCTGGACCGTCCGCGGGCCAGATTTAGAAGGCGATTGGGCCAGATCCAGCCCCCAGGCCTTAGTTTGCCTACCCATGGTCTATAACAAATTTTTGTGCTTCAACCTCCTTGTAACACATGAAGGGACGCCATTAACAAGACTATACCAGAATGAATCTCAAACAGAACATAGTCAAATATTCAGCCAAAGAGACAGAGGTTGCAAAAATAATTGCGGGATGCAGGAGCAAATAAGGTTCTGAGGGAGCAAACTGTCTTGCCATGTGCAAGCTGGCAAGAAAAGGGGCAGGAATGAAGCAGCTCATTTGCATGCTTTCGGGTTCTCGCCTTTATTATTCCTCAGTAGCTTGCATTTCCAACAAGATGATCCAGAAACATCACTGAGGATATCCAATATTATTAACCTAGCACCTGCTTCAAGAGGAGATGCTACATACATAAACTGGCTTCTACCGTGGATGTATTGAAGAATCACAACTAAAACTTGTTCTGTAATAAGAAGAGCAAGTCACTGGACACAGCGAAGCACATCTTTTCCTTACGTCAGTTGGAACAGGGCTTCCACCAAATGAAATTAAAAGATAATGCATCACGGCAGTGTGTGATGGGCAATCATCTGACCTGTGTCACCTTGTCTACAGAGAAGCGCCACAATACCACCTTAGTGTCAAGTGCCTAAAATGACCAAGACGATCTGTATTTACTTACAGGTGGCAAAGAGAACTGCCCCGTGACTTCGGGAGGTTGCATGCTGAACGAGTCCTCTCCCAAACTCTCTGGTTCTCCTGAAGGGTAGGGAGGCGGTGGGTAGGGCGGGTACTCCTCCATGTACATGTCTATGGGCAAGGGAACGTCCAGACTCGGTTCTTCCATTTCAGGCGGAGTGAGGGCGACGTCGTCAGAAATCCCCTCAGGAACGCTCTCTAGGCCCGACGGAGGAAGAGGCCCTGCGTTCTGATCGGCATTTGGCGTTTCTGCCTCTTCTGAAATAGTTGGCTCAGGTGAAGGAGGAACTACCTCTTTGGCCACTTCTGTGCTTAAATAAGGGTTTGGGATTTCTGCTGAGTTTTCAGCGGCAGCTACGGAAGTTTGCTTCGATGGGTAGGATGGGGCAGAGATCGTCTCCATAGCAGCCAGAGTTGTTCTCTGGTACAAGAGCTTTTGAATATTGGGGCCATTAGGGCCCTCTGGCTCAGTAATAGAGCTACGCTTCTTCAGTGGTCTTGGGGCGTTGGATAGCTTCTTCCGAAGGGCTTCCAGATCTGCATCACTTTGATTTCTGTAAGGATTTGACAAGAAAGGCAACAGCTTTGTTGGGCTGAGGGGACGAGGAATACGCTCCGTTTCATTATTTTCACTGGCTGAAGCTGTAGTCTCCATTTCAGGTTCTGGACTGCCTGGCTTGCCTTGAGTAGTTGAATAAATATTCTCAGCCTGCTGCTGTTGATTTGGGGGACCGGCTCCAGCAATAACTGGCTTTCCATACACTGAGGAACAAATCAGAAAAAGGAAGCCGTAAATAGTTTGGCAGCAAGAACAGGGAAATGCAAAACCTACGAGCACAAACATTACACAGGTAAGACTTTTCAACGTGAGACGTATCAACACAAATCTAGCGTGTTTGTATCAAAATTGATAATATGACCAAATTTTTTTTCATATTATAAGTACGATTAAAAGCATGAAGAAGTAGGGGACCAGCAACAAAAATATGGTGCTCTCCCAGCCTAAGCATTGTACTCTGAGGGGTCACTATTTGGTCAGTCCTAAACCTAGCACTGGGCAACAGTGTTCCAATTCTAGCTGGAGTCATGTTAGGCCTAAAGAGAAGCAATGTAACACTATAGAACACTACAGAGTACTATAGAATGCTCTTCGACAGAGAGGCTCAAAAGGCAGGAATCCCTGAATCTGAGCAATACAGTGTAGGAAGGGCAGTTATTTCTCCCCCACTGAGCTGCACGGCAGAGTTCTAGGAGAAACTGGGGTCACTGAGATCTGCACCTGACAGCACACATCTTTCAAACAAAGAAACCACCCCCACTTGAGTATTAAGAGGGAATGACATTTTTTATTTTATATTGTGTAATCAATATGAAATGAAAAGCAACACATCAATACTGATTACTTCATTGTAGCAGAATGAACATATATGAAAGCGCCGTACGTTATAAGTTTAATTTGGACATTTTATTTGTATAGTTATTGGGGAGAGGGAGTAAATCCTTCAGGAAGGAAATGTTATGTTACCACTTTACTAGCTTTCCATATTGATTTTCCCAGGAGTTTAAGCACCACTAACATTGGCCACCTTATGAGAAGAGAAGACTCCCTGGAGAAGACACTGATGCTGGGAAAGATGGAGGGCACAAGGAGAAGGGGGCGACAGAGGACGAGATGGTTGGATAGTGTTTTCGAGGTTACCAGCATGAGTTTGACCAAACTGCGGGAGGTAGTGGAGGACAGAAGTGCCTGGCGTGCTCTGGTCCATGGGGTCACGAAGAGTCGGACACGACTAAACGACTAAACAACAACAACTTGTTCTAGATCTGACCGAAAATACAGTGGTACCTCGGGTTACATACACTTCAGGTTACATACACTTCAGGTTACAGACTCCGCTAACCCAGAAATATTGCTTCAGGTTAAGAACTTTGCTTCAGGGTGGGAACAGAAATCGTGCTCCGGTGGTGCGGCAGCAGCAGGAGGCCCCATTAGCTAAAGTGGTGCTTCAGGTTAAGAACAGTTTCAGGTTAAGTATGGACCTCCGGAACGAATTAAGTACTTAACCCGAGGTACCACTGTATGAGCAAACTGGTGTGACTAGAACAGGTTATTTAAAGACATACTGGCTCTTTGAATTCTCACTAGGGTTCGCACTGACTTCTCACCCTGTTGCCTCCCCCCCCCCCCCCAACACCCCTTTAGAGAATCTAAGTTCCCTCTGTAATGCAGGACATGCTTTGGAAAAGCAAAGTGAAACCAAATGCTCACCACTTGGGAAATGGGGTCCTCTGGTCTGTGCCCTTGTCAGGGCACTCTGCACTGCCTGTTGGAAGTTCTTCCCAGGAGTCTGCTGCTTTGTGTACATGCTATAGATTGAACTTGCGGCAACCGTCTGTGGCTTTCGGAAAGGTGGCGGGGGAGCCTCTTTGGCTGGCTGAGGGGTGAAAGGCCTCACAGCTGCCGCAGGAGGACTCTCTTGCTTGAGAAGAGTCAGGTCCGGATTAGCAGGAAGGCCACTTGGAGACACACAGATCTTTTGCTGGGCCTGCTGAGATGCTGGTGGAGTTAGCTGGGTTGGTGGCTTCTGCTTGTTTCCTGCAGCAGCAATTGTCAGAGGCAGCTTCTGGATATTACCCTCAGGCTTAACATCTGGAGAAGGCAGCTGACCAGCTTGGCCAAAGTAAGGTAAGTTTATCTGTTTCGGTTTGGTGGGAACAGGTGGGGGCACTTTTGCCACATTTTTAGTGCCAGTCTGTAAGAGAAAACAATTGTCAGGAAAATTGAAAATCTATTCTAAGAGTGATGGGGTCAAAGGAGAAGCCAAACTGCTGTAGAACAGCAAATCAAAGACACCCGAGTTTGCATGGGTGGTGCTGTGGTCTAAACCACAGATCCTAGGGCTTGCCGAACAGAAGGTCTCAGCTCCTGCCCACCTAGCAGTTGGATAAATAGGTACAAGTGCAAGTAGATAAATAGGTACCGCTCCGGCGGGAAGGTAAACAGCGTTTCTGTGCGCTGCTCTGGTTCGCCAGAAGTGGCTTGGTCATGCTGGCCACATGACCCGGAAACTGTCTGCAGACAAACGCCAGCTGCCTCAGCCTATAGAGCAAGATGAGTGTGCAACCCCAGAGTCGTCTGCAACTGGACCTAATGGTCAGGAGTAACT
Source organism: Podarcis muralis (assembly GCF_964188315.1). Classification (NCBI taxonomy): domain Eukaryota; kingdom Metazoa; phylum Chordata; class Lepidosauria; order Squamata; family Lacertidae; genus Podarcis; species Podarcis muralis. The sequence goes on from NC_135657.1 coordinate 30,798,725, forward strand.
TTACCTTTACTTACGTCGAGATATTACTACCTTCTTTTTTCTTTTTTAGTTTTAAATTTTTATTGGAATTTTATTTACAACATAACACAAGCCCCCCACCTCCCAATGCACAAATCCACCTTCATTAAACGTGAACATAACATACAGTGAACGTAACATACAACAATACAAACAACCAAATAAAAGACTTCCTTTATCCTGTATCTGGCCTCCTTATTTACTTCTTATGAACTGTTTCTTTTATGAATAATTATTAAGATTACTACCTTCTAATCCTGAACATGAATTGTATAGCTTAAGAAGGTAGACTTTCAAAGTATAACTTTCCTATTTCCAATATAACTTTCCAATTATTTCTCAGTTCTGAAGTTGGTAACAGGCAGCATCTTACATCGGCTCCACCCAAAGACTAAAATGAGGTGCGCCAAATCGCCATCAGGGAAGGTCTTTTAGCAAATGTCCAGGGCCTTAATGAACAGTTAAAAAAAAAAAAAGGAGCAACCCCCCCACCCTCGAATGACATGCTTCATTTTGAAGCAGGTTAGATAACACACTGCCTGGAGAACTGTGTTATGGGGTATTTGTTAATTAAAATAAATGCACGTTGCCATAAAAAGTGATACACCCGGTGAAGACTATTAAGTCCAGAGACTAAAATTACCTAACTGCACTACTGCGGTTCTCTCATATTTCTACAATCTTCTTTTAAATATTTACTTTCCCTCCCTTGCCCCTAGACAAGTGGTACAATTTCCCTTCTCAATCATGTAAGGAACCACCAGCCTGTAAGGGAGGCTTTTTTGCTGTTGTTATCATTCCCAGTTTTTACAGATTGAGAACAGAAGGGAGTGATTATTATTTGCCAAAACAAAACAAAAAAACCATTGGCTAATCTAAAATCAAGTTTTTAATTATGCCCAGCAGATCACACTAGCTAACGAGAATTAGATGTTTAGCATAAATTCGTGACCGCTGTTCACAGTAGCACATGGATTTAGAGGCTTCTCAAGCATGCTTGGAGAGCAACGTCCAGATTGCAACTCAAAAGGCACTATACGTCCAAATACCTGGCCGTCTCGCAGGAGGTCTTCGCTGCTCTGGTTTTTTCGCAGTGTACCTGTTGTAGCCACTCCAACAGCTCCATTGGAGTCAACAGAATCAAACATGGAAAAGGGGCGTACTTTTTTCTCCCTTTCTCTAAGAGGAACATCTCCCTCACCAACTAAAAGACAAAAGGAGGGTCAGATTTGAAGTAAGCATTTGTAATACTTTTGAAAAACCTAAAACTTTTTTTAAAAATCACACTTCTCAGCTAAAAAGATTCTGCATGAAGTAACACTTGTCTTCTCATAAGAAATGGACCAGGTGTGTGTCACATAATAATATCAGCCACGAATAAAGCAGACCAGTTGGAAGCCAGCGCCATCTGTGCAAGCAGCCCTGTTGCAACTTTAAGGGTCAAAACATTAAGCTGAAGAGGGATCAACAGAGAACTGTCACAGCTCCATTAGGAAATTAGGTTAACCATTCCACCACCTGAGCTACTGAAATGAAGAGAAGCATCTGAGCTGACTCATGGGTAGGCAAACTAAGGCCCAGGGGCCGGATCTGGCCCAATCGCCTTCTATATCCGGCCCGCGGACGGTCCAGAAATCAGCGTGTTTTTACATGAGTAGAATGTGCCCTTTTATTTAAAATGCATCTCTGGGTTATTTGTGGGGCCTGCCTGGTGGTTTCACAAGAGTAGAATGTGTGCTTTTATTTAAAATGCATCTCTGGGTTATTTGTGGGGCATAGGAATTTATTTATTATTATTATTTTCAAAATATAGTCCGTCCGCCCCACAAGGTCTGAGGGACAGGGGACCAGCCCCCTGCTGAAAAAGTTTGCTGACCCCTGGACTAAGCACACCAGCAAGATTCTGGGAGAGAGAAGCCACCCCAACCCAGAATAAGAGCAAACAACCCTTGTGACAGGCAGTTAATCGTCTTTAAAGTACACTATGTAACCTTAGGGTTACAAAGATAATACTCTGCTTATTTTGGAAATAGGCAGAAACACCCATAAAAACGGACCTACCTTGCACTTCATTGCTACTGTTGGCTTTGGTCACCATGGAAGTTAGCCCTTGGCCGATAACATGGCCAGCGCTCGCATTATTCCAGTCACTGATAGCGAGTGGAGGTTTTGCACCAGCAGGTGTAGTACCTGGAGTAAAAGGGAACAGAAAAAATAAGGAGAAGGAAAATGGGGGAGGGGGAACCCCTTCTCCAGAATACAAGGCACACTACACATACATGCACATTTTCTCTTCATCCAGGCAAGCGAGAGGCATTATCACATATCAATGACCCATTCTACCCAGGCAGAAGCACCCAAGGAGTCAGAAATAGGTGTGGCTGGAGACATGTTTCACTGGACCTATTAGCTTTTGCCCGTTTGTTAATTATGGTTACAGTATTAAATTATTAGCACAATTTGAGTTAGCATTTTCCCCAGAGACAGTGACAGTAGAGGAAAATAAATAACGCACCAAAGGCAATTCTAGTTCAAGAACAGAAGAATCACATTTATGTTCCACATATAAAAGATATAGACTGAGCTTAGCTGATCCTGACAAATCAGGATTCTCTGATGTTAACTGGGCTCTGCTGCTGAAAGAAGTATCGTTATTAGAAGCAATTCAGGCACAGTGGTGTACAATCAGGGGATTTTTTCCAATATCCAACTGTGAAAACACCAAGGGCTACACTGATTGTGAGGTCTGGTAGCATTACACAGCTTGTAAGGCTACTGCCCACAAGTACCCAGATAAAGGAATTAACTTACAGAAATGGAAACTCTGTTTACGTATTGGTAAGCACAACTTGCTTTTAAAAATCAGTACAAATTCATAACATGAACTCTGTTGATAACTGATATTTATAATCGGCTATCAACAAATCTGGCACCTCCATATGATCTCTTAATTTCTGGAGCAGCAACTTTATACGAAAATGCATTGCGTTACAACACTCAGTAGCTATCTATCATCCTTGTAACAATAACTAAGGGAAAGTCATAATTCCTTTTTCTTGCAGATGGAGAAGGCTAAAACAGGCTTAATTCACTGAAGGCCACTCACATGAATTCATAGATAGAGAGGAATGTGAATTAAACCTCCCCTAACGCAAGCCTAACATTCACAAATCTCACAGGCTTAATCACAAGGCAGTTTTCACAGAACACTTAGCACTGCTTGAGCAAATGGACTACGGAGAGAGAGGCAGGGAGAGAATGCATAATTTAAAATTAATGCATCCTATTTCTATGCTATAATTAAAATATGTAACTTTAAAACTAGGATAAAACACCAAACAGCTCAAGCTCACCAAAAATAAGATTTCCAAGACATGTACAGTCTTCTTTTAACAGTTGTACATATTGAGACATGAGTATTTTGTACAACTTTCATAAGCACTTCACAAAAAATAGGTTCTCAAAGTGTTTTTAATAGCAAAATTGAAATCCCTAAACACTCTTGCTCACTGATAACAAAACAAAAATACCATACAAAGAAGAATTAACTATACAGTGCCTCTTCTTCTGGATAACCAACTTGCTTCTAATATTTACAATTTACAAATACAGCATTATCCAATAAAATCCTTATTTTCAGGATTATGCTTAAACACTAATGCCAGAAACATGGGGTATTGCCATATGATATCAATGGAACTAATGCTGAGATAAAAACAAAATCTTGTTGAGCAGTGAGAGTTTTGAATATAAGTCTAAATGATCACTGTTTAGCATTTACAATCTCATTTATTCTTGAAACTACCATATAGAATGCACTGCCCCTCACCTAGTTAAGGTGATTAGAGGAAACAGAGAGAGAAAAGATTAGTTACTTCCAGAAAAACGTTCCTTTCAAACAGCTAAATTAAACATAGGTGGCTAATTGCTATACTTAGCAAGTTCTGCATCAGAAGGATTAAAAAAATATGGACCAGGCGACAACAGGAAATACCAGCACACTTTGCATTAATAAAAACCGGGGGAAAAGAATAATTATATATATAGTTACCTCCAGGAGCTTTCACTTGTGAAAGAATCCCAGCTCTCATGTTTGGGAGAGTCTGCGTTTTCAATGGACCATCAGGGGCTTGCGAGGCTGAAGTCCCATCAGGGTAGACTGGTTTGACTAAAAGTTCATTCCTTGAGGCAATGCGTGGCATGGTGGAAGACTGGATGTAAGGACCAACAGCCGCCACTCGACTTGGAGTAGATACCACTGGCTGTGGCTGATTCCCATCTGGAGACACCTACACAAGATGCATAAAGATTTAAGAAATAATTAAGCAATCCATACAATCCGTCTTTTGGGGAATCCCTCCCCCCCCCCCCCGCCGGGAACAGACACAGTATAGGCTCTGTATACACAATGTATTTTCTTTTGTGGAATGAAAGCACTAAAGGTGTAGGGACCGCTCTTCCCTTTATAAAGGACTAAATAGGTTAATGCTAATGTATTATTTAAAGCGGTTTTCATGCTACAATGAAAATGTTAGGGATATGGCAGACACAAAGCTTCTCAGCAACTTCTCACCAAATACTTCTCAGCAAATACTTCAGTGTTAAGAGTAGCATTTTTGTGGGGGTTGAGGTTGGGGGGGGGTGCCTGGCACTCACCGGGACATTCTCCTTTTGCTGCAGCGCAGCCTTCTTCTTCCACAGCCGTTCCCTCAGCTCATTAACACGCTTATCCATAACTGCCACCTCTGAGTTGCGTTTGTTTAAAGAGTCCCTCTGTTGCTGCAGCTTGGCATTCTGCTCCTGGTTCAGTTTGTTCCTCAGCTGAATGCATTCAGGAGGGGAAATTAGGAATGCAAAATAAATAACTTCCAGGGTGGTTGCCGTGATGCACAAAACTATTTTTTTATTTTTTAAAAAGCACAAGTTCTGAAAGGGTAGGAGCCCACATGGAAGTTCTGGGTGGGCTTTGCTTCTGTACACAAGTGCGTCAGGTAGACAATAATCGACACTGAGAATAATACAGAAGACACAAACTATGCTGACTGTTTAGCAGGTTGGACAATTCTGGCTTTGTCAGAGACAAGAGGTGAAAGCAAATTCCTTCGCAAGGCAATGTGTGACCTGCCCGCCTCCCTTACTCCAGGTCTGTAGAGCAGACTTGCGGCTTACCTGAAGCTCCTTGTACAGTCGGTCAAGCTCAGCAACAGCTGACTGGTTGTCATGGTAACCATCAATCCGGCCATTCTTCAGCATCTCCAACTGCCTAGTAAGTTCTTCTACCTTTGACACAGCCAGTACCAGCTCTCGTTGTTTTTGCTGGAACAAACTGTTCATCTGCTCAATCTCCTCCACTGTAGAGGAAGAAGACAGAATACAATGGCTGTTGCTGAGAGATGACCAAATGTTGGCTGCTTCCAAGGCAGCTGCTAATGGGGCAGATATGACCAGAAGCTCAAAGAAGGTTACACCAATCAGAAGCTAGACAGCTGATCAAGCTATCAAGTTATCAGCTTCAGAATTTATATAGTTTGTTTATCAGAAGAAAGGTCTTCTGGACATTATTTTTTCATCAAAAAAAATTTTCACTCCTTTGTGGGGGGAAAGGGAAGGAGAAGACAGGTAGGTCTGCATTATTTAAGCCCTGAACAAATTTGAGAGATTTTGTTCTAGGATCTGAAGAAGAGTTTGAATTGAAGCAATTTTCTGCTAGGTAAGGGAGCTATAAAATGATATTGGACTGTATGCCGCTGAATTCATTTACAGTACACCTTTTGCTGCATTGGAACAGCCTGGGGAGGAACATGAAAAATTCAGAGTTGGGAAGATACACTTGCAAAATGTACCATATCAAAGCAAGGGAGAATATCAGTATCAATATTATTTGTCTGTTTATTGAAATATTTATAATCTTCACTTTCAAAAAGTTTATCAAGGTGGCTTATAACATACAAATATAATAGAATCAGTCCAAGTATCAATAAAAATGTCATTTAAAAACACCAAGAAAACATCAGTGGATACTGGTTGGTTAAAAAGTGGAAATCACACTGAACTGTCTAGACAAGTGTTTTCAGATGATGTCTAAAGATAGGCAGGCACAGTTCTTGCCAAACCTCTACAGGTAGGCAGTTATACAAGGCAAGGTCTGCCACACTGAAAGTTTATTGTTGGTTTAAAAAACCAAGGCTTGTTTTAACTGTGTTTTAGCATAATGCCTCAATACAAAGCCTTGCCTAACCATGGTTTGTATGCCCACCCCACTCTAGATACTCACCAAGCTACAGAGGCCTGAGGCAAGAGTAGCTGCAAACAAACCATGCTTTGGAGAAACATGCCATGGCTTGTTTGCTTGTCTGTGAGACAACTCATTTGTTGAATAAACCATGACCCAACATTATATGAGAATGCAGCCAATATCTAAACAATTCTATGTAGGAACATCTGAACACTAACTTGAAACAGACATTATAAACCAGTTATCCAAAAAACCTCTAGCAACTTACCTAGCTTCCCATTACTGAGCCGTTTTTGTTCCACATGACCTTTGAGAGCTCTCACTTTCTTCAACTTGGCTTCCTGATTCTCAGCAATTTCTTTTAATCTTTTGAGTTTTTCCTGCTCTGCAGCTTGTTGTTGCTGCCGTTGGTCCTGCTGTTTCAGAAATTTTAACCGCTGCTCCTACAAGTCAACAGAACAAGCATTATGCTCACTGTGATTAAGCTATTTAATGGTGTTATACTAATGACATATGATTTCTAGGAGCAGACAAAACCTACTTCATCTTATGCATTGCAATAGTAAGCACTGCAGTTCACTTAATTACTAAAAATATTAAAAAACCCAACTAAACTAAAGGAAGAAGAGTGTACAAAGCTAAACAAATAGTTTAGGGTTTCCATATCTTCCTCCAGCCACAGCAATTTATATCATTAAAAATGGCTTCCAAGGAAAAGGCTGGAGACAAAAACACTGCAATTCTCTTTTTAAAAAGAGCTTAGGTCTTGAACTTAAATCCCCCAGCAACATTTTATTTGGCCCTCAATTTGGGGAGCAAACCCTCTTTCAGAAACGCTTATCTTCAGTAACCAATCTTCCCAGTTCAGAACTCTAGCAAGTTTTCAGGGAACCACAGGATTTCCTAACACATATATGATATATATTCAAAAAGAACACCTAACATTTGGCACTGAAGGTGGTCATGGCCAAATTAAGGCACAGCTCTCAGTCCACAGTAACTAACTTGTTTGCCCCCAGAACAGTCTGTTTTAAGAAATCCAAGGATGCCACTTTTAATATTTAGCACTTTACAAAATTCACATTTTTTAGAAGCTGCTTTTCTCATACTTTTTTATTCATAGGTAATTTTTACAGGGGGGAAACTTATTTCAACAAACCTTGTTAGCCAGCATTTGCTGTTGGGCCTCTATTTGTTGCTGCTGACGTGATGCCATTTCCTGCAATTCAGCTAGAGTCATATCCATCCGAGGAGCATTGACCTTCAGTAATTAAATATATACACATATGTAAGAGTTTGGTGTAAGCATACTATTGCGCTGAAGTCTATATAGTACATTGCCCATCTGGCTTCAGAATTAAAGGCCTGATTGCTGTACCATTTTGGAGGCATGGCGGAAGGTAAAAAGCAAGGACTACTGAAGAAGATAAAAACAGGTTACTGGCATACTTTTGTTCCAGTGCATTCTGGACAATCACCAAACCAGAAGGTACACAGGGGTCATCTATGTTCAACCTCCAACTCAAACTAATAGAATCCAGACATCAATTTGCTCCATCCTGATCCACAGAGCACCACAAGTCAGAAGCAGGTGCCCTACACCAACAACAGAGTCAAGCCACATGCTGTAGGGGGGTTCAGGCAATGAGTCCCTAAGCGACTGTGAAGGCCGATTCTGGATCCACACGTCCTTCCACAGTGGAGACATAGGTTTCCGGGCAGGAGTTGATCATGATGAGGAAATGCAAGCTACTGGCTTCTTGACAGGCTAGTAAATACTTTGAGGATTGGTGACTTCTATGGGCTTTTAAAAAGGTTGAATTGATACCAGTAATGCCAGGAAGCCTCACACTTTATACTACACAGTGGCTATTAAAGCAACTGGTTCTCACATCACTTCTTGGGAGGCGTGGGCAACATGAAACCTTGGGCAAAACAATCAGCCTGTTTTGCTGAGGCTCCCCCCCAAAACAAATACAGAGCAGACTGGTCACATACCGTATTTTTCGCCCTATAGGGCGCACCGGCCCATAGGGCGCACTTATGGGGGGGGGGGGAATAAAGGGAAAAAATATATTCCCCCCCCCCCCAAAGAGCAAAGAAGCCATGACAGCGAGCGAGATGGATCCCGCTAGCTGGCCTAGCTTCGTTTTTAGCCTCGGGGCTCGGGAGCGAAGGCGAGGTTGCGCAACCTCGCCATCGCTCCCAGAGCTTGCGGGGCTGGGGAAGCCCAAGCTTCCCCCGACCCCAGCCCTCAGAATGGGTCCGAGAGAAAAATACGGTATTTCTAACAGGCAAGAGGGCTCCCCACCTCCTGCTTTTTGCAGCCTGTTTGAGATTCTTCAATCTAGACTTCACATAAGGAGAGTTTACATGCTTTTCTTCAAAAAATAGTAACAAAATACAGATAGATCTCATCACAAAGTGAAATCCCTTCAGAGACCGGGTAGCATTCTGTGACTGAACCTATTAACTAATATAAGAACTGACCGTGGAAGTCATATAAATATTTCTAATTTCATAATTAGGTGTTCTGGAGAAAAAATAAATTTGTAAACCGAAAGGAAATTATTTCCTTGATTGCATTTAAGTAGTTTTATGCTAAATACTTACTCCATTCTCTATTCTCCGCTCACCAGGCATTTTTACACCATTTCTCTTCAAGCCTGGATCTTGCACTCTTGGTCCGCTCCCTTTTAAGTATGAAGTGAACAAAAAAAATGGTAAGTAGCTTTTAAAAAAAGAAGAAGAATGCTTTTAATATAAACTACCTCTCTACAAGGTTGGGAGGAGGAAATGAAGAAACAAGCAGGTTTGCAGTTTCAGACTTGGTCCAAAGTCACCCAACAACACTTGAAAATCAATGTAAGCACAACAGCAGCCCTGCCATACAAAATGCTGCCTGTGCAATAAATGTATTAACCTTGTCAGATATGCAGGGGACAAGAGAAGAGAAACAAGAGGTACCTTTTTCATGAAAATTAAAGTAGACAAGTTATATATATTTTAAAAAGTAGCAGCAGGCCAAATAAATGGTTTGCATGAACTCAGCATTTAAGGCACAATTAAGGGACTGGTCTGTGAAACAAGGACCCTTTAGCTTCATTGCACCATAGCTAGCTTGCAATTGTGACAAAAAGTCAAACACATGTCCTAGCCAACCAAACCAGCCGAAGGGGCTTCCTGATTAATCAGTAAAGAACATGAAGAATAGACATGAATTAAGAAAAAGAAATTGTGGTTTCTGAAATCACTGCATCACTGAATTCAACAAGAAGCAAGCATGGAACGCAACATTTATTCAGCTGGCAAAAGCATTAATGTGCCTCTAAAAGGAGATTTCCATCACACAATCCTGGGAGCTTTACATTCTGCTGTACTTCTGCCTTCCACACAGCTGGGTGTCCAATACATCTAAGCCACCAGTGGGGAGTCTCCAGCCAGTACGCCTAATTAAGGCCAAGAGAGGTCCTAACTATGTCGGGTGTGAGGTAGGTAATTACATAACTCCCTGTCGAAAGCAGGTTTGCAAGCAACACCAATTAGTAGCATCAGCAAAGCCTTGGGTATTTGCCCGGTCAGTGTGATTTCAAACCATCATGGCAAATGCTTCGTCTTGCGTCATGTCCCACCTGTCAAAAGGGCCTGTGGAGGTTCAGGAGCCTCAGGATCCTGCACACCAGTCAAACCCAGTTCCCCACCCCTAATTTAGGTTAAAGGAACTTGCATGAAGAGCCACTGCAGCCTCTCCAAAATTTCACCCAGGGCTTGCACTCAAAAAAGCAGAATTAATACTCACCAGCTTCTCGATTAGGAGACCGCTCATGGCGAAGAAAGAACCTAACTTCATTTCTCTGGACTCCAGGGCGCTGCAGAAGATCCAACATGCGCTCGTTGTCAGCTACAGGGCGCTCTGAAAGATACAGAACAAGTTCTCTCTATATTCTCTCTCTTTCAGTAGTAAGGGAATAAACAAAACCTGCCTCTATAGGATACTTTATGTGATGAACCAAAGGTGTATTTGCAGTGTATCCATCACAGCCTCCTATTCAAAAGTTGCAGAGTTCATCCACACTGAGTATGTCCCTTTTGAATCACGTGAAAGCAGTCTTTAAAAGGGTGGAAGGTGAAACAGGGAAATGCTTTCCTAACAAACCAGAGAACATGATACAGAACAGCTATGTCATTTTTACCAAGAAATACAGCAACACACATGGGCAAGACGCATCTCAGAAGTCGCCAGTGTAGCAGCTCTGGGTACACATGCAGACGCAGATGCCTCACCTTCTGCTGAAATCTGGATTTAAAGAAGCATTCTACCATAGAAAATAGGATGTGGTGTGTGCTTTGTTGCAGCGAGTGTGATGGCAGCTTCTGAAGTTTGCAAATGCGCCCATGTGCCAAATCTCGGCATACTGTGGTACCTCGAGTTACAAACGTCTCAGGTTACAAACTCTGCTAACCTGGAAGCGTTAACTCGAGTTGAGAACTTTGCCCCAGGATAAGAATGGAAACCATGTGCCGGCGGTGCAGCAGCAGCAAGCACACCTCTAGTTAAGAACAGTTTCAGGTTAAGAACGGACCCCGGAATGAATTAAGTTCGTAACTAGAGGTACCACTGTATTCTGTTTTAATATCTCATCCTCTTGAATTCTCGGGGTGTTTTTTTTTTAATGTAGCTTAACTATTTGTGTACACTTATCATCAACTCAGTGCATCTTGCTTAAAAATGTTCATGTTACAGACACAAAGCTGGAGCGGACTTAAAGGATTAAGCAAAATACTCTTAATAGAATATGCCTCTGCTATGCTTTCTATGCACTCATTTAGCAATGAACTTCAGGTAACAGAAAGTGTTTGGAGAGAAAAAGGTCCAGCTTATGGAGAGCTATTCACCAATTTCTTTCCCCCAATCTGACCTTTAACTTATAGAAACAGCCTTTTCAGTTCAAATCTTTCTTGAACATTGCTGCCTTGGAGTCCAGTTTCAGGCTGAAAGTAGGGTGCAAGTGAACACTGCAAACATGTTGCACAAGGCTTCCATTTCTCATTGCTGAACCCTAAACAGAAGCTTAGCATTTCCAGTTTAGAAATTCCTCGTTACCCATTGCAGTGCAGGAAAGAACAGAACACCAGCTTTGCATGCAGAAGGTCCAAGGTTCAATCTCAAGCATCTCCAGGTAGGGCTGGGAAGGAATTGTGTCAAAAATCCTGGAGAGCAACTGCCAGTCAGTGTAGACAATACAGAGTTAGATGGATTAATGGTCACACTCTGCATAAGGCAACTTCCTATCCTCCTATGCAAGTGAATCCTACTGGATGGAGCCCTAATGGTGCATGCAACCGTGACAGGAATATCCCTTGTGCCAGTTCAGGGGACAGGTTTGAGTAAATCTAATGGATGGTACCATGGTGTCAATTCATTAAGCTTTGTACACATTACATGTTGCTTCGTCTGGTACGGAAAGAAACTTTGTCTTTGTTTAACTCTGGTTTAAGCTGCCAAGCTGACCATGAGCTGTAGAACTAGTTCACTAGGATCCAGTCAATATATTTTTGATAACATGTCTATCACACAATCCTAATACAGTCGTACCTCAGAAGTCAAACGGAATGCGTTCCGGAAGTCCATTTGATTTCCAAAATGTTTTCAAACCAAGGCATGGCTTCTGATTGGCTGCAGAAACCTCCTGAAGCCTATCGGAAGCCGTGACAGACGTTCGGGTTCCAAAGAACATTCGCAAACCAAAACAATCACTTCCGGGTTTGCGGCGTTCGGGAGCCAAAACGTTCCGAGTCACAAGTCGTTTGTCAACCAAGGTACAACTGTACAGCTCTAATTAGTTACATAAATTTAAAAAGGAAGTCTTTTTAATTGTTATTTTAGAAGGGAGGAACTTTTTAGGTGAAATGAAACACAGCACTTATTTAGAAAATAATGCCCTGCTGACAGCCCTGGCTGAAACTTTTCTTAAAAAAATTCTTCCCACCATATTCAATCTGAATTAAAGGCAAAATAAAAAACCTATACTTTTATCATGGTAGCACCCAAATGCCTAATAACAGCAAGCTTCCAATTTTACTGAATGCTCTATAGGGACAAGACTTAAGAACAAAAGGTAATGAACACAGAAAAGACTAAAACAGGTGATAATGATAGGCAATTGCTGTTTTAGTGAGACAATAATGTTTGTCTTCATTCAAGGATAAAGATGGAAGTGTACAAATGATTAATGACATTAGGACACCACACCCTACCCCTGCATGTAAGCCTTTTTTATATTCCAATAGTTCAATTGTGGTTCTCATTATAAACCTTCCTACAAGATGTGTAGGATTTTTATGATGTCCAACAGGTTCTTAGCTTAATTTAAAAAAAAACCAAAAAGGTTTTCTTCAAGGAGGAAAAAAACTGCAGCCATGTTGAAACAACCTAAGAAGGAAATTTTCTGGGGTTACTGTCAAAGCTGATTAGTTTTACAGTATAAGCAAGTAGGTCACTGTTACAGAAAAAGCAGCTACCGTGGTTATTTGTCTAGACAGCTAAACAGCTCATCTTGTAAATCACAAAGGAAAGTATCGCTATCATTTAGAATAAGAAGGGCCTGGATGAGGCTAAGCCGATTTGTTTATGGTAGTTTTAGACAACATTCTAGTAAAAATTAACTAAAAGTTAAGGAAATGCCCTTTTTTTTGCTAGGATTCGCAATACATTGACTCATTCTGGTGTTTACATCTATCTATCATCTATCTATCTCAAAGCAGTGTACAACATTTTTATATATATTGCTGTACACTGCCTTGATATTTTTGATGATATTACGGTAAGTATTTTTATAAATAAATGTAGCTAATGCATAATCACTTCCACTATTTCTGTGAATGCTGCTACTTATACAGCCAAACATCATTCACATAGAAGGAAGAGGTACCAGCAGGCTTGGGGAAAACCCAAAGTACAATTTTAAGGAAAAAATGCTAGGAAGAAACACAAATATAACCCAATGTGAACCAAGTGTGTTCCGTGGCCACAGAATACTGACCGTAGGGGGGAAATTTGGAGGAATAAGGTATCATGTAGCATGGCTGGCTGGCTGATACACTGATGGACAGCCCCATTTACAGGCAATAAACTGTCAACAACAAGTAGACCAGCTTTACCATGGAACCAGCAGTCAATATAAAAGGACAGGCTTATCAAATAGCTGAGAGTTCTGCATTAATTTTTTTTTAAAACCTCTTAATTTTTTAAGCTCATTTATTCATAAATACAAAGCTACATAATTCAATTTCTTTCAAATATAATACTTCCAAAATTCATATTACACTATTTCACAAAACAGTCACCTCTCAGAAAATTTTGTACTGTGGAAAATACCTCTAATAAACCAGATTAGCCAATTCATCATTTTCTGCTAATTGAAGATTTCAATAGCCAGTCCCGTCTATATGGGGATTGAGAGCCCTTCCATTTTCAGACCTACACTACTCTAGCTGCAATCAGCAAAATTTTGACAAAAGGCTTTTGTTCCACAAGACACATCATCCTCAATCCAATTAAATATAATCAGCATTGGAGAAAGTCTCAAGTTTGCTCTTATCAATAAGGTTGTATGATACAAAATTTGTTTCTAGAATTTATAAGTATACTGGCAAACCTACACGTGTGTTCTGTGTGCATTTACAGCTGAATACTTCAAACATCTGCAACATATTCCCACATACATTGTATTAAACATAGCAGGGGTACAATCTCTAATGTACAATCTAAAAAGCAAGCTCACTATTAGTTGAATTTATGTCATGCCTTTCTTCCTGAAGAAGTCCAGGGTGGCAAACAGGTCAATAATAATAATACTCAATCTAAAACAGCAATATAAAATCATATAAAGTGAATAGAACAGAAAATCTGAGGATTCAGACATAGAATCAGGGTGCAATGTTATGGGTCAGACAAAGCCAGGAAACTATTTAAAAAAACTAATCTGATGAGTAACGGTATCAGGAAATCAGTGTTTTGGACAATGCAGAATAACTGCTGTACTAATGTCACAACCTGTTCTGTTGAACCCTTGTGGCTAGCTGACCTAGGTAAGCATGTCAACACAACATAGTTAAGACCAATGGCACTCTATTCAAACAGCCATCACTGCTCAGTGTGACAAAGAACCATTGTCTAAAGATACTAGGTAGGAAAACTGAGAAGTGCTGGGTAGTAGCCTACAACTTAATACAAAAAATACCAGGTGGTACATACCCACCAAGCTTACACAAGAGGCTTCCATGGTTTCAGCAGCTTTGTGAATCATCATAGTCGTACATATAATTAGGATTGGTTTCAAAAATTTCAATACATGGGTTGAGGGGGAACAACATTTTAACTTCACTTTATCTACCATGCTTAGCTTCAGCATGAAGCTTCTTCTCCCTATATCAATTCTAAAATTGTTGCTGTTCATTCACCCATGAATATATTTGGTATTCCACATAAATTTCAAGGGCCATGTCCAGAATTTAAGTGCCCACTTTCGAAGTGAAAATTCCCAATTCTCTTCTGAGATTTTTTTTAAGCATTTTGCTAGATAAATGCTTGCATAATAATTCTTCATATTGTTTATTCACAATAATTTTGTGGAAAAAGCAGAACCTAGTTTTATAGAACCTACAGAGCAAGCCATGGGGAACCTCTAGCCAATGGGCCAAATTACACCTGCCATGGATCCTCATTTGTCAGGTGAGGCCATTTCCACCAAACTATGCCCACCTGCCCTGATGTTGTATTTGAAGCCAAGGAAGGAGGCAGCTGCAGGAGAGCAGCTGGGAGCCTAAAGTGCCCTCCAGATTGTTCCTTGAATCCATTCATACCTACAGTTGGGCACAGCAGGCTTTTTGGAAGGCAAGATGTCAGCTCCAATCATCTGTCAACTCCAATCACACCTTCAAAAGGGGTTGCTTTTAGTGCTAATTGGCGCTGACAGCAAACATCTTTTGAAGTTGCCAACCATCATCATAATGACATCAAGTAACTGACAGGCTGGCAGCCTCACCCATCTGCCGAAGTGGCTTGCAAGGTCAGCATACGGCCCACTGGCCAGAAGATGTTTCCCACCCCTGGCATAGAGTGGAATGCCCAATGCACATCTGAGCCTCTCTTGTGCCAATTAAAAGAGCCAATTTCAAAGTCAATATACATTCTAGCCAAGACAGATTTTACATTTACCTTAAAGATGTGGGGGAACCCACTTTTGTGTCTTGTGTGAAGAACTCACAAGTCACCAGCTTTGCCAAAGCACTACACCTCTGGCCCTCCTACTATATTAGCTTTGTTAAGCTATAAAATATCAAGAAAGTATACAGGTGGACAAAAGTGTTGATCAGCCCTATGGGGAGGTGGAGGCTGCCTTGGAGGCCGTTTCCACCTGTGGATCCTCAGAGAGGTTTTCTTTCTCACTACTCTGGGTACCATGTAAGGGCATGCCTTGACAGAGGCTAAGCCTTTTGACACAAGCCAAGGCCTCTTATAGACTGTGAAACAAAAGCCTGTAATTTCAGTCCAAGACCAGCTGGGAGAGAAGCAACTGATCCACAGACAACTGTTTGCTGCTGCTACTATAATAGTCTGGTTTTCATTTTACAGTAGCATGAAAGCAACTAATATTAAAAACAAAGCTGCACAATGCAAATCATTATATGAACTCATGTGATCCCTTAATTAAAAGTTCAATTAATCCTGGTGTTAAAAGAAACTAGAGAGACACTTATCTAGATGCCTGGCAGGTTACAATTGGCACGTTTCTCTTACCTGAGCCGCACCACACTTCAGCCAGGTGGCATTCAGTCTCACCAGGCTCTTTACACAAATCCACTACATCTCTGCAGGTCGTTTCTGGGGTGATTGGCACCTCAGTGAAGTGTTGCTCGTTGTTACTGAGGTACACAGTAAGAAACATCTGGAAGAGAGCAGATCAGAGTCCCATAAATCCTAAATGTATTTTATCTCTGGTTCTCACTGATGGAAGTTTCTAGAAGCAGAAACCTCAATGTTAGCTCTTTAGTTTTCTTCTGTGTGACAACCTGAGGGGAATGGGGCCCAAATATACTGCTTCAATTATTTCTCTATAAAAAGCAACACTGTATAGTAATTGGCTACAGAGGATAAAGACATTCAGTGGTACCTCAGGTTAAGAACTTAATTCATTCTGGAGGTCCGTACTTAACCTGAAACTGTTTTTAACCTGAAGCACCACTTTAGCTAATGGGGCCTCCTGCTGCTGCCGCGCCACTGGAGCACAATTTCTGTTCTCATCCTGAAGCAAAGTTCTTAACCTGAGGTACTA
This sequence comes from Podarcis muralis, assembly GCF_964188315.1. Taxonomy (NCBI): domain Eukaryota; kingdom Metazoa; phylum Chordata; class Lepidosauria; order Squamata; family Lacertidae; genus Podarcis; species Podarcis muralis. The sequence continues at coordinate 30,815,315 of NC_135657.1, forward strand.
TTTCTGGGTTAGCGGAGTCTGTAACCCGAAGCGTCTGTAACCCGAGGTACCACTGTAGAATTATCCAGACAAAAGGAGAAGTCTGGGGTGCTTTGCATGCTTCATCCCAAATAATATATATATATATACACACACACACACACACACACACACACACACACACACACATATCCTGCCCATCTGGCTGGGTTTCTCCAGCCACTATGAGCGGCTCCCAACCAAATATTAAAAACACAATACAGCATAAAGGATCATGCTCTTGTACGTAAAAGTACAAAGGCGCCAACTCCTGGGGGGGAAAAATCCTTACAGCTCAGATGAATGCAGCTTTGGATAAGGCACAGAGCCATTTCCTAGAACATACTTGCTTAATTTATAAATATATATATATTATTTGTATGACCCAACTTAGCCAAAAGCAACATCACACAACTCCAGGGATTAAGTTCAAATAACCAGATAAAAACTTGTTGCTATTTAAAGTAATACATTTAAACAGGTGGTATCTTGCTATCTAAATCCCCAACCACCTAGTGCTATGTACAAAACTGTTTGCAATCCCCTAAAGAGGTGCTAAGCATCTGGATTTCACCATCACACGGCCCATTATCACTCCAAAATTAACAAGCTTACAAGAGGAACAAAATCCATGTTAATTAGAAAGCCACTCTGGAAGCACAGAATATTATGTGTTGAAAGAGCCAATGTTATCTAGCCCCACCTCTGCCCGAAATCTGTAACTATGAATCTTAAAATAATTTGTTATAAACTTCTTCACTTTGTTTCAAAATAATTCATTTTCTAAGTCATTTTTATATACTATATTGCAAAATCTGTTTGAGCTAACCATTCTCTTAATTTAGGCATTGAAGGTTAAGTTGTGGTAGGTCTTACCCTAGCTCTGTTTTAAGAAATGGCAAAGTGATCCCTGAATAAATTCATGAACTCTGCAGCTGGCCGCTTCTTCAGCTTAAATGGTATGTCCAGTATTCACTAAAGGTGCTTTCAGCCGTAGTTTAGGCTAGGCAAATTGCAGGCAACTATGATCTAACTGATGACTAAATAATTAATCCGTTTATTTGCTTCCTGGAGCAACCTTGAACTTTGATATCTGCAATAGCTGCCAAACTTAAAGTTTCTAGCAGCAAAATATCTTCAACAGGAGTTACTATCATCCCACTAATTAATATTTCATTTATAGGTCTATCAGCAAAAATGTCCAAGAGATATAAAATCAAAGCCAGAGTTCCAAGCCAGATGCTTGATTCCAACACACACACACGCTTCAAATTATGTGACAGCACACTGAGTTACGCAGATTAGGTAGATGAGAACACGCATTTCCCTGTCATTTAAAAGTAACTTTTTAAATTTGTTAACATTCAGGTTTGGTTAGACATCACATCAAACCACGGCTTGTGACTGGGTAGCATACAGGAATTAGAAACCACCATGTGTGCTACATATGGCTTGACATGATGTGTGAGTTGACAAACTATAGGCATGGTGGCCATTGTTCTGCCTCCAAAGACCACCGCACTGAATGGAGCGACGACCAGACACAAAGCTCTAAACCACTAGTCTCTGTTTAAATATTTACAAATTCAATCCAAGGTTTAGCATGTTGTCTGAACTGAGCTGCTAAATCAAAACAAGACCTCATCTCTCATAACACATTTTAAAGCAATAACTTTATATTTATGCACCACTTTTTCTTAAGACATCAAAGTGTTTCCCATATCTTAATAATACTTTCAACAGCTCTGTAAGGTGAGGCAGTATTGTCACCCTATAGCAGATGGCGTGGAAGGAGCTCAAGATTAGCTTAAGGCTATCAAGTGAGTTCCCAACTCAGCTGATGTTATACTAGTAGCTCTGAGCTCATAGTAGTTACGAGCATCCAAATTCCTAATATATCTTGATACAGATATACAATATATAATTTTAACCACCATACCACATCATTGCTGCTACCTAGATCTAGAGTTCTTAGTTGCAGACACTTCAAACAGAAGGCACGAAATCCTCCTTCACGTTACATCGCCAAAAACAAACTTTGACTCAATGCACCTTGTCATTTTTCATATACAATTATGTTTTCAGTATGTGAAACTGTGTGCCATAAAAGCATATAAAGATGCTAAAATTGTATTAGAAAGTACTGATAAAATTCACCAAGAGCTGCATTACTAGTTGACCACGATTCTAGAAAAGAAAAATCGGCTAACCGTTGGGGATGCAGGTTCCTTCCAATGCATTGAAGGAGGCTGATGATTCTTGCTGAACAGAGAGCCTACCAGTGTCAGAAAGGGAAACAACTGGGGGTTGGGGGGAGAGAGAGCATGAGTTTGTATCTTTGAAAATTAGTATGTGGATGGGATATGATTCCTGTGTGACTGCATAGATGCAAGTTACACCTTCTCTTGTTCTCACATCATCTGTTACCCAATTGTAATTCAAAAACTTTTCTACACCTTCCTTCATCAAACACCTGCCTGCTCACATGCCAATTATATACCTTGAACATCTCTACATCATATTACTCGCTGTAGGGCAGAGCTCCAACACACCCTGCAGCCGGAAGAAGAAGGTGAAACAGGAAAAACGAGTGGGGATTTGAAGCGGTAAGTTATAATGAGAGACAGCCTGCATTAAGTGTATTTCTTCTTTGAACTATTCAGTGCTAAAGCTATGCTAAGGGTTCTTTGAAATGCCACTGTTGCCAGATTGCTTATTGTAAGTATGGCTTACTACACAAATCCTTATGGTAGAAAGTAATGTTTAATGAGAGGAGAAGACTCCTTGGAAAAGATCCTGATGTTGGGAAAGATGGAGGGCACAAGGAGAAGGGGACGACAGAGGATGAGATGGTTGGATGGTGTTCTTGAAGCTACCAGCATGAGTTTGATCAAACTGCGGGAGGCAGTGGAGGACAGAAGTGCCTGGCGTGCTCTGGTCCATGGGGTCACGAAGAGTCGGACACGACTAAACGACTAAACAACAACAAATGTTTAACCTCACATATGATGAGTATTTTTTTAAAAAAGTCACCTTTTTCAATTCTGTGTGCCATATTTCTATTTCTAACTACTGCTATGCCCTAAAAAAAAATCAACTTAATTTCAAATTAGCTGTAGCTCCTCGTGTCAGGAATATGAATACAAAATGGTAAGAAGGAAACTGTATTTACCCTGTTAACCATAAACATGTTTGTTGTTAGCCATTGCAGATTTTATTTCACCCTTCCTCCAAAGAGCTCTGGAGGCATAACGGGTTCTCTCCATCCTCACAAGCAGTCTGGTGAGGTGGGTTGGGTTGAGAGTTGGTGACTGAGCCAAAGTCACCAAGTAGGGATTTGAACTCGGGTCTCCCCAACCTTGTCCAACACTCATGTGCAGACTCCCCTTTTAGGCAGAGGCACACATGCACAATATGGGCAATCTTCAAGTCTTCTATCTTATTCAATTATGTTAATCAATTAGAATTTGATTTATATGCTTATTTATATCAAGTTTTCAAAACCATTTGAGTCATCTTGTTTCGGGCTTGAAGATCTACAACTCACAAAAATGTCAAGTTAACTACAAACTATGCAGGAAAGGAGGACAGACCTGTCTTATCCCATTTCTTCTAAATGAGAACAAAAACAAAAAAACTTTAACATGCTATGGTCAGGTAAAGAAGGGCTTAACTTGGATTTAAAAAATACAGAAATGCAGATGGAAGATGAAAATGCTTCTTTCACCTTGCACCTTAAACAAAGAGTGCATAGAAAGTATTACCTTCAAAACTGAGAACCTGTTTTCCTTTTGCAGTGACACAGCTGTACGTTTTTTTAAAGGCATAGAATTGAAGAATGTTAGTTCAGGGACACAAAGGACATTTCTAAAGGGTACCATCCCCTTCACAAATAGGACAAAAAAATAGCCACAAGGCTTACTTCTCAAGTTCACAACATGTCAAGGATGGAGTATACATGAGGTAGCACAAGAGACATTTACATGCCCGTTTCCTATGCAAAAAACAGCATCTGTATAGGTGACCTTTCGTGAAGCTGCTGTACTCAAAGCTCTAACAAAATGGTATATATATCTTTCATTAATCTGAACTTCAGTGGTACAAAACTACACTTCTGATACATATGTTTAAGCCACCAATAACTGTTTTTTTACTGCAGTGTTTTTAAAGGCCCTGTAAAGATTACGGTATCTATGCAAAAAGAGCTAGCATCACATAAAGCCAGTCTAATGTACTTTATGACTATCAACATTCAATTCTATACAGCTGCTCTTCTCCATACAGCATAACTGCACACCTGCATTCCAGAAAGAATGACATAGGCAATAACCATTTTTTAGAAGCCATAAAGGGCTTCTTAATTCATATTTTCCAACGAGAACAGAAGTTATTTTAAGCTGAGTAGGAGGAAACAATAAAAACCTAGCAATTAAGCTGTTACAAAAATTATATAGACGCACTTCAACGGCAAAACAGAGCTGGAGTTTTTCCCAAACCAGAAACCCATTTAAAACTCTAGTTTCCAAGTATTGTTCATTTCAACAGTTTACCAGATCTCAGAAAGCAGAGGTGTAACATCTTCACAGGCAGACCACAAAGAAATCAACAGCTAAAATGTTTCTTTCTTTGACTACAACTTTCTGAATGACAAAAGGCAGTCTGTACAACGGAAAGTTTTTAATATAATACATAGCATTCCATACTAATATATAAATGCTGTTTTCAAATGAAACCAGAAGAACTGGGGGGGGGGGGACCTAACTCTGCTGCAATTCAAGCAAAAATGCAATCACACACCTTTCAAGGCCAATTATTCAAGTATTCAACTGTTCAGTGTTAGCATGCCTGAATTTCTCTGTGCTTAAAGACCAAGTAACACTAAAACCAACCTCCTAAAAATTATTTCACCCATTTAATACATTGCTATCTTGTATTATTTCATAAACTGCTCACTGCACTAGGGCAAGACTCAACAGTAAGAGAAAAGTAGATTTACCTATATCTATCGGTGGTGGTCAGCACATGTTCCTGCCTTGTGAGTTACTGCAAATAATATTCAGTTTGTGCAGCTCTGGCATTTAGCCACAAATATGAGAAAGGAAGTTATGATGCAAAGTAGGTGGAGTACAGTAGGAAATGCAGCATTATTCTGGGACTGAATAAGACGGGAGTGTTTTCCTCTTTATTTGTCCCATAAGAGAACCTAAAACGCTTGACCTTTTACAACCCTGAGGCATCATGATCTCCATCGCTTGCATTATGAAAGGTGTCAAGTTTCTCTCTGACAGTAAGAAATAATTCTGAAATCCAGAAGAACAACACATGCACCCAAAATGCTTTGAGAAACTTTGTCTTTTAAGAGTGGGAAACTGAGAGAAAAACGAAGCGCAAATAGGCCTATGAGCATTTCTATCTTTGCCATGTTAAGACGCTCACAATCAGCCCCACCTATGAATAATCATCAGTTCCCATATACTGAGTCACAAACCATAAACCTCATCTCGCAGAAATGTGTTCATACTGTTTTTGAAAGTGAGACCACAAAACAGGAAAATGTGGTCACACCTCACACTCACAACTTCCAAGACAGAAAATTTCCTGAGAAATCTTTTCTACTTAGAAAACCTATCCCTGCTAACGAAGTTGCTATAGCAATGTGGATGTCACCTCACCTGCAAGTTCTTTCTGCTATTTCATGCAGGCTCTCAAAAGCTGTCAGCTGGGAAATACTTACCTGAATTAACCCTTGATGTTGCTGGTAACAACTTGCATCATTCCTGAGCACTCGCCACGCTAGCTAAGGCTGATGCAAGTTGTAGTCCAACAATATCCAGAGGGCCACAGATTAGCCACCATTACTTTAGGGCTTTTGCAACACCGTCCAAACCCTATATCCTGGCCAGGTATCACCAGGCAACAGGGCCTCTATCTTAGCTGAACTGAGTTTGTTTTTTGGTCCTCATCCAACCAACTACTGACTCTAGACATCTATTCAAAACATCTTTTCCCTCATCTGGATTTGATGAAAAGGAGAAAGAGCCTTACTCCAAAAGATCTCCCCCAGAGGGTAATATAGTACAGCATTCCCCAAGCTGGTGCCCTCCAGATGTGGTTGGATTAGGTCTAGCAGAAATGGCCAATACGGCCATTAGTCAGTAATGGAATTTACAATCCAAAATGTCAGAAGGACACTAGGATGGAGAAAGATGATATAAATGTTAAACAATATTCAAGACAGACCCAAGAACATAAATAGGTAAAGGTAAAGGTACCCCTGCCCGTACGGGCCAGTCTTGCCAGACTCTAGGGTTGTGCACTCATCTCACTCTATAGGCCAGGAGCCAGCGCTGTCCGCAGACACTTCCGGGTCACGTGGCCAGCGTGACAAGCTGCATCTGGCGAGCCAGCGCAGCACACGGAACGCCGTTTACCTTCCTGCTGGTAAGCGGTCCCTATTTATCTACTTGCACCCAGGGGTGCTTTCGAACTGCTAGGTTGGCAGGCGCTGGTACCGAACAACGGGAGTGCACCCCGCCATGGGGATTCGAACCGCCGACCATGTGATCGGCAAGTCCTAGGCGCTGAGGTTTTACCCACAGCGCCACCCGCGTCCCTAAGAACATAAATACATGGTGCCAAATAATAGCTGCCCAGTACCACCTTCTGAAACATCAGGAGGAGTTTTGACTGGAGAGAACCCTCAACTTCAGAGAGTCTGTCCAACTGGATACCACCCAGCACAGGTTGTCCACCAAAGTTGTTTTGGTTCTAAAACTGGATCAGAAGCCAACTAAACTGAGTCCAAATACCAATTCATCCAGGAATGTCGGCACCCATCACCCATTCAATCACCTTGCAGTAGCCAAGTTTCTTTACTTACTATTTAATTTCTCTCCAGAACTTCATACTTCACTCAATGTGGTGCTCTCCAGATATTTTGTTGGGCTCCTAAACCAATTCATCCCCATCCAGCAAGGTAAGCAATGATGGGTGTTGAAGGTTAATAATATCTCAAGGGCACAATGTTGGCTATCCCTGTTTTGCCTTTTCAGGGACAACATTATCCTTATAATAGGAAGTCACACTGCCTAAAACTTGATAGATTTAATTAGACTGGTCACCAAAATTTGGACTGTATTGTTTATGCCTCATTTCATAGACCCACATCTCTCTCTCACACACAAACCAACTTCACAAAAGATTCAGTCCTTTTGATTGTATTCAGAGCAGACATCATACTCACCTCTATATTTGATATGCTGTCAAAAATGCACACTGTCAGCATTCAAAAATCAATACTGTTTTCAAACAGAATGAAGTCAGCAAAAGCACCATTTCTGCAATAAAGATGTAGCTTTGCTAATGCACCAACATACCGAAGGAAATAAGATTGTCCCCTCTACTATGTTAGGTTTGCACAACTTGTTAAAGTTTAACCCTATCAAAATGACATTTCTGCAAAATAGAGTTGTGCATACAGCAACACCTTAAGCTTCCATTGTTTAGTTTCTCATTACTTACGTCAGAAGCACAAGCAAGCTTTGTGCTTCAACTTTGCTTAAAAATAAGTCCTATAGTTCCACTGTGATGCCACTCCCATCAGAGTTAGAAATGCTGTTATGTGAGGCTAGTGGGTGGCTGGACTCCAGCAAAATTGTATTCAGAGAGAGGCTCTGAGGGATGCTATTGTATGAAAAACTCAATTGTTGGAAGTAAACATGTGTACAATGCTATAAAAGGGAAATTCAACGTCCTTCAACCAAGGGTCGGTTCCAATGTTAGTAGTACCAAATTACACTTTCAGATGGAGGCACTCAGTGCAGAAGCCATGATGTCTGTAAGCATAAGTAAGTGGGGTTCATTACATGAAGCCTCCACTCTTCCTAGGTGCTTGTGGCATGCCAAACCTCCACATGATGTGTTGATCACACAGCAAATATACTTCCATGTAGAGCACGAGTTTTCACATGATAGCTGAACTAGACCTTACATACTAGATGACATTCCATCCCAGCTACAATTCTTACAGACTTCTCTGTTGCTTGGTGATGAAAAGGGTGGTGCCACCTGAGGTTCGCAAGCAGAGGATACTGAAGAAATGGAAACTACCCTAATTTGATGCTCACCTTGCCACAGACTTCCTGACACCAGTAACCCTGCATCCACTTATTTCCAGGAGCAGGCCTGTAAACAGAGATTTGCACTGAAGACAAGAAAGCATGCTCATACTTTTATGCCAAAACATAGCACACATTTTCAATCGTAGAAACTGAGCTGCATCCCAAGAGATGAGAAACGAAAAAGTTATCTTTGTAGAGAGAAACCAGAACAAATCTTTTCCAAACCATACAGCATTGATCTGTACTATTGTTTTAAGGGAATCCGTCTCTACTCAAACATTTAAGCAGAACCAACAACAGCACAAGAAGTGTTATGACAAACACAGACGCTACACTACCTTTCTGACATCAAGGGCCTGTTTATATATACAATCCTCCTTGATCATTGCCAGGTAGGAAATTTAAATAAAGAATTGTGAACCCATGGGGTATCATAACTACACAGTTATATCCTGCTGCAAACTCCACACTCTGCAGTAGCAATTTCACAGACAAAACAACATAATAGCAGTCACTTGAATAGCATGTACCCATGTAAAAATGAGGCTCCATGAGTGCTGCACATTAAAGAGGGGTGGGGGGGAGAATTCAGCTCTAGTGATAAGAGTCTGTACTGTACTGGCAGTCACTTGCCAGGGAAGGTATTGTGCTTTAAATGCTGCTTTTAAGGTTGCTTTTATCTGCCACCTTACTGTTATCTTGGATTTTAATTTAATTTTTTATTGTTATTTTGTCTGACACACTGGAAGTTCAGCTCCAAGGTGACTTTACAATTTTTTAAATAAAATATTGGCATTTAAAAAAATTATTAATTTAACTTCTAACCCAACCTTCCTCCCAAAGAAGCTCAGAGGGGCAAACAAATGATAGCTAGCTCAATAAAAAACATCAATTAAATGTACTTAATTGAACTTAATGTGGCAACTTCCATGCTGAAGATCATTTAGAAAAGGAATGAAAATGAAATATCCACTATTGCAATGCCTTTGTATTATACTGCCTTTTGTATATATATCCATGTTGTGGCCTTATTCAGAAAACTCTTATGTTAATCAGATTCTGAAGGAAGAGGAGAGGAAACCTGTACCTATAAAGCCTGCTTCTGAATTTGGTATCTACTCAGTTTAAGGTACCCAAATAAAAGAATCTTCAAGTCTATTTCATGCTATTTTTCAATCAGAAAATAGTGTCCACTCACAGCTTTTAAAACACTGCAAGGTTATGCCTTTCTGAGAATACTCAGCATTAAAATTCTGAAGCTAGTGGCATTAAGAACATACGAGCCCTGTTACACTAACTAGATCAAAGAACCCTATAATCCACCATCTGGTCAGTAGGCCCATACTGACCTAGAGGCAATATTAATATTACCTGATCTTTCTCCCAGAACATACTACAAATTTAAATTTTTTAAGGTCACCCACTCCCAAGCAGACTTCTCAAGAGAGGCAAGTAGATAGGGGAATGCTCTAGAGTAAGCAGGAAACTAAAAAACCAAAACTAAGAGCGATTTACTGTATTAAAAACCGAAGTCTGTTCAACACAACAGACACTTTGACTCAATGAAAAGCTGACAGCTCCAGAACACATGCCTTAAAGCACAGATTCAAGACAACAGTAGCATTTAGCTTTGCACCTACACAGCAAAAAAATAATAATATGAAATTAGATGCTAGATAGATACTTAGCTAGCAACCTTACACATACAGTGCATTAACACAGTACAGGAAACCTGTATCTAGTGATACAAATGCAGTACTCAGAAGCAAACAGAATCCTATGAAATATTACACAATGATGCCTCAAAAAGGAGAAAAGAAACAGGTGGAGGAAGGAACCGTTCATACATAAGGCTGCAATCCTATACCTGCATAGGATTGTATTGTACACTTATTTTCCAGTTTCCCCAGCATGCTGAGAAGCAACATACCCTATGATCCACCACCTTCACAATTTCAGCAGTTTGGGATTTATACAACAGAAAAATGTGCATTTAGGATGTAATCCAGAATCTAACTGCTTCCTCTCTCATATATTCACACACATATATATAGCCAATTTTATCATTATCATTTATTAAATTTATGACAGCATAAAAATATTTTTGCACTACAATATGGGGACCAAATCTATGCTCTACTGCCAGCATTGATGTCAAAACAGTTCTGTTCCTCCTAGGTTTCCCATCTGCTACTATGACCATAAATAAGATTTTGGCACTTAAACTGTAAATATACTGGCAGGATCCCCAAAGAGCTATTCTAGACACAGGCAAAGGCTTGTGCTAGCCCAGTAGGGTTATTTTTTATTATTAGTTTTGAGTATACAAAACACAGCTTTAGATTCCCCACAATTTAAATAGCGGTTTTTCAAGCACCATGTTGGGTCACGGGTCCACCATTCAAAAAACAAATAAAAGCGCCCTTGGGTTGCCATTTACTAAGAAGCAAATCCCATTTATTTCAACTGAACTTACTTTCAAACACAAGAAAAAGTAGGGAACTGGATCTGGCCAAAAGACCAACACATTATCTCCCCCAAGCAACTGGCCCAAATTTGACAGACGGGCAGATTATCAATAATCCAGTCTGCAGAAAGTAGTAACAAACGATGTCTTGCATCAACCATTACACAGAAGTCCAAACATCCAATTGAGCTTTCCCTCTCACCCCTACTCTCCACAGCTCCCACTAAAAGACCAATGAGAGTACCTGAGTGGATCAAGTTCTTGCTGAAAGCAGCAGGGATTGCATTTGGCACCAAAATTAAACAGCATCAAATACAAACTGCAGTTGGCAAGGAAAAGTCTGAAGCCATGCAGTCCCAATTGTTCCTTTGCAGTCCTGCCTTACATGTGACCCTGTTTAAAGCTATCACCAAAGGTACTCTTTTTCAGGTGTGATTTGATACACCTGATATCATAGACATCAGATGACTGATCGGTGTGCAACCTTGGCCACTTTTTGATCTGACCCACCATGAAAAAACGGTTTCCTGCCCCTAAGTTAAAAATATAGCTTATGTTTACTGTCGTTTAAGGTGAACATGAGCATGCTGGTACATGCTGAGAAGTCCACAACAGGCTCCACTGCCCCTCCTGGCCACACTGTGAACAGCAAACAATAAACTTTGGGCTGTCATTCAAACCTGGGCTCATGATTTGTTTATGATACAAGAAGTCAAAATTATGGTTTTCTGCTTGCGATGGAAAGGGGAAGAGCCAAGTAAGGACTTTCAAGCAGTGTGCATGATGTCCAATTAACATTTGAAGTGGACGCATGTCCTTTTTAAAAAAACCATGTGCCACCACAGCACATGGAGAAGGGCCATAGTTCAGAGGTAGAGCATCCACTTTGAGGGTTCAATCCCCATCATCTCCAGTACGGCTCAGAGAAACCCAGGTTTGAAACCCTAAAGAGCTGCTGTCACTCCATGTAGACAATAGTGAGCTAGTTGGACCAAAGGTCTGTAGGGCAGTGTGCCCTATATGCCTATGACTTTGTAACATGCAGCTCCCTTTAATATATGCTTGCCTGCAGATTTTGCAATTGTACGCGTCAATGCTATCATCTGCCTATGCTTAAATGTAACGTGAGTGATTTCATAAAAATAGATAAAGGAAAACTTATTATGCAACTAGATGCTATGCTTCTAAAAAAGCATTTTAGCCCCTCACTACTGCTGTGCAGCAGTCACACTCCCACATAGCTAAAGCATATGGAACGGTGAGTTTTAACTCTCATCACTGTAAGCAGTATGTCAAACCCTGAGAAAGGATTTACAATATCACTTGTTGGAGCAGGACTGTTTAATTTCTACTGCCTGTCCTTTGCTGACCACTAGTTAGTTTAACACAGTATCAGCCTTGCCCTCTACAAAACAGAAGGATGCAGAGATAATTATAACAGATTAACTACATATTTCCTAGCAAGGGGATAAAAATCATTTAAAAGGATCAGTGAAAATATTTGAACATCAATTTCTAAGAAAAAAGTGTGCTACTGAAGTGTAGCTATATTAATAAAATCATCTCACTTGTGCTGAAAAGACTGAAAATAGTATAGGTATAACATTTCACATGTGGTGTGTGTGTGAGCATATAGAACTCTTCTGGCAGAGGCTTTTTACAGAAACAATTTTACAGGTCAACATGTGGAATATACCCCAAGTTTGGGATTGTTAACCATTTTTAAATAAAGACAATCCAAACCTTTGTAATAAATAACTAATTACTTTGCTTTTAATAGCAGCATTCAGATTACTGGGCAAAATTGGAAAGGATTGGAACACCTGTGCGTTTCTCATTAGAAACAGAATGTATAGTCAATTTATATATCAGAAAAAAATAGCAAAGAGATTACATGCATTGAATAATGCAAATGATGTAGACGATTTTGTTGAAATATGGCATCCTTTTATAAAATACTTTACTGATCACCCTGAAGAATGACAACCACCTAAATCATAGACTGGACTTTGGGAAACTTAACTAGACTGATCCATCCTGGATGAGGAAAGGGGGTACATTTTGTTTTGATTTTATTTTTTATAACTGTTGTCATATACTGGAAATCAACAAAACTGTATTTATAAAAGAAAACCAATGTGGTTTTCCCCATGCAAACCAAGACCAAATCTCTGTTTAGTCACAATGACCAGAGCCAGGAACTATCTCTCGGGAACCTACCTCAAGAGGACGAAAACCACACACACCTCTGAGCTGCTGGGAGGAAAACTGGGATATAAATATTGTTGCACACCATCCCAAATCACTGAGCAGTGTGAGATTCCAGGGGTTCCAAGCGCTTTACCTAGGGTTCCCAGCATTAACAACCCAAAAGGGTCTTGCTTCTCCCAACAGGATCAGCCTTGGATTCAGACAAACATCAAGCATCAGGCTCTGCTTGCTGTTTGCTCACTCTATCTCCTAGCCAGCATGGTGTAGTGCAGGGGTCTGCAACCTGCGGCTCCGGAGCCGCATGTGGCTCTTTTACATCTTTGCCACGGCTCCGGGGCGGATACTAGCGAGGGGAGGAGGCGCATTGTGCGCCCCGACACTCCTCACTGTGGCAGGCGCTGTACTGGCTGTGACATCGCATGGGGGCGGTGCGTGCGTTAGTCACGCACCGTCCCAACGTCACCTTCCCGCCCGCTGTCAGATCGCGGCTCCGGAGATATATTTGTTTTAAAGGTCGCAATGGTTTTGCGGCTCCCAGTTGTTGTTTTTTCTTCGGAAACGGGTCCAAGTGGCTCTTTTTGTCTTAAAGGTTGCAGACCCCTGGTGTAGTGGTTAAGAGCGATGGACTCGTAATCTGGGGAACCGGGTTCGCGTCTCCGCTCCTCCACATGCAGCTGCTGGGTGACCTTGGGCTAATCACACTTCTCTGAAGTCTCTCAGCCCCACTCACCTCACAGAGTGTTTGTTGTGGGGGAGGAAGGGAAAGGAGATTGTTAGCCGCTTTGAGACTCCTTAAGGGGAGTGAAAGGCGGGATATCAAATCCAAACTCCTCTTCTTCTTCTAGCTCACATTACTTCTAACTCTCTACTCTAAACTCTGGCTTCATTTGCTGAGGGAGCAACCCCAGCCCTTTGCCATCTGGCACAGAGTCCTCTGATCCCCTGTTCTCTTTATGGCCTATCACCCTGAGCAATCACCTCAACATAGCTTAGGCTGGTTTAATTAGCTTTTAACACTTGTTGGTCCAGGGATTAGAAGTGTCTAGCACTTCTCAAGCCTTAATTAAATTATGACACTTGTTGGGTCCAGGGATTGTAATGGTCTGGCACCCACAAACTCATAACGATATAAATGCAACGGGTTGAGGGAAACATCATTGGGCCATCAAAGCAGTTATAGTCGCTACACTTATGGGAACTGAACCAACTAACAAAAAAGAAATCACAGTAAGAAGAACAAAACAAAGGCAAAATATTATATGTCTGGAGATCCCTCCAATGATACCTAAGCAGTAACATACTGTTTGTTATTACCTCTTTTCCTCCATTCTCACCAATTAGTAAAAGGGATTAGAACTGTTACTCTATAAATAACATTTGCAGCATTTGCAAGTCACAGCAGCTGGCTTATTATGAACATGTAGATGTCACCCACTTTGTTCTTCCCCTACAGCGAGCAGGAGCAACAAATCATGATTCCTGGCTTAGTGTTACAGTCTGAACCAGGGTTCATGGTTTGTTTTGCTCTAAACAGACCAAAAAGGGATGTCAAGGTTTGTTATTGGCTTACCGATCAATATGTTAGTGAAACAAAGGAATCTCTAATTCAAATGTAAGCCAGGATTTGTGGTTTGTTATTCCTGCAAAGAAGGAATCATTTCTTCATTCATGATAAACTATTAACTCTGCCTTGCATAACATGTGAACTAGGCCAATAACTGAAAATGGGAAAAATTTACACTTGCACCTGTCTTCATTTATTCTGGTTGTGTGAACAGGAGAGTGTTTATATAGGCTAATATATTAAATTACTGGGGACAAGTTCTATTAGAAATAAGGTTAGTTAGTAAAGGTGCTCCTAGGCAAGTTCCATGATTTTCCCCAATTACTATGTTAGTTAATTGCAGCAATTGGGGGGGGGGGGGACTTTCCTGACACTGCACATGGTATACTGAAAGCAACCCAGTGATCTTCAAGGAACAAGGACTTTGCCAGATTGTTAAAATAGGGTCTAGACTCTAGAAGGAATGACAAGGGGGTGATCTCTTGTCCACAGAATTTCAGGTAATGCTGCAGGGTCAGCAATAACTTTGCTGATACTTAGAACTGCCAATGTTTTAAAAATCAATATGAGCTCCCTCTTAACCCACTGAGACACACGAAACATTCTCAAAATGAGGCAGGCCTTAGAAGTTAGCCAGTGGTCACCAGTTGTGTCACTTTCCTCAGAATATTCAAGACAGTAATAGAAAAGTGTATCTTCCCAGCAACAAACCTAGCTGAGTGCTATGAAAATTCCATTCCCTCCCCCACAGAAAACTTCCTATTTACAGCTAACACATACCTTGTGTAATGAAACAATAGTGATTATCTATGAACAGTTGATAAATAAACAAAGCATTGTTGCTTTGAAATGATTAACAGGATTTATATACAGCTTAATCATCAAAACCTGTAAGCGGTTTACATAAAATATATTCTTTGACAAATACCGAGAGAAAACATGGGAGATACATATGTGTACGCACTTTCCATCTGCTGCAGAAATATCCAACCCTACTTCCACAGCTCTAACATAATTTCAAAGTGGCCAACTAACACAACACGTGGCAACTAAATTTTTGCTTTTTTGAGCTGTGCAGAAGGCTATGCAGTGCTATTATTTTCTCCTACCTCAGTTGTGCCTTAAGACACATCAGACACAAGACACATTAAGATTTTTTTAATGCAGGAAGCACTTCAGTGTTACCCACAAAATCTTACATGAATGTGATTTGCTTTGTACCTATGGATTGTGGACCTGTATGTATCCTTATCTTATGTACGTACAATTACCAAAGTACATGATACTCAGGTTTCATGTATTTCTCTACCAACAGCATTTTTCATATACAATGTCATAAAGCACAAAGTACCGGTAGTCCTAAATGATTCTTAGGAACTGTCATCTTCCCAATATTCTGAAACGCTTTTTGAATTAGTCATTTTATTTTATAAGAAATATAAAACCGGTAAAAGAAACATAAGCAACCCTTGAGAAAGCATCATTTTTGAATATATGATGGGATTTACCTGAGAAATCAATAAACCATCTGACTTTATTGATGCACAATTTCTACAAAAAGAATGAAGAAGCTTCTGACTGAAATAGTGGCTTAGTTCTTGTTATACTGGAGAGCAGAAAGCCTTTTAATTTAATTACTTCCCTGAAATAACTAACCTACTTTAAACAGGCAGACTTTTTTTGTTCCTGCTTTCTCCCATTCAATAAATCGGGGTTTCCTACCAAACACACCTCGAACGTGGTACATACATACAACCAACCAGCTGGCCCTAGTGCTTTTGAACTACTAACCTAATAGCCCTTTTACCTGCACAACTTGTGCTTATAATCCTCCATATCCTTGGACTTGAACTGACCACAGGGAGAAGCAGGAACTACTGGGAATTAGTTAACTCTGCGTCTTTCTAATAAGGAAGCAATCGAAACTGGTCAGGGTTTCTGGAAGGGGAAACGTTACACGAATTTGGCAGACCAGAGAGGCAGAAAAAAGTGTAGCGCCTGTGCTTTTTTCTTTCTCTCTCTCCCCCGCCCCCCCCCTCCACGAAGGCACTGGGAGGGCAGCTCTCCATTTTCTCGACGCGTTTCGCCGCGAGCAGCAGGAGCAGCAGCTCCATTTGCTGATCCTCCCGCGTCTCTCCCGAGTCCGGACTGAGCTGCCCCATCTTAGATCGATCCTTCGAGAGCAGCTGGCCAGATCCTTCCCTCCCTCCCCGCCACATACCCAGTTTGGATGCGGGGGGGGGGGGGAGGACGGAGCACTAAAGATCCCGCCGCCGCGTGTAACTTTTTAATATTCCCCATCCTAAGCCGCGTTTCCCAACTTTTCCTCCATTGGAAGTTGGACCGGGAAGCGGCGGCGGCGGCGGCAATCTCCGCCTGCGTTGCACCAGAGAAAAGACCAGATCTCCGGACGCAGGCAGAGGCCAAGGCACCAACCAGCCCGACACCCCCCCCCCGGGATCTAGCGACCTCGCCCCACCGGAGGAAAGTCTTCCCCCCCCCTCCCCGCCCTGCGCCCCTTTTCTTGCAAGCTCGCGCACTTACCGGCATCATTTTGGCCCCGAACCGCATTGAGGCGACGGGTGCCGCTTCCTCCCCCTCGGGGACCGAGGAGGAGACCAATGGCTGGGGCCTGGGGAGGCGGAGCGGCCTGCCCTTGTTTGCCTAGGGACCTGTTGCGAGAGGCAGCCCGGCCCGCGCCCACCAGCGAGCTCCCTCCGGTTCCGCAACTCGCCGGGCCTGCGCTCCCTTTAGACCCGCGCCCTGAGCTTGGTCTCCCCGGAGCCCCGCTCCAGCCTCCCCTCGGACCAAGCGGCCGCCGCCCTCGAGCCCGCTCCGAAACTATCCCCCGCCGGCCCGGCAGGGAGGAGCAAGCGAGCCCCGGCCCCGCCCGAGTCCCACCCCCTAAGCAGGCTGGGCTCCCGGGAAGCCGAGAGCTCCGCCGCCGTCACCGCCTCCCGCCAGCCCCAGACGCGAGCGAGCATGAGGGGAATTGGCGCCCGGGGTCAAGAGGAGAAGTTCCCGCCATTCTCAGGGAGGCAGCCTTTTCCTAGGGGGGACTCGCTGAGGTTGTCTGCTGCCTCTTGAGCAATTGCAGCAGCAAGATTCCTTTCACGCGCTCGGAACTTCTTCCGAGCCAGAAAACGCGCTGCAAAATGCTAAGGGACAATTCCGCCCAGAGCATCTCGCCAACCACAAGTTGTGGCGGTGCGCTCACATTATTAGGGCATTCGTGCTCGCGTGGGTCGCGCAGATCCGATTTCACGTGAACGAGTGGTGGTCCCCCGTAGGAAAATTGTGCATTTTCGGCCCCTCCCCTTGTTTTGCTTCGGGTTGTTTGCGCTTTATTTTTGTAATTCTGCGCTCCTCCCCCACTTTTAGGTATACAGTAATTTGAGTCGGAACAGTGGTTCGCAATTGGTGGTCCACAGGCCCCAGGGGGTCTGAGTAATCCACCGAGGGGGTCCGTGGCACTTCCCGTCAACTGTTGGGGACATTGTTTTGGAGGAGCCATGCTCTCACGTGAGAACAAAGCGCCCCAAAACTGGTGCAAAAAAAAATATCACATTTTTGGGTGCAGTGCTCTCGCACAGGAGCATGGCCCAGAAGTTGCATGCACATCCCAGTTTTGTGCTGGAGGGTATGGTGGCGTGACCGTATTTGCATAACCAAAACTACCACATTTTGCAAAGTTGGGGGTCCATGACTGCTTTTGAAAAGCAGGGGGTCTGCACTGCAGTACTTAGCTCATTGGGCTACTCCACTGGAGTAGACCATTTTTATACTAAAGTGAGCTGGGCTATAGTTTTTTGTTTGTCTATGGAACTCGCTCCCACAGGAGGCAGTGATGTCTACCTAGATGGCTTTAAATGGGAATCAGACAAATTCATAGACAGGAGGGCTATAGATGGTTGCGAGCCAGGATGGCTGTGCTCTGCCTACCCAGTTGGAGTCAGTAATGCTTCTGAATAACAGCTGAGGGGAACCACAAGAGGGGAGAGCACTCTTGTGCTTGAATCCTGCTTTGCTGGTTTCTCACAGGTATCTGGTTGACCACTCTGAGAACAAGATGCTGGACTGGGTAGGCCATTAGCCTGATCCAGTAGGCTCTTCTTATGTTCTTATGGCACACATTCCTTGCATTCAAAAACAATATATTCATTGTATACAACGCAATATACAAGGAACAGGTGGAGTTTTTTTAAATCTGTAAACATACATTAGAGTCTACTCGGTCTCCTAAGAAACTATGAACAAAGATGCAATTGACTAGAATCCTATTATACATACTTATTTAGAAATATGTCCCATTGAATTAAATGGGACTCACTTTTCAGTCAACATTAACAGGGTGGTACTGGAAGAGACTGTGTAAAAATTCTAGGACAGTGACCTTTGCATTGTAACACCAGGATTATGTAATAATCACAATTATTCTCGCACTTGTAATGTTTGACTGAGAAATGTTGACACAAATGTACAATCCCACCTATATCAAAATGAAGGGTTGGGCACTGTTGAGCTAAAAGCCTATACAGTATTGTCTGCTTAAGCAAAATGCTCTGTAAATATTGTCACAGTCCTTCCCCCCCCCCTTTTCTTTATTTAGTTTAATGTATCAGAACTTACATGGCTGCTTTCTACAACTTTTGTGTCTTTCTTTTCCCCCTCAATAAACATGTGTTCGGGTTGATTGTTTGATGTTTATTATGCTCTTTTTCTCAGTGCTTTTTTGTTGTTGTTAAAAATTAGGTACCAGTACTTGCATCTTGGTAAAAGTGCCATAGATGCCGGCACTAAATGGATCTCATGGGCAGCAAAATAAGGGTGACAGTATTCCACACCAGTGACCACCATCACACAAAGAAAAACGCTATCTACATTTAAGTAAGTCCCATTATGCTCAGTGGGGCTTATACCCAGGTAACTGGAGGTATGCAACCCTATAACCACTTACCTGGGAACTTAGTTCTACCAGATAAGACTAGGGAATGGCTCAGGTTTTCTGTTAATGTTTGTGATATTTGACTTTGTCTGGCATGCCCTGTAGCATGAGTTGCTTCACTAGCCATTTGGGGCTATTTGCTCTGTTGGCAAATGGTTTCTTAAGGAGTGGTCTTATCACTGGCTCCTTCAAGCGAGCAAGGACCACCACCACCCCTTACAAGGGAGGCATCAAATCACCTATATAGGCAAGATGCAGCTCTTCTTGAAAAATAAAAATAGCCTTCATTAATAGGATTAATAGGAAGTAATTTCGTTGTCCCCGAGAGGGGGCAATGACAATAAAGATAGTAGTAGTAGTAGTAGTAGTAGTAGTAGTAGTAGTAGTAGTAATTCAAGGCCTATCTTCACTTAAATGGGACTAACTTCTCACTATGCACATATAGGATTGCACTTCTAAACCCCAATCCTATGCCTTTATAGTCAGTAGAATCAGCTCTCTGGAGTCATTTTCTGATTGAAAATGGGCACGTGCCTATCATTCTTGCTTTTAGGATGCTACTGAAAACTTATATTTTCAAGTGGGCCTTCCCTGAAGTAAGACTCGGTTGTAAAATACCAGAAAACAAAATCTATGGTATAAATACAGAGCAATTTAAAAGCATGCCTTGAAAACATTAAATTACACCAATTCAGTATATTGTAAAAGTTTTTTATCAGACATGAGCAAGGGACAAGAGCACAGGTGGTCAAACCAAACACCTTGTCCACATCCTCAAGTCTTACTAGCTGAAGCTTATCCAACGTAACAGGACTGGGCAATGTTCTGGACACATCTGCTACAACAGCACAGTCAAGGTGCAGGCAGATACAAGTGATTTTATCCTCAAAATGCTTTGCACACAATTTGAAGTGAGATGTGTGATGCAGTTGTTCAAACACTTAATACCTTATTTAAACATTAGTGTAACCAGTTGTACAATTTATCGATGATATGGTTATTTAGCAGCACTCTTCACGAGATGCCATAAAGAGCCCTCAGGGAATAAGCTGAAGTGTTGCAGTTGTGTGAGTAGGCAGAGAGAATAGTTTACAGGGATGTAAATACAGATAATATCTTCTACTGGAACTCTCATAATGTCATAGATAGTACTCTTAAATTTAGCGATGAATGTGGGCTATTTTTTCCAGCCTCCCATAACGTTTTGCATGCCTGTCTGTTCCTGTTTGCTTTCACCACTGTCATAACTGCATTGGGAGCTTAATTACAAAACAGAAAAACTTCATGAATAGCAAAGGCAAAAAGCAGTCAGAGGTGGGGAAAGGAAAAACAAAATGCCTCTGGTGGATTTATTGGCATCAGAATATCTCTTAGCCTTTACCTCAGTCTCTTTTCACCTAGTTTATAGAGTTTCTCTCAGATAATGATTTAGAAAAGTGGAGAGCTGTAGTAGTGAGAGTAACCATACAAACCATGCTTGTGAGAGTGTGTGTGTGTGTGTGTGTGTAGGAAGTAAGGAAGTGCAGTATAGGTGAGGCATGATAACAGTTATCCAAGAGCTTTATCATGCCCACAAATGCTAATTTACCATATCAGTAATCTTTTTTTGAACATTTTCCATTTGCAGACTAAATTGGGGCGGCATATAATCCAGACTGGCAAGGAACCAGGTGGCACAGATTTAAAATAAAGTGTGAATAAACCTGAAATTCAGAATGCCAATGTGGGGGGAGAGATAAGTAGGGCTGCCATCTATTACCAAAATAAAAAGGTAAAGGTACCCCTGCATAGTTATACAATTAGAGAAGAATTCAGATTTTGAATGAATAATTAAAAGGCCTGAGAAAAGTAAGTCTGCTCTTTTTGTAGAAGCTATGCAGTCATATTATTATTTTTTAAATCCCTTTCACCCTAAATCAAATTTCCCCCTAAAGAATAACTTTCTCAATATTTACAACAAATTCTAGTTTCCAGCTGTGATCAGACTCAGGCTTTTCTTCTCTGTGCTGCTCAAAAACATGCCCTGAAACAAGGAAACGAGTACTGTGCAGGCTTTATTGAGAATACGGTAACAGGAACAGGCAGGTAGAAACCAATCCCAGCTTAGTACGATGTGCAAATGTATCTTCTTAGAACAGTGAGTACCTACTTGTACATTACTTCACACAGAGATGAATCTTCATGTTCCTAACAGCATGCAACTTGCAATGGGACGGGTGCAAGTGTCAGAACGAGGAGATAAACATGTGAGAGTTTGATCTGGTTCAAACCCACCTTTCACATGTGAGCAAGCCAGCCTCAATTATCCAGTTCAAAAAGCTTTATCGACTATGACCACCATCACAACATGCTGCTGGATTTATGCCTTAAGTCTTAGAGCCAGGGTCTTTTTTCAGCAGGAACTCACCAGAACTCCGTTCCGGCATCTCTCAGCTGGGAGCCATTGCTATTCTAAGAGAACGAGGGAGGGTGTTTGTGGTAAGTTATGGCACCTCTTTTTCTAGAAAAATAGCAGTGCTTAGAGCATTTTCAGAAGAGGAAGAAGACGTGCAGGAACCCTTTCCAATAAATATAACACAACATGAGCAGTCAAATGTTATGTGTGCCTGTTATGGTTGTAGGAATTATTTCTGCCTAGGGGTAATGGCAGAATGAAGAGGAAAAGACCCGTACTTCAGTGGCAGATCAACTGATTTGCAGGCAAAAGGCCCCAGCATCTCAGGTATGACCAGGAAAGGAAAGGGTCCAGTCTGAAATCTTGGAGAACTGTTGCCCATGATTTCCCAACCATTCCCCCCCCCCCCCTTGAAAAATGCTGAGGGTTTTGGCAAACCACCTGATTTTTCTGGCTGTTGCAGCAATTGTAGCACAATATTCTCAATGCTGCATGATTTTTAATTTTCTCTATTTATGCAATATACCTGAATGCGTGGTCCGTTCTCAGTTCCTAACTAGAAGAATAAATTTCCATATAGCTCTTTACCAGCTGAAAACTATTCTGGTCACATAGAAAAGCAATCAGATGACCACAGCTGCTTGAAAGGTGACTAGAATTTGCTGCATTATCAAGGAAGGTTATATTTCCAGAGAAGACGAGATGAGGTTAGGAAAGAACGGAAGTTTTAAAAGCAATAGCTCTCAGCAATTGCAACAGCAATGAAAACCGAGCTTCCCAGAGAACTGTAGCCTGTCAAATCTCCAGCAATTTTTGACTTGGCAAGACAGCGGAAACATGAAGCAACACCATTATGTCACCAGTGGTGCTTTTCATTGGCTAAACCCCAAGAGCGTATCTTAGCAACGCCTGGAACAGTCAAAACACTACAATTAACTCTTTCATTTGTGTTATATAAACAACACTCAAATTTCCTTGTACTTTAAAATTGCAACCTTTTTTTCTAATAACAGCAATAATCAAATAAAACGTTTTGAAAGCAGCATTGACTTCTCCGTCAAGGTGAACAACCATGTAATTTTTAGTCTGTAACAAACATTTCTGAAACTGTTTACCTGTCTTAATTTAGAATAGGGTGTGGCTACACTCAGCATTTCACAGGGCAGCTAAGTTGAAATTAAGTAACCTATAGTATCTCTAAAAACGTATTGAAAGTTTTTGAAAGTTCTGAAGTTTGTTGCTGTAGACTAAGCAGTCATCAAATGCTTATGCTATAGTCAAATGGTTACTATTTAATGTCCATCAAAACTTTGTCATTTAATTTGTAAGAGCACATATATGTTCACAAGCCCCAAACATTCTTGAAACTCAGCAAGCTATAATTGCATTAACATCAGTTGGGCTGTAATAATTATACACACTTATTTGGGAGTAAGTCCCATCCAGCTAAATAGCTCTAAAATTCTGGAGCATTCTGTTCTGCTAGCTGAGTGTAACCAAAGCTCATGCCACAATAAATCTGTTAGTATAAGGTGCCACAGGGTTCCTTGCTGTTTCCATATGCAAAGCCCCTGCTTCATCCTTTGGTCTCCAGCTTGCTGCATTTGCCTGTGATGTAAATTAAATGTTACAGGCACAACAATCCACATTCCTCTTCCTCAAGCTTCACAAAACCACAAATGCTCCCTAGTGGTTTGTACGGATACTTCAAGTGCATTTCTGAAGTTTCCTGCACGGAGGATCAATACAACACTGAGGACACTTGTTGCTTTGTTAGCGTCTTTGAGGGAGAAGAGGATGTTTGGTTTGTTAATTAAAAATATTTATAGCCTGCCTTCACCATGAATCCACAGAGCGACCTGAAGTTAAAACACCAGGCATAATAAAAAAACATTTTAAAAATACATAAAACAGCCAACAGATAAAAGGAACAGATTCCTGATAGACAATTCATCAAAAATAAGTAAGATCAACAGCATCAATATTATGCAGCCAAGAAGAACCAGTAAAATCACCTCATATGATAAAGGTATCAGGCAAGAGATAAGATCCTATCCTATATGCCTGCCTCTCTCACACACTTCTTGTTCCACAGCAACACTTAAAAAGACATCTGAAGAAGATCTAGGCATCCAGGTAAATTCAAATGCAAGAAGGTAATTGAATATTGTGGTTCCAGGCTATTTAGGACTTTAAAAATCAAAAGTAGCCTTTTGAGTTGGGGAAGAAAGATGAAGGAAAGTTAGTTAATAGTGAGTGGCATAGTGTATGATTATCTTCTCATGTCAAATTGCATGTGTATGATTAGTGCTGAAGTGTCTTAACAGGTGTCTGAAAGTCACATTACAGCTTAATTGCTCTTTCCCTTGATTTGCATTAAATGGGGCTGGGAGAAAACTGGGGTGCCAGCTTTAATAAAATATGGGGGGGCTCAGGTAAGCCCTGCCACATATAATATGGTCACGTGACATGGTGCACACACACCATTTGAATGGCAATACCCATCAACTGGGGGGGGGCAGCCCCCTCAAATATTTTGTGGGAGGGCCCAAGCCCCCTTGACCCTAGGAGTTGTCTCCTATGCTGGGTAGAAAGAATGAAGCAAGGATCAAGGCCATTACAGGAGCACAACAATGCAGTAAAGGAGTCCCAGTTTCCCTGATTTCCTAGCAAAATCCTGGACAATACAGCCTAGAATGTAAAGAGTGTTCTAGCCAGTCAGGCTATGGCTTGCCCAGAGCTAATCGCAATGTCCTGCAAACAGATTAGAAGATGATTATTTCATCAGCATAAATGCGCCAAAGGGGCTGAGCAATTAATTGCTCAATGACACAAGGCATGATCACCCAATTTTAAGACAATTTTATTTTAGAGGAATAGCTGAGCTCTCATGCTGCCCTCCATTGAAAGCAGCGAGAGTTAACGAGTGCTGCTGAATATATATTTTTTTCATCTCTCCCCCCAAAAAGCTCAACAACTTTTTTTCCTCCATATTTTCCCTTTTTGAAATATGGCAATCCTATCTCTCCTGCCTTTCGCCCCACCTGCAAATAGATCAGGAGGAGTTAAGTATCCCATTCCCCAGTACCACTGCTTTGGTCCAATTCAGTGCCCGTGCCCCTGTGCCTTTTTTAATTTAAACAAAATACTAGGAGATCGGATCACACATCCTCCTTATCAGAAGTGGGTTGGTCGTCTTTTCTCACACTCTAGACCTTTCCTGTTTAGCACCACACACACACCCTTGATGTAATTTAGCTGGTTTTAATTACTATTATTATAAATGTTTACCTAATAATTGTTTTCATATGTAGGGATGACATCATGCACAAACATCATTCAGATGGGATTTTAGAGCAGGCACCAGCACCTGGCATTCTTGGGCGGCTGCCAAGGCCCCAGGGCCCTGTCAGGGCCCCTGTTGATTTTTCCCTGGGCCCTTTTCTTGGTCTAGTGCTGCAAGTAGTGCCAAGTGACTCAGACCACCTGCCATTTAAATTTCCCACAATGCCCTGGAACAATATGACTGTGAGAGCATTGTGGAAAATTGAAATGGTTATTAGACCCAGACACATAGTGCTGTCGCTAGAAGTATACTTTGCTGCTGTCGCCCATTGCTGCCAAGTACACCTTCTGGTAGAGAAGTGGCTCCCTAGAGGGCACTTTGTCCATAAACCCCCTCAATTCTGAAGCCAACCCTGTAAGATCTGAGTTTGAGTTCTCCATTCTGATTGTGTTAATTCAATTTGCAGGCTGGTGTTTGCCCTGCCCCCAGTACAATATTAAAACATTATTGCTTATATATTATTTGAAATCTATACGCAATGTACAGTATAAGAGATGCTACCGCTCTGGCCTATTTAAAAGCTATTATCACTGATTGACCTAAAAATCCGGCCCCAAATAATATGAAGGATTATATGAAGATATCTAGTCACATATAACCAACATACTTAACTCTAATTAATGCATGAAGTGGTTAAGATCATAGAGTAAGATGTCCTGCCAGGCTTAGCAAGGCCCTCCCCCTCACCTTGGGAAAAAGGATTATCAGGCCTTTGTTCTTTAATTCCACCATGAGAACCCTACAAGTAAACTGGATGCTCCAAGCTTAGACTATGTGGCTTATGCAAGCTTTCTTTGTGTTTATATACAAATGATTTAGGACAACCATTTTTGGAACCTAAGTCATGCTGCCTATCTTTTCTTGCTGCTGTATGGAAAAGCACTTGAATCTGACCTTTGAAGAGTTTGTTAGTAAACCATTTTTAACTTACCAAACGCGTGGTCTCTTTTTAACTTACCACACAAATGTGTGAGGAACTTTGGAAGTAGCTTAGAAGGGGATATTTTAAAAGTCTAAATTGCCTATATTTCCACGCTTTACTTTGATGCATGTTTTCCCCAGTGTATCAGATTACTCCCATATCAGGTAAACCCAAATTTACAAGAGAAAAGGGTAACATCCTTTGCATTCCCATTTAATCGGAGTGGTCCAAACAGTAAACTCTGGTGTGGACAAGCACTAATAGAGTTCTGCAAAAAACTTTGATTAAATAAAAATTAAATAATACTTAAAGCTGGTTCAGAAAGGAGGGTCTTTTTGATGCTGTAAGCAGTCCCACAGCTATCAAGACATATTCTGTGGTAATGTTAATCTGAACAACAGCTGAGTCTCAAAACATTTCCCTATCCTCCTTCTTCCTGAAGGATGGGTCATATTCCTCCTATCTCTTCATTGGGAGCTTTAAAACTATCATTATTTTTGGGTGGGATTCAATCAGCAAATTAAGATTGCACAATTAAGGTTGATATAGCACTCGTGGAGTTTTTGCAATAAGGAAAATGATGGGAAATTACACTGATCAGGGTGAGAGAATTATTGTTTGCTGTAATGCTGCAATGTCATGTAGCCTCCCCACAAACAAATCAGGATGAGTGCTCAATAAACAGGTCACCTGGAAGTGACCGCTTTTTCTCAAGAAGAGTCTGCACAGTCAATATGTGTGTTTATATATCTGTAGTTGTTGGACAACAGCTTGCCCAGAGAACCTCAGGTCAAGTGTGCCTTTCAAAACATTTGGGAACACACAACTACTACTTGATGATGTTTAAGCACTGTAAAGATGGTGAACATGTAACAAACATGCAAGTCACATCTTAACATACTTCATGCAATTGTGTTGTAGCAATTTTGGGCATTGTGAGCAACCATTAACATCCTATGTTTAATTAGTGGGTTAGCCCATTATTTCCAGTGACTTCCCGAGTCTAAGAAGACATTGCCACAAAATTAACAGGTAGCTTAGCTGTCTAGCTAATTATGATGCTAAGCAGTGGATCCTCCCAAAATCTTTTTCTGGCTGACAGTAATATAATATCTGTCAGACGTCTTTGCCTTTTATTGTTTAGTATTTGATGCCTGTACATTAGAGAGTTATAAGTATTTAAAAGTAGTAGGAGATAATTTGAGCTGTTCTTTGCAATTTATTATTGTTATACTGCGAACACATGGCGGACTTGCCATATTTTCTTAACTACATGTGGCTAACTTGGCATGAGATCTGCTTTTCAAACATGGGTTCCTGGAGGTGGGGAAGCACTCTGCATATTCTCAAAGGCAACCTGATTCTTTATGCAATATAGAATGTCTAGGGTGATGTAGAAAAAAACCTGTTCCTTTTCCCTTATGGGGTATCCAAGAGCCCGTATAGAGTCCTTAAGTGGGTTCTCCATCAGTAGGAGAAAATAACAGAGGCCAACCAGAGAATATTGAGAAGCAAAGCAGCTAGTTAGCCTGATCTTTGTTAAACTGTTGCAACAGGGTCCTCACTCGCCACATGCAGGAGGGAGGAAGAACCCAGAACAATGGTGTGCAAGCCCTTATATAGACTTTTGAAATTGCCTACCCTGTAGCTCAAGACCACCCCCAAAAACATCATACGTATATCACAGAAGGAGGCAGTCTACAACAGAAATCCTGCCTCCCAGGATACCTGACAATGGTCACTGATTGCTTTCCTTGGGCAGCCTGGCCATTCTTTTGTGATAGTAAATACTTTAATTCCTGAATCCAGGTCACAGGCCCACCCAATTCATACACAAATATGCCCTAAAGACAGATAAGCAAAAGACAATGGAGAGGCTTTCCCATTTTCTTCCTCGCAGAGAAACATTTGAGATCAATTTGGGAGAGTCAAAATGGTTTCAGGACTGCTCTCCTGTACTATTTCAGACGCGTGGTTTATATACTTATGTGTTTGCCTTGTAAATTTATGAACATTTAATTTATATATTTGAGACCTTAAATTGTTATGACAAAGGTAAGGGTTGCCAAAGTTTTTAGGCCCCTGAGTACACTTGGATTTTTGATTGCTTAGGGCGCTACCCCTCTGGTCCGTTGTCTCACGTTTCTCTTGGATCAGTGCCCCCTACCCCCCAAGAGAGAGAGAGAGAGAGAGGTTTTGCTTTCTCAATTAACCTGAGTCTTGAAAAGCACATAAAGCTGAAAAAGAAGGGGGAAACGTCCCAATTTCCTCCTTAACCTCTACATACCGGTACTTTCCAAAGAGAAAAAGGTAAACGCTCTCATCACCTCATGACCACGTTGGCAGTGGGGGGGGGCACTCAAAAGTTTAATGAGCGGCAGAGGTGACCATTGCCTGATGCCTTAAGTAGCTCTGTCAGGAACTATTTTCCCTATAGCTGTATAGGGGAGAAGAAGATAACTGTGGTAATTTGTGATTTCCTAGGCTCCTGCGTCTTTATCTGGATCTGGCTCAATATGTCACCAATTGGGGGGGGGGGGAAGTGTCAATTTAATCTAAGATGCTGTGACAAAAACTCTAGCAAAGAGTTAAAAATGCATAGATGCTGCCAATTCTACCTTGCAGTAAGTAACAAAGTGTCCTGCAACCTGTCCTACCTTGAAATGGCTGGAAGGTACAACCCATTTGCCACAGATACAAACTTTTCAGCCCTGTTTTAGGGCTTTTCAGCCAGTGTCAGCAATACTGAGCTAGATACAACAAAGGTCTGACTTTTAGCTTTCTATGTTCTGGCCTGTGGTAAATTTTTAAAGAGAAGGGCAAAGAAGGAAAAGCAAAAAGATTAAGTATACTGTATTTGCCATGCTAGGAAACTCCCAGATGTTTCAAGTACAGTGCTACCTCGGGTTACATACGCTTCATGTTACATACGCTTCAGGTTACAGACTCCGCTAACCCAGAAATAGTGCTTCAGGTTAAGAAATTTGCTTCAGGATGAGAACAGAAATCGTGCTCCGGCGGTGCAGCAGCAGCGGGAGGCCCCCATTAGCTAAAGTGGTGCTTAAGGTTAAGAACAGTTTCAGGTTAAGTACGGACCTCTGGAACGAATTAAGTTCTTAACCCAAGTGATACAATCATAGAGTTGGAAGGGACCACAAGGGTAGTCCAACCCCCTGCAAGGCAGGAATCTTTTGCCCAACGTGGGGCTCGAACTCATGACCCTGAAATTAAAAAGTCTCATACTCTACTGAGTGAGCTATCCAGTAAAGCACACACAAGGTACCACTGCATGTGGTGTAGGCCTCACAGCATAATGTCATATATTTGGCTTATTGATTAAACTTTTAGTATATTATAAAAGATAATAAATATTCGATTTATGTTATTGTCTAAGAGCAAAAGACCAAAGCCAGGTATACTTAGACAGAGTTGGTTACTTAAACAGGCCTCCCCTAAGATACTCACCAGCATACTATCTGTCATCTCAGCAGGATGCACGCTGTCCATTGTTAGTAATCTGGAGTACAGAAGCTCTTTTGCCAAGTTGCATCACACACCAGTCGTCAAATCATCCATCACCTCTCTGAGCACCACATTTACTAGCTGGATGCTTGAATTCCCAGGAAGAACCTGTTTACTGCACTGCCACCCTAGCAAAAGGGAGTGTGAGCCTAAAGTGTTACGCAACTATGAAGGCATTGCAACAGAAGAGACAGCCTCTCAAGAGTAGGAACATCCTAAACCACTAATAAGTGGTTTTCAGTGCCACCTCTTTATTCATTTATTCAGCAGCCCATACAAATAGAGCATCCTGTTTTTCCCCCCTCACTAGAATTGCCACCTATTTATTCCTGTTTATTCATTGCCGCCTATTTATTCATAAACAGCCCGTGCAAACACTTGTTGTTTTTCACATGGGTCTTGAGCCACAAGTCATCTGAACTGGCACATACCGGTAATTGTATTGAATCCACTTTAGTCTTCAAGTCTTTTGTGGGGCTAATGCAGCTAGCAATCCTACGAATGCTTATTTAGGAGAAAGCTAATTGAGGCTTAATTCTGAGTAACTATCCTTAGGCTTGCCCTGCACATGGTTTTCCGTGGAGCAATCCTATACTTATAACATCAGAAGTTAAGTTTGATGCAGTTAAGTGGGAATAAAATTGAAGTCCAACTTTCATTCTTGGTCCATCTTACATACTGAGACTCAATCAGTTTGTGATTTCATGGAGCATTCCAGGGGCATGTTGACTCAGGAGTAAGTGTCACTGTATTCAGTAGAGCTTACTCCCAAGTAAGTATGCATAGGAAGAGGAGAGGAATCTCTTTCATGTCAAGGTTGGGAGTCATGAAGGAGGCAGAATGAGGTTGAGGAGAAGCTGGAGACACAGAAGGGAAATCAGGGTTGACTCCATCCTATCTACTTAGGTTGGTCGAGTTTTGCTCTCAGGGCACCTGTGCCTATTACACCTATATGGCTGTAAAAACAACCTCCAATTCTGTCACTGAAACACTTTCTGTCCCACATAAACTTCTTAGGATCTCTAAGATGTGAAAAGTTCTCTTTTAATTGAAATATGCTTGCTGAGTCTGGAAAGGTGTTTTCTTTTTCCTTCAGGAGTAATCAATGTGAGCTTTTATTCATGTATTTTATTTAAAACAATTTATAAACCACTTAATTTTTTTTTAATCTCTAGAGTATACAATATAAAAAACCAACAATGTAATTAAAACAGAAATACAACACAAAACCAGTAAAACGGTAGTATAAAAGCATGTTAAAACCAACCAAAACAGGATTTAAGGGGATTCAAACGAATAAAAACAGGGTACAGATCAAGGAAAGCTTGGGTGGAAATTTAAAAAGTCTTTAGGATAAAGACACCTAAAAATAAACAAATACCCTTGTGGTGACAAGTTCCAAAGATATACCAGCACCAGGCCATACCAGCTAAGTGTTATAATTGTACTCTGCTAGTGTAACTCTGTGGGTACAAGAGCCCAAAATGTGTGGCAGTAGGCATTGGGCAGCAGAGGAGCAGGAAACATAGATTTGTAGAAAAGGGACCACAAGGGTCATCTAGGTCAACCCTCTGCAATGCAGGAATCTCACCCAATAAGGGGCTCAAAGCCACAACCCTGAGATTAAAAGTCTCATGCTAGTCTGAGCTATCTCTCAACCTGAGCTTGTTTAGCTCTTGGTCCAACTGTAATACTGTGGGGAGGGGGTATTGTTTTTGTTTGTTATTATGGCATGCGTTTTTGTGTTTTCATATTATAAACCGCTCTGTGGTCTTTGGATGAAGGGCGGCATAGAATAATAATTGTTAAATTGTGGGTGAACATATCAGACGACACAGCGATTCTTTAGACAGCTCTTGTTTATTCACAGGCCAGAACAGAACTGAACTGAAGGGTTCTGCCAACCTTCTTATGTAGAGCTCAACTACAGAGCAACAGTAACAACTTTCTGTAACGATCCAATCATTGAATGTCACTTTCAATTCCTTATTTGCATATGTTGACCTGAGTGAAAACTATCTACAGTATCCCCCTGCTGGCCCAGGGTGAGAACTTTAGTACATAACACTAATAATAATAATAATAATAATAATAATAATAATAATAATAATAATGCTGCAATGTGGGGGCTCAGAACAGTGGCGTAGCGTGGGGGGTGCAGGGGGGGCCGGCCGCACCGGGCGCAACATCTGGGGTTAGGGCAAATCCACAGGTTAGGGGGCACAAATCCACGGGTTAGGGGGCGCAAATCCATGGGTTAGGGGGCGCAAATTACTTGCCTTGCCCCGGGTGCTGACAACCCACGCTACGCCACTGGCTCAGAATGTGAGCCATGATGAGTCACAAAGACCTGGGTTTGAATCTTGCCTCACCCCATCCCCCACTCAAGAGAAAACCTTGTGGGAGGGGGAGATGTGCTTTCCTTCGTTCCCCTTCTTCCTCTCTGCCCCACATATTTACAGTATAGTCTGAGATCCTTTCAGCTCCCAGTCCTATGCTGAGGAGGTAAATTTGAGGCTTTATGCCAGGAGCACATAACATTGCCTTGCACCCTATCAGGTTGTTGCGATACCTAGCTCAATATTGTCTCCATCTGGCTTTGCCAACATGGTGCCCACCATGTCCTTCCCTTCACCCTCCCCCCCCCCCCAGGTTCAGAAGTCAAACTCTTTTAAGTTTGAGGGAGCTGCACCAGTTTTCTTTCTTTACTAGGGTTGCCAAACCCCCAGGGCTGGCCTGAAGCCTCCAGGTTTGCCTCCCCTCCCCTCTAGTGCAGCTGCCCGGTGCTTTTTTTTTTTTCTAAAAAAATGTTTAGGGGTACTCTAATTTTCCTACTCATATGGAAATACTGCCCCTCAATGAGGCCAATCTTAGATTATTATTGTATTTTTAAATTTTGCTAGAAGCTGCCCAGTGTGGCTGGGGAAACCCAGACAGATGGGTGGGGTATAATAAATTATTATTATTATTATTATTATTATTATTATTATTATTATTATTATTATTATTATTATATTCACAAAATGTTTAGGGGTATGTGTACTCCTGCGTCCCCCCAGAAAAAAAAGCACTGGCTAAGCCCAAGGTCACCCACATGTATGTGTGAACCACACCAACCCCTAAGCATTATTTTTTTGGGGGTGGTGATACCTCTACATTGATGTTTATCGAGATCAGCAGGACTTGGGGTTGCTTATTATGGCTGTTTATAGGGGTTGGTGTGGTTCACACATGCATGAGTTTTCAGGGGGAAGGGGTGTATATGTGTGTGTGGCCATCTGTCACGAGTGCTTTAGCTGAGATTCCTGCACTGCAAGATGACCCTCGGGGGATCCCCTTCCAACTCTTCAGTTCTCTCTTTCTTCGACTCGAAGACAGCGGGAGCCCGGCCCTGCCGAGCAGCAGGATCCCTCAGAGGAGGACCCCGCCGAGACCCTCCGCGAGACACCGAGGGAAGCGGCCTCTTTAAAGCGCCCTTGCCGGCGAAGGAGGCGGGGACGTCGCCACAGGAAGTGCCCCCTCCCGGAGCCGAGGAAGGGGAATAGGCCCCAAGATGGCGGTGGTGGCGGCGGCCGAGCGGCTCCTGTCGGAGGGGGAAGGAGGCGCCATGGACTCGGCGCGGCTCTCGCCGCCGCCTCTGCCCCAGCCCCGCGGCGGCGGCGGCGGCGGCGGGGAAGCGCAGCCCCTCGAGCAGCTCCCGCAGAGCAACACGCTGGTGGGGCTGCCCATCGTGGCCATCGAGGGCATCCTGGGCTTCCTGTCCTACGACGAGACCAGCCAGCTCCGCCTGGTGAGGGGCCGCGTCGTGGGGGGAGAGGGAGGCGCGGGACCGGGGTGGGGAGGAAGGAAGAAGCGACGCCTCGGACCCCTGCCTTGGCTGAGGGGGGGGGGGATTTGGGGGCGCGACACTTCGCATCCGTTCGCTTTGCCGTTTCCCCCCCACCCCACCCCTCCCCTCCGGATTGGCAAGCGTTTCCACTTGGTTTTTTTGATTCGGTTCGGGGATCCCAACTCCACGCCTCCTTCCCCGGCTTATCCCTTTCCCTGCTTGATTTGGGAGAGACCGGCGTGGTCGCACTGGATGACCTCTGGATTCCCTTTCCATTGGAAATCCCCTCTCCCCACTCCTCCTGCCCACCTTGAAGAAATCGCCCGCTCTTTTTTGGGGGGTGGGGGAGGGAGGGAAAGGGATCCAGGCAGAGGTTTAACGGGGGAGGGCCAAGGATGATGGCCGCAGGTTGCAGCCCCTTTGCGGCAGAGCTCTATCCGCCTGCTGCGCCTTTTTCGGGAAAGATTGGGAATCGGTGGTACGACGCTGGGGGGGGGGGGGAAGGTCTCTGTAAATCGGATCCTCATTGTATCTCATTAGAACCCTGTTCATATTCAACATTCACCCCCCCCCTTACCCACCCCGCTTCCTTGTATTTTGACTTTTCCCCCCTTGACAGCGTTTCCATTGCAGACCATCTCTTTATATAGCATGGGCGATGGGACTCTAACGATGAGGTTGATCGTGTAGAGTTAATTTCCTCTACCATGCAAAGAGACTGCGGTACATAATCTATGCTTTGGGCCTGTATATAATTTCTATAGTGCTTTCTAGCGAATGGAATGCTTTTCTTTCTTTCTTTTGGTAATTATTTAATGTATCTCGTAATTCCACAGAGTTGGGGGCAAGTGCATACTGCTAGGAGCAATTCTCAGAAGATCTCAAGTTCATCTAAAGGCAGAAAATCCATGTGGCAATAGTCACATGGGAGGGAGGGAATTTGTGAAATAAGAAGAGTATCTACTGCATCTGTTTTAGTTCTGTTCTGATAAAGGCACAGTTTGGATGCATTCAGTAGCTTTAGAATTTCAGTATCATAAAGCAGATGTTTAATAATCTAAGGCTTATATTCTCCCTAAGCTAGTTCCTATTGTCAGACTTTCTCCATATAAAAAATCTTAAAACATTATTGAAAAAAATACCTCTAAATTGATGCTTTTTGAGATCAGGTCCATGTTTTGATATAGTCTACACCAGTGTCCAATGTTAATTTTTAATTTTAATGGATCCCCATGTATGTGCCTGTGAATGCCGTCTCTGTAGGTTTCTCTGCAAGAGTATGGCCTTTTCTCCACAGCAGTACAATCCTTTGTTTATTTACTTGGAAGTAAATCGGATATTCATCAGTGCAGCTTTCCCCCAGGTAATGTGCAATTGCATAGGATTGCAGGCTAAGGCACTCAACCTTGGGAGTGCCTACTACTTCAGGGTAGATATGCATTGGATTACAACACAGCTTTTTGTGATGAAGAGTGTCATTGACTGCTTAAAGGAGAGCTTATTTTGATGCCTGAGATATTTGACACTTTTTGAAAATAAATATGACTATGAACAGAATTTTGTTTGCTTTATTTCTCTTGTTGGTATGTGCAACCTATGGTCAAAGCAAATTGACTAACTTGTAAAACTTTGACAGGTTTTTCCACCTTTCAGTTTTCATTTTCTGTTACCTCTTCATCAAACAGCATTACAGCCCTTTGGGGGGAAAATTAGATAGATGTGTGTAATACCATGACAAACATCTTTGGTTAGAACAGGCATAGGCAAACTCGACCCTCCAGCTGTTTTGGGACTACAACTCCCATGATCCCTAGCTAACAGGACCAGTGGTCAGGGATGATGGGAATTGTAGTCCCAAAACATCTGGATGGCCAAGTTTGCCTATGCCTGGGTTAGAACATTGAATTAGAAGGGGAAATGTGCATTATTGCTTTTGCCTCATATTCCTCTGATCTTGGAGGGTGGTTGCCATCTAACATACAGCCCAGTTTTATACATAAGTGCTCAGAAGCTAGTCTCATTCTGTTCATCAGACTGTACTCACAGGTAAGTGAGTTTAGAATGGCATTCTTAATTTATCTTAAATATTATTAGAATTGGTGTAGCTGAGATTCCTTGCTAAACAGAAGCTGCTACCAGTGCTTTTTTTCTGGGGGTACACATACCCCTAAACGTTTTGTGAATCTAAGTTTAGCCTCATTGAGGGGCAGTATTTCAATATGAATAGGGAAATTAGAGTATCCCCCAAACATATTTTTTTTAGAAAAAAGCACTGGCTACTACAAAGGACAGTTGCGTTGGCCACTTCATCACTGTGCTATGAAAAACTAGCTTGGGTTAAATATTAAAGCTTTATAAGAAAGTAACAGTGGATTTCTAGTTGCTATTGTGAAGCAAACACCAAACCCTCTCTTTTCTCAGCTGATGTGTTTACGTAGGCATCAAACTGATGTAGCTAAGCAGCCAAACATTCTATCCGCTTCACAGTGCATAGCGATTGACGGGAAAGATCCAAGTAAGATTCCTTCTTGCTTCAATGGCTTGAAGAGTGGAATTAATCATATACAGTTGATCATTTTCATGGTATATAATGCAAATCTGATAAACCCGTACTAGCTGTCTAAAAGGTTCAGTATCCTACAGTTCCCCAACTTGTTTCCTTTTCCAGTACAGTGGTACCTTGGTTCTCAAACTTTATCCTTTCTGGGAATCCTTTCGACTCCCGAAACCGTTCAAAAAGCAAGGCGCGGCTTCCAATTGGCTGCAGGAGCTTCCTGCACTCAAGCAGAAGCTGTGTCGGATGTTTGGCTTCCAAAAAACGTTCACAAACCAGAACACTTCCGGGTTTGCGGCATTTGGGAGCTGATTTCTTTGCCAACTAAGCCATTTGCGAACCAAGGTACCACTGTACTTGTCCCATTTGTTTGTTGGAGCAGAGCTGGCCCTGTGCCGTGTTCCCATAGTGCAGCTTGGGAGCGCCTTGTGCAGTTTACTTCTCTCTGTCTAGCAGAAGCGGCAAAAACAGTTGTGCTTAGTGACGTGCTTATATTTATTTGAGTGTTTTTGAAGCACAGTGTCCCTCCAGTGCAAGGGGGAATTGATTATTTGAAGGATATGTATGAGAGTAACTAAGCTGCCTTGCTCAGAAGTGAGACAGATGGAAGGACAGTCTTAGGTTTTGTTCTAGGTGCCTTGGGCTCATGCAGCACAAAGCCCTACTGCCCTATATGCAACTTGATTTTGCTGTTGGCCATGACGCTGCCCACTCAGCAGTATTTTGCCCAAAGAGTTCAGACCAGGCTCTTCGTTACAAAGATTGAACGGAGATAATCATTCTGGGCTCCCATCTTCTATCGCAGTTAAGATAATCCTCCTATCATGTAACAATTCTCCATCTGGTGATTCTGAAACATATGCAGATGTGAGGAATTACTGACAGAGCAAGTTAAGCAGAAAAAATTAAGCAACTAAACAAGCAAATATCCAGTTGTTGGGAAAGTGTTCTACGACCAATTTCAGGCAGCTTCTCAACAGACAGATGAATACATGGTAGAGCAGTAGTTCTTATGTGTTTTGCCTGTTCTGATTTTAACCTTAGTATTAACAACATGTGCAACAATAGGCTTATGAAACAGGTGGTGAGTACAAAGAAACAGAACGGAAAATTACTAAACTTCTGATCCCAGCCACCCCTTTCTCATATATAAAAATGCACCTTGAAAATAATGGAGTATTTGTATGTGTTTAAGATGCCTTGTTTAATTGCCCTGTTGTGTTCTTTCACTTTATAGTTGTGTGCTGACATCCATAGTGCACAAGGTGCTTTCAATTTGTGGGATTTGAGCAACAACCTCCATGGCACATCCCTTTTGAAGGCGTTCAATGTACCGGTACGCACACTGGGTACTAGGTTGCTATTCATTTGTGAACCCCAGGACTGCTCTGGAAGAGCAAAGGAGAGAAACGGGGGGATGGGTGGGTGATTCCAGACACCATATTCTGTTCAGTACCAGTAGCTTCAACTAAGATAATGGAAGCAGAGGCGATCATGAATTTGACACTCTTTGGCACCGTGTTTACATCCTGTGCTGATCAATATGTAGCGGACTCTTGACTCTATCCTCTCACCCCAGCCATGCCGAGGTATTTTTAAGCTGGTGCTTGGAGGCTGTTGAAGAATGGATGAGAAAGAACAAGCTGTAGCTTGATCCAGGCAAGATGAAAGTCAGATCTCATATTAGTTCTCCATGCACTTGTCTCATTAAGACTGGGCTACTGTAATGCACCTTTGAAGAAAGTTTAGAAACTTTGAACTAGTACAGAATGTGATTGCCTGGTTCTTGGCAGGGGTCAAAAATCTGGAGGTGTTATCCAAATATTGTGTCAGTTGCAATGATTATCAGTGAGTTTCCAGGCCAAATTCAAAGTGCTTTGAAGCACTGAATGACTTGGTATCTGCGTTTGATTGGGAATATAAATGAGGGTAGTTAACTGGGTTTTGCATAAGCTATTGTTATTTTATACTGATGTTTATTGTTGCTATTTCTTAAAAAAGTTTTTGTGTTATGGATTTGTACTTTGAAATATTGTACGCTGCTCTGTGGAGTCCTTTTTCAAAGAGCAGAGTATAAATCCATTAAATAAATAACTATAAATACAAGCCTGCTAGTTTAGAGTAACAGGGATTAATACATTATTTCAGTGTACATGCTCAAAACACTTCCGTTTGATAGCATCCAGATGGCATCAACTTGACTATGCTTCTTGTTACTGATTTTCAGATATTTATAATTACTATACTTCCCAGCACAGTGAAGTATCCTGATCCGAAGGAATGCATAGGGTCAGGGGCTGCATCTCTGAAGCCCTTCAGAAAGATTTACCGTAAATACCACTGCAGGAGGCACTGAAACCAGCTCCTGCAGGGATCTTCTTACATTTTTAAAGAAACGTCAAGGCTGTGAGTTACTCAGCACTTGCACAGAATTGCAGGAAAGCTCTAGAAACTAGCTTACCTAACATTCTAACCTAAGGATTCTTTTAAAAAAAGAGAATCTGCCCAAGGCCAGTTTTTGTTGCTTATGGTTGCAAAGATGCGTTTGAAAGTGTAGATAAATCTTGGCTAAGAAGCAGAAGCCAAAAGGATCATTGGAGGTGATTCTCAGGTGTCGGGTGCTGAGTCTTCAATGCCTTGCAAAGCTTCTTTCCACCATTTGCCTCGGAAGCAGAACAAAAAATTCTGCAAAATATAAGAGATCATACAGACTTGCGTAATTTATACAGGTTGTGGAATTCATCACCTCGGCATGTAATTTAGATTCTCCACCTCCTGCTCCTGCAGTGTAACATCACTACCGCATTTTTCGCTCTATAAGACGCACCAGACCATAAGACGCACCTAGTTTTTGGAGAAGGAAAACAAGAAAAAAAAGGATTCTGAATCCTAGAAGCCAGAACAGCAAGAGGGATCGCTGCGCAGTGAAAGCAGTGATCCCTCTTGCTGTTCTGGCTTCTGGGATAGCTGCGCAGCCTGCATTCGCTCCATAAGACGCACACACATTTCCCCTTACTTTTTAGGAGGGAAAAAGTGAGTCTTATAGAGCAAAAAATACGGTATATCCTGACAAATATATGAGAGACCCAACTAGTTTTAAATGCAGTGCGGATAAGCTTCCTGCACCTGTACACAGCCCCTTCACACAAACGGGGAAATGAACCAGAAAGCTGTAGATAATCATAGATTCCCATTGTGTGCAAAACCAAAATGGCTTCAAAGCAATCCAGGATTTGGTGGCTGGCAGAACTCCAGTTGTCTGGGGTAGGTAATGATTGCTCATAACCAGTGGCACTCAAAAGGAAGGGAGCACCTGCATAGACACTACTGAAGTTGTACATGTAGCTGGCCAAGTTGTTCACTGGTTTGCTGTACGGTTCCCGAGAGCTGCTACCTTGGCTTGTCACTGAGCCAACAGTCTAGTTGAGCTTCTTCTGTGCCCGTGAAAAGTGTTCAGAGGAGGAGGTCAGTGGAACATAAGGATTGTATCCAGAAATACTTGGATGGTGAAAGTAAGGGCCTCATGGCGCGAAACAAGCCAATTGAATGGACTTCAAAAGACAAAAAGAAGTGCAGGTAGTGGAATAAGTACTTGTTGGAAGAGTTCTCCGTGTCTCAACCATCTTTGGAAGTTGACTACTTTGAACAGCCAAAC
Source organism: Podarcis muralis (assembly GCF_964188315.1). Classification (NCBI taxonomy): domain Eukaryota; kingdom Metazoa; phylum Chordata; class Lepidosauria; order Squamata; family Lacertidae; genus Podarcis; species Podarcis muralis. The sequence goes on from NC_135657.1 coordinate 30,854,863, forward strand.
CTTCCAGACAAAAGGCAACCACATTGCACCGAATGCTAGTGGCCTTTGAGATGCCCACATACCAGGGTGGTATTCTAAGTACGGCAGTGAATCCAGGGCTATCTGGAGACTGCATTCAGGTGTTCATGAAATAGTGTTTGCCGCGAAGAAGAGACGTCCATAATTCTCTGTTTCTTGAGGTTATAGGCTCTCCTGGCAGCTATTTTTTCAGCTTTATACTAGCTAGAGAAGAGTACAATCTTTTCCCAATGCCACAATTGACCAGTGCTTATGTGCGCCAGTTATTCATGCTTTCTGTTCTTGTGCACGAGGCTATTCCAGAAAGTTTCTCAAGTGTCCAGGCACATCTTCACACAGACCTATCAAAGTGTGTGGCTTCTGTCTACTAGCCGTGATGGCTTTGCTCTGCCACCACACCCGGAGGCAGCAATGCTTCTGAATACTGGTTTCTGGAAACCACAGGAAGAGATAGCGCACTTATGTGTGAATCATGCTTGCTGGTTTCCCACCAGTATCTAGTGGGTCAGTGTGTGAACAGGATGATGGGACTAGATGGGCCGTTGGCCTGTCCCAGCCAGGCTCTTATGTTCTTAGATGTTCTTCTGACTTACACTTAGCACAGGCAACCCCCAATTTGCACGGGGATTGCATTCCAGGTCATCACACGTGATGGTGGAGAGCTCATAAGCCTGTGCTACCCTTTTCCAGCCACTTTTGTGTCACCTCAAGCAGGCGCGTAAATTGATCATTGTCTTTAGTAGAGGACAGCTCTGTTCTTGAGAGCTTTTTCTGGGGTGGAGGGGGAGATCACAATCTTCATCTCTTTTAAACTGGTTTTCTTTGCTCGTTTTCTCTTACAGTCCCCCGTATAAAAACTTGGCTAAACCTATTTTTGGGGGGTGCTTCTATCTGGCACTAGTAAGAAAAACACTCACTCTTTTTTTCACAGCTTTGATTGCTTTTTAGGTTTATTGACTGAAATTTCCAAACATAGCAAGTTGGGCCTTTTTGAGATAGTGGTGTCAGTTGGATATTAGATAAGAATTTCATATATGTTCTCTCAAAACGAGTCATTCATGCAGCAGGGACTGCAGATAGGAAGGCAGTGGAACAAGAAGGGGATTTGTCTTAAACTTGATGTGGGGGAAAACTTTGGACACACACTTGACATCACTTGATTCAACCTCTCTCAAAATGATAGCAGTGCCATACTGTGCTTGTACAACTATAGACTTGGATTTGGGGAATTAGCTTTATTGTAATTTAAACATCTAAAACCATTAGATATTGTGCAAAAATCTTCAGTGAACTAGAACAGACCCTCCTTGTAGGCTTACCATCTGATCACAGACTAGACATACAAAGTTATGTTTTAATTTTTGTAAAGGAATTTGTTGCAACTTTATTCTATATTTCATTTTAAAGTGCATGTGGTTTTGTTTTGTGAGCCACTTAGAGAACTCCTGTTATAGAGCAGCTGTATAAATGCAGAGGCAGTAATTAAGTAAGCAATCAAGTGAAACATTGGAGCAAAGGGAAGGAAGATAAATGAGGAAGAGTCAATGGGGAGGGGGAAGTGAAAAGATTTCTTAAATGTAAGAAATGGAGGAAGAGAATTGGGTAGCATAATGGTATAAAAAGATTCCAAGGCTATTTAAACCATTTATATACCTCTTAACTACAGTTGTTCTCTAAACTGCATTATTCTTCTGTGTCCGATCAAAGATCTGCCTCACTTGACATTCTGCCTTCAGCATTCAGTTGGTCCATTACTCTGTGGAAGCCTATCTCAACAAATGGTAATTGGAAGCATACTACCATTTAGGTTCCATTTTCAAGCTATTATAATCAGTATCTATCCTTGATTGATTCAGTCCTTCTTGAAAAGTGGCCTTTGCCGGTGCCATCATTACGTTCTGTGGTGCTTAACTCCGCAAGTTCATAAGGTGAAGTGCTTTCTTTGACTGAAAGGTATTGTCAAAGGCCTACTTCATCAAGTGTGTGGGCCACTGCACATGTTTGATGAAGTAGGGTGTAACTTACGAAAATTCATACTGCAATGAATTGGTTGTTTCTGCCTTAACAAATTACATATTCTGCTGTTCTGGGATTCATAGGGAACATGATCCTGTTACTCTTGTTATTTTGGTAGACCCTGTGTAGTTTTTCTGGTTCTGGAATACCTTTTCTGTGATGCAGCTGCATATAGTATTTCAAATATGGGTGCATCATATTTCACATAGAAGTGTCATTAAAGTTTTTGCTGTTTTATATTCAGTATCTTTCCTAATAGTTTCTGACATTGGCTTTGACTCCTCGCACCTCCATTGCAGCATTCTGAACTGGCATCTTTTGGTAGACATGCCATGGCCCCAAAATATTCTGTGTAGCTTCAGTAGGGGCACTTCTCAGGGATTCCCCAATTTCAGACCCTGTGTGGTTTTCCCCTCAGTAATAATATTAGGCTGAAAAATTTAAGTAACTTCCACAAATACTGTTAAAATATATCCTTTTGTTTTAGTAGTTTGATCTTGAACATACTTAAGAGTGAGTTTGAATCTTAACTATGAATCTTGCTTCCCTGCTGCCAAAACACCCAAAATTGCATGTCTGAGCTTCAGCCGAGTAAATAAGTACTGGTGCAGCAGGAAGGTAAATGGTGTTTTCATGCACTCTGGCACTCATCATGGTGTCTCGTTGCACCAGAAGCAGTTTAGTCATGCTGGCCACATGACCCAGAAAAGCTGTGTGCGGACAAACGCCGGCTCCCTTGGCCTGAAGTGAGATGAGTGCTGCATCCCATAGTCAAGTTTGACTGGACTTAACCATCCAGGGGACTTTTACCTTTTTACCTTTTACATGAGTTGCATCCACCATTTTGTCGTTCGAGTTGGGATACAGCCTTTTGGAGATCCTTTGTTGTGTAGGATTTAGCTCCCTGAATATGTGGGTGTCAGTCTGCAAACCTACTTGCCCCTTTATCCATCCCTATACATATTGCTTATGTGTGGAATTCTATAGCATTAGTGAACAGAACCGGTTTTGTTTCTATGTTCCCAGGTAGATTTTGACGGAGGTTGTAGTATTCTGCTTTGCCACTAGGTGTCAGGGTACGCATATCATTTCCAAATGTGTATATCAAGGAACTCTACTTAAGTTAGTGGGTGGAGAAGACTCACATTAAATTATGACATGGGCAGTGCTGGGTTTTTCTCTCTCTTGCTTTTGTGTGTGCTTTTGTCATAGCTGGCAATGTTTCCATTTTTTAAAGGGAAGTTCCCTTATTCCGAATAGGATTCCTCACAAGAAAAGGGGAAAGTTGACAGCTATGGCTTTTGTGCTGCGGCAACATTGGAGATTATTTCTGATTCATGGATGTCAAACCACATTTGTAGAAGCCAATACAGTTGTTTTAGAGATGCTAGCCCAGGGGGGATGGGAACACACCAAACATTTATACATGTCACGAACTGTAAGTTTTCTAGGCACCTAGGTGCTGTATGAACCCAGTGTTTTTCCAACACGCAAAGCATTAGTACATAAAGTCGTTCATTTGGCTTGTAATCTACTTTCAATCTCTTTTATGTCGGGGAAAGCTTAGATTGGCATGCTACAATTTAACTGGAGGTTCCAAGATCAGAGACTTTACAGTATAAATTAAGAAACTTCCCTGATTTGTAGAATACGTTACAGTGGAACATAACGTTATAAACTTTTTGCGCTCAAGTATCACTTTCAGGGAAAGATGCTGTAACTGTTTTCAAGGACATATTGTTAGTTTCAGGTAAAAAACAAAGAAGTTTCTTCCTTTGCTGAAATGTAGATGAAAATATATTTAACAATGCGGAAAAAATACAGCCTTTCTGTAGTGAATATTGAGTGCAGAGCAGAGCAGCCTTTTAAACCAAACACCCCAGGAGTTCATTTCTTTCCATGTTAGCTTTCAGAACCTTCTTCTTTTTTAAAAGATAGAAGTTACCTGGCCAGTAATAAGTAATAATAAATAACTTCCTTCAGCAACCTGTTTGATAACACAACTGTGAACATATTTTGGGTTTTACTGCACAAAACTGCACAAAGAAAGATGGGCTAGAAATATATATATATATATATATATATATATATATATATATATATATATATATATCTTCTGATTATAACTCTTACTTGGTGTCTCTTTGGAAGGCCAGGTCAATCTGTGTTAGACTGCATAATATTTATTTTTTTAAAATTTATATACCACCCTTAATCCAAAGATCTCAGAGTGGTTCACAGAATCTCCTTGTTTTAAATGTCTGAGAGAGCAGAGCCAAATGACTTTGGTCTCTCTCCTTTGATGGTTGTTTTTTCCCCTCCTGTCTTCCTCAAGATCTTTCCTGATTTTTTCTGGTACGGGTGTGTATTTTCAGCTTTTCTTTGGGATAAACAGAACCTGTTTCTTCAGTCTTGCCTCATGTGTATGGTGTTTATAAACCTTTAGTCATCTCTGCTTTCTTCAAAAACTTCTCCAGTTTCTCTGCATTCTTCTTAAAATCTAAAAGAAAACAAATCTTCAGCTGCCACCCAGTTCATGCCCAGTAGGTGTGTTGTTCAGTAGCTTTGTATCACTGAAAGCTTAGAAATAGATTTTGTGTAAGCAACTCCAGTGTTCAGAGAGGAAGCCGACTGTGTCCTTAGCCAGTGACCAAAGGAACAAGGATAATTGCCCCCCCCTCCATGGCAGTGGGCAAACTGGCCTGGCCCTCATCATTGACCAAAGGAGGAATATCTAAAGAAAATATACCTTCGTGTTCTCTTCTTGCCAGCCAGAACTGTGTCTGCTCCAACTGATGGTTGTCTTGGGAGCGCAGAATAAAGTGAAAGGGGACACTGGCCTTTGTCATCAGCTGGGCTGCCAGGTACCTGGCCATCTCTGTTCAGGCAAGAAAAGTGAGGGAAGGTCACTGCCCCAGCTGAATAGAAATGCCTGTTTGTTTGTTTGTTTGTTTGTTTGTTTGTTTGTTTATTATACCCCCACCAATCTGGCTGGGTTTCCCTAGCCACTCTGGGTGGCTCCCAATAGAAGACTAAAAACAGAATAAAACTTCAAACATTAAAAGCTTCCCTATACAGGGCTGCCTTCAGATGTCTTCTAAAAGTCAAATAGTAGTTTCTTTCCTTGACATCTGATGGGAGGGCGTTCCACAGGGAAGGCGCCACTACCGAGAAGGCCCTCTGCCTGGTTCCCTGTAACCTTACTTCTCGCAATGAGGGAACCGCCAGAAGGCCCTCGGAGCTGGACCTCAGTGTCTGGGCTGAACGATGGGGGTGGAGATGCTCCTTCAGGTATTCAGGACCGAGGCTGTTTAGGGCTTTAAAGGTCAGCACCAACACTTTGAATTGTGCTCGGAAACGTACTGGGAGCCGGTGTCGGACAGTGTTGTATGGTCCCGGCAGCCACACCCAGTCACCAGTCTAGCTGCTGCATTCTGGATTAATTGCAGTTTCCGAGTCACCTTCAAAGGTAGCCCCACGTAGAGCACATTGCAGTAGTCCAAGCGGGAGATAACCAGAGCATGTACCACTCTGGCGAGACAGTCTACTCACAGCAGCAGTAGTAGCAGCTACTTGCACCGTTACAACTTTCTACCTTGTTCTGGCATTGTTTTTGATCTTTTGCCATTCTCTTTTCCCTCCACACCTTTTTCTTTTGTGTGACTTACCTTTTAGTCTGTAAACCTGAGCATGTGCCTCAGCTTCTTTTTGATTATGAGCTCCTTCGGCAGATAAAAGAGTGGAATAAACATACTGTATAATAAATGGAATTGAAGTGAATGTCATAATTTTTAAAGAATCCATTTAAGAAGAGTGTTATGCCACTTGAGAATTCATTCATGCACTAGAAAGCATGGAAATTTTTTGCTAAGACATCAACATCCACACCCTGTGAGCGGTAAATACGTTCTGAAGTTGGAGCTTTGGAACAAATTATTTGGAAAGGGCAAAGTGACGGTTTTGTAATCTTTGGAAGTGGCCCCATTTCAAATTGTGCTGTGTAGCCTTGTGGCACTTAAGACAAGCTGGTTAATCATAAGAGGGGCTCACAGCTTATTAACTACTAAAGAAGACACCTTGAGTTTTGTTTTTGTATTTTCAATGTAGGTTTGTAAGCGAATGGACTTGGTCTGCCAGAGAATGCTGAATCAGGGATTTCTGAAAGTGGAAAGATACCACAACTTGTGCCAGAAACAGGTTAAAGCACAGCTCCCAAGGTATGTGCTTACCACAAGGTCACAAGTAATACTCCTTAAAAATCTGTATTTGCAAGAAGATTATATAAGGAAAGCTGCTTTGCAACCGGTTGTGAAACAAATATTTAAAGAATATATCCTGCTTGTGCCTGATGGATTTGTGACAGTAGTCAAGGTTCTGAATATAGCATGAAGAATGAGCTACCAGTCCTGTTTGTGCACCTTAGCACTGCAGCAGAACAATCTGTACCTTGAATTATTTTCTGTTTGGGTTGACTTTCCCCCCTCTGCTTGGCCCTAGGCTCTCATTTTGCTTGAGTGTCACTGCCTGTCTTGCCTTTAGAGAAGACAGGCACTATCAGTGATATCCTATAGTAATACTGTAAGCCATCTTTCACCATCCTGGGACCCTCCAGATGTTTTGAAGTATAATTACCTGACCTTTGGCTGTACTGGCAAAGACTGCTTGGGAGTTGTAGTCAAAACATCTCGCGGGCATCGTGTTAGTTACCCCTGCTGTAGGTCAGTGGGATTACAAATTGCATGGCACACACTGGAATAGGATAGTGAGTTTTGTTTGCATATACCAACTGGCCACTGAAGGGTGTGTGTGTGTGTGTGTAAATTTAAAAAATAATAGAGAGCAGGGCTACATCTGGGAATTGAAAAGCCCCTGTATAGAAGACTGTGCCTCCCACATCGCTTTATATCCTGGTTTATGTACGGTACTTAATGCAGGTTATCATTCTGTATGCTGGTTTTTTGGCTTCTCAGCACTGCCAGAGGTAGAACTGATTTTAAACGGAGGCACTTACAGAGAAATGTTGAAGCGCTAGCTTCTCAAATGTACAACTTGAGGCCCTTCTATGGAAGCCACAGCCATTTAAGGTCAAGGAAATCACCTCCCAAGTTCAGCGTTTCCTGAATGGTAACACCTTCTATATGGTACTCTCTCTCCCCAGGAAAACTCCAGCTCAACTCCCATAGCATTCAAAAAGCTGGTTAAAATCTCTTGTTTTGCAGGGCTCTCAGGTTGGTAAACAACTTTGAGTTCTTTACTGTCTTATCTCTGTGCTTTATTCATATACAATGCCTAGCATTTTTTAGTACATTTGTAAGCTGCCTTGAGGGTCCCATTTGGGATCAGAAAGTTAGAACTGCTGTGGGGAACCTCCAGTCTGTGGGCCTAATTAGGTGTGCCAAACCTCCCGCTTTGACCTGCAAGGCTATTTTAGCCAAACCACATCCACTTGCCCTACACTCGACATCACATATTACTGTAAAACATGGCTGAGTTGAACATGTCTTTGCAGGCATTCACTGATCAGCTGATTGGCAGCACCCGCAAAGCATTGTGCATGGGGCTTCCCAAGATCAGCTGATCAGTCAGTGCTTTGTGGGCTGTGCCCTTACCTGTGCTTTTTGATTTCAAGCCATGTGGGCAAAAATGGGTCTCATAATGTCAGGCGATGTCCCGTCCAACTGCCAAATTTGGCTCGGAGAGAGAAACAATCAAACCCTAACCCATGGGTAGGCAAACTAAGGCCCGTGGGCCGGATCAGACCCAATTGCCTTCTGGATCTGGCCCGCGGATGGTCTGGGAATCGCTGTGTGGATCGCCAGCGTGCACATTATTTCCCTCTCCCTCCCTTGGCGGCGCCTCCTCCCTCCCTCCTCATGGCTTGTCTCCGCCCTGCCTAGAGGAGGAAGGGGGCTGGGCTTTGTTGGTGCCAGCAGCAGCAGTGCTTGAGCAGCCACCATTTTAAGCAGCCCCTCTCCGGAGCCTCCTGCCCCTGCTGCTCTCAAGACACAGGTAAGCAGCCACCAGGGTTCGTGGTGCTCTTGCATCATTCCCCCCCCCCCCAATATATTCTGCCCCCCCACAAGGTCTGAGGGACAGTAGACTGGCCCCCTGCTGAAAACGTTTGCTGACCCCTGCCCTAACCCATCCCTGGGCTATAACATAGGTCTGACATAGGGAGGCTGGAGGGACATTGCTGCTGCCGTGACTGCTGCAAGGTCCATTTCCACATGGCAAAGGGGGCGGAGCCCAGACTCACCCTGAAGAGTTAAAAGAAGCTCCTGGGAGTCTGGGGCTGCCCACTAGGCCAGGTGGAAATGGGCCTTGCAGCGGGGAGTGTGTGGAAAAAAGAGAAGGATATTACTGTTCAATTAAATTAGCAACAGCTTCTGGTATCTTCGCATTAGGTGCTGAACTGATAGCCTAAGCAATGTCACCTGTAACCAGTTCTTATGCTATAGTGTGAAATATCAAACTGCTGTTGGAATTCCTCTTGGACTCATGCATGTGTGGCAATGGTGGTGAGCAAAGGAGGGCTATGAGCAATGTTCTAGCAATGCATTTTCCTCATGTATTTATTTTTAAAGTACTCCATCTACTTTTCAAGGAAACTCAAGGCTCTTTAGTTTCACCCGTGTCTGAAAATTACTTGGAAAATAATACGATAATTGTTGGATCTATATAAAAGCAGATTGAGTCATAAACATTATTATTTTGAACTAGAATGGGAAAAAATGGAACGGCTTCTTAAAGCACACATCATTTTTGGTGACAGAATTTTGTAAACTTCCAGACTATATTGTTCCACCTGTCTGCAGTGTTTCTCACTGTCTTGGATGTGTCTTTGTAGACGGGAATCGGAACGGAGAAATCACTCGCTAGCTCGCCATGCAGACATTCTTGCTGCTGTAGAAACAAGGCTGTCCCTGCTAAATATGACCTTCATGAAGTATGTGGATTCTAACCTCTGCTGCTTTATACCTGGGAAGGTAAAGTCCAAAAGATGGCTGCATTAAAGTGTGATGGAATAAGTCATTAGGGCTAAACTTTGTTTTGACGAGCCACTGATGGAAGTTCAGAACCTTCCGTAGGCTTATCTCAGATGGTTCTTATCTAAATGCTGTTCCTTTGTTAATAACAGATTGGCTTAACAACTTATTAGGGCTTTGATCATATGGTATGTAAATGTACTAGCTGAAACCATTTATAAAACATTGATTAAAACGTGAATTGCATTGCTTGTAAATAAAACGGTAAACGACTCATAAGTTGTTCTCAAGATAATTTCAAGTACCTTTCAATTACTTTTAAAATAATTTTAAGTCACTGTAGAAAATAGACATTATTAAAGGATATAATAATAATAATAATAATAATAATAATAATAATAATTATTATTATTATTATTATTATTTATACCCCGCCCTCCCCAGCCAAGGCCGGGCTCAGAGCGGCTTACAAGCAATAATAAAAACAAGTTGAATGATTACAACTTAAAAACAAAATTAAAATACAACATTAAAATATTGAAATATTAAAATATTAAAATTTAGCCTCATCGCAGAAGGAGAAGGAAAGGAAAAAAGAAAGGGAGGGAGGGAATCAAATTGGCTCCAAGCCAAAGGCCAGGTGGAACAACTCTGTCTTACAGGCCCTGCGGAAAGAAATCAGATCCTACAGGGCCCTGGTCTCATGAGGCAGAGCGTTCCACCAGGCCGGAGCCAGAGTTGAAAAGGCCCTGGCTCTGGTTGAAGCCAATCTAACTTCCTTAGGGCCCGGGACCACCATATGCTGCTCTTAGCTTTTGCCAGTCGCCATGTCTCAACTTTTCTCATTTGTTTTAGGTAATTGATGAAATTTATCGTGTGTTAAGGTATGTAAACTCTACCAAAGCTCCTCAGAGAGCCCACGAAGTCCTTCAGGAGTTAAGGGACATTTCATCGATGGCAATGGAATATTTTGATGAGAAGATTGTTCCAATTCTAAAAAGAAAATTGCCTGGATCAGATGTATCGGGACGGCTTATAGCGGCAGCTCCAGGTACCTCATGTATGCTCTGAGTCTTTGTACATTATGCAGCCAGTGGGAAGCTATAGTACTTCCACTTTCTTGTGATTTTTGTCTCCTCTGAATGTTATCATTAAAAAAGGGTGTTCCATTACTATATTAAAACAGAACATAACGTTTTAAAATAGAAACTATTTGAAGGACCCAGAGAACAAGTGAGAAGCATTCTGCTAGTGGAAAGTGTGCTTCCAGCTTCTGTGCATGGAAGGGAGAAGGATGATAATTTCCCCCACCCCAACTCTATATTCCCCACAAATCTGCTCTGCTTCCTTTCGAATAGGGTGGGAAGTCCTATTCCTAGGACTCTTCTCAGGATTGAAGGCCCTTCTGTGAACAGAGGTGTCCTTTGGATCCAATCCAATGGCTTCTAAAAGGAAGAACCTTCATTCTTTGGTTATCTTGCTTATATTCATGTCTTTTGTACTACTGAAAGTAACTTCATATTGATGTATGCACGGCTGGAAGCACCAGACTGGTTCTGCCAGTGAGCCTGCACCACTGTATCCTCACTGCCATCATGCTTCATCCCCATTGCATCCCAGTAAGTGTGCTTATATGTGTTGGAAGCTGCCCAGAGTGGCTGGGACAACCCAGCCAGATGGGTTGGGGTGATGATGATGATGATAATGATGATGATATATTATTTTTATTTTTATTATTGTTGCCTAATTTTTCCTTAACACTGCATTAGGAAAAGCAGCACCATGACCTAAAATATGATGGTAATTTACACTTTTTGATTTGGTGGGTGGAGCACAGCTTTCCTGCTCTCCCTTAATGATAGGTTGATACTCCTACAGTGGGAAATTAAATTACTTTCTAGAAGCCACAGAATCCTGTCCTGGTGTGATCGTATGAGTAGGTACCGGTAATTATTTCTTGTGTGCTAATTTTTTTCCTTAAAGCAAAAACGCTAGTGCAGTGTAATGTCTTGTCAAGCTCTGTTTTTTGCTAGTTTATTATCTGGAATTCCAGCTTTGCAATAGAGGCCCTTAGCTCTCATCCTCTTTAGGTTTGGATTTGGGGTTCATAATAGAATCTAATTACTGAATAATGTAAAATTAATATACACAGTGCTTTTTTCTGGGGGTGCTCAAGAGTATGCACTACTGGTGCACCTCCCTCCCCCATTAAAAGTGTAGCACTTACTGTAACAACTTCATGTTTGAGTACCAGCACTTTTTTTTCTATAAAAAAAGCACTGAATATACAATAAAATAGCTTTCCCCAGTATATAGTAGCAACAGAACATAATACAAACAGAATAACTGATAATATAGAACTCTTCTAACAATATATCAATAATTAAAATAGAAAAATGTACAGTAGTGTAAATTAATAACAAACTTTTTTTTTAACCCCCACGATTCTTACCAAACTAGAGCTGTTAAAATTCTTTAAAGTCTTAGGATAGCCTCACTCACTCTGTACCTGTTCAAAGTCCCTTTTTAATAACCAAATCACACATATTTTTTCACGTAAAATGCCAAGAGATTTTTAGCTATGAAAATAGATATTGAATATAAATCAACTTGGCTTTGCTTCCTCTATATCCTTCCTTCCTTCTGTTCTATATACGATATGCTTCCTACAGTCTTCTATTTTGTATACAACTTTGGCCAGTAAAACCAAACTTGAATCCTAAAACAAAGCAGTGTTTACTTTTTGCCCAAATAATTCACTCTTTATACTTAGAGTCAACCTTTAGAGGGCAGCAGCCGTATCTCACTTTCCAGCACTAAATTTTACTTTGCTTATGGGGAGGTCTGGAAGCATGAGGTTAGTTCTTAAGAATGTTATTCAGGTACTTTACTGGAAACAATTACTGCAAGGCTTGGGTAACATTCAATGACATAACAACCATATTGCTGGGGGCTGATTATGTGGGTCCTGATTACTGAAGTGACTGTTTCCCATGAATGCTGATTTCATAAGAGAGACCCATGCAACCAACATCTGTTAACATGGCTTTTTTGTTTACCACGAGGAGCTCCTGAAAGAGTTGTGCTAAAATGTAAAAGGCCTCCAACATATCTGGAGTAATATTTAAGGGCAGAATACAGTGGTACCTCGGGTTACATATGCTTCAGGTTACAGACTCTGCTAACCCAGAAATAGTACCTTGGGTTAAGAACTTTGCTTCAGGATGAGAACAGAAATTGTGCTCCGGCGGCACGGCGGCAGCGGGAGGCCCCATTAGCTAAAGTTGTGCTTCAGGATAAGAACAGTTTCAGGTTAAGAACGGACCTCTGGAATGAATTAAGTATTTAACCCGAGGTACCACTGTATACAGTTGGTAACATAATGTTGAAACAATATTTAAGGGGCGTGCTCACTTGAAGGGCAACCTATTCTGCTTGCTGCAACCCAGAGTAGGAGTGTCTCTAAACAGCACTTTCCTCTTTACCTGTTAAGCAGGAATGTAAAAATCTGTGAATATGCTCAAGTCTTGCACATGCATTAAATTTTGTTTATATGCTGGGGAATAGTTATAGATTTGCTTGTTCACATTCACTTTGCAAACCTTGATGCTCTGTTTTGAAGGCATAAGACTGAGTGCAAGTCAAAATCTGAAATGAGACGGGGGAGAAATGTAAATTTTCTCTTCCTGCAGTTCCAGGTCCTTCTGCAGCCTTAACAACAATGCAGCTCTTCTCCAAACAAAACCCATCGAGGCAGGAGGTCACCAAACTCCAGCAGCAAGTTAAAACCAACGGTGCAGGTGTGACTGTGCTAAGGCGCGAAATATCGGAGCTTCGCACCAAAGTGCAAGAGCAACAGAAGCAGCTGCAAGATCAAGATCAGAAACTGCTTGAGCAAACCCAGATCATAGGTGAGCAGAATGCCCGATTGGCTGAGCTCGAACGTAAACTGCGAGAGGTTATGGAAAGCGCAGTGGGCAATTCCTCAGGGTCAGCACCAAGCGAGGAGACTCCTAGGAAAAGGAAGAAGGCTGTTGAATCAATAGGTGCGCTTAGGAAGTCTAAACGCCTTCGAAATAATAAATAACTTTGGAATAAATGACACCTCCAGGAGGATGTACTGCTTTATAGTAGCCCAAGCAGGTTGTCTGGTCTGGATACCGCTATTCAGAGCATGGTGTCATTTAGGCTGCTGGTTCTTCAGAACACCATAGACTTGAACAACTTTCTCTCATTGCTGAGATGTTTCTTCCCAAACCTGCCCTGCTTCTGTTTGAGTGGGCCTACGGCACAGAATCATTATAACTTGCCATAGATTTGTACTAACCAGACCTGCTCTATCACGTTCTGAAAAGTTAATTTTCCTTTTCTGTGCAGATGACTATTAAAGTGAAACTTATATTTATGCATCTGTTCTGTAAATGAGTATACTAAATAAACCCAGGCTTAATTGGCTAGAAGATTAAAAGTGGATAAACAGCAGATGTTCTCTTCACTTGAAAGAACCACTTTTTGAAAATCTCGTGGGGTTGTTTTTGGTTTTTTTGACGGGGGGAGGTTGACTTTTTTGTTGCAAGTGACCAGGTTTAGAATGTCTGAAAAGTAGCTTATAAATGTGGGAGTCAACATAACAAGTAAAGATGACTTCTGAAGCTTACAGTATTGGCTATATATATTTTTGTAAAACTTAACAGGCAAGGGACTTCAGTTTAGATTTCACAAATGCATACCCTCCTCCTAAGCATTTGGAGCCATATTTTTATCTTTGCATGGAGAGACGCATGCATTGCTTAGTCAGCTTGGTAAAGCATTTGCCTGGAGTTGCAATTAAATAGTTGGCCTCTGTCACCTTTTGTACCGCAATTTCTTGGTTCCTTAGCCATGACTTTGCATTTGCTTTCAGCACAGCTGTTTCTTTTCTTGCGAGGTCATTTTATCTTACTTTTGTCAAGAGTATATAAGCCAGGCTATTTTGCTGCTTCTGCTTGCCTATAGATAGCAGGTACTCTTTTATCTAAAGGTTGATTCCTTTAGCCTGTGAGTTTCTGATTATACACTACTGATGCTAATTCAGCGGTTCAAAGACTATTAAACATTGGATAAAAACGATTTGTTCTTTGTATTACACAGGCTTCCTAAGGCATGGTTCAAATTCTAAAAAGTTTATGTTGAGAGAAAGACCTTACTGTTACATTGAAATAACTGTCTAATACTGTGTTCCTTATCATAAAAAGTAAATTGATTTCAGACAAAAAAAGCTTTAATTTCTTTTGCACTCCTTCCATTTTGAATTTGTAACTGGAAACACATGTCTTGCACTGTACAGTCTGGATTTGTCACTTTAACAGCCTCAAAGTTGTAATGTACAGTGAATTTCTCCCCAGTTGTATTTTTTTTTAAGCATCCAACAAGTATTGCTGTCCATGGTTTTTAATTTGCTGTTACCAAACGATGTCACTGTTGCTCGACTGTTACATTTTTCTCTTAATCTGCTGTTGCCGAATGGACATATTTTCACAAGAATGAATTTGAAATGAGAATAGAAAATTGAATTTGAGTGGTAGTTCAAAAGGCCACTCGTAACTTAGACATTTCGCTAAAGTACCTTGGTTTAAAATGGAAGCTGCTTATTCATTTTCATTTGTCAAGTTAAAGATAAAACACAAAGCTTTCCTAAAGACTGTTCTGGGCTTTTTCTTAAATGTTAATCAAAGTCCATTAATTCATAATTTGGAGTAGATTCCCCCCCCCCATAAAACAATATATTACAATTTGATGTCAAGAGTTTGGAGTTTTGATTTTTTAATTATATTGTTTTTGCTATCTTAAGGCCTTTTTACTGTTTGTGTCCCCGTCCCCCCTTTTAAATGGGAGCAGACTCTTGTGTCTTAGCAGTGGGCATATATTCAACTGTCTCAAGGATAATATATGAATTTTAAAACATTCACTTGAAAGTTTCTTATTTTTGAGGAGCTCTGTTGTACAACATCAGCATGATTGATCATTAGAAATAACTACTGCGGATGCATTCCAGAGTGGGAACACAAATGGTAGTCTTCTCAGCAATTACTGTGCGGTGCAGTTATTTTCTTTCAGTATCGAATCCAGTATCCTTGCTTTGCAATGCCTGAGAAGCAGGATAAATAGGATTCTCTGCATCTGTCTGTGTAGAACCACATAAGTATATAGCACAGTATACTGACATTATGGCATAAACATTGCAGTCTGCCTATCTACATGCTAGGCCCTCAACCAGGTATTTTCAGAGTAACACCCCATTCATAAGCTACCACTTTCTTGTGGCTGAATCCTACACAAACATCTTCAAGAAAGAATCACAATTGTGAAAGTGGTTCATTCCCATGATTATGGCATGGGAAGGAACTTCTGTCATTTGCTTGACCCACATTGGTCGTCTTTACAGATACTACTGAAAGACCATCATGTCAGAAACGCCCCATATTCCTCCAGAAACATATTACTCTTGGGTAACCATAGAAGTATTCTGCAGAGCAACTGTATTTCCTGGTCAGGTTTGTTTATACAGGCGTAGAAAAGCAAAAGCTGCTCTGTTAAATTCTGCTGTCCTCAGTAGTTTGGAAAACTGCTTTGCTAACTGAAGTTAATACCTGCCCCAGGTTTAGAAAGCATCTGTACAATCTCTACTCACAAATTTTACAGCTGTTTTGCAATAACGCCTATCTCTTCAGTGAATGATTGAAAGTATTGTGGAAATGGAAGCTGGAATAAGCATTCAAATTTCTAGAGTACAATTCTCTCTGCATAAGTTGAGGAGTCATGTAGGTAGTGTAATTTTCCATGTATAAGACTATGTTTTTTGCTATATATATTTTTGGTAAGAAATTTGGGGTCATCTTATACATGGATAGTGAATGCACAGGGGCTTGGGCTCAGGTTTGGACTCAGGCTCTGGCCCACTTTCTTAATTAGATAAACTTTATTCGCATTAGCCAACGGCCATAGCAACATAAAACAAGCAATATATACAATTAAAAAGACAATCAGATGACCAAGATTATCGTTCAGATAGTGGCTGTTAATCTCATTGCACCCTCGATAAACCTAGCAACCTTTGCTGTTGTCTGGTCATTTTCATCTGATAAAAGAAAGAACAATGTGGCCGCAGATGGGCGGCCTGGGATGGTAAGTAAGAGTGGGGTGATGATCTCATTCCTCAGATCTTTATAAAGCGGAAACGACAGGAGAACATGAGCCACTGTTTCCAGATTGCCATCTCCACATGGGCAGAGTCGTTTCTCAGTTGGAATCTTTTGGTATCTACCCTCTAGTACGGCAGAGGGCATCACATCTACTCCGGCCAGTGTGAAGGAACGTCTGTATTTTGGGATAGTTAATTTATGCAAATATGGTGCCAGGGAATCAAACTGAGAAGGGGGGGGGGAAGGCATACCAAGGACTTTCTTAATTAAGGGTTCAAAAAAATAGGGGTCATCTTATACACGCGGCCGCCTTATAGGCAGAAAAATACAGTACTGTTGTACCTTGGAAGCTGAACGGAAGTCCGTTTGACTTCCAAAGCATTTTACTTCAAAGATGCCGCTTCCAATTGGCTGCAGGAGCTTCCTGCAGCCAATCGGAAGCTGCGGAAGCCCTGCCAGACGTTCAGCTTCCAAAATAACATTCGCAAACCGGAACACTCTGGATTTGCGGCGTTTGGGAGCCAGAACTTTCGACTGCTAAGGCGTTCGTCAGCCAAGGTACGACTGTACTTGTTTGCATTTGCATTTTAACTCATTAGTGCAAGGATTTCTGCTTGTGCAACAGAATTCCCCACTTGCACCATGCACCCTCCCCAAATTTGCTCTAGAGAGTTGAGGGAACACCCTAGAAAGTTTAGGGGGGGGAGAACATTCCAATGTGAAAGCAGAAATCCTTGCACTAGCAGATTATTCCCTTACTGCTACTTTGAATACAATCCATTGCTGCTAGCTTTTTCAGGAAGCTTACTATCTTGTGATTTAGCCTGGTGGCAAAAGACACACAGCAGTGAGACCAGATAGACCAGTGTTTCCCAACCGGTGTTCCGCGGCACAGGAGTGTGCCGTGAGACATCGGCGGGTGTGCCGCGAGATGCCTGGAGGGAGGCGGGCGAGTCGGCGGCGAGAGGCGGGGCGGCGGCGGCGAGGAGAGGCCGCGCCTCCTGCTGCTGCCTGGCGCTCCTCCTCGCAGCCGGCAGCGCTGCCTGGGCGCCTCCGCGCGACTCTGCCTCGCTGGGTTTGGTCTCCCAGCAGAGACGGGTCACACGCGCCCCTCCCTCCCTCCCTCAGCCTGCGCGGAGGGAGAGCCAGAGAGAGGCATCGCTCCTGCGCGCCGGGAGAGGGAGCAGCCGGAGCGATGCCCCTTGAAATCTTCGCCCTGCCTTCTTCTGGAGCGACGGAGAGCCTCTTAAAACTCGTCCGTCCGCTTCTCTCCCTGCCAAGAGGCGTCCAGCAAGCCGGCTTTGCCAGCGGAGCCAGCCTTGGAACAGACCCATCCGTCAAGCGGGGATTGTGCGTCCTCCTGGACAGAGTGTAAGCAACCGGGTTTAATTTGGGTTACGCGGAACTCCAGCGCTCAGGGCGGGAGTTTAGGAAATCCAATCGGGTGGCGCCGCTCTTCCTTGGGACCCCATGGGGAAACACTGGGGACCTACTTCTAAGCAAACGGGTCTACACGTCTCTCTGCCCCCCCCCCTTTAACCTTTAGCTTCAAAGCCAGAGCAAACCGAGGCTAAATCCGTATTTACATAGGATAGCTTTCGTGCGTCCCTCCCGGCGTGACGCTGCGCGCTGACGTCACGGGGCGGGGCTTTAATGGTGGTGTGCCGCGAGATTTTTTTTCAGTAAACAGGTGTGCCGTTGCCCAAAAAAGTTTGGGAAACACTGAGATAGACTTTCATGGAAATAATATGCCAGAGGTCTGGTGCTATGATGGAGGAGGCTGTGCCCCTCATGGCTCCCTGCTAGGTTTGTCATTTGAAGCAGTGATGCGCACAGCTGGACCTGATGGTCACAGGGAGGAGGAAAATATGGGAGAACCTGATTCTTGATAATACCTTTCAAAGCCCATAGCAGTTTAGAATCTAGGTAAGAATCGGAGCCTTTCAATGAGATTGCAACTAGACAAGGTAATGAAAATTAGTCCACAATAATTATATACTTTGTTCAGCAAAGCCTGCTGCAATAGTCTGAGGGGGGTGTTTTAAACTGACCACCATTTTTTGACATACTTCTATGGCAAATGCTGACAACACGAGAGAGAGCAGTACAGTTCAGTGCATATGCAGTGGGCTTTTTAGCATCATAAATATATGGAGTGCCTATATGGATATGTAATAACATTGTAAACACTTCAGAGCACAGACTTTCATTATTGCAATCTAAATTACAGGCAGCAAATAATCAAAATGTGTTTTCCATATCCCTTCTTTTCCGGAGGAACAGGGCCTCCTTCAGTTTCAAACCCAGACAAATGAAATCCCTATTCTTTTAAAAAGATTTTCTACCAAGGTCCTTAGTGATGCTAAAGTAGATGTGGACAACCTTTGGTCACATTTCATGTAGGTGTTGGGAGCCCAAAAGAAGAGGAGGGCAGGAGGGGGGAGGAAACCTGACAATGGAAGGAGATGGAAGAAAAGGACTTGGTTCAGAGTGGCCTGTCCCTCCCCTGGCAATCTGAAGAACAGGGAGGAAGAGGTAAGTGTGTGTGTGTGCGTGCAGAGAGAAAGAGATGTCCTGACCACTGCTGGTATTCAGCCCCTTGCACATTACAGAAAAAGTGTACCCCACCCCAGCCAGTGTGGTGGTGTGGTTAAGAGCGGTAGTCTCCTAATCTGGTGAACTGGGTTCGCTTCCCCACTCCTCCACATGCAGTTGCTGGGTGACCTTGGGCCAGTCACACTTCTCTGAAGTCTCTCAGCCTCACTCACCTCACAGAGTGTTTGTTGTGGGGGAGGAAGGGAAAGGAGAATGTTAGCCGCTTTGAGACTCCTTCAGGTAGTGATAAAGCGGGATATCAAATCCAAACTCTTCTTATGCTAGAGATCAAGAGTGAATATGCAATGCATATGTTCAGTATGGATGGCTATTCAGAAACGTGTCATAAGTTACAGCCAGAGGCCATCAAAGTGGTATACAAGATAAAAACAGGAGAAAATACTAAACCCAATTTCTAAAAGTAATAACATCATTTCTTGAAAGCAATAAAACCTATAGGTACATGGTATTACATGTGCATGTGAAGTTCACATTTTGCATATTTTCATGAAACTGATGGATGCCAAAAATATTCATAAAGTTAAAACCTAAAATTAGCTATCTGTTATCTGCTTGTAGTAATTCTGTATGATGCTCCTTGTGCGTGTTCTTGTTTGCAGGAAATGCTGCATTGGAAAGATAGGTTGCTTGTAAAAGACAACATCAGTCTGGCTGAGAGAGACTGCATACAAACCATATATTTAAAAAATATTTCCCCACCCCAAGAATTCTGGGAGCTGTAGTTTGTTAATTGTGCTGGGAATTATAGCCTTGTGAATTCCCAGGATTCTTGGAAAGAAGAAAACAAACACGTTCATATGAAAAACCAATAGAAAGAGAAGGGAGGCAGAAAAAATTATAACATGGCATAAAACAAACCACTGGCCTGTGAACAAAGCCGAAGGGATGTGTTTTATACATTTTTGTGCTTTTTAAATACACCCCCACACCATTTACATCATAGATATACATAATCTTGTAAACTAGATGCCAAGGGGGAAAAACAAATTTATTTCAACTTTGTACTGTCTGTTGTGGTCATACTGCCAAATCCAATTCCAAACATCTGTTTGAATTTGACAACCCAGCTCTCTCTTCCCAAATATTTTGATAGGTGTAGACCAGTATATGAGCTTCCTCAATAAACTCTTCTGATTTTCAGTAATTTCAGTAAAAAAAAGATACTGTAAACATATTTTTAGCTTTCATATGGTAGGCAGGCATCGTCTATGGACAAATATTTCTGCTTCTCTTTCATACAGTGGGAATGCTTCTACTAAGGTGGTATCTGCTGTGACAGATGCACGAATAATGGAAAAACAAAGCATGCGTTCATCTTGAGAACTATTCTTCTACTTGCATTGAAATGTGTGCAGATTTAAGTGATGAAGGCTGGAATGTTAAACATGTTTCATAGAGAGTAAGCCCCACTAAACTTTGAGAGCTTGATCTCTTGAGTAAACATGCTTAAGATTGCTTTGGAAAAGTTCCAGTTAATTGACTAAGATGTTTCGAGTCAGGTGACACATTATTCTCAAGAGGCTGTGGCAGTGTATTTAGAGCACTCTGGCCTGGATCAAAAACCCATGCAAGTTATTCCAGTCTGGTGTATTTTAGGTTCTCCCCCGCCAATAGCGTTCCCCATTCACCAAAGACACTGGTTTTAAACATACATGGAAAAGGTAGGGAATTTCTACTTTTCTACCACTCTTTAAACATCCTGTTTCCTGTTCATAAATGCAACAGGACAGGATAAATAAGACATTTTAGTAGATAAAGATGCCGATACTGTAATGCAGGGGTCAGCAAACTTTTTCAGCAGGGGGCCGGTCCACTGTCCCTCAGACCTTGTGGGGGGCCAGACTATACTTTGAAAAAAATATATGAACAAATTCCTATGCCCCACAAATAACCCAGAGATGCATTTTAAATAAAAGGGCACATTCTACTCATGTAAAAACACGCTGATAAAAACACGCTGACCATCCACGGGCCAGATTTAGAAGGCGATTGCGCTGGATCTGGCCCCTGGGCCTTAGTTTGCCTACCCATGCTGTAATGTTTCGTGTGAAAAAGAATACAGTTCTTCCTTTGTTATGATACCCAGAAAAGATGCTTCCACTTTGTAACAGTAGACTGTCTTCTTGAGAGTTTAAGGATAATGGAAAATAAACCCTTAAACTTGATATCGTTATGTCCTCAGTCCCACCACATTCATCTCTTTCTGCTATAATCAGTAATTTCTCTGTCACAACAAATCTGGTATGACACGTGCAAATTTACTCAGAAGCAAGTTCCACTGAGCTCAATGGGGGCTTCTCAGTAGTTAGCGTGCATAGAATTGCAGCCTTAGCCTTCAAGGTGCTACAAGACTGTTTGTTCTTTTTATCTGTCTGTAGCCTCTGGAATTTTTAGATAAAGGAATTTTCATCTACGCAACTCTGGTGAAAGATGGAATATTGCTCATCTACTTAGTGTAAACATTCAGGCCTCTTTAGGCAAGTTTGTTTTTCCTATAATTTAGGACATGTAGAAACCTCTTGAGATCAGCAGTGTTGGTCTCCCCTGACAAGGTGGTAACTCTTAAAAATGCAGAGTTTAACTCAACAAACAGGCTTTAAAGCTTTTGTGGACTAGAGCTCACTACATCAGATGCTATTTCATGGCATATGCCACAAGATAATGATGCTTTTGCTGCAACTGACAGACATGGAAGTCGTCATTTAACTAGCACAGACATTGGAAGTCGTCATTTAACTAGCACAGATAAGTGCTTTTTGAATTGGCTGTGAATAGGAAGGGATACTAATCAATATGCTAACTATTTTGCTTTAATTTCGTGTGTTAATAGGAACAGATATACTTGGGGCAAATACAAGGAGATTTTAAGTTACAGTCAGGTTTGATTTTGGGCAGAATTTTCACCTAGCTCAATTTTTTTACCCAATAGATGTTGTTCCATAGGTTGCCTCACTTCCTTGTGTGGCAAGTTATTATTTGCCAGCAAGTCAGTACATTTCCTTTAGCCATTCCTAGATGATTAAATCTCATTTCTATTATAATGGAGTGTATGGTGTGTTAGTGGAGGGGTAGTACCTCTGGTGGGGGACATGTCATGCTCCTTCTGGGGTAGTTTGTCCACCTTTGGTCTCCACCCTGCACTCAGCTGTCACCTGGGTTAGGTGAGTTAGGGACTTTCCCTGCATGCGAAGACAGGCTCCAGAGGATTGAGCAGACAAGACCAATAGCGGTTCCAACTGTCAAGAAGGCGGTCTCTGCACCTGTTGTAGAGGGGAGTGAAGGGCAGATGGGCTTCGTCAACCTGGGAAGGTAGCCCATCTAGGAGAAGCAAAACTGATCCTAAGCCTTCGCTGCCTAGCAGGATATCTTTGGAAGAAGAAAAGGTTAAGGAGTAAATCCTTCACAGATCCAGAATGGAGTCCCTAAAATGGTTTGAGTGGCACCTTGTACACCTTCTTCTGGCAACTCCTGCAGCCAAGCTGGTGCCAAATGTATTGCTCTGCTTTCCTTTGGTCCACATTAGTGAGGCTGAGAGGGTGGTTTTGTCGTCTGGGCAGCCCAGGACCTTCATACACACTTCCTAGGCTTGTGCCCCTGGGAGGTCCCTTTGGTGCTGCTAATACAGTGGTTTGACTTCACCCCTGGAGGCACACTCCATTGTCCCCTGAGACAGACGGATGCCAACAAAAAATAATTATAATGATCTAACATGTATGCCTGGGTGGGACGCGGGTGGCGCTGTGGGTAAAAGCCTCAGCGCCTAGGGCTTGCCGATCGAAAGGTCGGCGGTTCGAATCCCCGCGACGGGGTGCGCTCCCGTCGTTCGGTCCCAGCGCCTGCCAACCTAGCAGTTCGAAAGCACCTCCGAGTGCAAGTAGATAAATAGGTACCGCTCCAGCGGGAAGGTAAACGGCGTTTCCGTGTGCGGCTCTGGCTCGCCAGATGCAGCTTTGTCACGCTGGCCACGTGACCCGGAAGTGTCTGCGGACAGCGCTGGCCCCCGGCCTCTTGAGTGAGATGGGCGCACAACCCTAGAGTCTGTCAAGACTGGCCCGTATGGGCAGGGGTACCTTTATCTTTACCTTAACATGTATGCCAGCAACATAATTCCACAGTATGTATTATTTCTCATTTCCTACCTGTGCTTATAAAGAAAGCAGTAAAGAAAGTGATTGTTCCTATTTGACCATTAAGTCTTTCCCAGATTACCATTTCTGGTGCAAGAAATGTCTAGTGAGTACTGTTTTGTGTTTTTCTGTTTCCTCACATCCCCTTCAGGGGATAGAAAGGTGCAGCCTTACTCATGAGGCAACTCTTGAAGGGATGGAACCAAAGCTCTCTCCCACCCCCCACCACCATGTGATGTGTTTGGAACAAGATAATCCAATGATATAATCAGACTTCTTCCAACTATTTGAATAGTAGTTAAAAATTGGCAGCAGGCAATAAATGCTGCAAAGTTAAGAAATTTAAGTTTAGACCTGATCTGTTTTATTTAGAACACATACCATTCTCAAGCATGGTTGGCCCTTTTATAGGAAAGTCTGAGACCATTGTTTCTCCATACATTTGTTGTTGTTGTTGTTGTTGTTGTTGTTGTTGTTGTTGTTGTTGTTAATGCTCCACTTTTTCCCCTGACAGGCAGATTACAGATAAAAATAAGAACAGCTAAAAACATAGGACACAGTAGGTGAGGGTGGAGTAAGCAGGTGGCAGAAAGAATGGAAATATTGGAGTGGGGTGGTGGAAACTCCAAAAAATTGAGATTGCAGAATGCGCAAAAAAGTATGCATTTCCTACAAAAGTGACACAAAACACTCGATTCCTGAGTATGCTAAAGCTATCCAATGAAGCCGGCACAATATTTGCACCACTCCTGTTCCCAGGAACATTGTGAAGGAGTGGTACATGTGGCTGAGCCCTGGGTTTTCTACTCCCTCTGCCCCTTTGAAAACGAATGAAAAAAAAAATCTTAATTTGTTCATAAGCCACTATATTAGTTTCCCAGAGGCATCTAAATTAGAACATCCAAACTTCAAGCAAATATGTGCTTGAGTATTTTTAAGTACCTAGGCATGCTCCGGCCTCTTCCATAAAATTGATTCCAGGGCAGTTTATAAGGTTGTTTTTTAAAAAAATATTGTGTGACAGTAAGGAAAAGAAGACAAGATTTAGGAACAGATCTTAGCAAAATCTTAGCGCCTCATTGCAACAGAAGAGTGAATGGAATAGAGATGTACAGCAGGGAAGTGGGATGGAATGTTGGGTGGAGTTAAAATGAGATATAGGCAGAAAAATTAGAAACTTGAATGGAGGGTTGATGTGGGAACCAGAGAAAGCCTGAAGGGAAAAACAACAAGTGTGACACATAGTTAAAGTCCATTAAGAAGGGTTAGGATAATCAGTCTGGTTAGGTCAGGAAGCTAAGAACCCTGTAGGGAAGGAGTTTGTGGGTGGCACTGTGGTCTAAACCACTGAGCCTCTTGGGCTTGCCGATCAGAAGGTCGGTAGTTTGAATCCCCACGACAGGGTGAGCTCCCATTGCTCTGTCCCAGCTCCTGCCAACCTAGCAGTTTGAAAGCACGCCAGTGCAAGTAGATAAACAGGGACCACTGCAGCAGGAAGGTAAATGGCCTTTCTGTGTGTTCTGGTTTCCGTCATGGTGTTCCATTGCACCAGAAGTGGTTTAGTCATGCTGGTCACAGGACCCGAAAAGCTGTCTGTGGACAAACACCGACTCCTTCGGCCTGAAAGTGAGATGAGCACCGCAACCCCATAGTGGCCTTTCTATATGTCAATAGGTGGCGGCAGAAAGTACCGTATTTTTCGGCCCATAGGGCGCACCTAGTTTTTTTGGGGGGGAAATAAAGAAAAAAAATTATTTCCCCCCCCCCAGCCCGAGCTTCCCCCGACCCCAGCCCCCAGATCAGGCAGCTCTCCACAAGCCGTGGGAGAGCTGCGCGGCTTGCAGAGAGCTGTGCAAAGCCCGAAGCCTGGGGGTGCTGAGCTCAGCGCGCCCCAGGCTTCTGGGTGCAGGCAGCTCTCTGCAAGCCGTGGGAGGGCTGCGCCAAGTCGTGCAGCTCTCCCACAGCTTGCAGAGAGCTTCCTGAAGCCTGGAGAGTGAGAGAGGTCGGTGCGCACCGACCCCTCTCGCTCTCCAGGCTTCAGCGAAAGCCTGCATTCGCCCCATAGGACGCACACACATTTCCCCTTCATTTTTGGAGGGGGGAAAGTGCATCCTATAGGGTGAAAAATACGGTATGTTGAGGGAAGTTTGGGCTCAGTTGAGTAGCTGAGGGCCTTACAGATGAGTATCCAGGGTCAGCCTCTAGCAGAAAACCCACTGAACCTCATATTGATCCTAAACATCACTGGGCTTTTAAACTTTTTTTTAAAAAAATACAATATGGGAAGGTTCTCAACTCAGTGGTAGAGCACATGCTCTGTATGCAGCATCCCTCAAGTTCAATTCACACCATCTCTAGGTAGAGCTGAGAGAAACTCATGTCTGAAAGGCTGAAGACAATACTGAGTTAGGTGGATGAGTGGTCTAACTCTGTATAAGGCACCTTCCTATGTTCCTACAATTGATCCTAAGAGCAGTGTCTGGGACATGCCACTTGTGGAACGTAATTAATGCAGTATGGAAAGAAGAAAAGCATTTCAAAATTGAATGTACCTACATACACACTTTTAAAACCATTGGAAAACCAAACTATATTTAAAATGGCACATATCTATTCACCTATGCATTAATCACTAAGATAAATTCCAGTACTAAGCCTCATTTCCAACCCTTCCTTATCCCTAATTCAATGACCAGGCGGATGGAACAGTGCACCACTGAAACATACTCTGCTGGGGAAAACTGACCTCTAAGAGAACTAGAGTTCTGGACGGTGGTATATAAGCTGTTAAATATTTTCACAAAGGAATTCTCCAGAGCTGTCGCATAGCAAATAATCAACACAATTATTAAAGATACTATTCCATAGGTGTACATTTAACAGGGTGTAGCATGCATTCACTGCAAAATATTCCTAAATATTTGGAGGAAAGTGTATTCTATTCATCACAGTGATACCTGGTCCCTAAAAATACTGCTATATAATATCCAGAGCAATCAGTTCTGCTAGAATAACAAATACATTAGTACAGTGCCTATTTTAACGAGTGATTTCCTGAAAACTCAAATAACAGGAAATTGGAAAGAATGGTTTTGTAGCGCTGACTTTTTCTTTTGCAGATTGTTAAATGGAAAACAGCATAAGAATATAGATATTCTGCAGCAGAGAAGAAAGACATATTTTAGTTGTCTACTTCCTAACTTCATTGGGAAAAATAATTTATGAATTTTCCTATCTGCTGTGTTAGAATTAATTTTCTTCAAAGAAAGTATAGTTCTGAAACTGTAGCTTCTCTGAATTAACAAATATGTTAACAGTAATCTTATTTTCACTTATTAACAGAATAACAAATGCAGAGAAAGAATACAGGAAAAGGAATTTTAAGAATAAACCCCAACAAAAATAGGGTTGGAAGGTTTTTTTTGCAAATCTTTTTAGTTTCTGGGTAATATTTTCTTCATGGTTGCACATGTTTATGTATTTATCTAAGCTGTGTTTGCCTTCCAATGGACTGTGTATCTGAAATACATGGCTATCCCTCATCATTTGCAATGTAACTTGCATGTTCTAGGTTACATATTCTGTTATTATTTTTTATTGTTTACAAGTGTTAGTCTTACGTGGCTGCTGTGAGCTTAGCCATAGTTTGCTTAGTGTTGCATCTGAACCCAGGGCTCATGGTTTATTTTGTTCCAGACAAGCCATGAGCTGTAGCCAAGGTTTGTTCATGACTTGTTGCTCATGCTTTACCTGGGGAAGATAAACCATGATCTTGCGTTTGGACATAACACTAAGCCAAACCATGGCTTTGCTTACAGCAGTGTAGCAGCAGGAGGACAGAAAGAGGAGCAAAGTAGCTGTGAGCTTCCTTCTGGAAGTCCATGTTTGTTCATTTGTGCTAAGCCATAGTTTGGCTTCATGTCATAAGCAAATGAGGCTGGCATGCGGCATCTGTCACCAGGCAGGCAAGTTGCCATGTGGTCTGCAGAAATTTCACATATCTATGTCTCCCATGATCAATTGACTCACACGGTACTAGGAGCCCTTCCTCCACTCCCTACAATATACAAGTGGATATCCGTGTGTGTCCCCCATGGAATAGGTCTCTTTTAATGGATCATTTCCTCCAGCCCTTCCCTGAGGCCCACATTTTTTGTGATAACCAAGGAGCAATCAACCTGTGAGTGAGATAGGGCTATCATGTCCCTGAAGGCTTTGTTCAGCAACCTCTCAAAGCTTCTGCAGCGGATAGTCATCATGCCTCTTTGCTTTCTACCTGCATAGCTGTCACTGTTATTTGCTCAGTTTGTTTACTTAGGACTGGTAAGATTTCTTCCAGGCAATACTTTGATTGGATGAAGTGAAATAAGAGGTGGGGGCAATATATCATGCAGTGGTTACTTATTAAGTGCCCCTTATTTTAAGTAAGGGCTCTTAATTTTTTTAATAGGATTCTGGTACAAACTAGAAAAAGATAGGTTTATTTGAGCCAAACTTGAAGCAGGACTTTTTTACCCCCCCCCCAATTGTGTTTTTTAAAGGTTTTCTTGGGTGAAAAAGTACATACATTGTCTCCATTTTCAGATCATAAAGTTCTTTCTGCAGATAAGTTATATATTAAATGTGAGATTTTACTACTGTATACAGTATAAAGTTGGGGGAGACAAGAGGAGGGGGGAGAGAAGGGGGGCCTTCTATAAATGGTTAAGCCCTTATATGTTTGGTGTGATTCCTATGTGTACAGCTTTACGTTAGCAGAGATGGATTGTGCGGCATATTTATTTCAGGGGAAATGAACAGCATATCAATTGCAATGATTCCAGACCTGCTCAGCTTGTGATGTGCCCAAGCCAATGCCTCAAGTTTTGCTATCCGAGGCATGCAGCCGAAATAGGTTTTTGAGACCCTAATATACAGGGCCTGTGTTTCATCCTGGATGTGCAAGTCTGTTCTATGCAGATACCACATTCTTCTAGGAAATCTCCATATACTTCATCAGGTGTGAAGAACACACCTTGTGTTCAGTTGTGTGCACTGGTAAATAAGTGGACACATGTGCTTGTTACATGTGACATGGCACGTTCAATGTGCTTTTGGTTTTCTTTACAGATGCCATCTCTCTCTGTGTGAAGCGACTTCAAGAAAGGCACACAACCAGCCTTTTATAAACGGTACTGTTTCTCCCTCATTCTAGAACATTACAGCACAATGAATGCTGTCTCAGAATTCCATCAAAACACAGGTACATGCTACGTTTAACATTTTGAACAGGTAGTCCAAGTTAATTGCTCTGTGCCTAGAGGGACTGGTTTGACTGTACAAACAAACCAAACAGTGGCTTGGAGTAGCAATGTTTTTAGGCGCACTAAAGAAGCAGCATGCAATCCATGAGGCTATGCAGGGCCCATTGTAATGACACCAAGACTGATGAAGTGAAACTTTCAGATTGTGTGGTAGAGCTGATTGGGGGCCTCAGTTGTTTTGGCCAGCCCTGCTTATGTAACCAGATGCAAGCATGTTCAAGGTTCCTACACCTTGAAAAGTTCCTGTAGAAAAATTGTGTATGAAGGAGGGCAAATGCATCCACAGACAAGTAGCTCCTTCCATTCCTCTGCCCCCCTCCATTGCGGGACCACTGTATTACTTAAAAGAATCACACTGCTTTTTCTTAATTATCACCTATTTCTCTAAGCAATTTTCAGTGGGCTTACTTCTGTCTGTCAGGGATAAATAAAACTGGAGTACAGAAGAGAATTTAAAATTTCAACAGACTCAATAGAACTTCCAAGAAAATATGTGTAAGATGGGAGTGTTCATGTGAGATATGCCTTTATTTTTCTTTTAGACATTTACAAGTGGGATAAAGCTTTTGAAAATACAAATTAAAGATAAAGCAAAACAAAACAGATGTGAAAAGGTAAGTTAACATAACATAACAGGCTGCACCACTGGTCAATATTTACATTGCGATGTGTCTTCCAATTCTGAGCTACAACTGCTTCTGCAGTCAAGAGTAAATGACTCAACAATTCTTTATGATTACGATCTAAATTTCTATCCACAAACATATTGAACATCATGAATGCTGGAGATGGATGTATCCATTGACCAGTAATCGCACAAATCTCTTGGCATAACAACTCCCAAAACACTCGTACCTGGGGACAATCTATCACATATGGAAGTATGTACCAACCATACCACAACCTCTCCAACGCATTAGGGTTTATCTAATGGGACGCGGGTGGTGCTGTGGTTTAAACCACTGTGCCGCTTGGACTTGCCGCTTGGAAGGTCGGTGGTTCGAGGTCCCGTGGCGGGGTAAGCTCCTGTTGTTCGTCCCAGCTCCTGCCAACCTAGCAGTTCGAAAGCACGTAGAGCAAGTAGATAAATAGGTACCGCTCCAGCGGGAAGGTAAACGGTGTTTCTGTGCGCTGCTCTGGCTTCACCAGAAGCGGCTTAGTCATGCTGGCCACATGACCCGGAAAAACTGTCTGTGGAAGTGGACAAATGCTGGCCCCCTCTGCATGTTAAGCGAGATGAGCGGCGCAACCCCAGAGTCATTCGCGACTGGACTTAACTGTCAGGGGTCCCTTTACCTTTACCTTCCTTGGTGTCGAGTACAAATTATGCAGTATTTTCACCTACAGCTCCCTTGCAGCAGCAGATGTTGTTTTATATGGTGGCTTTAACCACAAAGCATTCCAGTCATTTATTCTATTTGTCTAACTAGCTCTTTCCCCCACAGTATATGTAGCAAATCATTTTACTCCTTATCAGATTCAAAGAGCCACCTATAAATGTTAGAAACCAGCCCTCTTACCACTCCTGAGTAACTCACGATCTCCTTTTCAAATGCTGTAAGTTGATGTGCAGCAGCCTCTAAGAGCGCTGGGGATAAAAGAAAATATTAAAGTTGAGCCTGCAGTATCCAAGTGCACGTTATAGGTCAGGGGTAGGCAACCTAAGGCCCGGGGGCCGGATGCGGCCCAATCACCTTCTAAATCCGGCCCGCGGATGGTCCAGGAATCAGTGTGTTTTTACATGAGTAGAACGTGTCCTTTTATTTAAAATGCATCTCTGGATTATTTGTGGGGCATAGGAATTTGTTCATTTTTTTTTCCAAAATATAGTCCGGCCCACCACATGGTCTGAGGGACAGTGGACTGGCCCAGGGCTGAAAAAGGCTGCTGACCCCTGTTATAGGTTCTAACTGGTTTCTCAAATCTCCCATAGTCATTATTCTGTTTGACAATCAATCAGCCTATCCACAATACCCAGGTTCTGCCTTTCACATCGGGTTACATAATCAAAAATCAAACTTTTTGATTCTTTACCGCACGTGTGTGTGTGTGTGTATGTAATTAAATTTGTATACTGCTCTTCTGCAGATCCCAGGGGTATTTCACGAGATAAAAATACAAGATAAAAAAACAACAAGTTCGTTAAGTTTCTTGGCGATTTGGACCCCTAAATACTGAAAAATGGTGCACACTTACTTGTAAGGTAGGCATGCCCAGAATTGAGATAGAGATTAAGTGCACCCAGCAGCGGCTTCTGCTACTGCGAGACAAGAAGTCCTTCCCCGGGGGAGTTTCCCTTCGGGGCTGACTTTCGAAGCCATATAGGGCAAGAGAAGGTCCCAAGCTGAACCTGTGGCTTAGCAGCGCGAAACCCTTAGGGGCGCCATTGCAGACGCCGAGAGAAATGTTGAGGAGCAGTTCTCAAAAGTGCGGAGTTGTTTTCTGGTGGTGAAAGAGTTTGGAAACGGAGGCAGGAAAGAGGACAAAGCAGACGTGGCTGCCTGTCTTCTGAAACTCAGCCGTTCCTCCTCTTGTCTCTCGCTCCCAACCTTCAGGGAACTAACCGAATTTCCTGACTGAAACAGCAGCCTTTCTCCCCCGCCTCACTTGCTCCCTCAGCCCTACTTCACTTCACCAAGTTAATAAGGTACTATTACCGTGACGCAAGTATAAATTACAATAAATGTCAGCGGCAATTCACGGTGTTGTGTCATTATTATAATCAAGGCTAGCGTGGTTAACATAAAGGTGCTTCCCTTGAACGGAGCCGCCACGGCGTTTGAGCGGGGAGAGAGAAACGCGCACAAAGAAAGAGGGCAAAGCCCATATTCGAAAACCTCAATTCTAACTCCACCCCCCCGCACCCCGCCTCCTCCTCCAGACGCGGCTGCTAATCTGCTTCCGTGACGTCGCCGCTCATGGCAGCCAATGAGCTTGTGCTAAGGGGGGACCTGGTACCGGCGGGAGGGGCGGGAGCTCCTCCTCCTCCTCCTCCTCCTCCTCCTCCTCCTCCTCCTCCTCCTCCTCTTCTAGATGAGAAGCAGCAGCAGCAGCAGCCCTTGCCGAGCAGCGGATTGCTGGCAGAGGCGTCTGGAGGGGTCGGACGTAGCAGGCCGAGGAGAGGCGACGGGGCTGGGTCCGCGGAAGAGCCATGGGGAACACCGTGGCTCGGGAGGATTTCGAGTGGGTTTATACGGACCAGCCGCACGCGGACCGGCGCAAGGAGATCCTAAGTAAGTGCGCACTTTCGCCGCCTGCCGCTCCCCTTTTGGTCTCGTCTTCCTCTCCCTCCCCCGTTTCCCTGCGATGGCTTTTTTGGGCGAAGGCGCTCGAGTCCTCCTTCTGCCCGCTCCTTGGCTCCCGAGGAGGCCGGGCGTGGCGGGCAGACGCCTCCCGGTCTGCCTCCCGGCCTCCGCCCTTGGCGCCCCACACCGACGCCTCTTGTCTTCGGAGGAGGAAGCCCCGACTTTGGCTTTCTCAGCGGAATTCCCCACCCGGCCGACGGCGCTCCCTCCTTTGGGTCTTGGGTGATGGGGAGAGGAGTTCCCAGGGTTGGAGGGGAGCGAGCTGCCAACATCTGGAGAGACGCAGTGCGTCACATCCGAAGGCCTGGGGCCGGCCACCCGCTACAGCACGTTGCTGCTTTCCTTTCCCCTTGTCCCCCCGCACGCCGCTTTTTCTCTTTTCAGTTTCGAAATCTGCCTGCGCATAATATGCGGGGAGGTGGTTCAAAGCGACCTTGGTTAACTGAGGACTTCGCCATGCCCAGCTGGTGCTTGGTGGCAGCCAAACAGGCTTTGAAATGGGCTTTTGCCAACATGAAGTCTGATGGGATCTTTAGATAAAAAGAGGTACAGTGGTACTTCGGGTTACATACGCTTCAGGTTACAGACTCCGCTAACCCAGAAATAGTACCTCGGGTTAAGAACTTTGCTTCAGGATGGGAACAGAAATCATGTAGCAGCAGCAGGAGGCCCCGTTAGCTAAAGTGGTGCTTCAGGTTAAGAACGGACCTCCGGAATGAATTAAGTACTTAACCCGAGGTACCACTGTATATAAATCGGAATAAATGCTGATGATGGTGGTTTTCAAATTTCCTGTCTGCGGAGGACACTCTCCGGCTCCCCATCTTTGATTCTTACTTTTGGAGCTCTCATCTGTTTCCTGTTTCCAGGGAACATTCTAAGGTGGACTTTGATGTGTAGGACTGGGTAGGCCTACTAGACCTAGATATCGCCATGGCAAATGTGGTAGTAACTTGGAATGTCCAAACATTCTGTGGGTTGTGAGAGAAGATAAAAGAAAGGGAGAAGTTGTTCTTCATACCTTGCTGTTAGTGCTGCCCTCAGTGATGTGCTCAAAGTGTACCCTGGACAAAATGACTAAAATATACTCCCACGCTGAAGGGCGTGGAAAGGACAACGTCTGCTTTTACTGTATAATAGAATGTGGGTTTAATTCCTTGATCAGCTACTAGCTTTTCAGTAGGCTGTCTCTCTATGAAGACATAGATGGCTGTAGTCTAGTTTGCAGGCACAATTTAAAATGGTCTACCAACAGGTTGCAAGAGGGGTCACTTTACTTTTGCCATTGGCATTCTGTAGCTGGATTTAGCCAAGTGAGTGAAGTTGCTCAACCATCTCAGTTTCTTGATGGAGGAAAAGTGTGGGAGACCCTGTCGCTGTATTTGGAAGCTCAGGTTTTAGGTTGATCATAGAGATTTCATTCACATGCTAAGGTGTTTGATACTCTTGGTTAGCAAACGAGAAGCTAGGAGAGTGGGGTGGCCCTGAGCATTATTAGTTAAACAGCATGCTTCTAGCCCTTTTGGTTCCTGAGAAGCATCAGTAGGAGACAACGATCAAATTATACACTAAAAATGCCATTCACAAGTACACATGTCTCTTTCTATTTCCTTTGTCTCGAAAAGAAAATCAGACTCCTGGTGTACAGACCTATTATGCAACTGTGTATGCAAATATAAACCAGCTTATTTTAGTTGCAGGGCAGTCCAATTTTTCATACCAAGTAGGAGTACTTTGACATGGAACCAGTGGGCCGCACACTGCCTTGTCCTATGCAGGGGTGTCCGCACACCGCCTTCCCAAAGCTGGCTAAGGGATGCACTGGGCTTTGGGAAGGAGGCACAAGGCTCTGGCAGTGTCCTAGAGCCCTCTCACCTTTTCCCAAAAGGCTAAAAAGTGCTAACTAGGCTTTGGGAAGGAGGTGGAACAGGAGGGCTCAAGGACCCTGCAAGAACCCTTATGTCTCCTTCCCAAAGCCCTGCACCTTGCTTACCTTGTTTTGGGAAAGTGGGGAGGAAGAGAGTAAAATGTTGCTGAGGGCTGCCATAAAAGCCACTTCGGACCATCCAGTTCTACTATGTGAATTCGTCTTCTACAGAATCAATATTTTTTTCTTGTGCAGAATGGAGAGCTTCTGGGTTGCTTGTATCACTGAAGACTTTTTGTTAGACACAGAGGGTGGCTTCAACTACATTTTACCCACAATGGACCTATCAAAATTAATGAACACAACTAAGCTAGGTCCATCAACTTCAATGGGTCTACTATTCAGGAAACTTAGTTTGAGTGCCACCTAGAGTGTGGAATTTAAGTTGATGCTGAGGAGATTGCTCTTGTTAGTGTAAACCTCTTTTTTGCTTGCATGATGAAACAATCTCCCTACTCCTCCCCCTGTGTGTGTTGTTCTGTGGGCTCTCCTGAATCCCTCTCCCCAAGCAGTTTGGAGGGACGAGAGAAAAGCCTTCCTATGCTAGTGGGAGTTGTTGACCTGACTTCTGCCACAGCAACTGATGTCTTCAATATACTCATAAAGACCACTCCCAATAACTTCATGTAGCTACTAAATAGTATTGAGGACAAAATACTGTCCTGTGACACAACTGCTTGTGGTGGACACACATATAATCTCCTAATGCCATTCTCTGAATCCTGCTCTGTAATGAGTGGAACCAATGTGGAATTGTGCCCCAGCTCATGAAGATGATCCCAGAGTACAACATGGTCGATTGTATCAAAAGCCACTGAGAGATCAACAGGGTTGCAGTCCCCTTGTCTATCTCCCAAATATGGACCTCTGTCAGGGCAACTAAGGCTGATTCCATCCCAAACTGGGCCTGAACCATTATGGCAGTGATGCTGTTGTGCCTGTACTTCATTCATGTGGTTTTTACAGTAGACTGCAGAGTTGTACTAAAGCACCCTGTATATATTCAAACTTTTAACATGCATAGAATCCAATTATAAGACTCAATTGTAGTATGATCTTCAAAGAGTATTTGTCTATTGACAGCAGTTATTGAAACTTTCTCTTTTCCTCCCAACAGGTAAACATCCGGAAATAAAAACTTTGATGAAACCAGACTACAATTTGATCTGGATAGCTACACTGATGGTCCTTGCACAGCTAGTTGCCCTTTACCTAGTTAAAGATTTGGAGTGGAAATGGGTTATATTTTGGTCATATGTGTTTGGCAGTTGTCTTGATCATTCCATGACTCTGGCTATTCATGAGATAGCCCACAACAGTGCCTTTGGCAATTGTAAACCTCTGTGGAATCGATGGCTTGGAATGTTTGCCAATCTCGCACTTGGCATCCCATACTCTGTATCCTTCAAGAGATATCACATGGATCACCATCGTTATCTTGGCGGTGAAGGAGTTGATGTGGACATTCCTCTTCCCATTGAAGGATGGTTTTTCTGTACCCGTTTTCGAAAATTCTTTTGGATTATTCTCCAGCCCCTATTCTATGCTATTCGGCCTCTTTTTATTAATCCCAAACCAATCTCTCGACTTGAAATAATGAATTTGTCAATTCAGTTTCTCTTCGATGTTATGGTATACTATATCTTTGGAGTAAAATCACTTGTCTACCTGATAACAGCAGCTTTGCTTGGGCTAGGCTTGCACCCTATTTCAGGACACTTCATAGCCGAACATTACATGTTTTTAAAGGGATATGAAACATATTCCTACTATGGTCCGCTTAATAAACTTACATTCAACGTTGGCTACCATAATGAACACCATGACTTCCCTAATGTTCCTGGGAAAAACCTTCCACTGGTGAGTACATTATAGTGTCCATTTACAACTAGTTACTTTCCTGGAGTTAAGCAACTCCATTTTAAATGAATGGATCGCTGGTATTCTACCACAGTGTGGTGATTTGCTGATGTAGGTTGGCAAATATATTAAGGCTGTAAATGTTGATTAAAGTGGTTTATCTTGATCCAAAGCATATTTTCAGACCAGTATTTAGAACCACAGCAATAGGCTAAACACAATACCTTATGTCAACTAGAATATCATATTACTTAAGACCAAAGATATATATTCAGCTACTAATACATTTACGGAGGTTGTTTAGCTGCAGAAATGTGGCCGTTGCTTCTAATGCTTAAAGCTCAGACACAGCTGGATAGACTATTAATGTTGACTCCTTTGCACAGCCTCAAAGCTGACCTTGAAACATAACCTGTTACTTCTACAAAACGGCCTTAGTGTTTGTTTAACCTCCTCCTCTTCAAAGGAAAGATACTTTTTGTACCTGCTACCTGACTAGGAAGTTATGCAGTGAATGAATGTTGGATATTGCATGTATGACCAGCGCACTAAAGCTGCATTCTGTCTGTGCAGGTTTTTTAAAAGTTTTTTTTAAACCCCTCCTATTTTGGGTATATTAGTCATTTTCAGTAGTTGTTTGTCTTTGTTGTGCTTTAGGGATAAAAAGCACTGTCAAGTGATTGGCCCAAGAGTGGAAAACTGCTGGCCCCCTGCATTTGTGAGGTTGCAATTTCCATTCTTCCTCTGCAAGCATGACCAGCGACTAGGGATGATGGGAACTGTAGTAACATCTGGAAGGCCACTGGAAGTTGTAGTAACATCTGGAAGGCTCCCAATCCCTGCTTTAGATCTTTTAAAGTTGAAGAATGTTTATTTTAAATTCATAATATTGTTTTTCTCTAATTTATGTTAATATATAATTTATGTTCCTAAGTGGTGTACATAAAAACAAGCCATAGAAAATGGGACAATGAAAGAATACAAGGTATCATAAAATCTAATACTACAGTAAATGCGTAAAGGAACAAGGAAGTCTTAGTTGTGGGCTGGCAGTTCAGCAGGAAAGACTACCTGTCTAATCTCAGTTGGGATGGAGTTCCACAGCTTTGCACCAATCATGCTGAATTCACTGCTTCCAGTAGTTACTAGTTGTACAACTGAGCTACAAAGGACCTCCAACAGGGACTTCTCCAAAGATTGCAGAGGTCAAGCAAAGATATAAGGGATCAGGCAGTGTAGTTCTGTGGGTAGACTCATGTGCTTGGTATGTTAAAATGAGATGGGGTTACTGCTTCCAAAACTGGCTATTTGATGTCTAGCTGACAAAACTTTTTTCTAAATAACACTGGGTTTTTTTAATTGCAGCTGAAGAAAATGGCCCCTGAATACTATGAACATCTGCCACAGTATAACTCCTGGGTAAAGGTGCTTTATGATTTTGTGATGGATGACACTATCAGCCCTTATTCACGCATGAAAAGGCATTTAAAAGGTGAAGTGAAATTGGAGTGAAAAAAAATTCCTCTGCCGCCTCCAAAGGACATAGACTCATGGAAGCTGGTACAAAGGTTTCGTTTGATCAGGATGTATTTGCTTTGTATCTTAACCTAGTCTGGACTATGAATATATATGGATTACAATCTAGAACAAGATCTCTGAATTAAAATATTGCTGGAAATAGAACATTCCAAGCTATTTGCTTTATTTTGTATAATTAAAGTTTAAAATATAA
This sequence comes from Podarcis muralis, assembly GCF_964188315.1. NCBI lineage: Eukaryota > Metazoa > Chordata > Lepidosauria > Squamata > Lacertidae > Podarcis > Podarcis muralis. The sequence continues at coordinate 30,891,934 of NC_135657.1, forward strand.
CTTGCTGTATGCACAATGCTAGTATTAATGTTACATAATGTGTTTCAGTTGCTACTCGCTCGAACACTGGATTGTTCTTCAGGCCATTAATGTACCAGTGGTGTATCTTGGTTATTTTGAACTTGCTGCCACAACTTTGGCTCTTCAATGTTTTGCTGACAAAACATTAATTTCCAAATTAAATTGCAGAATTCTTTTAGTTAGTGTAGATGCTGGAAAAAATGGCTGCAACTCCTTCTAAATTGAGGTATGTCTTGGCCAATCCAAGTGCTAACCTAACTGATGGATTTGCAATTGCTGCTATAAAATATATATCCATTAAATCATGCTAGTGTTCATATAACTTCAAAATAGACAAGTATATGAATACCAACTTTTGACTGCCTATGCTCTACATTTCATTAAGCTAAATTATGATTTCCTGCAGCAGGCCCATTTCCTTGAGTATAGCTCTGCATTCCTTCTTTTCTGCATCTGTACAAAAGTGCTATGCCCTGCCTTCAAACTGATGCTTCTTTGCAAACAGACTAGATCTCCTGAAGTTTAGAAACAGAATAGTAGAGCCTACGTGTGTCGTGGTAACCATCTTGTGCTCTCTTAGCAAGAGCTGGAGTGTCGGTTGTTGACAGCAGGTAGCAAGTTTATAAAAGGTATAAAACATTGACTGTGAGAATGCAAGTACCTCCTATAAAGGAGTATATGAAAGCTGTTTTTTTTTTAAAAAACCAAACTCTTGGGCACTTGAATAAAGATGATATTAGTGAAGTTTAACAAATGTGTGGAATGTTCTTGAGGAAAGCAAATTCTATCTGCTTCCTTATCTCTGGGAAGCAGAGGATTTTCTCATGATTATGCAATGTTTTTAAAGCTGTGTCAATGATATAGGCAGCACATTTATGCAACTTAATTAATGCCTTACACCTACAGATCCTTGCATGCAGCAATAAACTTGGTGCACTGCAGTGAGGATCTTTTCATTGTCAAGGTAATTCATTACTGGTGGATTAAAGTACAGATTTTGCGGGGGCTTGTCTTGAGTCTTGCTTCAGCTATTTCATCCAAAATTACCTAGCCTCCCTTTGTTTTAGTCATACTTGTAAAACCTGCAAGGTAAGGAACGTGCAATTTTTTAAACCAAACATGCAAGCTTCTTCAAAATTATCCCCACAGAGGAAACAGCTATTTTCCCTTTAGTTGTCACTATTTCTCTTTAGTTTGGCACATTTGCCAGAAAAAGGAAGCAAGCCAGTAAACCTGTGGCTCATTTGCGCTTCAGACTGCAAACGAGTTCCTCGCTGCTCCCCCAGTCCCCAGATTCCTACACATAGAAAACTAGAATGGCAGAGAGAGATCCAGGCCAGAATGTTACTCTTGCTTTTGTTGGAATAATATGAATCCTCATCTGGAGTCTAAAGAGGTGCAGTCTAAACTAGGTTACTACCTCTTCTGCTGTTAATGTGAGAACTACACTGCTTCCCAGGAGTCAATTGTGGAGCAGTTGTTTCAGTCATAATGTACAATGGAAATCTAAAGCAGTTAACAGATGTCAACCCACTGATCTAATGGGACTCTTGTTTCCCCAACTATCAACTTCATCAAGCGCCTACTCTTGTAGCCTACCAGAAAAACATAATGCTGTACCTTCCAGATTGTACTACAAGCTGCAGTTGCAACTGGCCGTTCCTCATCTGCAGCAGCAGTTGAAAGTCGTCTGGATTAAAGAGGAAGTTGGAGCTCGTGATGTATTTCAAGCAGAAACTGAATTTCAACTATGCCTCGATACAATCTGCACATGTGACTTGTTTTACAGAAACGCATGCTGGCTCTTAGTAACCACAACATCCTTTTCTAAGTGCCCACAGACCAACTGCTTAATTATCTGTTCTAGGACCTTTCCAGGTATCAAAAGTCAACCTGACCAGTCAGTTGCTGTTGTTATATAAATTTAATTAGTTAATAATAATAACAACAATATTACCCATCCACAGAGCGGTTTACTATATAAAGTTGTTGGACTTGAAACAATTTGCTTGGGTCTTCCCCATGAGTCTCATCCCACCAAGTTTCAGCAATGCCTGTTACATCATATTTGCCACCCTGCATTAAGAATACAGGTTAATCTTGTTCAGATTAATCCCATGCTCTATGAGTTAGTATAATAATTAATAATAATAATAATATAATTTTTATTTATACCCCGCCCTCCCCAGCCAAGGCCGGGCTCAGGGCAGCTAACAAGCAATAATAAAAACAAGTTGAATGAATACAACTTAAAAACATTAAAATATTGAAACATTAAAATGCAGCCTCATCACAGGAGGAGAAAGGAAAAAGAAAAAAGAAAGGGGAAGGGAATCGGACTGGCTCCAAGCCAAAGGCCAGGCTGAACAACTCTGTCTTACAGGCCCTGCAGAAATCAGATCCTGCAGGGCCCTGGTCTCATGAGGCAGAGCATTCCACCAGGCCGGAGCCAGTGTTGAAAAGGCCCTGGCTCTGGTTGAAGCTAATCTAACTTCCTTAGGGCTCGGGACCACTAGGGTGTTGCTATTTATGGACCTTGAGGCTCTCCGTGGGGCATACCAGGAGAGGCAGTCCCGTAGGTACGAGGGTCCTAGGCCATGAAGGGCTTTAAAAGTCAAAACCAGCACCTTAAATCTGACCCTGTACTCTACCGGGAGCCAGTGCAGTTTGAAAAGCACTGGGTGAATATGCTCCCACGGCAGAAACCCCGTGAGGAGCCTCGCTGCAGCATTCTGCAGCCACTGGAGTTTCTGGGACAGCTTCAAGGGCAGCCCTGCGTAGAGTGAATTACAGTAGTCAAGCCTGGAGGTGACCATCGCATGGATCACTGTGGCCAGGTCGGTGTGGGAAAGGTAAGGAGCGAACTGCTTGATGCAGCAAAGGTGGAAAAATGTCGCCTTAGCTGTTGCTGTAACCTGCGCCTCCATGGAAAGGGAGGCGTCAAGGATTACACCCAAACTCTTAATGAAAGGCAATGGCACTAATTGGGCCCCCACAAGAGAAGGGAGCTGGTCCCTCATCCCCATGCCATCCCGACCCAGCCATAGGACCTCCGTCTTCGAAGGATTTAGTTTCAATCGGCTCCCACGAAACCATCTAGCCACAGCTTCCAACCATCTGGTCAGTGTGTCCGGGGGTGAGTCGGTGTGGCCATCCATCAGCAGATAGAGCTGAGTGTCATCAGCATATTGGTGACAGCCCAGCCCAAAGCTCCGGATAATCTGGGCAAGGGGGCGCATAAAGATGTTAAAAAGCATTGGGGAGAGGATTGCGCTCTGCGGCACTCCACACACCAAGGAGTGGCGCTACGACATCTCCCTCCCTAGTGCCACCCTCTGTCCCCGACCAGAGATAAAAGAGCACAGCCATTTACGGGCTATGCCCTGTATCCCCACATTGGCGAGGCGGTGGTCCAGAAGATCATGATCGACCATGTCAAAGGCTGCTGACAAATCTAAAAGGATCAGCAGTCCTGACCCGCCTCGATCCAGTTGTCTACGGAGATCATCTGTTAGGGCAACCAGAGCCGTCTCCGTCCCAAAACCAGAACGGAAACCAGACTGAAATGGATCTAATGCCGATGTTTCCTCCAGAAACCTACCAAGCTGTTCAGCAACCGCTCTCCCAATCGCCTTACCCAGATATGGAAGATTTGAAACTGGGTGGTAATTGGATAGGTCTAAAGGATCTAGTGAAGTTTTCTTTAAGAGTGGGCACACCACTGCTTCCTTCAGTTCCCCTGGGAATGTCCCTGTGCCAAGGGGTATAGAGAAAATTGAAATCATGAGGCAGTCCCTCCAGCTGCTTCCATACTGTTTTTTCTCCTGCAAATGGAGAGATGTTAAATGGGGAGTCCTGGCAGGTGTGATTATGCCCATGAGCCAGACGTTTCCCTAATACAGTACTTGTTTTTAGTATCCTGGGAGAAGACATGGTTGATGAGCTAGCTATGAGTATACACTGCAGAATTTTGATGCAGGTCACACTTGTGATCTATTACTGCCTCTTTTTTACTGAATGCATTTTACACAGGCAACAGAGCCAAGCTTTACCAGCAAGGTATGAGTAATACAAGTTATGTTGAGGTAGAAAAGTAAATGCCTAATGCATATGGAAGCCTAGTCATGGGCTTTTACTCTCAATCCAAAGCTTTATGCTTACATCTGCAGTTAGTGAAAATGAAAGATGTATGGAACAGCTAATGGGCTTATATTTCAATAGAATTTAGAAAGGCCATGAAGAATTGGCAGAACTTGGAAAAAGTAAATAGAGGAATGTGGTGTGGCGGCGGGCAGGGGAGGTCAAGAGAAGAATAGGCATAGTCAAGTTGAATGGTGAGAGAGGTATTAGGACAGTAGAGAAAATACTATGGCTAACCCTGCCCCCAGGCTCTCTGCCTACTAAATCCACCTCTGCTCATACCCTAAATGCAGCCCTTTCTGTGTCCTTCCCTTAATATGGTACCCATCTTCATGCTGCCCCAGCACCTCTGGCACAGGAAAAAGGATAGCAAGTGCATTCCTGTACAGTGGTACCTCGGGTTACATACGCTTCAGGTTGCATACGCTTCAGGTTACAGACTCCACTAACCCAGAAATAGTACCTCGGGTTAAGAACATTAGGAGGCCCCATTAGCTAAAGTGGTGCTTCAGGTTAAGAACAGTTTCAGGTTAAGAACAGACCTCCTGAACGAATTAAGTTCTTAACCCAAGGTACCACTGTACTCTATATCAATCTGCTTTGTTGCAATATAGGAATATATTCTTCGAAAATCCTCACAAAGTTCACTGACCAGGGGCTCTGATTTTGTGCACGCTTACTTGGAATCCCCTAGGGACGCGGGTGGCGCTGTGGGTAAAAGCCTCAGCGCCTAGGGCTTGCCGATCGAAAGGTCGGCGGTTCGAATCCCCGCGGCGGGGTGCGCTCCCGTTGTTCGGTCCCAGCGCCTGCCAACCTAGCAGTTCGCAAGCACTCCCGGATGCAAGTAGATAAATAGGGACCGCTTACTAGCGGGAAGGTAAATGGCGTTTTCGTGTGCAGCTCTGGCTCGCCAGAGCAGCAATGTCATGCTGGCCACGTGACCCGGAAGTGTCTCTGGACAGCGCTGGCCCCCGGCCTCTTGAGTGAGATGGGCGCACAACCCTAGAGTCTGTCAAGACTGGCCCGTACGGGCAGGGGTACCTTTACCTTTACCTTACTTGGAATCCCCTCTGCTTTCAGTGGAACTTATGTGCAAGTAAGCATGTACAGAATTGGGCTAGATGAATTGCGCTGATTCAAGGTGTCTGATAACTCAATGCTGCAGTTGCAAGATAAGTCAGTCCCAAGGACACACTTCCTTCAGAGCTCATCTTCAAAGCCACATGACAAGAGAAGGTCCCAAGCCCATACTCATAAAAACCTGTGAATAAAATAAAAATAAAAAATACTGCTGCCTTCCCCAGCACTTCTAATATTGGATACCTTTAGCATATTCAGGAATCAAAAGTTTTGTGTCTCTTGTAGGAAATGTTTACTTTTTTGTGCATGCAACTTGAGTAGTGCTGAAGCAGCAAAAATGAGACAGCTATGCAAAAGGAAATGTGAGGAGCAGTTCTTAAGTGTGGCGAAGACTTTTGGAAGTATGAAAACTGAGGCAGGGAAGAAGTAAAAGCAAGGGTCACTTTCCTCTAAAACTCAGCCAGGCCTCTAGTCATGTGCTCCCACTTTTCTTTTTGAACCAGCACCCTCTCTGTGTGCTTCTTCAACCCTACGTCACCGTTAAAAAATAATATTACTAATTACAATTTGTACAGTATCATGTTAATAACAATTCATGGTATGGCATAATAATTGTGAATACTGCTGGGCACAAGATATAGGTCATAATATTATGTTGGAAGACTGGGAAAGGTTGTGGAAAACCGATTTAAAATTTACAGATTGTTCTTTGGTGAAAGAAAATTACATGAAAATGATGTATAGATGGTATATAACACCAGTGCAGATAGGAAGGATGTATAAAACTGCTTCAAATATATGCTGGAAATGCAAGGAAAAAGAAGGGACTTTCTACCCTATGTGGTGGGACTGTAGTAAGATTAATTTTGGGGGGGAAATGATATACAACGAGCTGAAGAAAATGTTCCAATTAACATTTGTAAAAAAACCTGAAGCATTTTTGTTAGGGATTGTAGGAAAAGACCTGCCAAGGAAATTCAAAAATATATTTATGTATGCGACAATGGCAAGAGTCTTAATAGCACAAGGATGGAAGAATGAGGAAATCCTGACTAAAGAATTGTGGCAAGAGAAACTGATGGAGTACGTGGAATTGGCGAAATTGACACACAAAGTAAGTGATAAGGACAACTGTGATTTTAAAGAAGTATGGAAACCTTTTACAAAGTACTTAAAGAAACAACAAAATGAACTGGACTCCTTGGCAGGTTTTGAATAAACAATTTTTTTATTGGTAACATATTGATAAATTAAGGATTTTTACAACTTTATAATATGCAGAAAATAACATGTGCTGAGAAACCAGAGAGAGGAGCTGAGGGAAGTCTGGGGTGGTTTTTTCCTTTTTTGGGGAGGGAAATGAGGATGATGTATTTTTGATAAAATGTTATGTTGAAATTCCTAATAGTTTTTGTTTTTTTTAATTGTGAATACTGCTAACGTAATTTAACACCTAATAATTGAAAAGACACCTAATAGTGTGAGGTACGTCACGGGAGGGTGGGGGATTTGGATTCATATATGCTTTGTGTGATAATGATGTTTCGTTTTGAATATAAAACTGTAAAATTTAATAAAAACTATAAGAAAAGACACCTAATATTATGCAGCTCAAAAATATCAACTCTTTCGAAATGAAGCCACCCCAACGTTTTTTGCCGGGGAGGCAGAAAAATGATAGGCAAGGCGACGAGGGCAAGAAGCCGGCACATCTTAAAACTCCCATTGCCTCCAGGCAGGGCCGCTAATAGGCTTCTGTGACGTCACCGTTCCCTGTAGCCAATGGTTTTTGGGACGTGGGGTCGGTGGGCGGGAAATCATCCTTCCCTACCGGGCGAGCAGCAGCGGGCGCGAGTGTGTGGAAACGGCGCCGCCGGCGAGGAAAGAGTCATGGGCAACGCTGTGGCTCGAGAGGATTTCGAGTGGGTTTATACGGACCAGCCGCACGCGGACCGGCGCAAGGAGATCCTGAGTAAGCGCGCGCCTTCAGGCCCTCCACGCTCCCCTTTGGGGGTCTCGCCCCACACGATGCCTCGCTTGGCGAAGGCGCTCTCGAGTCCCCTTCTCCCTCCGACCAGGAATTGTCCACACATAAGCGCTGCCAGTGTACCCTGGACAAAATGGCTGAAGTAACATACCCTCCCTGCTGAGGGTGGAAGGGGCGACGTTTGCTTTTACTGTGTCATACAGCCGGGCTCTTAGTAAGAGTGCCAACTTGAATAAAATATTTTTTTTGGGGGGGGAGAGGCCCGCCCACATAGGGCCATAGCTGTCAACGTTTCCCTTTTTTTTAAAGGGGAATTCCCTTATTCCGAATAGGATTCCTCGCAAGAAAAGGGAAAAGTTGACAGCTGTGCATAGGGCACACTATTTGAATGGCAGTGTCTATCAACAACTTCTTCTTCTTCTTCTTCTTCTTCTTCTTCTTCTTTCATATCTATATCGTTTTATATTTTTAAGAAAAATCTCAAAGCGGTTTACGGAATATTGAAACATCAATAAGACAATCTGAGGAAAATCAAATATGGAGTATACAGCCAAAGCAATATAATTAACAAAAAACTAAAATATTATCTTAAAGATTTCAAAATAAAACATTACAAAGGAGGTCAACTACAGAATACATATTTAACACAAACTAAGTTAACAAAAAACATTTCCAAAAAAAACCAAAAACCATTGCTAAGTGAAGTCAAATAAAAAAATGCACATTTAAAGCAGCATAATTAACAAGAGAATAAAATATCAAAAGCATGATACGGCTATTTGGCAGGCACAAAAAGATGGGGCAAAAGAATCCAATAGTTAGGGTTTGTTGTCAACTTGAGGGGACGGACTCTCAAATATTTTATGGGGGGGCAAAGGGACCTCCTCTCAGCCCCTAGGAGTTGGCTCCTATGGCTCTTAGTTCCTTGGTCAGCAACTAGATTTCCAGGAGGATCTCTCTGAAGCGAGGGACGGGTGTAGGCTGGTGTGTTGGGCACACTTCAAAATGGTGTGCCAACAAGCTGCCACAGGTGTAGTATCATAGACTCATAGGATTGGAGAGTTAGAAGGGGTCGCCAAGGATAATCTAGCCCAAACCCCTGCAATGCAAAGTGTCATTTTATCTTATGAGCGACAGAAATTGGCTGAGTGGTTGAAGTTGCCCAGCCACCACCAGTTTCTTGGTGAAGTGGAAGTGTGGGGAGACCCTGTAGCTGTATTTGGAAGCTCAGCTTTCAAGTTGATCCTAGAGGCATCTTTTTTTCACATGCTAAGACGTTTGATGCTCTTAGTGAGCAGGTGAGGTGCTAGAAGAGTGGAGTGGCCCTGAGCTTTTAGTTAACAGCATGCTTCTAGTCGTTGTGGCTGCTGAGAAGCATCAGTAGGAGACAAAGATCAAGTTTTATGCTGACAAATGCCATTCCCAATTACACATGTCTCTTTCCATTTATCTGTTTCGAAATAAATTCAGAAATCTGATGTACAAACCTAATAAGCAACTGAGTATACAAACTCAGTTTAGTCTGCTTAGTCGACCATGCTGACTTTCATGTAAAAGTTAGGTCTGTGGGAAGTCTGCATATCTGATACCATATTTGTTCATGTTCTTAGTCAAAGGCAACTTGCTGGAAATGAAGCTTAGTGAAATCATGGGAATAGATAGCATGGATTTCAGTGCTACTACTCTTGATCTGAATTATTAAAATCTCAGTGGACAGGAGTAAATAATTTTATCACAAAGTCACGTTAGCGGAAATTGCCCGCACACTGTTCCAGTCACCACTGGCAGCATAAGGCCCAAAATAGTTCACTGCTACAAATGATAAGGCCTCAGTAATACAGTTCTGGATGTTGATCTATACATACAGTTTTCAGGCTTTACAGCTACAATTAAGAAATATTTCTGCTGCTCCAGCCATTCAAGACATAACATAGACTCTGACTCACAGACTCACTGACTGACTAATAAACTGACATGCCTTAATCATTTATATAGACAGTGCAACTGGCTTGTCTGACCATGCACATCTTGGCTTATGGGGTGATTTATGCCCATGAAGGAAATTAACCCTTTCTTCCATGTTCAGTTCCTCCAATAAGTCGCATCTTGGTTACAGTCTCAAAACTATATTTTAAAAATACCTGTACTTGCATATAGCTCCTTAGTGAAGTAGATGTCAACATGTAACTTAACTGACTGCATATTTACTGCGTTCTGGACCTGTCTCAAAAAGGGCCTCACACAGAGCATGTTACAGTAATCTAGTTATGAGTGGTGATCAAGCTGTCCTTTTCCAGGAAAGGGCATAGTTAGTGTAACTGTTTCTTGTCATGGAGGCTATCTGAGTTTCCACTGACAGATGAATCTAAGAACATCCCAAACTATCTACCTCTTCTTTCAGAGGGTGTGCAACTCTCTCCAGAACTGGTAATTTCTCAAGATCCCATACCTGGAAGGAACTTACCCACAAATTCAATTTCAGTTGGTTTGTCACTCAGCCCACCACCATCCAGAAATATCAAAGCCTCTTCTGATTTGGTTGTAACTGAGAAATAGAACTGCATGTCATCAGCATACTCTTAATGACCACTCCCAATAGCTTAATGTAGATCTTAAATAGTACTGGGGACAAAAGTTGTCCTGTGACACAATGGCTTGTGGTGGACACACCTATAATCTCCTAATGCCATTCTCTGAATCCTGCTCTGTAATGAGTGGAACCAATGTGGAATTATGCCCCAGCTCATGAAGATGATCCAAGAGAACAGCATGGCTGATCGTATCAAAAGGCACTGCAAGATCAACAGGGTCGCAGTCCCCTTGTCTATCTCCCAAATACGGACTTCTGTCAGGGCAACTAAGGCTGATTCCATCCCCTAACTTCGCCTGAACCATTATGGCATTGATGCTGTTGTTGTGCCTGTACTTCATTCATGTGGATTTTACATTAGACTGCAGAGTTGTACTAAAGCATCCTGTATGATTTCAAACTTTTAACATGTATATAGGCTTGTATAGAATGTAGAATCCAAATGATTGTGGCATGATCTTCAAAGAGCACGGTCTATTGACAGCAGTTATTTGAAACTTTATCTCTCTTTTTCTCCCAACAGGTAAACACCCAGAAATAAAAACTTTGATGAAACCAGACTACAACTTGATCTGGATAGTTACACTGATGGTGCTTGCACAGCTAGTTGCTCTTTACCTAGTTAAAGATTTGGAGTGGAAATGGGTTATATTTTGGTCATATGTGTTTGGCAGTTGTCTTGATCATTCTATGACTCTGGCTATTCATGAGATTGCCCACAACAGTGCCTTTGGCAATTGTAAACCTCTGTGGAATCGATGGTTTGGAATGTTTGCCAATCTTGTATTTGGCATCCCATACTCTGTATCCTTCAAGAGATATCACATGGATCACCATCGTTATCTTGGCGGTGAAGGAGTTGATGTGGACATTCCTCTTCCCATTGAAGGATGGTTTTTCTGTACTCGTTTTCGAAAGTTCCTTTGGGTTATTTTTCAGCACTTCCTCTTTGTTATTCGGCCTCTTTTTATTAATCCCAAACCAATCTCTCGACTTGAAATAATGAACTTGTCAATTCAGTTTCTCTTCGATGTTATGGTATACTATGTCTTTGGAGTAAAAGCACTTGTCTACCTGATAACAGGATCTCTGCTTGGGTTAGGCTTGCACCCTATTTCAGGACACTTCATAGCCGAACATTACATGTTTTTAAAGGGATATGAAACATATTCCTACTACGGTCCGCTTAATAAGCTTACGTTCAATGTTGGCTACCATAATGAACACCATGACTTCCCTAATGTTCCTGGAAAAAATCTTCCACTGGTGAGTACATTATAGTGTCCAACTAGCTACTTTCCTGGAGTGAAGCAACTCCCTTATAATTGAATGGATTGATATTATTCCACTTCCGTGCCATGATTTGCTGATGAAGGTGGGAATATACATTAAGACTACACTCTATGTCTCCAAATTTTAAATTTGCTCCTATGTGGGGTAAACTAGTTGTTTTCCTTGCTAATTGCCACAATTCAGTGCTGGGTTGCCATTGTTTTTTGTAGACTTCTGCAAGAAAGTTGCCTTCAATTCAATAGAGCTTCATCTTTGTGGAGCTTTAGGGATCTACTATTATTTATACCCTACCCATCTGGCTGGGTTTCCCCAGCCACTCTGGGCGGCTTACAGTATATACAGGGTGAGTCTTTTAAAAGAGGCCCCGTGGAACATGTGCACTCTGTATCCACGGGGCCTCTTTTAAAGGACTCACCCTGTAGAAAAACATACTAAAACATCAGACATTAAAAAGGTAGCAATTGTAGCTCCTGCACGTACCAATTAGCATTGCTTCATCTCTGTAGAGAATGTTTTCCATTCCACATTGTTCAAGAGGCATTCCTGACCAATGTGCAAGTAAACAGCTTCTAAAACACATTATAAAACATTAACTAGCTATGCCAACAGAGTATGACAATGTTCCAGAGATCCCGTTCTAGATTGTACTCATATATTCATAGTTCAGACCTGAAAAGCCTTTAAGGTGTGTGGAGGAGTGGGTAGAAAATCTGCATCCCATGAGCTTACCTTGGGACCTAAGCCATTGTTTCTAGAAAACAGGGTCAGTGGCTGTCAGTGCCCTGTTCCTCCTCAGAGGCAGCATCCTTTGTGTACCTGTTGTCTGATTAGGAAGTCGCATACTGAGTGAATGCTGGGTATTTACTTGTATGACTGGCACACTTCCCGATACAGGTGATATGTCCCCTAGATGTTGGAGTGCAATTCATATCTACCTCAGCAAGCATGGCTAATGATTAGGGATGATGGGAGTTGCATTAACATCCAGAAGGCCACAGGATCCCAATCTCTAATTTAGACCTTTTAAAGTTCAAGAGGATTAATCATTTTACAATTCAAAATATTGTGTTTATTTTACTTAAAACACTTATATACTGCTTAAGCATTTGCATTTCTAAACAGTGCAATTAAAAACAATCCACAGAAAATGGAACAATAATCTCAGTTGGGGTGTAATTCCCAGACTTGGGCCCACTACACTAAATGCATGGCTAATAATAGGGGCTGTGCATCTGAGCCATGGGGAAGCATCGAAGATTTCAGTGATCAGGCCAAGATATAAGGGAGCAGATGGTGTAGTTCTGTGCGTAGACATACATACAATTAGTTCCTAATTCTGAGACGAGATTACTCACCACAACACTGGCTATTTAATATTCTGCTGACAAACTTTAATTTCTTTCTTTCTTTCATTATAGCTGAAGAAAATGGCCTCTGAATACTATGATCATCTGCCACAGTATAACTCCTGGACAAAAGTGCTTTATGACTTTGTGATGGATGACACTATCAGCCCCTATTCGCGAGTGAAAAGGCATTTAAAAGGTGAAGTGATACTGGAGTGAAAAAAGACCCACTTCCGTAAACACCAAAAACAGCCTAGTAGCTGGTGGAAGGTTTTGTTTGATCAAGATGAATTTGCTTTGTATCTTGATCTGGTTTGAACTATGAATATATGAGTACAATCTAGAACAGGATCTCTAAAACTAAACGTTCTCGTGTTCTTTTGCCGTATAACTATGTTTCATGATGTGTTTTAGTAGCTGTTGACTTGAACATTGGTTTGTTATTGTAAGCATTTTATCTTACATGCAGCATATGTACTTGTTCAGTTTTTTACACTTGCTGCCCAAGACACTAGCCTTTGCTGACAAACCTTCCAAATTAACTTCTTTTAATACCCCAGAATTGTTTTAATTATTGTAGTAGCTGACCAAAATGGCTGGCTACAACTCCTCCTATATTGAGTTATGTCTTGGCCAATCCAAGTGCTAACCTAATTGATGGATTTACAACTGTTGCTGTAAAGTATATACCTGGTGAATAAGGCTAGTGTTTGTGTAATTTCAAAACACATGGATATGATTACCATGGATATGATCTCCTGCAGCAGGCCCATTTCCCAGAAAACATCTGCATTCCTTTTTTAATGCATCTGTACATAAGAGCTATGCCCTGCCATCAAATTAATGCTTCTTTGGAAACAGACTAGAACTCTTGAAGTTTAGAAACAGAATAGTGGCCACAGTAGTGGAGCCTATGTGTGTCCCAGTAACCATCTTGTGCTCTCTTAGCTGGGGCAAGAGCTGGAGTGTCAGATGTTGACAGCAGGTAGCAAGTTTATAAAAGGTATAGAACATCGACTGTGTGAATGTTAAATACCTCCTACAAAGGAATACAATAAAGTTGTTGTTCAAAAACAATTCTTGGACACTTGAATAAAGATGTTATTAATGAAGTTTATTTAACAAATGTGTGCAATGTTCTTGAGATCAAGGTTGAAATAATAAAGTAGGCATCACAATTCATTTTGGCCCCAAGACTTTAACACGGCAGTCTTTTTGGTATTGTTTTGTAAATCTGCTCTTGAATAATTGCTATTAAAGGCCTAGTGTCAATAAGGTTTCTCAATGAATGTGGGAAAGGAGGCCTTAAGCCCACATCCTTCCACTTTAAGATCACACTTTCAAACAGAAACTAGATTAGCAAGATGTGCTGTCAAAAATTAAAAGAGAAACCAGTAATTTAGGCTACTGTCCATGCTCACTTTTGGTTAGCAGAGTATTGAGATGCTCATGAGATTATTTTAAAATAAGGCAATTTAATATGGCAAGAGAAGACCCATTCATATTTTAAATTTCGTCTCAATCAAGGAAGCAGGTTAACCACATCCTTGTGTTGCACAAACTGAAAATTATCCGTCAAACAGGACCATATGGCATACTGTTTCTATGGAACTGGAATGGAATAATTGCCTTTTAAAATTGTATTATGATTTCGTATTGTATCAATGTGGCTCATATTGGATTATTAATGATTATTATTAATTTAAAAAATGTTTAATGATTATTATTAATTTAAAAAATGTTTTTTTTTTTTAAAAATCCAGGAGCTCCACTTCACACCACTGGTGGTGGTGTGAAGTAAGATTTCATCGCTACATGAAGACTACCAATGGGCTTTTATATGTTCAGTCACATTGACCTTGTCAATTCATTGATACCCACTCCTCCAAGTACTAAGCGACTGACAATGTGCCAAATCCTTAGGAGCTGTTGTGGTGCCAGCTTGGCTCCCTGCCTCATTCCAGACAATAACAAGAGCTCCAGCAGGACTGCCAGACAGTCCTGCAGGAAATTCCCCAAACACCATCTGGAATTCAGATTTCGTCCGCTTTTGAGGAGAGTACTGAATCAGGTCCTTTACTCTTGCAAGTTAAATTTATAATCTGTCCGTGACAAGTGTCACATATGGCTTCCACACCCAAATCACTATTTGAAAACAGAAGATGTGGCCTAAAGCCCAATGTGTACCCCAATACATGTGCTGGCCAAGATAAAATCAGAGAGACGTCCTTGGTTGGCTTGGAGGCCATAAACTGCTGAGCCACAGCAGACAAGACCACCATGGCATGCATGTTTTGTCACCGAGAACAACCCACTTAGGACTCCTTCAGTCCACAGCTGTGATTGCCTCTATAAATTCAGGCAGGGAGAATTGCTTACTGGGGTGGATGGTAAGCCAATAGAATCCTATTCCCATCCTGGCATCCCAAACCAAGATACAGACACCAGAACACAACCACTTGGGTCAGGGGGAATCAAATCCCTAAAGATGTGTGGGGAACCACTGGCTCTCCACTGGCCACACCCCTTACACTTCCTCTTCCAGTTCTATGTGCTTTCCAGGGTCCACATGAGCAGAAGCAACTGAGAAGGTAGTAAAGAAAGGAAACTGATTTGGAATGTTGCATTGACGGGTGGAAGCAACTGAGGAGGGAGACAGAGGAAGAACATGGCAGTACCAAAGGTATTTTCCAGGAAATAAATACAATCTCTAAACAAATTATTCAACAAACTCAGCACCTGGCCCTAATGATAACTGATGGTGCACTAAAAACACCAATACATAAGGAATTTATAACATTCCTGCTAACAACAGCTAGCATTATACTAGAAACTGGAAGGATGTGAGTTGGGATGTATGGAATATAGCAATCATGAAAAAACCTAAGCATAAAGTTAAAGCAATGCAGAAGGGAGCAGTTTTTATGAAATGTGCTTTATTATGTACACAAATACATTGGAATATGGATGCATTCCTTAACACCCAGAAATCTATGGAAATGCATCCTAAGCTGAACACTGAACCTCTTTGAGGAACACATTACAGATGGCTGTTTCTCTGTAATACAAGCTCTGTATTATTTATTCTCGGTTAACTTTTTTTGTTTTACTGTTTTGCTGATGCTTGAAAACAAATGCATTTTTAAAAAATCCAATCATATCTGACTTTCACACCAGACCACATGGAAAAGCAAAGTCTGTGTGCTTTCTATGTGTGGGAAGCAGAAGATTTTGCAATAATAAAGCCATGTTCTTAGGACACCTATGCAGCTGATTAATGGTTGCTATCTAAAAGTCCTTGTACACTGCTGTGAGGATCTCCTTTGCATTGTCTGGATTGGTCATGGGTGGATCAAATGACAGATCCTACAGGCGCTTGGCTTTAGTCTTACTTCTTCAGCCCACTGCACCCAATTTTTCCTAATATTCCCTTGTTTTAAGTCATACACATAAAACTAGTATGGAAAAGAATGTGGTATTTTGAAAGCAAACAAGCAGACTTCTTTAAATAATGTGAAGCTTCCCCACAGAGAAGCTGTTTTTCCTTAAGTTTTCAATGTAGTTTTAAGGATATTTGTCTGCCAGTGAAAGCATTTCTGCTTGCCCAACAGCACAATTTCCCCTCTCCTCAGCTGGGCCCTGCTGCCCACTTTTTTTTGGAAGGGCGTAGTAGGTGGCAGAGTAACTACCCTCATGGTAACATTACTCCTATTACCTGCCTGGCTGTTTTCCTGTCTGTGGGGTAAGACGGGGATAGAGAATTTGTGCCCACCCTGCAGCCCAATGTCGGATTACAACTCCCATCATCCCTGGAAATTGGCCATGCTCTCTGGGGCTGATGGAAACTACAGTCCCAACATCTAGAGCATCACAGGTCCCCCATCCTTGCTATCTGGGCTAGGCTTGATGCGGTAGGTTGACTTGCTATTGCTTCTTTGTGTATTAACCGGTTCAGTTTACAGGCAGGACACTAAAAAATGTCTCATAGTGGAAAGAAAAATTTAATGTCTGAAGAGTGATGGGGAGAAGCCCATGACAGCTGACGGCATATTTTTAAAACAACATTTACATCTTGCACTTTCTTCCATCACAGAATCCATGGCATATATGGGGTTTCTGACCAGATCCAGGGCTGCTTAGCTTCAGCCGGATGGCCACATCATGTATCTTCTGGCCATATCCTGGAGACCAGTTTGAAAGGTTGTGGCCAAATGTTAATTACTATACAACGTGATAGAACTTCTCTCAGAAACGGAGTCCAGCAATGTTGAGATTGGCAGGCAAGCAAAACCAAGGTTAAGTCCAATCCATGAAGATGCTTCTGGAAAATAGTCCACTGGGAGAGGTCCTCAGGTTAAGCAACATGTTGGGTGTTGGGGATGATCCAGCTATCACCTGCTCAGTGACTTGCGCAGCTCTTCATACATTATTTGGTCCTAAGGATGCCGGTGAAGGGAGGAAAAACAGAAACAAACTCATTCAGTAAGGCTTTTGAGCCGACTGTACCACAAGGAAAACTTTTACCTAGTGGCAAAGATTGTGTTTCAGCATTTACAAAAGAAACCTAGGGAAAGGCAAAGTGGCTAATTTACTGGCTTTTTAAAGATCCCAGCCGCTGAGGAGGCAGTGTCCAGAGCCTTCCTTCTCCATGTGCCAGTAAGATTCCCTCCCACTAACACCAAGGAAGGCAGATGCGTGGTTTTCCCCCAGATCAGACTTGTTTGGACAAGAGTGAAGGGGAAATTGGTTGCCTCATATTCCTTTGCACAATCCTTAGCCTTCTGTGCCACTCCCAGCTTAAGTCAGCAGCTGGCCTAGAGCACCTCTCACCTTTCTCGATACAGAAGATTTAACTTTCTTGAAAGCTGCTTCGAAGTGTTTTCTGGCAATCTTGATTTCTCCTGCGAACAATACAGTGCAACAGGAGAAGGTTAACATGCTTCCACAGTATACATAATGAACTGTAAAGAAATGAAACTTAAGGCTATAAACAAAATAAGTTTTGGGAAGAGGATAATGAAAGCATCAAACACCCTTAACAATGAAGATTGCCCAGAGATTGAGCTTCCCGCGACTTGCCTTCTAGGCACTTCCAAGTGCTCTGCTCAAATGGATAAAAAGGCTCCTAAGTTTCCTACTCTCAACAGTAGAAAGAGATTGCACATTTTTTTTATAAACAAAGGGCTGGATTCAACTACCCTGCTCCTCTGACAGGAGCCAGAATAATGGCTCCTGCTAGCACAAGGGGATTCTTGCCCTTCCCCCCATGGCTCCCCCAGACTCTGGAGGGTCTGGAGAACCCCCAGAAAAGCATTCAGGGGGAGGAGGGGGAGACTGTCCCACCAGGTGAGGAGAAATGCTTGCCCAAAGGAACAATCTCCTTAGTGCAGTGTTGAAGCCCACCCAAAATCTGACATCATTTTTACAGTTCTTCGTGGAATAGGAAGGTGACCCACGCCTCTCTGGCAAAGCAGGAACAACTGGAAAAGACCATCAGGCTCATGAGAGAACTTGCCTCTGTTCAGCAAATGAACCAGCAAGAAACGGCGCAGACTATCAAGGAGGAGGGAGAATATAGAATCAGCTTTCCCTCAGACTATTAGCTGGATTTGAGAAGATAACCTAGGACAGCTTCCCTAGAGACTGATTCCCACAATGATAAACTGGGCGATAGATATCGGTCATTATATAGATATGGAAGCATGGGAACAATTGTGGAATTTGGATATAAAATTTACAGCATGTTATGGTTGAAGAGAAAATTATATGAAAATGATGTATCGTTGGTATCTAACACCAAGTAAATCGGCCCGCCCAGGTCTTCTTTAGAAACAGGTTTTTAAAATGAAGAATGGTCCAATTCCAGTATTCTGCTAACAGGAAGAACAGTTTTGTATACCTACTGCCTTGAAACGTTTATGTAACTAACTAATGGTCTACATCTCCGGAGCCATGCATCCAGCCAGAAACTCTGTGTACGTTGCTGTATGCAAGGATTTTCTCTGAACTGTCAACTTCACGGGCTACAGGGAGATCAAAGCACAAATTTGGAAGGTACAACAGAACAAGTTCCATGAGTAGTAGAACATTCCAAACTAACACAAATTAGTTGTACCTGGCTGTTCTTCATCAAACTCTGGCAAATCACAAAGGGAAGCGGTGACTCGTAAAATAGTCCAAAAACATGCAATAATTCATTTTATTTGTTTCAGCTCCCAGCAGAACATCTGACATATTTGCATCAGCACTGAAGGACTTCATTCTAAATTTCTGGGCAAGCACCAATCAGAAATAAGGAAAAAATCCCTCCCACCTGCTTCCTGATAGTTCACTAACCTAATCTAAATGGTAGTTTAAAAATTTTGAAGATTGCCAGTTTAAAAATCTTGAATCTGCTTAAATATTCTAAAGCAACCTTAACCTGAAATCTTCATATTATTTTGAAAGGAAACTCCTGGTGTAAACAAAGCATTTAGGTGAGAGCAACAGCTGCCATTGATTCTTGGCTTCTCTACAAAGTCAGTGAACAAAGGCTACAATGATATTGCTGTGATGTGTCTCACAGTCTCATTTCACAAAGCCTCTAACCACATGCAGAGGAAAGGGCGGAGAATATTCGCTGCTCGATCGTACACTGCCACTTGAAATAATTGTTACAGCTGCTTGTGTGTGAAGCAGCCTTTCTGTATAGACAAGGATAGAGCCAAATGGCTCGAGTTGTTCGCCCAGCTAGCCCCTTCAGCATAGTTGGTCAGTCAGTATAGACGGGAATCCCAAAAGAGTCGGCATGTAGAGATTATCCCTAAACGGCCTCGGTCCTGTATACCTGAAGGAGCGTCTCCACCCCCATCGTTCAGCCCGGACACAGATCCAGCGCCGAGGGCCTTCTGGCGGTTCCCTCATTGCGAGAAGTGAGGTTACAGGGAACCAGACAGAGGGCCTTCTCGGTAGTGGCGCCCACCCTGTGGGATGCCCTGCCATCAGATGTGAAGGAAATAAGTAGCTATCCTATCTTTAAAAGACATCTGAAGGCAGCCCTGTTCAGGGAAATTTTTAATATTTAACGCTGTATTGTTTTTAATACTTGATTGGGAGCCGCCGAGAGTGGCTGGGGAGACTCAGCCAGACGGGCGGGGTATAAATAAATTATTATTATTATTATTATTATTATTATTATTATTATTCCGGATTCAGAGTTCTATATTATCACTCCCTCTCATAATAGTAAACACAGTGACAGTAATGGAGCCGCCAAAAGGGGAGACCTTCTTTGTGATACAAGGGTTAAGATCTACCGTCCTCTTTCTCTTTTGGTTAGATTATTTTATTTAGTTTGTCTTATATTGTATTGTATGATGAAAAGTTTCAATAAGAAATTATGTCCAAAAAAAGAAGAAAGAAAATCTTTCAACTTGCTCTCTCTTCAAGTTCTTCTGTTTAATATCCTCTTCCTTACCTTTCCTGTCTGTGGCATTCAGCACTGCCATCTCCTCTTTCAGGGCACAGACAGAAGCCTCCCGCACTAGAGCTGAAAGATCTGCTCCCCTATAAAGACAAACAACAAAAGGCCAATGAGTCATTTTAGGGTGCATTCTTTATCCCAAACGAGAGTTGTAACAGCAGAAGCGGAACGAATATGGGCATTAAAATGTCACTGAACAGACATTTAAATAAAATTATTTCCATTCAGCAAGGTGTGCTGGTTAGTCTGAGACGTGCTCTTTTTATATATTTTGGGGGCAAACGGATTAACATGTGTTAATTTAGATTCTGTAAGCATATGCTGCAACCCTCCTTGACACATTTTACAGAAGTACACTTGCTTTCAAAATAAACATAAACTAGGAACAGAGGTTTTTGCTATGCAGAACCTAATGCATTTCAGTGTCATAAAGCAGAAGATTCAAAGAAATCTGGAACATTAGTCTAGGCAGATGTGTTAATGGAGGTAAAAAGGCAAGAAGATGAGGATTTGGAGTGATGTGTTTATTTTCTACTACTGATAAGGCGGTATCATAGAAGGACCAACGCTACCTGCAAGTGGCAATGGAAGATAAAAAAAGAGAAATTTACTTACGTAAAGCTATCACAGCAGGGATTATTAGCAATTTCTTCAAGGTCCACATCAGTGTCAAGGGGGGGTCGGGTTCCACCCTATAAAAGGTGACAACCGGGGAAATGTTTAGAGACATAGGGCATCGACTGCAACCACCCACCTAGCAATTGTTTCATCCTACAGCAGGGATGGGGTACATTTTTCTGCCCAAGAACTCCATTATTCCATTCTGCGGACAGGATTGGATACGGCAGGTGGTTGGTGGGGGCAGGATGAACAGTGCAGAGAGAAATGAATGTGAATTTTGTGTTTGTACGGTAGGCTAGTCTCAACACACAATCCCATGCTCCTCCACCCAGGCAAGAAAGAGGCACGATCACACCTGGGGGAAAACACAAGGAGGATGGAAATCAGGACTGCCAAAGGGTGTGGCCTGGCAAGATTCCCAACAGCCAAATGGAGAAACCAAACTGTCAAGGAGGGAGTGGCTTTCCCAAGTCCTCCCTCCAAGCTACTAACCAATCACACAAACTATTCAGTAAGCTTCTTAGGAACACCCATGGCTGGCTTGGGGCACTCACCGTTTCTTAACCCGGGGTTCTTGATTCAATGCCAGCAAGATGTTATTTGCCATCAAGGCTTTATGAGGTTCTTATATTACTCACTGTCCTCAAGGATTTAAAATACTTTTATAGAAGAAATATACAACAGGAAAAACACTTAATCAAAAGCCTCACAAAGAAGTTAACAAGTTGTTTTAAAAAATACAAACGCCAGTACCAAGTACTAGTACAAGTCTATAATGTTGTTTTAAAAAACGCTGGTCATGGCATGACTAAAGAGAGAACTATGTGAAACACTGCTTGGTTGTTTCCACATAAAACAGAAAGCATGGGATTTTATTCAGCAGCGTTTCTCTGCTGATGGAAGGCACTTTGACCCAGTGGAGGCCTCCATCAAGCTGTGTAACAGGGAGGAAGGCAAGTTTTGCAAATCCTTCATCCTCTTCGGACCCTGAATCCATGGGGGTGGGACACTTGTGGAACAATGTGGCATGTGGTTCTGGAGTGGGTAGTATGAATTGGAAAAGAAGATTGTCTCCCTTCCCACTGAAGGAAGCGTCTGCTGGATCAAAGAGCCCTCTGTCAACATGCATGACATATCTAAATTTGCAGACATAAAGGGCACTGGCTTAGGCAACAGCTAAAAATCCTAACAGCACTGGGAAGAATACAATCACCAGACTTTCAATAAGGAAGAAAAAAATTGGCAGTCCACAAACAAGTTCTACCAGCCAGGCACCAACTACTTATATACTTATGCATCAGAAAGGCAGCTTGAGAAATTGTTTGGCAAATTGCCTGCCTGGGAAACATTTTTCAATGACTAAATTTCAAGCTTGCATTTAGACATGTAGGAACAAGCCAAAACACGCTTTATTCCATTTACAGCAAGAAAAGCATTGTCTTCTCCACCTTGCAAATAACCAGCTTTGTATGCAGTTTTGCTAATTTCCTTAACACAACCTGAGCTAAAGAGCAGCACCCACATTCATTAACCCAATCCCTTCACTTTTTCCCAGGAAAACATTTCATTAATCTCTACCAGTCTAAGTTTGGCTCTAGGTCAAACTTGGCTCAGTTCTAGAACCAAAACTTGCTTTAAAAAACACCATTCTGTACTCAGGTACAGAACGCACAAA
Organism: Podarcis muralis; assembly: GCF_964188315.1. Classification (NCBI taxonomy): domain Eukaryota; kingdom Metazoa; phylum Chordata; class Lepidosauria; order Squamata; family Lacertidae; genus Podarcis; species Podarcis muralis. The sequence goes on from NC_135657.1 coordinate 30,914,149, forward strand.
ACACACTCATTGTGTCAGCTCTGAAAGGGACAAATATGTGCACATTGTGTTTAAACAAATTCAGTTACTTGCAAAGTGGTGTTTAATCATTTTTCACTTACGACTTGAGAGCATTTTGAACAGAAAAGCAATTAATGGGGTTGCTAGCACAACACATAATGTTCCTGCACACAAGTACAAATTGCATCAGAGATTTGTTTTCTTCAAGTTTCCACAGAAGAAGCGATCAAAGGAGTCCGGATCACAAACTGTTGAGATAATATGGCCACATGAAGTAATTCGCTCCATTTGGACATGCTATGAAAACTCAAGCTTAACCATTAGTAGCTGTGAAATCCACTGAATTCAGTCTCTCAGGGTTATTATGAGGATAAAATCAAGAGCAGAACCATGTGGAAGGTCAGCGGTTCGAAGCCCCATGATGGGGTGAGGTCCCGTTGCTTGGTCCCTGCTCCTGCCCACCTAGCAGTTCGAAAGCACGTCAAAGTGCAAGTAGATAAATAGGTACCGCTCTGGTGGGAAGGTAAACGGTGTTTCTGTGCGCTGCTCTGGTTTCGCCAGAAGCAGCTTAGTCATACTGGCCACGTGACCCGGAAAAACTGTCTGCGGACAAATGTCGGCTCCCTCGGCCAGTAAAGCGAGATGAGTCGTTTGTGACTCGACTTAACTGTCAGGGGTCCTTTACGTTTACGTTTTTAATCCACAATTTACTACAGTGGTACCTCTAGATACGAACGGGATCTGTTCCAGAGCCCCGTTCGCATCTAGAAGCAAACATAACTAGTGATGGCACGTCTGCGTGCCGCTTTTTGCCACTTCTGCGCATGCGCGTGACTTCATTTTGAGCATCTGCGCATGCGGCGAAACCTGGAAGTAACGCGCTCCGTTACTTTCGGGTTGCCGTGCAGCGCAACTCGAACGCGCTCAACTTGAAGTGTATTCAACCCAAGGTATGACTGTGCTTGAAAGTACTCCAAAAGACAGTATCTACTGGAGTCCTTTAGCCTCGCATTCTTACACATCAGCATGTGATGCAAGACTGCAGATTAAACATTTCATTTCACAATATTTAATTGAATTTAAATAATTTTCACATGGTGATGTTCTTCACCTCTCCAAGTTTTAGCAACAAGGGCAAGGTGTGTTCCATTTATACCTGACAGCGCTATACTGCCATTTTCCCCAGGAGTTATTTCATCATCTTTTAACCCCATCTTTCCACCACCAATTTTATCTACGCAGCAACCTTGTAAAGCAGGTTAGGCTGAAAGAGTTTCAGAGCTAAACAGGGCTAAATCCTTCAGTGGAAGTTTGTGGGGAGAAACTGGGATGATGTTTCCCAGCAGGAGGCACATCCTTCCATGTCAACATGCATAACTTTTCTACATGATTATCTATAAAAGGATTTGCCTACTACCCCTCATAAAATATCAGGGTGGTGTACAGCAATATAAAAACCATTAAAACTATTAAAAACAACACAAAAAATAATAATTAAAAAAGACTGTCTAATCTAGAACATTTCAAATAACTGCATGGGCCTGTAGAAGACACCTGAAAGCTGAAAGTAAGGATGTGACTGCTGAACGAGTCATCCACAGCATGGGACTGGCAATACAAAATCCTCTTCTAGCTGAAGCCAATTAGGCCTCTTTAATGCTGGGCACTGCTTTTCTGGATAATCTCAGTGATCATTCTGGAAAATAAGGACAAAGGTGGTCCTTAAAGTACAAGTTGTTGAGGGCTTCTGGTTCCACTCTGCCTTAATGGAGGCAGCCCCCATGACAGCAGAAGATCGTTGGTGAAGGAAAAACAAGGATGATTGAGGGCAATTATCCCTGCAAATCCCCCCCCCCCCCGGGACAAGGTGAGGGGGCGGGCTTCACTTGCAGTTCATCTCTGTACCTGGCTCTTGCTCTGGCATAGAATGCAGGGGGCAGGGAGGCGCTGTGTGTAAAAGCACTTCACCTGGCCAAAACCCTCCAATGCCGCCATTAAAAAGCAGAGGCTTTCCTGTTAATTAGAGCTTAATTGGACTAAAGTACAGGCACATGCTAGAAGAGATAAGATCACAAACTGTGGAGCAAACCAACTGCAAGGACTTTAAGGATTGAACTTGAGATAAGACTTCATTCGATGCAAAAGACGGGGTCGGGAGGGGAGCCTATGGTTTCTTTATTTAAAGTTTTGTTCTCTACATTTCTGTTTCAGCAACCCTCCTCTGAATGTTAACTCATTATATTTGAACAAGTGAGGATGGAAGAAATTGGATTATAGATATGGAATATAACATCAAACGGAACTGTGTGTGTAAAAAAAGGAAAAAGGGAGAGAAGCTCTATTTTGCAAAAGTTTACGATAGAGAAAATTTTATTATTTCTATCATTTCCAAAGTTACCTTAATGGTTGCCTATCTGGGCTCACAGTACTACCTCCTAGCATAAGCACGCCTTAAAAAAAAAAGGAAAGCAAAGAGGGCATTGGTAGCTTCGCCAGGTGGCATACCAAATATAGTTTGCCACAAGTGTGTCCTGATCAGATGTGAGCTGGTTAGCCATGAAGGGCTGAGGAACAGGAGGCAGCAGGAGGGAATCCAACCAGCTGAGAAGCATCAATGGAGGTTTAGAAACCAAATTTGTTCCAAACTGGTATGAAATGTATTGGCGGGGGGGGGGGGGGAGAGAGATATGGTGCTGCTTTTGCAATGCATCTCTTGGGAACCTGTGATCCTCCAGACGTTGTTGGATTCAAACTCCTATCAGCCTAAGCCAACATGGGCAATAGTCAGGGATAAGTGGGAACTGTGGTTCATTAGTATCTTAAGAGTCATAGGTTCCCCATCTCTACGTTATGAGATGAAAAATGGCATAATCTTGTACCAGATCATGCATCATTGATTAAGGAGCAGTAGATATTGGAAATTAGACTAAGGAGCTTAAAAGATTTATTTCTTTTTTTAGCAGTTGAACAATGCTATTCTTGTGCATTCAGTTTAGGTTTAACTATTCTGAGTAAGGTAAAGCTCTAGGGAAAATTACTTTGTTTCACACAACTTTCAAGGACATCGTTTTAAACACACACACACACACACACTTACTTTAGTAATAGTCTTTAGAATGGCAAGGCGATCCAAAGGTGGTGGCAAACCAACGTAGAGTGTTTTATCCAGTCTTCCTGGGCGCAAAATAGCTGGATCTAGAATATCTGATGGAGAAACGGTAAAATCCTATTTAGACTCTGGATTCAAAACTGGAAGCACACAAGGAAGACACACCCAGAAGGCAGACCACAGGAAGCTTTTGAGAACAGAAAACTACATTTCTCAAAGTGCCTTCTCTCCGGAAAGCCATCATTTACCACAACTACATACCTCTTCTTTACCGTGAAATTATGGGTTTATGCACATATTATGTTGATTACCCAGAAGCAAGTGGTGTGTTTATTTTAGGTAGCTGGCACAGTTAATTCTAAAAAAAAAGGACTCTAGATTAGTAGCAGACATCTGATGACTCAGAATCCTGAAGTCAAAAGAAGGACACAGGTGGCTGACCACTCATTTCCGCCATCCTAGATGTTGAAAGGAGTCCTCTCATAGTTTGGTAAAGATTAATATGGCATAAACACAGTGGCCCAGTTCTGTTGTAACAGGAAACAATTCCCTCCAGGGTATAAGACTCATGGTGAACCTTGGACTTGTTTGCTCCCCTAACTTCCCCTTTCATGCCCATGAGGATTTTAATTGATTTAATTCCATTTAGGAATGGTTGTTCTGCACCAACACAAAGAGGAAAGGGTAGATTTTATATTAGGGAATATTGTGACCTTGAACATCCTGGTTTCTTGACTGGGTCACATGAGTTAATCACAGCAGACAGGCTGTAGGTATAGCCACTGAGTTGCTCCCTTGCCACTGCTGCCAGGTTAAACCTGCATAAGCTATGAAATTACTTTCTTTATATCTAGTCAGATCACTGAATTTCTGCTTTGAGCTGACTTCATTTTTATGGTTCTTAGTGGAATAAGAAGATGACCTGCGCCTCTCTGGCAAAGCAGGGACAACTGGAAAAGACCATCAGGCTTTTGAGAAAACTTGCCTCTGTTCAGCAAATGAACCAGCAAGAAACGGTGCAGACTATCGAAGAGGAGGGAAAAGATAAAATCAGCTTGCCCTCAGACTATTATCTGGGTTCGAGACGACAACCTAGGACAGCTTCCCTAGAGACACCTCACCTCAGAGAGCTCATTAGGTACACCAGCAACCCGAGAGGCCATGGGTACGTCAAGCAATCTCCAGTCCTTCCTCCTGGCTGCACATGCAGTCTTTTTATGTGAGCCAGCAAACAACCCAGGAAACATTCCATTAACTATGGTTTCACATTTCATCCACACTGGGAAACTATGGTTAATGGTTTCGGAATAAGTCACAATATTAAGCTGTTGGCTTTGTTCCAAAGCTGTTGACCATAGCTCAGATCCCAGCTTCTTAAGCAGAGGCACCAAAATTCAAATGCACACAGTGTGTTGCTTCTCAAATCCCTAAAATAACTGCTGCTTCACACACACAATTTCCCTGTGTTTGTGTGTATAAACCACGTACATTATTATTATTTATTCTTATTCTTATTTATTGAATTTATATACTGCCCTATACCCGGAGGTCTCAGGGCAGCTCACAGAACAAGATCAACATAAAAATCATATATAATCAAAATAAAAACAACCCAATTAACATATGCCGTACTTAAGCTGCTGATTTCAGACACGTGTACAAGTGGCAGAACAGACACCTACACAAGGCTCCTAAGGTGGAGCTACAACTGTTTAACCATTCTTACCTGGCCTGTTGGTGGCTGCCATAATGAAAACCTGACGACGAGATTCCAGGCCATCCATCTCTGTTAGCAACTGGTTCACTACACGGACACTGGCACCCGACTATGCAGTGAATTGAAAAGATGACAAAAAGATGTTAAAAAGAAACTGCTTGATGCTGACAGCGCATCTTAGCTGACTCACACTGCTGACCAGCTGAGGGGAACTGAGCTAGTCACAATGTCATAAAGGGGTGGCCCCATCCTTCAGTCAAACTTGGCAGGGGGGAGGTCGTAAGGATACAGTCCACCATCCACATTCTAGGGTCATCCAGGATTTTCATAGCCTTGTTAATATTATTACTGGTACCTGTAAGACGTTCTGGGAGCTGTTTCAAGTGAAAGATGGAGTAAAAAATACTAAGCACTAGTTTAAGCTCTCGTTTGTCCCATGTAAACTAATAAATTGTTAGCCCATCCCCTCACAAATGAGCCTTTTTGTTTCTCTTAAATGAAGATTGCTGTTTTTATCGGGTTTACAGTAAGTATGGTTAGTTTACACAACAGAGCTTCAAAACTAGTGGGTTAAAGTTAGCCTGCTTTGAGATTGAATGTGCTAAGCAATTGCAGACCTCAGAATACACCGAGATGGCTGCGGAAGGTACCATGTATAAAATGATTCCTGCCACTTCCCAGAGAAAAAGAGATGGGGTGGTGGTAGATGACTCCCGACTGAGGGGCACAGAGGCAGCAGTTTGTAGAGGTAAAGGGATGTCCTGGAGGTCTGCTGTCTTCCAGGTGCAAAGAGTCACAATGTTACAGAGAACCTGGTAAGTCTTATAAACAAGAGCGTCTTTGATTGAAGCCCTCAGGTCAGGATCACACTTTCAGGCCTTCAGGTCACTAACTATGGTGAATATTTTGCATCTTGTGCAAGACCACTGGGCCGGAACTTTGGTTCCCATAGGATTTGCATTGGGATATTACTTTGGCAAAGAGAAAATAAAGGAAGTTGCTGCTATTTAAAAACTTAACAGCTTTAAAGCAGGGGATAAATGAATCAGTGTGCAGGTTGGTTTAGGTTTAGGTGATGTGGCCTGAGGCCTTGAAAGTACTGTATTTTTCACACCATAGGGCACACCAGACCATAGGGCACACCTAGTTTTTAGACGGGGAAATCAATTAAAAAAATGTTTCCCCCCCCCAGCCCCAAAGAGCAGCGTACAGGCTGCGCACAACCTCTCCCTGCCGGAGGGGTTGTACGCGGCTATGGCACAAGCCAAGGCAGCGAGCGGGATGGATCCCGCTGGCTGCTTTGGCTTCCTCTTTAGCCCCGCGCAATCCCTCCCTGCCGGGAGAGGCTGCGTGAAGCTAAAGAAGCCATAGCCCCGTGCAGCCTCTTCCTGCCGGAGGGGTTGCGCGTGGCTATGGCACAAGCCTGCATTCGCTCCATAGGACGCACACACATTTCCCCTCAGTTTTTGGAGGGGAAAAACTGCGTCCAATGGAGCGAAAAGTACAGTAATTATGGCAGTTTGAACAGGTTACTTAATTTCTTTTCTAGGAATAACAGCCAGTTCATAGGATTATTGTGAAAGCAAATGAATCTGACAAAAGACACCTATTTACATATTCCCCCAGTCTCCCAGTGGATCTAAGCTATTGGTGGAAGTGTTTTTAGGCTCACCTCACGGTCTGATCTCCGGGGACACAAAGCATCAACTTCGTCAAAGAATATGACACAAGGCGCCGAATTCCTTGCACGCTGGAAAACCTGACGTACAGCACGTTCGCTTTCCCCCACATACTGGAAAAGGACAGAGGAAGGAGGGGAAATCACTGTAAGATCTTTAAGATAAGTATCATATGCCCAATCATTTGAACAGGCTTGTCAAAAGGACCTGTTCAGATATTGCTTTACCCTCAAGATCAGTATTCTCCAACCTGGTGCCCTCTAGATATTTTGAGCTGTAATTTCCCTCAGCTTCAGTCATCTTAGCCATGCCAGCTGCAGCTGATGGAAGTTGCAGTTCAAAACATCTGAAACACAAGGCTGGGGAAGGACGCTTAAGATTTTAACTTTTGTGAGCTTCAAGCAAGCCCTCTCTAACCACAGTGCATGTAGAAAGCATCCTCCCACCCTAAACCATTAGAGCTGCATAGAATGAGGCTAGAATTAAACTACCAAATTCAATTTGTTATTTCACTTGCAGGCCAGCAGCTCTAACGGACCACTGTAAAAACGTATTCTAATAGTATGGATTTGGTAAAGTCAATTTGGGCTCAGCATCAAAACACTTCACGTTCCCTGCAAACCCCAAATCAGTGACAACTGAGCACAACAAACAAAACTTACCATATTCAACAGTTCAGGGCCTTTCACGGATATGAAATTCAGTCCAGACTCATTTGCCACAGCCTGGGGAAGAGGCACGGAAATAAAGAGATGCATATACTAATTTTATCAACATATTTTGCCCTCACTTTGCATCTATGAAGACCCTTCTGGCATCTAACAATACACCAAACATTAAAAACACACAAAAATATAACCCAGGAATACAGGGTTATACAGAATCAGAACATTTGTCCATCTAGCTCAGTGTTATTAACAATGATGGCAGTGGCTTCCGGGAATCTACCCCAGCCCTATAGGAGGGGAATGTCAGGGACTGAACCTGGGATCTTCTCCATACAAGCATGTACTCTTGTCATGGAGCCGGAGTCCTTTCCCTGAACTATCATCTCCCTACGAAGAAAATGAATAACACAATTCAGAAAGAGGCGCAGCAAACCACTTATATGACCGAAAGCTCTGCAGACCGAGCTGATTAAAAATGGTGTGACCTGGTACAACCAAGTGCCATCCCTGGCTACTTGGCTATTCTGCAGTCCAAAACATCTAGAGGGCACCAGGTTGAAGAAAACCAGGTCACAGCACTGTATGCGAATCAGGGGGAAATGGGAAGAATGGGGGTTTCCCTTCTAACCATCAGGACCAATATCCTCTGAGACTCCTATCCTCCATGAATTTACTCAATACCTGTAAGGGATCATGCTGAGGAGGGCTGCACTGAAGAGGAATGGAGGGAGCCTCCCCCTGCTCAGGATCCTGAATCTTCCCAGGAGCAGGAGGACAGTATAGATTTGGAACAGTGGCTTGCAGAGGGACATAGTTCAGAAGACCGAAGTTGGGAAGAACTGGGTGGTGAACAGCTAGGAGAAGAAGAACTGGGAGAGAGAGAGTTAACAGACTCCCTTTCGCTGGAAAGCATCCATCCGCTCAGTCCAAGATCAAGGAAAGCAGATAAGGCGGCAGCAGAGAAAGCACAGTGGCTGCGAGATCAGGTTGCAAGACACGGAAGTGACAAGGGGGGAAGTGGGTGGAATCCTTAATTGGGTGCACACCTTCATTCCTAGAGATGGATTCTTTGTTCTCCTGCTATGATCATTAAAATGTCTAACTGGTAAGACACTCCTTTCGCTTTGTTCTGCTTATCTACTGCCAAAGGGTGGGAGGACGGCAAGTCCCTGAAGCCTGGCAACACCCTTTCCAAGCCACACAAATTAGTGGCCACCAGTGCATCTTGTAGGAGTACTTCACACAACTACTTCGTAGCAATGCCACACTTGCCTGATTGCTTTATGCTTGCAGGACAGAAAGAAGTGCAAAATGATCTTCAGGAGAGACCCACAAGTCCAAAGCATACTCAAGAGGCCCAAGCTGGTTCGGACGCAAGACACACAGTGGAGCTCCAGATGTGAGACACCCATTTAATGTGATTTCATATCCCTTAGTACAAGGTGTTACTCTGATTATATCAACGTTACCTTAGCAAGTAGCGTTTTGCCGCAACCAGGAGGGCCAGCAAGCAGCACACCAGCTGGAGCCGAGAGGCCAAGGGCTCTGAATTGCTCAGGATTCCGCACGGGTGCCTGTAACAAGAGTCGTTGGTGGGTGAAAATGGAAGTGCCAGCTATTGATAGAATCATAGAGTTGGAAGGGACCCAAGGGTCATCTGGTCCAACCCCCTGCAATGCAGGAATCTCAGCTAAAGCAACCATGACAGATGGCCATCCAACCTCTGCTTAAAAACTTCCAAGCAAGGAGAGTTCACAACCTCCCGAGGGAGACACACCTTTGGTACAGATGAAAGATTCTGAAGTCTCAACAGGACATCAGGACTGGGGAACCTCGGACAAATCCTGGTCCACCAGAGTTCCAATTTTCTGAAGCCACGCCCACCTGACAATCAGGTGATATCACCTCAATGGGCAGGTGATGTCAGCTGATGGGCAGGTTCGATATGGCAGAAAGTATGATTGACCCGACTCCCCCGCAGCTCATTAGTGTTGGGATATGAATTCTCCACAGCTGCGAACAAGCAGCTCGATGTTTACATCACATGATGTGCCTAAGCGTGGGGCAGGATGTTCCAGGCAGTTCACAGGGCGATTCACAGGATCATGTTCTCTCTGTAACATGAGACCTTCCTGTTGTTTGTGTCCGGGTAGTCTGAGTCAGTTGCTCGAAGACTTCTGAGTGAGCAGACATGTTTTGTACAGTGTACAGTCAGGAATAAAAGTAGAGATGAGATAGACTACTTTTTGACTGTCTTCTTTCTCCTGCTGCTATGCAAGGGGGAAGGGGGTGTGCACCTTTCACAAGGGAGGTGTCGCCTATCAAGATCTCCCTGGTCTGCCGGGATGCCAGCCAGCCAGGGAAGGTCCCCGGCAACAGGCCCCGAAGAGTCTGGGAATAGGAGTCAGCCTTTCCTGAGGGGTCAGTTTCCAACAATTAGCTGATTGTCCAGGGGTTCTATCCTGCTTGGTCACTATTTCCCCCCATATTATGACCTCAGATGATTGGCAGGTAGATGATTCTGCCCAGCTGTCAAAGCTAGCCCATGGGTGTGGGAGAGAAAGATCTGGCCTGCTGGGCCAAAAAGATTCTCCACTCCTGCCCTACATGAAAAAAGAAAAGACCTGCTAAAGTTGTCCAAAAGAGCTTAACTTGTGTTCACAGCACTTGCTGTCTTCTCCAGCATAGGGGCAACTGATAAGAAGCAGTATCGACCGAGGCCTGCAAATGATGGTGCTGTGTGTTGTAAGGTCTTCAAAGGAAAGGAATATTGCTTGGAAGGAAGTCTTTGAAAAGTCAACCTCCCATACTTTTGCTGCTGGGCCCCAGCACCATCAAACCAGCGTAAGTCAACACAGCATGCATAACTACTTCTACACATACAAGCAGCCAACTACCAGGCCACAAACATGCGGCTGCTCCAGAGATGGCATGGTGGAATGCCGAGCAGCAAGGAAGCCCAGGTTCAAGTCCTCTGTTGTTGACTCCTTGCGCTCAACCCAAACAACAACTGCTGGAAAAGCTTAAAGGCTTGGGGATCCCACAGCAAACCCTGATAGCGACAGGCTTCGAGAAAGCTAGGACTACAATCCGCCAGCGTATCTGGGATGTAGAATTACAATGCCACATGAGCGAAATGATCAAACATCCAGCAATAAGGGACCATGGGAGAGGTTTCTCTCCAGCTAACTATCTGTCAGGTCTTTTACCCTCGCCAGATTTAACGTTCTCCCTTCTGCCTTACTTCAGGGCAGATTTGAGGGTAAACCATACACAGCACGGGTCTGTCCTTGTGGCTTGTTGGAAGTTGAAACTGCTTCACATGTACTATTACGTTGTCGTCTTTATGAGGATATACGTTTGACTTTTATTACACCTGTTTTGCAAAAGTCTAGGAAAGAATCGGAATACCATAGTCTAAAACTACTGCTAGAGGACAAGAAGCCCAAGACTACATTAAATGTAGCTAAATTCTGTGCGTCTGCAATCAATCGCAGGAAGCAAGTGGTATCCCATAATGTCCAATCCCCTAAATGTTAATTACAGGGGGCACGCTAACAATTAATTTTAATTTTTATATTTAAATCCTTGTTATTGTCATATTGTCCCTTGTATTTCTGATATTTTTTATGATCTGTGATATTGTGTGTGTTGAAGCTGGTCTGTGGCCGTATTAATAAATTCATTCATTCAACCCAAACAACAGCGTAAACTCTGGTATCCTCATTTACATGGGTGGGGGTAGGGGAGAGGCGCCTGGGCTCTGACATTATGTATACAGAATGCTTGCAAAGATGGCCAAGGCGTGGGTGGAATTAATCAGCTTAATTATTTGTAATAGTAGTAGTCGCACCATCATCCTCAACATCCCTTTGCCATAAGGTCCCAGGGTAGGTAACAATTTAAAAGACGACATTAAAAGCAGTTTTAAAGAAATACAGTCACAAGAGGGTGGGTCCTAACAAAAATTCTCTTGGGTCTCAAAGAGGTCTATCTTCAGCCTCCAACATGTCAAGGACAAGGGGAGGTGGCAGCAAGTGCTGAGGCAACTTGGGGGAAGTAGACTCTGCTCTAGCCCTGTCTAGGCCTTTCTGTCTGCTTTTAAAAAACTTCTTTACCCAGCTATTTAGCTGGAAAAGACTTCCAGGGTGGCATTCATAAGACAGTCCCTATCCAAAGGCTTAAAATCTGCAGAAAAAATATATATATTGCGCAAAAGATTAAATAGGATTATAAAGTGAAGAGGAAAAGGATATAAACTCAGACACTAACTTAATAGCAGTCCTTATAAAAATGATCAGCTGGGATGAAAACAGTCGAGAGAGGAAGAGCCAAATAGAACTTTCTGGAATGGTCCTGCTTCCCAACTCGACTGTAGCCATTGGAGGCGGCCACTCAATATGAAAGGGGTTTCAAAACTTACATAAAATATATAGCTCTCAAAAGGCCCTCTCTAAGGCAGGGCAGCCTATACCAATAGTTGACAGAAGCACAACACAAGACACAAACAGATACATAGGAAGCCTGAATGGGGATATGGAAGGTCTTATAAAAACCACAGCAACCAGGCTATTCCAAAAGAAGAAAATTAAGCTGTCAGTTTTTCTGGGCTTTTTATTAGGAAGAGAAGCAAGCTCCCAGCAGCTGCTGGTTCTCTGGTGTGGGGCAACAGGGCACTCCCTGGTCCTGAATGGGGTAACTGTGCCCCTGAAGGATCAGGTGCACAGCCTGGGAGTCATTTTGGACTCACAGCTGTCCATGGAGGCGCAGGTCAATTCTGTGTCCAGGGCAGCTGTTTACCAGCTCCATCTGGTACACAGGCTGAGACCCTACCTGCCCGCGGACTGTCTCGCCAGAGTGGTGCATGCTCTAGTTATCTCTCGCTTGGACCACTGCAATGTGCTCTATGTGGGGCTACATTTGAAGGTGACCCGGAAACTACAACTAATCCAGAATGCGGCAGCTAGACTGGTGACTGGAAGTGGCCTCTGAGACCATATAACACCGGTCTTGAAAGACCTACACTGGCTCCCAGTACGTTTCTGAGCACAATTCAAAGTGTTGGTGCTGACCTTTAAAGCCCTAAATGGCCTCGGTCCAGTATACCTGAAGGAACGTCTCCACCCCCATCGTTCTACCCGGACACTGAGGTCCAGCACCGAGGGCCTTTTGGCGGTTCCCTCACTGCAAGAAGCCAAGTTACAGGGAACCAGGCACAGGGTCTTCTCGGTAGTGGCACCCGCCCTGTGGAACACCCACTCACCAGATGATTTTAATGTTTAATAGGGTATTGTATTTTAGTGTTTTATTGGAAGCCGCCTAGAGTGGCTGGGGAAACCCAGCCAGATGGGCGGGGTATAAATAATGAGTTGTTGTTGTTGTTGTTATTACTCCCGAGCCTGGCGCCCAATTTGTAAACAATGGGATATAGGGAGCCAGTGTTACACCTACAAGTCTCAAGCTTAAATTAAAAAAGGACTTGTTTGTTTTAATGCATTACCAACTCAGGGTGTGTCTGTATTTCCCTCCATCCAAATCTCTGGTAACAGCTGTCTGCACACTGCAGTTACTCTTTATAGCACTTGTTTCTCCTTTTAAAAAAGGGAACAGTTCAGTCCTCAAGAGGACTATACTACAGACAAGTGATGGGGGAACCTGTGGCCAGCTAGGCCTGGCCAAGACTCATTGGTGCTGGAGTCCGACAGAAAGAACTACTTGGAACTGCAATGTCTCCTTTCTATGTACTGCTTCCTCAAACTATATTCTGACTTGACTTGAAAAGGAAGCTGCTGGCTAATTTTAATGTCGCACTTTAGTCAATAAGCCTCCATTTCCAAGTGAAACCACTACACAATTTCTTGCTTCCTGCAACCTCGATAGGCCAAGAATGCAGCTCGTTTCCTCTCATATTCTTTCAAGCGAAAAAACCCACAAAAATGCCCTGGAAGAATCGCACAGCTTAACCTCCAGAAGCTATTTCAGCCTCGAGTGCATTAACAGGACTTTGTAGCAGCGTCCAGCCCCTACCAGTATTGCCATGGTGAGCTCCTCCCGAATATCCTCCAGGGCGCCCACATCCGCCCACGTCACATCGGGGACTGTAACAAAGCCTTCTCTCTTGGCAGAGGGTTGCACCGAAGAGAGCGCAACAATGAAATCATTCAACTCAATGCATAGCTTTTGCAGCTGATCTTCCCCAAGGGGGTCTGGTTCCTTTAGCAACTGGAGTAGCCTCTGCAATTCATCCTAGAGAAGAAAGATCAGGAGTAGCAGGAAATACAAGAACAGGTTAGAGGGAGAACCTCCTAAAGTTTAATCATGTATGGATAAATAACAATGAAGGCAGGAGTTTGATTACAACATGCTTGAAACTGGCCAAAGACTACTATGACTTAACAGCATCCTTTTGTAGTGAAATATTGCAGGAACAATTGAGTTCAAGACAAGCACAAACTAATTAACTTTAGTAGGCATTCCATTAATGTGTTTATGTATTCCAAGAGAATGCCAGAGATTCATGTCTTACTGGCTTATGAAGGAGACGCCAAGATCTAATCTGCACATTTCTTTTGAGAATTACTTTTTATTCTGCGTGATAAGGAATTCTGGTGGATTTGATCATGGTTTTACTGCATGCGTAGCTACTGCTGTTTTCCCCCCCTTCTTTGGAAGATGCCATGGCCTTTGGCCAGCGCAATAAAAGTTTATGGTTCTGTTTTTGTTTTTTTGCTTATGCATGGCCCTTAGAAGCCAAGGCTCTTTTCTAAAAAAAAAAAAGGGGGGGGGGAAATCTCTTTAATTGAACATATTTGTACTTCTCTTTGTACTTTTAGGTTTTGCCATTTATTAAATCTTACCCTTCAATTTAACACATTTTTATTCTTCTAAAAATAAATGTACATACAGTAATTTTATTTTTATATTATTGATTACTAATACTGCTTAGGTTTTTTAAAAAAATCAAGTGGCTCATAAATTCTCCCTACATAAGTAAATAAAAGAAGTAAATAAAAGTTTATTCATCAACTGATCCCACCAGCTCTGAAAATTGTACACTACAAGGAGAGGATTAAAGGAGTTTTTTAAAACTATTATAATTACTACATTTTAATCCCACGTTTGTTCCAACGAACTCAGGGAAGTATATCTGGTTCTCCCTCATCATTTTACTGAACATCCAGTCCAAAAATGAGTTCTGTGGAACTCAAAAGTTTGCTTGCTACTTTGTGATGTTATAGTTCAGGGCTGTGAAACCTTTGGCCCACCAAACATTGTTGGACTACAGCTCCCAGCAACCTTAACCTTTGGCCATGCTGGCTAGGGCTGATGGGAATTGTAGTTCAGCAACATATGGAGGACCACATGCATCTCCTAATAGACCATTGTCAGGCTTTTGCAAAGTTTGCCCCAATGAAGGAGATACTAATGCATATACCAAGTGGGAAATATTAAAAGTTAAGGAAGAGTTATAGTAGGATACAGGGAAAGGATACAAAGAAAATACATACCATAGTGGGAAGATCTGGCTCTTTGATAACCTGTCTTACAAGCTCTTCAGTATCCTTTTCCATGTCTTGTCCAGATGGCCTTTCGTTACTTCTCAGGACTTTGTGCTGCTCCATCTCCAGCTTAATGAGAACTCTATTCACAGTACACATTGCAGCTTCACGGCACAGTGCCATGAGATCAGCACCGACGTAGCCTGGGGTCAAATGAGCCAAATGACCAAAGTCAAAAGATTCCTGCAATCTAAGTTTTCGACACAATGTCTTCAGAATTCTGGCAAAGGGAAGAAAAAGGAAGAAGTTACTACAGTTTTAGTCTTTACGAAAGAAAGAAAGAAAGAAAGAAAGAAAATCGTAAGTTATTGAATTATTTGTCCCAGAGCTTATGAAAGGGGCAGAGATATTTATAATTTATTAAACTTTGGTGGATTTCTGCATGATTTGCAGAAGATCCACAGGAATGATGCATTTTTTCATTGCTTAAACTTTAAACAATACCAGTAACAAAATTAATGTTCTCCCTCCCGCTCCAGTGTCCCAAATTAGATTGCTGAATAGATTTTTACTCAAAGCAAGTTTCCTGGGCTCAGAGTTCTTTAATTCTATTGTCTTTTGCACCAGGGTGAGTCTCGAGGTCCTAGTAAAAAGCAAAGTAGATCCCACAAGCCCTTAATCTGCTTACTCCTGTAATAGGTGAACCAAAACCAAAGCATCTGAATAGAAA
The DNA here is from genome assembly GCF_964188315.1 of Podarcis muralis. Lineage (NCBI taxonomy): Eukaryota > Metazoa > Chordata > Lepidosauria > Squamata > Lacertidae > Podarcis > Podarcis muralis. The sequence goes on from NC_135657.1 coordinate 30,929,551, forward strand.
ATGAATAAATCTATGAGAAAACATAGCATGAAGGCATCGACTCCTCAAAAAATCCTAAACAAGCCATGCTACTCTTTCTGTATTATTGCTTTATTGGCCAAATGTCTGAATTGGGACGTCTATGCTACAGGGGAAAATCTGACACAGACTTTTTCCTGTACTACAACAGAAGCAGCAGCTATATTTGCTTTTTTTTTAGTTAAAAGTTTAAGAGAAACTTTTGGATTCAAGAGCTAGCAAGCCATAAACTGAACATTTTTTTTGAAAAAAACAACAACTTTAAAAGCAAAGCTCACACACTTCTCTCTGGCTGCTTCACCCGGAATCCCCAAACAAATCTCTCGATCAAATCTTCCTGCACGTCGCAGAGCTGGGTCCAGTGAATCTGGTCTGTTGGTTGCCCCAATTACTAGGACCTGAGCAGCAGTAGCCAGATTATTCAAGTCTGAAAGATGAAGGAAAAACAATAAACTCACAGGCAAAGGAAAGTACGCTTTGCTGTTAGGAAAGCATTATTTGTGCTATATACCCTCAGTACACAACTCAGGTGTGTACCACCAACTTTTACTAGCGATGATGCTACAGGGAATGCTGGGACTGCACAGCATGTCTGCTATAGCTCTTTGGCAGTGATAATACTGGGCTAGGAGAGAAGAACACATAAAACAGGTAAGGAAACTCAGCATGCTAGATCTCCATCAGGATTGGCCTTATAGGCCAAGACTGACAGGGGGCAGGGCCACCTGCCTGTCAATCACCCGATTTGGCATTTAAAAGTCCAAACACCGGGACTTTGAAGCACCTCGCGGGCAGTAAGGCAAGCATCTCCCAAAAGCAGGTGATGGGCAAGAGATCCAAGCTTGCTCACCTTGCTCCAGGAGCAGAAAGCAGTTTCCATTAAAATGAAATGGGGCTGGGGGACCTTTAGCCGGGGTTTCAGTGCAAAACCCTTTCTGATCAGGATTGAACTCCCTGCCAATCAACAGATGCACAGATGCACAGAGAATTCAATCCTGCTTCCTGGCTACACCAGTCAGCTTCTGGGGAACAGGGCCTCAATGCAAGGTGGCGCGAGAACCACTTCCTTCTGTCCCATGCCCAAGCTATAAATTTAGGGTCCCACTAGCACTGACACAGACTTGCCTTCTACCAGTTGTCATGTTGCAGTTTTGCTCATGATCTTGCTATGGACAAATGTCACTTGCCAAGGCTGGGAAGGAATTTTATGCTCTCCCAGTTGCCTTTAAGAAGTAGGCCTTTTGCCCTTCCCGTAGCAACAGCATTTGTTGGGTTGCTATAGCTTTCTATAATTCATCACAACCGTTTGGACAGGTACTGGAGGCATTGGGCTGGATTTACAACAGAGGTAAAGGGGTGGGGTGGGTCCCATCTCCCTTTTCTCAAGTGTCTTGGTGTGGCAACTTCAAGGCCCAACCAAGCTTAACAAGGGCTGACCTGCTAGTCACACATCCAAGTTGACGGGAATAGTATCTGTCCATGTTGTGGTGTGTTTTAGTTTGCCTTCTATCCCTTGATGTAGTACATGGGTGGAGCAATTGTCTCTGCACTATTGATGTTACAACACCTACTTATCAGAAAGGGTCTTGCAACAGCTTAAAGGTAAAGGTAAAGGGACCCCTGACCATTAGGTCCAGTCGTGACCGACTCTGGGGTTGGTACAGCTTCTGGGTCATGTGGCCAGCATGACTAAGCCGCTTCTGGTGAACCAGAGCTATGCACAGAAACGCCATTTACCTTCCCACTGGAGTGGTACCTACTTGCACTTTGACATGCTTTTAAATAGAGTGGTATCTACTTGCACTTTGACATGCTTTGGAACTGCTGGGTTGGCAGGAGAAGGGACCGAGCAACGGGAGCTCACCCCGTCACAGGGATTCGAACCGCCGACCTTCTGATCGGCAAGTCCTAGGCTCTGTGGTTTAACCCACAGCGCCACCCGTAACAGTTTAGAGATTAACAAATCTTATTACTGCATACATTTTTGTGGTCTCACTTGTCAAGAGGACACACAGTTACAATTGGAGTGGGAGAAGAATATAAAGGAGGGAGTTTTGTGAAAAATTTAACCAGTTTTTGTGTATGCTAAATGACCCTTCAGAATAGCAACGATAGTGTTAATTTACTCAGAAATGCTGATTGAACTCCTATTGAGTTGCTCTTTTGAAAGTCATTACAAGGCTGACTAGACCTTGTGCATTCAATTCATTGGAGTCTGTACTCATCTGTGCTATCTGCATAATACTGTGACACACCCAACTCTTGCCTTTTACATTGCTTGACATTGTGGTCTCCTGGCACATTTTTCTATCTATACCAGGTATACAGATGTTGGTAAACTTCAGCTCCCAGCATGTCTGATCATGCTGGTTGTGGCTGATTGAATTTAGAGTCCTTCAACATGTGGAAGGTTAGAGGTTCAACATTGGACCCATCAGCATGTATAAACACGGTTGTCATCTGAAAGTATCTAATGCATCTGGCAAAGTGAGTTCCGGCCCTTGAAAGCTCCTGCCACATCAGATCAATTAGTCCTTAAGGTGCCACAAGATACACCCCCCCTTTTTTGTGCTTTCGGTAAACATTATCACAAATTACCCCTCTGTAATTTGCTGATTTGGTACTTGGAAATCTGCAGCTGACATGATATTCAGCTGAAATTTCACCTAAAGAGCAAGATCCAATTTAAAAAGCAGGTTTGATAGAGCACTTTTACTAGAATAAAAAAGCCCTGACCATCCATGCAAGTCAGAAGCTGCGCTACAATTCTCCGCTCCATGTCCTTTGAGGCAACTTCTCTCTTGGGTGTGATAGCATCAATTTCATCTATGAAGAGGATGCTTGGAGCATTGGCCTAGAAATAAGAATGATAAAAAAAGAAATCAGCACAAACACAGAAAATGATTAAGTAACTCTTAGCATATTATGATTTTTTTGTTTTATAATTTCAAATAAATACTTGTTGAAAGAACAGCAAGGTACCAACTGTTAAAAGTTAAAACAAAACTTTTCACCCAATCGGATACATATTAGCAAGTGCTCTGTGCTGGAAAGAGGTCTGCATAGGGTATCTACCAAAGGTATAAGCACAATAAAAGGGAATGGGACAAACACACATGAAAAGAGAGTCGGGGTGTGACAGAATGAATGAGAGTTATCAAAATATGTCCCCTTGCACCTTCTGCCTCCCCCAGCACATTGAGTCACAATTAATAATTGCAGGTGCTTCCTTAATTTTTACTATATCCATTCAATAAACAGTTTCCCCCCCTTATGCATGGACTAACAGTAGCACCAATACAAAAATGCAAGATGCAGTATTGGTCAAATCCACTATCCCCCCCCAAAAAACCCCCACTGAGTTACTTGATTTGGACTGCACCCTTTTCTGTGTCTATTCATAAGCCATCATTTTATTTCTATTACTACTGTATGGAGAAAAAACTATTCAAAACCAAAATAGATTTTCTCCTTTGCAGGAAAATACAGGTTTTAATAAGGAACATGGCGGTGCAATGCGAAACTGGCATATGCACCACTTTTAGAGCTGTCTGACTGTGGAGCGAGTCAATAAAATGAAGTTGATTCCAATTACCAAAACACACCACTATGTTTGGACAATACGAAATGTCCAGCATTAAACTAAAGAGAAAGTGACATTGAAACTCATAAGCACTGTGTATTGTCTGAATAGTTTTGAAAGGAGTTATTGTACTGTCAGAGCTAGCATATGACACACATTAAAACAACTTCCTCTAAAACCTTTTGCATAACAGACTATATAAAGAAACAGACACATCCTAATTCAAAGTAGAAAAGAACCTGGAGAAACTAGAATCATAAAGATCTACATGCCTGCTGAATGCAGATCATTTGATCTTGGCAGCAATATTATTTAGCAAATAAGTTTCTCAGAGACCATACTGAACAAAATTTATAGCTGGAAGACAACCATCATGAAATGTTAGAAAAACTACACTTGGCAGCAAAGACAATATTTGGGTTTTAATTTTAATGCAGAAAAAGGTTTTGATTCTATTGAGCGGAGATTTTTAATAGAAGCTGTAAAGAGGTTGGGTTTCAGCTATTTATATTTTTTTCTACAAAAATAAGTGGAACAATTTTACAGCCAACTCACAGCTAGTATTCTGATAAGTGGAAATTTGCCTTCCTGCCAAGATGTTAGATGAGAATGCACCTTTCTCCACTTTTAAATTTGTGTGTAGAAATGATTCAGTCAAGTGAATTAATAAAAGGCTTTAAGACTGTTTCCTGCTGGTCTTACCACAGCTTGCTCAAACAGTTCCCTTAGCTTCTGTTCCGATTCACCTGACACTCCCGACACAATCTCAGTAGCAGCTACTTTGAGTATTGGCAGTTCAAGCTCCTAGAAAAACAAACACAAATGAACACAAAACAAGATTACAGTGGTGCCTTGCAAGACGAAAAGAATCCGTTCCGCGAGTCTCTTCATCTTGCGGTTTTTTCGTCTTGCGAAGCAAGCCCATTAGCGGCTTAGCGCTATTAGCGGCTTAGCGGATCAGCTGATAAGCGGCTTAGCGGATCAGCTGATAAGCGGCTTAGCGGATCAGCTGTTAAGCGGCTTAGCGGCTTGGGAAAAAGGAGGGGGGGAAGGAAAAAAACCCTGCAGGAACTCGCAAGACATTTTCGTCTTGCGAAGCAAGCCCGTAGGAAATTCGTTTTGCAAAGCACCTCCAAAATGGAAAACCCTTTCGTCTAGCGGGTTTTCCGTCTTGCGAGGCATTCGTCTTGCGGGGCACCACTGTATTGTAGGATAGACCCTTACCAAGGCTCAGGCATTTTACAGAAGCCTCTACCGTAGAGGGCTGAACGGTGGAAGGGAGAGTAATATCACACCTTGATTCAATGGGCAATGAACAAAAAGAACAGATAACAGTGTCATGAGATTTTGCAGTTATCCAGGGTGTGCTACTCCCTTGTACAGTACCATTTAAAAGACAAGGAAAGGCAACCATTGAGGAGACCCTAGATGACCTCCTGGGAGGCCTGGCCTGCAGGAAGAGAAGAGATGTGTATCAAAATTCTTTCCCCTCTATTCAAAAAAGTACTGGGCACCATGACATACAAAGCAGGAAGAGGCCCATGCAGCGTCAACATTTTAAAGTGCTTTTCACAGTGCTTCCACTAGCACTGTCATTCAAGATGTTACAGAAATGCTGTACGGAGGTTTGTTTTTTTAATGCAGGTTTTGAGCTTCACCAGCTATTACTTTGCAATGTATTCTGTAACATCTTGAATGCAAGAACTAGCAGAAGTACTTGTGTACAGGCAACTTCCCATTTATGTGGAGGCTATGTTCCAAAGCACCATGTTTTTTAAGTGAAACCGGGCATATTTGAAACACCACTGAAAATACCTGCAAGCACCCATTCCGCCCCTGCCCCTTTTGTGACATTTTTGTGATTTTTGGGGTCACTTCCAGGTTTGGTGCGATGTGCACGCACACAGTCACATACATATTAGACATGCCTAAAACCATCTCCACCTGCATTAAAAATACAAATACACCTGAGGTTTGAAGGCAGAGCAAGAAAAAGTATACACCAATAGTCTCACCCCAGCGATTGCCTGAGCTAATAACGTCTTCCCACACCCTGGTGGTCCATGCAAGAGAAATCCTCGCGGTGGAACAGCTCCTAAATAGTTGTATACTTCAGGATGACAGATATGTATCAGCATCTTGCACACTTCCTACAGTGAAAATGGGGGGGAAATGGTCCTATCTTACTTTTTGTAACAGTTAACAGTTTTCACATCCTCCCAGAATTCTGTGTTCTCCTGCCCTGTCACCATATGAAATCACACCCAACCAGTAAATGGATTCCGACCGATGCAAATAAGTAAATTCTGCATTATCTCATCTTTGCAAATGTTATTAACAGCACTATGTGTCTTTATCACAAGTGCAGAGATAGCACTTGGGTCAGAGCGCACCTTTCATTTTAAGACATGGAAGTTTCTAACCCTGAAGGCTGAAGATATGCTTGAAAGTCTGTGAACAATGCCTGGTGCAATCATAGCATTCCTAAGGTATCTAAGGCTAGTGCTTCAGTTTACTCTCCTACTGCTAGCAAAAGCGGAATCATGCAATAAAGCAAGTCTGTACAATTTAGTTTTTTACAGCTAAACTGAGGTTAGCTCAGAATAGAGTTTTAATTTCTTTCACTGCGAGGCAAAGCACTGATTCAGGATTTGTGGATTACAGCTTTTAAAAATAGCCTTACACCTAAATAATGCTGCATGAAACAACCCTCAGCATTATGTAGACGCTCATCTCTTTCACTGTATAAGTGATTTTCTTGACAACTTTTATCCAGTCAGAGGGAGGAATTCAATGTTGAGCTAAGGTGACTGTTCTGTTATGGCAAGCTTTTCAACTTGCCAGTCACAACAGCCCCTCCTCCTACCCTCTGGGTTTCTCCTCAGCCACTCAAAGCCAGTGCAGGGTTGAGGGAGAGCACTGTCTTTGCGCAGGGCTTTCACTGATGGCACTCATTAGTTGAATCCCGCCCAGAGAGTTTAGTTAACTCTAACCTTCAGAGTGTCATCATTGCCTCCTATATCCTCAAACTTCACGGAAGAAGTTCTCAGCTCAAACCCTTTCTGTTTAACTGTAAGGAAAAATGGAGATATTACTAGGAGAGTGAGAACACAATCTGCGAGGTATTCTCATCAAGTACATGGAAAGCACGGGGGGGTGGGGGTGGAATTATGAAAAGATTGGACAGAACAAGGTATTACATTTACAAAAGAGCCAGAGGAATAAGAAGGGGCTTTCTTGTTTCTTTGTTTAAATATTCTTTAGTGCAATGTCTCTTACTCTTCTGTTTTCTCAAAGCAGATTCTATTTCTTCATCTACTTCCTGAGATTCGTTCCTCCTTTTACTTCTCTTCCTCTTGGGTTTCTCCAGAAAGGAAATGTCTTTTGAATCCTAGAGTACAAATAAGATTTTTCTATTTAGTCTGCTGACATTCTTTACCCAGTAAGTCACACCAAAAGCAGTATTTTTTTTTTTAAAAAAACTTTTAACTCAATTAATAGAAAAATGAACTGGTACTGGAGCCAAATGTACCCCATGAAGGAAATGCCAATAAAATGCCCAGCGGAAGTTATTAAGTATGACATCAGTTGCAAGCTTTAAAAAAAAGTATTCATTTAGACTTTCCCTTTACTAGCAAAAAATATAGCTGCACACAAGTTATTAGGGTTACCCCAACAGGGACAAAAAACGACACAAGCAGTAGTTTGGGCTTGACTAATCCCCCAGTTTTTAATAATATAGTACCATCAACATACAATTAATGGGCTGCAATCTTAACCCCTGGGAAGAAAGCCCAATTGAATTCAGTACGACTTACTTCTGATAAGTCACGGTTTGGATTGCACCAATAGCTGCACAATATGAAGAGTTGTGAATTGCTGGTAACAACACATGCTACATAACACAAATAGCCTACGTACAATCACATTACACAACTGCATGATGAGGGCAGATAATACTTTTACTTAAGCATAATGTTCCTGTGACTGCCTCGCCTCCAAAAGATTATTGTAGAGTTGGTGAAGGTTCAGAAAAGGGCAACCCAAATGATGAAAGGGATGCAGCAACTCCCCTATGAAGAAAGGATGCTACATTGGGACTTTTAAGTTCAGAGACAAGGTGAGTAAGTGGAGACATGATAGAAGTTGATACAATTATGCATGGTATGGAGAAAGTGCAAGGAGATATATATTTTTCTCACCCTCCCTCATAACACAAGAAACGCCCAGACATCCAGGGAAAATGAAAGTTGGAAAATTCAGGAGAGGTAAAAGCGCTTCTTCATGCAGTGCTCGGTGAAACTATGACGCTCGCTCCCATGGAAGGCAGCGACGGCCACCAACCTAGATGGCTTCAAAAGAGGATCGAACAAATTCAGGGAGAAGAGGGCTATGAAAGGCTATTGGCCATGATGGCGATGTTCTGCCTCTATCATTGGAAGCAGTAATGCTTCTGAAGACCAGTTGCTGAACTACAGGACGGGGGTGCTCTGGGGCTCAAATCCTGCTTGTGGTTTCACAAACCTTCCCTTTCTCTTGATCTGCTTGATCTACTTCCTTTCAAGTGCCAAACCTTCTTAAAAACTATAAAAACTGCCGCCGATCGTTCTGGATTTGTGAGCAAGGCATTTCTGGTTTGTTTTATAACATGCCAACTGCAGTCAATCTTTTATTAGCTATTTCCTGGTGGGTGGCAAAGTGATGACTAACTTACCAGCTCTCTGTTTGGCTTAGATGCTGGGCTGCTTCCTTCCCTTTCTCTCTCTTTCTATCCCTTTCTCTCCCTGTTTCTCTCTCTTCTTTGGAATCGCAGCACAGCCAAACTGTTATGCCATACCTTGTGGGTTTGGCTGGCATGTTAAGAGTGTATAAGCTTATCCTTGCAGGGGGGAAAGCCAAGACACAGTCATTTAAGCATACTTGTCTTGCAGGCTCAAAGTCACAAGCTCAAGGAACTTGTGAGTCCTAGTAACTCGTGAGGTGAGCCACTGAAAGACCCTGAGAGCTGCCCTTAAGTGTGGCCACCTGCCAAAGTGAGGATACTGATTGTCTGTAAACAGCTGGGGTGTCAGTGACTAGATTAGAAAGTTTTACACAAAATGATGTGATTAGACAAACCCAGTCTTAGTGCGTCACAAGGAAGGCTCTAAGGGGGGGGGGGGAATGTTTAAACAATGCAAGCTAGATAAGGGTGTCTGGAAACCTGTGTGGTCCTATCGACCCTGATAATGTTATGATTTGTCATAAAATAGACAAAATATTGTTTTACACATTATGTGCTGCTTTCTCGTGCAACATGAGAAGAACAGGTTCTGGGCTAAGCAGCTGTAGATAATGAGCAATTAATAACCTTAAACAACATTTTGCAAAAAGCCCGTTGACTCTCCAGAACCTGATGTGTGCATGGTTCGCTTTTGTTTTGCTTTTTTGATTAATTCTCTCAGTCATTCAAATAGGATGAGAATTGAGCACAAGAGCTGTAAAAACACTGTTTTTCCATTGGATTAAGGAAGAGGGACCCTGAAACACCACATGACCATTCCCATCTCATCTAGGCTGAGGACTACCTGGAACATGCGAGGTGTGGGAGACAGGCACAAAAAAGGTTATATGGTTCCCCCCCCCCCCAGTAGCCTTGGGGTGCATTTTACATGTGTCAACAGAGGGATTAAGGCCAAGAAAGTCTGAACGTGTGTCAAAAGTTAAACAATGATGTTTTCTAGATGTGCAGCCAGCCATATACTAAGGCAAGGCTGAAAACAAAGAACAGGGTGTGTGCCAACACTATGACAAAACATTACACGGAACTTGTTACTCAAAGCTATGCATCATCATCATACAATGCAACAAGATGTGTAAATGGTCTCAGTTTTGGTGAGGAGATTCCCTCTCACTGCAAACTCAGGAGAACACAAATGGAACCAAAACCAGGCCACTGAGAAACAAGTGGGGAAAATCTCCATGCTCAGATGAATCTTGCAGTATGCAGAAATACAGAACATTCTTTTAAAATTAAACCAATGACTGAGCACGTTCACTGATCTTCAAGAGCCACTGTGTTTTTGAAAACATCTGAAATGGGTTAAAAACAACAACAACATTAGAACTGCCTTTAGCTGGCGAAGGTCATACTAGTTTAGGAGTTTCAGTTTCTGCAATAACGTAGCTTCCTAAAACTATTTTAATAGTACATTTTAGATGTATGCTTTATTGTTATTGACCCTAAGTTTTCGACAGGAAAGAGGGAAGAAATTCTCACTAATGTCAAGACATTACCTCAACCATCTGTTTAGAACCATCGCTTTCTTCTGCACAAAGGTCGATAAAAAAGTTTTCCTCTTTCCTGTCTGGGGTTTTATCAATAAACCAGCCACCTTCTGAGATCCTAGTATCTGATGGCGCTTGAGTGGGAAGCCTATTCGATCCAGGCTTCTGTGAAGGAGTGCTGGACATTGTCTGCGAACTCTTGGGAGATGCTGGAAGAGAATCTGGATTTCCTTTCCGGTATAAGGTCAACAAAGATGAGTTCATGTGATTTGAGGGCTGAAAAATATAATATATATTTATAAAAGAATCAATGGAAGGTTATGAATTTTTTAAACCATAGTTATTTTTCCAAGTGTGCTTAGCTACAGAATACATTATGCATAAAATACTGAATGGTACATTATAAATATACCAGATCTGTAACCAACCCCTTGCCTTCTTGCCTATACAGGTAGGCAAGAGTTCCCCAGCAAGTAACTGACTTAACAAATAACACTTATGCATTTTAGTCACACATGCACTTCTTATTTCTGCCCAGGTGAAGGCAGACTTGGGACAAGCACATATGTAGTTGACTTTCACCCACTTTTTAAAAATATAAATTTTATTAGAACATAAAGAAAAACACAGAACATTATCAAATATCTCCCCCCAAACTAAAACATTAAATATCTTAACAAAGAAAAAACAGAAGAAAAAGAATAAGAAGAAAAAGAAAGACAAGAAGAAAATAATAAAAATAATAAGAAATAGAAAAAGAAGGTCCGTTTCTCTATCTGCCAATTATATATAAAGTAATTATTCAAAGTATCTGACATCTGCACTTCAGAAAATTTATGGCTGTAAATAGTATCCAGTTTTTCCTCATTCTGTAGGATATTTCCTTCCACCCTAGTTTTATCTCTCAGGAAGTCCATTATAACGCTTCTTTAATTCATATATTTCTACTGTTCTGGATTAATATTTTTCTGGCTCTCTGCAATGCCTTTCTCTTTAAGGGTTGCTTTCGCACACCATTTCCAACATCAATTTGCAATGTGAGTGTCACAAGTCACACAAGCAGCAGTATGTGGCACACCTTGACAGGAGCGTTATTGTTTGGATTATGGCAAAACCAGGTCTCCTGCTTCAATAGATAAGAGGCAAACCAGTCAAAGCCACTAGATGGCAGGAGCTACGTATGTATGATAATGCACTGTACCAGGAGTGGCGCTGTCCATCTCACGTAGTTGAAATATATATAAAAATTGTCCAGTAGCACCTTAGAGACCAACTAAGTTAGTTCTTGGTATAAGCTTTTGTGTGCATGCACACCTCTTCAGATACACGGCTACCTACCTGAATCTCACGTAGGTTTGAAGAAAAGGCTGGCCACTACTGATTGAAGGCTTTTTATCTATATCCACTGCATACACTTGGTTTCAGAACTATAAACTATTCTTAGAACACATAGAAAGAGATGCATTTCATCAGACAACAGTTCAACACAGACACACTTACTGGGAGTCCTGTGTCAGTGTCCGAAGTATCCATGCAGCTTTCTGAATCACTTAGGAGAAAGAAAGGATGTTTTAACAACAATAAGTTTGGCATTATTCTTTAAGACAGAGACCCTGTGGCCTTTCACATGCTGTTGGATAGCAACTGCCATCATCCCTGACATAGGAGCCCTGCTAGATCAAACCAAAGGTCTATCTAGTCCAGCATTCTGTTTCCTACATGATTTGTAATACTACCCATAGTTTGCTCGGAAACAGAAAGAGGGGTTAGTATCTGCTCTGCAGGAGAGAATTGCCCGACTATGGTTCTGAGATCATGCAGTGTTACATCTGACCTGGACCAATTAATTTCCATGGCTTTATAAAAAGTTCTTAACTCTTGGAATTAAGTAATTTCAACTTACTCTTCCTCCCCTTTGCGTCTTGCTTTCTTCGCCAGATGTTCATCCTCTAGAGCAGCTAAATCTTCAGACTTCAGCTCATCGTTGATTATCCCAAAAACTGTTGAAGAAAATTAATAAACATAGATGAAAGCAAAGAACCCCATAATCTCGTTTGGCAATAGCGAAACCAAAAAGAGGAAACACTTTGAACAGCACAATCCTATTTGCTTTTAATTAAGTCTCAGTGAATTCAAAGCTCCTGAATAAGACCATAGCCTAAGTAAGTGTTAGATCTACCTAGGATCCACAAATCACAGTGAATCTGGCCTAGATCCATGTGATGAGGAGCAAGCAGAATCTTAAGATACTTTTGGATTACCCACAACTACCTTTGATGCAATGATTTTTTATTATATTTTTTAATTATATTTGTATACCACTCTTTATATGAAGATCACAGGACAGTTCACAACATAAAAATACAGAATGAGAAAACAAAATACATAATAAAACAAAAACACACCAATAACCCCCCAAACACATTTAAAGGGCATAGAATCAGCCAAAGGCCTGGTTATATAGAAACCTTTTCTCTTGTCACCTAAAGATATGCCATGAAGGCACTAGGAGAGCCTCACTGGGGAGAGCATTCCCCAAATGGAGAGCCACCACAGAAAACGTCCATTCTTGTGTCGCCACCCTCCAGACGTCTCATGGAGGCATATGAAGAAGGCCCTCAGATTATGATCTCAGGATCTGGGTCAGTTCATATGGGGAAAGGCGGTCCATGAGGTATTGAGGTCATGAGCCATTTTAGATCTCAAAACGAGCACTTTGAATTGGGCCCAGAAACAAAGCAGCAGCCAGTGAAGTCAGGACAGGATCAATGTAATATGCACAAACAGTCTTGCCCTGGTAAACAACCTGGCCACTGAATTCTGCACCAGCTGAAGTTTCCAACTTCATCTTCAGAGGCAGCACTACGTATAACCTGTCAGGAGTTCAGCCTACACTCGAGTAGGACCCTGGCAGAGACACATACCCAACTGGCATGTTCCCTCCCTCCTGGTCGATCGTTTGAGAGCTTCATAAACTTTCTTCAGCCCCAACATCACAGCGACCGGTGTCAACCGACACCGGCATACTTAGGGATCTGCAGAGTTTGTGCATCTTGTGTGACAGACCTCAGCAACTCAGCATTTTGGTTAATCTACTTTATTTACATATAAACACACATGGAGCACTGCAACATGGCTCCCTCTCTCTCTAGCATCAGAGAGCAAAGGGAAAAAGAACAGAGGACAATAGTCCCACTTCACGGAACAAGGTAACACAAACATCCTGTCTCCGTCACTTCCCACTCTGTGGAGTCAAAACATATACCGTCATGTGAAAGACAAACATCCCATGACTGCAATCATGGAGCAGGAATTCTAACATAACCTAGAGGTTACTGGAGCATAGACAGAAGTTAAGCTATTCTTGTCCAGATATGGGTGCAGCTGGGCTACCAGTTGAAGCTGATGGAAGATACTCCACACCACTGAGGTCATCTGAGCCTCAAGCAACAGCAAAGGATCTAGAAGTACCCCCAAGCTATGTAACCTCTTCTTTAGAGGAAGTGTAACCCCTTCAAGAGAGGGCAACCTCCCATCCATCTAGTCTAGGGAACAACCCAACAGCAGTGTCTCAGTCTTCTCTAGACTGAGCTTCAGTTTGTTGGCTCTCATCCAGCCCATTACCAAGGACTGAATTTTCACTTCAAATTCAATATTAAAAAAGGACTCACCTTTCTCTACCTGTATTCTAAAGGCATTTCTTTTTCTTCGTCCATAATCAGCACTGGAAATCAATTTTATACATTAGTCTCAGTGAAGGCCTTCTTCTGCACATGTTGCATTTTCAGCAAAGACACATAATCTAACCATTGTAAGAAGGAAATTAGCCTTATCCTGAGTTATTCAGGTCAAACACAGGGAAAGATTGGGACCAATATTTCACAAAAGTGGCCTGTTTTCCAAATTACAATTGACTTGCAATTCATGTGTACTTAACTTGCATGAATTCAGTTTTACAGTTTGGCCAGGGGAAAGGAAGTGGGGAATGTAAGCAATCTCACCCGCCATTGTACTCCCCTCAGGAGTTTGGAGGTGCAGGGAGAGTGTGTTTTGACTATATGCAATTTTTGCTTTACAAGCTAACCCCAGATCATAACCCCCACGTAAGTTGTGACTCAACTGTACATTCTTTATCAAATAACATATCATTCTTCAGTCTGCCATGGGTTCTACCATGGGAGGCCCTTTAGACTCAACAGAACCATGCACAGGTGTAAGGTTCTCCTTATGAGATAGAGGTTGGTTCACCTTTTCCTTAACCCCAATCCAGCCTTTCTGTCCAGTATAAGTTATCCATGCTACAGAGCACAAGTAACTTGCTGGCAGAGGGAGGATATGTAAATGGGCCCTAAGCCTGGGTGAGTCCTGGGCTCTCCTCTTCCAGCACAGTCCTGAAAAGGTGACGAACATTTTCTGTTATTTTTCCAACTAATGGGAATTATTTATTTTTCCAAATCTGGAACTATTGCTTGTCATGGCTAAAGTCTTTGACGGCAGAAACTGGAAAATGCTGGAAGATTCTAGTTCATTCTAGAATATTCAATTCTGCTGCAAATATTGTTTTGACTATTTCAAGGTCACACTGAGCCATGAGAGATAAATTTGTGTGCTCAACGAGCTGGTCATTCTCTCTCTTACTTTCGTTTGTACCTCACGTGTTTGCAGTTTTTTCTCTAAAGTTTTTTTGTAATGAAGCCTTTTTGCCTTTAGTAAGTTTTTCTTTTACCGATGGACCTTTAATTCTGTGTGTTTTATTACTACATTCACTACAAATATACACTTCTGGGACTCTGCTATTCATCAGGACACATCAGAGGGCCTAGTTTTAACTATAGTTTAGGCCAGGGGTCAGCTTACTTTTTCAGCAGGGGTCTCTGCTCCTCCATTGGCATCACTGCGAATAGGAGCCGGGAAAGGAGAAGCATATGAGTCCCTGAGCCTAAATCACACTTTATAGTTATGTATAAGCCCAGTCCTTGTGTTTATCATCAAGCAAGTGTAAGAATTCAATATCTTACCTGTATGTCTTCTGTAGCTCAGCAGCTAAAACTCCAATGTCAACATACTTGCCACATTTGTTACTCTTCAGGTACTGTAATTGATACAATTTTTTAAATATATAAAAAAACTTTAGTACAGTATTTGCATACATGATAGGTTTATGAAATTCAACTGTGGTTTTTTTAGTTTTGGACAAACATCAAATAAACAATTGCTCATTGTATGAAGGTTCTAGCACTGCTTTTTACAAGTGTGAATTGTGATATGTGAAGAGAAGCAATGGATTTATTTATTCACTCCTCAGCTCAACCATTTGGAAGCCCATGGGCTAAAAGCATGGCACAATACCTTTTACCATCAACATTTAACTCATCCATCTCACACTAAAGACCAACAGCCCAATCCTATGCTATCTGACAAGGACATGCCTACCTGTTTCACTGCAGGTATAGCAATATGCCCACTGATTTCATAGGAGGAGGATGTTCAATGTGGTTAAAAATCCACTGAACTCGGCAGACATGATAAACACGCCTAGGTTGCATGACTCCAAAATACACTCGCAAATCAATCCCGACATTGGGACTTATTTCCAAACCGATGATGGTAAGGATAGGGCTTTAAATTTATCCTGCCACTATATATTAATTCAGTTCAAGGTAAAAAAAATCAACTTGGTCTGCAGAACAAAAGTGCTACGTACGGACTTGATCGCCCAGTGCTGGATGTGCCAGACCTAGCTACGGCTGCTGGGTTGGCGTAGTGCGGCAAAAGCAATCTAAGTAGGCTCAGAGGCACGCTTTTCCTTGCCCAGGGTGCAAAAAGAAAGCCCAGGCGGCTCAGCTTATGGGGAGTCCACCCCATAAGTGAAGGACCAGGGGAGAGAAACGAAGCGGTACCTGCTTAATCCGATGCTTCAGCCGAGGATCCCCTGCGGGGCTGCTTCCTCCGCGAATCCGCATGGCAGCGCCGCCGCCGCCGAATTCCGCCCCTCAAACGAAGCGGGAGCTCCGCCTCCCTCCGCCTCAGACTCCTTGAAGACCCCGGAAATCGGCCTCGCCTTGAGGCACGACGACCCCCTCGGGAAAGGGAAAGGCAGAGCCAAGAGGCGGGTTGGGGTCCCCGTGCAGGCACTGCTTTAGACGCCTAACACCCACCCGACTCATGAAGGCCCAAATTGGCGTCACCCTCCAGTCTCATTCCTGATTCAAGCCCCCCGTTCCAACCCTTCCACTCCCGGCGCCTATGATACTTTCTCGCTTCAGCTCTCTTTCTACGGAAGCATTTCGTATCCCTTGGTCCTGTGGCGGGGGGAGGGGAACGCAGCCCGCCAGATGTCTTTGGACTCCAATTCCCATCATTCCTAGCCACCGTCGTCAACAGTCAGGGATGATGGGAGTTGCAGTCCAAAAAATAAAATCTGGAGCGCCTCACGTTTGCCACACCTCTATTGAGCGACTGGATAAAGAGACTACAATTCCCAGCGTGCAATGCGGCAAAGCCCCGGGAGCTGGTGGTGTACGGTGGCTGCGAAGGGACGCGAGGGGTGTGGCGATATACGGTGGCTGGTGGGGCTCGCGCTGGAGGCGGCACTGTCAGTGGCGGGATGGAGTCGGTGGTGTTCATTTTTTCGCTCATTGACTGCTGCGCCCTGATCTTCCTCTCCGTTTATTTCGTATCCTCCGGTCTCTCTTTTTTGGCGGGCGGCCTGGGAAGAGGGAGGCTGGAGCGGGCGAGGCAGCCCTCCGTGGTCTGTGGGTGGGCGGGCTGGGAAGGACCGTTGGGGCGGCGAAGGGGCTCTGGGAGGCCGGGGGCGTCGGTGACCGTCGGCCGTGGGGGCCGTGAAGGTGTTGCTGCGGGAGAACGAAGAAAGAAGGGGCTCCTGGGAAGGAGACCGTGGGGAGGCAGCGAGGGGCTTTTGGGGAGCGGCCTCGAGAATATGTTTAAGGGGAAGAAAAAGTGGGGTGCGAATGTTTAAAACCCTGCCTTCAGGGGTTTGGGGCGAGAGAAAATGGAGGAGTGGCTAACGAGGGGTAAAAAGGAATGAATCGGCGGACCCTTGCACCTTCAGTCAGGGTTGGTATCCTGGCCCAGGCAAATGGGACATTAGTGCTGGCCTCTTACCCCTTTGGGCCCATTGGCCATGAAGAGCCTAGACTAGAAGGCACCACTGCTGGCCCTGGTAACCCCCCAGTTTTGCTAAGCTATGGTACTAGACATGGTGGTGGCCAAGGAGACATGGAGGTAATATGGCAGCCTTTCCAGCAGAAATTTAAATGCACATGCAGTCTTCCTAACTGTATAAAAACCCTGTTTTATTGTAGCTCTGTAAATTGTAGTATGGTGCTCAGGCAGTGCTTTCCGCGGATTGCTTTATATGGATAAGTTAAACTTTGCCTAGAACTCGCAACTTACAAATATATAAAATATTGAAAACTGTTATTGTTATCATGGCATTTTAGCTGTATGCCTCATATGAAATATTTGAGAGTTCTGCTGGGGTGCCTGCTTATACTTGGGTTGCCCCCCTAGTCCTAGATGTGTATACTTGGAAGTAAATTTCATGAATAGGAACTTACTTAGTCTCATGAATGGGAGCTTACTTCCAGGTATATGTGCCCTTTGTTTTATCATTCAGACTGTTGCAAGAATACTTCTGTGGTTGTTTTATGACTTCTTAGGTTACAAAGGCCTTAAACATGGCCTTCAGATTTTTTCTGAAGGCCAAAGTACCTTAAGTGTGCCTGCTCCTAAGATTAACATTTAGATATCTCTCATTTTCTAAGAAAATGTTCAAGCATTTTAGTTAAGAATTGTGTGATATACTGAGATTTTTCTTAAATATCTTGATGCTGCTGAAGATGTTGCTATGCTACATGGTTGATTACATGACTAGTATTTTCTAACTAAAATTGCTTCATTTTCATGCATTCATTATAAGTAAGGCATTATGGAGCACTGAACATGTCAGTATAATTATGCTTTGATTCAGTTAAATTCAGTGTATTAAGTGGCATACTTAGCTCTTTCTTCTGTAGGTCACAACCTGTAGTTGAGTCTAAATTTCTAGCTCAAAAATTTATTGCAACAGCACAAAGAGGGTGTATCTGTCATGGGTTCAGCGTGATGCCATAGTAGCCTTGTGGCAAGAAACCATAGGTTTCTGTTTTATGTGAATTAACAGCTCACCCTTCCCTCCTTTCCCTTTGCATGCCTCCAGGCAGGGGATCTGAAAGTTTTGCTTCTGAATTCAACAACAGTTTCCAGTGCACAAAAGGGGATGGAAGGGAAGAGAGGGGGGAATGTGTAAGTCTCATTGTAGCTCATTCACATAAAGGGAAACCATGGGTTTTATTCAACTAAGTAGACTCAATAAAATTGATATGACTGAGATGGGTCCATTAATTTCAGTGGTTCTACTCTAAGTAAACATAGTTGAATACAATCCCATGGTTTCCTGCAGCATATGAATGTGACCAATGTGTGGTTGTATGCTTTTGTTACAGCAGCTATTCTGCCGTAAATGTTCAATATATAAAATAGTTGTACACTAACAGGAATGAACCCAAGCTGATAGAGAGGTGTTATCTATAGCTCTGCAATGAAGATGCAACTATTTTCTTTATTTAATTTGCTTTCTTGCCATTTATCATATGGTTCCAGGGCAAGTTACAATTTACAATTATAAAACAAAGAAAACAGTTAAAACCACAAAACAAGGAAAGTTTAAAAAGTGTAAAAACAGTTCCTTATATAAAAACAGTTTAGAAAACCTGTCAGGCTTCTGCAGACTCCAGGTATAACTGGAACCCTTCGTGGCCAAGCCACTGTTCAGCTATTGCTGAAGCTGCTGCGACCCAACACAGTAATTGCAACAATGGCCAGGGAAGCCTGCGCTTAGTCTTGGGTGTGCACGCTTAGGTTGGCACCTTAGGTTCTCTGCTTCTGTCTTATAACTATTATGATTGCTGTGGCCAGTCACGGTGGATGCTGGGGCTTCCACTACCTAGGATGCCAAGTATGTTGTAGCTTGGGGCTTGGCTGTGTGCACTGATGTTGTTAAGTCTATCAGCGTAACAGCTGGGTTGTGAATTCTGCTGTTACTAATCGATGAATCTTCTGAAATAGCCTCTTGCTTGTGAACGATCTGCCTGTTCTGTAACCTTTGTTACATTAGTAGAATCCCTTGCAGTCAGATGTTTATATGAACTGTTTAACTCTGTTGTAATACTCAGGAGCGGTGCAAGGCATTTATGGCTCTTGTGTCACAGGGCAGAGCTCTTCCAAAAGCCTTGTAATTCCTTATCTTGACCTTCAGATAATTACATTATCAGATTTGGAATGTGACTACATTAATGCTAGATCTTGCTGCTCAAAACTAAATAAAGTAAGTTTTTTTCTTTTCTCTTTTTAAAGTGATGAAATTCTGAAATTCTTTTTAAAGTGATGCAATTCTGGAATTAGATTTAGTAGTGGGGTGTGTGGGGGTCATCTTATTAGTATGAAATAATCAGGATTATGTACTGTTACCTACCGATCGAGTCCGTTCCACTGTCAAATATCTTTTACTGTCAACCATTCCTCATAGGGTTTGGTTTTCAGACCTTTGATCATCTTAGTTGCCCTCCTTTGCATGTGTTCCAGCTTTCAATATCTTACTTAAACTGTGGTGCCCAGAACTGGACACAGTACTCCAGGTGTGGTCTGACCAGAGCAGAATAGAGTGGTACTGTTACTTCCCTTGATCTGGACACTATACTTCTGTTGATACAGCCTAGAATAGCATTAGCTCTTTGTTATTGTTGTTGCATCACACTGTTGACTCATGTTCAGTTAGTGGTCTGCAAAGACCTCTAGATTCTTTTTATATCTATACAGTGGTACCTCGGGTTACAAACACTTTGGGTTACAGACTCTGCTAACCCGGAAGTAGTACCTCAGGTTAAGAACTTTACCTCAGGATGAGAACAGAAATCGCATGCTGGTGGCGCGGTGGCAGCGGGAGGCCCCATTAACTAAAGTGGTACCTCAGGTTAAGAACAGTTTCAGTTTAAGAACGGACCTCTGGAATGAATTAAGTTCGTAACCAGAGGTACCATTGTACCTACAAGACAGGTGTCCCCCATCTTATATTTTTACACCTGATTCTTCCTGCCTAAGTGTAGAACCTGACATTTGCTTATTTGAAAATTCACCTACTTAGATCTAGATGCATTCCTCTGGTTGTACTTTTGATGCAGGGATTTCCCCAGCACTATGCTAATAGTATTTTGTCTTTGTGAGGGAAAAGGAATCCTCTTCCTGTCCCACTAACTCTCTTTGGGACCTGGTGTCAACATGTGGGTTGTTCAGTTAATGGGCCTTTTGGATCTCCCCTGATTCTCAGAACCTGCATTGCTCAAATTCCTCCACCACACTCATGACTTCAGTATTTTTCTCCTTGTGTTTCCTGGCTTTGGGAAAGCAAGAGCCATGGCTCTGGGGGGGAATCACATGCCTTGTTTGCTAAAGGTCCCAGATTCAGTCCCTGACATCTCCAGGAAGGGCTGGGAAGAACTCCTGCCTGAAGACCTGGAGGGTATTATGCTGACACTACTGAGCTAGTTGGATCAGTCCTCTGACTCAATATAAGGCTTCCTGTGTTCCATAGCTCATCTTGTATACCCGCATTCTGCTACCTTCTTGTCCTTTGCAGGCCATTTCCTTTTCCTTGCCTAGACCTGGCCATTGGCAACTTCCCGCAAAGTATGCCTCTCTAGCCCATTCCTGGGTTTTTCCTCCTTGCTCTCCCCTTGTAGTATTGTCACTGCTTGCATCCCATGTCTCAGTCCCCTTTCCCACCTGGTTTCTCCTCTGCTCTTCAAATCCACTCCCTTTACTATTTGTTTCCTGTTCAGTTGCATTAGTTCTGCAGTCAGGTTACCATCGATGGTTTTAAAGGATCCTTCTCATTAACAATTTGCCGAGGACTAGTATCCATTGCTAACAAATAGCAAAGATATGTGTGTTGTCAACGTCATCCTTTTTATGGCACAGTTTGGATTACTGTGTCTTAAGAATTTAAGAACATAACACATGCACCCCTGCCCTTTTGGAAAGTCCTCTTCCCTCTGTGGAGCCCTCAGTAGAACATTAGTCTTGAAGTTAAAGGCAAGCATTTATAATTTGTTCCTGTAGAGCAGAAACTTTTTCAGCAGGGGGCTGGTCTACTGTCCCTCAGACCTTGGGGGCGGACGACGGACTAGATTTTGGGAAAAAAATGAATTCCTATGCCCCACAAATAACCCAGAGATGCATTTTAAATAAAAGGACACATTCTACTCATGTAAAAACATGCTGATTCCCAGACCGTCCACAGGCCGGATTTAGAAGGCGACTGGACTGGATCTGGTCCCCGGGCCTTAGTTTGCCTACCCATGCTGTAGAGGGAGCCTAGCAGACCATTCAGGTGCAAAAGTAAGTAGAAAGGAACATAGTAGTAATGCTGGTGCAAGTGGAATGTTACTGTTTGAGCTCAAAATTAGGGGTTTCAGCAGACAAAAAATCATGCCAATGTTTGCTTTTGTGTGTGTGAGAGAGAGAGGGGGGGGGAGGGAGGGAGGGAGAGAGAAAGAAAGAAAGAAAGAAAGAAAGAAAGAAAGAAAGAAAGAAAGAAAGAAAGAAAAGAAAAGAGCACACACTTGCAAGGTGATATAAATGCCTCAGAGCCTGGGCACACTTCTCCATTCTGCTTCTGAAATCTCAACAGTAGACCCTCCAAGTGTCCCTGTTTTCCAGGGACAGTCCCAGATTTACAGAAGCTGTCCCAGTTTCTGAAGTGATCCTGGAATTTCCAGCTTTTCCTTAGAATATCCCTATTTTCATTGGAAAAATGTTGGAAGATATGCGACAGGCTACATGTTGAAGCCTGAGCTCAGCCAGAAGGCTTAGAAACTTAAAAAATAAGATTAAGATCCTTGGAATGCTAAATTATGCACCTTTTCCCCCCCAAATCCTGCACACAACTCTGGACTTGGATATATTCCCAAATAGACCCAACTGCTTCTGTCTGCAGTACTTTTCTCAAGGCTGCCTCTGAAGTGCACGGCTAGATCCTGAAAAGAAGTTTGGACACTTTGACGGCATTGTGGTGTTTTGTTGTTGTTTGGAGTCATGTGAATTGTGCCAGTTCTGTGATCAGTTGGCAGACTGATAATAGTGCTGACAGTGTACTTTTATCCCATTTGCTTGTACACTCCCACAGAGTGTTGTATAAAGGCTTTTATTCTTCTAAAAATTTCTCTTTTCCAGTGGGTGATCCCTGAATTGATTGGCCATACCATTGTCACTGTATTAATGCTTATTTCACTGCACTGGTTCATCTTCCTCCTCAATTTACCTGTAGCAACCTGGAATATATATAGGTAAGGGCCAGTGGGATTGTTTGTGGGTCTTTATAGCTGTTACCACTTATTTAAAAAGTGTTTCAGATGTGGAATGCTGTTATTGACTTGATGCCCATCATGCTGTTCCTCCTTTAGTCTGTCTTGTTCCACAATTTATGAAATTCACCATCCTCAGCGGGAACGGCTTGAACATCAATGTTGCTTTCTCTACTCTCTTAACTTTTAAATCTGTCGAGGTGTTTTGCTTTTCCTGAGGAGTGATGTGACTTCTCTCCTTGAGGGCATTTGAAGGGGGGGGGGGAAAGCTCACTAACTGCATCTTGGAGCTGCTTTATTCTAGTCCGAATAAAAAGATCCATGGGTTGAAGAAGGCCCTGTTGTTGTTTGTGCCTGCCTCCCTCATGATGGATGGAAAGTTTATTTTACAGAGAAATATATGGTGGAATTTTTTTCCCATTACATAAAATTCTATACCCCCACATCATTGCTACTGTGGGCACTATCTACTGCGAAATAATCTATTGGTTTGTATAATTGCTTTCCCCTTGTGTTCTTTCATTATTATTGGCATTATGTAATAATGTCCTAAGCGATGCACATACTGAGCCACTAATTCCAATAGCTGTGGTGCTCTGCCAAGTGCTGCTGATAACAGTTGACACCACTGTTGGTAGAGCAACTATTTATAAGGCCTGAGCTGCTGTTTTCCCTCTAATATTGTGGTGAACTTAGCACATGGTTGGTTTTCCATAGTTGGCTGCAGTGAGATTTGTTTGCCGCCAACTAAAGACAACCAACCATGCCCTGCCCCTCCTAACCTCTCGCTACCAAGGAAATATAATAAACAAATAGAAAGAGAACCTACCCTAGTGACACTGACACAAAAACCCCACACATACACCAAGTATTTCCACCCTACCCCCCTCTTCTTCCTCAACTTTATTCTCTACACCAGTGTTTTTCAACCACTGTTCCGCAGCACACTAGTGTGCCGCGAGATGTTGCCTGGTGTGCCGTGGGAAAAATTGAAAAATTTGAAAGATTTTTTTTTTTTTTAAAGTCAAATTTTCACCCACAGGCGGTCCGCTCTCATCCGATTCCCCATAGAGAGCAGCGGGGCTCTGACATCTCCCTCTCTGCACACAGTGGTGGTGTGCCTCGTGATTTTTTTTCATGAAACAAGTGTGCCTTTGCCCAAAAAAGGTTGAAAAACACTGCTCTACACAACATTAATGTCTCACTTCAAATGTGAAAAAGATTCTGCAACCTGAAAAGAGACAATGCATGAGCTTTCATGTGCAGAAGAAGTATCTGAAGAAGTGTGCATGCACACGAAAGCTCATGCCAATAACAAACTTAGTTGGTCTCCAAGGTGCTACTAGAAGGAATTTTTTAACAACCTATATGGTTGTCATTTTGCTGCCACAGCAAGACCTTTTTGTTTTTCCAAGCCTTTTGATCTGTCTTTTTATTTTTATTTTCTGTAACTACTCCTTTGCTGTATTCATACTTTTATCGTTGAATTTTAAATAGTTTTATTAGCTTTTGTGGACTTATGAATATTTTTTTTAAATAAACACATCTCCTCAAAATAAAATATATCCAAATAAGTCTGGTAGGCATTGCTGTAGGTGCTCGGTTGTTAACTCATTTCTCTTTAAAAGAAAACCACTGACCTTTTTGATGTTGAAATGAGTAACTTGCCTGTGCTTCCAGCAGAGAGAAGCTAAATGTGAAAGTGGTTTCTGAAGTACATTTACCATATCAAAGCTGGGGGTTTTTTTTACTGTCTGTGAACCTATTTTGTACATTGATGCAGGTTTGTATGTGCTGATCACAAGAAAGTAAGCATTCATTTGGTTCCCTTTCCCATCCCCCTTCCCAGTAGAAAGCTGCTTGCATTGTACAGTTGATATTGACAAGTGGATTGCAGATCCATTGTATGGTCTAAAATTTGGGTCAGAGAATATTTCAGCCAGCTCTCCCTCACACATAAATTGCTTGTGTGGATCTACTCCTGTGAATAGTATAAAGTCAAAACAAGGTGATTTACAAAACATCATAGCCCTTCCCTCTGTAAACAGGACAACTTGCCATGTTTTGTTTTTTCTAATTGCCAAGGGGGACACTGTGATCTCACAGAAGTCTCTCAGATAATACTGTTCACATGAGTAGGTTCTGAGCATGAGCAACTCTTTGCAAGGGTCAAGTAGCTGAAGTAGCATCCAAATTAAATAGCATGGTTTCAACACACACACTGGAGAGACAGCTTTCAACTGGTCATGTTCTTAAGCTCCTAACTAAATTCCTCCATGTTCCAAGTAAATATATAACCCTGCATTTGCAGTATTCCAGTTTTCCAGATTGGGGGAGTTCCCAGGGTTCTTCAGAAAATGAATTTGCACCATATTTTGAAATGGTTGACAATATAAGCATTTCTTTGTCTACTGAAACTAATATTGTGCAAACGCTTTCTCCACAACTGTCCCCCTTTGCACAGGCACAGTCTCCATATGCCCTCCTTCTTTCCAGTTGCACTGCTTCCATCTGCCCCCGCAAGTATTCAGGTTTCCATGTTCTCTGTCCCTTTTTCGTTTTGCTCTCCTGCTTGAGCCTTCTGATTATCTGCCTTCCATCACATTATGTATTCTCTCTGGGACAAACCCTGCTTTTCCACCAGCCATCAATCCAGTTTTCTCTACAAAATCTGCTTCAAAACTTGTCTTGCCGCTGCTCTGGTCCTATTAGCACAGTAAGCTTGAATTGTGTCTCCTCTGTTCTGGAGTGCTGTTGGCATTAAAACATGTTTTCCTTAATCCTTTTCAGGTACATTATGGTTCCTAGTGGAAACATGGGAGTATTTGACCCCACAGAGATCCATAATCGAGGGCAGCTGAAATCACACATGAAGGAAGCCATGATTAAGCTTGGCTTTCATCTCCTTTGTTTTTTCATGTATCTTTACAGGTAAGTCTCAAGTCTTGCAACTTGGAAAGAAGACCAGCAGCATATTTAAAATACCTGCCGCCACACCAGCTCTGAACTTAATAGGGTTCATCTATCTGCTGTGCTGTTTAAGCTTTCTGCTACGTTCACAATTCGTAATAGTGGCCAAATGCTGGCTCTTTCTCTCTCTTTAAACCCCCTCCCCCCATTTCTTTCTTTTTGTAAAAAAAATACTAGTTGCCTTTCAGTTTTGCTGCATGTTCCTATGCTCATGTGTTTTGGTGAGGGTATCTGGGAATATCTGACTGACACTGTTTGTAACTGGGTTTAGGTTTAGACTGGGAGCCCAGCACATCACGTGACCCTCTGGGATACAGCTCATCCAGGAAAGAGATTCAAGACCTGGATATACATAATGTAAAACAAACCAGAAAGGCACCTTGCATTGCTTTTGAAAACACATCCCCAAATTTTACTGCTGACACATAATCCTCACAAAGCAACAGCAGAGGTGGTCACAACTTAAATTGATCTTGTGGTTCTCATGTAAAAAGGCAAGTAAACAAGGGCATGGTTCCTTTGCGCTTCCTTAGCTGTTAATAGCTCTTTATTTTTATCCTGTGAACCACCCTGAGACCTGTGGGTATAAGGCGGTATACAAATCAATCAATGGATTCACCTGGTCATGTTTGTTATATGGTGACTGGTTATCACACGAAGATTTCCATCACTGCTGGCTTTTTCTTTGAGAGCCTCTCTGTGGGCAAAGTTTCTTTGTGGCGAAACTCGCACTGTGCAATGAGGTGCGAGTCCACTCTTAACTTGCACTTTCTCTTTGGATGCGGAATGTTTTGTTCATCCAGCTGGATATTTCTTTTCACTCTTGTGGCTTTATACAAAAACATCCTAGGAATTGTAGTTTACCTGGGTGTTATCTGCTAAGAGATCCCTACTCTCTTTCCTGCCGCATCAGAAGTATAGTTCCCAAAGTTCTCTGGGAAGAGGGAATTTGTGTTTAATAAGTTGAAAGTCTGTAGTATACAGTGTTGTCCTGTATACAAGTACTACAAGCTCTGTTTTTGAGCAGTTCCTTGTTTCTGTTTAAATGTCTGCATTCAGGGCACACCTTCAGAAGATTCCATATGTAGAAGATTCCATATATGTAAATTGTCATATATTTAGATGTCTCATATATATATATATATATATATATATATATATATATATATATATATATTTGCTTTCGTAGATTTTCACGGGTATAGGTATGCAGGTTTTGGTGTCCTCGGGTGTCTTCCCGTGTAAAAGTTGGGGTGTCTAGGCGACGTTTCGACGAGGTCTCACTCGTCATCTTCAGGCTGGTGCTTTCGGCTTCTTGTTACTGGAACAGAGCAGGATCTCAGTGTTTGAGTTCCTATAAATACTGTTGATGGGTGTGGTGTATAGCCTGCTGCACCCCCCTGCAATCCCTACACAGATCTGGCTGGCACAGGCCACAAAACCACAGCTCGCCCCTATACACGAAGCCAAGCCAGAGCACAACTACAGCCATCTTCTCAGAAAAACTCTTCACAAAGTTCAAGAGGTCAAGACACAAAGGCTTTAGCAACTAATCCACACCTAATGACCCACCTAAGTGGTACTCAGGATATCACTCAAGAAATCACTCAAGATATCCCTCAAGCAACTAAGGAACAAAAGAAGAAAAGGCACACTAGCCTGGGAACTTCCTCTCGGCCCAGAACATTGGAGGCTATACACCACACCCATCAACAGTATTTATAGGAACTCAAACACTGAGATCCTGCTCTGTTCCAGTAACAAGAAGCCGAAAGCACCAGCCTGAAGATGACGAGTGAGACCTCGTCGAAACGTCGCCTAGACACCCCAACTTTTACACGGGAAGACACCCGAGGACACCAAAACCTGCATATATATATATATATATATATATATATATATATGTGAATGACAAGTGTCCCATTCCTGCCCTAGAATATAGGCCCAATTTCAGGGTGGTTATTCTGTATGTGTGGAATGGTTTTTGGAATAAATGCCATGTGTTCATAGATCGGAAGTTTAACACTATGTGGTGTTCACACCATTCACTTAGAGATCATTTCAGGCTGTGAGGTTGGGTATCTGGACAGGTTTAAGTTATAAGGATTTTCTTTGAGATTCCCAGAGATGGAAATCATTGGTCCATCTGTGCTGGGGATGTTGCAACCGATGATGAAAGTGGTCCTTGCCTTTATTTGAAGGTTTAAGATCTAAATGCTTTTGAAACTGTGGGTGGTGAACTATTGACAAGACAGGCCTGTTTAAGACGCAGTCCTACATGCCACACCAGCTATGCATAATACATACCTTGTAAACTCTGGAATTTGTCTAGCACTAGACATGCCTTATAAATCCTTGATTATCAAGCAGCTTTAAACTTGAGGATATCCTGGACTAAAAGTGACTTGCTGTGGTAACGGCTAGCCTTGTACAATCACATATGCTACCACTTTGCATCACGATGCCTAGTTCTTCAGTAAGACCGGACTATGCAAATGAACCAAATGGAAACAACTTTGCCAATGTTGCTAGCATAATAAAGATGCAAGTTGCAGGGTGTGCGTGTAAGGTTATCTATTTAAAATTGTACCTTTAATATGTTTCCCTTCTTTCTGCAGTATGATCTTGGCGCTGATAAATGACTGAAGTCGAAGTAGAAGTGTTACAGTTGCCAAATTCTGAGTTGTCACTCACAGCTTTCAAGTAAACCTAGACCAGTGTCGCCATGCAGTATATTTTTTCCTCTTTGAACAAAAAATATTTTTGCTGTATTTTTTAACATAAAAAATATTTAAAAAACCAACATACTGAGTTTCTCGAACCATTGATTTGTCCCTTCTACAGTCAATTTTCCTATTATATTCAATGCATCTTTTTCTCAAGAATGCCAGCTAGCCAATGAATGGAGTCAGATGATGGCACCAATGCCAGGATGTCACCATCAAGAATTGTTTTGTGAATTACCACAGTTACAAGTACATAACCATCACTTCCTGTATTTTACTGAATTTTATTTCCCTTGGACCTAACTTTTTAAAATCTTTCACTTCCTCACTCCTCGTTTGTGTATCCACCCCCCCCCCCCCGCTATAAATCAGGATAGCACTTAATGCAGTGATGGCCAAACTTGGCCCTCCAGCTGTTTTGGAACTACAATTCCCATAATCCTTGACCACTAGTCCTGTTAGCTAGGGATGATGGGAGTTGTAGTCCCAAAACAGCTGGAGGGCCAAGTCTGGCCACCACGGACTTAATGTATTTGATGGAGTGAAAACTCCATAATAAATGGTAGTTTTTGTATGAGCTGTGCTGGTGTTGAAGTGCTGTTGATAAAGACCATTAGAGCTTGGCTAATCACAAGATAGGGACGCGGGTGGTGCTGTGGGTTAAACCACAGAGCCTAGGACTTGCCGATCAGAAGGTCGGTGGTTCAAATCCCTGCGACGGGGTGAGCTCCCATTGCTCGGTCCCTGCTCCTGCCCACCTAGCAGTTCGAAAGCATGTCAAAGTGGAAGTAGATAAATAGGTACCGCTCCAGCGGAAAGGTAAACAGTGTTTCTGTGCACTGCTCTGATTCGCCAGAAGCGGCTTAGTCATGCTGGCCACATGACCCAGAAGCTGTACGCCGGCTCCCTTGGCCAATAAAGTGAGATGAGCGCCGCAACCCCAGAGTCGGCCACGACAGGATCTAATGGTCAGGGGTCCCTTTACCTTTAATCACAAGATATTACTATGACATAAACCATTTCAACCCAAGAACTGCATTTGATGCTACCTATATGGGATATGGAGCGGCCTCTAAACACCTGCAGTGTTTTTGCTCTTTCCCCAATCTGGGGGGCCCCTGGAGTAGTTCCCTGTAAAATCAAATTTCCACCAGTACATTAACAAACTGCTGTGGGTCATAGGAGATGTATTTCTATATTGAGGCTGTGAAACTGCATCTGAAATACTGGAGCTATTTCTAAATGCATCTAGCCAAAAGACACTGGGTAGCAGGCTAAAAGAAGACCTGAAGCCTAAAAAAGTTGGCTATCAATCAAAGACTAGAATACTTAACAGCTTTTTGTCAACATTTCTACTGTAGTTGCCCTCGACACAGTGGGAGTTCCCTATGGAAGGATAAATTCAACCCTTTTCTCCTGGTTTTCTGTGTGAATCTTCCCTTTTAGAGATACTAATAACCTTGTTGGAAGGGTGTAAAGGAGAGGATTAAGTAGCACAATCCATCTTCCTCCTGCCCAAAGCTGCTGTTGGTTTGGTCATGATGGCTTATTGTGACTCATGTCAAGGTAGCTTCATGAAATGCTACAGGATCAGGCAGTCTTGGCTCATTCACGGATGGTATTTTAATCTGATCACTAATAGGAGCAGGAAGTGTCCTCTTTCATCAGGCTTCTGCAGTTGAAGCTGGTTCTTGGTAATTAAGGGCTGCTTCTAAGAAAACACATCTCACAGTCCTTACCTACTTTAAATATGCCTTAAGGGCTTACATCAGTCTGCTTGGCTCATTTCAACACCACTCTAGCCTAAACCACTTGAATTTTTTAGACTAGTTTTTAAAATGCATTATGCACCTTTAGGAACTATTCTCCACCTAAACTGTAATTGCATTGTTATCTGGCTTGCTATAGAGATGGAGTTTATTCCCCATCCTGCACCTGATTTTCCTTGGTTTAGAATCAGGTATTATTTTTTCTCCTATTAGACGACCGAGCAAAACACATTTTTGTCTTGTTCTGCAGGTGGTTCCCTCAACTGCTCTTGCAATAGTTTCACTAACTGGCTTGGTACATATTGCTCCCCTTCTGCTACTAGTCACATAGCACAAAGGTGACATATATCGGTTAGTCTATAGTGTAGTTAGAGGTTAAAGCAGTTTCTAGAGAGCTAGGCACACTTATTCTTCGAAAATGCATGGAAATCTCTACCTTCCTTTGGTGCAACTTAAAAAAAGGACAAGGGAGGCACACATACCCTTCAGTAGCTTGCTCTATATGTACTTGATGCAAGAGTATCCCTGTAAGAGGTGTTAAGTTGTTGCAGCTGAAGCAACCTTTACTATATACTAGTGGCCACCTTTTGAGTGTCACTCCAGGGTACAGAGAGGCAATCTGGGGAAAATATATAGAGTGGAACCTCGGTTTTCAAACGTAATCCATTCTGGAAGTCGGTTCGACTTCTGAAACATTTGAAAACCGAGAAAGGGCTGGCTGCAAAGTCAATGGGAAAAAATGAAAAATGCACCTCAGAATAATAATAAAAATTATTATTATTATTATTATTATTATTATTATTATTATTATTTGTACCCCGCCCATCTGGCTGGGTTTCCCCAGCCACTCTGGGTGGCTTCCAACAGAGATTAAAAACACATTAAAACATCAATCATTAAAAACTTCCCTAAACAGGGCTGCCTTCAGATGTCTTCTAAATGTCAGATAGTTTATCTCTCTGACATCTGATGGTAGCAGTTCAACTTCTGAGGTGCGTTCGAAAATGGAAGCATTCACTTCCAGGTTTTCGGCATTCGGCTTCAGAAACGTTTGGCAGCCGAGATGTTTGAAAACCGAGGTTTGACTGTACAAATATACCAGCTGTGGGGGTCATTTAGTTTATAATGCAGCCCAGCACAACTTATGATCCTCCAAGCTGAATATAGCCCTGTGCATAAACAGCCTGGTCTTGAGTCCCATCTGTGGTTATAAAGCAGGAATGGCTGTCAAGCCATAACGGATGGCCGCTAAGCTGTTTTTCTGCTCTGTGGATCACTCTTGTAAACTTGCTCTTATGTAATGAGCAAGAGTAGCACTGGAGGATTAACTATCATAGCCTAAAGCCCGGGCCCTGCTGCTCCTGCATAAAAAGACCACAAATGCTCATGGGATATATACCAGGGTTGGCCAGAAATAGAACTGAAGCTTAGAAAGCTAAGAACTATTCAAGTCCAGTTATTCATTCTGTTTATTGAATTGGAAAGAAAGGGAATACAAATATTTGTTAAGTGCTGTGCACTGACATGGAAAGGTGTATTTTTTTAAACCCCAATAAAAACAAAAACCAGTAATTAATGTAGTTTGAATGAACATTTTAAAAGATATGTTTTAATATACTACATATTTATAAAATAAGGTGTTCTGTAAATAATTAGTAAAACAAGTGAAAATAAATATGGAGACCCAAAGTTCTTATGTTTTAATGTAATATAGTAAAGAAACTTTAAACTACTTAATATAATTCAAGAGGAGTAACAAAAATCCAGAAAGTTTAAGAACGCAATCCTTTGAAACATTTAATATCAGTCCATAGCAAATAGTCATTACATACCAAAAGCTCTAAGTGTTAACTAGTTCCACCACAACTCCATATAAATCTTGACAATTTAGAAATTTGAGAATAAAAGTTCTTTTCTTGATCTCTACAGCTTGGTTTGTAAGTACACACATGCTTTGAGGATCCGTTTCTTCCTCATACATTTTCAAGGAGCCGACAACTTTTTCCATCTGTGCCGAGAAGTGTTAAGAATTAAATCTAGTACATTTATCCTAACAATGAAACACTTAAAAGATGGAGCACACTGAATTTCAAATTTATAAAAATATATTGGTATTAACCAAAATCTTAAAGTTAGAGGACACTTCACATACACACAACATGACTTAAAGTATGCAGTAAAACATGACATGTACCTAGAACAGTTGGTTCCATGACTGTTTGTGTTTCACGCACACACATTCATACCACACGCACACACACTTTGCTGAATCCGGATCATCCAAAGTCAGCAAACAGGAAATGGGGTTCTAGTTTGTGTTCCAGCAACTAGAGCAGCTACTGCAGACAACACTGCACAAGTCAAGTCCACCCTGTTCAAAAAGTGTCAAAGTGTTTCCAAAATTCTACTAATTGTCAAATGAGCGGTTTGTTCTATGGCAGCTGAAAATGGACTCAAGCCAATGCAATGTACATTTTAACCATATATAGGATTGATACTCCAGTTTTAACAGTTCATTTGAAATGCATCAAATTGAGGCAACATGTGCTTTGGGGGTATTGACAAAGGGCACCAAGTTTTACTGAAAATTGGTTCTCTTCCCCTTCTGATCCTACCCCAAAATTAGAAACTAGACATTCTTCTGCTGTTAACTAAAATAAAAATAAAAATTACAAGAACTCTCCCAATGTCTCTTTTGCCAGCACAGGACTGGTTTAAGAAAACATTTTAACTTAAAGCCATTTTTCCCTTTGGGGTGGGAATTTATTTTTTTAATTAAGATGGCACTAAACACCTAGTATTAAATTACATTCAACAGTATCTGCTCGGAAGCCAGAATGAGACTATTGGCAAAAGTTGGGTAGCTTTCACTGGTGACTTCATATCAAAACTTGTATTATGATCCCCTAATTTTAAAACTAAAAACTTAAATGAGGGAACTAAGCCACACATTTACAAGGCGATTTTAAGGGCTATGTAAAAACTGTTTCTTCTTTTGTGCTCCTACTTTTAAAATCACTTACCTGATCTGAGAAGCACTGTGGCAAGATACTGTAGTGATTTATAGCCAGTGTGCATATTTTGGAGTTGATGGGTACAAAACCTAAGGCAAAATGCAAACTACTGTATCCTCTTTCCCACTCATTGCCTTCTGCTCATGGTAAGATATGGCCAGTAATCAGTGATTGCTCTAGCCTTCGTCATATATAAAAAAGAATGTTGAGATAAGCCTAGTCCTTGACTTCTTCCCTAACAGTGACAGTCTAGGGTTCTTCTTTTTTATCTGCAATGCAGACGTGCTTTTCAATCTACATATCAGTCAATTTAGGCTGCTCAACTATTTAAGATCACTCACAAGAAATCCTAGCATTGTTATTGCAGTTAAAAGTTTGCTTCCAGACAGATCTTGACTTTATTTGGTTCAGTTGTATGTCAAGAAGCAGAAATTAAAACCACCTCAATCTGAAGAGCTTCCTCTTAAAGTTGCATGGTCTGTATTATGCAACTGAATTTAGAAATGGCGCTCTCAAAACACATGCTTCTCGTTCAGCTCCACACTCAAGTGCTTTTTTATTTAAAAGAAATCCAAGAACTCTTTCATAAGAGGTGAGGAAGCATAAGCAGTAGTGTGTCCATTTAATTTTGCTCTTAATTTGGTTTCCTGCTGGTGTTATGCGTTTCAAAGAAAAGGAAACAAATTGGTCAATTTTTTTTCACCACAACAGCGTCTTTGCAGGAAGTCTTAACTACAAGCATCAGATTGAATAACCTATAGAAATCTAGTAGCACCAAATCAAACTGATTAGTGCACATTTCATAATTCACTTCCAATTTCCCTTCCAATCTCCTAGGGTAGTTTTGAGTTTGCAAGCAGTGCCACCAGCACCATATCAGTAATACAGCTGTGAATTTTTAAAGATACAGAATAAGGGTATCTGCAAAAGTAAGATTTTATACAGGCTCAGAGGGAGGACTACAAAAATGTTCCAATTACAAAAACAAACCTTAATGTCAAATGAACAGAATACATGTCAATGGACAATTGTAATAAATGTAAGGTAAAATTACATATAAAAAGCTGCAACAGAACAGCTTAAATGTATTAAAGACTGGATGTAAATTTCTTTGCTGCTCCTAAATCCATGAGAATGCAAGGCAGCGGCATTCTGTTGTTTAAAGATTTCTCTGTAAACCTGGTCTGCACATACATTTTAAGCGAATTGGATAATTGTAATAGTGTTGTGTGCTTATTCAGAGACAACCAAAGTTAAACAACTGAATTACCACATTGATTGGAATACCACTTGTTCCAGTCTGGAGGTATTTAAAGAAATTCAATCATGAATCTCTGATCAAATTAGAAGGCTCTGAAGGAAAACTGTAGCAAGTCTGAGTTAAGGGATACATGCCAAGTGCAATGGCAGTAACTCATATTCCTTATCACAGAATCTGTGCCTAAAAAAAAAACAAGCACAAGGGAGCATATTTCCTTCTAGTCCTGTGTCTTTCCTAATGTTAAGACCTTTTCCCACCTGTAGCTTCTATTTTAGCTGGTACTACAAGGATGTGTTAACTGTTCTTTTATTATGAGTTGCTTTCTTTTCTGTTCTTTTTAAACTTAAGGATGGCCCTAAGTGCATTTTCACCCTTTAACTAGAAGAGAAATTCTGAAACCAACTAACTATGTCAAACAGCTGGTTAGTTCTCTGAGTTTTAGTATGTATCCTCTGCACAAAGATAGTTAACAGCACCTACTCAGAAACAATTCCTGGAGAAAGAATGACCTGGAAAGTTTGTACAAGGTATGTATTTAATTCACAGCAGACAGTCAACTCACTGATTCATTTATTTTTAAGATAATGCTATAAAGTACTATTCTCATTTTAGGTCTTTACTATGTTTTAAATAAGAACCATTGCACATTAAGGCCAATTTAGAATTTTCATTTATTAAATTTCAGAAATTACATTGTAATGGTTTAGTTGGCGATTCTGAAAGTTCTCAAATTGTTTTACGTTGGTAAACAAAGTTTCCTTTTAAAATAATACTTTATATAGCCTGTGTAAAACTGTTGCCAGCCAAATGGTCCTACACAACACTCCAGAGGAGCACCAATTATACTGCATTTACTTGTAGATGACACTTTTTAAGCTGGTTTCAATTCCAAATGTATACAAATGAAGTCATTTTAATGCTATAAATTATTTATTTTTCTTTCTTAAAAAAGAAGATTGTGCTGTTAACCCACTTACAGGGCAACAAGCTAGGTGAAAAGTACAAAACCTTTTGTCAAGTGTGATACTGAAGAGTGCTTTTCATGTCATTCACTGGTTTAAACATCTGGGTTTAGATATACTGTGCAACGGGCAAGGCTTAGAATCCATGAACCAAGCTGCAAAGATCTCAAGCTAAATAAGGCGGAGAGACTCAGAGAAAGAAGAGAAGGAAAGACTTTCCTATCCAACATGTACTCTTCAGACTAAAGCACTCTTTCTATCAAGCCTTCTAAACTGTTAAATAAAAGGTTTCCAAACAAGCATTTAAACTTCATTACACAGAAGAAGAGCAACAATAACAGTAGTCTGCCTGACAAAATGGCAGAAGGGAAAATGTATATACGGAGTTCAATGGTTAGCCTGAATGTAGCACAGTTCTTCACAACCGATGGGGGGTTACTTCAACATGGTGTCCAACAACGTTCTAACGACGTGCTTCATCTCAACTGTTTACTATGAAGCAAGGTGGTAAAATGTTTGGCCCCAGTTGGGCTTCAGAAATGGTTCTTTTTTTTCATGACGAGCATGTCTGTCCAGCTATCAATCATGTTTGTTTGCACCAAATCCCAAGCCATTTAAAATACGACTAAATTTAAGTTAAACAGAAGTCGTCTGCTCCAAATTCACCATCAACTATCCATGCTACTGCATTCCTCTAAGGGGGAGAGGGGGAGATGGAATGTAAAAAGAAAAGAAAAAATAAGAAATATCTTTAAAATCATAGTTCACCTCAGCCACGATATACATATGTATCTTCAGATTTACAAAAGACATACACACAAACCCATTTAGGGCAACCCAACCCAACTGAGCAGCTACAATCGCCATCGTACTAGTTCTGAGAGTCCAGCAGGGGCTTTTAAGCAGCTTGCTTCACTCTGGGAGGTACAGAAGTCATTTCTAATACAGGGCCAGTGGGAACAGGGGCTTTTCATGCAAAAGAGACTTTCTTGATTGAGTTGAAACCTCCCCTGCAGGAGCAGACAGCTGCAAGAACCCACATTTAACAGTGTGATAAAGTAATTAAGAGGTTGAGAAAAGTTGTAGTAGTAGAAGAAGAAGAAGAGGAGTTTGGATTTGATATCCCGCCTTTCACTCCCTTTAAGGAGTCTCAAAGTGGCTAACATTCTCCTTTCCCTTCCTCCCCCACAACAAACACTCTGTGAGGTGAGTGGGGCTGAGAGACTTCAAAGAAGTGTGACTGGCCCAAGGTCACCCAGCAGCTGCATGTGGAGGAGCGGAGACGCGAACCCGGCTCCCCAGATTACGAGACTACCACTCTTAACCACTACACCACACTGGCTCTCGTAAAACCCATTTTAGATATTGAGATGGAAGGAATAAGAACTGGTACATGGGGCTTTAATTTTCCCTAAGATTACTTTGCAAGCAACTTCAGGAAATTCTAAAGCAGAATAAAGCAAGCATTTCTAAAAGAATGGAAAATGTTTTGCAGACTGGAAGCCCAATTAAAATTTTGATACATTGTTAAGAAAATAACATTGTTTTTGCTCACACCATGGTGCAATGTATTGGCTTACACCTATAGACACAAAAACTCCTACAGCCTTGCATATTAGAAAGTGTATACATATAACAAAAGCCTGTTTGCTAAGAACTTGTTTACTACAGTCTAATTTTCACATATGATGGTATCTCTTTTTATGCTGCACCAGCTTTGCAAAAGAAGGGCATCTTGACAGAGCAATGGAAAAATTAGTCCTGGCTTGGACTAATACCCAGATAGGACTTTTGCATTTCAGAGATATCAACTGGAATTAATTCAAAACCTGCAGAACCACTGGCAGTAAAAGGTTCCAGGTGATACCTAAGAAGCAGTCAAGAATTGAAGCTCAGGTTTGTCTCAGCTATTGAAGCTCTCTCCTCATGTAACAGATACAGCTTCAATTAACAAAATGAGCAAGATACCCTTTCATTTCAAAGCAAAGAAACAGCTACATCATCAGTTTCAATTGATCTTTATTCTAGTTTGCTAGGGTCCAGATTTCTTTTCATTTCATGCCAACTAAAAAAAATTTAACTACCAGGTTCAGTAACATTAAAATAGCTTGCTGCAGCTTCTAACGGTTCACACACAGTGTCTCCATCTGATTTTTGGCAATCCCCTGCCTCTCTGTGCAGCCGTTCCACTAACGCTGCAATCCATATTGTTCAAGTTGCTTCCTTTGACTCTCAAGAGACTTTTTAGGGGGCACAGGGAGAGGAGATAATAAAATTCATTATGTGTGTGACCCAATGTTATTATTATTATTATTATTAGTAGTAGTAATATCCCACATTTTTTCCAGACCTGTACTCAAAGCAGCTTACAGATAAAATGCAGAAACTCCACACCATACTTCAGTAACTTATCTCCTCTGTCATTTACTCTCAAGTCTCATTCTCTACCTACTCTTCCTTGAGGTTTCTTTCTTGGTTCCCTGGGCTATATTGCACCTCACTTATCATTCTTGTCTTTGTGCTCCTTGTCCCTTAACTTCTTCCCAGTCCTTAGGCATCTTGTGAGAGGTTATAGTTCAAGCCAACAGGTACTACCACCCTGTTCTGAACTTTTTGGAGTTTCCCAAGGTAGCAGACTCTTCAAAAGGAGGGACTAATACACAGTATGTATTACGTAAATTCCTCTTCCATAAAAATTAGATTTGATTTACCTTCAATATCCTGGTTGTCTACAAAAGGTGCTGGTCCCCATATTCTAACAGTGCCATCGTCAGAGGCGCTGGCCATCATGGATGGAATTTGTGGGTTCCAGCTCACACAGTTGACTGTGCGCGTGTGCCCCGTCAGCTCCGCAATTGGCAGCTCGCTACGTTTGTGCCAAATATATACTTTGTGATCTAAGATGAGACAGGAGGGAAGAAACATGAAGCATCCCAAAATTTAAAACATGTTCCGGCACTTATCCATGTATTAACTGTTTCCATGTTATGTCCAAGAACTGATATCTGCTCAGTAATGCATCCAACAGCTTCAAGAAGCTTCTTTTATGGCATTTAGAATCCTGTATTTAAACTAACAACAAGCACTGATCTTCTCTGCAAGTTGAAAATATTTGTAGGTAACTGGAACATAATACAGCTTTAAGTAGGCTTCATATTATCCAAGTAAGAATGCGAGTGGTTTGGGTGTTAACTCCTTACCCTAGACTTCTACATGCATCAAGACTGGAATCAAGCTCTGGTCTCCCACACTTCCTCCATATTCTTTCTGTCCCCCCCCCTCCACCTCTACAGGTGGTATGGGCAACTTCCAAAAAGAACCCAGCTATTTCAGTGTGGGATCCCATCTAAAACTGGATATTAAAATCCCTTTCTGTAACCGGTTCAATATGTAGGGCTATGAAAATTCTGTATTCAATTAACTGCAGGAAACTCTTTATTCACTGATTAACTTTTGCCTAAGAACAGAGAAGGAAGTGGGCAAACTGCAGGGCCCATCTTCATCTTTCCAAATGTACAGGTAAGGGAGAGGGAGGAGCAACAGCCACAGAGTTGCCTTTAAGTATCTTATCCTATCCGAACAATTCTATCAGTGGAGGCAACAAACTCCATTTCAAAGGCTCCAAACATCCATGGTTGTGTTGTTATAGAACAACATATCCACATAAAAAGTGTACAAATCTGAACAGTAGCAATGTGACATGAGACAGCTTTGTGTGATTCTTGCGCCGATTCCTGTACTGACTGCACCCATCTAAATTGTAGATTATAGAGAGATGGCTGCAGATCAGATGTATAACTCTCTGCACTACTGAAAAACCACAAGTCACAATGGCTACCAAAACGAGAGATTTCTGCTAAATATTAATATTCCATAGAAGCAAACTTGACATGGAGTTAAATACTTGATAAGGCAGAAGGAATTACATGAAGAACAACTGGTAGTACAAGAGTTATTTTAAAAGTTTTAGAAGTTAAACTACAATGTTTGAAAACTAAAATATGACAGTCCATTTCCAAAAGTACTCACTTATTTCCCAACCCCTATAATCATGCTGTGACCTTAAGTATTGCTAAAGTATTTTATAGAAGTGCTGTCTGTATCATTAAAAAAATCAAATTACCATGGCATCTAAATGGTATCAAAGACTCCTACTTGTACGTATTTCCATTTTTAACCTAC
Organism: Podarcis muralis; assembly: GCF_964188315.1. Classification (NCBI taxonomy): domain Eukaryota; kingdom Metazoa; phylum Chordata; class Lepidosauria; order Squamata; family Lacertidae; genus Podarcis; species Podarcis muralis. The sequence goes on from NC_135657.1 coordinate 30,968,725, forward strand.
CAATTTCAAACTATACTGTATAACTTTCAAGTCATCACACATTCACTGTAAGGCTGCAACACACAGCACTTACTCATAGAAAGATATTTTCCCCTCTACTTTATGGATGTTTATGTGCACACGAGTTAGACGTGATTTTTACTCCCAGGGAAGACCCTTTGATGTTTGGGGCTGGTAGGTGGAAAGCCTACCTAGCTGAGAACATACCTTTACACTTAAGAGCTTATGACATTTAAATCTGTTACTTTTTTTGTACATAGAGACTTTCACAGCAGCCATATTTGCAACAATTCAGTGCAAAGAGGCAACAGCCTCAGGCAGTCGGAATCTAAATTAGGTGCCATCAGCTTCAACTACAGCTGGGTAGTTTTTAGACACTGAAAATGAAAAAAATAAAAAGCTTTTCTAAGTTGACCTGGATAAATTAAATTCACATTCATGTCAAACAAACAGTAGGCTGTAACTAAGTGATTTGTTTATGCAATCCTGTGTGGTGTACTGAAAAACTGGTACACCAGGGAGTTAATACAGTTGATTAGACATTCCTGGGGCCATAAATTATCTGGAAGGGGAAGGGGATTAATGCATGCAATAGGAGTGGCACAACTACATACAATGGCAATACAGTTAAGATACAAGGCATCAATAAACAGGCTGTCTCAGGTGAAAAATTCACCAGTTAGTGGTAAAGAAGAAACACTGTTTCAAAATACTTTATTGCAGAGCCCAACTAGAAATGACCTCCTATTCAGACCAAAACCACCTTCTCCTAAAGTTTCTATAAGCTACAGGACAAGAGTACTGTTGTCCACACTGTATATACCACCATACTATTACCCTCACAGAGAGTAAGCTCCTTAATGCCTAGAAAAGCTGTCAAACAGGCCACTCACAGAACCAACAATAGAAAACGCTAAGATGACAGTCAGGTTGCTGATAGCCAAAGTTACTGAACATGCTAGATCTGCTACAGGATATGAAACTTGTTTCTCTCACTATAATTAGTAATTATCCTTGAGATGTCAGAACTCATCTGGATTTACATAAGCACACCTACCTTTGGAAAAACAAGCCTACATCAAATAAAAATTGTATCCCTGTACACCACGCTCATTCTACCAAGACTACAGCTGTTACCATAAACAATAGCCTCGTACATTCAACCTCCTGTGCTACTAGATGATTTTTCTTCTTTCAGCAAACAAATCATTTCTATGGAAATAACTTTTTATATGGATCAGCTTGGTCACTGTGAGAATTGGATTAGATAGGCCTTTGGTCTGATCCAGCAAGACTCTTCTGATGTTTGTGTGAATTGTTGCTAGCATATTTACCTTACTTGTTAAGTAGAATACTACATCATTCCCCTATGTAGGAAGAATATCCTTAAAATATATAGAAAACACACAGAAACAGATCTTAAAAGCAAGAGTTACCTTCACTGCCACTAGCGATGAAGTCTTCATTATGGCCTCCAAAACATGAGTGAATCGTGTAAAAACCTTGTGTAACACCTTGGTACTTTCTCACTAAAACTCTGTCTTGCAAGTCCCATAAATGAACTCCCTGAGAACAAAGAGCAGGGTGGAGGTAATGTAACATTACACAAACAAATGCAGAACAGAAAAAGCAATCCATTTTATGTGCACAAACAATGGTTTATACCCCAAAGTTACATGAGCAGAAGGTCGCTTGCTCAACAGAGATTTCTTGCATACTCCTCTTCACTGCAGATTGCCTGCACCTCCAGACAGCCTCTGCCTGGCATTGAGGGACCTTCAGAAAAGGCCCCTGAAGTTCAAGTGGGAAAGAGATGCAGTGTGTACAAGCAACTTCCCATTTACACAAGCGGCTCCAGGAGGATACGGAGGTTGTGATATGCAGCACTAATGGGCACTTGTTTCCCTTCTGCCTCCCAGAAGAATAGACTTTAAAATCCGGGAGGAAAGGGGGTGAAAACATGTGCTTGTACAGTTTCCATGGCAATGCAATGGAGAATGTAGGCAGGACTTTCCTTCTCACTTATGAGTATGAAAGGGATAAAGCAAAAGGCCAACTGGACCACTTACCTGAGTTGCTACGTTTAACAAAGCTAACCGGCCATTTTTCGAAATCGTAAAAGACATAATTGGATGATCTTCTTGTACTCTGAAAAATAACAGAACACATGAGAGTCATGACTTTGTATTCAAAATTAGCATTTCTACCCAATTTAACTGGTCTCATTATACGGTGCCTTGCAGACCCATAAGACCCAATCACATCCACACCTTTTTCCTAATTAGGGCCTAAAAAAAAAGAGGAAAAAAGGGGGGGGGAGCCCAGCTTTAAAGCAGGTGTATGAACAAGACACCATATGGAATTCTAAGGCATCTCAACTCAGTTTCAGTATTTGACAAAGTTTACAATGATCTGTTTATGTAGCACAACATGAAGAAGAGGTAGTTACATGTTTCTGTCTGTAAGGTCCTCAAAGTTATAGCCCCGAATTCGCTGGTGTGTGTCTGATGCCAACACAGTCTTCCCGTCACTCAAGCACCACAGGCATTGCACTCTCACTCCTTCCCAGGAGTCAAGGAGATTACCATCTAAATCCTAGACAGGAAATGCATGCAGTGAAATAATGAGAAAGGCTGTCTTCATTTAAAGCAAATTGTAACATGAAAAATTTGGGTTATAAAAGCAGTTAGCAGTATGCAAGTATGTGCTGCACACAAGGGAAAATATATTCCAAGACAAAGGTGGTGAACCTGCAGTCCATATCTGGCAGACTTCAGAGCCCCTTAACAATTTGACCGCTAACTTGGTTTTCTATTTACAGTGGTACCTCAGTTTTCAAACGTCTCTGTTGACAAACATTTCGGTTTTCGAATGCCGAAACACTTCGGTTTTCGAACACGCCTCGGAAGTTGTACATGCCACGTAACTTCCGTATCTAGTTTTTGAACGTTTTGGAACTCCAGTCTTCTGGAACGGATTACATTCAAAATCCAAGGTACAACTGTATCTTCATCTAAAAACTTCCCCCTTTTTTAGGCAGTGCTGTAGACTTCCAACACACTAGTTTCAATCTCTCCACCTAGTCCAGCATAACAACAGGGGTACAGATCTTTCCATGAATTTTTCTTTTGCCTTTTTTTTTTTTACTTTGCAGAAGGATCCTTTCTTGTTTCCTATGTCTTACCACAACCTAATAAACGACGATGGCACCACACATGAGCAAGAAGGGGATCTTTTCAAAGAGGCTTTATTTTTGCTTCAGATAAGCATGCTTAGTATTTCACAGGAAGAAAAACACTCAGCAAATTCCAAATGGTAGGTTTCTACAACAGGTTGTACAGCTATACACAGCTACCCACGCAGAACATAGAACCACAGAGACAGCATTAAGTTCAAAGTCTACAAGAAACTGATGGCACTTTGCATTGTAAAAACAGTACTTACACACTGATAGAACTGTCCACGCTGCCCTCCAGTCACAAAACGTTTTCCATCTGGATTCCAGGCCACACTTGTTAAACTATCTTCATGAGACTGACTCATCTTTGTCCTCAGCTCCCCTGTCTGTAGGTGAAGTAGTATAAAGTAAAGCCAATGAAAAACTTGCTTAAGAAAGCAAATTTCTAACATTTACTTAAATTTTTAACCTGCTTCATAAATTCAGGGCAGCCTACAAATAAAGAATAGACACTCAAACAAACAAACAAACAAACAAACAGTGGAGGCTGCCACCCCTGCTCACACTCTTACCGGCAGCCACACGAACTGCAAGGTGACAACAGCCTTACATTGTTACGTATATAGGATATAGACACATACATAGTAACTGATGACATCATTGGAATACTGCTGGTAATAATGAATAGAAATCAATAATCTGTTCTATATAGATAACCATGTTTTAATCAGATTTTCATCTCCAAGAATAGCAGGGGCTCCCCTTCGATAATATCAATACTTCAATTATGGTTCCTGTGACAACACTATTAAGACACTCTGTCAATGAACTTCAAGAACTACCTTAGTTGGTCTTTAAGGTGCTACTGGAAGGAATTTTTTTGTTTGAACTTCATATTAATAACCCTTACTTGTACATTCCAGAGCCAAAGCTCAGAGCAGTCATCTGGACCACAGGCAACAAGGTAGTTGTCATCTGGACTCCAAGCAATGTAGGAAACACCATATGCATGGCCTTCCAGTGTCTTGAGCAGTTTTAGCTGGTGTGTATCCTTTAAAAAAGAAAACATTGCAACAATGGCTATCTGGGTTGTTACTGAGATCTACCTGCAGTTTTAAGCAGTTGTCTTTGATGGCTAATCTCTTGCTGCCTCCTCCCAAAACAGTTTAGGAAACCAACATACCAAGGGCTTGTTTACCAGTTCCACCTTACCTCAAGGTAGAGACACACTCATTTTCTGCCTACTTGACAGAAGTGTAGGAAAGGCTGTACCAGGGCAAACCAAGAAAGGAGGTACACAGGAAGCCATACAAAGCAACACAGAACCGCCTCCCCATTCTGGTTTAACAACATTCTTTGAAACCAACTAATGAAAAGCAAAATACTTTCAAACACAGATAGACATTAGGGCAATAAGCAGAAGTACTAGTGAAAGGAAGGCTATGGACTAGCAAATGTAAACCTTGGGCATAATAACTGTTTGCACCTTTTGCTCCTCAAAGATTTTTGCCTAGTTTTTGTATGTTCTAGGGCTGGGCGATGTTAGGTTTTCAACACTGCAATGTATCACTAGCTGAACAGCACAGTTTGGCGATAAACCACAGTGTTGAAACAAGCTGTATTGGCACCAGCCGGCAAGGCGCGGGGCGAAACTGCCTCAGCTGTCAACAGTGGGAGCTGAGTCGCTTTCATTCCAGCATCTCGCAGGCTGGGACCAGCTGCATTGGAAAGGCTCCTGCCCCCAGCTGAGCAAGCCCCAATGTCCCTGCTGGTTGCGCGCGAGCAGCAGGGACCTCGGAGCACCTTTCTGAGGCTCCCTTTGCTGGCTTGGGGGGCAGGTGAGCTACCCCGCTCGCTCGCACCCCACTCCCCAAAGATGGACCAGGCGGCAGTAGCCAAGCCCACAGAGACTATCGGGACTGGAATTGTACAATGCCATTCTATGCATGATTACTTAGAGGCAAGTGACAATACAGCGATTGTGGTGGCCACTAACTTAGGTAGCTTTAAAAAGGAGTTAAAGATATATATTCTATTAATTTGTCTATCAATAGTCACAAAGGCTATATACAGCCTGAGATTCAGAGGTGGTATACCTCTTTGTACCAATTACTGAAAAGTAACAACAGAAGAGGGTATTATCTTCTTGCATTGCTTGTGGGCTTCCTAAAGGCACCTAACTAGTCACTGTTGAAAACAAAAAGCAGGATCTGATGGATTCTTGGTCTGGTATGCATAGATTTCAGTCTAGGTAATGTAATTCAGATTTTGGAAGGAGCTACTATTTAGTCCAGTGGCAAAGAATCCTTCAGATCAGGGTTTCCCAAACTTGGGTCTCCAGCTATTTTTGGACTACATCAGGGATGATGGGAAATGTAATCCAAAAACAGCTCGAGACCCACGTTTGGGAAACACTGCTTCAGATGTTGATGGACTCAACTTCCATCAGCTCCAGCCAGCATGGCCAATAGTTAGAGATGATGGGAGTCTGAGTCCAGCAACACTATCCAACATTTCAGTCAAATAACCATTCATCAACAGGCTTCATCAATTAAGTTCTACAGAGTGCAAAAAGCAGAGACAAAGTAAAAAGGGAATGTTGACATTTTAGCAGAATTTCAGAAGACACAAAAGGAGCTACATTACGGGGAAGAACAACACATCTATCCAAGACCATTGACAAGTCTCACCATGCAAGACACTTACTGACTTTTAAGATTACAACAGACTGACTGAGATAGGTATCTCCTATTCTAAACAGGCTTTATTTCCAATACAACCCGCTCCAGGAAACTAATCACAGTATTGGTTGAACAACTGAGCAGAACATAGCCTAAAACACAAAACTGATGCAAACAGAAATACACCAAGGCATTTAGGAAATAAAGTAATGCACTAAAAATTAAAGCTTAATGACTAAGGAGTGATGTGCCAAATTTTATGCTTGTGTGTCAAACGATTCTGGAGCACAAATTTACAAACTTACTGGATCAACCTGCCATATAATAACAGTTGTATCCTTAGATCCTGTTGCTAGTTTAGTGCCGTCATTTGAGAATTTACAGAACCACACTTCATTACAGTGTTCTGTAAGTATCTGCTGTGTGTAACATGGGAACTGTTTCCTAAAAATACAAACAAAGAAAGGATTATATAGTAAAATCATAGTCATTTTACTTGAGCTAGTACATATTCCAATAAAGTATGGATTCTAGAGTAGGATTTTACAAATATACAATATGAAATTTCTTGTTGCTATAGCACCTTAGTTTTTGAAGCTGTCATGCTGGCTCCTATTTGCATAATGACTATACCAGGTATCAGTCATGAACCAAATAAACATGCAGCTAGTTGCATTCATTTAAAGAGCCTTTGGGTCAAACAGCCAATGGTGCAAAGCAAACTGGATGCAAAACTGATTAGACTTTCAAAAGCAGTTTGCAATATCACATGAGGGTCTGCTTGACACCAAACTCTTGTATATGTCTAAAAGGAGCTCTTTGGCTCATGGCATTGCAAACAGGGCCCCAACCCTGACTGGGCATTTGAATGCTAGTTAGGACTTGCTACCCAATATTTTATGGTGATTTTTAGGAATTGAGGGAAAGGATTCTTAAAAAGTAAGAACCAAGGATGTTAGGGACAAACAACAAATCCTAAATTGTTATTTATTTTTTAAAAAAATACATACTGCTGCGTCATAAAAATTTTCACAGCAGTTTACATCAATATAAAACCAAACAATAAAATCATAACAAGTTAAAAACAAGCATCAATAGGCCATTGTGTGGTGTGTGTGTGTGTGTACTCTTAATTGCCTACATAGGCCTGGAAAAATAGAAAAGTTTTCAGCAGGCATTTAAAAGTTGGAACAGAAGGGTGTCTATTGATAGGGTGTTCCACAGGGCTGAGCTCATGTCATTAAAGGCTATCATTCAGTCTGATACTGGAACCTATTATTGCAATCCTGCACATAACTAGTCTGCTTAGATCTCGGAGTTCAGTGGGATTTAACACAATAACTGTGTAGAATGGCAGTCCAAGCTACCAAATATATTGAATCCCATGCACACTTGTCTTTAAGTAAGCCCTGCTGAACTGAACAGAGCTTACTTCTGAATAGATGTGCATAGGATTGCAATTAGGACTGAAGCCAAGACCATCAGCATTAAGTTCTGAAACTGAAAAAACTGCCAGAGATTTGAAATTATTATGACTATTTTAGGATCCTTACACTTAGATTTACTGCTATATAAAGACTACTTCTCTGTTCATATTGTTAACATGTTTCTAAATTGACCAAGTACTTTCACAAACGTTCCAAACACCCCCTAACATTGCAAAAATACAACATTCTTAACAAGTCAGCTGCCTAAGAAAATTGCTCTTTAAAGCCTTCATAAGAGAATAAAAATTATTTAAAGGAATGTTGTTACATTAAAAGAGATTTCCATTCTCATTAAAATGAAGCAGTTCTCTTACCTACTGCAAACATGGTCTATCAGCAGTGATACAGAATCTAGATTATTATCTAGTTTGGTATTGTGATAGAGGCACCGGTCCCGTTGTAGTTCCACAGCCTGACGCAGTAAATTCTGCAGACGCCTTGGGGGGAGCATCACTGATGGTGGTAGGTAAGCTTCAAAAAATTAAAGAGTATTTCAGAGCAATCTTATAAGAAACAACATGTAAGAAATCTGGTATTCACATACTGGCCAGTATCAGATTTACCAGTAATTTAAGCTAAAAACTACCCATAACTTTGGGACATTAATAAAATCCTCTCACATTGACCTTAACTCAACCTTTGCTGTTGCAAAGAAGCACAAGATTGTTTAAATGCCAATAAAATTATTAAGAAAATGCTAGTTACTACAAGTCAGTTCCCAAACTCTATCACACAGTGCCATGGTATCTTATTAGGTGTCACTGATATGGAAGTAAAACACAGATAATAACAGAGTACGTTATTCTTTTATTTTATGAGACACTTAAGTCACCATTATGCAGAATTATGCTATCCTAATTACAGCTAACAATTCTTAAACCATTGCATTTCCCCCTTCATAAATTCCCCCCTTAAAAGTAGGTCTCCCCAACCTACTACCCTTCCTATGTTTTGACCTACAAATCCCATCAACCTCAGCCAGGAAGGATCCAACACATATGACGGGCACCCAGTTAGGGAAGGAAGATTTAGAGTGAAATATACTAGATAAACAGATGAGCAAACATTGTATGCCCAGTGGAAACTAAGTTTTTTCTTACTCTGGAGTTTGTCCAAAAGTCTAGATCTGGAAGTTGTGCCTTTCCCTTCCCATTCTGCTTTTGCACGCAGGTCTTCTGCATGACTACACATCAGATATCTGTTTATATATAAAAGAGAAACACATGAGATTACATATTTTGGAAATACTGACCTTCCCCAACTGCAACAGCATTTCAACCAAAAGAGCACATTTATTCTTCTTTGGAGCAAGAAAAAGAGAGATGGCCTTAGTAGAAAAGCTATTAACACCAGACTTTATGTTAAGTCTATATGGCTTAAACTTCTGCTTTCACTGTTTAATAAAGCTCTAATACATATTTTTTAAAAGGAATTTAGCATATCTAATTAAAGACGCTGCTCAAGTATGCAGTTGGTGGGAAGGAAGCAGAGCCATGAGAATTCAAAGGCATGTTCCTGAAACTGCTTTTAAAAACTGTTTGACAGGACTTCCCTTATATAGATCAATGAAAAAATCCCACGGAGTTCAACTTCCAGCACCAATCAGTAACTGATCAGTTCAGATGTTCTGTCTACACAACTGATCAGTCTGTGTTCTGGTACACACATTTTCCCCTTGAATCCCCTTGAGAAATGTCAGGATGTGAAGATAAAAGCACATTAAAATCTCAGAATGCAAATGATTAAAGATTTTTACTAAGTAAAAATACAATTCTATTTAATAAGAATATATTAATTTCACATTTAATTTAGAAATGATGTGAGAGTTCTGAAAGGAGGCATCCAGGAAGTTCTTCTTTCTATAGGAGTTTTCCCAGGTGGATGTTTACTTTAATAAAGACTAGTAGAACCTGCAACAAAACACTGCAGTGCTGAATACTCCTATCTCCTATTCACAGTTCCTGACATGCTCCCCATCCCGCCCCAATTTTCTGTTTCTTTCACCTCATCAATTAGCATTCTGTGCAGACTGAGCATGCTCAGTCCTCAGAGAGCTGTTTGAGGGTTTCACCTTTCCTTTAGAGAAAATAAGTTTCTCTGACACTTCTGCAAATATGGACGTTCCTCTCAGCCTCTTGTATGTGGGTTATGCCATTTCGGTTATGCAAGGATCAATGCTTGGATAATAAGTTTACTATTGAGATATATTCAATAATGTAGAATCATATCCTTTTGGCATGCCTCTGCTTCAGGAATCCCAGAAAACACTAGCACTGGTGTAAAACTGGCAGTAGGATCCTATGCAATTCAAGTCAAAAGTTATTTAGTTCAATGGGATTTACTCTTGAGTAAACATGTGATTGCAACACTAAGTACTTACCCACTGAGAATGTGAATGCGCTCTGTGTTGTATTTCAGTGGTGTCAACTCACAACGCAGAACTTGAAGTGCCTCCAGAACCTTACCATCCTCAAGATACTCTAGGTACTTTTGCTGCAGCAGCAAAAACTTCATCCTCTGACATGACAGAAAGCAGCAGGTCAGGTGGGGAGAAAAGGATGACTGAAATTTCAGAAAACATTTGAGCCTAAACAAGGGAGTATACACCATTCCCATTTGCCTTTTCAATACATTTGCTCTCATGACATAGGAATGCTTTGAACAGCCTTTTAGCATTTGCAAGACACACTGATTTGTGCTGTTTATTGTAAGTCATCAAGCTGCAAGAATACACACTTGATGGAACCCCAGATTATCTTCTCAATCTTCCTCCAGTTTCCTATACCAAGTACCCATACTCTCAAACAATCCTATTAAGCTAGGGATGGGAATCCCGGCCCCTGATTATCACTCTAGGTACAATGACACTACAGAACACCAGCCCAGTAGGGATCTGCTCAGAACCTGGATTTATACAGAGCATGTAGGACCTCCAAATATATTATATGCAAAAGCAAACATTGCTTGTCTGCAAAACAAAACATAGACCAGGCTTAACTTGATGTATATATTTTGGTCTTCATGGAAAGCAAAGATTATCTACTCTCTACATTCAAAACTCACTTAGCAGGCATGTCCATGGAAAATATATGCACCTTCAGCGGCAATATATTTTAAAAATTGGACCTCTCATTGATAGCCATGACCAACATAACAAATTCATGAATTTAAGGTAAGGGGGAAGAAAGGAGAAAAATATTTGGCACAGATTATCAAAAGCTCAAGTGGCAGTAGTATATTATTTGTAGCATGGAATGGCAATGTATTGTGTCTGTCTCTCACCTGGTAGCAAGCAATGCCCTCCCCCATGCCCCAAAAAAGTCTCAGCTCAGAAGAACTGCTGAATTATACTTTTGACCCAGGGGCAAGGAATGGGGAACATGAGGCGTGAGGGACAAAGGAGTTTATTCTGTTACGTATACTTAGGCTTTGATACCAGTAGTGATAAGCATCGATTTTTGAATATCTGTTTGTTTTAAGTTATTGGAAACAATTCCTTACGAACAGTTTCTTGTTCTTTTTATTCAAACTTCCATTATTTAAAGAAATTTATGCATCATTTGATTGTAAGAAAATCTCTAAGTGGTTTACAAAAACATATACAATGAAACATCAAAATAGAAAACAGTTAGGAACAGGTATTTTAAAACATTCAGAAGATTATAAAAATCAATAGTAGTTTGAAAAAGATGTAACTTCTACATGTCTGGATGGGCCTGCCTAAACAAGAATTTATTTTTTAAGCAGGCGCCAAAAAGACTATAATGAAGGTGTCTGCCTGATGTCAATAGAGAGGGAACTCCAAATGGTAAGTGCTATCATACTAAATGATCATTTTTTTCTAAGTGTGGAATCAGTATTATATGGCACCAGTTAACACTGCCAGTTCTGCAGATTGAAGAGATAAGAGTGCATATATGGGTTAGGCAAGTAGACTGGTCCCAAACTGTTAAGGGATTGTTAAGGGAATATACTAATGGTAATGCTTTGAAGTTGACCTAGTAGCTGGATCAAGAACCACTCCCAAACTGCATACCTGTTCCTTCAGAGGAGTGCATTCCCATTTAAGTTGCGTTGGTTCCCCCTGTGAGAAAAGTGACGTAACAAATATAATACATTTTCCGGACATGGGACCTACTCACTCACATTGTCTGTCTTACAAGGATACAAGCTCAGCATATTTTTTGTCATCTATACCACCATTGCATCCAGGCACAGCCTCTCTTGATTCAGATGTTATGGAGAAACAGAGCCAGGTATCATCAGTGCAATGAAAAGCACCTTGCCCTCAAACTTCTGACCGCTCCCAGCAGCTTCATCTATCTATCTATCTATCTATCTATCTATCTATCTATCTATCTATCTATTAGTGTGCCTGGGGATCAAAAAGCATTCTCCCAGTACTACTCTCTGGACCTGGTCCCATAGGTTAGACCAGAATCACTGTGACACAGTGCCCCTGATTCCCAATCCATAGAGCTGGTCCATGAGGATATCATAATCAATGGTACTGAAAGCCATGGAGAAATCAAGAAACAGCAAGATTGCACCTAGACTGAAACGAATTTAAATAATCTCCATCATCCAAGAATGCTTGCAGCTGCCCCACCACAACTCTTGCTACTACATTCCCCAAGAAAGGGTTATTTGCAACTGGTTGATAGTTTTTCCAGTCCAAGGGATCCAGGGCTGGTTCCTTTAGGAGAGGCTGTACCACTGCCTCTTTTAAGGCAAAAGGCAACACTTCCTTATATGCAACAAAGTATTAACCATGCTCTAGACCCAAGCAGTCAAACTTCCTCTACTAGGTTTAATAAGCCAGGTGGGACAGGGGTCAAAAAGGCACAGGGGTCAGGCGTATAGCTGCAAGCACTTTATCCATGTCATCTGACTGCATAAGCTGAAACCAATCCCACAACACATCACTGACAGTGCTACTGGATACTTCATTTGGAACTGCAATAACTGCAAAGTCAAGGTCACTCTGAAGTTGAGCGACTTTATCCTCAAAATGTGCAGCTAGTTGTTCAAAGTAGGTCCGAGAATGATCCTGTTAACCACCCGTTTTATCTCGTTATTTCATAGCAAGGCCAGGGCTCCAACAGGATCACCAGCTTTCTCTGCTGGAAGCCATCAACTTCCATCCATCTCTAAGGGAGGGCCATCCAAATGGGCCCAACACCCTAACAGAGGAATTTGCTGCTACTATTCCAAGTTTCATCATTAGCTGGTGAAATGCATTGCAAGAGAGTGCACTGCTCCCCACTATCTTTGAGTCTATAGACCGCAATAAAGCTGTATGTGATAAACAAACTATCTCCAGTTCAGCCCTCATATCACGTGGGGTAAAGACTACATCAAGGGTGTGCCTTTTCCAATGAGTTTGACTAATGAGTATTTGAAACAGCTCCATGGTTGTCATGAAGGCCTTGAAGTTCTGAGCCAGTCCAACTGCAGCCTCTGAATGGATACTAAAGTTATGCAGGACTATTGTCCTGCAGTCTACCAACACCATCATACCACAGACCACCTTGTTTTGGGATGCCACTGGGTAACACACCAGTTGATAGACCAGCAACATCCCCAGTCTGTCTCTCTGGCCCAGGGGTAGGCAACCTAAGGCCCGAGGGCTGGATGTGGCCCAATCGCCTTCTCAATCCGGCCCGGGGACAGTCAGGGAATCAGCATGTTTTTACATGAGTAGAATGTGTGCTTTTATTTAAAATGCATCTCTGGGTTATTTGTGGGGCATAGGAATTTGTTCATTCCCCCCCCCCTTCAAAATACAGTCAAGCCCCCCACAAGGTCTGAGGGACAGTGGACCGGCCCAAGGCTGAAAAAGGTTACTGACCCCTGCTCTGGCCCAACACTAAGTACATACACTTTAAGCCTATCTCAAGATAAAGATGTCTTCTGGTAAAGGAAATCGTGCTTCTATGAACAATAGCAACACCTTCCTCAATCCTCAGGTCTATCGTGGTGCTGTACTGAGTACCCAGGTAGCCATAGCTGAGTTGAATGGAGGAGTTGTTGGCCATGACCCAAGTCTTGGTAATGCATGCCAAGTCATCCCTTGATCATCCATGATCAAGTTGTGGATGAACATGGCCTTATTAGTGATGGACCTGGCATACAATAACAGCACCACCACACCAGAGGGCTCTACAAACCAAACTCCTAGGTCTCCATCCCAGAATGTGGTTAGCCACTCCACTACAACTATACCTTCCCCTGCCAAACACTATTTCTGAAATTGGGACAATATCTTTGTAATTCCCTATTACCTCCCCCCCCAACACCTTCTAGCACTACCATCCAATATCACACTATACAGCTTTGAGGTTAGGGCCACAGGTAATAAACAAAGGCCCAGCTGTAGGCATATTCTACTGTTAAGTGAAAGACAGTAACTTCACCACCTCTCTCTTTGGATCTCAGGGGGAACCCACCAAGCCAAACCTCCACTCTCCCAGGCTCTCACCCTGGGTAATGGTCACATGCCTGTCTCCCACAGTGCATGGCCTACAATTTCATATCCTGATTGACAGGAGATACCCCCTCCCCTCAGTGATAACCTAAAGGGGAGAGAGATTCCTTTTTATGTCAACCCATTTGGGGACAACCGCACCACATGTGGCAAGAATCTGCTGCAATAAGGCAGGCTAAGAACCATAAAGAAGGCTGATCGCCGAAGAATTGATGCTTTTGAATTATGGTGCTGGAGGAGACTCTTGAGAGTCCCATGGACTGCAAGAAGATCAAACACATCCATTCTTAAGGAAATCAGCCCTGAGTGCTTCCTGGAAGGACAGATCGTGAAGCTGAGGCTCCAATACTTTGGCCACCTCATGAGAAGAGAAGACTCCCTGGAAAAGACCCTGATGCTGGGAAAGATTGAGGACAGAAGGAGAAGGGGATGACAGAGGACGAGATGGTTGGATGGTGTTCTCGAAGCCACAAACATGAGTCTGACCAAACGGCGGGAGGCAGTGGAAGACAGGAGTGCCTGGCGTGCTCTGGTCCATGGGGTCACGAAGAGTCGGACACGACTAAACAACAACAACAAAGAACCACACCCTAGCTGAATGCACTCAGCCAGCAATCAAGCAGTACTACTCATTGCAATCAGTACAAACACTCTCTTACCTGCAGGCAGATATGTAACAGGACAAACAAACTGATGCAGGCAAAACTCCCCCTCCCTCTCTCTGTCTTGCTGTCTGGGAGAAAAACCAGAAAGGGCCAGCCAGTCCCTCTTTGCTTAGTCTTCCTGTAGGTCTGCTCCCCGATAGTAGTAGTAGTAGTAGTAGTAGTAGTAGTAGTAATAATAATAATAATAATAATAATAATAATAATAATAATAATAATAATTTATTTCTACCTTGCGCATCTGGATGGGTTTCCCCAGCCACTCTGGGTGGCTTCCAACAAAAGATTAAAAATACATTAAAACATCAGTCATTAAAAACTTCCCTAACAGGGCTGCCTTCAGATTGTCAAGCAATTGTGACATACTCACAGGAAGATTACATGCTTATTTTTATGATATAAAGGAATATCAGTATTTCAATAATTTAATAAAACAAAGCAGAATTTAGCTATTAACCCAACAATGTAATTTGCTATTATTCTTTCTATTTACAAAGCCACCAATTGTATCCTACTAGCAACTAATTATTTTTAAAGTGAAATAGTGACATCAGTTTTTACTTCAAACCTGCAAGAATCACAATGTCCCCAGATTAAAGACAATTGCATATTTGATCAATGCTAACTAATGTCATCCTTACTTTGGCAGCCCATAACTTATGATCATTTGCCTTTCAACTCCCACATTGTTTACACTATGGCCCTTGATGATGAAACTGCAGAACTTTATGCAAGAGTTTTGTTTAGTTCCTGAATCAGTAAAAACAAAAAGGCTCCACCTTACATACTTTGTTCTGTGTTAACATCACCAGATACATAACCTTTACATTAAAAACAAAACATCCCACTGTTTGCTTTATGTCTTATGTGTATCACAGTGAGAAAAACACAGAATCAGTTTATTCTAAAGACAGAAGGGTTCCTTCTGTTCATGGAACAGCTGGTGATATAAAGAGTTAAACTTCTCATGTACAAGTTAAACCATGTATGGGCATTTAGGCAAACATACATATGCCGTATTGCTGAAAATCAAACATATCACACCTTTAAAATGAAAGGGAACACCCACTTCAAGAACCACCATCATGCAGGCTCTCAAACTCCAAACCACTTCCTTCCTTAAAACTGAACTAATTATTTCAGTCACATGGACAAAAATAAGGATATACTCTGAATCAGGACCCATAGCATCAGATCCTATTTCAATGTCAAAGCTCAGTCTTGGAAATGTAAATACCCACAGAGCATATACACAAATAACCAGCCTCCTTATGTCTGGTATCAAGAAGAGTATCTTTCATGTTTAGTAAAGGGACCCCTGACCATTAGGTCCAGTCGTGACTGACTCTGGGATTGCGGCGCTCAACTCGCTTCACTGGCCAAGGGAGCCGGCGCACAGCCTCCGGGTTGTGTGGCCAGCATGACAAAACCGCTTCTGGCAAACCAGAGCAGCGCACAGAAACTCCGTTCACCTTCCCGCCAGAGCGGTACCTATTTATCTACTTGCACTTTGATGTGCTTTCAAACTGCTAGGTTAGCAGGAGCAGGGACCAAGCAACAGGCGCTCACCCCGCCGCGGGGATTCGAACCGCCAACCTTCTGATCGGCAAGTCCTAGGCTCAGTGGTTTAACGCACAGCGCCACCCGCGTCCCTTCTTTCATGTTTAGAGGTGTCTAAGTATGACAACCAGACAGGTTTGACACCCCATTTTAGAATATTCACTAAAAATGTCCCCTTCAACAGCCCAGGCTTGCTTTCTACCACTGATAAATCACAGGCAGGCTTGGTGTGTGTGTGTGTGTGTGTGTGTGTGTGTGAGTGAGAGAGAGAGAGAGCGCACACACACACAATGCACCTCCCTTTACCTTACACCCAGTTTCCTACCATCCTTTTATAATATTGAAGTAATTTTTCAAGATACTATTCCTGCCTCCATAAAGTCAAACTCAATCCAAGCAGATATCCTTTCCTTTAAGATACTCACTGAAATGTGTTAATATCTAATTTTTGCACACCCCTAGCATTTCAGAACACCACGAAAGAGACAACAGATTGTGGACTGCTGTTCTGTGCTGTTTTGTTATCTTGTCATTGCTTGTTCTGTGGTTTTATTTTATGATTTCAATGTAACCAGTACTTGTTTTGAGTGTGACTTTTTTTTACTAAATAAACTACAGAAGAAAGGGAAGGAAATGGAGGAATGTCACAATTAAAACAAGTACAAAGTAAACAGGGGAGGAATGTGCAATTATTGCAGTGACATGTACAAATGATCTCATTTATCAAGGTGGAAATGGGGGCGCAGCAGCACAACACAAGGGAGCAAAGTCCAAGACTGAGACAAGGCCTGATATGCCATTCAAACTCAAGACAGCAGAGGGTGCAATGGGGAGGGGGGAGAAAGTCACAAAATAAGGAAGGCTTAAAATAGTATAGGCTGCTAGGATTCTAACCACAAAGCTTGAAGTTAGAGAATACATAGACAAATGAAGTGCAGGAGGTATGATAGAATTCTTTTTTAAAAAGGAAAAGAAATAAAACTGATTAGAAGGAAAGATTTTATATGCAAAAGTAAGGCATCTTAACACTGATAATTGCTAAAAATTACACCCATAACCCTCTTGTATGAAAGAGAACAAATCAAAAGTCAGTTTTAACACAAAAGCCATATGCAATGGATTTTATCATTGTACAAGCTATGAACTATGAATATTTTTAGATTAATTAGAGTTGCAGCATTTATTGTTTAAATCAGTAGGAGAAATTGACAGGCAGATTTTTATACACTAAAAAGTGTCCTGGTTAGCATTTTTTTAAAAATCTGATTTTTAATTTTTTAAAAAAATATTATTGCTACATAAAATGTGTGCATCGCCTTAAAAAAAATGCACCTGCTTTAGAACTATTGTGTTTTTTTCTCATATGCAGATTTAATTAATTGCTCAATCAACACTTAAAATTAACTAAGATTTCTTTAATGAGATCACAGCTGTAGCACCAGCAAAGGTCTAGTATAGTTTGCTTCCCAACACATGGAAACAACATTGCACTCCCTAGCTACTGGAAGTCCTTATTTTAAAAAAAAATCCAGATACCTGATCTGCCATTGAATGTTTTTGCTTCGTATCCTTGCATGTCCTGAGAGTAAGCCAAACAGAAATCTTTTAATTTCACTATTGATCTCCTGTCTCTGGGCAGTAATAAATTCTGGACCATGTGTACTGGCTCCAAATACATTCCCAGGACCAATATAAAAGGTTGGCTTTAACCTTCAAAGCCTTACACTGCTTGAGATCCCACTACTTTACTGAACATCTCACCTCATATGAGCTACCCAGACTCAGAGGTCAGCTTCAGAGGCCTTTCTCAGAGTGCACCTTCCCATAGACATTCAGAGAGTGGCAAGTGCTAACCCCCCAAAGAGACAAACCAGGTGCCAACATTATCACCTTTTATTCTAAATATTTGATTCTTAACAAATATTGCCATTATTGAAAAGGAATTATTTAGTACATGTTTTTGAAGGTGGGGCTTTTATCACTGTACTGAAAACCATCATATGCTCATTTACACTGTTTTAGTTTATTACTTTGTTTATTGTTTATGTATTTTTGAATTGTATTATTTCTTCTTCTCCTTAAGACTTTTTGTACAAGGCAAGGAATCATTAATATTCCAGTAGTGAAAAAGTCATGGCAATTATGCAAACAGAAGTTTTGAATTTGGCTTTGTGTTTAGTTACAAACATATGTATAAAGCAAGCCATTTGTGTGTATGTCAAGTCAGGAAATACAGTGGATGCTTGGGTTGCGAACGTGATCTGTGCGGGATGCACGTTCGCAACCCGCAGCGGTGCGTCTGCACACACGTGGGTTGCGATTCGGCGTGTCTGCGCATGTGGTACTTCCAGGTTTTGGCGGGTTTGTAACCCAAAAAAAGCAACCTGAAGTTCTGTAACCCGAGGTATGACTGTATCTGAATTTCTATGAGGAAAAAGAAACTTGATTTCATTATATAAATTCAAATTCATCAGCTGACTCATGGAAAGGCCTCGTATGGTTGCATTCCAAAGGGACAGCCAGTGGCTAATGTCATCACACAGCTCACTCTACAACTCCCTACCTCTGACTGACTCCTGTGTGAGTTGAAGGGCATTTGTTCTGGTTCTTCAAACCGGAACGATACAGTTGTCACTAACTGTATCCTCTCCCCCATTTCCTTTGCTGGCAGAAAGAGCTCCGCCCTTCATTCCAGAACAGTAGAGTCTCTCTTCAAAAATTAAACATCCTTGAGGTCCAACCTGGTTAAAATGATTCCAGATACACAATGTACATGCACTTGTGTGAATTCAGAAGTGATTATTCAAAATTGAATACAGGCGCCCTTCCATTTACACATGATCAACTCACACACAACTGCATCATAGACAAACAGCACTGGGAAATAAATAAATAATCTGATTCAAACCTGGAAATGGTGGGAGAGAGATGGAAAGTCCTCGTGGCTCGCAAGGAGACCCTCCCTGGAGCCTAGTGCAGGACATCAATGAGGGCAGAGGAAGCCTCGAAGAGACTGGAAATGCAGCAGGGCTTTGTTTAGGCTCCTCAGGCTCCCCTTCTGACAGCTGATGTGTGCAGTAGTGCAGCAGCCGCCTTTCCATGCATCCTTCAGATGGCCCCAGAGATACAGTACAGTCATACCTCAGGTTGAATGTGCTTCAGGTTGAGCGCTTTCGGGTTGTGCTCCACTGCAACCCAGAAGTAACGGAGTGCATTACTTCCGGGTTTCACCGCTCGCGCATGCGCAGACGCTCAAAATGACATCACGTGCATGCACGGAAGCGGCAAAACGCAACCCGCGCACGCATGCACACTGTCATGTCTTACGTTCCATTCAGAATGCGAACCGGGCTCCGGAACGGATCCCGTTCACATCTCGAGGTACCACTGTATTTTCCTGGGATTTTATTTCAAATAGTTTAGTTACAGATTTACAGGTATCTCTCCCCACACCATCTACAGAAATATGATTCCCATTCCAGACTGGGTATTATTTAATATGGTTATGTTTTATTTGCCCTGCCTTTAGTTAGATATATTACTGAATTCTGTAAATTGCCTGTGGTTCCCCAATAATTGAGAAACTAATAATTTTTAAAAGATGGATACATATCAACCATTTTTTAAAGCCTTGTGTACACTGAATAGCGTGCTGTCAGGGCCTAAAGATGCCTATAGGTTCCCAGGGAATTTTTAAAACTTGTTCTGTAAGCATAAATCAGAAAGAAGTATGTGCCAAAATGGTATGCATACTTTTAAAATTATCTATTGGCAATTACAACTTTAGTCTCTAAAAAGAAGAAAAAGAAGAAGAGTTTGGATTTGATACCCCACCTTTCACTCCCTTCAAGGAGTCTCAAAGCGGCTAACATTCTCCTTTCCCTTCCTCCCCCACAACAAACACTCTGTGAGGTGAGTGGGGCTGAGAGACTTCAAAGAAGTGTAACTGGCCCAAGGTCACCCAGCAGCTGCATGTGGAGGAGTGGAGACGCGGACCCGGTTCCCCAGATTACGAGACTACCGCTCTTAACCACTATACCACACTTCAGCCTGTGAATAGTTACACAGAATAATAGAATTACAGAGTTGGAAGGGACTCTAGGGGTCATCTACTCCAACCCCCTGCAATGCAGGAATCTCAACTAAAGCACCCATGACGAAGTGTCAAATCAAGGTTGAAACAAATGAAATGCAAACAAGGACAACACAGCCCCCCTTTAGTCCACATGTGCTAACTAACCTTCTACAGCAGGGATAGCCAATGCGGTGCTCTCCAGATGTTATTAGAGGCCATCAGGTCATAATAGCATGGTCAATCGTCAGTGAATGGAGACTGCAATACACCAGTATCTAAAGGGTACCATGTTGACCCTCAAGATGTTACCCTTTCTAGAATAAGGAATTTTAAAATGTAGGCTTTATCCCACTGCACACAGAAAGCCTGTTTTTCAAAATTAAGACAAAAACCTCCCATATCCAAAGCTCAACTTCAAAACAGGAATACAAAACTCAAACTCTCATGAAGATTTCAGCAATAAAACAGAAATTGGTGCTCTTATTGCAGGCCCTCAAATAACAATAACCTGGAGGAAGTGGAAACAGCTAATAATATTCCCATTTCAAAATCTGATGGCAGGTGAGGTATGAGAGTGCATGCCTCCCCAATATCCATTATAATTATAGCCATTCATCAAGGAAGTAAAAAGTCTGGAAAGAATGAGGGTAATCCAACCTAATATGCCACTGCATTTGGAGGCACACCCATTACAGAATCTCTCCCAATACTGTCACCATGCACAGGAAGCAGCATATGTCAAGGGTCAGAAACCTGTGGCTGTCCCAATGACCTCTCTTCTAGTGCAGTTCACTTCACTTCACACTCAAAGACTATAGAACATGAAGAACAGCCGCTACAATAATGTGTAAATGAGCAAGCAGAACAGGACTTTTGTCGCCACCTAAATTTGGCTTGGAACTAGTCTCCTACATCCCTGAAACACACTACACCCCGGAATACACTTGGAGACTGTTCAGCATTGATTACAAGTTTATTAGTTTTATACACAATAAAGCACAATAAAGCACAATGTCTTTCAGAAGAAATTATTTAATTTACGATAATTATTAAATTATATCTGAAAGATTATTAATGGTGGAGTGGAATAGAATTAAGATATTATCAATATTGTATCAGTAACATCTTAATATAAGAATGATGCATTTTCTATTTTGTTATTGCAATCCAATTAATAGACTTGTATCAAAGTAGTATAACTGAATATCCAGATCAGGCATTTACCCATGAGGTGGCTTTGGGCAAGTAGTAGTTATCCATGTTAAATCCACAGATAGCAATGATCAACCTCAGGGGCATATATGCTAAATAATATACGATACTTAATACAACACTGAAAATGATGAACACAGATGGCTAGTTTAGCCCTTTTCTGCCATGCCATATCCATCAAGTAGCATCCAAGTAAGTCATACTCAAAATAGACCCGTTAGTCTGAGTCAATAATTTCAATGGTCTACTTATTGGATTAATCCTGTTTCCAACAGCAATATAGGATTTAAAACAAAATATTAAAATAACTATTCAGAGAAACAGAGGAAGTTATTAAATTTCTTTCAGATAATATTTTCTATCACTAGAAGATGTACTGGGGCATATATATAGGTGACTGTATATGGAACCATGATCATCCTAGCTGATTCTAGATTCTTAATCCATGTATTGCCCTCTCTGCAGTCTTGCTTTTCAAAGTCATTTGTTGAACAAGTGGTCACTCAGCTAATCCAAAAAGACAAATGGAAAGAGCTATCATTTTTTCTGGAGTCTCTCCCAATCCACCATTCAGCCTGGGTATGACAAACACTAGAGTGAATGATAAGCACTGCTTTGCTTAGAGATCAAGAGGAGAAATGGAACCCCATCAATCTTGTTAGTCCTTTCTGTAGCCTTTGATACCAAGTGATCACTGCTGACATGACTATGGGGTCTGATTAGTGCTGTGATGCTGCTCAAGTGTTCCATTTTCTTTTTGTTTTTATAAGAACATGTAAGAAGGTGAAAGAAATATTAGTTATCCTATCCCCTTAGAAGTTTTCCAAGTGGCCTCCTGCAAGGTAACTGGGCAAATTGATTTGAATACACGATGTCACGGGTTATAAACATGAGCCAACTCATGGGCACCCAACTCAAATCCTGCAATCTTATTGCTCTGTTGGCCATGACTGAAACAATATATATATATATATATATATATATATATATATACACACACACACACACACACACACACACACACACACATAAATATATACACACAAGGTAGTATATATCTGAATACCAGATACTTTGAATGATTAGCAGGAGGAGGACTGTTGTATAGTGGTACCTCGGGTTACATACGCTTCAGGTTACATACGCTTCATGTTACAGACTCCGCTTATCCAGAAATAGTACCTCGGGTTAAGAACTTTGCTTCAGGATGAGAACAGAAATCACACAGTGGCAGCAGGAGGCCCCATTAGCTAAAGTGTTGCTTCAGGTTAAGAACAGTTTCAGGTTAAGAACGGACCTCCGGAACAAATTAAGTTCTTAACCCGAGGTACCACTGTATTCATGTCTATTAGACTGTCCAGGGAATTCTGGCTGGCAACTGCTAGAAATAGGATGTTGGCCTGATTACCTGCTCTGGGATGGCTCTCTTCATGAGATGTTAGCAAGCCAAATGATAAAGAATCTACACAAAGCTATAATGACCACCGTTGGCAGATAGTACAAAAGAGGCGGTGTGGAGAAGAAGGAGACACACACTTCACTGACAACAATTCAGTCTCCCTTGGTCACTTAAGTCTACAGCCTGGATAGCTCTTAGAATTTTAAACTGTAACCTGCCTAGGGGCCTACTAGTGAAGGGAGGTAATAAATATTATTAATAATAATATCTATGTTGGCCTTTAGAGCTCCAACAAATGTACCTGTATGTTTGAACTCCATTGTATTTATAATACATTCACACATTTTTGGCATCAACCTAAAAAGTGGAACATATGAAGTAAATCCTAGTAACTTCTGGCAGAATTTACTAAACATTTAAGGCTGCTGTCCTACATGCACTTACTCTGAGAAAGTTCTATTGAACTCAACAGGACTTATTTCTAAGGAACCACCCACAGAATCAGGCTGCAGAGCCCTAAGCAGCTTGACCCAAAATAACTGCAATATAAATTTTTCCCAATCTCACGTGAGATTATTAGCTTGAAAGGTCAACAGCAACACAAGCTATTAATCATAATGATACCTTTTTGTTTATTATCAGATTTGTTCGTATATACAGGGGATTTCTCTGTAATTGCTCTAATTTAGGATTCCTTTCCTGAAGATCTACTATCGCCTAGCCCTAAACATCTTTTGAAAGTATTGTGAGTGTATACATGTAGCACATATGCATGTGTGCGTACACACACACACACACACAGGCTCTTATGCTAACTTTGCTTGCAGGAGGAGTTAGTACTTCATCATTCATTTTTCTTTTATATTTTGCAAATATATAATCTACAGTCTTCTAGATGAGGTGTGTACAAATTTAATATAGGAGAGAAAAAAATACAGCTCCTAAATACTACTTTTAAAATAAAGTTTGCTATACATCTTCCCATATTAATTCTTATTTTGGTTCACCAGCAATTATATAGCAGGACTGTTCAAAGAAAGGTCCAGCTTGAAAACACATTCCAAATTCATAGATTCTTTTATCAATGTTTGGAGGTACCTGGAGCATCTCTCCCATTTGTAAGTTATATGCTTCTCATAGTTATTTCATATTTCAATTTATTGTGAAGGCTTAGCTGTCAGAACAAATAAGCAACACAGAAGTTGTATACAAAAGGAAAAGTGATGGCACAATGTAAAATCAAAATGTGCCATCATGAAAGCAATATATTAGATATTATCAAAAAAAAAACACCATAACGTTGTCCAACTGCAGCATTTGCTAAAACAGCTACTTTAGCAGTTTCACCCCTGTTGCCTGCATCTAGCAGATACAGTGGTGCCTCGCAAGACGAAATTAATTCGTTCCGCAAGTCTCTTCGTCTTGCGGTTTTTTCGTCTTGCGATGCACGGTTTCCCATAGGAATGCATTGAAAATCAATTAATGCGTTCCTAGGGAAACCGCCTTCAGACCAGGTCCGGGGACAGTCTGTCCCCGGACCTCTTCTGAAGGCTGGGGGGGGGGGAACAAGGGCTTTTCTTCCCACCCCCAGCATTTTAAAAAACCCCGGGACAGCGGAGGACTTCTCCGCTGTCCGAGGCGATTTAAAAGCCCCTGGGAAGGCAGGCAGGGGGGACAAAGACTTTCGCCCCCCGCCCGCCTTCAGAAGGTGTTCCCGCCCCCGCCCCGCTTCGGAACAGCTTTCCGAAGTGGGGCGGCTGGGGCAGATGTCCCCGCCCCCCCTCCCCGCTTCGGAACAGCTTTCCGAAGTGGGGCGGCTGGGGCAGATGTCCCCGCCCCCCCTCCCCGCTTCGGAACAGCTTTCCGAAGTGGGGCGGCTGGGGCAGATGTCCCCGCCCCCCCTCCCCACTTCGGAACAGCTTTCCGAAGTGGGGCGGCTGGGGCAGATGTCCCCGCCCCCCCTCCCCACTTCGGAACAGCTTTCCGAAGTGGGGCGGCTGGGGCAGGTGTCCCCGCCCCCCCTCCCCACTTCGGAACAGCTTTCCGAAGTGGGGCGGCTGGGGCAGGTGTCCCCGCCCCCCCTCCCCACTTCGGAACAGCTTTCCGAAGTGGGGCGGCTGGGGCAGGTGTCCCCGCCCCCCCTCCCCACTTCGGAACAGCTTTCCGAAGTGGGGCGGCTGGGGCAGGTGTCCCCGCCCCCCCTCCCCACTTCGGAACAGCTTTCCGAAGTGGGGCGGCTGGGGCAGATGTCCCCGCCCCCCCTCCCCACTTCGGAACAGCTTTCCGAAGTCGGGCGGCTGGGGCAGATGTCCCCGCCCCCCCTCCCCGCTTCGGAACAGCTTTCCGAAGTGGGGCGGCTGGGGCAGATGTCCCCGCCCCCCCTCCCCGCTTCGGAACAGCTTTCCGAAGTGGGGCGGCTGGGGCAGATGTCCCCGCCCCCCCTCCCCGCTTCGGAACAGCTTTCCGAAGTGGGGCGGCGGGGGCAGATGTCCCCGCCCCCCCTCCCCGCTTCGGAACAGCTTTCCGAAGTGGGGCGGCTGGGGCAGATGTCCCCGCCCCCCCTCCCCGCTTCGGAACAGCTTTCCGAAGTGGGGCGGCTGGGGCAGATGTCCCCGCCCCCCCCTCCCCGCTTCGGAACAGCTTTCCGAAGTGGGGCGGCTGGGGCAGGTGTCCCCACCCCCCCCTTCGGAACAGCGTTTTAAAATGCTGGGGGTCGGGAGCGAAGCGCTGCCGACCCCCAGCATTTTAAAATCTCCCCGTGTCCCGGGAAGGTTTTAAAATGCTGGGGGTCGGGAGCGAAGCGTTCGCTGCCGACCCCCAGCATTTTAAAATCTCCCCGTGTCCCGGGAAGGTTTTAAAATGCTGGGGGTCGGGAGCGAAGCGTTCGCTGCCGACCCCCAGCATTTTAAAATCTCCCCGTGTCCCGGGAAGGTTTTAAAATGCTGGGGGTCGGGAGCGAAGCGTTCGCTGCCGACCCCCAGCATTTTAAAATCTCCCCGGGACACGGGGAGATTTTAAAATGCAGGGGGTCGGCAGCGCTTCGCTCCCGACCCCCAGCATTTTAAAACCTCCCCGGGACACGGGGAGATTTTAAAATGCTGGGGGTCGGCAGCGCTTCGCTCCCGACCCCCAGCATTTTAAAACCTCCCCGGGACACGGGGAGATTTTAAAATGCAGGGGGTCGGCAGCGCTTCGCTCCCGACCCCCAGCATTTTAAAACCTCCCCGGGACACGGGGAGATTTTAAAATGCTGGGGGTCGGCAGCGCTTCGCTCCCGACCCCCAGCATTTTAAAACCTTCCCGGGACACGGGGAGATTTTAAAATGCTGGGGGTCGGCAGCGCTTCGCTCCCGACCCCCAGCATTTTAAAACCTCCCCGGGACAGGGGGAGATTTTAAAATGCTGGGGGTCGGCAGCTAACGCTTCGCTCCGACCCCCAGCATTTTAAAATCTCCCCGGGACAGAGACTTCTCTGCTGTCCCTTGGAGATTTTAAAATGCTGGGGGTCGGCAGCGAACGCTTCGCTCCCGCCCGCCAGCATTTTAAGATCGCCCCCGGCAGGCGGGGGGAAGGCAGGCGGGGGGGAGCAAAGACTTTTGCCCCCCGCCGGCCTTCAGAAGAGGTCCTCTTCTGAAGGCCGGCTGTGGGCGAAAGTCTTTGCTCCCGACCGCCAGCATTTCCCTATGGGCTTTCGTCTTGCGATGCAAGCCCATAGGGAAATTCGTCTTGCGAAGCGCCTCCAAAACAGAAAACCCTTTCGTCTTGCGGGTTTTCCGTCTTGCGAGGCATTCGTCTTGCGGGGTACCACTGTACATAGTTTTAAATTGGATTGACCAAAATATAATCCAAATATAAAGACTTAGTCATGTATATCTTTTGGGTCTTCTATTACAAACATAAACACCTAAGGTGAGAAGTATCCCACCCCTTAACTTCTCTCTCTCTCGTCTTACCACCTATGGATTTCCCCCCCTAAAATGACCCATAAAATATCACCAGAGGCATCAGTTGAAATCCCAATAAATTAAATATCTTTCTGTTGTGTGTTCTAATGAGAAATCAGTTGTTCAAAAAATAAAGGCAAACACCTGTTTTCTAGGAAAAATACTCTGGTTTTCAATCTCAGAAGTTTATTGTGAAATGTTCTGAATAAGATTTAAGGATAAATTTTATTCTCAGAAATCTGAAGGGGACAGTACAGGTCTTTTAATTAAAAAAATAAAAATGTATTAATGTATTTCTTATTCATCTTATCTACATTTGTACATAAATGGAAATACCAGTCTCTCCCAATTATTTCAATACACTTTCCCAAAATGCCTTTTTTGACTTATGAAAGGTGAAAACACTCCTTGCTCCAATAAATGTAATACTCAAAAGAATGCCAGTCCACTTCTATGCAATGTGCTCAATAAAAGCACAAAATTTTACCTCAATTTATATTCACCTCAGTTACATTACTTATTCCTACACAACTCTTGCACTTTAAAGCATTTGTTTGTTCTGTTTGGTTATATTATCTAAGTGCTGACTATCATATTATCAGCTGTCCATTCTTAAAGTAACACAGTTCTACTTGTCTGAGAGGAAAAGTTTATGCATGATTAGACTTTGATTTGATTAAAAAGAACAAGATACAAATACTTTCAGGCAGCAACTGAAGTTTAACAAAACATCTGTTTTTCCATACTTCATTTCCTGTCTGATGGGGGAAGGGAAGAGAGAACAGGAAAATATCCTTTTGACAACAAATAAATCAACCAGAAGAAAGCTAAACCAACATCAACCAATTCCTCACTGTTTTCATAGTCACTTTTGTAGTAACGCTGTATTTTCCACTTGAAGAAGAGGAAAAATACACCACTATAATGACAGGGCAGCTGAATGTATGAAAAAAATAAATCAGGGTTGTATCCAACTGAACCATACTCTGAGGAAAGCCCCTGAAATCAAAATACTTACATTAGTAATTTCAATTTATTTGAATGGGTCTATTCAGAGTATGACTTAGATGCATGCAACCCTCAGTACAGAAGAGTTTGGGTGATAGGAGTGGTTAAGAGAGTATTTCATGCTTCCCGTAAACACAATACATTGTCTCCCTTATTTTGTGTGTGTACGCACACAATTGTTTTAGTTCCAGTGTATAAATTTGAGCTATATTATCTCAATGAAATGATCAGAAGACTGCCTTGTTTTAATTAAACAGAAATCTACAGAGAATGACCCAAGTTCTAGACAGCTACATAAATGCAAAAGTCAACTGAAAAGAGTACTGTTTGCTGTCAGTCATTGCATTTCACTAATGTTTATTCAAATATGCCACTTCACAGAGACCATATATCATCCCCTGAAAGCCATACCCAGAAAAATTTCACTCAAGAACAGATTAAAGAGTTGAACACAAAAATGTACACATTTCTCATCAGTGACTTACAAGAGATACTTATATATCTATGCCCACACTGCTGCAGGATGTTCAAATACACTCATGACATGAGAGAGACATGACACTTTAAATTTTTTAGGCTTTTCATTACAAATATCAGGTAGGCTGGTGTATATACTTATTTTATTAAGACACATGTGTACCCCAACACAAATCTGGGGGGGGGGGGGGAGGCATAGTATTACTACAAATAAACTAAACTATATCAAACAATTCAAGAATCTCTCTTACCACAATTGCATGAGGAGAGTGCACTAAAGGCTTGAGTTCATTCAGGTCGTTCTCAGCCTACAAGTAGCAGTTTTTAAAATAGAAAGGGAGAGAAAAAAAGAGATAAACCAAGGATTATGAACAGCACCAACCAACAAATCTGCAACTCAGACCTATGGAAGCTTATTCAAAGTTAAATCTCACTAAGTTCAATGGATTTACTCTCAAGTAACTGTGTATAGGATTGCAGTTCTAGTGATAATTAGGCAGTTGCATGCCTCTTCCATTACCTTATCCCATTCTCCTTCCATGACATGATTGCGGAATTTGGTAGCAGAAGGATGTTCTAAACGACATCCTGACTCTTGCATTAGAAGATCAACAGTCTGGCTGCAGGAGAGAGGTACAGTATTTTAAAAAAAGCTGACCAGTCTTATTCTTACAGTGAAGCCATCCATGTAGCCATAAATCCAAAATATTGTTTTAAAAAATATGTTCCACCTTAAGAAAAATAAGATGCTGGAATGTGTTCTAGTGAATTCCAGCAAACAAACTTGTGCCCTCAGATCCACAAGTTACATATGGAGTATAAACTTCACAAATACAAAGTTATTTTTCCTCAACTATTTTGATGATCAAGAAAAACATGGCTCAATAAAAACACAGTTTTAATTATGTTATTCATATGAAAACACAAACATTGACATTAGATTATAACGTGATTAGAACTACCTATAGCAACTGGAATTTTGTTGATGCAGCGAGCACAGTGTTAATTCCCTACCAATATATCATCTGCCTTCAAGTCAGTTGTCCATTAGGCTGGGATCTTAATAAAATAGACTATTCTATAACCTACAGCCCTCCCCTTCACATTTTAAACTAAAAATAGCGCATTTACTATGGTGTAGTCTATGAACAGTCACGAGTTGTCACCTGCTGCTGTAAACTTGCCCTATTTCAGTGGTGTGCTTGTTTCGAGCACAGAGTTAATTAAAACCAATCCATTCCCACAATAACACAAACTCTTGGCATACAAGGGGCCATAATTTTCCTATAGTACATATTCCTACACATCCACATCTCAATATTCTCTAGCTGCTATTATATTGTACTATTGTTGGGTTTGTTTTGTTAATCCAACTGC
The DNA here is from genome assembly GCF_964188315.1 of Podarcis muralis. NCBI lineage: Eukaryota > Metazoa > Chordata > Lepidosauria > Squamata > Lacertidae > Podarcis > Podarcis muralis. The sequence continues at coordinate 30,998,272 of NC_135657.1, forward strand.
TGATGTCCTGCATTTATTTGCTTTTCACCCTCCCCCACCCCAGCTGCATGCCTATTACTCAGCTCAAAGTACTGCAGTGCTGCAAGCAACAGAAGAGTCAACACATTTGACATTAATTTTCTGAAGTACTTATACACAGAGTATATTCAAAGACTACATTAGACATAGTTATATCCAAATTACATTTTAAACATACTGTTCATTTTAACACCTAGCCAACGACAGAGACTGTACAAACATAAGTATTTTGATATACTGGTTTGCTTTTTTAACTCAATATACTTGTTTTAAGACTATAGACAAAGAGATTTCCGTAAACTATTGTGTTGAAAATGCTATTTTATCTGTACCATCTTTGCATCAATTCACCTTTATTACTATGTTCTTGGGCCTTCGTACTGTCATAGTTGACAGAAGAATCTACCTGTTCTCCGAGTAGGAAGTCCACACAGGACTAGGCCTGAAAAAATAGGCCCCAGAGTTTCACTGCCTTCATCCCTTCATTCCCTGGATTTATCTCCTCTCCCCCCACCTCTCTCTTTGATATTAAACTGCGACAGAATAATCTGTGACAAAAAGTGCCCCTCCTTGGGATAAATATGGGCCAAGGCAGCCACACAAAAGTGTTGGATTCTCTCCCTTGGGCATATAATGTGCCCTAAAATAAACAAGTCGGCCATGGCTATTATTCTCATCAGAACAAACCCTCGTCAATTTTGTATCCTCCTCCCCCCTCTCAAAGATTTGGATGGAAATAAAAAATAAAAAGGTATTTTACAAGAGCAATACCCCCGACCCCACCCCAAGAGCTGGGTCTCCCTCAAACGCGAGCCTCGCAGTGACTCAAAAGGGGGGGAAGCACAAACAACAACGAGAAAGCCAAAGCCAAAACAGGTTTCTGGAGATGGGGTCAGCCCAGACGGTGTGTGTGTGTGTGTGAAATCTCGTCTTTCGGGCCCACTTCCGCACCCCACGGAAGATTTTACATAGCGCTGAGTTGGGAAGGGCATTAATGGAGACTGTCGTCCTCAGCTTGCCCCACTTACTTGAGGCCCAGCCCGTGGAGGTGCTGCCCGATGAGCCGGATCACGTCCTCGTCGGACTGCGAGAGCCGCTTCTTCTTCTTCAGGGCGCTGCCGCCGACCCCGACGCCGCTGCCTCCCCCCATCTCGACGGCGGACCCCCCGGGGGCCGAAACCCCGTTGTTGACACTCGGCCCGCCGCCGCCGCCACCCCCGCCGTTGTTGTTGTTGGCCGACGGCAGAAGCCCGTTGGCGTGAGCAAGCTGCTCCCCGGCGCTCGAGCCCGAAGAGGCCTCGCCGTTTTGGGCGCTGAGGCAGCCCAGCTCCGGACCCTGCGACGATGACGGCGGCGGCGGCGGCGGCTGTTGTTGTTGCTGCTGCTGTTGCTGCTGACCCCCTCCTGCCCCGTTGGCCTGCATGGCGCTGCTGCTGCCGCCGCTGGCTCTGAGGGGGTTGGCAGCAGGGGGGGCGAGCCCGGCGGAGAGCGAGGGGGACGGGGACGAGGTGAGGCCTGCTCTGCCCGCGGAAGCCCCGGGCTCTCCTGCTCCCTCCGCCGCCGCCGCCGCCGCCGGGGAGGCCCGCGCTTTCTTCCGCGGTGGCGGGGAGGCTCCGCCGGTGTCCGAGTCGGAGGAGGAGGAAGCGGAGGCCAGAGTTTCCTCGCCGAGAGCGGCCGTGGTGGGAAGCCGGGGGGGGGGGGAGTGAGGAAGGGGAGGCGGGGGTGGGAGTGGGGTGGGGGAGGTGGCGGGGGTGAGGAGCGGGGTGGGGGGGAGAGCCCTGGTCCCTCTTCCTCGAGGCCCCTCAGACAGCAGCGGCCGCCGCCGCCCGCTCTAGGGTCCCTCCAGCTAACGCTGCCCGAAGCCCACCGCCTGGCAGCCCCAGGCGCCCGGCCCACTCCTCTCCACTAGCCCGCTGGGTTTGTGGCTTCTCTGCCTAGCTGCAGCCTAATGGAGTCCGGGCCGGGACGTCACAGGAAATTCCTATACTGCCCCCTACACTCACTTCCGCCGCCGCCTGGGGTAGGCTCTGGGGGTGCAGAGTGCAGAGGGGGCAGCCTAGGGCCAGTGGCGTGAGGGGCTCCGGCTGGCCTCCACAGCACCCCCGCTGGGCGGGCACAGACCCTGCTCGGGGTGGCTGAGGTGGGCGCTTTGTCACCGCACCTGACTGTTTGCGTGAGGCTGGCTGGCTTGTTATGCTTCCACCTTGCTTATCTCATATGCCCATATAGGGCAAGGCTGGAGGTATATGTAAATATATACACACACTCTCATTTCCCCGTGCTCTGAAATGGCACACATAAACGGGAACTAGCATGTTGATGTGCTCCGAAAACATTGTTCTATAGTTACCAATTACTTTTTTTTTTTTTTTGAAGTGAGTTGAATCTTTCTATTCGAAACAGCAAGAGAGTCTTGTGGCTGATGTGTTCGTCTTTAAGGCTCCGCAAGACTAATAGGGCTACTGTCCTGGAAGTTGTTTTTTCCTGTTCTGAGTGGGTTTCTTCCCTTTCTGGCTTGTATGTATATATATGTATGTGTAGGTAGGTAGATCCAGTGCTTTTTTCGGGGGGGGGGGATGCAGGGATACGCGTACCCCTAAACATTTTTTGAATCTAAGTTTGGCCTCATTGAGGGGCAGAATTACAATATGAGTAGGAAAATGAGAGTTACCCCTAAACATTTTTTAAGAAGAAAAAAAAGCAGTGGGTGATAGATAGATGGATATACCTTTAACATCAAAGTAACAGGTGTTTGTAAGAAACACAAACATATTTGCATAAAGTGTTTTCAGACTAAGAAAAATATCCCTCCCCCTTGTTTTTGTGCCCCTACCTTGAGGTAGAACTTCAATAATATTTCCCCACACAATAGAGTAGGAGTGGCAAGCCCTGCCTTACCACAGGAATTACAGCCTTTCCCATTTAATGGGGGGAAATGGGACTCTGGTGTTAGAGGGCAGTTGTGTATAGCTTTTGAATAACAAAATATACATAATAACTATACACACACACACACACACACACACACACACACACACACACTTTTCCTCCCTAAAGAGCAGGGGTTAGCTTTAGTACTGCCTTCTATTAAAAAATACTAAATGTTGTAAAATGCATTAAAATGAAAAGTATTTCAAGGACAACAGAACGTTGAGGGAGGTAGTAAACCCTATGACAGCCCAGTCACTATCCAGTAGATGCTTGTGGCGCTCATGCCAATATATTCCACGCAGCACTAACAATCACAAAAGGATATTCTGTGGGCAGGAGTTGTGTTTTTCTCAGTGACAAAATATTGTAGCTTGACGTATGGAGAAATATTGCAGCTTGATGTATGGATCTTACTGGTTTTGCAGAAATCCATACAGTGAATGAATAACAACTGCTTATTGATAGTGCTGAAAACTGTCTCAAAAGGCCCCAACTACACCTGGGTCTGCCTTTCCATTCAGCATCTTGTAACTAACCCTTGCCATCTCCTACCTACAACCATACCTATGTAACTCAGGGTAACAATTCATGCATCTAATTATATGGACTCCAGTTCACAAAAACTTGTGCCATAATAAATTTGTTTTTAAGTCTTGAAGGTGCCACAATAATCTTTATGGTCTTTGGCCTGATAATGTTGGTGAGTGGTAATTCAGATATGAAGCTTCTCTATATGATGCTGACCTCCCAACTGCATCAGGTGAGTCTTGTTTAGTTATCTTTTTGGAAGAGACATCAGAATACAATTATGCTACTCCTTCTCAACAAAGATGCTATGGTACTTTTTACAAGGCATGGGTGTTGGCCTTGTGCCATGCCTAATTCCAATTTATAAAATGTAATTATCCAAGCATCCTACCTAAATAGTACCATGAATACAATGCTATTTCTCACTTCCTGCCATTATATTGTTGTGTAATGTCACTGAGTAGCAGTGAACAGCCAATGTATATACATAATGAACAATAATTACATTCAAAATGCCTATGGTCTCTCACTATAAATTGTTATTATTATTTATCAAATTTCTATACCACCCTTCATCCAAAGATCAGAGTGTGGTTTACAACAGAAAAACACATAAATACGTACGACAATGACAAACAAAAATAATAACTCAAGACACAGCATTATTATTTGTTAAAATTCTTATTTATTAAAATTTATCACATATTAAATTTATTATTATTAAAATATTCTTGATTTAATTTCTAGACCACCCATAAATGCTATGAAGCAGCAACTTCCCCTCCCCACAGTTCTTCAGGTAACAGCAGACATTTAGGCTGCAATTCTAATGGTATTTACCTCAGTATATATCTTTAGATTTCACTGGTAGAGCACTTCACTCACAACTATCAAACAGAGATAAAAATGTACAGTATAAAGGTTAATATTGAAACATTGTTTAGCTAAAGCATGCCACTCCTCCTCACTGAAGGGGCTTACTGTGCCCATTGTTGTTAAATACACATTTGTTATTATACTATTTATGTCCTGCTAAATTAACCTAATCCATTTTCTTCATAAAATATTAGAGGGATATTTATTGAGGTTGATGGTGGGTAAGACCCTGCATCTTCTGACTTTATCTGCAGTTTCAGGTGTTCACACAGTCAAATGCTGATACTTCTCCCCTTTTCAGTTTTTCATGCAAAAATGTGTATCTCACTAGAGAGGAAAATTTTTTGAGTGACTGGTGCATACGGAATGTAATATTGACTCTTTCCTAGCTGTTGTCCCATCCCTCCTTCACTATCAGAGCGTCTTCCCTTCTTTTAGGGGTGTGGCAAGGTTAAAGTTGCACTATCACTTCAGGCCAGTGAGGGACTAAAAAGTAAGTTGTGGCAAATGTGCTGAGAATGACACAATTTTTTCCTAACTGCAGCATAAAAACATGCTCTTTCAAGATCTGTAGAGATGTGACCAGAAGAAAGGACTTTATTGTACTTGATCACATAGCTTTCAACAAGGAAGATGTTCACAGTTTCTCTAAAACAGGGGTGAGCACCCTCTTTTCTGTTTCAGTCACTGGGTAAGAACAGCGGGTGGCGCTGTGGGTTAAACCACAGAGCCTAGGTTGGTGGTTCGAATCCCCGCGATGGGGTGAGCTCCCGTTGCTCAGTCCCTGCTCCTGCCAACCTAGCAGTTCGAAAGCACATTGAAGTGTAAGTAGATAAATAGGTACCGCTTCGGCGGGAAGGTAAACTGAGTTTCTGTGCGCTGCTCTGGTTCACCAGAAGCGGCTTAGTCATGCTGGCCACGTGACCCGGAAGCTGTACGCTGGTTCCCTTGGCCAATAAAGCGAGATGAGCACCGCAACCCCAGAGTCGTCTGCGACTGGACCTAATGGTCAGGGGTCCCTTTACCTTTACCTTTACCTTTTAAGAACATATCTTTGTATTTCTAGTCACATTCCACTACTGTACTTTCAAATATAGTCAAACTGTAACTGAATCTGTTTGAGGAATTTAACCTCTTAAACAGAAACGTTTAGGGGTAGAATTCTTTCCAATATATTTTTTTAAACCATCAAATATTGTGGTTTTGTCAGTGAAATGCTCTTGCGTGCATGCACTCTCTCTCTCTCTGTGTTACACTACAGCTTTCCTTTCAAAACTAGTTTCAGTTAATGTTTGTTACTCACGTATACCAATATTGGATCAGACCTGTTGCTTAGAATAGCAATCATCAAAGACACTTTTTTTAAAAAAAAGGATTTAATTTTAAAGACAGGAAAGTGTGCCTCACTCTTTGGTATGATGCACAAACTAGTCGTTAATGCTGCAACTTGTAAGGTGTTAATTAGATCCAATTATAACCTGAGTAGCCTGCCCTGGCATTACAGTGCATCCTGGCACTCCTTTTAATTTTTATTCACCTATGAACTGGGATTGTCATGGTTTCCTGGATTCATATAGAAAATAGAATTGTAAATCATCTGGAAGTTTTGTCTGATAAACATCAATTGAGAACAACTTTTTTGGTTTCTATGATTACAGTACCATCACGGCTATTTTTCTAGAAGAAGAGGTGCCGGAATTCACCATGAACGCCTCCCTTGTTCTTTTAGAATGGCAATGGTGCCCCCCTGAGAGGTGCTGAAACTGAGTTCCTGTGAGTTCCAGCTGGGGGAAAAAGCCCTGAGTACCATATAGCTAATTTTCAAAATAGGTACCTTATAAGTTAAAAATGGTACACAGTAGAAATGAGAAGAACTAGGAAGCTCCATAGGTTTGAGTCTAATTTCTCTCTCTCTCTCTCTCTCTCTCACACACACACACACACACACACACACACACTTTGGTTTCCAAACGTTTTGGAAGTTGAACGGACTTCCGGAACGGATTCCGTTTGATTTCCAAGGTACAACTATACTCTTGTTTGATGCATCAGAGTGTTGGACTAGGGCCTGGGAGGCCAGGGTTCAAATGTCCATTCACCCATGAAGAGCACTTGGTGATCTTGGACCTGTCACTGTTTGTTAGCCTAACTTATTTATTTCTATATATTTTATTTTTATAATTCTTTAAATAATCTGTCACAGCTAAAAATTGGCCGCTGTTTCTTTAACGCTAAAAGAACTAAGTCAGCATGAGTCAGCGGCCTACAATGACTCATGCAACCTTTCACCAAATTGTACCTGTATATATAGAATGGTCAATGTTAGCGTTTGGTGTGGGTTGGTTGGATGGTAGAAAGCTGGTTGCGTTTGGTGTGTGTAAAAGCTGTCGGTCGTGGTTGAAGAAGAAGACTTTTTAAGAATAAAAGCAGCAATACTCTGCAAGAATACTCTTTCTCAAAGACTCTTTTGTGCCAACTAAGGTCTGAGGACTAGGCAAAGGAGGTCAGAACCTTTTCTTTTTTCCAAACACTGATATAATTGGATATAGATTTGATACCTGTCATAAGAAATAGATGCTGCTGTTGAAGGGGGGAGGGGATACAAAGGAAAGAATAGAAGGATGAAAGCAGAAGCAGAAAATTATAAATGCGGTGGAGTTAGAGACATGTCAGCAGGAGAAACAGCCATGAGAATCATGACACATTGCCATTGACACAAACCTCCAGCTCTACTTCATTATCCACCCACTACCATCTTATTGTGCATTTGCTGTGTGTCGTTATACTGAATATGCATGTTACAAAATGGTGCTCAGGATGGTAATGCTTTGGTTCAAATTGATCACATGTAACCTTAAAAACCAGCCTCTTTCCAAAATTGATTGAAAATCAGCATCCAGTGATGAACAAGTGGCAGTGGAAGTTTAGTTTAAGAAATTATTGTTGTTGTTGGCACCTGTCTGTCTCAAAAGAGAATGGAGTGTGCCTCCAGGGTGAAATCAAACCAGTCTGTTAGTGGTACCAAAGTGACCTCCCAGAGTCTCAAGCCTGGGCAATGTGTATAGAGGTCCTGGGATACCCAAATGACAAGACCCCCTCTCAACCTCCCCGTTGTCGTCTATCAACACATGTTAATGTTGACCATCTTTTGTGAATATCGGCATTCCTCATGCATGGTACTGCTTATAGGATGTACAATGATGAATGTGGGTGATCCTATCTCGGTGATAGACAACATTCACTGATATATCTCTGACTTTCTGGACTTTTCTGGACAAAAAATAAATCTGAGAGAACATTCACATGACTGAAAATGAGAGTCCATGAATGTTAGCACTGAACTCTCCAGGGTTATGTTCAGAAACGTGGGTGTATTGCACCAAGCATATCTGCTGTGTATCATTTGCTCTAGTTTTGTGCACTTTGAGTGCTGTTGCTTATGTAGCCAAAGAGTGGCACTAACCATGCACAAAGGGGAATGTGTCAGCAGACTTGGGGGAAGCCCAAGGTCATACACAGACACAAAAACACAGAAGGCCAGATTTAGGTTTGATGCGGCCCTAAGCTACTGAAGGTATTGGGGCCCTTTATATGTCCAGCTGTCCTTTGTCAACAACAAATTGTCACTGTTTTTTTTGTGTTGAATATATGCTATATGGTAATTTATGGACCTAATAGGTATCTAAAGCCATTTGCACATAACAAAATATGTATTTTATCAAAGTAATTGTTGAACTGAAATGCAATTAAGAAGTATATTAATAGTGAAATAATTATTAAGGTCTAACTTAAAATGATTTCTTATTCATAACAAACTTAATAATGCAAACACATTGGCATTTGGAAATAACAAAAGTACCTTTAGAAACACAGTTTACAAAGACTCATAATCTAGTCTCTAGAAACTTGCTATAACATGAAATAATAATTGTAGGTTTTATTTTATTTGTTTTTTATCTTATATTTTGGAAATGTACATCCAATTTTTTTCCCTTTAAATTTTTTTGGGGACCCCAAGAGAGTGAGGCACTAAGCTATAGATTGTTTAGCTTATATGTATATCCAGCACTGCACACGCACACACTATGTATCTGTATCTATATCTATATCTATATATCTATATATGACATACACATATATATGGGAATACCCTAAGGGGGAGAGGAAACCCATCCTTTTCCTACACTTTACAATCCGGAGCTAATAATAATAATAATAATAATAATAATAATAATAATAATAATAATAATAATTTATTATTTATACCCCGCCCATCTGGCTGGGTTTCCCAAGCCACTCTGGGCGGCTTCCAACAGAACACTAAAATACAATAACCTATTAAACATTAAAAGCTTCCCTAAACAGGGCTGCCTTCAGATGTCTTCTAAAAGTCTGGTAGTTATTTTTCTCTTTGACATCTGGTGGGAGGGCGTTCCACAGGGTGGATGCCACTACTGAGAAGGCCGTCTGCCTGGTTCCCTGTAACTTGGCTTCTCGAAGCGAGGGAACGGCCAGAAGACCCTCGGCGCTGGACCTCAGTGTCCAGGCAAAACAATGGGGGTGGAGACGCTCCTTCAGGTATACTGGACCGAGGCCGTTTAGGGCTTTAAAGATCAGCAACAACACTTTGAACTGTGCTCGGAAACGTACTGGGAGCCAATGTAGGTTTTTCAGGACCAGTGTTATGTGGTCTCAGCAGCCGCTCCCAGTCACCAGTCTTGCTGCTGCATTCTGGATGAGTTGTAGTTTCTGGGTCACCTTCAAAGGTAGCCCCACATAGAGCACATTGCAGTAGTCCAAGCGAGAGATAACTAGAGCATGCACCACTCTGGCAAGACAGTCCGCGGGCAGATAGGGTCTCAGCTTGCGTACCAGATGGAGCTGGTAAACAGCTGCCCTGGACACAGAATTAACCTGCGCCTCCATGGACAGCTGTGAGTCCAAAATGACTCCCAGGCTGCGCACCTGGTCCTTCAGGGGCACAGTTACCCCATTCAGGACCAGGGAATCCCACACACCTGCCCGCCTCCTGTCCCCCCAAAACAGTACTTCTGTCTTGTCAGGATTCAGCCTCAATCTGTTAGCAGCCATCCATCCTCCAACTGCCTCCAGACACTCACACAGGACCTTCACCGCATTCACTTGTTCTGTTTTGAAAGAGGTAGAGCTGGGTATCATCCGCATACTGATGAACACCCAGCCCAGCCCCCCTGATGATCTCTCCCAGCAGCTGCATGTAGATGTTGAAAAGCATGGAGGAGAGGACAGAACCCTGAGGCACCCCAAAAGCGAGAGCCCAGGGGTCTGAACACTCGTCCCCCCCCACCACTTTCTGAACACGGCCCAGGAGGATAACGCCCACTGTTAGTGTATATCCCTAACTAGGTTTTTTTTAAACAATCAAGTAGTATATAATTTTTTATGAAATAAAAAAATAAAACAGATATTCACATAAGCTTACTTTGTGGGCAGTTTGAGGTGTGGACTAGCATTATCCTTAATGCTTGAGCTTCCCTGTTAACTCTACTTATATTTCTATTTTGCACTAGAAAACTGTTTAACTTGCAGATACTTTGTGCAGTACTATAGGCAAATGATTGGCACCATACATTCACTGAAGACATTTGTACCTGTGATGCAGAAAATGCTATTAAATGTAAAACATCCTTATGGCCTACACACCATACATTTAAAACACATTATTTTTCTCAAAGAATTGTGGGAAACTGTAGTTTGTTAAGGTTGCTGGGAATTATAGCTCTGTAAGGGGCAAACTACACTTTCCAGGTTTGTGGTGGTGGGAAATGTACTTTAAATGTATAGTGTGTTTGTAGCCAACATCATAAAACACCACCAGTTTTAAAATTGAAGAGGTTAAAGCCTCAAGAAGGTGCTTTTCAGTCCTTTTTGAATGAACATCCATTCATCCTTAACCCAAATAGCACATCCAGGTCCAAATACAAATTTAAATTTAGTGGTGTACTGTACTGGTAAATTTTGATGTGCAGGAGCTTGGTATGGCAGTGCCAATAGACATACCCGTAAGTAGAATAAAAATGCAGACAGCTTTGCTGATCCTTCATTATAAACACACACACACACACACACCCCTACTAGAAAAATTAACCAATAAACTGAAACTGACACGAGGACAAATAGAAGAAGACGCCTTCACCCCAGTATGGCTCTCCTTTATCACATACACAACCCAACAAGACAACGACAAAAATCCACCAACAGCATACAAATCAATATGGCTAACCTGATCCAAAACATCCACCCACCCCACTCACACATGAAAACAAAGACCACCACAGCCAACCACAAATGAATAACCACACCCTAGGCCAACCCCAACCTCTCTCACCACCAAAGGAACACAAGCGAACAACAAAGAACCTGCACAAACAACGCGGACACCAAACCCTACATATAGTAAGTGAAATAGAAACATCGCCACCCTACCCCACTCTCCCCTATCTCTCCCCCTCCCCCTCTTTCCCCCTTTTCTTCCTAATGTCTCAATAAAAATGATTTGTAAAAATTTTACATGGGGAAAAAACACACGAGAGAGAGACATTGCACACTTTTGTAAATCAACAAAATCTTTAATAATAAAGAAAGAAAGAAAGAAACAGGTACCGCTCCAGCGGGACGGTAAACGGCGTTTCCGTGCGCTGCTCTGATTTGCCAGAAGCGGCTTAATCATGCTGGCCGCATGACCTGGAAGCTGTACACCGGCTCCCTCGGCCAATAAAGCGAGATGAGTTCCACAACCCCAGAGTTGTTCGCGACTGGACTTAACTTTCAGGGGTCCTTTACCCTTACCTTTTTAAAAGCACTGCACACTGACATGTGGATGTGAAAGTGCTTCATCTTATCAGTGGTCACAACTCCTGAATTGAATGGATGGCTCTAATGCTCCATTTGCTGCCTTCCTTCAAACATTAACATTTTTGGATGTTCTAAGATGTTTAAAATAGTCAAAAAGATGACAGCTTTTAATTCCTCTGAATTTGATATCTACTTTAGATTTTTAAAGGCTGGCTCCCAAAGTTATTTCAGGTGAAACAAATGGATTTAGGCCCATTGCTTGGCCAAATGTTAATGACACACACACACACTTCAGTGGAAACTGCATGCAGCTGAGCGGCTCACATTTGGAGCATCAACACACAAAGGAACAGAAAGAAAGCAACACAAATATTTTGACTGAAGTGTCTTAGAAAAGTAATTTTAAATCATGGAAACCTAGGTTCTGAAAATGGTGTTGCCTGTATTGGTGTGAGTGATGGGGGTCCCATGGCACAAATTTCATTTGGTCCCAGTGCAAAGGAAAAGAGCTGAGATATTCTCCCTTACTATAATGTCCAAACAAGATGAGATGGGGAAGAAGAATGATCGGTTTTTAAGGAGTCTTCAATTATTTTGCAAAGGAAATTTTTATTGTTCAGGGCCTCATGCTATTAGCCTTTCTTGTACATGGAGAGCCTTTATCAAGTGCATTCAGGACCATCAAACAAATCTGTACTGAGATACACACATTACCATTTTTACGACTGGAACTGCTCTGAATCTGACATCAGGAAGAATGTGTTTTAACTGCAAAGTGTCCTGGAAAAGACACTCTGCATTGGGAAAGAAGGGAACTCCCTCCCATTTTCCACTTTCCTGATGTTCCAAATGACCAGTACCCTGGAGTTATGATTTGTGTTGTTGTCAGGATTCTAACTGGACTGTAACTGACCTAGGAATTCTGCAGAGCAGTTGCTGCTGTGGTCGGCTGTTCAGGCGAACGTCAGTTCAGTGGCCAGCAGCTCAGTCTTCTTGAGGCTCAGGAAAGTTGTTAAAAGGGTCTTTCCAAAAACAGACATCCCAGATTCCAATCCAGATATTTCCAGAGCCGATTCCCTTGGTGTTTTCCACATGCGACACTCTCCAGTTGACACTGACTGTTGAGGCAATGCACATCAGCAAGGCCAAAATACTCATCAAGTATGGAGGCAAGAAACTAAGCTCAGCCATCTCACCACCAGGGAGCCTTCTTTCACCCGCAGGGGGCATTTGGAGAGGAGAAGAGAGGACAGGTAGACATGGCAGACATTATGAATTCAGCGGCCCTAGGATTAATATCATTTGCCTTGTACAGTGTGTTCAAGCCCCAAATACATAAGGATTTTGTCTTAACCTTTTTTAGGCTTGGAGCTCTCCTGAACTTACTTGCAGGGATACTTGTCCTGATTTCTGTGATATGGAACATGTCTGCTGTCTTGCAAAATGGGGAAATTGTCTTCCCAGAAACTTTTGAATTGCCTCAAATTCCCAGCAAGCAGCATATTGGACCTTCTATTTATCTAGGCTATATCGCTGCAGGTTTCCAGCTGCTGAGTGCAGCATTGGTTGGGATGGAGAGATGTTGCATCAGGACCACCGCAACAGATACATATCAAATAGAAACTGTAGTGGTGATTACCCCAGGAAGTGCGGTAAAAAGCGAGAGTCTTAACTACTTGTTCGAAGTGTGGTTCTCTGCTGGATCTGGTAATTCAAGAGAAATCCTCCGCAGTTGAGATGGTGGAAAGTCTTGCGGAAGATCTTGAAATTTGAGAGGAATCCTGCACAGTGGAGATGGAGGAAAGCCATGCGGAAGATCTTGAAATTTGAGAGAAAGCCTGCACAGTGGAGATGGAGGAAAGCCATGCGGAAGATCTTGAAATTTGAAAGAAAGCCTGCACAGTGGAGATGGAGGAAAGCCATGCGGAAGAACTTGTCATTCGAGAGGAATCCAGCAAAGTGGAGATGGAGGAAAGCCATGCATCCCAAAGCTCACCTGAAGGACATCAAAGCCCACCTGAAGTCCCCAAACATACTATTATACATGTGACTCCCTACAACAGGGAGTAGTGAACTGTCAGTTCCAGATCCACGCAAATCGCTCCATACACACACACACACATCCTTTGCACACCAGCATTTCCCCTTCCAGAAGCCTAAGGCTTCCCTTGGTTACATCTCTCATTATCTTTCAGCTCGAATTGTGAAGACCAGGTGAAGGGTGGGTGGGTGTAGAGATCTGCGTGGATCTGGATCTGATAGTTTGCTCTTTACGGTGGAAGGGAATCACATGGAGGCCTCTTTTATGTGTTCTCTAGCATTTGTGTCCTTGTTCCCTTTAGCTTTGTTCCTCTTCTGATTTTCTTTCCTGTGTGTACTCATAGATTTACATTTTTTGTCAGCTCTTTCGTTTCTCTGGAGGAGTGTTTTTTGGTAGTACCTTGAATAAATAGATAAATTTGGGATTTTTTCCTTTTAATGTTATAGGATATCATCAATAGACATTCCTATTTTTATCATTTTCTAATTGTTTTATAATTCCTAACAGATTATGTTCTGTGTTTTGAAATTAACTCCAGTATGTTTGTCCATTGATCTTCATTGTGTTCTTTAGTAGTATTTAATGTAATTATAGGTACAGGAATTTAGGGATTTTGTTGTGGTTTACTATGATATTTGGCTAAATTTCCCAATCTATTAGCCAATAAATTTGTATTAAAAAGTGAAAATAAAAATAAAAATAAACACACACACCCCAAATAGCATGAGTACAAAGTACAATATCCAATTTATTAGGATTAGTATGACTGCAGTCCTTTGCATAGTTACATGGGAGTGAGAACCATTGAACTCAGTAGTCCTTCTGCCTGTGGAAGTTCAACTTGTAAGACACATTGAACTTTACAGTAAGATCTTCAGACAGCTAAAACACAACCCTTAGCTTTTAAGTAGGGCTACCTTGTCAATTGCTAGCACATGAAATGAAAGGGAGGTGCTAAGCTGCTGATTGGTTATTTTTTTCATTATTTGACTTCGTCTACGCTTAATTGGTCATAAAACTTGAGACCCGCAGTATTACTTAATTCCTTACCATCCAAGATGTGTCAGTTGCAGATTTTCTCCTTTGCATTCTCCACTGTGTAAATTTATTTTCCAGACAGACATCTTCACTAGATCAAAAGTTAGTCTCATTCACAAAAGAGAAGCTAAAAGCACCTCTTTTAAAGCTGTGAGAGTTGGTAAAATCTTAATAATGTGTAGAATGTACTGTTGGAAATTATGACACCTAGTGGTCTTTCACAGAATATGCCTAATTCAGAAATTTCCACTTTTGGAAGTATGATTTGAATTATATATATATATTTTTAAAAGTTTGAAGATTCTCTGTCTTATATACAGTGCTTAAAAAATGTTTAGGGGTACTCTCACTTTGACTCAAGAAAACCACCATTTTATAGTTCAAATTGGGAAAAATAAATACAGTAAATGGACAAAAGTACAAAGATTCACAAAATGTTTAGGGATATGCGTACCCCTGCATCACCCCAGAAAAAAGCACTGCTTATATATATGATTATTGGAAAGATAATCTTTTTGCTTCCCATAAAACTTAACTGATTTTGTGGTAGTGAAATAATATATGTATTTTAGCATATACTGTATACATCAAAGCATTTGTGTTAATATTACTTGTACAAGAGAACACACTACATTGTAATCCTATATATCAGGAGTGGAGAACCTCAGATCCTGGTGCCAAATGTGGCCCTCCAAGTTTCTCTGTTTGGCCCTGGGGACTCTTCCCAACCGCACCCCATATACTTTATTCCCTTTCAGAAGTTAACAACAACAACAACAACAACAACAACAACAATAAACAACTTTTATTTGTATCCCACCCTCCTCGGCCGAAACCGGGCTCAGGGCAGCTAACATCAAATATATACCGGTAACATTAGTATAAAATCAAACAATAATTAAATTACCTCCTAAAAACAAGTCAGGATCAAATTTAAATCTAATTAGATGACTTTCCACAGGATTAGGGTTGGGAACAGTAAATGTTCACCAGGCCCAACTGTTTACACTGTTTTTATATGGGCCTGTGAGAATGCTGGGAGGCCTCTTTCATACTAGTTCTTATACAAAAAGAGAAGGTGAGTCAGGCTGAGCCCTGACCAAAGGCCTGGCGGAACAACTCCATCTTTCGGGCCCTGTGGAAAGATGTCAAATCCCGCAGGGCCCTGATCTCTTGTGGCAGAGTGTTCCACCAGGCCTCAGTCGAGGCCAGCCTAATCTCCCTGGGGCCTGGGATCCCCAAGCTGTTATTATTTGCAGACTGTAAGGTCCTCCATGGGGCATACCAGGAGAGGCAGTCCCGTAGGTATGAGGGTCCTAGGCCACATAGGGCTTTAAAGGTTAAAACCAGCACCTTAAACCTGATCATGTACTGCACCAGTGCAGCTGATACAGCACTGGATGAATGTGATCCCGCGGCAAAGTCCCGTAAGGAGTCTCGCCGCGGCATTCTGCACCTGCTGGAGTTTCTGCGTCAGCTTAAAGGGCAGCCCCACATAGAGTGAGTTACAATAATCAAGCCTGGAGGTCGCATGGATCACAGTGGCGAGATCAGAGCAAGAGAGGTAAGGGACCAACTGCTTAGCACGGAGGAGATGGGAAGATGCTGCCTTTGTTGTAGCTGCAACCTGTGCCTCCATAGAAAGGGAGGTGTCGATTACACCCAAACTCTTGACAGAAGGCGCTGGCACTAATTGCACCCCCGTAATAGATGGGCGTTGGCCCCACAATCCCATATCATCCCAACCCAGCCAAAGGACCTTTGTCTTCGAAGGATTTAGCTTCAACCAGCTCCCACGCATCCATCCAGGCACAGCTTCCAAACATCTGATCAGTGTGTGTGGGGCCGAGTCAGGATGGCCGTCCATCAGCAGATAGAGTTGGGTGTCATCAGTGTACTGATGGCAGCCCAAACCAATACTCTGGACAAGCTGGGCGAGGGGGCGCATAAAGATGTTAAAAAGCATCGGGGAGAGAATTGCACCCTGCAACACTCCACACACCAAGGAGTGGTGTGACAACAACTCCTGCCCTAATGCCACTCTCTGTCCCCGACCAGAAAGGAAAGAGTGCAGCCATTGTAGGACTGTGCCCTGAATTCCCGTCAGCAAGAAGGTTGTCCAAAAGTTCATGATCGACCGTGTTGAAGGCTGCTGACAGGTCTAAATGGATCAGCAGCCCCGACCCGCCTTGATCCAGCTGCCTACGGAGATAATCTGTTAGGGCGACCAGAGCCGTCTCGGTCCCATAACCAAGATGGAAGCCGGACTGGAATGGATCCAAAGCTGATGTTTCATCCAGGAATCCACCAAGCTGTTCAGCAACCACTCAATCACCTTACCCAGGTACGAAAGGTTCGAAACTGGGTGGTAATAGGATAGCTCTAAAGCAGGGGTGTCAAACTCAAATTCATCGGGGGCCGCATCAGCAGTTTGGTCACCCTCAAAGGGCCGCTAGAAGGCAGACATTCTCTGGCTTGTAGGCTGCCGCGCATGCACTGAAGAGGCGGCTTTCTTGTGTCAAAAAAAAAAAAAAAGTGAGAATAAAAGGTGAAGGCTGGCGGCCGGCGGCGGCTACACGGGCCACATGACAAGGTCTGGCGGGCCTTGTGTTTGACACCCGTGCTCTAAAGGATCTAATGATGTTTTTTTAAGAGACGCACCACTGCCTCCTTCAACTCCCCTGGCAATGTCTCCGTGCCAAGGGACAAATTGATGATGTCACCCGGGGGACCTGCACCTCATCTGGGCACACTCTAATCAGCCAGGACGGGCACGGGTCAAGAAGGCAAGTGGTGGACTTTCCGGCTTGGAGGAGTCTGGCCACATCTGGGAGTATCCAATTGAAGTGGTCCAATACTGGACCCGAAGACAGTCAAGGGGCCTCCAGTTCCATTGTATTCAAATTGAATGAACATGTGGGATCACATACACTATCCCTGCCGCCTAGAGTGCATGTATTCTTTTGGAAGTCTGCACCCTATAGGACTCTATGCAGTACATGGAATCACATCCCCTGCTTTTTATTGCATAGATCGTTCCCTAGGTGCCTATACATGCGTACACCTGTACTTCCTATACAGACTTTCAAATGAATGCATGTGGGTCAAGGTTGGGGTATGCTGCCATGCTCCTATTTCTCTCTCTCTCTCTCTCTCTCTCTCTCTCTCTCTCTCTCTCTCTCTCACACACACACACACACACACACACACACACACACAGTTTTTCATTCACTGAGTTAGTTCAAAGATTCAGTCAAGTCCAACATTTTATTTCCCAATCCATAACTTTTGGGCCCTAGCAGAAAATAACTTCTAAGGATCAGGGCTCCCACCCTACCCCCAGTTGGAACTCAGTTCTGACACCTTTCGGGTGGGCCCCATAGCCACTATAAGAGAGCAAGGGAGGTGTTCATGGTGAGTTCCGGCACCTCTTTTTCTAGAAAAATAGCACTGAATATGTGTAAACCTAACAATAGGTAGTCCTTATTCGAAGCGTTTGGATTTTTCTTTTGAAGGGACTTTTTTTTTAATGGACCTGGAGGAGCAGGCAGGAAGACTAGCAAAAGAGGGCAAAGCAGTGATAATTTCTGTGGCAATACATTCCTATGTGCCAAATGTTTCCTAATATTTTCAACGGGTTTTTTTTGTGCAGTTAGAAATCTTTAGTGCACCTTTTCTGTTAGTCGATGCTCCAGTAGTTAAAAAGGACAGCAGGGGGCACCAAATCTGCATAATTCTTCTGAAATGATTTCTTTCGGTTTTTTTTTAAAGGGAAAACCTGAACACCTCCACTCATAAACTATAGTTTTAAGAAAATGCTGAATGGCAAAAGTATGGTTGCTGGGATTCTTTGAACAGATATCTGCAAATTTCGTTTGTAAAAAACACACACACACTGCAGTTTAAGCAGATAAACTAGGAGAAAATACGAACATTTAACTAAAAAAAATAATCTCAACATTCAATCTGCTTCGTTTAAATAATAGGAGGAAATTAACAGGTGTTTAAGCTGATGGAACGTATCTTTCAGATATTTGAGATTTGAAGATTATGAAACTAGATTTGTCAAACAAACCTGACTCAAAACCCAGGCCAGTGTTTTCTTGGTGGTTCTGATGGTGCACCCAGGGAGTAAAACCAGTCCTGCCAGGTAGTAAACTGCCACCGCTCCTGTTTAGTCCACCCAACCTGAACCAGGATATCTCTGGTTGTAGTTTAGACACCGCCAAGACTCCAAGAAACAAGAGCTAAAGAACCACTCTTCAGGGACCCCAGGCAAAAGAAGCTAAATTACCCAGCCACTGTGACCCCAGAGGTCCAAGGAACTGGCTTAGAACTCAGGTTAAATGCAAATAAACACCTCAAAATGAAGAGGTATATATATATATCATAAATAATGTGTAATTTAAATAGCAGCATAGCGTAAAACCTGTCTACCAACCAGGAAAAACAAGGAAAGAAACTCTGTTCCAAATATAGGACCATTTGGGAAATCACAAAGCAATAACCAAACAAACAAACAAATAAAGTTAACCTTGTTTAGCACATTACCAGCAAATCCATGACCCCACAGAGATGTAACGCTGGTATTAGTCAGGAAGGTAAAGACTCAGGTGAGGCAGCTCATACCTAGCATATGAGTAACATACTCTTTTGCTTAGTAACCAACTGGAATTTCCCCAGCCAATCGGAAGATGTCTAAGCTGTAACTTTCCAGAGCTGAGAGTTAGGGTGTATGTATGTGTGACTCCACAGCTGTGGATTTTTTCCCAATTAGCAGATTGGCCATCTTCAGCCTCGAATTCTTGGCACAGGCAAGATAACACAGGTGCAATTAATGAGAGTGCTAACAACTAGCAGAGAGAAAAATGTCTAATCTCCTGGCTGAACCAACATTTGTGGACAAGGCTTCGTAGAAGACCCCCAATATCTTGACAGATTTAAAGAGATTTATAGAAAATAATAAAATCCTAATTTAGGTTAAGTTCTGTCTTCCTTTGTTATTTTTCTCCTACAAATAGTACAGATTTGTGTAAATGTCTTATATGTCTTAACCAATTCTCAATGAAATCAACAAGCTGCTTTTAAATATGCATCCGTTTTAAATAAAGTTCCCAAAATGTTCCCCATAATCTGTTTTAAGATTAAAACGGTAAAGATAAATAAATATATATATATATATATCTGAAATGGGGAAAACTCTTACTTTCTCTTGGGAGGTCTGAACTTATACATCTCTCATGAATATAACTTATGCAAGGAAGATCTGTTTACTGATGGTGTTAGTCCTGCTATCATAGAACCATAGAACTGTAGAGTTGGTAGGGACCCCAAGGGTAATCTAGTCCAAACCCCTGCAATGCAGGAATCTCAAGATGTGGTCCCCTATTCAATTTGAAACAATATAGAACCATATAGCTTTGCAAGTGTGCTAGCATTGCTGCACCACTGGTGAGGTCATAAATAGGAACATAAGGAACACTTATGAACATAGATGCAAAGCATTTTCATTGACTAAAACACCGTTTCCCAACCTGGTGCCCTCCAGATGTTTTGGATTCCAATTTCCATCAATCCTGGTGGATTTCCTGACCATGCTGGTTGGGACAGATCGAGCATCCAGGTTGGGGAACGCTTGATTAAAAGTCTACTTCTGTTAACTAGGCAGCAGATTGTCAATTATTTTTATACACATTGACAGAAATCCTAGATCTGTTGGATAGAGGGGCAGAGATCCTTTCCAACCTGTGCAGAGTAATTCTGCTGGCAGGAGGACCATGTCCACCACAGATGTCCCTACTACGCCAGCAGAAAACTCCGTGGTGAGATCACCACCGTTAAGACTGGAACAGTCTTAAGTAGTTGGAGAAGTCAGAGAGATGTGGCATTGAATCCACTGGATCCAAAGCCCACCTGTATGTTAAGTATAATAGATTTAATTGACACAGAAATGGAAAATGTATGTGCATTAATGAAGGTTTAAAATGAAAAATGGCTAAATATATATTGATGAAGATTTAATATGGAGATTTTCCATGGGGCTATATTAAAGCTAAGGAGAGCACTCTGAGCTCTTGCTGAGTTGATAATTAACTAGTTGTTCTCTGGTAGCTAACATGTGAGTGTTGTAACCTTAGATCATGTGAAGAAGATATTGGGTTGCAAATCTCCATTTTGAAGAGAGTTACCTTTGTGTCTTTTGTCTCAAGGTTCTGTGAAGTAAGGACATGTAAATGACACTGTCTGTGTGAGAGACAGAAAACAGGCCCAGGCTAAAATGAATGCTGTGGGAAGAGACAGACCTCTGCTTCTAGGTCTGTTGGAATTATTTCATATTTTGTAAGATGCTGATCCTGTGCTGGACAACAGAAGACATTGGATGGATATTTTGGATGTATCAGTTAATGTTTCTGTTTTGTTTTGAAGAGTTCTGCTAGTAAAATTAGAATAATATTTTTATGGGCCTGGACAATGCTTCATTTCCAAAAGGAGTCAGTTTTCATGCATCCAGTCACTTCAAACTGCACAATATTAATATCTGCAACACTGTAACCCTGAGAGGCCCCAAAATTGGGTTCATTATCTATGCCAGCCTAGAGCTGGTATCGGTAATTTCCTTCCCATCGGTTTCAATTGAGGGAGAATAATAATAATAATAATAATGAGCTGCTGGGAGAGGGAAAAGTCTTGTTCCACACTTTCTGGCTTGGTGACACCAAACAACAGACTTTAGAATTGGTGAACTGTCTGTCATTTCACTCCTCCAAAACCACTTAGAGTTGCACATTTACTGATATGCTTTAATGAAACCTGCAGATGGCAAGCACAATCTTAAAAGAGACATTCCCTCTGGTTTGTGAGAGAAGGCGGAACAGCTTTTCTAAGATGCAGAGATACTTTCATATTCTAAAAAACACAGGAAGTTTGCTTTTTACAGTTTTATGCTGTGCAATTGTAATGCAAAATTTTGCAGACTATTAATTCACCAGCTAAAACTTATAAAAAATAACTGACTGAACTACACATTATATTAATGATGTGATAATTACATATTTTAAAAAATGAAATACTAGGTCGGGTGGTGGGGAGAGTACTCATCAACAACACAACATTTGGGGAAGAGAGATTTAAGCTACCTTCCCAAACTGCCACTAGTACCAATGGGAATTACTTCCCATTTTAATTATGTGGCGAGGCGGATTTTTATTGACATCAAAGCTGAGGAGGAAAGTTCTCCATCCCACATGCTACAGTGCTGATGGCTAATGCTTCCCCTATATCTGATACTTTTTAAAAAAACATGGCCTTGTTAATAATTTTATTAACGTAATACGTAGTTAGGTTTTAAGTACAATCCTATAAATGTCTAATCATATATGACCCATTATACCTGAAGGAGCGTCTCCACCCTCGTTTGGCCTGGACACTGAGGTCCAGTGCTGAGGGCCATCTGACAGTTCCCTCACTGCGAGAAGTGAGATTACAGGGAACCAGGCAGAGGGCCTTCTCGGTAGTGGCATCCGCCCTGTGGAACACCCTCCCATCAGATGTCAAGGAAATAAACTACTATCTGACTTTTACAAGACATCTGAAGGCAGCCCTGTTTAGGGAAGCTTTTAATGTCTGATGTTTTATCACTTTTTAATTATTATTGTCATTAATTCTGTTGTGAGCCGCCCAGAGTGGCTGGAGAAACCCAGCCAGATGGGCAGGGTGTAAATTAATAATAATAATAATAATAATAATAAACACTACTGTGTTCAGTGTGTACAGGATTGCAGCTGGGTAAGATTGCAATCCTAAAAAATTTTTAATAGTGTGTAAGCTGTATTGAACACAGGTGCACAGGATTGCACCTCAATTTCTTTTACTGGATAACCATGGTATTTAAGAGTATAGAGACAAAAGTCCCATGAAAATATGTCCAAAACAGGCAAGTCCTTGGGTTTAATTCCAAGTAAACTTGTTCCAATTCACCATTCCCTGGCTTCTTTTTCTGTACCACTTTCACAGGGAATTGTAGATGCTAGTTCTGTTTGGAAATCAAAATTGATCATGGCATTATGTCAGCAACAAATTGAAATAATTTAGTCATTGCAGCCTAGCAGCTGGGGATTCATTTGTTTCGACTCCCTTTGAAAGCAGAAAATTGAGATTTTGCATTTTCTACTTCAGGTACTTTAGCTTTTACTATACAAAACAACAACAACAACAACAACAAATTCTGACAATTGCTTGAGCAATTACAAAATTAGTCATTCCTGTACATATACTCAAACTTTTGAATGACATTCTCTTGGCCAGGGTTTTCCCCTCAAATTAAAATGTTGGGTTGTGGGCTCCCCACCACCACTCCATTTTCAGGGATGATGTATCTACTAATGCAGTGGGACTTCCACTACCTCTTCTTGCCCCATCCCATAAATATCTCCTCTAGAGGGTCCCCCAATCCTCTGGAGCAGAATTTGAAGGTGCATAGGTGGCTTCAGGGCACAGAAGAGGACTGTTCTGTTGTGCAAGCGGAAGTCTCTTGTGTCGGAACAGCAGTGTTGGATAGAACGCAGTATTTGTGGCTATGCATATAAATCATCATGTGCAAATTTAATGCAAATTTGTATCATGGTCCTGCGCCCTGAGTCTTTAAATACCTAGTGAAGCACCTGCTACTATTGTAGGAGAATTCTATAAGCTTTCCTTTCCAGTCTGGTACATCTTCTGTTGTTTAAAAGGACCAGACATACTGTACAATTGATCCCTCCTTTATTAAATGCTATCTGTGTTCCAACTGTTATGTCAAACAGTACAAATGAAAAAACTAGAACATTTTTATGTAACAACAGGAAGAACTGACACATAAGCAAAAGTCGAAGTAGTTGAGGCAGAAATGTTTTGTTCCATCACAGTTCTTAACAACTAATAGCAATTAATAATTATTGGTTACATGAATGTAATGTACCAAAGAGTAGCAGAGACAGAGTTGTGCTCGGTTGTTTTCCCATTTGATGCTCAGGAAGCTGTCATGGGCCATGAATGCAGAAGAACCTAGAAATCTGAGTTTAAATTCTGCTGGGAACATTTACTAGGAATTGGGAGAAAGGTGAGGCCTGGCATGTGCAGGGACATGGGGCATGTCTGCGGGCATAAATGGGTGCATACCGCAGTGGTGACACAGGTCCATTCAGACTGGTATCAGCTCTCCAGGGTTCCATGCAGGAGAATCTCCCAGCCCTAACAGGGGATGTTGGGGATTGTTCCTGGGATCTTCTGAATCCAAAGCAGATGTTCTACTGTTGGACTAGTGGCTTTACCTAGATGACATCCAAGGTCCCTTCCAGCTGCATAATTCTATCATTCCCTTTGTGTGCCCTGTTCCATTGAGAGCAGGCGGAGCCAATATTGTGACTGTGTTCTTCAGGTTTGGGGCTGTTGCAAGAGCCAGCTGTGCTGGGATTCCCTTATGGTATAGGGTCTCCAACTGCCTCTAGCCCCACGGTGCTCTGGCCAGATCAGGGAGTGGAGCGATGGTTGCAAGTGGCTAGCATCTGGCACAGAAATGTTAGCAAGGAGATAGCTTGTCCCTTGAAATCTCAGGGCGAGGGCCTCTCAAATTATCTCCTAAAACTAAGAAAGCTTGATTGCAATTTTTTCTTTCAAGATAAAATCAATATTATTTTGATCCATTGTCATAGGGCTCCTAAAAGGTGTGGGGCCCTTAGGCTGGTGCTTACTCTTCCTATTTGGTAATCCAGTACTGCTTGAGACTCAAGACACAAACACCAAACTCCCCTCCAACAATTGGCCATGTCAGGATGGAGCACCCCACATAAGCAAGGGAAGGATAAACATTTGCTGCAAAGTAGAATTGCCCCGAGTGTCTTCCCCACTCCTTTGTGCTATCTTATTACTATGTCGTGTCTCAACTGTGGGGGTTTCGCTACAAAAAGATTGCAAAACTACTGCAAAACTTTGGCACCAGTTTGGAGTGAATCAGAGCATGGTGGGTTTGGGGGTGTTAACAACGAACCCTGGTTTGATGTATCAGTTATTTAGGTTTGGGGCTGTTACAAAACTATTACACAGCTTTGGCACCTGTTTGGAGGAGATCCCAAATTTTGGGTTTTTTAGTTAATGAAGCCCTCAGGGTATACAAGTGGGTTGGGTGCTGCTGTCAGGGTGCATGAGTCAGATGCAAAGAGGGATGGGGGCGGAAGCAACGAGTCCTCCTGGGTTGGCCTATTGACTGTGGTCTTTGAGATGTCTTGGGTCTCCATGTCCTATCATCCATTACATGTGCTGGCTGGGAACAGTCCAACAACATCTGGAGGGTCACAACAGGTTCCCCATCCCTAAAGGAGGTTGTGAAAATTTCTTAGAAGTGCATGCAATACCCTTGTCTACACTAGAACTAAAATGTAGTAAGTAGTGATCACACGTGTTGCCAGGGTGATGGGTAAAGCCAAAAGGGTGAGTTGACCCATGCAGGAGCAGGGCTATTGGTCTGTGTTACCCAGCTCCTGGGTCAGCTGGACCTGCAGAATTATACCCTAGAGATGCTAAGCTGAGAGTGCCTGCATTTAAAACATGAGCTGCTCCACTCAGCTAGGGTTCCTCCAACATCCCCTGTGCTCCTAACATTTTTCGGTGGAAGAAAAATGCTCCATTGTATCGGTCTGCTGCTGAAACTGAGTGTCCAGGGCTGAGTGGGATGCCTGTTGCTTTTATGACTTATTTGTATTTTCTGCTTGTGCATTTTTTCTTTTCTTGGGATGAGCATGAATTGGATATGACAGCTATTCCACCAGCACAGTGGCAGCGTATCTCCCCTCATCACATTGTGAATATAGGATTATTCTGTCTTACCAATGCACTTCAAGTAGTAGTAATGCTAAAGAAAAAAAAGGTAAAGGACCCCTGGATGGGTAAGTCCAGTCAAAGGTGACAATGGGGTTGCAGCACTCATCTCACTTTCAGGCCAAGGGAGCCGACGTTTGTCCACAGACAGCTTTCTGGGTCATGTGGCCAGCATGACTAAACTGCTTCTGGTGCAACGGAACACCGTGATGGAAACCAGAGCACACAGAAACGCCGTTTACCTTCCCACTACAGCGGTACCTATTTATCTACTTGTACTGGCGTGCTTTCAAACTGCTAGGCTGGGACAGAGCAATGGGAGCTCACCCTGTTGCAGGGATCCAAACCGCTGACCTTCTGATCTGCAAGCCCAAGAGGCTCAGCACCACTCGCGTCCCATAGTAGTAATGCTAAGCAGTAGCTGAGCCAGTAGAGCTTCCCTCTAAATGGTCAAAACAGTGGAAAGGCTATCATTATGCGGCTCTAGATAGTATGCAATTCAAATCACCACATCTATATGTGTCTGTGACATTTCTGCAAGCAGTGGCATTTTATTGACTATTCATGCTTCTCAGGTTGACAAGTATCATTATCTTCATTTAGGTAATGAATAATTATGATTTTATTTAGTACTTCCATTTCTCCAGAAATAACATTGCATCTCCCAATCAACACTTCCTTGAGAATTCTGAGTGATATGATGACTTCAGGAAACTATTTAATACAGTGGTACCTTGGGTTACATATGCTTCAGGTTACAGACTCCGCTGACCCAGAAATATTACCTCGGGTTAAGAACTTTGCTTCAGGATGAGAACAGAAATCGTGCAGCAGCGGCGCGGCGGCGGTAGCAGGAGGCCCCATTAGCTAAAGTGGTGCTTCAGGTTAAGAACAGTTTCAGGTTGAGAACAGACCTCCAGAACGAATTAAGTTCTTAACCCGAGGTACCACTGTACTGGAGGAGAACGGCTTAAGAAATGATTACACACCTATGGCTGTTGTGTCCAGGGCTGGCCCTGCTATTAGGCAGAGTGAGGTGACAGCCTCAGGTGGCAGATGCTGTGGGACAGTGGCAGCAGTCCTCTGGCTGCTCATTCTAAGCTCCCTAGTTGTAGCCGTCTGTTGGGGGGCACAGCTTGTGTGCCATGCAGCCAGCCCATCACTCCAAGACAAGCTCCTGTGTTCAGATGTAGTGGAAGACATGATCTCATTGCCATTATTGCAGTAAGATTCAACTGCTGTTTTCACTGGCTTCTGTACATAGAATGTCACCTCAGGCAGCAAAATGTCTTCAGCCAGTGTTTGGGCATCTGCAGGACTTTTTCAGGGGAAGGCGAAGCAAAACTCTGGAAGTGGGGAGCAGGCTAGATTCTAAGAATAAAAATAAAGAGAATAATAGTCCCTGTACATGCTCCTGCCAACCTAGCAGTTCAAAAGCATGTCAAAGTGCAAGTAGATAAATAGGTACCACTTCGGCAGGAAGGTAAACAGTGTTTCTGTGCGCTGCTCTGGTTCGCCAGAAGCGGCTTAGTCATGCTGGCCACATGACCTGGAAGCTGTACGCCGGCTCCCTTGGCCAATAAAGCGAGATGAGCGCCGCAACCCCAGAGTCGGTTACGACTGGACCTAATGGTCAGGCGTCCCTTTACCTTTACCTAGTCCCTTTACATTGGCCTCATATCTCAGGATCTCCCTAATCTATGAACTTACCCTTTAAAACGAAAAGAAAGCCGGGAATCTGGGGATTATAGTTCATGGGCAACTGTCCCCCATGCCCCGCCTCTCACCATGGATGCCCGTGGGCCAGCCAAGGTTCTGTCATGAAAGTAGGAACTAGTCTATAAAAAACAGTGAAATCTTAATTATGAGAACATCCTGACAAGATCTATTTTCAAAATAAAATAAAAATAAAATGGGGAAACCCACATTGCATGTAGGGAACAGGTGGCTTACTTCTTTATAATATAATACTCACAGTAAGTCTTTATTTTAGCCCCTTTTGATTTTCAGCGAAAGTCTGAATTTATTTATTATAATTCTCTAATGTAGGTAGTTTTGAGTGGTGTCACTAAAATAGCTTTTGACTCACCTGGTCTTTAATGTACTTAGAAAGAAAGCAAAACAGAAAACTCAAACCCTCTCATTTTTTCCCTTTTAAAAATGTAATTTTAGTCCTTGTACAAATTACATTCCAGGCAACGCCACAGATCAACATTAGGCAGAATAATGTGCTGAAGACGTACCAGTTATTCTAAGACAAGAGATTTGAAGACTACAGCTTTTGTCTGTTTTTCTTCTTTCTGCAAGGTGAAAAGTAGACAGTTTTTATTTCAAGCTGTTTACACCAATTTAGAACAATGCTTAATTAAATGCAGAAGAATATGCAAAAGCAAAAGCCATGTTTTTGAAATCTAACCTTTTCATCCAACAACAAAGATTGGTAATGCCATATGTGCATCAAAGCTGCAACTTGTGGATTTTCTGAATAAATGTATTTGTAATTGTTATATGTAAGTGATTCAGTGCTATTACATATGCAACAGCACATGAATGCTCTCACAAGTTGAAAAAATGCTCAAAACCAGAGTAATTGATTTGGAGGACCCTTGTGTTATCCTGTTGGTTAACTGAGTGGTTAGCCAACCTGGTGCCCTCCAGATCAGCCCCACCAAGCATGGCCAATTGTCAGGGAGTCTAACAACATCTGGAGGTATCGTGTAGACTATTCCTGGCCTGTGCAATAGCAGCACAACATTGGATATTCCTTGGATAACCAGAAGCAAAGTCCCAAGAATATGTGTTGCTTGAGTGACATGGACAACCAGGTCAAACCAATCAGTTGTGTATTGATTGCCCAATTTGGTTGGTGATGTCTCCTTCATACTGACTCTCTCTGGGTGTACTATGCATGGGTAAAAAAAATGAGTAGAGGTGTAAGGTGCCAGGAATGATTGAGAGGGCCCTCAGCATACCTTTCTGAAGGAGGGGGGGCTGCAGGCTGGCCTCCTGTCTGCTGCAATTACGATCTGGGTTCTAGATATGGGGTGCATGTAACAAGACAATTAATAATGGAGATCTGTGACCCTGTCTGAAAAGAGAGAGCTTTGCTTCTATTATCCATGCATCTAGTAACTTCCTTTTGGGGGGCTACTGAATTGTGTTGCATTTGGGTCTGCCTTGAAGACGGTCCAGAATATTCACTTAGTTCAGAATATTGCTGTAATGCTGCTAATAGGGACTGGATGATGTAACCATACCATGCCAGTGTTGGCTATTTGCAGTTTAGTAGCGCTGCAGAGAGCTTGCTGGGGAGACCATACATTAAAAAGGGACTAAAAAATAACTTAAACAAGGTTTTATTAACAAAAACAAAAACTCCTTATACACTAAATACATCAACAATAAACCAGACCCAACCACCAACCCATCCCCCCAGGGTAATGAGAGAGCTAGGTGCTGCTCCTTATATGCTATACCCAATTGCTGATACAGCTTGATTAACACAACTCAGCAGCACCTGCTATGTTTCACAGCTGTAAGACTGGGTCTCGTTATTTGCCTTGGCCCTGGCCCTTAAAGACATACACATCGAGTGGAACAATGATGAACCTTTACATTTAAAGAAACCATTCAACAGCCAGTTCTTTGCTACCTTCACGGAACCATTTCCAGACCCAGTTCAAGATGTTGGTTTTGACCTTTAAGGTTCTTCATGACTTGAGGTCAGGGTACCTGAAAGACCATCTCTCTCCATATCAACCTACCTCGACTTTGAGATCTTCTTCCGAGGCTCTGGTAAGTGAGCTGTGATAGATGGCTACAGGATAGAGGGCCTTTTAAGTGGTGGGCCCCCAGTTGTCAAATGCCCTCTCCATAAAGGTTTGCCGGCACTTTTTCCATTTTGCAGGCCTTTCCATCTGTTTTTGCTTTCAGCTGCTTTTGTTTTCTGTGACTGTTTTTCTGTGCTGATCTTTTTTTTCATGCTCGTTATAGTAGTTACTGAATCTTAAATTTCTTCTCACAAGCCATCCTTAGAACTCTTTTTATAAATATTGTAAGTAAGCAAGCAAGCAAATAAAAAAAGTGAGAGAGAAAGCAGCAGTACAACAAACCACAACAGCGAGAGAATTGTTAAAAGAAGCCAAACTCCTGATAATAGAGGAATGCCTTCTTTGCCCCAGAATGACAAAGACCTTGTCAACATGTCCGGGACATCTGAGCCTCTCAAGCAGGCATAGGCAAACTTGGCCCTCCAGATGTTTTGGGACTACAACTCCCATCATCCCTGACCACTGGTCCTGTTAGCTCGGGATGATGGGAGTTGTAGTCCCAAAACATCTGGAGGGCCGAGTTTGCCTATGCCTGCTCTCAAGGCGGAGGAAAATGCCGCAGGGTCTCAGATCAAGTGTGAGGAACTTTTGGCCCTCCAGATGTTGGAACTAAAACTCCCATCATCCCTGGCCATTGGCTATGCTTGCTGGGGCTGATGGGAGTTGTAGTTGAGCAACATCTGGAGGGCCACAGGTTCCCCACACCTGCCTCAGATGATGAATGTAGTGGGCAGGCGCTCATGGGGGGAAGATGATACTCCTAATACTAACCTGGCACCATGCCATTTATCTAATGACCCTCATCTTTCATTGTACCTGAACATTTGAAATTAATTTTCTGGTGCTAGTCTTCATCTTAGACAGTGAAAGTAGTGGTCCAACCTAAAATCAGTTCAGGTTCCATCGTTCACCATGTATACCTGTGCATGCTGCCATAAACCATAGTGGTGGCTGGCAGCTGCTTCTTTTATCTCAACATTTGTGCTAGGATATCAGTCTACAACTCTGCCATGGCATCATTACCTTAGTTTAACATAATATGTCCGATTAGGTGGAAGTAGCTGCAGATACAGCCAGTGCTTAGAAATGCTTTGGGTTTTTTTTAAAAAAAGAAATTATGTACCATTGCAAGGACATTACTGTGTGGAGAAAGGAAACAAATATGAATAGCAAAAACACTTTAAGAATCAATTTGCACTACAGTGCTGCAGACTTCTCATCCACGTTCTGTGTATTCTTATTGTAGAGCTGCTTCAGAACAAAATGTTTTTTTTACAGATTATCCACAAACCATCTGCTGTCCTCCCCCCCCCCTCCATATTAATGTGGATGATAAACATTCAGGTGTTGGAGGAAATGTAATACAATACTGTACAAATGACAGTGACTGTTTCTTCAAAGATATTGTTTTGCAGTCTAAAATCTATTGGGTTATTGAGAAATAATTTAATTTCAACATTTGTAGGAAGAAAGGGCTTCCGGATGTAGAAAGGCAAACAGACCAAATAATGTTACTGTATTCACCACATTCCAGCATAACTGTGAAGCCTATTATTTTTGCAATTGTTTTGCTCCAGTTAATGAAATCTAGTTAATGTGTTGTACTGAATGATCATTAATAGCACTGCTTCTAGCAAATAATTTCAGGCTAGTTTATTAATTTGTTAGCCTTGCCGCTGGATTTATTTATTTTTTAATGCTGTCATCCCCATAAGGCAAGAAAAGAAAAGAAAAAGCAGCAGCATACCAACTAAAAATAAAACTACCTCCTATGAACTAAAAAATATATTATTTGCAAGTATGCCTTTTATTAGGGTTGTCATATTTCAAAAAGTAAAAACCAGGACAATCCAAAAATTGTTGAGCTTTTTAAAGGAATACCTGTTTTATGGAATGTACCTTAGAAATAATCTTGTCACTGAAAGGTGGCATAAAAACATTCCTTAAATTAAAGTTAAGATGCATAAATAAAATAAACTTCATTTAAAAAAAAAAAACCTCTGCAGATAAAGGTCTGGAGTGCAGATCTTGATAAGGTTGTGGTCAAATTTGGTGCTTAGCTTTGCACCAGGCTACAACGGCGATCTGATTCTGGTACAGATAAGCCGGGGGGGGGGGGAGCGGGGACTTGTCAGTGGAAGGAGACATGATCACAGATGGGTTGAAGATCAGGCAAGATCAGACTATAAGCCAGAGCCAAGGCAATAAATGACCTTTAAAGCCCTAAATGGCCTTGGCCCTGTACGCGGGTGGCGCTGTGATCTAAACCACTGAGCCTCTTGGGCTTGTTGGTGTAAAGCAGAGTTCCGTGCCCAGCGGAAGGATGAGGAGTACGTACTACATACTCTATATTGCTTTATTTACAGTTCAAAGCAGATATATTACAGAAAAACATCTTGCCTCTGCCGGAGCAGAAAATGCATCCTCTCTCCTCGACAGCTTGGAGAGAAACACCCAGTGAAAAACAGGAAACCAGTGTACGTCACATCCAGTCTCCCTTTCCCGTGAGAAACTCCAACAGTACAGACTGTGGAATGTAAACACCTGTCTCGTGACAAGCCCTTTCGCTGCACAGTGAAGGAAAGCAGAAACCAACATCCTCCCCCTTTCTGTGAACATCACTGGGCAGCGTGTTCGTACAATATCAGTACAAACCCAACTTTTGCACATAGGTACAGTGTTGATCCCTTGATACAATCTTGGACAATACATCAGCAGGAATTTCATTACCTGGCATATAGGACACCGTTACGAGTCCCTTCTGAATACATTCCCTAGCATGCTGCAACTTTAATTGCAAGTGCTTCGTGCTTTGATTACAACCTTCAGACTTCAGCAAAGCCAAACATGCTTTGTTGTCCTGGTAAACCTGGATTGGACATTTGACAGGAATTTTCATATCTTTGCACAATTGTATCAACCATTCACAATCCTTAAGTGAATAAGACAGTGCATTCAGTTCAGCTTCACAAGTACTTAAGCTAACTGTTGTTTGCTTCTTGCATGACCAATCAAACAGACCCTGATTGTACATGTAGCAAACTCCAGACGTACTTTTCCTGTCTGCAGTGTCACTTCCAAAACTTGCATCTGCAAATATTTCAAGACCACCAGACTTCTGATTGTTAAATCTCAGTCTGTAATGCATAGTGCCTTTCAAATACCGCGCTATGCGTTTCAGAGCTTTCCAATCCTTGACACTAGGATTGTTGACTTGTCTGCTTAGCAAATTACAGCTAACAGCAATGTTTGGTCTTGAACATCTGGCAATGAAGTTTAGCTTGCCTAGCACACTTCTGTACAGTGTAGTGTCAGAAAATGCTTCTTCAGTGTCATCTACCTGATAACCTGTTGTCATCGGTGTGTCTACAGGGTTAGCATCCATCAGGTTTAGTTTGCTTAACACATCAGCAATTTTCCGTGACTGGTGTACTAGAATGTTACCATCTTGATCTCTCTCTATTTCAAGAGATAGGTAGTTGTTTACCTCACCAAGATCTTTCATGTCAAAGTGCTCTTTCAGTTGAGCTAGGGCGATATTGTACAATGCGACATCTTTCCAAAAGAATAATAAATCATCAACATAAAACAAACAGTACAGTTTCTTTTGCCCCTCCTCTTTGACAAATACACTTGGATCAGCTTTCCCTTGCTGAAAACCTAGAGAAAACAATACTTCAGTGAGTTTTGTGTGCCAACACCGTGCACTTTGTTTGAGACCATAAAGGGATTTCTTCAGAGCACAAACAAATCCCTGTTTTACCTGTACGCCATCAGGTGGAAGCATATAAAGTGATTCATCTAGAGATCCGTACAGAAAAGCTGTATTAATATCATGGTGACTAATGTGTAGATTTTGCTCTGCAGCTAGCTTGAGCATAAGCCTAATGCTTTCATACCTCACTGTGGGTGAGTAGGTCTCGTGATAGTCTTCACCTGGTACCTGTGCAAAACCTCTGGCTACCAATCTGGCTTTGTGTCTGACTATCTTGTCATTTTGATCAGTCTTCGCTTTGAAGACCCATTTGCTTCCAAGCAGTTTCATTCCTGGAACTACTGGAACTAGTTCCCATGTTTTGTTCCTTTCCAAGGAATCAAGCTCAGCCTTCATGGCATTTAACCATGGCTCAGCTTCCTTTGAATCCAAACCCTGGATTTCTTGGAAACTTGAAGGTTCAAATACCTTCTTGGAGCTTTTAACAGCTGTTACTGCTATCGTAGCAAACTCACCAGCAAATCTCTTTGGAGGTTTGCCTTTTGTGGCTCTCTGTGACCTACGAATTAGCCTTAAGTCTTCAACACTCTCCTCTTCCTTCTTAGGAGAAAAACGACCTATTGTGAACAATGGTTCCTCCAATTCTTCTCGATCAGAGCTTTCAGAGGGTCGCATAGAGGCTTTCGCACTCTTGAAATCCTCTGAATCACCCGATTCAGTTTCAGATTCAGACTCAGAACCTTCATCAGTGGGTGTGGGTTGTTGTGGTTGCTTTTGACTATCCTCAGTTTCATCACCGTCATCAGGATAACATTGGAAAATTCCCACATTCTCCCCCCACTTTGCATTGTACTCAACACTTCTCGTGAGCTTAATTGACTTAGAGTCAGTCATCATTATTCTGTAAGACCCTTTCTGATAACCTAGAAAGATACCATGCAATCCACGCTTGTCTAACTTGGAATTTTGTGGTGAATGAACCCACATGTCAGAACCAAAAATTTTCATGTGTTTGATGTATGGCTTCTTGCCAAACATCTTCTCATAGGGGGTACAACCAATCGCTGAAGATAACCTGCGATTGTAACTGTAAACAAAACACGAGAGAGATTCGGCCCAATAACTCTCTGGAAGATTGGCATCATGCAGCAAGGTTTTTAACCCTTGAAGCAATGTCTGATTTGCCCGTTCCGCAAGTCCATTCTGCCATGGCGAGCGAGGACTAGACAAATCGTGTTGAATTCCTTTCTCAGTCAGAAAAGCTTCAAACTGCTGAGAAGTGAATTCTCCCCCGCGATCACTGAAAAGAGTCTTTATCTTCTTACCATGCACATTTTCCAACCAAGCACAGAATTCCTTGAACCTAGGAAAAGCCTCTGATTTCTGCTTGAGATTGTACACAAAAATATACCTAGAAAATGCGTCAATGAGAACCATGAAGTACCTATTTCCACCCAAAGAGGGCGATAGTGGTCCAACCAAATCAGCATGAACAATTTGGTATGGTTCCGTAGCTTGCCTACTAGACACCTTACCTTTCGCAGCCATTTTCACCTTGTTTGCTGCGCATGCTTTGCACTTCATGTGGTACTTGCAGGGTTTAATAGTCATACCTTCAACCAAGGCAGGCATTTTAGATACTGCCTCAAAATGCAAATGACCAAATTTTCGATGAAAATCATGAATACATTCTGCATGCAAACTTTTGTTAGAACCTGCAATGCAACAAGTGTCATCCTGCACAACATCATCATAATACAAAACAAACAAACGATCAACATATTCAGCATGCAATTCATAGTCATTTTTCTTTGTGATGATGCACTTCTTGTTCTTAAAGGACACGTCAATGTTCCGCTCATTCAGCTGTCCAACGCTGAGCAAATTATGTTTGGCGTCTGGCACGTAAAGGACATTCTGTATCGATAAGTCCAAACTGTGAAGAACAACAGTTCCGTAGCCTTTACTGGGAATAGTGTGGTCATCCGCCTGGTGAATCGCACCTTCCTGCGGTGTAAAAGACACAAACAGTCTCTTGTCGTTGCACATGTGGTGGGTTGCCGCCGAATCAATAACGAAGAAAGATCTAGACGTCTTCTGGACCTCTGCAACCTTTGGAGTGAAGCGTGAAACCATAGCCTTGTGCTGCGTTGTCCTAGACACCGGACCTTTGCCTTTGCCTCGGCCTTTTCCGCGCGATGAGCTTTCGCTGCGCTGCTCTGTCTTGGCCTTGGGATATCTGCATTCCCTCTTCATATGGCCTAGACGTCCACACGAGTAGCATTTCACTGCCTTCAAAGCTTTGGCGCCATCTGGTGGTTCCACTGCACTATGGGATGACGTCTGTGAAGACTCCCCCTTGCCCATGCAGCTAGCACCCCGGCGATCTGCTTCATTTAAAACCACGGCAGTAACAAAGTCCACTGTCAGCTGAGCTGTTGGCTGCACAGCAATCTGGGTTGCAACAGACTCCCAACCTGAACCCAAAGATTGTAGTATCATGAAAGAATACACAGCCTCTGGAAAGTTGAGTCCTCTCTGTTGCAGCTCATGTCTCAGATTTTGCATTTCCATCAGATGTAAACGCACATCTCCACCTTCAGCAAGAGCCATATTATGCAGCTTGTTGAAGTAAAACATAGTAGATCCAGCTTCTGTCCTTAAATGAGCCTCTCTCAAAGAATCCCAAATTTCTCTGGCTGAGGTCTTATCACGCAATAGACAGAGCTCTTCTGGGGATACTATCAATGTAAGTGCTCCCCGTGCTTTGGAATCCTTAGCTTTCCATGCATCTGTAACTGGAGCTGGGGGGGTTTCTGTAATCACCTCAAACAAACCCTCTTTCCGCAGAATTGCCTCTGCATACAAAACCCAGTCCGCATAGTTTTTCTTGTTGAGCTTAGGAATCCCACAAGCATCCTGAAGGGCCATCATGACTCTGGCATTAGCCTTCAGCGTTATATATGCTGCTTTAAATCTTGCTGCGTCACTGCTGCAGCTGCTTCATTCCAAAAGCGCACTTAAAAGTTACTTTCGATTTCCCCAGCATAGTTGCTTGTGCCTGGGAGCCTTTTGCGTATTCCCGGCAAAACGGCTTTAAAAGTTCAAAGTCCAGCCATAAAGCCATTAACTAGAAGCTGGCAGTCTGCCCGGAGCAGTAGTACATACCTCATCAATCATGTTTACGCGCAGAGCAGATTCCTATCCGATCCGTCCCTCTGCATTCCGATCCTTTGCCGGCACTCCGACTCGACTTCTGGGCCCATAACCACGTGTTGGTGTAAAGCAGAGTTCCGTGCCCAGCGGAAGGATGAGGAGTACGTACTACATACTCTATATTGCTTTATTTACAGTTCAAAGCAGATATATTACAGAAAAACATCTTGCCTCTGCCGGAGCAGAAAATGCATCCTCTCTCCTCGACAGCTTGGAGAGAAACACCCAGTGAAAAACAGGAAACCAGTGTACGTCACATCCAGTCTCCCTTTCCCGTGAGAAACTCCAACAGTACAGACTGTGGAATGTAAACACCTGTCTCGTGACAAGCCCTTTCGCTGCACAGTGAAGGAAAGCAGAAACCAACAGGGCTTGCCGATCAGAAGGTCGGTGATTTGAATCCCTGCAATGAAGTGAGCTCCCGTTGCTCTGTCCCAACTCTTGCCAACCTAGCAGTTCGAAAGCACGTCAATGCAAGTAGATAAATAGGTACTGCTGTGGCAGGAAGGTAAATGGTGTTTCCGTGCGGTCTGGTTTCCATCATGGTGTTCCATTGCACCAAAAGCTGTTTAGTCATGCTGGCCACAGGACCCGGAAAGCTGTCTGTGGACAAACACCGGCCGGCTCCCTCGGCCTGAAAATGAGATGAACGGTGCAACCGCATAGTCACCTTTGACTGGACTTAACCGTCCAGGGGTCCTGTACCTTTACCTGAAGGTGTGTCTCCATCCACATTGTTCAGCCCAGACACTGAAGTCCAGCTCCGAGGGCCTTCTGGTGGTTCCCTCACTGTGAGAAGTGAAGTTACAGGGAACCAGGCAGAGTGACTTCTCGGAAGTGGCGCCCGCCCTGTGGGACAACCTCCCAGCAGATGTCATGGAGATAAATGACATGACTTTTAGAAGACACCTGAAGGCTGCCCTGTTCAGGGAAGTTTTCAATGGTTCTTTTATTGTGTTTTTAATATTTTGTTGGGAGCCACCCAGAGTGGCTGGGGCAACCCAGTCAGTTGGGCAGGGTACAAATAAAACAACAACAACAACTGAGATGACTTGGGAGAAGAGCGGGTGTTTTTTTAAGGACTTGAGGTGTCTTCAGTTGTATTGTGAGGTCACTGATGGTACTCAGCCATGGAAGGTGTCCCTGCAGTCTAGCACAGTAAAGCACATTCAGCCATTTAACTCTGCTGGTGAGGTAGAAGAAAAGCAGGGCATGTGACAATGGGTGGCAGTAGCTGCCAGTATGTTGCTGGGCACTACAGTAGTCCTATTTGAGCAGAGCAGCAAGAATTCTAAATTTCAGCAGTGGCTCACTAAAAAGTTTCATTTCTGTTGCAGGAAACACACAGCATTGCAAACATATCCTGGGCAAGGAAAATGATTAGTTATATCACTGGAACTTGTTCAGTTTTGAAGGACGTTGACTCAAGAACATGTTGACTCTGACAAAAGTACATCAACTTATGAAAGGTTGGGGAAAAGGAAATAGGAATCAGATACTTATTGGATACTTGCAGAAATAACAAAAATACTTGCAGAAATAACAAAAAAACTATTTAAAAATATCTCTCATGGTCAATGTAAACCAATAAATGTACAGAAAGAGAACCTACACAATTGACACTGACATAAAAACCCCACGTACGTACCAAGTTGACAAAACAACAAGAGTTTACCTCCCACCCTCCACTCCTGCCTTTGGATATCATATTGCTTTACATTTTACTTTGAACGTAACCAAAAGATTATAACCTGATCAAGAAAAAAAATGAGAGACATTGCACGTTCTTTGTAGTTCATGAAAATCTTTAATAATTTTTTTTAAAGCATTGTTGGGTATTTCAACTTTCAAATAGAAGAGGAATAATAATAATAATAATAATAATAATAATAATAATAATAATACAAGAATTGTTGGGTATATTCAGCGGGGACAACCAAGGCTTATTTTATAAGCATTTAATTGGTTACTGGCAGCAAGAATATTGATAGCTAAAAACTGTAAAGTTCAAAAACTGAGAGACTTTTGTAGCAGACTGGTGGCCATTCATCTAGCACATGAACAAAGACTACAGGACAAACTGTGCCTGCCATATTCCATAATATATGGTTGGGTTGACATTTTCCTTTCTATTGATATTAGCAGCTTTCAGTCTCTTTCCACTTCAGTGCTTGTATGAAATTTGCTATTATTGTCTACATCTGAACTATGCCTTCAGGTTGGGGAAAAGCAGGGTGAGGGGGATGTTAAGTTTGTCTTCTTTTCAACAAAACTGCTTCTGGCACAACAAAACACTGTGACGGAACCCAGAGTGCACGCAAACACCATTTACCTTCCTGCCACAGCAGTACCTATTTATCTATTTGCACTGGAATGCTTTTGAACTGCTAGGTTGGCAGGAGCTGGGACAGAGCAATGGGAGCTCACTCCGCTGCGGGGATTCAAACTGCCGACCTTCTGATCAGCAAGCCCCAGAGGGTCTGTGATTTGGACCACCGTGTCACCCATGGAATAGGGATGACCATATTAAGGGTCTGCAATAATTCTAATACAGTAGTATTGTGAGCAGTTAACAAAGGATATGGTTTTTCTTCTATTTTTTTAGCAAAGACATTTATGCTGGTTCCTCCATCACCACATCCCTACTGCAATGTAGTCCTCTGCAGTTCACAGGTCAATAACGTAAAGCAGGCATAGGCAAACTCGGCCCTCCAGGTGTTTTGGGACTACAACTCCCATGATCCCTAGCTAACAGGACCAGTGGTCAGGGATGATGGGAACGGCAGTCCCAAAACATCTAGAGGGCCAAGTTCGCCTATGCCTGACGTAAAGCATAACTCTGTCCTGCCATTTTGTGTTTGCTTTTAGGTACAAAATGGTGGCCTTCTGTTCGGTGGCTGTTCTTGCTGGGAATTCAGAAAGGTCAACCCAGGAAACTGAAATGTAAGGGAGGGGTTTGGAAATCTAGTTACTTGTCCCCAATTTCCTGTTTCTTTTCCCCCACTAACAGCGTTCAGTCACTGACTTGGACACTCCTGCACTTCTGGTTGGCTAGAACATTGGATGGGTGAGTTAAAATAGTGTATGCAGGTGAAGCAGAGCAAGCAGAGGAAAGAGAGATATACAAATCAGAAGAAGGAAGTTACAAAAGTGAACTAAAACAAGAAGCAAGAAGGCTGGAAGCAGAGCTGTCAGTGAGCTGAAAGAAAGGAATTGCCAGAACTTTATTGCTAGGTTTGGGGGGAATATTTTGGGGAGAGCCAGAGCTTAGTAACTGAGCACCCGCTTTGCATGCAGAAAGTCCCAGGTTTGATCCCATGCATTTCCAGGTAAGGATGGGAAAGACCCGTGTCTGAAACCCGGGGGAGCCACTACCAGCCAGTGTCTACAATATTGGGATGGATG
Source organism: Podarcis muralis (assembly GCF_964188315.1). Taxonomy (NCBI): domain Eukaryota; kingdom Metazoa; phylum Chordata; class Lepidosauria; order Squamata; family Lacertidae; genus Podarcis; species Podarcis muralis. The sequence goes on from NC_135657.1 coordinate 31,037,555, forward strand.
GCCCAATGGTCTGACTCAGTGTAAGGCAGCTTCCTGTATGTTATGTCTTGGCTAAAGTAGAGAAATGGTAGACATATATCAGTAATGATTACATTAATATAATGAATAAGGTTTAGATGGGTGCATTCCCCAACATATGTTATTTTCTTAATAGCTGTTATGGCTAACTATTAAGCTCTTCTGAAATCTGTTTCCTCCCCTACAAATATTACACTAACTGTGTATATATCCCCTATAAATATTACACTAACTTTTTCAAAACTATTAGTAAAAGAAACCCCTACCTTTTAAATTTGGTCTGATCTTATAATTTTCACCCCAGGCCTAGAGAGAGCCCTCTTGGTCAGTAAAGGAAGTCTGTAAAAGATAAAGCTGTCATGGAGAATAAAGTGCAGTTCAGCAGAGGCAGGCTGGAAAAATAAAGACAACCACTTTGCTGTGGGGAGGACCACAGGAAATTAAGGGTCAATCAGGGGCTAAGGACATGTACATCTTAGGGTATTGAAATGCAGCAAGGGCGTCCCGGCCCCCCGCTGCTGTGTTTCAAGTCGCATTTCATATACCGTATATAATTTTAATTAAATTTTCTGTTTTACAATTTAAAGTAGTCATTTTTACATCCTTAAGATATCAATGACTTCCCTTCTTCTCTTTCCATGGTTCATTTTATATATCATAAATCCCTGCATATTTTACAGAAACTATACCATTCAGTATTCCATTATTACATCCATCGTAACTTATTTACACTGTTGAATTTATCTTAATGCTGCCAGCATTTTCAGCTGTACACAGTGATTTCCCATATAGTCAATAAACATTTTCCAATCTTCTCTAAATGTATGTTCTTATTGTTCTTCCAAGTCCCTTTTTATGTTGCTGTTCACACCAGAGAGGGGGTGGAGATGCCTTCCCCAGATGCCCATTACCCAATTTGTTTCCCCTCACTGACCTCCAATTCACTGAAGTTGTCTTCTGCACATGTACAACGGCTGCCTGAAATGTATGCACCTCACCTTGACCATCGCTTCGATTTTCTAAACACCTGGAAGCTAGTTTAAGGGAAAGAGCATTTCTCAAGAAGCTGCAGGATACCTATGGATTGTGGCTAATGTTGTGTGTATTTGGTTTCAGACTGCAATGGTGGTGGAGTAAGCAGTAATGTGCACACAGCCCACCGTAATTTAGCTGATTTGTTACCTTTTCCTCTCTCCCAGGTTGTAGGCTCCAGTGCACACAGTCATGGGTATAAATAAGTTTTTCCTTTTGCAGTGTAGCCTGACAGTTCTGGGTAGCTGGAGAGAAGTAATTCACAAGTGCACATCATATACTACCTTAAATCTCTGCCACATCATCTAGTTGCCTTTCCCGATTCCCCAGTTCCAACAGTTTGCGGTGGAAGGGAGATGGGGCAACCTTTAGCCCTCCAGATAAAAGCTACCTTATATTGAATGAGGCTATTGCACCACCTAGCTCAGTATTGACTACACTGACTGGCAGCAGCTCTCCCAGATTTCAGACATGTAGTCTTTCCCAGTTCTACTTGGAGATGCTAGGATTGAATCTGGGGCTTTTGCAGGCAAAGCAGAACCACTGAGCTGCCACATCCCCCCAACTCCCACCAGCCCCTGCCGGCATGGCCAGTGGTCGTGGATGGTGAGAACTGTAGTCCAACAACATTTGCAGGACCACAGATTTTCTCCCGGTACTCTCATGGGCTTTGAAGTTGCAATGTGTCCACCCCCCCATGCCACCTTTCTCAAATGAAGCCTGGGGTGAGTTGCGCGGGTGGGAAATGTGGGGTTTTCAGCCACAGATGTATGGACGGCGAAGGCGATTTGGCACTGTCCACCACCACCACGACGTCAGCTGGGCACAGACCAGCAGTGGGGCACCGGGAGGCGACCAGAAAGAGGACTTGCCTGGGCGGCCACGTGGTTTCCTCGGGGCTTTCGACAACTCGGGCGTGCATGTGTGTGTGTGTGTGTGTGTGTGTGTGTGTGTGTGCGCGCACAAGTTGGAGGGGGAAGGCGAGGAGGAAGCTGCGATGCGGGAGGAGCCCACAGAAAGTCCCCTCCTCGCCGGCTCGTTTGTGCTGCTGGAGGCGCGAGGCAGGAGCGAGATCCGTATGTATGAGTGTGTGAGAGAGAGTCCAAGATCCTTGTATCCAGAAGCAGCAGCAGCAGCAGCAGGTGGACTCTCTTTATTCCCCCCTTCAAGACAAGCAGCTGCTGCAGCCGGGGCTCTTCCACCCCCGTCGACTATGGAGAGAAGGCGGCGGGGATGCGACTGAATCTTTGCTGCGGGTCTGAGGAACAAAGGAACTCCTGCTGAAGGAGGAAAAGAAGCGAGGGAGCCCCAGGCGCGTTGCTTCCCCGCCACAGAGCCGCTTCCAGGCAGAAAGAGAGAGAGAGAGAGAGAGAGAGAGAGAGAGAGAGAGAAACCCATCTCTTTAGCGCGAGAACCAAGATCGAGGGAGGCTTCCATCCCGCTCCCTTTCTGTCCAGATCCTTTATTTTATGGGCGCAGCGAAACCCGGAGCTCCGAAGAAATCCCCCTCCACTAACCATGGCACTTTCCGGGGTGCGCCGGGAACTTGGGCTTGGGATCCCCGGGGTGCTCGCCGCTTGCCGGACCTCCTTTTTTCGGCACCTTCTCTTCATCCGGAATGACTTTTCCGCCTAGCCCACTTTGACTCGAGTTTGTGTGTGTGTGAGAGAAACGGGGCACTTGCGCTCTCCGCCTTCCCGGGAGCCGGCGAGCTTTTTCCAGCCATCCTGCAGGTTTCAAAAGCTGCTCCCCTCCTGGATGCCTGCTGAGGGGCTGGTTTCCCGCGCAGGGTGGGAGTTTTCTGAAGTGAGCTTGTGGCGGCCTCCCGAGAGGAAGGAGCTCTTCCCGCCTCGAGTTCCCCAGGAGGCGCCTTCCTGCCCGGGCTGAGTGCATGCGCGCCAGTCCCACCAGGCTCCTCTGCTCCCGCCATGGCCTTCACGTTTGCTGCCTTTTGCTACATGCTCTCCTTGGTCCTGTGTGCCGCCCTCATCTTCTTCGCTATTTGGCATGTGAGTAGCTCTTTCCCGCAAATCCTCCCCCTACTCTCTCTCTCTCTCTCTCTCACACACACACACACACAAATTCCACTTTCCACCATTTCCAGTCACCTCTTCTCTTTAAACAACCTTACATTTGAAGCAAATTCTTCCATAGCTGTCAACTTTCCCCTTTTCTTGCGAGGAATCCTATTCGGAATAAGGGAGTTTCCCTTTTGAAAAAGGGAAACGTTGACAGCTATGAATTCTTCTCCTCAAAGAATTCAGGGCATTGCCGTTTACCCTTCGCAGAGTTTCAGTTCCTAGCAACCCTTAGCAAACTACAGCGCCCAGAGTTCTTCGAGGGACGAAAATGTGCTCCAGATGAGTTTTGAAGGTATGCTGCACATGCAAGCCTTATTTTTGTTCCTCATAGATAGTTCGCACTTGTGTCAACCTGGTGCTTCCAGCATCTGGAAATCCCATCTCCCATCAGCCCTGGCCAATGTTGCCAATGGCCAGGGGCGATGGAAGTTGTAGTCCAAAAATTTCCAGAAGAAGGCTGGTTTGTGCAAGACATGCTTATCCCTTCATGACTGGAACATCTGGGAGAGCAAAGGCTACAGCTTTTAACATCACCTCATGGGCAATGCTTTTCAATGGGGACAACTGACCCATCCAGGTGCTGGTTGTCAGGGGTGTACAGAAGCTCCCGCCCCCCATTTCCAGTGACTGGATGCAAGGGGTAGTGGAATTACACAGGCTAGCTGCATCTCCAAATGCAGTGCAGTTCCCAAGCATGTCCCAGACCACTTGAACATTGGTGATGGCCTTGGTTAAGGTTACCAGACGTCTCCGTTTCCCGGGCACAGTCCCCGGATTTACAAATCAGTCCCCTGACAAAATCCTATCATTCCTACTGAAGTTGAAAAGTGTCCCCGGATTCATTGAAAAAAATCTGGTAACCTTAGTCTTGGTGGACCACTTAATGATTTTTCTGCCTTCTGTAGCAATTGTAATGTGCTATTCTAGATACTGAATGATATACAATATAAGAAATAAAAGAAGCAATTAAAATACAATTAAAGTCAATGTGAATATGTAATGCAGACATGCCATGGACCACCTGAATGATGCTCACGGACCACTGGGTCCAGATCCAGGAAAAAGGCAGGATATAAATAAATATAATAATAACCCTTGCCCTAATGGGTGTTCATTGAGTCAGTATGAAGGTGACTTGCATTTGCACAGATATATGCCCATAGATATCATACGTGAATGGGAATCCTGGCCAGTTACAATTCTGATTTGTATAGAGAGGACCCGTATGCAGCTACCTGTATGTATATGCATGTCTTTCACACTGGCGCTAGAAGTACAGCTGACAGGAAATGTGGCAAACGTGTGTCGGTGTAGCTACCAGGTGTAACCTTGTTGCACCCCACCTTCATGATTTGAATCTGAACACTTATTGTCACTAATCAGGTGTAGACAAATTAAGTGATCTTATTTGTGAACGACACATTTATCAGGTTTATTTTCAGCCCCTGCCTCATGAGTTCGGCTTTTCCCAGTGGCTAAAAAGTTGTATACTTTGCCAGACAAGTTACTCAGCTACTTGGTAGAAAGTCAAGAGCAGTCCACAAAATATGTCACACATTTGAAAGGAGGTGTGTGGAGGGAGGGTTGGGGAAACAACTTGTCAAATTGCCTTGCTGATAGGATTTTATGATGATCAAGTCAGGAGAGCCATTGTGGTGTAGTTAGGGACTAGGACTGTGAAGATCTGGTTTGAATCCCCACTAAGCCATGAAGTTCACAAGGTGACCTTGGGCAATCCACTATCTCTCAGCCTATCATATTTCACAGGGTATATGTGATGATAATATGGGGAAAAGAAGAGAGTTGCGTATGTTATCCTTGTTCCTTGGAAGAAGGGTCAGATATGAACGTAGCAAATAATAAATGCTACATTCCTCCTCCTTGAAATTTCCACCCACAACGTGGGCTTTCCTCTTGTTGTACTAAGCATCAGATACTAGTAGTATTCATTAGCAATCTTCACTTGATATCACCTGCAGCTCCTTCTCTGTGCCAGAGTGTGCTATAGTCAAATGGATACTCTAGACAAGATTCAGAAAAACTAGACATAAGTGTTCAATGGTAACAAAACAAAATTAGACAAGGTATGTTTTGTTCAGACTGGTTTTCAGCCTGCTCCTCCATCTGGAAAACCATCTTTTTATATAGCTGATTCATGGGTAGTTAAATTAGATTTTTAAAAAATGTTTTGGGAAATAGTTATCTTTATCAAGCAGATTCACTCGGATAAGTACCACCTTCTCAAATCCAGGGGTGGGGATGCATAATATTTCCTGAATGTAAGGACCCAAATTTGTTAGGGTGCTTGTTTTCACAACCAGGACATAAAAACCCTTATCCACCATCTGAAAACATAGCTATGTACTTATTCAAAACATGTTGTTCTTGATTGTCAGGTAATCAGAAATTTGCTCTTGGGAATCTTCTACCTGAAAGCACAGATGCATAGATGCCACCTTTTGATGGGATGCTGTTCTTGAGGTCCAGGCCTTCAGAATATCCTCTTGCCTATAAGGGATGAAGTAGATGAGTCCTTGGAGATCCATAATTGCATCTCTTGTCTCTTTTAATTTCTTTCAACAGCAGCCCTAATGAGGGAAGTATCAGCTGGAGGGGGGAATTTAGATGAGCAAAATGACGGGCAGGAGGATTAAGTCCCATCCCTCAACACTGTCATCCTGATCTAATCCCCCCTGGCTTCTTTTGGAATAAATTAAAAAGAGATGGAAGATCGAATCACAGAACTCTAAAGTCTTGTCAGGTTGGGCCCTCAGAGTCTGCTATCTAAAGACACAGGTATCAACATTTGATGGAAGTACTGTTTTTGATTGGTCATCAGAAATTCTTGCCCATCAGAATCTCCTATCTAAACAGCTATCTATTTATCATAAATAAGATGAGATGCTTTTTAAAAATAGCACTTCTAAATATATATTTCTCTCAATACACTTAGTACATTAGTCACTCATACAGAGCTCTACAGGTTTGGCTGGCATCGGTAGCCAAAGATGTGGCTGTTAAGCCCTTACTTACCCTTCCCGGGTCATTGACCTTGCATTGCACCTCTTAAAGGGCAGTCCCCTGCTCCCCTCTGTTTGGCACAGGAAAGAATAGCCAGGTTGTTGATTTAGCTGCTCTATTGGCAACACAGATCCCAAAGTTGCTTTTGTTAGCTACTTTGAACATACCTGCTTGAGAAGGAAAGTGTGGGTTATAAATGTTGCAATGAATGAATGAATAGATAAAATAAGTCCTCTGGCCTTCCTTCCTACCTTGAAGCTGGGGAGGGGGATGGAATCACTGCAAATGTGTTGGGGTGATCCCTGCCTACTGCTACAGCTCCAAGGAAGGCTATTGGCTTCTCCTGATCAGCAGAGGGTGTCATTACATTCACCATAGTGAATGGAAGTCTGTTCCTTGATTGCCTGCCACATTGCTGTCATTTGCAGTACTGAATGAATCATTGAACAACAAAAAAAGCAAAGTAATATCCATTGGGGTTAATAAAACAACATGGACAATGTTATTTTATTTAGTTATTGGTCTGAAATGTGACCCCACAATGCCTCTCTAATTGCATTGATATGGATTGTAGTTATTTACTCATGAGGCAATCTGCACATGGTCAGATGGTTTGATATTTCCACCCATGGTCAAGTGTTGTTCACATTTACAGGATTGTGCCACAGCATTTAAGTAAGGTTCTGATGCCATGCTTTGATGAACCTTGGCTCAAGTGAAATCTCTTTATATATTCACATGACTCAATTTTATGGGAAATTCTGGTTCCATTTGGTAAGTGGCTTACGCGAAAATGCTTGTCATGGAGTTTATGGAGTGAGAAAGTGCGTGTTTGTGTTAGTGAGGAAACCATGGCATTCCGTACTTCTTCTAGGTTTTTTTAATGGGGGTGGTCAGCTATTTTCCTGATTTGGTAGTGGTCTGCTTGCTATTTTCCTTCTTGTGTGCTAGATCAGGGTAGATCGACATGTTTGGGGGGCCCTTGACATGTTGGACTGCACCCTTGCTAGTTGGTCATGCTTGCTGGGGCTGATGGGAGCTGAGTCCAGCAACATCTGGAGGGCACCATGCTAGCTGCCCCTGCGCTACACAGAGAACATATTGGTAGTTAAGTTTAATACGCTCTGCTTAGGACCTGTGTATTCTTTCATATAAGAGTTTATTGTGTCTTGGTTGTCAGACACTATGCCCCAAGAAACCTGGGTACCTGTGTTAAGGGAATTTTGACAAAGGTAGAAGATTCTGATAAGTATGAGCTGTTGTTGGCTTGGTTGGCAAAAGCAGGACAATCAAATATTGGTATTCATGTAGAAGATTGACTAGTGTTTGTCTTTGACTCAACCTAGAGAAGAATATACTCATATTTTACATTTTAATGTATTTTTATTTACATCAGTAAATACAGATATAGTAGTTATGCAAAGCTTTGGTGTCTGGGCTGGATGAAATAGTCCATGCCTACTAGATGCTGAATGTACATCTTTGTCGTTATTAGATATCCACAGCAACATGTGTCAGCGAAATGCCCATATCATGCCAGACAGAAGTTTGCTGCCGCTGTGTGTTTCTGCTATGTATGGACTGCATTCTATGCCATTAGGAACACTGTCTGTTAGGAGGATTGTATGTATGAGATATAGAATTGTAGAAATGTAGAGTTGGAAGGGACTTCAAGCATCATCTAGCCCAACTCCCTGCAATATAGGAATCTCAACTAAAGCATCTACGACAGATGGCCATCCAAACTCTGCTTAAAAACCTCCAAGGAAAGAGACTCCTCCACCTCCCTAGGGAGTCCATTCCACTGTCAAATAGCTCTTACCGTCAGAAACTTCTTCCTGATTCTGAGTCAGAATCTCTTTTCTCATAAGCTGAAGCCATTGGTTTGGGTTCTACCCTCCAGAGCAGAAGAAAACAAGCTTGCTCCATCTTCCATGTAGCAGCCCGTTAGATATTTGTAATCAAGGAGTAATTTCTCCCACACCCTATGTCCAGGGATTCCAGACTGCAGTGCCCAATAATAATATTCCATGCATTCTTCATCACTTTTAGGCAAAAGGGTCCAAGTTAGAACCAAAGCTCCATAAACACTACAGTTTTGGTACTATCCAACACCATTACAGATTTTTCTCAATAAAATACTTCCTGACAAGTTTTTAGTGTTATTCAGATGTAAAATAGCGCATTACGTTCTGATCATCTTTTCCCCAAGTTGCGATTTGTCCTGTCCACATTTTCTAAAATGCATTGACACTGATTTTCACGTATCTTTCAGCACTTTCACCTTTAAAAGATGAGGATATAAAAGACACACTTACACACCCACTTAATTTCCCCCCCTGTCAAAGCAGCTCAGGGAATTTGAAGGGCAAGAGAGCTCTGACTCCCTCAGCCACTGAGGTTTTCTTTGCAATTAAGCAAGTAACTATAACAACTGCCTGCTTGCAAATGCCACCACAACAGTATCTGTGGAGATGAAAGCAGGAGGCAAAGGAAAAGAAGAGGCACTCAGCACCACGGAGATAGACACTGGGGGTGGAGAAGCTGAAAGAGAAGTGTAAGGCTATGTCTCTGGAAGGCTGTGCTCTTACCACTAGGCACTCGCCTGCCTTGATCTCCACTTCAGTCACATGTCCCTCTCTAAAACACTGTGTACATTTAAAACAACAACAACCCAATGTGTGAGCTGATCTCTCTTGCAAAAACATAGATCATCTTCAAAAACTGTTCTTTTTCAGATTTGATCATCTGTTTAGCTAGGACTTGTTAAAAAGTTTTCGCAGGAAATATGAGAGGTGTGAAATGGAAAACAAATGTGCTACTTCCTGTCCTTATTTGCAGTTGGAATCATTCTGGACTTCATTCTGCAAGACCTCCGGTACCCTCTGCCCCTGCTTCTCACGTGGAGAGTTGTACATATCTCTGTGTATTGTACTTGCTAATACAATGCACTATTTTAAAATACTTTTTAAAGGGGTCTTCTAGCCAAAGGGTTTTTTTTTTAGCACTGGGTGCACAGATTCAAACTACCTAAATGTCCCAAAGCTGTCCCCAGCACAAGAAGCAGAAATGATCAGGACCAGTGCAAGTTCAATAGTCCAAAGAATGTCTTTAGTGCAAAAGCCTTAGTTGGCACCTATTTTTAAAGGTACCTCTTATCTCCACTTCAAGGTTAACACCACCATGTGAAATCAGCCATAGGGAAGCTGCTGAGGGGCACAGCTTCTTAGTCCTTAATCAATAGCAAAGATGAAAGGAACTGAAAATATGATTGCCTAAATCGATGCAACCAGATTGATCCTTTCAGTTTCTTTCTATTGCCAAATTTTCAATTGTGTCTAGCTAACAAAAATATGTTTCAAAACGGATTTTTAAAAATCTCACATGAGCTGCAATTGAGCACAGTGAAGTATGTTTTACTTCAGCTAAAGTGCACACCATTCTTTTCAGTTCTCTTTGCTGACTTCTTAGATATTAAACTGTTTTTAAAGTATGTTGCCATGCAACTGTTTTCACTAGTGCTTTTCAGTGGTAGCTCAGATAACCTCTTAACACAAATAATTTTTAAATTGCTATATACTTTGAAACTCATTGAGTCAAATCTGTTTTGCAATAAAGAATAAAAGAGAAAAACCCTCTTCACTTTAACCAGGATGTCTATAATACAAGCCAATACAGTGGTACCTCGCAAGACGAATGCCTCGCAAGACAAAAAACTCGCTAGACGAAAGGTTTTTCCGTTTGCGAGTTACCTCGCAAGACGAATTTCCCTATGGGCTTGCTTCGCAAGACGAAAACGTCTCGCGACTTTGTTTCCTTTGTCTAAATAATAATTCGCAAGACGAAAAATTCGCTAGACGACAAAACTTGCGGAACGAATTAATTTCATCTTGCGGGGCACCACTGTATGGGGAGGAAGGAACATAATACAATGCATAAAACATATATCTGAAGGAAGAAAATTGTGGTTAAATGGTTAATTAAATGTGGGAGAGTCAGTGCTGTGCTGTCTCTTGTTCTTCAGCAGTTGAGAAATAATGTGAAATTGTAATTAGCCTCATTTTTTTAACCACTACCTCATTTTGAAGAGATAGCAGGCAATTACAAAACTTTAAAATACTTTTTTAAAAAAGAGCAAACACTTTGTGGTATTATCAAAGCTGGTGTAGTGTAATGGCTAAGAGACTGAGCTATGAGTTAGTAAGTCCCTGGTCTGAATATTGCTTCCGCCATAAACTCATTAGGTGGCCTTAAGCAAACAGAATGACCATAAACTTGGGAAGGGTCATAGCCCAGTGGAAGAGCATCTGTCTGGGATGCAGATGGCCCTGGGTTCAATCCCCAGCATCTCCAGATAGGTCTTGGAGAGGCCCTAGTCTAAAACCACGGAGAGTCACTGCCAATCAGTGTAGGCAGTCCTGAGCCAGATAGAATCCGTAGAAAAGAGCTTCCTACGTTCCTAAGCCACTGTCTCTCAACTTCTACCCCCACCTGCAATATGTGTGATAATAATGCTGATTTACCATTACTTACCATACTTAAGCTCCTGCCAACCTAGCAGTTCGAAAGCACGTCAAAGTGCAATTAGACAAATTGGTACTGCTCCGGTGGGAAGGTAAATGGTGTTTCCATGTGCTGCTCTGGTTCGCCAGAAGCGGCTTAGTCATGCTGGCCACATGACCCGGAAACTGTACGCTGGCTCCCTCAGCCAATAAAGCGAGATGAGCGCCGCAACCCCAGAGTCGGCCACGACTTGACCTAATGGTCAGGGGTCACTTTACCTTTACCTACCATACTTAAGGCAAGCATTTATAGGCTTACGTATTGCTGTTGGTACACACATTGCATTGTTCGTAGGATGTTTAAAGTGTACATCTAAAATGTAAAGTGTGAATGTTGCAAATATGTGATTCAAGCAGGTATGGCTAAGGCTGGGAGAGACTTGGGTTTGCCCCTGTGTGTAGTATGTGCATTGGCCCTAGCTGTTCTAGTTGACTCACATCTATTCTGCCATAGTGATGAGGGCAGCCAGGATGGGAGCAACATATGCCACAGCAGGATGGGGAGGTATAGTTTAGCATGATTATAAGAGTCATGGCAGAGGCTAGTTGAGAATCAGATAGACTCGCCAACAGCAATCTAGCATTTACCCAGGTTGCTGTCTTCCATCCAAGACTCTCATCAACCTCCCCACTACTCCTTTCTCTCACCAAGGAGTAACCCTAACCATGAGACAGTTCAACCCCTGCAAGAGGCACTCTGAAAAACAACAACAATCTTGGAGGAAGGAAACCTCATTACAGTCCTGACACTCCTTGCCTTAGTGGTGCTAGTTTTTCAGTTCTTTGGCTGGATTTCAGTCATCACCACCAGCTGGTTTCTTCCCCCACAGTTCTGCTCCAGTAAGATGACTCTCAGGGTTGCCAGGGTTATCAAGGAGTGAGGAGGTGTTCTCCTCTCTCCCCACCATCCCTTGCTGGGTGAGGCATAACTTGAACATCATAATAACCCTCTTCTTGAATTTCCTCTGCAGTACTTCCTAATTTGATTTCATTCCATGTACCCCAGCTTCTTCCAAAATCTCTGCTCAAGGCCCATCTTCCACCTCTACTCCCCTGTTGCAGATAATTGCTTTATTTTGTTGTACATATTTCTGATCCCTCTTGATCAACCTGCTGACATCCTGTTCCTCCTCTCACTATCACCATGATTGACATCTCCTTTATCTTCTTCACTTTCACCTGTGTGACTCTTCTGCATCACTTCCTTCCATCTCTCAGAAAAGACTTTACCTAGATTGTTTACATTCATTTTAGGATGCCATCAAAATGTATTGATGGTTATTTTCTAACTATACAAATTTATTTTTTCCTGGGCTGCTAAACAGTTAATAAATGTATATCAAACAGATATAAAAGTATTTTTCTGCCCATTAGTAGCTCTTAACCTTTGTGTTAACCTTTGATATTACTGTATTGATCTATATTCATTCATTAAACCCTATCACAGACCTTGCTGTTGCAGTTAAATGGCTTAATAGTTCTTTATACTTTGAATCTAAGTCAAGACCTATATATAAATTTAAAAGTTCCAGCTGTGGAGAGGGGTAGACCCATGGACCCATGATGGAGGTTGCTTCCTGGAACACTTGCACCCAAAAACCCTGTACTTGGAGACATATTCACCACATGTGTACATAAGTCCCAATCGACTGGCCTTCCCGCCAACATGCAGGAGACATCCTGGGGTGCAATACAGTCATTTCCCTCAGGGTAAGATACCACTTGTGTATCAACTTTAGGGATTACTCCTTCACTTTAGCAGATACAGATTTATATGGTTCCATTGAGTTCCAGTTGTATGCATATCAGCTGCAATATCTAATTCTTTTCCCTTTAGACTTCTTAAGAAATCTTTAGAGCCTGTTACTGATTCCAAGACCTACCTATAAATGCTGGAGATCAGACCCCTAGTTAAACCAGAGCACTCCATATTTCTCTTCCAAACTCTCTTAGTTGTCTGGTAGCAGCCTCCTTCACTGCTGGTTTTAATAATAAAAAACCCCCCAGCGAATCTGAGCTCAGAACAACCAGGTAGGGCAAACTGGATCCAATCACCTCTTCAATATCTCAACAGTGAGCAGTCTGGGTTTGACCAAGCAGTTCTGACAAAAAACTATTATGTGTGGTGTATGTGGTACATCTTCAGTGTTGGCAATCTTTTTGCCTTCTCTTGGCATTTTTCAGTAAAGTATCAGGACTGTGGAATGTTGTAGTTAGATCAAGGGGGACGGCTTCTCTGGCTTTGTGTATGTTTATTTTTACAGGAATTACATTGTCTATTTGTATCTTGCTTTTCCTCCCAGGAGCTCAAGGTTGTGTACATTATCACCCCCTCCCCATTTTCATCTTTGTAACAGCCCTGTGAGGTAGGCTAGACTAAGTTTATATGTGTACATAAGCAACAGTTCTTGCAAACAGATTACAGGGTGTGTGTGTACAGGGCCCCCAATCCACATATAGTGTACCAGCCCCAGGAGATCCACTGCTTATCCCTTAAAGAAGACCCAGAAGGATACCATGAGAGGTCCAGGAGAATCAGCAGGGATGCAGTCCTCCTGCCTATTTCCCAGCTAGGGCATCTTTTCCCAACCTGGTGCCCTCCAGATTCTTTGGGATTATAACTCCCATCATTCCTGACCATTTGACATGTTTGCTGGGGCTGATGAGAAAGGTGTAGTCCAAACATCTGGAGAGCATCAGGTTGGGAAAGGTTGCACCAGGGCAAGCAAACCAGTTTCTGCTCCAAAATCAGGCCAAAAGTTATTCTGGAAGAGATCTAAATAATCAGTTTGACCCAAAACCACTGGAGGTGTGCTGCCACAACCCATTTGAATACGTTGCCTAAAAAGGGATGTTAAATACTGGGCAATAGTTATTCAGATCAGAAGGGTCCAAATATGCTTTTTCAACACAGGACATTTCACCACCTCTTTCAACACCAGGAGTACAAAACTTCCTTAGGGAAACATTTACTGGAGGTATGCATCGGCTCTGTGTGTGAGCTGAATAATTAGGCAAATCAAGGTGTTTCCTCTCCCTCCTCCAAGTCAAAGTATGATGCACCCATCATAGTCAGGTCAGGGGCCCCACAAAGCCACAACAAGCTCGGATTCTGTACAGGAACAGCTCTGTGTTTGCTCCCATAGGCCTCACAATGTCCAGAAAATTGTGTGGGGAGTTCTAAAGAGCTGGGTTTGGGTTTTGTTAAAGGAGAGCAACATAAGATGTTAAAAACAAACTTAAATGAAGTTTTAAACTTTTTTATTTATTTAAACAAACCTTCCACTGCTTTGCTTCAGCAACAATTCAGAGCTCTTCAGTGCTCTGGAGGCAACATTTTTGACACCCTGATTTCTTGCAAAAGCCATGGATCCAAAGTACAGAAATGACACAAGGCTTCATGGGGGTCCTGATCTGACTTGGAGGGATTTATTAACATTGTGGTTGAACTCTGAAGAGGGGGAAGACCCCTGAGGCATCCCAAGTTGCCTCATTTTTTGGCCCCTACACAGAGCCAATGCACACTGCTAGTATCTTTACCAACTTTCTAGCTTACTCCACCTCCCTACTTTGGCACTATTGTTCTGCAAATAATTGTTAGTACTTAGCAGTCAGAAGCCTTTTAATCATTTGAACAACAACTTCAGCTAGCGCAACTCATTTCAAAATATGGAGGACTGATTAAAAATCATTAATTGGTTCTCTTTTAGATCAGCTATGCAGTACAGCCACAAAGGCCTGGTGAAGTTACCATGGGTCTAAGCGATCCTTCCGTTTCACGTGCTAATTCAGTGGCATATATGGGTTTTGAGAATAATAGCCATTAAAACCACCAAGAATTAATTGTGTTCTGAAAGTGGAAGAACACAGGAGCATATCACTCCCACACAAATTTCCGCTACCTTTAAAAATTGCAAAGTGGGAGAGGAAAATGTTAATCCTTAAAAACCTGTATTCTTACAACCAGAAAATAAATTCACAGTTAATTGGATTTATAATTTGCTCCCCCACCTGTTGTGCCTAGACAGTGTGGGGGCAGAGAGATCTTTTTTCAAAGCGTAATCAAGGCTGCACCACTTGTACTGCTGTATCTATAGCTGTAAGTGGAAAGTTGGAAGATCTTAGATTTGTAAGGTCTTTTCTGCCCTCCAGAAAATGAGGTCCTGGTGGATATTTCTTGGGAGGCTGAGTGAGAGCATTGTAAGCAGCAACATCAAAAAGGACCACTCTCATGTTTAGCTTGTGGCCTACTAAAACCTCCCAATCTATTTCACATTTAGCCATCCTGAATTTGCACATCTGGATCTTCTTACGTAAATGAGGACTTTACATTTGTCTCAGCTGACATTTACTTTTTTAGTTTTGACCCAGTTATCCATTTTGTCATGATGATCTAGAACAGGGGCTGCCCAACTTTTCATACCAAGTGGGCCGCAAGAGTACTTCGCCACAACCCGTGGGTTGCGCGCACACTGCTTTGTTGTGCGGGGGGGGGGGGGGAGTGAGGCCAAAATTTTATGTCCTCACAGCCCTCGCACTGCCTTCCCAAAGCCAGCTAAGTGAGTCCCTGGGCTTTGGGGTGTGAGAATCTTAGAGCCCTCACACCTCCTTCCTAAAGGTGGGAAAGCGCCAATAAGGCTTTGGGGAGGAGGCGGGAGGACTCTAGGACCCTGCCAGAGCCCTTACATCTCCTTCCAGAGCCTCATTTAGCCAGCTTTTGGGAAGGCAGCACAAGGGCAGGGTGTGTGTGCATCAAATGTTGTTGAGGGCTGCCAAAAAAGGCTTTGAGGGCCACATGTGGCCCTCGTGCCATGAGTTGGACCACCCTGATCTAGAATCTTTGTTTTCTGTCTTCTAAGCTATTAGCTGTGTCACCACTTCGGTGCCACCTGCAAATTTGATAAGCACCTTCTCTACTCCTTTTTCAAGACAAGTTGTACAGATAATAAAGAACACTGGGCCTTGACAGAGTCCTGCGTCATCCCACTTATCACTTCCTTTCAGCTGTTGATTAGCATTCCTTGAGTATGGTCGTCCATCCCCCAGATATAAATTCACCTTACAATACAATACTGTTACATAGCCCATATTGACAGCCTGAAAGAAAGTAAAACTCGTTAAAAAGAAGTCTCTTTTTAATGGCCAGGCCATGGTCTGAAGCAGTAGTGTTTAGAAGGGTGGCACAGAGAAAGTGGGGTTGCTCACCTGCCTTCCTGACTGTGAATGTTGCTTCTGGTTCCTGAGAGGGGTGAGGGTGTAGGGTTCTCTTTGTGATGTGCTCTTTATTTGCCTGCACCACACTGAGTTCCCCATGTCTCACCACTCCCTCTCAGGAACCAATAGCAACACCCAGGGCTTGTCCACACTTGTGCTTGCCCCCTGTTTTCTAGCCACAGGTCCGAGAAGCTTTTCGTTTACTCTGCCACTTTCTCCGGGAAAACCTGCCGTTTACTTCTGAATTGGAACAAATATCAATCTGCAGAAAACCAAATTGACATTCAATATGATTCAGAGGTAAACAGTGGGTTTTCCTGGGAAAAGAAGCAAAACAACTGAAAAATCCCATGAATGCATGGGAGAAGCACAAATGTGGAAGAGCCCCCAATGAAGGTAAGTGAACAAGCACACTGTGCTGGTCTCGAGGGTTAACCGTGCAGCATGGTCCGAGTCCAGTCCGAGGTAGAGGGTGCGGTATGGAGGCTGTCTGTCAAAGCTGAAGCTGGGTTCAAGGCAGGGAGTCGGGTGAGGTCAGGAACTCTGGCAGAAGAGCAGGACAGGGTGCAGGCAGGAACAGGCTACCAACAATGTTGCTCCCGCAACCTGGGACTGGGGCTGGCTGGCTTTTATCTGCCCCAAGGCATAGGGCGGCCCCGGTGACTCGCCTCTCCTGGCCTGGAGGCGAGCACTCCTCCTGCGGGAACTTAGTTCCCTCCGCCTCTCTGCCCTGAGCCTTTGCAGCTCAGGAGAGGCTAGAGGGTTCCCGGACCCAGAGGCAACCTCAGCTTCCCCTGACAGGACTGAGAGTGGAGCACCTACAGGCAATGGGTCCTCCATCACCTCAGGAGCCAGAGCAGACTCAGCTGGTGCCTGCACCTGAGGATCCAGCACAGGTGAGGACCCTTCAGGCTCAAGCCCCAGCCCCGGCTCAGCTGGTTCTGGAGGCGGGGACTCCTGTGCAGGCTGGGATTCCTCAGGTTCAGCCTCCGAGTCCGAATCCCAGGCCATCACACACACACACTGTCTTTTGTTTTAGGATAATTGCTTCTGAGATAAAAATTTATGAAGTTGTGCATGTCCAAATCTCTGCAAAGTTATGCTTTCCTAATCTAAACAAACAACTAACCTTAATCCAGAGATAATTAGGAAAGCAACAACCAACAATTTGGTAAATAGAAACTGTTGGTAGGTTGCAGCCCCTGCTGTGACTGTAGAGACTGATATGGGAGAGACATGTTTCGTTGCAGCTGGGGCATCTGGAGGCATCTGGTGCTGGTGCTGCAGATGCACCATGGTGTATCTTCTCTCTCTGCTCCTCCAGCAGCCATTCCTCCTCTGGTCACTGCTATAGATGCACAACCTGACTGTCTGTCTCCAAAGGTGCACTCCTCCGTTGTTTCCTGAGACAGATGGATGCCAACCAAATAGAAAGCAATATTAATTACCCACAGAGGATAATTTGCTGAATAAAACTATGCCAATATGCTTTTTTTATGATCGAGACAGCAGTTGACTGTTGGAGGAACCATTTGTTCTAAAATTTTATTTGTCTGGGATTTTATGGGCATAATTTTGTTTGCTGGTATTATGATTGCAATGCTGAAATGACCTAAAATAAATATTTACATTACATACTAATTACACTATTTTTTTCTTAAAATAGACTATGTCATTCCTGATAATAAAATTTCTTTTTTTATTTTGCCACAAAATTCAATCAAGGAGCAGTATTAAAACCTGAGCAGGATTTGGTGATGATGGGGGAGCCAAATAACTTTGGTCCAATTGATTTTTGTCACTACAGTATTGAACAGGCTGGATGCATATACAGTGGTACCTTGGTTCTCGAACTTGATCCGTTGCGGGAGTCCGTTCGACTCTTGAAACCGTTCAAAAACCAAGGCACGGCCTCCGATTGACTGCAGGAGCTTCCTGTAGTCAAGTGGAAGCTGCGTTGGACATTCGGCTTCCAAAAAACGTTCGCAAACCGGAACACTTACTTCCGGGTTTGCGGTGTTCAGGAGCCAAAACGTACAAGTACCAAGGCATTTCAGAACCAAGGTACGACTGCATGTCATTTTCCTTCACGGAGATATTTATAGCGCAGAAAAATACATAAGCAGTGAAATTCTCATGTGAAGTCCAGCATAACCTCCATAGTGCAACCATTGTACTTTACGTGTTATAGTAAGCACATGTTTTCTTATTAGCTCTGCCTAAGAATCAGTAACCATATCCATAAGGGTAGCTGTGTTACAGTGCCGTATCCTGTACATGTTTGCTCAGCAGCAAATTCCATCAGGTATAGTAGGTATAGGATTTTAGCCATATTTTGCAGGCTAAAACAAAGACCCTAGTGGCACCTTAAAGACTTAACAAATTTATTACTGAGAAACTTTTGTGGTTCACCTTGGAAGCATCTTTTAACATAAGCCGGTTACCATCATCTGCTCACAAGCAGTTCCAGATGTTCCAAATGTCTTTGTATCTTCATCACCACTGAAGCATGAATTTTCCTGTGGAGTCTCATGTGCTCTTTTATTGCAGAGAACTTGTGTAATGTGACTTGAACACCAGCCAGCACTTCTTCTTCTTTTGGAGCATTTGTGGTCTTGAACACAGTGAAAATGTGCTAACTTCTAGATTGCTTACCCTCAAAAAGTTACTTAAAAAAAATAATAGATAGATATTTAATACGCATGGCAGATTTACTTGCAGTAAGATTTTCAGTCTATAGGGTTGTATAGGGTGCGTTTGTTTGCAAGCAAGGCTCCAGCTTGTCATTTGTCCCTTGTTGTTCTTCTCAGTTATTATTGTATTTCGTTTTATATTTGAACGAGTGTGCAGTGTGAAGGGCGGCATGCAAGAGGAGTGATAATAAGTAAGCCAACTCTTAAGTCTGGTGTACTTTCCCTCTGTTCTTGGGATGCGTTGGAAGAAACAGAAGGGCTTTGGATCCGGAGAATCCTAAGCTGTCCATCAACCAACCTGCTAAACGCCATTTTCACCATTGACTCTATTGGAACACCAGCAACAGTGCAGGGAATGTGATGAATGGGGAGGTTTCTGAGGGTAGATCTCCTTTTGCACCCGCAGGTCCCAGTAGGTAGCGACTGAAATCTTACAACGCTGAGGCCGTAGTGTTGCATCTTAACTAAATCATACAAAGTTTGCTCATATTCGAGGCTTTTGCTGAATGGGAAAATTATGACTAAATTGGCACTCAGTCTGTATAGGCTCTATTTTGAGTCTATAGCATAACTTGGAACAGCTTGCCCTTTAGGATTCTTTGATAATGGATGTGATATACAAGTGGGCGCCTTGTGACTTTGTTTCCTTTGGACTAAGCTGTTTGGATCCTGTGAAGTTAAATTTCCTCCTATCCTTTTTAAATGTCAAACTTCTCTTGCGTTGTGAGTCAGCCAGTAAAGATTTGAATGTTAACTTCCCAGGCATTGTTCTAACTCTGCAATCATGTGGTATCCAGTTAAGAACGCCGACTAAGTAGTAGAGGACCACACTCCGCAACGAATGCCACTGCCTGCTATATTTCTCCCAGCTTGATGAAATTTTAAAGCCCATTTAGTACTTGCAGAAAGTGCCAGATTGTCAGCTGCGAAGAAGTCCTTTGCATGCCCGTAAAATGGATTCAGATGGGCAGCAGTGGAACGTGATTACTTGCCTATATCTGCTTCAACCTTGAATTGTCCTTAGTATGACCCAGTAATTGAGGGTGGGAGCACAGTTGGGGGAGCAATAAATCCCAGTTTGTGTCACATTCAAAGCCAAGCTGCTACCTTTATGCACATCTTTATTTGGTGCTTTGGTAAAGAACTGAATAAGTAGGCTGAGTCAGGGCAGGACAACCTTTTTCACCCTGAGGACCACATGTGGCGGCAGGTAGACAGTTGGGGGCTGCAGTGAGTCCTAGACTAGCGGTGAGTGGAACTATTCACACACACACTCATTCCGTGGGGAGGGAATGATTAATCTAGTTATGGTAACCTGAGAAGCCCATTGTCATTTCTGGCAAGTTCATCTTGGCTATCAACTGACAAAGTCTTCCACATCAGCTATACCTGGAATCCGAATAATTTATTTGCAGGGAATAAAGAGGAAAAGGGGAAATAGCTACAACTTGCTTGGAAAAGCCTGTGGAGTGTGCTATATTGAGGCTATATTCATATTTTTTCAGAAAATGCACACACGCTTCTTTCTTGTTCCTTTTCACCAGGGGAGAATGCACTGCTGGGGTCTTCAGTAGGAGTGGGAGGCTTTGGGTGCTAATCTATGGCAACCATATTTTAGCAGCTACAGTGGAACCTCGGGTTACGTACCATCCTCCTTACAAATGCTTCGGGTAACAAGCTCCGCTAACCCAGAAGTAGATGCTCCTGGTTGTGAACTTTGCGCCGGGATGCGAGCGGAAGTTGCACATCGGTGGCATGGCGGCAGCGGGAGGCCCCATTAGTGAAAGCGCGGCTCATGTTAAGAACGGTTTCAGGTTGAGAACGGACCTCCAGAACGAATTAAGTTGGTAACTGGAGGTACCACTGACCTTCGCCTTGTTACTCTTGCAACCGCTGCTGTGAGTGCAACCCTTCTTAACTCAATGGAAAGTGGGGACAACCCTGTGCACAACACATTGGGTTCGCCAGTTTTGTGTAAGCTGCTCATGGTGAAACAAGTGCATCAATAGCTGGCTTGTCCTTTATCTCTAGCCTCATAGCGGTTGTTGGATTATTGAAAGAGAAAGAGGTAGGAGAGCTTTCTGAAGTGGTTCTGTCCTGGAGGGGCTGTACTATGTGATATTTCTGAGTAAAGTGACAGACAAAGGCATATCATGTTAGTACAGTATCCGTTTTTCTTTTCTTTTTTTAAACAAGCATTTTGACTCTGGCACTGTAAGTGATAGAAGATTTAGGTAGAGCAGACAAGCTAATCACTGTACAGGAGATATTCTTAGGCATTTGACAGACTAAAAGATTTAATCAAGCTGCATTAAGCAAGCTAGCCACTTCTACACTGCAGAGTGTAGGGTAAGCTACCATCACATTACATACAGTAGAATTTTTGAAATATTAAATTCAAATATGCTGCTTCCTCTAAACAGGAAAAAGCAGTTTTGTATCACAGCCGCACAAAGCTTTATGATGAGGGAGTGGGCAACAAAATTCAAATATACAGGAAACTGCCGGAAAAAAGCTGTTTTATCTCAGAAGCACAAAGCTGTGTAATAAGGAGAGTAGGCAACAAAATTGGCCCATGCCTGGAGATAACTGTAGCTCTCTTGCTTATACATATCCTGAGATTTCTGCTTTTTCCTGTTGAACAAAGTCCCCCTCTTCCCCCAATTCTTCTGCTTTCCCATCTGTTACCCTTTGCTTAAAGTTACACTGTGAATGTCCTTTATTTTCCTGGTTTCCCAACTTTCTATAGATTGGTTATTGCTAGTGTTTCAACCATGCAGAAGGTTCTTCATCGCATCCTGTTGAGAAATGTAACCACTGCTTATTTGCTGCATCTTCCTTGAAATATGCCTACCTGGCATGTAAAGCGAATTTGTGCGTATAGCAGAAAAACGACGATATTAAACAGGGACATATTGGGTGTAGGTGGGACAGTTGCAAAGGATCTGAACTATATAGAGAAAAGACTATTGGGAAAGAAAGTTTGATTCCACTCCAGCAGGGCCATTAACCAGTTTCTTTATGCAGAGAAGATGAAGACAACTGCTCCAATCCAGAAGGTAGATCTGCCTACAGATGCTAAGTGCACGTGTGTGTGTGTGTGTGTGTGTGTGTGTGTGTGTACCTTTCTACTTCATGATATCTACCAGGGGACAATTGAACTGGCTTGGATGTGGCTGTTAATGTGGATCCCCACATTAACGTGTGATGATTTGCCATGACTAGAGGTGGATGGGGTCCAGTACATTGGAACCAGGGAAGACTGGAGACAGACAATCGTTTTTAAGAACTGGAAGTGATTTGAGAGACCTTCCCTTCCAGTGCTGTACATGTGCACTTCTTTTGTCCCACTGTTGCCTCTGGCAGGGTTTGCTAATTTAAAGACCAATGCCAAGCCCCTGCAAGGGCTGTTTGTCAGGGGTAGGGTTGCCATACATCCGGAATTTCCTGGACATAGTTGGGATTCGGCTTTCGGAAAGGGTGCATGGGCAGAAATCGCTGGAGTGTCTGGGAAAAGCTGGACGTATGGGAACCCAAAATGGAAGTGTAGATTTTGGCAAATTTCATTAAAAATAGCTGTAAAACTTCGTTTTTCTTCTTTTTTTGAGATTTTGCAAAAACAAACAAAAAACAAAACAAAAAAACCTACAACTTTTCTATACAGATTTTCACTTTTTGAAATATGGCAACCCTAGTCAGAGACAAAAATGAGATGAGTGCAGTGTTTCAAACTGCTGGAAGTTCTCTGGAGGGTGAGGTGGGGGGGGGGGGACCCTGCTGAACTATTATGTTGTCCAGCCTATGTTTTACATTTGAATTAAAGGTAAAGGTAAAGGTACCCCTGCCTGTACGGGCCAGTCTTGACAGACTCTAGGGTTGTGCGCCCATCTCACTTAAGAGGCCGGGGGCCAGCGCTGTTCGGAGACACTTCCGGGTCACGTGGCCAGCGTGACAAAGCTGCTCTGGCAAGCCAGCACCAGCGCAGCACACGGAAACGCCGTTTACCTTCCCGCTAGTAAGCGGTCCCTATTTATCTACTTGCACCCGGGGGTGCTTTCGAACTGCTAGGTTGGCAAGCGCTGGGACCGAGTGACAGGAGCGCACCCCGCCGCGGGGATTCGAACCGCCGACCTTTCGATCGGCAAGTCCTAGGCGCTGAGGCTTTAACCCACAGCGCCACCCGCGTCCCCTAACATTTGAATTACAGATATGTAATTCAATTGTGAAAACCATCTAGAATAAACTAAATTCAATCAAATGGATACAATAGGAGAGTGCTTTTAATATACAGTATATATTAAAAACAACTGTTCCCTTCTATAAAAAACTAGAAGTCATTTATCCTGTAATTTAATTAATTAAAAGTACAGCAGCAAACATTATCTGGTTGTGATCCAGCGATTCCGTCCTGTGCACATAAGTAGTGATGGTAGCCCCCCCAATCCATTTAATTTGAAAATAGGTCACCAGTTACCAGTATTTTTAGACAACTCTTGGAGGAAAAAATATGATTTTTCCCCCCTTTGGGGATTCTAAAGTGACTGGTAATGTTGGTTGTGCTAGACTATATTAAGGGTTTTGTGGTGTTTTTTTTAAATATTCTCATCTATTTTTAGTTTTATGTCTTAGACACTAATTGCTCCTTACCCAAAATTCAGCAAATGCTCCCAAGAGGGACTAGGAGCCCAATGTTGCCCCGAGGTCTTTGGAGAGAAGCTGGGCAGCCCTGAAGCTTGCTTAAGCCAGCTCTGGGGAGCTTCCTAAATGAAGTAGCCAATGGTAGAGGCAAAGGCTTTCATTTCAGACTCTGAAATGCCTTCATGTTCTCTTTAGCATATAGTGAGCCATTAGAGAAAAACACTTTTGTGCTAGTTGCCTCAATGTTCATTGCAAATTACAAGCCAGAATCCTCTCCTAGAAGCAGAACTCCACCTGCCGATACTTCATGCGCTTAAAGCAGGAAATAGAGGGAGGAAACACCAGGCAATTTGAGCACTCTGTGTGGGATAAGAAGAGCTGAATCTAACAATTGCTCTTGCATTACTCAGAAGTGGGACTTGCTACTACCACAACATTTTGTGTGGGACTTAATGCCATGGCATTTGTTTTGTATGTATTGTGGACTCGGCAAACACAGTTGCATTTACATCTTGCCTTTGCTCCAAGGAGCACAATGGGGAAGTACGTAATCTCCCCAGTTTCTGTCCCCACAACCACCCTGTATAGTCGGCTAGACAGAGAGGCTGTTTGGATATCTGAATCGGAGTCTAAAGCCAGATCATGCTTAGATGTAGGAATGGGATTCCTCTCCACCATTCCCGTCAGGGACTGGCAGGGCTCTGAGGAGTGGGTGGAAGAGGTAACAGGGCCAGAGGCTAATCCAGGGGAAGCAGGTAGCCATTTATGGGATTTTGTGCTTCCCTCGGGGCAGGAGCCAGAGCTGGAGGATGAGCAGGGGTCTGAGCAGTCAGTGGAGAAAGGACAGGACGTTCCAGGAGCTGAGGGAGAGACAGTGTCTGAAGGGATGGGGCCCTCTGTCCCCTTCCTCACTGTCATCCAAGACCAGGAGGGGCTTGAAGAGGCAGGCACAGTGACAACTTCCATGCCGAAGTCACAGGTTGCTTGAGCTTGTGCTGTCAGATGAGGGTACTTAATTTTTTTGGGGGGTGTAGGCACTGTCATGCTGTTGCTTATAGGAACACAAGCCCAAGGACGGCTACTAGCTTCTCAGCTACCAGAAGCACATGTGTGCATGTTTAGTGTGCCTCAAGAGCTACTGTAAGTTTGTGCATGTCAAGAAAACATTAAACTACTGTGCAAGGGGTGGGGCTGGTGAAGGTTGCACCATTGCTGGGAGCATGGCAATGATCTGGGGGAGTATATCACATGGCACAAGTGTCCTCCTTCACTGTGCCATCTCATCTGTCCCAGCTATGACACCACTGTGTTTCCCCTGTTCATCTTGCTTCTATTTCTTGATCGTACAGCTGTGCCAATGGATTGTTCTGCCATTGTATCTGGGATGTCAAGTCAGTAGTGTATTGGGGCTTTTGTGAAATCCTATAGCCCTCAGTTGACATCAGTTTGTATGCAGCCAGGTAAACCCTCACGCTGACCTGTGGTGATGCTTACAAATTGAGCATAGGATTGTACCCTTAGATGCCTAAATTACACCACCACAGAGAAGTTAAGCCTATCAATAGCTACCAGTCATGATGCTTATATGCTACCTGCAGAACCAGAGGCAGGAGGCCTCTGAATACCAATTACTGTAGAACGATAGCAAGAGGAACTGGATGCAAGAAACTGGATGCCAGCTATAGGCTTTAGGTCTGATCCTGCAGAGTTCTTATATTTCTTATGATATATAATGGATGCTAAAGTGTTAGTGTACCAGGCATGTAACAGTTAAGTTCTCTATGAGAACAGCAAGAAACTAAACAACCAGTGCTGTGCTGAAGCACGGGCTAATCTACCCATCTGGCTAATGGAAGGATGACTGTTTCTGAGATTAGGGAGCCTGCTGGGTTTTAAAGGCAGGTAGTTAAAAAAAGAGAGAGGAAAAGATCATTGATAGAGTTTGGCTGTAGATCTGTTACGGTATAATGCTGCTGGAGTTCTGCATACAATCTGGCTCTAAAGCAAAATGCACAACTAAATAAAATAATTTTACCAATATTTAAAGTTTATGGATCTAATCAGCCCCTGTAGGGTTGCATTAGGAATTAATATTGTTCGATTCTGTAGCTTTTAAAAAATGTAACTTTCATTGTGAACATTTGCTTTCAAATTGTAATCTCATATACAATTCATTTTCTGTATACATGCACAAAATTGCTAAATTAATTGCATAGATGTGTGGAGACTTTGTCCCTTCATTGTGAAGGGACTTCTGTCACTCAGTTGGGCCAAACTCTAAATCTATCCACTGTATGTTAGGGGGACAATTTCTACACTCATTGTGGTAAGTAGCTATTGGTCTCCTCAGTGTATGATATTATAGATGTCTTAACTGTTTTGAATATAGAATGACGGAGTCTATAATTTAAAAGGAGGGGAGGTACTCTTTGTGCTGCAATTGGCATTAATGGACATTGGATGCAGAATCAATTGCAGACTATGAATGAAATCAATTTGTTTTGATACTAATTGTGTTTTAGATACAACATAAACTGATCATCAACATATAGTATATAGCATATATCTATTTATGCATTATATTAACTAACTCAATAAGAAGGCAAATGATGCCTCTCGCAGTGTTCTTTCTATTAAATATAAGCTCCTTATTTTTTCATATCATGATTTTAAGAATATCACATTGGGTGCTAGTGCTAGATTTGCCTCCCCCTTCAGATTTTAAGAACTACTTCCATCTTCTCTTCCTTTTTCTGTCATCTTCCTCCCTCTCCATGCACTCAGTCTAAACAAAGTGATAACCATTCAGTCTCACTTTAAGAAAAGAACAAATTGCAGGAAAAGAACCCATTTGGCTGCTTGTATAAAATGATTCATGGACATAAAGCTCTATGTAATTTTGATTTGATAAGTGGAACATTATGGAGTGATTGCTCACTTCTGACTATCTCAGAGGATTAAGCATCACACCTGCTCTATCTATGTAAATTCCAATAGGACTGAGACTTTGATGCACAGAAAGAGATTACAGCTGTATCAAACATCCCCTCTTAGGCTGGCACCGAAGGGAGACTGAAGTTGGAAGCTTGCTTATCACTAGCCTTCCTTATCTCTTGGGCTAAAGCTTGGCTTTATTTCTTTCCCAGGCCGAAGATGAAATTCCTGCTGCATTTCAATAATAATAATAATAATAATAATAATAATAATAATAATAGAAATGAAGCTAAGATTTGATAGTACTGTAAGTTCAGCTTCGAATCAACCAGTGGTTTGTTCTTGGTTTTTTTTTGGGGGGGAGGGTGAGTTACACATTGAGTTAGGCACCCCTTTCAAATATGCCAGGTCACAATCAAGAGATTGTCTTTGACCCTTTAAAAGCTACCAACAAAGAACCTATAGTTTCTGTTGCCCATTCCTTTTCTGCTCCTCATTAGCCTCCCTTCCCTGGCTGCTGCATCAGGCAGGCAGAAAAGCCAAATTAAAGGACAAAGGAAGATGAAGCAGGATGGAGAAACCAGTGGGTGCAAGTCTTTTGCTTTAATTGGTAGCTTTAAACAGGGGTGGGCAACCTGTGGCTTCCAGGTGTTGTTGTATTCATAGGAACATAGGAAGCTGCCTTCAGCCAAGTCAGACCATTGGTCCGTCTAGCTCAGCACTGTCTACATCAGGGCAGCCCAACTTTTCTTTCCAAGTGGACTGCAAGAAGACTTGGAACCCATGGGCCACACACTACCATGTCTGGGTGTGGTGGTTTAAGGCCAACATTTGATGCCCTCACAGCTCTTGCACTGCCTTCTGAAAGTTAGATAAGTGAGGCGTAGGGCTTTGGGAAGGAGGCACAATGCGCTGGCAGCATCTTAGAGCTCTCCCACCTCCCTCCCCAAAACTTGGAAAGCACTAAATAGTCTTTGGGAAGGCAGTGCAAGGGCTGGAGACGCCAAATGTTGCCAAGGGCTGCCAAAAAAGGCCTTGAGGGCCACAAGTGGGTCTCAGGCCATGCGTTGCAAAAAATCTCCCCCCGATCCACATTGACTGGCAGTGGCTCTCCAGGGTTTCGGATAGAGGTCATTCTAGCCCTTCCTGGTGAGGTCAGTGACTGAATCTGGGACCTGAGTTGTGGCCCTGCTCCAACTCCAGTCAGTCCTAGCTAGCACATTCAGTGACCAGGAATGCTGTGGGCTATAGTCCCTTCAATATCTGGAGGAGGAGGAGGAAGAAGAAGAAGATGAAGATGCCACCCATCTGACTGGGTTGTTCTAGCCACTTTGGACGGCTCCAAACAAAGTATTAAAAGAATAATAAAACCTCAAAACACATCTTGAGTGTGACCTGACAATCTTACTAACTTCCATTCTCCACAAATAAAGTTCATTAAATCAGGTTCGTGTAAACAGTCTGTAGATGAACTGATGCGCTGGACAAAATAAACCTGTTGAAGGGCAAGGAATCCCATATATGGGTGGAAACATAAATGTGATTTGTGAACTGCCAATTAGTGCCAATAGCAGTTTTCCTTTTGTGGCAAACGAGCTTGGAGTGTGATTTGCAGTAGAATTTCAGTGTGGGGGGGAAATGCTAAGCTCCATCTCCCTGCATGCTGCAGTTCTGATTGCCCCCCACCCCCAAACTGCTGTTTAGATCCATGAAATCCAATCATATATTTCTTGAAATGTTTAGCCTGGCATTGATGACGGGTGGTTTGGTAGCTTCCTGTTGCTGTGGTTACTGTCATTAGAACAAGATGAACATGTGAAACTGCCTCAAATAGAGGATGATCATTGGTCCATCTAGTCCAGTGTTGTCTACTCTTAACTGATGGAGGCTGTCTGGTCTCTTTCCCAGATCTGATATGAGAGGTTTTTTAATTTGGAAACTGAGTCTGGGATGTGGTGTATGCAAAGCAGGTGTACTTCGTGTGAGATAACCAGCTTCATATAACCAACAGTTTTAACTCTAATTAATGCATGAAGGAGTTAATACCATAGAGTAAGCTGTCCTGCCAGGCTTAGTGAGATCACTTTCCCTCACCTTGGGAGGAACTAGGTAATCAGGCCTATCATTCTTGCCCAGTCTACCTGAGAAACTCAGTGTGTGAAGAAGCTTGAGCTGATTGCTCCAGCTCAGAGGGCATGGCCCTCACAAGCCACTCTTGAGTTCCTATACCAATAGTTTATTTCACCAACTTGTAACTAAGCCAGGTTTTACTGCCTGTACAACTTTTTCTGAATGCTGTATGGAAAAGCACATGAATCGGACCTTCAGAGAGTTTGTAAGTAAACCATTTTTAACTTACCAATCGTGTGGTCTTTCTCTATGCTCAGGGAAGAGGGAAACTTTGGAATTCCTTTTAAAGGGCATATTTTAAAAATCTAACAGACTATATTTCCATGCTTTACTTTGCTCCATGTTTTGTGATTTTAAATCTCTGCTGAGGTTCTTTTGCCAAAGAGTACTTGCCCCAAACCTGGTTCTTGGCATCCAGGAATTCTCCTTTTTGCTCCTGTACCAACACTTCCACTGAGACAGAGACCCTGCCAAAGATGCAACCTCTTCTCTAACAGGTAGGAAGACTTCGGGATTTGAAGTCACAACCCTACAGCCCACCTGATGAGAAAAAGTGTGAGGCTTATAAATCAACGAGTCTTAATGGACAAAAACCAGATACTGGTAGTACAGATATAGGAAAGCTGTTCTTTGTGATCACATATTCAGAATATCCCTATATTCAGTCATAAACTCTGAAGACTAGGATGTCTTAATTTCTCACCCCAACCCCGCAAAGGAAAACCATACATATGTGAAAACAGCAAAGAATGTTATGGATGAGAGTCTAGTTCATCAGTTGTAAGATACAGCTGATAAAGTGGACTCTGGACCCTAAATGCTTATGACATCATATATATTTCTAGTCTTTAAAGTGTCAGATTTCTTTGTTGTATTTGCTAACGTAGTCACCTTTCTGGGAATAAATATATATGATGATACTTTGGGGAGAAATACAATTTTCGGTGTGTTGTGCCCTAGCAGTGAAAGTGCTGTAGAAACGTTGGCTTTGAGAAATAAAATCTACTTGCAGCTTGCCATAGTTAGCTCTGCCTTTTCACACTGCTTTGGCTTTCCCTTTGTTGCACAGACTGAAACCTTTTTATCGTGGAATTCCAGATGGATTCCAATGCCATCAAACTGCAAACTTATCCAAAATGGACAGATACTCACTATGCTGTTCAGCTGTAATTGGCACTCTTGCGGACAGTCTCTGCAGGAAATGGAATCAGCATGGCTGCATACACTCTAATCTGTCTTAAAGGGAATATATTTTATCCTTCCAGCTGCCTTTCTTTGTAGCGATCCTTGTGGTGGGCAGCCACACTGAACTCGTTCTGCCTCTTCACTGGATGAATAGGACAACCATTGTCCTTTTACCCCATTTAGTTTTAGTGACTATAATTTACAATATAAAGACACTTTAGCTCCAAAGCATTCGTTAGCATCTTACTCCTTTAGCTAAAGCAATTTTCGTCCATTCTGGGCTTTCCAGTGTACCACTCTGCACTTAGTTTTGCATTCTTTTATTTTTTAAATGTTCCTTTGTCCGTCCAAAATCACATTGATCAAACCGGACAATAGAGGCGATGCAAACAACATTACTTTCAGAACCCTTTGATATGAATAACACAATCAACACATCCAACACAGAGATATTCCTCTCAGAACCCAGAAACACAAGTCCCTAAAACACAGGTCCTCGGTTGATGCCACTTGAACAAGCCCAAACAATTTTCTATTTCTTTTCAAGGGAATGGAAATCGAATGAAGCACAGCCTCTTGCTCATCTCATACCTTCTGTATTCAAAGCTGTCATTGTCTAGAAGAATATGTACATCTATAAATACCTCCCCAATTGCTGTTCTGTTGAAATAGGCAATGAAACTACAGAATCATTGAACTGTATGTCACAAGGATGCTTAATCTGGAGCCTCGTTCTACATGGATATGCAACTGGTGTTAAGGAGTGGGGTGTGAAGTCCGTGTGGTCAGTATGTTCATAAATCAAGGCAAAATCTGCACATTACATGGAAATGTCTTTGTTGCCAGCACAATGGCTAGCCTCTCAGAGAAAAATGAATTTTGGAAAGGACCTGTTTTGAGTGAAATGATGGATGACAAGGAGGGTGCTTATTCCTTTCTCCACCAGCCTTTCTTCCCACTCCATAGAGTTTCCCCCACTGCTTACCCCCAAGAGTTTTGAAAAGCAAGAAAATAAGCATTTGGATAAAAAAACAGATTGGAGATCTGGAGCAGGAAAAAAGCTAGTGTGGAAAGCGTTACGTAGCCACTGTCTATTCACCACCTTTTCTCTGCTAAAGAGGTTCCTTCCACATGCTTTTCTTCAGAAACAATGGTCATTGAGGCTGTTTTACATGGATTTGCATGACATATGTAATTTACTCTTTAAGCGAAACTAGAGTGCACTTTTTTTGTTATGAAAATAGAAGTCATAGGGAAGCCTGAGCAGCCTGGCAGGGTGAGGTTGGGCTGCTAGGTAGAGGGAAAGTTTACTTCTTTCCCTCCTATGGTGTTGATAAAATCACCCCTCCAAAGCTGCTGTTTGCATTTCTAAGGGGAGCCTCCATTTTGGCGCCAATGCAAACTGTCCTTAAAATTCGGACAGCAGCTTCAGGAAAGCAATATTATATTTTGTACATTGCCTTGAGATACAGACGTGGGAGGTCATTAATAATAATAGAGGATGAAATTCAATGTTGCGCTAAGACCAGCATATCCGTTTGCCAGGTGGAACTATCCTCTTCCCCTGCACACTGTTCTGCAGGTTCTCATGATACCTCCCTTGCACAGGTCTTGCACGGATGGGGCTCGTTAGGTGAATCCTGCTCATTTTGTCAGGGCCAGTGCAGGGAGAGAAAGAGTTAAACTCCCCCTTCTCTGCCCAGCCCTGAAGCTGGTCATGCTTCCCCAGCTATTTACACAGCTAAAAACCTATGTATTTCCTTTACAAAATTAATGTCACACCTCATTTGGCCCTGAGTCTCTCATTCTATAAGCAGAATAAAAAGTTCTTGCAAGAGGGTACCAGCAACTAGGATTTGCAGCATCTTATACAGCACAGCTATAGTAGACAGGAGCTAAGGTTTAGATGGGAAGCTTCCTTCAAGTGTATCTTTTGAGCACTAAGCTGGAATGTGCTGGTAGCTGTTGGCTTGGACTTGGAGCTGAATGAAACTTAACTTTTGTATCACATAGTTAAATATGCAAAGAATGGCTGCCTCCAAGTCAGAGATCTTTAGTGTTGCTGTGGCATTGTTTTCCCGCAATTAGCTGGAAATGGAATTAAAATAGAGGGTCCACACAGTACTTAATACATTTCTGTATTGTCATCAGGCCTGGAGGCTAGCTTTGTGGCAGGCTGCAGCTGGGGTCTAATTCTGACACTGGTAGGTAAGAAGCAAATGAGTCAGAGGCAGGGGATGTGATCTCTGGCAGGCTGCAGCTAAGGTACGTTATCAGCTAAGCTGGTTGTTTCAAATCTAATTTCAGGAGTAGAAACAAAGGGCAGGGTTCAACTAATCAGGCCCATAAGTGGAAGATGAGTGCAAAGAATTCCACTTGTGCAATGGGACTTCTCCCCCTCTCACCCCCCTACACTCCCCAAATTGACTCGGGTCTTGGGGGTGGGAAGATCCCCAGGACAATGCTCTTTCCGTCTGGCAAACTGGGATGCTTGTCCTGACACAACGATCAGCATAGCACTTTGTCGAATTTCTCCCAGAACTGTTTTTTTGCAATCATTTGACTCTTATTTTAAAAGAATGCTTATTTTCCCATGTGTGCTTGAGCTGTTGTCAGGAGGAATTAAATGATAAGAGCAAATCCTCTTTATTGATGATATCTAAGTTTAAATCACGTCAATTCTTATATATGTTTCATTAACTGTGCTGCCTTGTCGTGGCATCTTTAATATAGAGACTAATAATGTGGCTTGCGAAGGAGATACACACACACACACACACACACACACACACACACTTTCTAGTTAAACTTTTCTGCATATGGCCAATAGTAACAGAACAGCTGTCATATACCAACCACTTTAACACCTCCCCCCCAATGAGTGCTTCTGTGTGCCAAGCCTTCATTGCCTTTATATCACATGCTGGCCACATGACCCGGAAGCTCCCTCGGCCAATAAAGCGAGATGAGCGCCGCAACCCCAGAGTCAGTCACGACTGGACCTAATGGTCAGGGGTCCCTTTACCTATCATTGATGGAAATGATTACCAGCTGCAGAGATCTCAGTGGCACCACCCTCTGGTGGTGGCTTCTGTAACAGTGGTGGCAGTGACTCCCAGGGCAACAATAGTGGCTGTCCCCCATAATACTCATGCCTAGTTTGGCGATGATATCTCCCGAGGTGGCAGAACCTATGCCAAAAAATTGAAGTCACACCAAAGCAATGCTTTGGTCCACCATCTTGAGTCAAAATGGCACCCAGCATCTACACAGCGCTGAAGTCCTCCAGCCCCACCTTGGGAATCCTCGTGCTGAGGTTGGTGATGATATCTAGTGGTGTCTGAACCTATACCAGAAAATGGGCAAAAGTCAAATGAAAGTGACATTTCAGTTTGTCCATTTGATTCAAAATGCTGTCCAGCATCCATCTCGGGAACCCTCATGCCAGGTTTCACAATGATATCTCAAGAGGTGGCCAAAACTATAGAGAAGAAGAGTTTGGATTTGATATCCCGCTTTATCACTACCTGAAGGAGTCTCAAAGTGGCTAACATTCTCCTTTCCCTTCCTCCCCCACAACAAACACTCTGTGAGGTGACTGGGGCTGAGAGATTTCAAAGAAGTGTGACTGGCCCAAGGTCACCCAGCAGCTGCATGTGGAGGAGCGGAGATGCGAACCTGGTTCACCAGATTACGAGTCTACCGCTCTACACCACACTGGCTCAGATAGACAGCTAGTCAGACTGACAAACCACTTACCAAAATATGTATTAGGTGTGCTTGTGTAAACTTTGGGAAGCATTGCATTTTAAAAATATATTTTTTCTTAAATAAAATAAGAAAATACTTGGAATTAAAGTATTTTGCATTTTTCAAAAAGCAATTTAATAGCAGTAGATTCAGGGTATTATTGAATGAAGAGCCCAACGTGAATCACTATTTAATATGACCTTAGCAAAACAAGATGTCATATTGTGTGGTCCCATATGTTACTCATACTTCTTTAAAAACGGGGATATTAGGTGATTCAGAATTTGCAATATGCTACAGATATAGCGAACAGGAAAAATGTTGTTAATGAAGGAAAGCACTTTCTTTGGCCAATTTTGAAAACTACTTTCATACTCATGAGACAAAACTGAAATAAAAGATCATATGAAACACAAATAAGCGAATTAACCTCTCTGAGCCACTCCAGAAGGATACTGTGGTCAATATCAAAAGTCGCCAAAAAAATTCTTTTTGATGCTCCCCTATATCTGACAAATGAACCAGGGTGATCAAGGCAGACCATTAGCCATTGGATGATAATTGTTTAACACTTGTAGGTCCACTTAAGGAGGAATAACAAGATAGCTAGCTGTAGGCACATTCCTGCAGAATTATTGGCACATTCTAGGAACTGAATGTTAAAGTATCTGCATTTGTGAAAGTTAGGAGTTAGGGCCAAACTAAGAAAGATATTAATTGTATGCATGCAGGTCCCTTTTAATGAACAGAATGCATTCGCCAGAAATTGTTAGGTGAGCAGTCACATAACGAGTCCATGATTTAAATTATTTCCTATGGAAATATTTCTAATGTGGGATTCGTCCAATCTCTCCCCCAACCTCCAAAGGGGAAAAAACTGATTTATCCAATCTCTCCTGCTCCCTGATTTATCTGATCTCACTCCCCCTCCACTCTGTGGTTTCTGCCCGAAAAGGGCTGCTACCGACCAGCAAGGCACAAGCAAACAAGGAAGTAAGAAAGTTGACTGTCCAGATATCTGAATCTGCAGAGCATGCTGCAAGATTTATTTAATTCTTTATGTGCGGATAAGTGGATTTTTATGATAGTGCGGATGTGGATAGCGGGGCCTGAGTGTATGAGGGGAAGCTGGATCACCTGCTGCGTGTGATACCAATGAAAGCTCTCCCATCTGCCATTAGCCCCTGGAAGTGAGCTCACATAAGTGCCAGGAGCTTCTTAGGATTAAAAGACCCTTGGGAGTGATTCTCATCAAAACAGCTGTAGGGGGCAAGAATGAAACCCCCCACCAAACACCATTGTTCTGATCCAGCTTGCCCTCCTCCAGCACCTATTTAAACTGCGGTGGGGTGGAAAATGTGCAGGTTAATTTTCCTTACGTACAATTATCATCTATCAACTTTGTCCTGTCCTAGGTCAGCTCGAGACTTCCAGGGGAGGCTGGGTTGGAGGAGTGTTACTTACTGAATGGGCAGGGATACACCCAAATGAATAAAGTCAAGATAAGCTGTTCAGAATCGCAACAGGCAAGGAAGGCAAAGCACAGCCTGTCAGGACCCTGGACAGATCATTGTGGGAGAAACTGGCTGGAATTCGCCTAAGAAGAGCTGTTGTCTGAGCAGCATGAAGGCCTGTCTGGCCTGGGCCAGCTGTTAACCTCATTCCCTGTGGTCCTTAAAGGGCCAGTGCATGATTCTTCAGCCACTGAGTCTTAAAGCACAGGTACAGCAGTGTACACTCCATTGGGGCTGCCCTCTGAGTCTGAAGAGTCAGTAATACCACATCCTCTGATCTGGAAGGTCTTGGAGTGGAGGATGACGGTTCTCTAGGCAATGCCCCCTCCCCTTCTAAGTCTTCCTCAAAGCCAGGTGGAGGATAGAAGCCAGAGAACCTAACATATTTTGGCCCGTAATATGTCCACTCAGATTGCTGGGGTACATTTTTGGAGCTTTCATGTAGAAAAGGTAGTGTAAGTGTGGCTGCATAAAGATACATATTGATCTGAACACACACTTCAGGAAGCTGACACGAGTATTAATATTTGGAATATGTATCTGGGTGGGCAGAACACACCTCCCAATAAATCACTCCAGTTTGTCTATGTGTAAGAATCTTCATGTACAAAAGCATAAAGAAAAATAATGAGAAAAGCCTTTTAAAGATAAAAATGCCTCAGTATCACCAAGAGCTAATGACATGACAGACCAGTTAGCCTCTGAAGCTAGAATGGGGAACCTGTGGCACTCCAGTTTTGGGTTTAATTTTTTTTGCTGGACTACAGTTCCCATATTCGGCCATGTTTGCTAGGGCTAATGGGAATTGAAGTCCAACAACATCTGGAGGGCCACAGGCTCTCCATCCCTATTCTATGGCACTAACACACATTAGGTCTTTTTGCTGCTAATGAGTGACACAGTTGCTCTTCTGGTTTGTCTGTGGGATGAAAGTACTTGGGACCTGGGAAGCTGTCCATGGTTTTGATCTCTCAGATATGGAAGTTCAAACAACTGCCATTCTCACATTTTTGTACAACAAATTCACGCCAAGTAGCCTGACTATGCACAGATGACACAAGTGCCAGTTGTCTTGGAGATAATCTGGATTGAATCTATTATAATTGAAAGGATGGATTTTCTCCATAGCAGCAGAGGATAAATTAATGGGGGGGACGGACCTGTTTGCAAGTAATGTAATTTCAGTGTTTGAAAAAATTCTCTTGCAGATAATCGCATTTGATGAGTTAAAGACAGACTTCAAGAGCCCTATAGATCAGTGCAACCCAGCGCATGCGGTGAGTTCTGTTCTGTTATTTTATAGTAATTTAGTTTTGATAATAATGCTAAACTGTCAACAAAAATATGGATTTGAATCAGGATTGCCTAAAAGTGAATTTTATTTTAATATGTAAACAGGGTGAGTCTTGATATAATTATTTCTGATTCAGAAATGAGGGGTGTTGGAATGGAAAAAGGCACATACCAAGGGTTGACTCACATAACTGAAAATCAGCTGTGCTTTTGAAGGGCAAAGTCAACACCCATTACATATAGCTTGTCATGTGGCGAAGTGGTCAGTTGATCATCTGGCCACTCTCATCATATGGACATGTTGACTCCCCGTGGGTAATTATATGAGTGAAAATACATTTTAGTTGCATTCCTCATGGAGAGATTGTTGCTCCATTGCTCCACCATAATGGCTGTGACAAAACTACCCCATCCCCAGAAATCCTGACAATGGGCCTAATGAGAGGTTAGAGGATGGTTTCCCACTATGTGAATGAGCCTTGGCCTCACATGCTCCTCTTTCCCTCTCCTATTGCATGCCAGAAGAGGAGATCAAAAGCATCCTCTTGAGTTTTAAACAAACCACAGTGCCCTGTTTTATGTTCAGAGTCAATGAATTGTGTTTTGTTTAAACTTGAATTAATGAACAAGCCTGGATCAGAAACAGTGGCTTAATCCTGATTTGTGTGAGCTTTTACAGATTTTAAAGAAACCATGTCTCCATGTTGGGACCTAGCCAGAGAATACTGGTTTGTTTAAAAGTGGAAAGAGATGCTTCCAATTTCCTCTGGAGCATATGAGAAGAAGGGAAAGCAGGAGGGAGTATGCAAGCTTGAGACTTGCCATGGCTTATTTACATAGCGGGGAATCTACATTTTCCATAACATCTGAAACAGCTGTATGTGGAGGCAAAGCGGTGAAGATTGTGGATATATGAAGTTTCCTCACATCAAGTTAGGCTATGGACTGTTTATCCCAGCACTGACTGGTGGCAGCTCCAAAGGTTTCAGGAATAGCATCTCTCCAAAAGATAGGCTTGAAAAACAGCTATTTGAGCCTATGGCCCATAGTTAAATGACTAAGAGACCGATTGTAGATGCTGCGCTGCTTAAGTCTGTTAACCTTTAATAACTACCCTGTTATTTCCAGAGGGAATGTAGAATTTAAATTCCCCTTGATGCCTGGCTGTAGCCAGCGCCTCATCCTAGGGAATCATTTTCCCTTTTAAGGATTTCAAGCTCTACAGCAGAGAAGTTATCTCTCTCCAAAGCTGCATGACTGTGTATGCTCGCCACTCATGACTGCTGTAGGAATTCATGTCCATTTTTGCCTAGAGAAGCAGATCGAAGTCTCACAGTGTAAGAGGGAGATAGCCACTGTAGCAAATCAAATTAAACTTGCTTATGAGGTGAGAGAATTTGTCTCTGATGTAATAGCTGATATATTCCATAGGTGAAAGGCACAGTAACCATGTTTACCTAAATAGAACCTGAAGGGAAGGCGGAGGGGTTTTTCCAACGTCTTTGAAAACCGGTGAAGCATGTTGAGCAGTGAAATGAATAAATAAATAAAACACTCACACAAGGCAAGTGGCAATGTTTGCTTAACCAAGCTGAAATGCCAAGCTTAAACTGGAAGACTAGAGAAGGCTTCCTTAAACTTTTTGGGCAAAGCTCAGGTCTGCCAAAGCTCATCACCATGGTTACACCTAAAGCAGCAATTATTTGTTGGATGTCTCTTGCCACAAAGGAAAAAAAGAGTGTCTACACAGTGCTGACTCAGACACCCCTTGCCCTCACTGCCATCATGCACTGCCCATTTGTAAGGATGTGGATTCACTCAGTGGTGGTACCCTTTACCCAACAGAGGAAGCAACTTCTGCTACACCATGGCAGATGTAAGAATGAACGCAGACCTTAACTAAAGTGACCAAATTTACTAGATCTGAGGTTGAATCTGCTTCCTGGTGTCATCTGAATCATGTTGGTGGGTAATGCATTACAATGGTTTGTATCCAAGGAAGTCGTCCCATTTGCACAAGGACTTCTGCATGTGCAATGGAATCAATAAACCAATCATTTTATTTGTCCCCTTCCTCTCTTCCCCTACGCACTTCCCAAATCTGTTCTGGGGATTCCTCCAACCCTCTGGAGCACATTTGGGGGAGCGCACATGGGGAGAGGAAAGGAAGAGGAAGTTCCACTGTCCAAGCAGATATCCTTGCATGAATGGGATTACTTCCTTAGACACAACATTACATCTTGAAGTAGTGGACACAGATTTTATTACCACTGATTAATTATTAATGGAACTCTACCCAAGTCAAGAGCTTTTCAGTCATTACTGGGTTGAAGAGTCAACACAGGTACAGCATTGTCTTCAAGGATGCACTAATTCACCAGAATTCTTCACATAATGAGGATGAACTGCAGTGGGGAGCTTTTTGTGTCCAAAGCAGCTCCCCATGTGATTGAAACTTCTAGAAAATCAGAGTTTTCAACTGCATAGGCAGCCTCCATGGACACCAATGCTCCTGATTGCAGAAGTTAATCCTCATTGTGTCAAAATAATTTGTGTGACCTCATGGGCGTTAACCCCAATACATGTGCACTCCCTCTTCATCACAGTACCGCTTGGGTTGAGTTTACTCCATTTGGAGGTAGTTTCTTTGATTCATGAGTGTCTTAAATTGTACCCTTTTACCCTTCCCTTTCTCTCTCTTTTCTTTGACAGAGAGAGCGATTGAGAAATATTGAACGAATCTGCTTTCTTTTGCGAAAGGTAGGAATTAACCCACGTCGGCTGTGGGCTTTGGGCTGTTCAAAGGGATCTGAGCCATCGTATCGGTGTTGCTAGAAATAGCACTGGACCTTTCCTAAGGTTCCTCCTCCAGCAAGGAGGCGATAACGGCAGAATGGAAATTGAAACTGATGTGACCTTTGAAGGAAGGAAGGAAGCTAATTAGGAGGGACTTCCAATCAGTCAATAATATTCTAAAAAGAAATGAACTTTTCAGAACATCATTGGCTTCTCTTTAATAGCCTCATTTTTTTAAGGAAGCAGATGACTTTAGGAGGCATAATTTGGAACCTGACATGCAACCTTACATCTTTGTTCCTACGCTTTTTTCTATAACTATGCAACAATAATCTGATAAATGGCATACCTTTTATTGTGAGCCTTTTATTATGATTTTCAAACATTTGAAAGGGAAAACTGAGCACTTCTTTTAAGGGTCTTGGAAAAGCATTTGCTGCTTTCTCTTTACGTAACTTTTTGAGCAATAAACGATCTTCTGTTAATTCTCTAGTGAGGTTTCCTGCACAGTGGCTCTCACAGCAACCCCACACCTTGAGTGCTATGGGAAACAACAGTCTCACACTGGTGTTCCCAACAGCAAACTCATTACAAGTGGATATCCTATATATGCGTTTGCTCACCTTTAAACACCTATGTATTTATGTCTGGAACCGGCTGGCTCAGCCAGGTCCTTAAATGTGCACGACATCGACATATTATTCACTTGCTCCTGGAAACACTGCAGCTGTTCTACTTGTGTTCTTTGTTTTCGAGGAAAGGACAATACAATAGTTTATCAGAGAAGCATTGAGTTGGAAGAGACCTTGAGGATCATCTAGCCCAACTCCCTGCAATACAGGAGTCTTTTCCCCAACGTAGGGGTCAAACCCATGACCCTGAGGTTGATTCTTATGCTTACCAACCGAGCTATCCCAGCTCACTTGGAATGAAGCTTTGCATTCAAAGGGCCCCAGGGTGAATCCCTGTTGTTTCTGGGTATGGCTAGAAAAGAGGCCTGTCTGAAGCCCTGGAGAAACACTGTTGATCTATATAGGCAGTGCTGAGCTTGATGGATCGGTGATCTGTCTGAGTATAAGGCAGCTTCCTATCTTCTCTTTGCTCCGAGATACTAACCCTACTGCTCTCCTGGAAATAGTTTCATTGTGTTACTTGCTAAGTCAGCACCCTTCTAGTTTCCAAGTCGTGCCCCAGTTTTTGTAATGTAAAGCAACAGACAGAGGTAATTTTATTAATATATGTGTGTTGCCTGGAGATGTCTTGCCCACACTGGTATTTAATTTTTATTGAGCCTAAGCATCCTTGCTAACAGCAGAAGCAGTACCTTTCCGTTAATTACATCCTCCACATATCGCACACTCTAGGGAACAGGTTACTTTTCATACTCTTAAATTGTTTGTTAATACAGTCCCTTTTTCCAGAGGTCTTCGGGGAAATGCTGCTTTTAATTGGGATATGTGCTTTAGGGAAAAAGGAAAACAAGATAATTCAACAGAAAGGCAGTACTCACAGTAGACAACTGCTTACAGTAGCTTTCTCTGGATAGCAATTCTGGGGTATTCAAGGTTAGCAGCAGAGCTTTGGGGAGCAATTAGAACACTAAACTAGTTTATGAATAAAGTAAAATGTTGGGGAAGATGGATGCAATTGTTAAGGCACACTTCAGGTATGCAGCCTCATTATTATATTGCTTTGTGTGGCCTTGGAAAGTGCAGTGTGTTGTGTGCATTTTCTACTTCCTAAAGCGTTCTCCTGAAATAACTCACTTGAATGAAAAACAAAATCTGTTTCTTTTCTTTTCCCATTTTTTTTTTAAAAAGAGTTGGGCTAATGAAAGATTTCACCTTAAGGTCTTTTTGTGAAAATGATTGGTTCAAGCCATGACAATTTTTAAAGTTTGTGGGACTATTACTGTTGGTTTTGGTACAACTGGGCTCTATGATTAGAGCACAAAGCGCCTTAGGGTAGAACATCATCCAGTTGTTGGGCAGGAGCTATCAGCTGAAGACCAATGTTCTATACAGCAACTACTGTACAGCCTTTTACCCAGCTATTTAAGGAGCTTCCTTCTATATTAAAAATCTAGCATCTTTGTCTGAAAGTGTGTTAGTGATTTATTTAAACAGTTATAGGACCAATCTACATGACATACTTAGAAAATGCATGCAGAAAATTGTTATGGCAGTCATGTTACTGATGTCCATACTAGTTTGGTTTACAGATTTTCTGTGATGAAAGACCCCTAAATGTACACTGCCCTGTTACTGGTTACTAGTAGGGATGAGGGGGAGAAAACAATTTAAGTTTGTATTTAAAGGCAAATTCACACTTATTAAAACAATATGCAACCTGAAATAAAGCTATCCTTCAAAATTTATAGTTATCTGAATTTTGCAAGGCTGTTCTCTGGTCAAGTAATGTATTCAAAAATGTGTACATTAAAGTGCACATATAAATGCATATATTTGTGAAAATAACATACACAAATGTATTGTGTTAAGGGAAACTGCATTTAAAATATTGTGTAGTTGGAGAAATTCACATGAAAATGCTGATGAATATTCATGAGAACTTAAAAACAACCCCAACAAATAATGGAAAACTGGAAAATGAGAAACTGAGAGAAACTGTATTTGACATATTTGCCCATTCCTAGCGACTAGCAGAATTGCTATATGCAGCTTATCATTTGCTAAAAATCAGCAAAGGGAGAAGGTTGTTGCCTTCATGTCTTGCTTGTGGGGTTACCAGAGGAATCTTCTTGGCTTCTGGGGTCAACAGAATGCTGGACTAGATGGGCCTTTGGTTTTACCTTCTTAGAAAATGAGCAGGTGAGCTGGTCTTAGAGCCACAAATAGAATTTATAGTCCTTCCTTGATTACCTCTGTAAATCATTGTTGTTGCTGCTGACTTACTTAGGTCAACCTGCTTCTTAATTTAGAAAGGGCTGAATAGGAATTGTAAAACTTCACTGCAGTGGCGTAGCGTGGGGGGTGCAGGGGGGGCCGGCCGCAACGGTCGCAACATCTGGGGGGGACGCGCTCGCACTCAAGTGCTAAAATCCACGGGTTAGGGGGCGCAAATTACTTGCCTTGCCCCGGGTGCTGACAACCCACGCTACGCCACTGCTTCACTGACTAGTCACATTGGATGGCAAGAACTCCAGCATAACTGACTGTACTGTTGATGCTTACTTGGAGGCCAAGGTTCCCCATGCTCTTTATGTGTGTGGTTAGATGGGACTAGCAATGCAAGGACCCCTCCAGGTGTCTTTTGTATTGCGCATTCATTGTGGTTTGTGCCTATGGGGCAATCCCACTTTTAATACTATTTGTGCCTGCAAAAGTTTTGTGGCAGTCATACCACTTCCTTTTCAGTCAGTGTATATCCTGTAACTTTCTGCTGAAATGCCACAACTTTTCATATCACGGATGTTTGGGTGTGTGTGTGTCCTGCTTTTGTTGTTCTATTGCCCTTCAGATAGCAATAATGAGGTAGCTTTGGGGGACGCATTGCAGAACAACTAATGAAACTGAATAAAAACACCTTTATTGCACTAATGAGTCAATAACAGGTTTCAGGATATACCTGCAGTTATAATACCAGTCTGGAGGGGTCCTAATACTCAGTATTCTTACTCAGAAGTAATTCCTCCAGTCTTCAGAGAGTTCTACTTCTGTGTAACTATACTTATT
This sequence comes from Podarcis muralis, assembly GCF_964188315.1. Lineage (NCBI taxonomy): Eukaryota > Metazoa > Chordata > Lepidosauria > Squamata > Lacertidae > Podarcis > Podarcis muralis. The sequence goes on from NC_135657.1 coordinate 31,080,111, forward strand.
TAAAAGTGACCTAGTCCTATTTGAAAGCCTCTGGGTTCGCAATATGTTTAGAAATACACTGAAAATGTATAAAATACCGTAAATTAAAAAATAATTGGGGGAAAACCTGATCTGCTTAATCTCAAAGAGAAAGGCTTTGTTCCACCCTCTGCAGAGGCTTTGGGGGAAGGAGGGGGAGGGAAACATCCATTGGACGAGCTTGCCTTCTACTCACACAATATTGGATATGATCCTGTGCTTTTGACAAATGCTCCAGAATGTTTGTGGACCACAAGCATAATGCAATCTGGGCTCAGAGAAATATATATATTGTTGCTGCGTGAACAGGACTTTCTCTGATGTTGCATTCGCATTGCCAGGACCTTTGCAACAGCCCATTCCTGAAGCAGAGACAATCTGATCTTCATATGTTCCTTCCGCTCTCTGCAAACAGCAATGGACTTACCTCTTCAATTAGGTGCATGAGACAGGCACAGACTCCGAGGCCCAATTTAAATGTGGTGTCAGCCATGCAAGTACATCCGAATGTGTATCAGATCATTGGCCCACCTAGTTCATATCATTACTCAGACTGGCATCAGCTCTCCAAGTGTTCAGGCTGGAGTCCTTCCCAGACTTGTCCGCAGATGCCAGACATTGTAACTTGGGCCTGCTGCATGCAAATAATGTGCTGTGTTTCTGAGCTACGGCCCTTCTCCCCCCCAAAAAAACTTACCTGTGGGACATACCGCACATCTCTTTTAAATCTGGTTGTCTCACTTATGTGTCCAGCATTAGTACACCAGGTTTCCAGCACCTGGGGGTGAACTGTGCTAGTTTCATATGAGGAATGGTGGATGGAGTTGCATATATTTAGCCTGGATAAGAGGAGACAGAGGGGAGATATGATAGCCATCTTCCATTATCTAAAGGGCTGTCACATGGAAGATGGAGCAAGCTTGTTTTCTCCTCCTCTGGAACGTAGGACTCAAACCAATGGCTTCAAGTTGCAGGAAAAGAGATTCCAACCAAACATCAGGAAGAACTTTCTGACAGTAAGAGCAGTTCAACAGTGGAACGGTTTCTCTCGGGAGGTTGTGGACTCTCCTTCCTTGGAGGTTTTTAAGCAGAGGTTGGATGGCCATCTGTCATGGATGCTTCAGCTGAGATTCACGCATTGCAGGGGGTTGGACTGGATGATCCTCGCGGTCCCTCCCAACTCTCCCTATTCTGTGATTCTATGTGGAACAAGTTTTCCTTGTGCTCCCAGTTTCACTCTTATACCTGCCCTGGATTATCGGCTAGTAGAAATGAAGCTATTTGAAGTCCTGGCAGTAGGAAGATGCATTCTGGCAATTTTCCTGAACAGAGTGCAGGAGATATTCTTAGGTTTGATGAATTACCCCGTGACAAAAAACATAATGAGAACAGAAAATGGCCCACCATGGGTCCCCTTCATTGACAGTGATTGTAACAGAGATGGAGTGAGTGCACTTTGCCTGCACTCATTAGAGTCCAAAGATGGCTGCCTTATCTTTGTTACAGCGGATAATGCTTTCCCCATTCAGACCTCCTCTATATCATGACACTGCTGAGTCTGACTCATTGGATGGGCCACAGGAAACCTGTAGAAGGCTCCTCCAACAGTGTGATTAGTAGCAAAACCCGTGTCAAGAGGCAACAGAGATGAATTGTGAAGACTTACTAGCACTTGTAAAAAAAAAAAAAAGCAACCCTTTGCTGCAGTTCTTCAGGCAATCGTTCAATTCATATTTTAATAGCTTAAATGTCCTATGAGACAATGGCACAGATAGCATGGCCTGGCAAACCCTGCTTGAGACAAAGTGAGAGCTATATTTAGGGTTTCTATTTAAGCCACTTGCTGTGCTGCTAACCATGCAAGACTTGTAAATAGTTCTAATTTTTTTTTAATAAAAAAAGGAAGTTCATGGGCAGTTAAAAAGAAACAAACCACCTTGATTCTGTATGTTTTATATTTTTGATTATAACAAGAAAACTAAAAGAGGCAATTGCCCCCACATTGTATTATCAGTTGCAATAAACTAAAGTAAAACTGTAAGGATGATAATAAGTTCACACATATAAAATAGAGATGGATTCCTGGAGAATACTAGAAATTAATATTCCTTTTACTCAGTTGCAATCCCACCTGTCTTCCATCATGGAACCTGAGGCAGCAGGTACCGTATGTGTTTGCAGCTTGTGGTTTGTCTGGAAGAAACAAACCATGAACCCGGGTTCAGAAAATACACTAAGCCACACAGCAGTAGGAATAAAGTGGCTGCAATGTCTTCTTCGGGATCCTGTGCTTACATGCTCCAGCTAAGCCATGGTTTGGTTTAGCATAATGTGCAAACTGACTAGTTATAAGAAATTTGCTCTAGTCTCCCAGCAACTACTTGAATATCCCAAAATAGACAGACTGGTGGTGAAAGCACTACAGCACTGCAAATAACTTATATTTTGCCCCACCCCCTCCAGGTGCTAAATGAAATATGAAAATAGAGCATATCCCTGGAGTGTTGCTGTTCCAGGTGTGAGACCTGAATCCTGACAGCAAGTCTCTTAATGATGGCCCAGATAATATCCCTTGTTTTCTTCCTGTTTATTTTTCTTCCTGTATTGTGAGTTCATACTTTGCTGTTTGGGTCTGTTTGCCCTAGAAATGATTTAAGAACATATTGCAAGCTATAGGAAGATAAGCAGACAGTTTTTTTTAGGGTTTTTTGTTTTTTAAAGTGCTGGAAAGGTGTGCTTTTCTTTTAAAAAAAACTGCTCTGGGAAAAACACAACAGTTCAGCTATAAGCAAAAGAACCAGAATATTTCTTAGTTTCACTTCAGTTTTCTTCTTGGTTACACATTTAAAGAGTGTATGAATGGTGTTCAATTTATGGTGGCTTTCTTAAACGTTTAAATTATTATTATTATCTGTATACTTCCCTATAGCCGCAGGTCTCAGGGTGCTTCACAACATAATAACATTTCACAATGTAATAACACAAAGAGCATACTGCTCTTTGCCTTCGTCATCTTGTAATAAGAAGCAAATTGCCTCTGAATATGGAGGCTCCATTCTTGTTGGCAGACCTATCCTGGGCTAATGGCCCTCACAACATATCAATAAGACATTCAGACTCTGATGAGAAGGGGAAAATATCAGATTTTCATGGTAATATAGCATAGATAAAAAATGTTTGAGTACCAGTGTCCCATATGGGGGTTCTTTTTGATCAACTAGAAACATCTAAGGATACTGCCTGTACCCACTTACCAGGGTGTAAGCCCTGTTGGACTCAATTGAAGTTTCTTTTGAGTAGACATGTATACAGTTGCTTGTAAATCAATTAAAAATTGCTTTCAAGCTCATCTTGAGGGCCATGAGGGCTAGCAACCTACTTCTCTTAAAATGAAAACCGAGATTCCCGGAAAACTAAGTTTTGTGAGTTTTGCTCTTTACTGTACTTGTCTAGAACATGCACTATCCTGGCTGTAAGCAAAAATGTAATCCAGTAAACGGGAACAATTATAGCAAGCTGAAGCATCTTGCCTCCATTACAGTGCAACCCTATACAAGCCTACTCAAAAGTAAGCCACAATGATTTCATTGGGACTGACTCTCAAGTTAGTGTGCATAGATTTGCAGCCTTAGTCAGAAAGAGATGAGCTTGAATTTTTACCAAGAAGACAGAATGAAGTCTTGTTGCTTATTGAGAAAGTTGGACTAGATGCCTCTTGAGACACTTCCAGATTGCCTGTGATTCTGGGTGAACTCTGAACTCAAGTCCTGAAGACAAGTTCTATTAAGGCATTGTTTCTGTTCCTGTGTGATCATGGTATCTCCCCTGCCAGGTAAGTATGTTCCTAACATTTTTATCACCGAGAACAAAAATTCTACTTGGGCTAAAAATACACTGAGTACAAAACTTCTAGCTAGTTCATGGAAATCCTTTCCCCTTTATTCTTTCATGAATCATTTATTTTTGGACTATTTCTGTAAAGTGTCCCTCACTTGTCAGAGGAGAAATGGAGCACTTTGCTGTTTATGTAAACTGCAGAGCTGTTGCAAGGTTGCACGAGTCACTGAAAAGAGGTGTTCTCTCTCTTTCTGCCCCTATGATATGGCTGAGGCTCAGCGGACGCCAACCTTTTCTGCAGTGGCTCCTTGCTCGTGGAATGCTCTCGCCAGAGAGACTCACCTGGCTCCTTCATTACATATCTTTAGGTACCAGGCAAAAGCATTCCTCTTCTTCCAGGCCTTTGGATAATTAAACAATCTATAGCCTTTTAAACTGCGGGCGGGGGCGGGAGGAAGGTGTTGTCTTTGTCTGTTACGATCGTATGATGATGATGATGATGATGATAATAATAATGGTTGAGAAATCAGAGAGAGGAGCTGAGGGAAGTCGTGGGAGGGAGGGTTTGTTGGGGAGGTGGGAGGGGAAAAATGGGGGGGAATAATGAAGATGATTTGTTTGGATAATTTGTTATGTTGAAATTGTTAATAATTTTTTTAATAATAATAATAATGATGATGATGATGGTGGCAGACAGAGAGGTGGAGAGGGATAAAGTGCTTTTGAAAGGCTTTGAAGAAATCAGCTTACATAGGCTTCTTCCATATCATTTCCCTTGCAACCAGGTTCCTTTCCCACGTCCAAAAATTAATCTCATTGCCAGCAAAAAGTGTTTACAGTCGTACCTTGGTTCTTGAACACCTTGTGACTCAAACATTTTGGCTCCCAAACGCTGCAAACCCCGAAGTGAGTGTTGCGGTTTGCGAAGGTTTTTTGGAAGTCGAACGTCCAAAGTGGCTTCTAATTGAGTGCAGGAAGCTCCTGCAGCCGATTGGAAGCCTCGCCTTGGTTTTTGAACATTTTCAGAAGTTGAACGGACTGCTGAAACGGATTCCATTTGAGACTGTACTTCACAATGTATGAATCAAGGTTCCTTTTGCCTTGAGTATCTCTCTTGTGAAACAACAACAAGCATCACCTTGGGGAAGACTCAGTGCTTCTCTGCACCTTTTCCAACAGGGAGTGGGCAGTGTGGTGTAACAGAGCAAGTGATAGACTAAGGCAGGTAGGGAACACTGGCCCTGGGGGCTGAATGTGGCCCTCAAAGTCCCTCCATTAAGCCATTGATGATCACCCGAGGCTACACCCCATACCGGTCCTGTTTCACACCCTCCTTCAGTATTTTTGCCTGGCTGGAATGTGTTTTTGATCTCTGATGTATGCCTCCTGCTTGTCTAGATGGAGGAAAGACAGGAATGTTTGAGTGTGTGTAGAAACGAGTCTACTGTACGTAGCTAACAATTACATGCATTGTTCTAAACCAGTGGTTTTCAACTAGTGTGCCGTGGCACCCTGGGGTGCCTTGAATGATGGTCAGGGGTGCTGTGAGCAACACTGGCCTCTCTCCCTCTTTCCTTCCATCCCAGCTCGGATGCCCACTCGCATGTCTGCGTCCCAAAGGCTTACATGGCTGCTTGTTGCGGCAGCTCTGCCTACAAGTTCCCCAAGTGAATGGTGCCTGTGGACCTGGCCAGGGGGTGCTTCCCAGGCCCCTGTGGGGCAGTTTGAAGAGGCACCTCTCTTTGGAGCAGGGGGGGGCAGCTCAGAGACCAGGGGGAGCAGCAATGTCTGCCCAGAGGACTCCCAAGGAGAGGGGAGAGGAGAGGATGCCGAGGGAACACTCCACAAGGGAGGGTGTTTGAAAAGGGGTGAGGGTCTGCCGGCTCTGCAGGCAAGGGGTGACAGAACTGGGCTTCTGAGCCCCATGGTGGTGGTGCAGAAAGAATGTAGTTGGTCACTGTTATGTACTGAAGTTCTCACTCTGGGCCAGCAGGGGGGTACTGTAGATAGTTTTCACTCAAGTCCGCATATGCAAATAAGGAATTGAAAGTGATGTTCAGTGATTGGATAGTTACAAAAAGTTGTTACTGTTGCATTGTAGTGGAGCTCTATATAAGCAGGCTGGCTGAACCCTTCAGTTCTGTTCTGGCCTGTGAATAAACAAGTGCTGTCTGAAGAATCGCTGTGTCGTCTGATATGTTCACCTACAACTTAACAGTCCCGGGAGCCATGGACTCAAAAGGTTGAAAACCTCTGCTCTAAACACTTTTGGCTCTGGCCCCACCCACCATTGCAATGCGACCATTAAAAGGTTACCTAGAAGAGAAGGAGGTCCTCAAATGTTCCTTGAATTTGGTAAGGAGAGTTGCCCATCTCAGTCAGAAATGGCAAAATAATATACTGTATAATAATTTCCAACAAGTTGGTTAGAGGTTGTTGAGAGCCAATGTTACTTTCTGACAAGAGATAGCGAGAAGGTGCTAGCGATTTCCTGCGAAGTGGTAATCTGTGACAGTTCTTTACTGGCAAAAAATGTAATTATACCCTATGCTGTTGTGGAGAGAAAATGCAATAATGATGGGAATTGTTTCTTTTCAAATAATTTGACTGATTCTCTGTACAACTAAAGAGATAAATAAAGTAATTACTTGTAAATTACATGCATTAGAAAAGTTAACCTAGCTTGTGGCTCATTTAAAAAAAGTATTAAAGACATATTTCAGGGAAGTTTGGTGCAATCATCATCACTATTATCTAGTTTTATAGCACTCACTTGGCAGTTGTGTGTCCTTGTGAACCTGCTTTGGTCCGAAGTTCATGCAAAGATGTCACAATCTGCAAGCTTTAGTTCTTAGCCTCACATCAAAGAGATGGGTCTCAAACAGATCACTTTCAGCAGGGAAATAGGCATTAATTAAAGCTAAGCTTAGTGGTAACTCTTTTGCTGCCTTGCAAGGAATTATAATGTGACTACTCAGATGGAATGGATTTCAGACGTGGAACTGAAAATCCATCCTTTTTGTCTATTCTGGACACTTAATATCTCCATATTTTAAGAATATATTTTGAGGTGGTCCAGTAAGCTAGTAGCACCATAGAGAGAATGGGAGTAGCAGAGATGGAAGTGCTGGGATATCTGTGAAGGACAGAGAAGTATGTATGTGGGGGTAGAAATAGAGAATATGAGTGCAGGAAGACTTTGGGATGGAGCAGGCATCCTCAGACTCAGCCTTCCAACTGTTTTGGGACTTGCAATTCCCATCATCCCTGACCACTGGTCCTGTTAGCTAGGGATGATGGGAGTTGTAGTCCCAAAACAGCTGAAGGGCCGAGTTTGGGGATGCCTGGTATGGAGGAATATAAAGTAGAGGAAGGTATCTGAAAGATGGGGGTACAGGGAGATCTGTCTGGTAAATAAACAGACAAATTGGAATAGCAGTAGAGGCAGTGCTGATAGGTCAGTGCTACTGAAAGAGAAGAGGGAATGAGAAATAGGGCTGCAGTGCAAAATAATCTGTATGGAAAGAAAGGGTAACATAGGATTGCTGATATGTGTTCACGCAAATAGAGAAGGCAATGAAGTGGGGTGGAGCTAAGGAGTCACTCCCTCAACACCCTCATTGCTGCCACTTACCTTGGTGACGCAGGGTAGCAGCCAGGTCAGAGCCATGTGCATTCCTTCCAATGCAACCTCACAGCTGCAACCTTACTACTAACCTGCCCTGCCCTATCCAGGTAAGGTATAGTAATGCGGGTGTCAGGAGGGCAGCTCTGTTGCTCTACCCTGCTACACCAGCCATTACTAGAGCTGGAGCTGTAGTTAGAACTATCGAGCTATAGATGTAGAGCTATAGATATATTTGCTTGTCTATTCAGAAGTAAATCCCATTGAGTTTAGTGGGTCACGCTCAGATAAGTACTTAACTGAAAGATAGCTGTATCCTGTCCTATAATATTGAAGTTCTTCTTTGGGGCTGTGATCCATCAAAGCAGTAGCGTTTCTTTATGCATGTAGCCAAGACCATCCCAAAGGTATGTGGCAGGGATAGCAGTGGTTTGAAAACCTACCGTATTTTTCGCCCTATAGGACGCACTTTTCCCCCTCCAAAAATGAAGGGGAAATCTGTGTGCGTCCTATGGGGCGAATACAGGCTTTCGCTGAAGCTTGGAGAGTGAGAGGGGTCGGTGTGCACCGACCCCTCTCGCTCTCCAGGCTTCAGGAAGCTATCAGCAAGCCTGGGGAGCCTGCGGGAGTTGGCGCTGGGCAGACATCGGCCAGCCCCACAAGCTCGGGGGACAGCGGGGAGGCACAGCGCCGCCATCCCGCTGTTCCTCGACCTGGTTTTGGGGGGGGAAATAAAGGCAAAATTTTTTTCCTTTATTTCCCCCAAAAAAAACTAGGTGCGTCCTATGGGACGAAAAATATGGTATATAAAATATATAAACAAAACGAATGCAAAGTATCCCAATTCCCATTCAACTTAGCTCCCCAAAAGCACCTCTCACAAAAAAATTACACCGCTTCTATAAATGTTTAGGTTTGGCTTTGGCAAATCTCTACAAAAAAAATTCTGTGTGGCAGACACTGAGCACCCCCCCCCCCCAATACCAATACCAATACTAGTTGAATGCAATGCCTGGGTGCAATTTTAAATAAGTGCACTTCATTGATTTTAAAGGTTACTTAGGGATCTTGGTGTGAAGCCTTTTTAACTATACAGCAGTAAATAAACTTCATGGATAAAAATCAGGTTCCGTGGCTTAAATTCAGTCTGAAAAACAAATCAGTGCTGATGATGGAGTACTAGTGCAGTATGTTTCCAGCAATATGTTTCCTACCTATTCAGTAGGTACGGTAGTTAATACATTTTTGTACCACACATAGAGTATTTAACTGGAATAATCCATTTTGAAAAAAGGGTCCAGTGGAACTTGCATCTGTTATCTTGAAACTGCTGCCAAGAATTGTCTGTGAAAGCCATGTTTTCTTTTAAGCACGCCCACCATATATGGGGAAAGGTCCCTCTTTTCTTCGATGGATATCCCATCTCTTAACATTGATATAGGTGAAGATGGTCCACATCTGTTTTTTAGTCTCTATTTGCTGTGGTGGTTGTAGGTTTGTTTTAATAGTGCACATGCAATGTTCCCAAGCATTTTAAGGTCTACAACATAAGAAGGGAGCTGCCACCATGTGCATCCCAGCTGGGTGCTTATTCCAATTCAGTGCACACATTTTTAAAGTGCTGCTACTTGCTTGTATCATCCGGTTTCTTTTGCTTCCCCTTGCTTGCTCTAAACCTATCCTGCTTGTGGTCTATAGCTTGCAATTAGCACCACTTAATAGCTGTTAAATAGGGTAATTGGCTGTTATCCTCACAGAGGTGTTCCTTTAGCAGCTGATATTTCTCAATGAGCCCCAGCTAACAGTCGTTCAGCTCTAAGAGGAAACCCAAAGTGAAATTCAATTATTTCCTTGCTCTGAAAATCATGGTTCCTTCCTGTCCTGTAAGGATTTTTCGTGGGCTGGGGGATAAAATTTCACATTATCTGTTTTAGTAAGCAATGTAGAACAAATCACAGCAGATCACAGATTTCCACAGGGATATTTTGCAGACATTTTCACTTTCCAGAAAGAGATGATGAAGACTTAAAATGTCGTTCACTAATTGGCTTGTCCTCCTGCAGTGTTACCATATGTGAGTAGAAAGAGTGGAAATGCCAACTAAAAAAATAGCTGAGGAAATTGATGGTCCATAGATGGTCTGAGGGAGGTTATTACTCATTTTCTGCTGACTCTTAAGATGGCATTCACATGCCTTCTTCAAGATTGGTTCAAGAAGCGGGTCTGGGCCTTATTGGGAAAGCTGGGTTTCATTCTCTTGGGATCTCATGATGGTAAAGAAGCTGGATTTATTTGCCACCATCACTGCTTTATGTTAGGTATGATTGTGTGTTCTTACCTGGGTTCAGTCATACACAGTACCAGATATGTGCCACTTGTGCTCCACTACTGTCTGACTCAGGCATAGGCAAACTCAGCCCTCCAGATGTTTTGGGACTTCAACTCCCATCATCCCTGACCACTGGTCCTGTTAGCTAGGGGTGATGGGTGGTTTAGACCAGTGTTTCCCAACCTTGGGCCTCCAGCTGTTTTTGGACTACAACTCCCATCAACCCTAGCTAGCAAGACCAGTGGTCAGGGATGATGGGAATTGTAGTTCAAAAACAGCTGAAGGCCCAAGGTTGGGAAACACTGGTTTAGACCACAGCATCCCAAAACATCTGGAGGGCCAAGTTTGCTCATGCCTGGCCTGACCTATTTAATTGTTCAGAGCTCACCTGGGAACCAATCCTAAACTCAGTTCTTCACAGTTCTGAAAAAGTTGTGATTTGCTCAGTGGCAAACACCAGATCATGGCTATGATGTGCCACATGTGTTGGACCCTGAGGTACTGTGTATATAATCCTGAGCTTAACCAGATGAAGTGGTTCAGTATAGATACTAAATCATCCAACACTACTGTGTGTGTCTTCTCCAAGACCACCTTTGAGACTGGCTCTGCCAGCTCAGGTAGGAATGTTGTTGCGCACCCTAACACAAACCCGTACTTGTTTGAATGCCCACACCATACCTCAGATTTTCTGGCTTGGAGTGACATACACATTTTTTTAAAAAAAAAATAATCCCTGCTCTTTTGTGCAGATCTGGTTTATTAGAAAACTTACATTCTAAAAATTATCTTTTAGAAAAAAAGCTATGCACACAACTGAACAAATACCTGTGTGTATGCTCACAACAGACCTCAGGTTTTTGGAATTTATGGTGAGTGGGGAGGTACTAATTAAGGGAAGGGATGCTGTGGTCTAAACCACTGAGCCTCTTGGGCTTGCCAATCAGAAGATCGGGCGGATTGAATTTGCTCTGTCCCAGCTCCTGCCAACCTAGCAGTTTGAAAGCATGCCAGTGCAAGTAGATAAATAGGTACTGTTGTGGTGGGAAGGTAAATAGCGTTTCCGTGCACTCTGGTTTCTGTCACGGTGTTCCGTTGCCTTGAGTACATCCCTTGTGAAACAACAACAAGCATCACCTTGGAGAAGACTTGGTGCTTCTCTGCACCTTTTCCAACAGGGAGTGGACAGCGTGGTATAATAGAGCAAGTGATAGGCAGGTGGGGAACACTGGCCCAGGGGGCTGAATGTGACCTTCAGAGTCCTCCATTAAACCATTGACAATCACTCGTTTCTGTCACAGTGTTCCATTGCGCCAGAAGCGGTTTAGTCCTGCTGGCCACATGACCCGGAAATCTGTCTGTGGACAAACGCCGGCTCCCTCAGCCTGAAAGCGAGATGAGCGCCGCAACCCCATAGTCACCTTTGACTGAACTTAACCATCCAGGGATCCTTTACTAATTGAGGAGAGGGAACAACAACAACCAGTGTGAAAATATCCCACTAACATCACCCACTAGCATGGATAAGAAATGTGGAGGTGTATGGACACAGCCCTAGGATTTGTTTGGTATAAATTTCCTTTGAAAGAACTTGCTTTGTAGGTACTATTAACACTGCTGCGTCTGCCACCATTATGATCACATTGTGTCTATTTTCTTTTGGTTGAGAGCATCTTCAGTATGTTACATCTTTCACAGATGATAAATCATGGCAGTTTCACAGTACAGGGGCCAGGCAATGGTAATAACTTATCACCACTGAACTTTCCTTTTCCTTTATTGCATAGTTACAACCTTCTTAGCAAGAAAGATTAATTGTGGTCACAGATAAAAAGCGTTTAAATGGTGGTCATCTATCAAATGAAGTAACCCAACATTTAAGGTATTAGCAGTGATTGCAATAGATTTTAACAGATGGACTCCCCCACCCTTAAGACATCCTATTAAATTGTATTTAACATTCTATTACTCATTCCGAACTCTTCAGAAAATGGCAGGATGGAAATAAAAATCAGAGTATCAAAGAACACTATACAAGATAATAAAAACAGTCGTTTGGAGAGAGTATTTGACATTGCGGGATACTAGATCCCTGCCCCTTTAAACCACTGCCGTGGGCTGATATGCTGTAGGCATGATAATAGTAAAAGACGACCCTTTGAGGAAGAAAAGAGAATTTTAAAAGTTATTTCATTAGAGGCCATTTTAAAGGCTTTCTAGCTAGATTACTTAAAATTGTATCATTTTGTACACTGCTCAGTTTTATTTGTGAGAAAGGCAACCCCCTATTTACGTTGAGGTTGCGTTGCAAGGCACTGTGTGTTTAAGTGAAATTGTTTATATTTGAAGCACAATTTTAAAAGCCTGCAAGCATCCAGTTCTGCCTTACCGCACTCCACCCGTTTTGGTGATGATTTTGTGACGTTTTCAGGTCACTTCTAGGTTCAGCATGTGATGCCCATGTGTGCAGTCGTGCACATATTGAACCCACATAAATGGGGTTTTTCCTGTATATAGGTTTGTTTCCGTCTGGCTTTTTTTGGTCTGATGTTTTCAAGTCACTTCTGGGTTTGGCGCCTTGTGCGATCGCGCATCAATCAGACACATGTCAGTTGGTTTTTGCCTGTATAATGTTTGAATTAGCTCTTAGAGGCAGGCTTCAGAGGTCTCTGAGAGAAAGAGGAGTCTGAAGATTAGCTTTTAAAAATGCTCTTTAATGCCCTCACCATTTGTCTGATGTGTGGAATATACTACTGGAAGGCCACTTGTGACAGACTGTAGGATTTGCTACACACAACACTTCCATGTGAGGCTAAGTCAGGTCATACATTGTTTATCCAAACATTAATGGTTGGCCAGCAGCCCAGGTTCCCTCATGCTGCTGTGTCTCAGACATAAACTAATGCTGTGCGCACTGCAATGTATGGAAATCTATATTGACATAACTGGGTAAGGGATCAGGCCCTGTCAGGCCTGAGCTCTAGGCAGTGGTCTGAGCTGACCCATGAGCCAAGAATTGCACCAGGAGATCAGAGTCAAGAGACAAAGCCAGCAGCTGAGACCAGTGTGTAAACTGGGACCAAAAGACAAACCAGGAAGGATTAAGGATCCAGTCAATAACCTTCCTGTTTGTCTACTCCACTGCTGTTTTGTTTACCATGTTCCCCTATCTCTCCTATCTAGTGAAACTAATAAGGTAGCCTTGCCAATTTTCACCAATGCCTGGTCCCTAGTATCTGGTGGAAACTGATAAAGTCAGGGCAAGTCATTGACCATTTCTTCAGCATTTCCCCTACTCTGCTTCTTCGAAAAGGCCTGAATAGTTGCACCAGCACAAGTATAAATAGTATAAATAGTAATACTTGAATTTAACACAACATTGAAACTAATGAGGCATCAATATAACGGACAAGTGTTTTTTCTAATTTCACAGAGTTCAGAGAGGGTTGACAGTGAGGGAAATAGCAGATGAGAGCAGCTTGGAAAAGGAGAGGAAACTGGGTAACACGCAACACATGTTAATTGTGGCCATACACACTGCAGCAGCACAAATGGATGCCTTCATCTGCTCCAGCTGCAACAAACATGTCTTTCCTGCGTTGGGCAACAATTTGTCTTCACCCCCAAAGGTACACTCCTCCATTGCCTTTTTAGACAGACAGATGTCATCAACATACACAGAGAATGAATGAATGTGTGCATACAGAGAAAATTTTAAATGTGAAAAAATGCTTACAACGCAGGAAGGTTGGAGTGCAATTGCAAATTCACTTTTACTATCCATTACTACAACTGGCCAGTAATTGATTTCTGTCTTTCACGGACAACATGGGAAGAGGATATGGAACGCATTCTGCTTCAAATCTGTTCCTCAGGCTCTAATACAGACTTCCCACACTATATTCTGTCTGTGGGTTAAATACTTTTTCTGTCTGTAGGCTAAATACTTAGTACTGAATTTTAAGTCTCTCTGATAGTCTTTTTATTGCTAAAGGCTGTGGTATAAGTGCCTCAAGTAAATAAATGCAAAGTTGGCATCCCATGTACATTATGCTAGAGTTTTGCAACTACAGTATAGATACCAGTTCTGCTTTGGAATTTTGTTAAGGTCTCAAAAAGTCTTACTTTTTATTGAGAAAAGGAGTAATATTTAATTTCTGCCTTCTCCAGATATCCACCTCATTCTTGTACAGGAAACTGTAAACGTTGAAAACTTCCTAATTATTCATTCTCAAGCACATGCACACACCAATGACTTGTCAGTCTCCCACACAAAGCACAGCAGATAATCTTGGATTTTCCCCCCAGGTACTTTTCAAATGGCTAAATAACTTCTTAGTACAAGTAGAGGAAGGCGTAGGCCGGTTCCAGGAATTCTCTTGCTCAGGATCCCAAGAATCATTGTCTTTCATCACCCAAATAGGCCTTGCCAGATGGTGTAGCAGAGTGTGAGATTTGTAGGTGTGGCTCATTTTCTGGCAAGGTGGTTTAAAGAACAACAACAACAACTTAGAATTATTATATCCAACAACTGAACAATCCTTTCTGTTTTCTTTTCCCTGTTCCCAGCTAGTATTGCCAGAATATTCGATCCATAGCCTTTTCTGTATAATGTTTCTGTGTGCTCAAGAATGGCTGACCCTTGGCTTGAATATTCCTCTGCTTTTCTATCACTTCTGGAGGTAAGTCATATTCCTGCTTGGAAGTTCATTGTTTCCCTTGCTGCATCTGTCACTTCCAGAGAAGCTTAGATAGGCTAGTTTTAGCCTTTTGGCTTTAGTAATCCAGGAGGCTTTAAGGCAGACTGGATTCTCCTGATATTTCCCCCTTTTCTCTCCTTTAGAACAATAATTACACAAACAGTCTTGTAAAAGTTAAAAATTTGCCCACTCGGAGTACTTGTTGAAGGTAACAGATACAGCAGCATTGTTCAGGCAGGCTTAAAATGGTAGTTAAATTACAAAGACATACTTAAGTCTAGCTTAAAATGGAGTCTGAGCTTGGAGCTCAGACTTAGATGTTCTACATCAGGGGTAGGCAACCTAAGGCCCGTGGGCTGGATGTGGCCCAATCGCCTTCTCAGTCTGGCCCACGGACGGTCCAGGAATCAGCGTGTTTTTACATGAGTAGAATGTGTCCTTTTATTTGAAATGCATCTCTGGGTTATTTGTGGGGCTTGGGAATTCGTTCATTCCCCCCCCCCAAAAAAAAACAATTGTCCGGCCCACCACATGGTCTGAGGGACGGGGGACCGGCCCATGGCTGAAAAAGATTGCTGACCCTGTTCTACATTGTTGGCAGAGCAGAAAGAGGAAGAGACCGTGGCCTGGCAGGCAGGATATCTACGCCCTCTCCCTGTCAGGGCACAGGGGGCGTGTCTCTCACAGAGTCCTCTCTAGCAAATTTACAGGAAAACTCTGTCAGCTTCAGCTCCTATCATTTGCCTATCTAGTAAAACATGAATTGTTGGCTTGACTGCCTTTTAAGTATCCCACAGGCCCTAGCTTCTCATGACAAATGGCTTGTGTATAGGCTTTTCCTTCACCAGGTGTTTCCTTTTCTTTTTCAGGTATTTCCACTGTCCAGCAGACAGTACGGAGCTAGCATATGACCCTCCTGCAGTAATGAATGCAGACACCTTGATCTACTGCCAAAGAGAGGCCTGGTGTAAACTAGCTTTCTATCTCCTCTCCTTCTTCTACTATCTTTACTGGTAAGCTTGGTCTCACTTCCCTCAAGGAGAGTGGTAAAGACCTTAGAGGAAAGGTGGGCAAATCTTGGTGCTCCAGAAGTTGTTTGAGTACAGCTCTCATTGTCCATCCTGGAGGGCCACATCCCTGTCTTAGAGGGCGGATCTGGGGGGCCACTGATTTCCCCACACCTGCTTTAGAGGGTAGAGCGATTGTGGGTGGACAGAGGGTAGAGAAGATCTATAGTTATTGCAACTAAGAACAGCACTTAACAAAGAACAGGCAGGGTAATACTGTTTGCTGAGGCTTTCAGATTCTTTGTGCAAACCTCTGATACTCTATTAAGGTGTAGCGCAACAATAAATGAGTAATTATTTTGTGTAGCAGTCTATACATTTTAACATTTTCTTCCTTCCCTGGTACATCTTGTACCAATTTCTGCTATTTTTTACATCTTGTACCAATTTCTGCTATTTCTACCCTATTTTTGAGTCATCGCAGAGTGACACACACAGAGTACTGTAAAACCACTGGGCACACCCAAGTGACCATAATGGAAGGAAGCTAGCAATTTTCAGGCTGTGTTTGTAAGCGAGGGATTTCCAGTACTTCGTGTACACACCAGTACTGATGGTGTGCTTCAGAATGAGAGATTTCCTCCCCCCACCCCAGCCGCCCATATAAGAGCTAATGAAAGACCATTAGAACATGTGTTGCATCAAAGCTCCTTCTCTGAGGCAGCAGTGACCTTGATTGGCCCAAATGTACAACTTCCTAGCCAATTATTAATGATGGTATTAGTTCATTTTCTTGGGCACATTTAGGATCTGGCCAATGAAGCTTCAAAGTGCCATAAAGGAAGTAGAGCAGTGTTTCTGAGGCTGCATACACACTCCCATTTAATCTGCATCCACCACTGGTTAGGGAAATGTTTTGTTGTTTAGTCGTTTAGTCGTGTCCGACTCTTCTTGACCCCATGGACCAGAGCACGCCAGGCACTCCTGTCTTCCACTGTCTCCCACAGTTTGGTCAAACTCATTCTAGGAAATGTTGTACACATGACCTTAGCCACAATCTATATCTATCCTGACAAGGAGAAGGTGGCGACAGAGGACGAGATGGTTGGATAGTGTTTTCGAGGTTACCAGCATGAGTTTGACCAAACTGCGGGAGGTAGTGGAGGACAGAGGTGCCTGGCGTGCTCTGGTCCATGGGGTCACGAAGAGTCGGACACGACTAAACGACTAAACAACAAACAACAACATATCCTGTATCTGCCCTGCTTGCTTCTCATGAAATACTGCATTTTGATGCATTTTCCCTCACCCAGCTAGCTCTGATCCAAATTGAGAAAATGAATAACCTAGTTAGGGTTTAAGATAGTAACGTGTACACAGCCTAAGACGCTGCTTTTGCCCCTTAATCCATTGCACTGCCGCAGCCCTACCTTAGTTGTGTGCCACCAGACCTAACACACTTCTTTTGTGAGCTGTTAATACATCGGGATGTGTGCTCATGCTTCATTAACCTGGAGAAAGCTACCATGTATAAAAGCAGCAAAACACTTTTCTGGCAACAATACCTTTTATAGATTATATAATCTGCCATTAACCTCTGCAGACTGTTTATAAGTAAAATCAATTTGGAAAGAGTACAGTGAATAAAGTAAACTGCTGACTGTTTTCTGAAATGGGGACATAGGAGGGTGTTTGGCAATGCAAGGAGGACTGAATTCAAGGAACAGGAAGTGGAATGGCAGAACACTGCCCAGATTGCTAATAGGTTGAGAGAAGAACCATGTTACCTGTTGGAGAGACTGAACCAGAGGTGATGGCAACAGATCCATGTGTTCTAAACATGTATCTCCTCCAAACATATAGAAAAGAGAGAGCACAATCAGTTTTTAAACAGCAGGAGGAGTGAATGGTTGCAGAGCACAGGTTCCTTCCCTCCCCTGCCACACAATAAGTTATTTTCCACCTCAACCAGGCTGGTGTCCCTTTTGATGCTAAGACCAGACCTATCTCCTACTGAAACGTTCCTCTATGGACATATCTGAAGGTACGTGATTTAGCAATCTTGTGAAGCAACTTGGGTCTGGGTTTGGTCAGTTGGGACGCCACCTCAGAACACCATGTATGTTGTCCTGAGCTTCAACTGTGATGTTTTGATATAAAATAGGGTTTTAAAATGTATAAAAACAAAAAACTGCACACAGAGGTCTGCTCATGTCTAATTTGGCTACTGCTGGAGCATATCAGTGTGTTTCCTTAGAAGTGTTCTACAAAGCAATAGTCTTTAATTAGGTGTGAGTTTGTGTGTATTTAAAAGGACTCCACTGTTTAGCTATGGCCAGAATTACATTATTTATGGCTCTTTTCCAAAGAAAAAAACCCCTCTCATTAATCTTCATTTTTCTTGCATCGCAAGGAAAAGGGCGGGGGAGGGGGAACATTTAAATAGAAATCCTACCCGTACTTCAGGGAATTGCTGGCAGAAATTTCAAAGATCAAACACACTATTGCAAAAGGTTTCTTCTTAGTATCAGACAAAGCAGAATTTCAGGCATGTCTTGGAAATCACTGGGGAAACAGTAAAAATAAAAATATCCTGCATGTTTTCCCGTTCTCCTTGTAAATCCATCATAATTTGGATATAATATGAAGTTGCCAAAAAGGAGCAGGTTTCACATACAGAGCAAGGAAGGCAATGGGACTTCAGGGTCAGCATAAGGGGAAAGGGTTAGGAAGCTAAACGAGGTGCTGCAATATTCAAAGGGATCTTTTCATACTGAACCTTTTCTCTTTATATACAGCATGATCTACTCTTTAGTGACTTCCTAATTCAAAGAAGGCGTTAAAGACTGGAAACTACAAAGGGTAGAGATTAAAGACAAGCTGATCTGCAGTCACGCTTGCTATATGAAGCACCACAAAGAAATGGAAGCTTTGAACCCAACCACCATACTGGATGTAAAAAGGGGGGAAATCATTAGAAGAAGTTTAAAAAATTGAAAGTAATAGATGGCTGAACAAACTGCTTCTCCTGCTTACCATTCTGTGTTTTACATCCTTTGGGATTTCCAATTCCCCAGCATGAACAAAACAAATACGACTATTGAATATGGCTTCATCTGCATGTGACGGGAGCAAAAGATTCTGTCATATGACTTTATCATAGAACTGCAACTCCCAAAAGGAGGAAGATTTGTTCCTTACCCCTTTTTCCACAGAGGGGCTAGTAACGCAAGATGGCTGCCTACAAAAACTGACCAAGGAGATTGCTGTGAAGTTTTGATGTGTGATTCTCTGCTCCCAGAGTATCATCAGTTGCTGGACACAAGCTGGGAAATACCTGGCTAAATTGCTCTTTGCCTGAAGAAGAAAAGATGCATCTTGTCAATTAGAACACATTGGCAGAAACATGTTCAAATTATGCACCCAGCCATTCTCACTTAAAGGCTTTTCTTGTGGTTGATCCTCCAGTGATTTATACTAGCATGCCCAAGCAATGCTGAACCAATTCAGACACGGTAAAGTCAATAGTACTAGTCCGTTTTTTATGATGACACAATTATGTCAAGCATCCTACATAGTATAATATTTCCTCTACTGGAGGAAAAATACTAATAACACACAAGGAATGGTGTGGCAGAATGTTCTGCAATACAGACTGCAAAATGACCACATTACTTTAGTCTGCAGTCTTGTCATGTGGTTTTAGGTGTATGGTGCAACAGAACCTGAAGTTAATGGGACTATTCACCCCCCACAAGCATATTGAATAGATGTTGTCGAGCATAGTAATAAATGGTGATTATTATTAATTTTTGTATACAAGATTTCTAATTTCATCTGAGATATCGTGCTAATTTGGTTGGCCATATGGGCTGTATGTGTCTGCTGTATGTCTGCTACATACACACATTTCTTATATATATTTTATTTATTTAACAAAATTTGAAGACTGCTTGATCGCTAAAACCTCTATGCACACATATTTTTTATGTGTCTCCAAGAGTGTAGACTTCATGCTATTGTCTTTAAAGTTGTAATCCCTAACACTTTACTAGGGAGTAAATCCCCCTGAACTCAGTGGAACTTACTTCTAATATGCTTAAGGGTGCTTAAGATTTTAAATTTGTACTTCAGTTTTTTGAACTACAATTCTTTGGCATAAAATATAATCTAATCTGTTACCCAAGATGTGCACCCTTACATTAAAAAATATACAATTAAGGTGGGTCAGAAAAAAGGGGCACCTTCTTCAGTCTTCTGCCTTGCACTGTTGCTGTGGCCAGTATGCCAAGCTAAAAATCTCAACAGGATGCTGCTGCCTGCCCTGAAAGGAAGGAGAGACTGCAGTAAATAACCTGGTGGTTGAAGTCTCTCTTTTGCCATGATTTCAGTGAAGAGGAGATAGACGAACAGCACAGTCCTATACATGTTTATTCAGAAGTATGCCCCAATGAGTTCAGTTGGTCTTACTCAGGTAAATGGGTATATGGTTGCAGCCTAAGGGTTTCAGTTGAGTGTTTATTGTGGGATCAATACTTCTCATGCATGCAGGTTTTATGCAGCATCCATAGTGTTAGTATCAAAAATCGCCCCCTGTCCTGTTTAATGTAGATTTCTGGGAGAAATTTGATTAAATGACCCATTTGTGGTATCTTAAAGGTCTGTTTGAGGGACGCGGGTGGCGCTGTGGGTAAAACCTCAGCGCCTAGGACTTGCCGATCGCATGGTCGGCGGTTCAAATCCCCGCGGCGGGGTGCGCTCCCGTCGTTCGGTCCCAGCGCCTGCCAACCTAGCAGTTCGAAAGCACCCCCAGGTGCAAGTAGATAAATAGGGACCGCTTACCAGCGGGAAGGTAAACGGCGTTCCGTGTGTGCTGTGCTGGCTCGCCAGATGCAGCTTGTCACGCTGGCCACGTGACTCGGAAGTGTCTGTGGACAGCGCTGGCTCCCGGCCTATGGAGTGAGATGAGCGCACAACCCTAGAGTCTGGCAAGACTGGCCCGTACGGGCAGGGGTACCTTTACCTTTAAAGGTCTGTTTGCAATATTAAGCCTCTACCTAGAACCACCATAAATCTGCAATACTGTGCACGCTTACTTGGGAGCGAATGTCACACCCCCAAAATAAACATGCATAGGATTATGCTGTACAGCTAAATGTGAATGGTGAGCCAACTCAGGTAGAAATTGGAAAGCCGTCCCATTGACCTTAATGAGGTGGTAGCAATAGAAACTTAGCTCATTCAGAATATTTTGCTTTGGTTAAAGATAAAAAGCAATCGTACATATTATTGGCTTGAAAATCTGGAACGTTGTGCAGCCACCATATGTCTCTCCCCCCCCCCCCCTTTAGGTCCTGCTGTATGCAACTATCACCCAGTTGACTAAAATTTCACCTTTCTGTTGTAAATCATTGCAAAGTTGAGTTAGCAGTATGGCAACAATTGCCTTGGTAAGGTAGCTTCTCCAGTAAGTTTATTAAACAAGGCAATAATCAGAATCTTCTTTTTGGGGTGGCTTGAAGTAAAATAATAACAATATTTTCTTAAAATACATTTTGTTATTGTGAATGATACACATATTCTGAATGGGTAGCTCTTTCTGTGAATGGCTGGATCAATAGCTGAATAGTGGCTCACAAAATGCCACACACACTTACCTTCGAATAAACCCCACAGAATTAAACAGGACTTACGTCTGAGTAGATATGCATAAAATTGCACTGTTTGGTTGCAGTCTTGCACCCATGTCCCTGGAAGAAAATCCTGCTGAACTCAGTGGGACTTACTTCTGAGCGGATGCATATAGGATTGCACTGTTAGTGTATCCATCTTGTTTGGAGGGAAGGTGAGGAACAGATTATGCCTGGCTGAAAATAAGGGTGGGACCCAGGTGTGATTTCTAGCCTGGGTCATGCACTTCCTATTTTTATGTTAATAAAAAAATTAATGATTGTGAGCTGCTTCTAATCTGCATTTTCTTGCAGGTGCAAGTCCACTGAGGTGCTACACTGAGCAAATTTCCAAAGAGCTTGGATTAATGACTGTGTACTCACATTATGAGTGAAATAGCAAACCGCCTTGGCCTTGCACATCAGCTTTCATACATTTCTTTAGTTGCAAGGCTGGAAGCAGCCCCTCCAATGGAATGCTGTTCCCCATTCTTCTAGCCTTACTCTGTACTGCATTTAGTCACAGTAATTGCACTGATCATGAATAAAATGTCATTGTTCTGACTGGTTTGATTCCCAATACATCAAATTGATGCAGGAAATAGAATCCTTTCCCTGCTAACAATTAGCTGCGTTTACTGTAAAACTTTTTGAGTGGCTTCCTGCTGCACAATGAGTAATAGACAAGTGTGAAAAGTATGTCAGAAGGAGGCATTTCCTTAGCTCTCTGTAGTCTCTCTACTCACCTCTTGCATGCTGAGTAGAGAGAGGAGCTACAAAAAATTCAACAGCAATAGGTATGTGCATCTGCCCAGGCAAACACCTGACTAGCAGGATATGTTTGTACGTGTACTGAAATCAAGAAACTTTGCACAACGAACAGTATATAGAACCTGGACTGCCTCCACAATTTTCTTTTTCTGGATTTTGAGTTAAAAAGTAAGACTTTGGCTTGCCTCAGACCTTGCGTGTTTCCAGCAATCACTGTCATTTAAGAAGATGCATGTGTACGTTGTCATTTGAGGCAATTGCACATTCGTAGGTTTTGCTGCGAAGTACACTTTATACAACAGACCTTGATATTATTGCAGGCTGTGTCCCCCCTTTAACATTTCTATTAATTGTGCTACAATTCATAGCTACAAAAAACTATTTTCCTCCATCCTATGCTGCGTGAACAGTTTCACCAAATCAATATTGTAATCCCATTCTCTTCCTAAACACATCTGGGTCTGCTCTGTGTGTGAATTCTTGATCTGATAGATAGATAGATAGATGATAGATAGATAGATGATAGATAGATAGATGATAGATAGATGATAGATAGATAGATGATAGATAGATAGATAGATAGATGATAGATAGATAGATAGATAGATAGATAGATAGATAGATAGATAGATAGATGATAGATAGAGACTTTACTAAGGCTGAAGTCATTTTGCCTGGGGTTGTTGAGTTGGCATCCATCTGTCTTGAGAAACAATGGAGTACACCTCCGGGATTGAAGTCCAACTGCTGGAGAATCACAGTGCCTGCTGTGGCTGCAAAGGCTCTTAACTGCTGCCTCCCTCATGGTTTTTACTGTATTAGCAGCACCAAAGTGACCTTTCTAGGGCACATTGCTGGGCAGTGCATATAGGGTTCCTGGGCTGGCCAGATGACAAGACTCCTCTCTCTTGGCCTCACCATCTGCCCCCTCATTTCCCTCTACAGCACATGCAGAAACCTCCTTCTTGACCCCTGTACCCACTATTAGCCTTGCTCGCTCAATCCACTGGTGTCTGACTCTGCATGCAGGTGAAGTCCCTAACTTGCCAAGGTTTGACACCCGCTGGTTACCCTTGTCTGTTTTAGCCATCCAGTTGAAACCATTTCCCAGCGTGTGGCTGCTGCATGCTGAAAGCTTCCAAGAGCCACAGGTGAGAGCTAAGTGCAGGGTGGGGACCAAAGGTGAACAAACCACAGTTCAAGAAGGACACTGACAAACTGGAACATGTCCAGAGGAGGGCAACCAAAATGGTCAAAGGCCTGGAAACGATGCCTTATGAGGAACGGCTAAGGGAGCTGGGCATGTTTAGCCTGGAGAAGAGGAGGTTAAGGGGTGATATGATAGCCATGTTCAAATATATAAAAGGATGTCATATAGAGGAGGGAGAAAGGTTGTTTTCTGCTGCTCCAGAGAAGCGGACACGGAGCAATGGATCCAAACTACAAGAAAGAAGATTCCACCTAAACATTAGGAAGAACTTCCTGACAGTAAGAGCTGTTCGACAGTGGAATTGGCTGCCAAGGAGTGTGGTGGAGTCTCCTTCTTTGGAGGTCTTTAAGCAGAGGCTTGACAACCATATGTCAGGAGTGCTCTGATGGTGTTTCCTGCTTGGCAGGGGTTGGACTCGATGGCCCTTGTGGTCTCTTCCAACTCTATGATTCTATGAAACTACCCCTCTCCTAACATCCCATGCACCCCCATAGAATACAATAGGACTTACAGTATATCTGAGTAGACATGGTTAGAATTGCAGGCTAAGATTGCAAGTCTCTGCAAATTCACCTGGGAGTAATCCCCATTGAAAACTGGGATTTACTTCAAAGCTGCTGCTGCTGTGCTGTCCAGAGCCAAGCCATGGTTTGATGTGGCATTTTGTTAATCCCTGGTCTCATGGTTTTTCTCCCCCAGATGAACCACAAGCCACAAAGCTTAGCCACAACTTGTAGTTTGTCAGGACCAAATTAATGTCACTGGATCTAGATTGTAACCACCACCACCCTTTTCTTTTTACAGGTCTTAAGTGTAAAACATAGATCCTGTTAAGTGCCAAGTTACAGGAATTCAAGTTGCATGACTTTTCTGAGTTCTTTCAGCTACTATCAGCATCCTTCTGCATCAGGCCTGTCTTTTATAGTTTCTTCAATATGAGAACAAGCCTTGGCAATTTCTTATGAAAGAAGGGTGTCTGTTTTTCAACAGCTAGCATAATTGATCACAATAGTGTGGGTTAATTGGAGAAAACTGAAAGCAAGTGTGAAGTCAATAAAAAACAATCTCAGATTATTTGAACTAGAAATCAACTTAAAATATTCATATAATAAAAATGTTTATAGGCCAACTGTAAACTGTGAATCAGGAGGGGCAGAGTTTTCCACAGAATCATGGGTGGTGATACCTCGCCGCAAGAGTAATGTCTGGGTGGGGCGCGTTTGTTGACCAAAGCCCAAAATCCCACTGGGCATGCCCAAATCCTTGGGCACAATTAAAGTTGCATTTTGGATTCTGCTCTGTCAACGTAAATAGCAGAAAAATGGATTGTGTGACACCCTTCCTGCGCAAAAGAAAATAAAGATTTTCTCTCACCAAACTGCTACTATTACACAATTTGCTTCAGTGTATAGGATTTATAGGACTGCTGCGATGATCAAATAGCTAACATCTTGTTTTCATAATGTTTTATTTCCAGAGTCAATACAATTATCTTGCTAGCTAAACACATTTATTTGAGAAAGGACATAGTTATGGCTTCTTAGGTGCCAAGGAACATCTTGTCACATTTAATCTTGAGCAGATTAACATCAACTTTGTCATCTTCAGTCCTCGGCTCATTTAAGACGGAGGCTCTTCACCTCTCAAGTCCACGTAAGGATATTAAATATTTCTTGCTCATATCAATGCTCATAAAAAGGGCAATCTTCACCCGCCTATTAGTTTGGTTTTATTGTATTAATGCAGCAACAAGAAGTTTGATTTTGTTCATTCGGTAAGCAGTCACACTAAATTGTGTTTGGGAAGAATACCCTCAGCTGTTTAGGGTACAGTACACCTAAATGTGATGCGGGAACTCAAGGATTACGATCACTCATAATAACTCTTTTCAATTATAGCAACGCTGAATCAGATTGGAACTGGAGAAGCCATGGTGGGTGGGTGTTCACCCTTTCCCCACAACCATTTGTTGGACTAATTGGTTGGACTTATCTCTTGCCTTTCTGCCAAGGTGCTCAAAGCAGCTGATGATTGTAAAATACTAAAAAAGAAATGTGACAATATATAGAACAGCAAAGTTCTTCTGGGAGCTGAATGCATAAGTGGCCTGGGTGTCATCAGCATTTTGATGGCACTGTCCTACAAATCTCCTAATGTCCACCACCCTTTTTCAGATCTTATTGTATAGCGTTACATTTGCACCAGTGTTAATGCTAACAGAGCATCGAAAGGCAAACCCCTCTCCTACCTAGCAGGGAGAGATCATCCTCTGCCCAAACCCTCAAAGCAACTGCCTGGTGGGCTGAGAGGAATGTGATTTCCATGGGGAGTAACGTACATAGGGATGGCTCCTCCATGCTCCCCCATTGCAACCAGACTCCTTTTAGTCTGCCAAATAGCTGTGGCTGACATGAGGAGGGCAAACAGGGCAGGGGCACACACTGCATGCACTCTCTCTCTCTCACCTCCCTTCTTGTGTTTGAATTTCTCCATCCCCCTTTCAGATCAAGTCAAGGCATAGCGATACATATGCACCGTTGTTAATGCTAACTTGGCCAACTTCAAACCCTGGTTGGTAACTGGTTTAAAGCTAACCAGTGTTACAGAACTATCCATGGCTACTCAGAAGTAAGTTATATTTAACTCAATGGGGCTTGCTCCCAGGTAAGTATGAATAGGACTGCACCCTTAGTGTTCCTGTTGGCTGAGATGTAATGCAGCACCATGGTTAATTCCAAAGGGGAAGGGAAGGGGATCTCTCAGCAGGAGATAGGGGAGGAAGGAAAGGAAAGGAGATTACAAGCCTGTGGTCTGCTCTTGATTATGCTCTTGATTATGGCGAGGAGACTGGGAATGTTACACCTACAGGAAGTCTTTGTTATGAAACGTAGCCCTTTCTGTAGTGTTTCTGGAATATGTAACAGCATATAGATTTCACTTTATACCTTGATCAAGTTACTTCAGCCTTGTGTGTCCCTGTGTTTCCCATTTGTAATAAGCTGAGATAATAACATTGCACCCACAGGTGTAAAAGCATTATGAAATTAACTTAAAGATGTCATAAAACTTAAGAGCTATGTTAATATTCCATTTCAAAAACATTGTCTAGCTTCAGAATAATAGTGTGTTTTTTTAAGGCTAGTGTGTCGCATGTCACACCACGAAAGTTTCCTTAGCAGCATAAGTCTTTAAAATTGTAATATGAATTATCTAGGCTTTAAGGAGATGGGAGTTCTTATTAGCGTGGAAGGCAGGCCTTCTTTCAGGTTCACTTCAGGTCTGCAGCATTTTGAATGAAAGAAAAGGTGTTTTATTAGCAATCAAAGCAATTCATAGTTCCAGAGCATCTGATGTGCAGCGGTGTGCTGTGTAGGAGTATTTTAGTTCTGACTGTGTGGTAATTATCCAAAGTGAGCCTGAGCTGACAGGCAGCATTCAGAACTATCTAGTTTTATTGAAATTCATAATGTGAGAAGGGGGCAGAATCCAGTTAGGTAGGCAGACAGTGTGGCTTGCACTGAGGTTGATACAATGGCATCCTTTGCTTTGAAACTGGAGCAAAACTATCCTGCTATGCTGGCTATGAGAGGCAATTTCATTAGAAAAGTTCTATCAAAATGTAGATGTGTAGGCATGTCTCTGTTTCTACAGTGGCTAAAATGCTTCTGGAATGCCCTATGACAGAGGCAGCCAACATGGAGCCCCAAAGATGCTTTGAACTACAACTCCCATCCTTCCTCGCCATTCACCATGCTAGCTGGGGCTGATGGGAGCTGCAGTCTAACAGTGTCTGGAGGGCACCATGTTGGCTGCCCCTGCCCTATAAACTTACTGTGCCAATCTCTACACTTAGTAATGCCATGACCCTAACTTTAAGCAGTGACCTAGCCTCTGACACGGGGGGAAGGGAAGCAGCTGTGTCAGGATGCCAACCGTGGAGGTACTAGGCTAGGGCACTTTAAGGTTTTTGGCTCTTCGGCAAGGGGTGGGTGAGGGTGGTAGTCAGAGCCAAGGAGTACATAAGTGGAGATTTGGCGCAACTGAAAATAGTGTGCGCTTCCATTCAAGGAGTGAATGGGATCTGCTCAACCTGGCATATCTCCATGCCAAGACAAAAGTGTGGCAGGTTGTTATCTGAGAAACGTTGTTTGCAGATGACACTTACTTTACATCATTCAGCCCGGACACTGAGGTCCAGCGCTGAGGGCCTTCTGGCGGTTCCCTCATTGCGAGAAGTGAGGTTACAGGGAACCAGACAGAGGACCTTCTCGGTAGTGGCACCCGCCCTGTGGAACGCCCTCCCTTCAGATGTGAAGGAACTAAGCAGCTATCCTATTTTTAAAAGACATCTGAAGGCTGCCCTGTTTAGGGAAGTTTTTAATATTTAATGCTGTATTGTTTTTAACACTCGATTGGGAGCCGCCCAGAGTGGCTGGAGAAACTCAGCCAGATAGGCTGGGAATAAATAATAATAATAATAATAATAATAATAATAATAATAATAATTATTATTATTATTATTATTATTATTATTATTATTATTATTATTATTATCACTACTACTACTACTACTACTTGACAGCACAATCTGAGGAAGCTCTACAGAGTATCATCAACCGTTTTGCCCAAGCCTGCAGGGACTTGTTTGGAGGTTCTAGCAGGGAGCACATCTATGGTATAGTCTTGACCGAATAATGGTACACTCCTTCTATCTGGGATGGCCATCCTCTTCCACCAAGTGCGCAGCTTTGGGAGCGATGAGGGAGGGAGGGGACACCCGCCTAGCCAGCCAGATCAGCCAAGTCAACCCTGGCGATCAATGGGGTGACATGTCACAGATAAATCCCCCTCACATTTTAATGAAATATTGGGTCCTGAGTTAGATAGAAATACACCGATAAGGAAGAAAACATTTTTAGTCAGGCAAAGGCTTAGACAATATATGCAATAATTTAATCTGATAGAACCATGGCCAACCAAAAGAGATTACACATTTCTGTCAGCCCTACACCATAATTTCTTGAGATTGGATTATTTCTTAACCTCATCCTCACTGTACCATCAAATTCAAGATTGCAGTATTGACATCAGTTATGTATCTGATCATAACGCAGTTATCCTGAAACGTGAATTTCATAAATCAACTAAAGTAGGGAAAAATTGGTACTTCAATATCTCCCTACTTAATGATAAGGAATTTACACAACACATGTGAGCAGAGGCTGTAAAATACTTTGAGCTGGATGCTGAGATAGCATCTGCACGTATATTTGAATGAGGAAGCATACAAACATATACAGATTTATTGGTACCAAAACTTCATCAGTTGTATGATGAGATACCTGATAAAGGCATCTTATCAACAATATTTAACCAAGCTTATATCACAGTTATTCCCATATCAAATAAGGATCACACAAAATGTGTGAATATATCTTTGATGTTGATAGAAAAAAATTACTAGCAAAAAGAATCCAACAGGTCATTGCGGTGGTAATCAAGAGGGATCAGACCGGCTTTATAAAAACAAGACAGGCTGCAGGTAACATTAGATTAGGATTAGGATTAGACATTAGATTAGTGGTAGATTTGGTTGATTTAAATAAAAAGATCAGTTTGTAGATCCTGTATAGGTCTCTACAGCCATAGCAGGTGCTGTAACTCTCCAGCTGTTTGACTTTACTGCAATCTTCCATTGTCTCTTGAGACACATGGATGTGAACAAATGAATAAATAAATAAATACTACACGCACTTCAAAACCAATAGTGCAGCTCCCCCATAGCAGCCCCCAAACAAGTTAAAAATGCTTTATTTAAAATATCTGTAAAAACCACCCAGTTCCCAAGCCATTATGCCACATCTGTTTCTGATGACTGATGCTGTAACCGTAGCAACAGCAGCAGCACCATCACTCCATGCTAGACATTGTGGAACTAGACATTGTAGTAAATGCATGGCTGTCACTGAGAATAGTGCTGCCTATTTCGTTCCCTTCACCCACTCTATACTGCCTAGTTCAGGGTTGCCAACATGGTGCCCTCCAAGTTTTGTTGTCCCTGACCATTGACAATACTGACTGGGGCTGATGGGTGCTGTAGTCCATCAACATCCGGACTACAGTGCCCTGATGTCATGTGCATTTCTTCACTTCTGTCATTCACTGCCTCTGGCAGGGGGCATAGCGAATACACAGTATCATGATATCAGGTTCTAGGTGGTGAAATCAGCTGCTGTTTTTGGTAGCAGCCAACTGTGTATTATAACGTAAAGCCTAGTCTCATCACAAGCTGATTCCTGACTAGATCCCAACATGATAATTCATAACTGTACTGTCAAAGCAATTCCCCATCCTTGACAGCACAGGAGCTGATGGGAAGAAATTCTTAGTTTATGTAGAATGAGGGTAATTCTCTGATTTAAGCTGAGCCGGTTAATATGCTTGCAAATCTATTTCTGGATGAATCTTTGCATAGCTAATTTAGCACTTGAAAAGCAATATCATATCTGAAGTACCAAAAAAGCAATCTCTGCTTACAAAGTAACCAAGACAATTGAATTCAGACCAACGGAAGCAGTTTCCAACAGTGCACTCATTTCCATTTGAATGCTCATTTGAGAACTCTTACATTCCAGGTTCAATGGC
This sequence comes from Podarcis muralis, assembly GCF_964188315.1. Classification (NCBI taxonomy): domain Eukaryota; kingdom Metazoa; phylum Chordata; class Lepidosauria; order Squamata; family Lacertidae; genus Podarcis; species Podarcis muralis. The sequence continues at coordinate 31,109,922 of NC_135657.1, forward strand.
AACATTAATTGATATATTAATTGCATGAACATATCTATACCACGAGAGTGGAGATAAAATGTAAAACTGAAGCTAGCCAATCATATGGTCAGTGTTAGAAAGATTAGACTCTATACTAGTAATTTTAAGATGTTCTTGAGATGATGACAAATAGTGCTCATTATAGGTATCATTTATGTTGAAGGATTTCCCCCCTGATTTTCTAATCAGGGAGGCTGGCAAGATAATAGTACAGTACAAAATCTATAAAAGAAAACATCCAGGCATCCTAACCACACTTATCCCAAGAGGGCTGGCACTTCCAGGTAAGCCCATCTGCCAGCAGGATGTGTACGTCAGTCCTGGTGCCCGGCAGGCCACATGGGCCCCAACAGCTGCCTGGGTATGCCAGGTGCTGACACTGGCCCTGGATAAAATCAAAAGGCTTGTTTGCAATCTACCCTCGGCGCTCACGACTCAGTGCCTAAACAAGAGGAAGAACAAGCTACTAGTAGGTTCTCTGAGTGGAGAAGACAGATAATACTATTGGACGACAAAACAAAGGTAGAACTGCACAAAACCTGTTTTGCCTCTGTCTTCACCCAAATGGAAAGCAGTACCTAACCTGCTGATAACAGAGGATGATGCAAGAGGAAGCTGCAGCTCAAGCAGTGGCGTAGCGTGGGGGGTGCAGGGGGGCCCGGCCGCAACATCTGGGGTTAGGGCAAATCCACAGGTTAGGGGGCGCAAATCCACGGGTTAGGGGGCGCAAATCCACGGGTTAGGGGGCGCAAATTACTTGCCTTGCCCCGGGTGCTGACAACCCACGCTACGCCACTGAGCTCAAGATAGGAAAACAGGTAGTAAGGGAACATCTAGCGACTTTAATTCAAATCTCCAGGGCCTGATGAGCTTCACCCAATGATGCTAAAGGAGCTTGTAGATGTAACCTCAGAGCTTCTATCTATAGCCTTTCAGAATTCTTGGAGAACAGGAAAGCAGACTGCAGGCAGGCAAATGTTGTCCCCATTTTCAAAAAGGGAGAAAAAGAAGACCCAGGTAACTACCAACCGGTGAGCTTTACATCAATACCAGGAAAGGTCCTGGAACAGATAATAAAATGGTTGGTCTGTGAGTACTTAGAAAAGGATGTTGTGATCACTAAGACACAGCATGAGTTTCTCAAAAACAAGTCATGCTAGATGAATCTCATTTCTTTTTTATAGAATTACAAGCTTGTTGGATCAGGGGAATGCTGTGGATGTAATTTATCTTGATTTCAGTAAGGCTTTTGACAAAGTCCCCCATGTTCTTCATGTGGTGTTAGGTGGATTTCTAGCTGGTTGACTGACTGAACCCCAAGAGTGCTCATTATTGGTTCCTTATTATCCTGGGAAAAAGTGACACGTGGGGTGCCTCGGGGTTCTGTCCTGGGTCTGTTGTTGTTCAACATCTTTATAAACAACTTGGATAAAGGAATTGAGGAGCTGCTCATCAGATTTTCAGATGACACCAAACTGGGAAGGGTAGCTAATGCCACAGAAGACAGAACTGGGATTCAAGAGGACCATAACAGATTGAAGAACTGGGCCGAAACTAACAAAATTTATTTCAATGGGGACAAATGTAAGGTTCTACACTTAAGCAGGGGAAAGCAGTTGCACAAATGTAAGATACCACTCTATTCTGCGTTGATCAGACTTCACCTGGAGTATTGTCTTTAAGGATATTGACAAGCTGGAATGTGTGCAGAAGAGGGCAACCAAGATGATCAACAATCTGGAAAACAAGTCTTACGAGGAATAGTTGAGGGAGTTGGGTATGTTTAGCCTGGATAGGAGATGGGAAGGAGATATGATGGTCATCTTCAAAAATATTAAGGGATGTCAAAGGGAAGATGGAGCAAGCTTGTTTTCCCTTGTTCTGGAGGGTAGGATCCAAACCCATGGCTTCCAGTTACAAGAAAAGAGATTCTAAACCTCAGGAAGAACTTTCTGATAGTAAGAGCTGTTTCACAGTGGAACAGATTCCCTCAGAAGCTTGTGGACTCTCCTTCCTTGGAGATTTTTAAGCAGAGGTTGGATGGCCACCTGTCATGGATGCTTTAGTTGAGATTTCTGCATTGCAGGGGATTGGATTAGATGACCCTCTGGGTATCTTCCAACTCTATGATTCTGTGATTATATGAAATCTCTGTCTATACCCTTTCCGATGGAAAGTTTATCCCAAAAGAGATAAACAGAACAGGATGTTTTCTAAACATGGAATCGCTCCAAATTATTTAGGAGGTACTTGATTTGTTAATCAGTCCAAACAGAAAACAAATAAATAAAGTATAATGGTGCCCTTTTCACTCATCCCTCATAGAGCAGTTTTACAGATTTCTAGACCTATTGCCTGCTGTTTCTAATGGAATTTTAATGGCTCTTACTTCCGAGAGATTTGTTTTTGAACAGTGGGAGAGTGTAAAGATTTGGACTCTCCAATCCATTTATGAGGTCAGGTATAATAACATCGCATTTGAAGCTCGGTATGAAAGAAACCACAGGGTATTCCTAAGCAGCACTAGAAGCAGCAGGGAAACAAAGCCATTCCCCCAATTGCATTGGTCTTCTCATCAATTAACTCATTACTGGAGTCAAGCTACCAACCAGATGCAGCAGAGGAACAGAAATCACAGAGCAGAAGTGAAGAAAACGTTTTGCAACCATTTTTGAAGTGCAGAAGATCATCTATATGAGTAAATCCTGTTTCTTTTCCCCACACAGAACGTTATGAAACAAATCTTTGGGAAATGTCACATTTAAGCATGTAAACATTAGATAGAAGTGTATCATGTTATGATAGCCTGGAGAGTCATAATGGTAGTGCACTGCATACTCACAACAGAAATAGATATATGTATGAAATGTCATTTTACATTCACCTCTTCTTGTACTAGATGATGAACGCTGCTTTTTGAATTAGCATTAGATCATACTATGGCAGTGCAGCCAGTTACAAGATTTGCTAAACTACCCAGCTGTTTATTCCTTTAATATTTATTCAGATGTGTTTATATAACAATTGAACAATCTATCTTATGATATTGTTTATATATTCAGATGCTCTATTTGCATTTGATAAAGCATTTAATGAGATTTTGCCTCTCTCCCCATCATGACACTCTGTATAGTTTTCTTTTATAAATGACACAATCACTTCACTTGTCTCTGGGTGCCTCCTTTGTTATTGCCTCTGCTCTGAAAATATCCGCAGTCTTCTCCTCTGCATTGTATTGAAGATGGCACCTTTTTATCTCAGTCATGGCTCTGCCTCTTCCCACTCATCTGAAGGACCTGCACTCCTTGTGGGAAGAACAGTCATACGCCTTCAATCTTGCACCCCTTCTGTTTCATTCCCTATCTCTGTTTCCTGTACTGAAACTGAGAGACAAACAGTGACAAGAATTATTTCATTGTCAACATCCTAAATGGTCCCCAAGTGCCTCAAATCCATATGTGTGTGTGTGTGTGTGTGTGTGTGTGTGTGTGTGTGTGTGTGTGTAGATTAGATATGTGGTGTTTATGTTTGTGTTTATGTGTGTGCATGGGGGGAGGAAGAGACAGAACTGGGCCCCCTGGGTGCCTATAGGTGGCCTCAGTGGGCTCCTGGGGCAAAGCCTATGATGATGGTCTGCCTGTCCTTGTGGCCAGTCTCTGAAGACTGGCATGGGGCAAAAGTATGGCAGTGTGCTCAGTCCACAGGTTCCCTATCCACCCTCCCTTGACTGCAGCCATCCTTGCTGTGGACAGCACTTGGTCAATGGTTGACAGGCCTGGGAATTTTACTCACAGCCTTAACTGGCTCGTAGGCTGTGAGATTATTATTTTTTTGCCTTCCCCGTGACAAGGCTGTTTATTGGCTTTCTCACCCTGTCACAACTTTTCCACTAGTGAACCTGGGTAGGATCCATTGCTTATGAGGGGATCCCCATAAGCAATGGGGGAAAGCTTCTGCCCCAGTTGAGGGGAGGGACACAAGTTGGCAACTATGCACCCATGCTGTTTGTGGGCCCACATGCTTGGCAGCCCTGGCCTGCACCAAAATGGAGCCTAGCGGCTTGCTGACTGCCTTGGTTATCCCAGCAGGCAAGCTGGGCAGTGACGTCAGCCAGCAGGCAAGCTGCCCAACAGACAGATCCCTGTCTTATGCTGCAACAAACTGGAGATGTGTTGTTTCCAATAAAGTTATATCCATATTTAACCCACATTCTTTTCTCTGGCTTGTTATTGCTTTCAGGCTATGCCCTCCACGGGCCTGGTGTACAGTAAGAAGTATTTCTGTTGTGTGTAGCCTCTGTGTTTAGCCACAACTAACAGTCAACCTAGACATTACAAACACACACATCACAATAAGCATATGATAGCTGAAAACAGCAGCAGCCACATGTTTATTATGCCATCTGCAACTCTAGAATTTCAGCCAAAGAACAGACTTAGAATACTCAATACATTTTTTTTTAATGCTAACTGGCTTTTTGAAGTTAACTGCTCTAACAAAACGAAACAAAATCTGTAGACAAACCATGAACAGTAAGGTAAAAGGTAAAGGACCCCTGGGTGGTGAATGTCATGGGCCAGGAGTCGACTTCACCTGCTGAGCAGCAGCCTGAAGGAGCTGTTCAGCCTTCTTGCTCCTGATGAGAACCAGCTGGCTCCAACTTTCTTAAGCAGGGGTTCCAGCCTCAGTCAGTTGGTGGAAACAACACTCATTGTTCCTGGCCAGACCTTGCTGCTTCTTGCTTCTTGTGATCTTGGACCTCAGCTTTCCTGACCCCCGGATCGTCTGACTATGTGAACTGAGATACTCCTGACCCTAGGACTAGACTGAACATTGTATATGGACTCTGCCTTGGCTGGTTGGCTGGCTTCTCCCTTCTCTGAGCTCTGCTGTGGCTGGCAGCACAAGACTACAACTGTGAAGTCCAGTCAAAGGTGACTCGGGGTACTGCATTCATCATCTCACTTTTCAGGCTGAGGGAGATGGTATTTGTCCGCAAACAACTTTTCTGGGTCATGTGGCCAGCATGACTGAACCGCTACTGGCACACGAGGACCGTGATGAGTTCCAGAGCGCATGGAAATGCCATTTACTTCCCCACCGCAGCAGTACCTATTTATCTACTTGCACTGGCATGCTTTTGAACTGCTAGGTTGGCAGAAGCTGGGACAGAGCAACCGGAGCTCACCCCATTGTGTAGATTCAAACCAGCGACATTCCAATCAGTAAGCCCAAGAGGCTCAGTGGTTAGACCACAGCGCCACCCGCGTCTCTACCATGAACAGTATAAAAAGCAAAGTTAATAGCTTACCATAATACTTCACCACTTGATGAAGGGTGAGCTATATATGCATACATTAGGATAGTCCATTGCTGACGGAAAGAAGAAGGATGAGTTTGGTGGATAAATACAGTTCCTAATATGCAGAGCTGAAGTATGGAGAAATAATCTGGTCTACAGGTACATGCGTAAGCAAGCTAGCCCCCTGGCTGGCTGGGTTAAGTGTACCTACGCAGTGGTTTATTTCTGTCCCTAAAATGGAAGCTCACAGAGGATGTAAATCATTGAAAGATAATTGAGGAGATTAAAAAAAACTTTAAAAAAAACTATGAACCAATAGATAAAAAGGGCACCAAGCTAACCTTTTCCCACCCCGTATATATTTTGAATCATCACAAAATGTTGGTACCTAATCTGTTTCACCACGATTTCCTCTCCATTCTTCGTAGCTGCTGAAAATACCAAAGGAGAGGATGTGCTTGGTTTAGAAGTCGATTAATAGTACACCCTCATCTGCAGCCAGGGAGAGAAAATTAGAGGCAGCTGCTGTACAACTGCCAAGCACAAGAAAAAGACAGACAATACGAAATCAAAAGTGCATTTGAGCTGACAGCTTTCCTCTTAACATTCATTTCATGACAGACCATCCCATTCTGTAACTTACCACAGAGCTCCAAAAGACAAAAATTAGGACTAAGTAAGCGATAGTGTGCCCCCCCCAAATACCACTCACCTGGTTTTTCATGATGTTCAACTAGGCTGCCAAATCATTTGTTCTTGCCTTACATTTACATTCTTTTCTATTAAGAAGCAAAAAGCCATAATGGCTGCTTATTGGGAGGAAAAAAACACCTATTCTTCAATAGAGCGTACCTTCATTTTGTACAGGTACAGCTACATTGCACTATTTCAATGGAATTGCTATGGAGTTTGTTTCCAGGAAGATGTCTTTGAAAATGATTGCCATTAAGGAGGATGAAATGGTATCAAGCTTATTGTCCATTTAGCAATTTATTCACATGAAAGGCCATAATAAACACAGCAATTTCGTTTTTAACCTTGAAAGAGATTTGGACTAAAATGGTTACTCACATGGATCGTCCCAATACTGCTGGCATAGCGCAGGTACCATAGATATGTTATCCGAAGATAATCCTAAAAATAAGGTAACCTAAAGAAGGACAAAGGGTTAAAGCCTCAGTGCCTAGGACTTGCCGATCGCCAGGTCGGCGGTTCGAATCCCCGCGGCGGGGTGCACGCCCATTGCTCGATCCCAGCGCCTGCCAACCTAGCAGTTCGAAAGCATCCCCAGGTGCAAGTAGATAAATAGGGACCGCTTACTAGCGGGAAGGTAAACGGCGTTTCTGGGTGCTGCGCTGGCTCGCCAGATGCAGCTTGTCACGCTGGCCACATGACCCGGAAGTGTCTCCGGACAGCGCTGGCTCCCGGCCTATAGAGTGAGATGAGCACACAACCCTAGAGTCTGGCAAGACTGGCCTGTACGGGCAGGGGTACCTTTACCTTTACCTTAAAGAAGGACACAGGAAGAAATCCCCCCTCGTGCCCCCTCCCAGCAGAAGCCTACAGCCCCCAAAGCTTCTCTATATGAGAGGCTACCTGAGAAGTGGGAAATTGCCTCTCATCAGTTTCAGATTCAAAGATAAGAATTTTCATTGAAGAAGTTTTCCACCTCCTCCTTCCCCAGCAGCCCCACTCATCCCTCCATTGTTCTGAAGACTCTCACCCCTCTTCTTCCCCCATGCAGCTGGCCTCTGCACACCCGCTATGGAAGACCCACCGCTGCAAAGCTGCATCTCTATTCAGTACATTGAAGTGCATGACTTTTAAGGTGTATAGAAATCGTACCAAATCTAATTTCTTCTTTAAAGGTAATTTTCCACCTATGTACTCTCTTTGCAACAACGCTCAATGTTCAATTTTCACTTCCTGAGTGCATCATTTCAGACATTTTTCTCAAATTACATTTAACTTCCCTTCCTTTTCAAATAATCTCTTCCTTGAGCTTTCTTTATTTGTATCTTGCTTTAACTTAACGTTGACTTTCTTCTCACAATGGCACAAAAATATCATGCTACCTGCATTCAGCCTGTTTCTGAACATCCTATAATAATCAGAAGGACCAAGCAGAAATTATCAACCATCATAATGAATATCACTTGGGTTGCTTTTGACCAGGAAACTCACACACAATAAAAGGCTCCTATTGTTATTGTTAGGATACTTTATGACTAATGGATAAAGTCTGTTCCATTTTGCACAGATCTCTTGGTAAACAATCCTTTCAAAAGAGGGACAGAACAATATCGTCTTTTGTTAAATTATCTGCAATGAGCTTTTATTTTCGAAACAAGTTTCTCTAGAACCACTTTTTGGGATAAAAAAAAGGTGCAATAGATCTAGGCTGGAACTATACACATAAAAGTGATTCAGTTAAACGTGTTGTAAACTTCATACAGGGAAATCCCATTGGCGAGAGATGGGACTCCACAGTGCCATCTGGTGTCACAGTGTTATAACACATGTAAAGTGCTATTTCTTTACGAATGTAGCTGAGTCCCTAGACCAGAGGCTTTCAACTTTTTTGAGTCCACTGTTCCCTTGACCAGCTACATTCTTTCTGCGGCACCCCGTGGGGCTCAGGAGCCCAGTTATGTCACCCCTTGCCTGCAGAGCCGGCAGCCCCTCGCCCCTTTTCAAATAGCCTCCCTTGTGGAGTGTTCTCTCAGTTTCTTCTCTCTCCTTGGAAGTCCTCCAGGCAGCCACTGCTGCCGCCCTTGGTCTCTGAGCTGCCCCCCTCGCCCCAAAGAGAGGTGCCTCCTCACACTGCCCCACAGGGGCCTGGGAAGCACCCCCTGGCCAGCCCCAGAGGCACCATTCGCCTGGGGAGCCTGTAGCCAGGGCTGCTAGAAAAAACAGCCGCACAAGCCTTTGGGAGGCAGAGACACGAGAGGGCATCAGAGGAGGGAGGGAAGGAAAGAGGGACAGAGGCCAGTGTTGCCTGCGACATCCCTGAACATCATTCAAGGCACCCCAGGGTGCCAAGGCACACTGGTTGAAAACCACTGCCCTAGACTGTCTGTGGACTACACAGGAAAAAGAACAGTAATCAATATCCATTGGTTCAAGAATAACATGTGGTACGAATGCAGCCTCAGACACTTGGCCCATCTTGTTCAGTATTGACTGGTTCCCTCCCAGCCCTTCCTGGAGATGCCAAGGATTGAACCCAAGACCTTCAGCATGCAGAAGTTGACGCTGCAATCCTCCCCCCCCCCTCTATTTTTTGACTGTATTTGTTTATTATTATGGAAGGCAGCATACATGTGCTTCCCAGGCAGACATCCACCCAGGCGCTGGAAAGACTCCGACCTTCAACAAGGTGATGACATCATATGCCTTCAGATCATTCCTTGGGTTTTGTTTTCACTGCTGCATGTTGCAATACTTCAACTGGTTGAGAGTCAGCATAGCATAGTGCAGTGTATGCTTGTCTAGAGTGCTGGGGTTTTTTGTTTTTAATAAGAGGATATGTAAGCAGTAAATGAACCTTGCCCCTGTCCATTCAGGTATCTCCAGTGGTGTCCAAACTTTTTTCAAAGAGGGCCAGATTTGATGAAGTGAAGGGCCGTGAGGGCCGACCAAAGTTGTTGAGCTTTCTTTAGGGTTGAAGAGTTGTTGAGTTGTTGTTTTTAGGATTTTACCCCAGGAAGTAAACTGCCGCAGGGACCAGATTAAACCGACCGGCAGGGCAGATTAGGCCCTTTGGACATGCCTGCTTTAGACAATTGATGCCCTGTTAACTGCACTTCAGAACTGCAAGGAAATATGCATTCATTATAATTTACAGGGGAGGCACACACTTTTATTTGTTTGACATTCCTGCATTGCAGGGCATCGGACCCTCAGGGCCCCTTCCAATTCTATGATTCTATGAATCCTCCTCATTAGCACAATCAGGGCTGTAAAATAATTTACATGCTGTATGCTTATATTACACAGGGAATGGAAGACATAAATATATTCCAAATAAATCTTGATAGTTCCATTAATTTTGTAACGGCATTAGCCCATCTCATCCTAGCAGAACTGAATACGATTTCAGCGAAATTATGCTGGAATCTCATCTGAATAAAATATAGCAGGATTTATTGGTATTCTCTGTGTAACTACGAGTCAATTCACGCAGCAGTCTTGATACATTGGTCTTTTATTGGTGTTTGCCATGGTAAACATATTAAGAGCATATTATTTTACTTCCACTGTCAGAGGCAGTTTGGCTCTGTAGACCATATGCTGGGAATTCCTCAGTGGAGAGAGCCCACGGCATTCAGGTCCTGCTTTCATGCTTCCCAGTAGTATCCAGTTGGCTACTGTAAGAACAGAAGGCTGGACTACATGGGCCTTTGGCCTGATCCAGTTGGGCTCTTTTTATGTTCTTGCTGCTAAATATCCAATGGACAAGCACTAAGTCACCTTGACCAATCACACTGCAATGGCAGACATCCACTAACTGCCCCTGGCTCTCTGCAGATTTGCATCTTTCCTTAAGATTTTACATTAATATTGCACGGGCGTACCTGGGTCGCCACAGAACATTGTAAAGTTTATTCCAACAAAGGGGGAAATTAACAATTTGTCAGAAGTGGCACCAAAAATGAAGCATTTGCTCTATGTCAGGAATTGATGTATTTCAAAATAAATACAGGCAGAACACTTTGGGAGCAATCAGACTCCTAAGACAGAGGTGGGGGCAAAACAAACTAAGGTGGAGGCTAGCCAGGTTAAAAACCTGAGAAGCAGACCAGAGTAGAACCCACATATCCAAGCAGCTTGCCTGCAATTGGCCAATTGGCAGGTAGCCCTTAATCCACTTCCCAGGCCAGAGTGAAGCCCAAACTAGGAACGCACCAGCCTGGGAAAATTCCCCGATTGAGAGTCCCTCGCCGGATCATGGTGGGAAGAAGCACTGTCACGCAATGCCACCCAACCATTTAAGGTAAACGTTCTTCTCTATGAGGTTCCCTAAGAACAGGACATTCTGGCTGTCTACACACCACATATTTAAACCACTCCCCACCCCCAAAAGGAGTTCTGGGAACTGTAGTTTTGTAAGACAGCTGTGAATAGTAGCGCTCTGAAGATTAAACTGCAGTTCCCATGATTCTCAGGGATCTGGGTGCTTTAAATGTGCTCCAGATGTATGGTGTGTATGTAGGCTTCATTTTTAGCTAGCTCAACAGTTCACTGACTCCAACGTTGTCCCTATGACCAATTTTAAACTATTGTCTTTCCGCCTGCCTCCCAAATTCTGACGTACTACATTCCAAAGGCAGGAGAGATTCTAAGCTATTAGGGACCATCATACGCCTTCTCGTAAGCCCCTGATCATCCATCAGATTAGTCACTACTGTTACCATAGCAATAGGCCCCATCACAGTAATCAACACAAGTGAACTCATAACAATACCAATGTGCAGTGGCAAAACAACAGCAAATGATAGAAGGAAGACCTTGCAGATCACAAAAGACTTGTTTTTTGTGTTGTTGTTTTTTAAAAAAACATTTACAGGAGCTTCTAGTCACACCTCAATCAATCATCCTTTTAGGATCAGTGCTGGCCTACCACTAGGCAGGCGGGACGCAGGTGGCGCTGTGGGTAAAAGCCTCAGCGCCTAGGGCTTGCCGATCGAAAGGTCGGCGGTTTGAATCCCCGCGGCGGGGTGCGCTCCCGTCGTTCGGTCCCAGCGCCTGCCAACCTAGCAGTTCGAAAGCACCCCTAAGTGCAAGTAGATAAATAGGGACCGCTTACAAGTGGGAAGGTAAACGGCGTTCCGTGTGCTGCGCTGGCTCACCAGATGCAAGACTGGCCCGTACGGGCAGGGGTACCTTTACCTTTACCTTACCACTAGGCAGTGTGAGATAATCACATCAGATGGTGAATGATGGGGGCGGGGGCATCCTTATACACAATTCTTCTTGGTCCCCATGCCATTTCCCTTTGTCAGCACAATGTGGGCCACTGGCCTATCATACATCACCCAGCCAACTGCCCTCAGGCGCACTGGGAGACACTGCCCAATTGCCAGTGTTGAACTGTTGCTCAGCTGGCAGTCCAGTCATCATCTGTACTTGGACTGCGTGTGTGTGTGTGTGTCAGTTTGCCCTTAGCCTCGGGGGGGGGGGTACCTTAGGATTAAAGAGGGACCTGCTTTGTATAATGTGAGAGCCAGTGTGGTGTAGTGGTTAAGAGCGGTAGTCTCATAATCTGGGGAACCGGGTTCGCGTCTCCACTCCTCCACATGCAGCTGCTGGGTGACCTTGGGCCAGTCACACTTCTCTGAAGTCTCTCAGCCCCACTCACCTCACAGAGTGTTTGTTGTGGGGGAGGAAGGGAAAGGAGAATGTTAGCCACTTTGAGACTCCTGAAGGGGAGTGAAAGGCGGGATATCAAATCCAAACTCTTCTTCTTCTTCTTCTATTAGGTGTATTCCATTTGGTTTAAGAAATCCAAATTCCATTTCTCTTCCTATCTCCACTCTGCACATGTCTTAGCTCATACCCCAGGGATGTCCATTTTGGAAAGAAGAGCTTATTTCACAAACAAATATGAAGAACAATTCATAGGGATGGAGACACTCCTTCAGGAATACAGGGTCAAAACAGTTTAGGGCTTTGAAGGTCAGCACCAACACTTTGAATTGTGCTCAGAAATGTACTGGGAGCCAATGTAGATCTTTTAGGACCAGTGCTATGTCTAACAGCCACATTCTGTATTAATTGTAGTTTCTGAGTCACCTTCAAAGCGCATTGCAGTAGTCCAAGCAGGAGATAACTGGAACATGTACCACCCTGGCAACACAGTGGGCAGACAGGCAGGGTCTCAGCTGGCATACCAGATGGAGTTGAGAGACAGCCACGCTAGACACAGAGTTGACCTGTGCATTCATGGACAGCTGTGAGTCCAAAATCATTCTCAGGTTGCATACCTGGTCTTTTAGGGGCACAATTACCCCATTCCAGAGCAGGGAGTCCCCCACACCTGCCCTCTTCCTGTCCCCCAGAAACAGTACTTCTGCCTTCCTTGGCAGTAAAAACACAACAATAATAAATTTTAAAATGAATGTTTGGTGGTTACTCTTTCATGACATTTTGAATTGGCTGCTGAATAGAGCTCCAGCACTACCGTGATCAATTATAATTGAGGTATAAGGCATTTCAAAACACACACACACACACACACACACACACAATGCCATGTTTTATATACTTTAAACATTCAACATGACCCACTGAAGACAAAACATTTGACTGCATAATATATTGACTGCATAATAACATTTGATCTTCCATTATGGAAATTATTTTTCAGATTCTACCACTGGTCAAATACTGCAATATTATCTACTTTCGAATTCATTGTCACTCTACAGTTATTAAACATGGTTGCCATGGCGTTATTTTATACAACACTGTAAAATGCTAAACCATAGACAATAGTGCAAAAGACATTGCACTTACTGAATACTAATACAGAGGATATAGTATTTCACATTCCTAGTGCAATTACTAAAATTTCAGTGGGAGGAATGGAAGGAACACATTCAGTCTGCATTCTATGCAACCTACACTTTCTTGGAAATATGTTCCAATGAAGCAAATGGGCGTTTCTTCTGAGAAGGCATACATAAAATTGGGCTGCAAACAACGCCATGAGTTCAACAGTTTGATTACCATAATTAAATGAAAAATTAAGCCACATTCCAACCCCAAGCCCCCAGAAGAGGGCTTTCTTTTGTTTGTATAAATTAGGAAATGCTCAACTGAAATAACAGTGTTAGAAAGTATGGCCTTTGTTTTTCCAAATGCAGCTGTATGATTTTTCAGAAATGCAAAATATACAGAGAAAATAAGCCACGTTTCTGTAAATAGCTCCTGGCTCCAGCTGCTTTAAATTGATTCAATCTGTCTATGTTACATTTCTCATAAATGTGTGTCAACATTTTCCAGCCCTCCATGCAACAACAGTTTAGACCGTTGGTGTCTTATGATGAAATAAAACCCTAAATGACTTGGGTCCCAAATATTGGAAAGAACGCCTCATCACATACCAGCCTGCTCATTTGTTAACAGTCTGCAAGAGAAAACCCTATTAGTGCCAAGTGGTGTTTGCCATGCAAAGACTTGGTTTAGGGTTTTCTCAGCAGTACTACCAAAAGCATTGGTCACTGTCCATAGGTATTTATGGATATATGATGGAGTGAGAAAACTGATGAGCTGCAGATATAAGCAAATTAAAACATTATGAAGCTTTATGATGTCCTTAAGGAGATTATAACCCACAATCCCATGGTTCTAGACTTATTATAAACTTGGATGAAACCACTGCCATGACAAACAGAGATGGGCTAATTGTACTTAATACAATAAGGACTCGTTTGCTGTTTCATTGTTTGCTGCCCTGGGCTCCTTCAATAGGAAGAGGGGGACAGAAATTTATTAAATAATACAAATCCATGAGTGATGAAGCTATACAACAATCATCCCAGCAGGATGTAAATCACCTTATGGCTCCCAAACATTCTGTAATTGAAACAGAAAGAAGTCATTAAATAAAATGAACGGAAAGGCAACGGATCCTAATAATACCATTCCAGCTGAAATCCATAAGGCTGAAGGCAAATATCTTGTTCACTGGCTTGGAAAACTTTCTCAGCACACATGGCATAAAAGGAAGATGCCCCAAGTGCATTAAAAATGCCTCTGTTGTTCATCTGTGCCAAAGGAAGGAAGCATTCTGGTCTGTGATAATGACAGAAGGCTTTTGGGATTAGCTGCAGCTGGAATGATCCATCTTAGCATCATGCATAACCACTTCTTGACAAATTTTGCTAAGATGCTCTTACCTGGTAGTCGACATGGTTTAGAAAGAACTGCATCTTTGCAGCAAGTCCACAAACACAGAAAACAATACATTAATGGCCTAGTTCACACACAACACTAAATTATAGATTATAAATAGGATGCGGATGGCCCTGTGGTCTAAACCACTGAGCCTCTTGGGCTTGCCGATCAGAAGGTTGGCGGTTCGAATCTCCATGATGGGGTGAGCTCCTGTTGCTCTGTCCCAGCTCCTGTCAACCTGGCAGTTCAAAATCACACCAGTGCAAGTAGATAAATAGGTACCGCTGGGGTGGGAATTTAAACAGTGTTTCCGTGCGCTCTGGTTTCCATCACAGTGTTCCGTTGCTCCAGAAGCAGTTTAGTCATGCTGGCCACATGACCCAGAAAGCTGTCTGTGGACAAACGCTGGCTCCCTCGGTCTGAAAGCGAGATGAGCGCCACAACCCCATAGTCACCTTTGACTGGACTTAACCGTCCAGGGGTCCATTACCTTTTTACCTTAAATTATAATTTATTAAAAAGTGGCTTAGTGTTATGCTGAACCCACCAAATAAATAAACATGAGGCTTGTGGGGGATAGTGATTCAAGAGAATGCCTTCTTCCACACCTAAAGGTGGGGTCAGATGGGGCAGCCACACCAATACACTGCTTCAAGCTTTGGGCAGAGGAAAGCTCACCTTTAACTGGGCTAGGGGAGGCAGTTGAGGTTGCACAGTGACTCCTACCTTATCTAGCTCCCACACAGCTCATAATTTTCACTGCTGATCTTCTGATAATAATGTTAATACAGTAATGGCCTGATTTACCTCCATATTTGTGACTCACCTCCTTATTCTGGGCAAGGGCACAGGAGACCATTTCAGGGAAGGCAAAAGCAGTTTCTATAAAGACACTTAAATGAACAAATAATCACAATTCATTTCATCTTCTTTATATATATTGCTGTAAGCTTTTTAAAATAATCCCATGATAAATCTTTTAACAGGAAGCTCAGCCTGAGGAACAAGCAATTATTCAATGCATGAATTCAAAACAACGTGTCAAATAGAAGCATGCTCAGCTTTTCACATTGTATCAGTTCCTAATCAGTGCTGTTCCATCACACAGAACAAAAGGTTATAATAATGTAGGATTTAAGATGATGGCCTTTACTAATAGATTGCAGCGCTGAAATCAGCTTCTATACTACCCAGTGAATTTTTATGGCTCAGCAGAGATTTGAATTTGAATCTCCCAGGATCTAACATTCTGTCTGCTTGGCCTTACAGTACTGTGAATAATTTAATTGATATTACTGATTGGTTTCGTGTCTTACATGAGATTTAAATTGATTTAGTATCAACAAGTTGCACAGCTATAGTTTGCAATGTAGGGACTCAGCTGCTAATAAAACATTTAAAGTGTGTTTTAAGTGCAATATATGATGTAACACTAGGTGGTGATGGCGAGCCTTATGGAAAATTCAATGTATTTTTAAAAAAAACGCTTTAAAAAAAGCATTTTCAGAGGATTTTTAATATGTGTGTAGACTCCACCTAGATTGGAAGGATAGCTTTAGGTGAAGGGAACATCAGACAATTGATACAGTTGAACCTAGAATCCCACAGATCATCAGATGTCAAAGAGATAAACAACTACCTGATGTTTAGAAGACATCTGAAGGCAGCCCTGTTTAGGGAAGTTTTAATGACTGATGATTTAATGTATTTTTAATCTCTGTTGCAAGCCGCCTCAGAGTGGCTGGGGAAACCCAGCCAGATGGGCAGGGTACAAATAAAAAAATATTATTATTATTAGGTACTAGTTCACTATTCACTGCTGGCTGGAAGGAACTGCGGGCAGTGTGGTGTGATTTTTCTCTCCCATTAACAGTTTCTTCTTACTAATGAAGTCCAGTAAACAGACAGATTATTTTTCTAATCTTAAATATTCAACTATCTGCATTTCTGCAGCAATCTGCAAAGTTTTTTTTAAAAATAAATCCTCATTAAAATTCATCGGCATTTCAGCGCAACTTTCTCCTAATATGTGCATTTTTGCATGCCGATTTGACCAATATCCATATTTTTGCATGCAATTTCGCAATATAATACAATTCGGTACGTTATTTTCACTAATAAATGCATGTTGTGCACATGGGTTGGTTGGAGAACTGCATCGCAAAATTTGCAGAGGTGTGGCTTTGGAAGGGTAATTGTGTTTCAGTTTATGAATTGGTTTGAAACGTGCAAATTAGGTGGCTTCTCATCAAAATGCAAACAAAGTGAAATTTCTCCCCCATACCTGCCTGTTAATCAAACTCAACTTGTGAAGTCAGAGGAATGTTGCGCAAGCTGCATCTTAAATATAAACACCATTAATCTTTCTTCATGATTAAGTTAAGGTCAGCTGTAGCTGCTTCTTTTCCTTTGCTACTGCTGTTCCCCATCAGTCCCACAGGAATGCTGAAATGGTCGATTCTGTAGAGCTGGCACACGTCAGTATTTGCTGCTATATCTTTAATGAAACTCCAAAGCTAAAATAATGCCTTGAGGTGGCAAGGTCATCAGTAGCCCTGTCAGTTTATTTTAGAAGAGTTTTACTTCATTGGCTGGCACTTTAAGGCAAATGTCAAGTCTAATAAGGTAGAATATTTTAAACTCAGAAATATGTGGTGTTTATTTGAACCTTGCATCAGTTCACTATATGGCACAGCTGTTTCAAATGGCAGTCACTGTATTCAGTGTTTTCTTTATTGAATGTAAAAAATGTAAGCCCCTTTCCTGAGTTTTCAGCAAAATAAACAATATACAATTATTGTGATGCAGATGCTAGGAAAAAGAAATGGGATAGACAGTCAATGCTGCTGATTTCATCATTGTGAAAACATTAGCTTTTCATAGTACAGTGGTACCTCTGGTTATGAACTTAATTCATTTCGGAGGTCCATTCTTAACCTGAAACCGTTCTTAACCTGAGGTACCACTTTAGCTAATGGGGCCTCCCACTGCCGCCACCGCCCAATTTCTGTTCTCATCCTGAGTTAAAGTTCTTAACCAGAGGTGCTACTTCCAGGTTAGTGGAATCTGCAACCTGAAGCATTTGTAACCTGAGGTGTTTGTAACTCGAGGTACCAGTGTATTTTTATATTATCATGGAACATGAGACAAAAGAGGCAATATATATTTTCTCAGCTAGCTGAACCTTCACGGGCATTTTACATATCGGAGAGGATTTGTATCTATATCCATAGTCCTTTTAGAGCAATCATAATTTTAATTTCATCACTATGAACCCTAGCTGTTCATTACTATTCTGAATTTGCTATGCTTTCTTTGGGCCTCTTTTAATCCTTTCTGTATTACTGATCAAATGAGGTGTTTTATTTCAGTTTCTAGTAAAACCCCTTCAGGAGAAAATTAACACGGACCATATATTGCTTTAAGATGAACCATATTTCAAGAGACTCAACACACTGATAAGTACCACATTAATGGTGTAATCCAGTGCATGTCTACTTGGAAGCAAATCCCACTGAGTTCCTTCCAGGTGTGCAGAGCCTGCACTCCTAGGCATACTTTCTGAAAGTAAGGCTTATTGAACACAAGAAAACTGAGCATATGTATACTGGATTGGACTGTGTGACCATGTCATATCATACTAGCTGTTTCTCCCAGAAATGTTCCAGGACATATTGGAACCAGTTGATGCAATATGCGGTATGCTGTCCCTAACTGGAATTTCAGTTCGGATGTTATCCTGGAATAGCAGCCTTTCTGAAATGGAAAAAAGAGCATTAATTCCCCATAATGTCCTTTGCAAATTTAGACACACGCTTAGAGAAATATTAATACCCTTCAAGCTTGTCATTTGATAAAATGAACTACTTCCCCAGGAGTACATTCCAGCCTGACATTCGAATAAAACTAGAATGATTACTTGTGAGCAAATTTGCTTGGGGTAGATGCTGCAGCCTGCTGCTGCAAATGGATATTTACTTGTGAGCCTGTTTGCTGACTGAAATGACAGCCTGGAATAGATATTCACAAGTACATTGTCCCTCGTTGCTGCCATTTGCACATATGTACTGCAAATGAGTGAAGAGCAATGTAGAACAGAATAAGAAGCAAGAGACACACAAATACCCATCAAAACATTAAAAAAATTAACTGCCACAGAAGGGCTTTTGTGCAGGCGTGCCTTTGTAATGCAAAATCCATTTTGAAATGGGAAACCTAACTATTATTACTCCCATCCATCGGTATAAAAAAGAACCTTTATGCTGGCACTGGGCCTAGTTAGTGCCGACATTATACTGCAATCCAGCGAGCAGCACAGATGTTGCACAGTTGACAACCACTGATATTAATCTTACCTGAAAGTTGATATCTCCCAAATAGCTCTGTATTTTTATACCTGCAAGTCTTCCGCTCCCAGAACTCAAGACACACTGCAAATGAAAAATGAGTCACCTGACATCATGCTGACATCAGGAGATTGACATATTGGTGACCACCTGTGAAAATGACATGCTGAGGGAGCTCATTGTCTGACCCACTGGCCAGATCATAAGTTCCACCACGCCTGTTCTAAAAAAACACTTGGGATTGGCCATGTTCGTGCAGTGCTGCAGAACATGACATCAAAGAGTTCTCAAGAAACAGTGACACTGGGGTGGGCTTAAACCTTGGCACAATCTCATCGTGGAAATCAAACACCGACTGTAATGGGAGTGGCTAGGTCTAAGCCTATGTGAAAATAACAGGTCTCCTTCTCCCTGTACAAATGCAGCCATATACTTCCAGATGTTCAAGAGCTGATTGTAGTTGTTCATTTAAAAGAGACAAACACCTTTGCATACTGGTAGGCATTTACCTCTTCACTTATTGTAGCCCATATTCTACCAGAACTCTGGTACGTAAATCAGGTATTAAGGCCCTGCTCTCATTTGCTTGTGGTATTGTACTGGCAGTGATACAAGGATGCAATGGAAAGATATGCTAGTTCAAACATTGAGCATCAAAGACTCCATCAGCTCCAGCACCCCAAATGATGCCTGGAAAAGCAATCAGTTCTTCAGAATTTCCCATGTTATCTTCAAAACAGGTTTCTAAAAGTATGCATGGAGCCCATTTATAGCCTGCCTTTTTCCATTATTGAACTCAAGGTGGCATTCAAAACACTGACTAGACTCAGCACAAAGCTGATATATCAATTACCTTCAGGCTAGACCTTTCCACATACACACAGTGCATTTAAAGGACATGACTCCCCAAAGAATCTCCAGAGTCCTAATATGCAGAGCTGTAATTTCCAGCACTCTTAACAAACTAATTCCTGGGGTTCTTTGGGGGAAGTTGTGAGTTTTAAATGTAAGGTGTGTAGACAGCTAATCAGTGACAGCGAATGTCTGTCATTTTCAGCAGAAGTGGATTTAAATTGCTAATGTATACAGACTACATTCATTTTCTTTAAGAACATACACCTTTAGTACATCTTAGTAAATAAATACTTCTCAACAAAGCTGTAATTACACATTCACCAGAAATGCAACTATATGCTGAAATGAGAAAATACTGAGAGCATGCTTTTGTTTTGCTTGTTTTTTTTAACCGACAAAATATGTAAAATATCCTTAAGAAGTAGTATCTGTGTCACTGTGACATTTGTTAGTTAAGAAATTTTTGGAGCATGGATTACTTCTGCAGCACCAGGGAAACGTAAGGAGCCTCTGCTGTGGTTGCTATACCAGCATTGCCCTGCCTGGAAGTTTGTGCAACGCCACAATGTGAGCTCTTTCCACATGGGTAAGCAAATATTAGTAAGCAAAACTAAGAGTCAGCCTAGCACATGGCTTCTCACATTGCCTTGGCAGAACAGGAAAGAGCAGGGGTAGGCAACCTAAGGCCCGTGGGCTGGATGCGGCCCAATAGCCTTCTCAATCCAGCCCACGGACGGTCTGGGAATCATCATGTTTTTACATGAGTAGAATGTGTCCTTTTATTTATAATGCATCTCTGGGTTATATGTGGGGCCTGCCTGGTGTTTTTACATGAGTGGAATGTGTGCTTTTATTTAAAATGTTTCTCTGGGTTATTTGTGGGGCATAGGAATTCGTTCATCTACACCCCCCCCCCCCGCAATATAGTCTGGCCTGCCATATGGTCTGAGGGACGGTGGACCAGCCCACGGCTGAAAAAGGTTGCTGACCCCTGGGAAAGAGCAGTGATACTAATATAACAAGGAGGACTGAGATATTCTTTCAGACAGAGACATACCTAGGCTCCCTTGTGCCCTTGGCAAAGAGCTGTATTGGCGCGCCCAACCCCCCCCCCCATCCCTTTAAGAGCAGTGGGGGAGCCACCTAGAGAGTGCTCAGATGGGCTCCTAGCCACTCCTAGCTAACAACAGCAACAACAACAATTTTATTTATACCCCGTCCTCCCCAGCCAAGACCGGGCTTAGGGCGGCTAACAACCAATAATAAAAACAAGTTGATTGAAATACAACTTAAAAAACAAGATTAAAATACAACATTAAAACAATTAAAACATTATAATGCAGCCTCATCAGAGGAGGAGAAAGGAAAAAAGAAAGGGAGGGAGGGAATCAAATTGATTCTAAGCCAAAGGCCAGGCGGAACAACTCTGTCTTACAGGCCCTGCGGAAAGAAATCAGATCCTGCAGGGCCCTGGTCTCATGAGGCAGAGCATTCCACCAGGCCGGAGCCAGAGTTGAAAAGGCCCTGGCTCTGGTTGAAGCCAATCTAACTTCCTTAGGGCCTGGGACCACTAGGGTGTTGCTATTTATGGACCTTGAGGCTCTCCGTGGGGCATACTGGGAGAGGCAGTCCCGTAGGTACGAGGGTCCTAGGCCATGAAGGGCTTTAAAGGTCAAAACCAGCTAGACTGAAGAGGCACCATTTTTGTGTCCTCACCCAACCCGGGCTTACGCCCTTGGCAGGAGCCAACCTGGCCAACAACTGCTTCCAAGGGGGTGGAAACGGAACATAAATGAAAGTGTTTGAAATTTCTCAAGAGAGGGAGGCACAATTGGTTCTATGTGCCTTATGTTGTGCAAGCTCAGCTGATGTGACACCGAGAAAAGGGAGGGTGGGAATCTTGGTTTTAATCACATTATTCTAGCTTGTAGTAAAGCTGGCTCCAAACAGCTGGCTTTTCACTCGTTCCATTATAAATGCATGGCTGGGGCTTCATTTCTGATAATAATATAAAGGTCCCCAACTTCTATTTGAATGGGACTGTTCTAACCCTAGACAGCTTTGATTCAAGTAATGCAGGCTTGGAAAAAGTTTTCTATTCAGCAATCTATTGTAGCATGAGTGGAAAAACCAGCCGGCAGAGGAGGGAGCATCTACATTTAGCAAGTGGTTTGCACACATGTTCCTGGCTGGTGGGGAGACAGGTGGTGAAGTCTTGCTGAAAGAGTTTTAATGCAGTTCAGAAAGCCACGGATATAACAAAACTTTTGACAGGCGCTATTTTATGAGAAACTGCACCTGCCAAAGTGTCTTTGTGTGATTATTTTCCAGAAGAAGTAAACATCAGCTTCCAAAATGTTATAGTAGCTGCGTCCTCCTTTAAATCTCTGCATCCATGCCTTTTTAATCTTAATTGCATGAGGTTTGACAATTTGTTTATTTCTAATCAGGCAGTTAACAAGCCTTGTGGTCAGGTCTACATTTGTAAAGAACAACTTACTGTGCTCTAAGAGTTCAACTGTAAAATCCAGAGCTTTAAATTATGTACGTTTGACATTCTTGCTTCTTAGGTATTCATTATCTTGTCCGTTTCTCTCCAGCCCTTTTTAATTTTGAAAGTAGACCCCATTGAGACATTTTTTGTCATTGCAGTTTCCTAGCAACACTAAGCTACCTGTTGTCATCTTGAAAGCAGGGAGGGGGTGTCTGCTGTACTGAAACGCTTTCATGTATCATTTCCCTTCAAATGGATACATTTGTGGCTAATTATGTACTTTTGTTTGATTCCTGCAGTTTATGTAACAAGAAACTGGAGAAATAGTTTCATTTA
Organism: Podarcis muralis; assembly: GCF_964188315.1. NCBI lineage: Eukaryota > Metazoa > Chordata > Lepidosauria > Squamata > Lacertidae > Podarcis > Podarcis muralis. The sequence goes on from NC_135657.1 coordinate 31,132,177, forward strand.
ATTGAGTATAAGGAACACAGCATCTTTATTTGTCGTTATTATTTAACACAGCACTTTTAAATTAAATGAAGACCTGTTAATGAGTGACTAGCGATATTTAATCCATGTTGGCATCTTCATCTGACAAGACAGTGACTATTTCCTCTCCTGTCCAGTCTAATACTGACACAAGACCTTGAGGAGCACATCCATTGCCACATTTGCAAACATAAAAGGGGAAGACAGGGGCCGTTGAAAGTGACCATTCACTGCCCAATATGGCTGAAACACGTTTACTCATAAGTAAGTTGGATTGCATGATTGGAGACGGTATATCGGGCACAGAGTCAACTGTTGTATTCCGATCCTGCCTTGCAGATTCAAGTTTCCCCTCTTGGGGCGCACCTTCGACTATGACCCTAAACCAGGTAAGTCAGGAGTTAATCCAGGAAGTTCAACAGGCTTTGCTTCTCACCTTTGGAGACTAGGATGCTATGCACGCTTCCGTGGGAGGAAGGAAGCCCCTGCGGACACACCTTCAATAAACCCCTTTGGGCTGCCAAAAGGACACACCTGGGTGCAAAGCCTGCAAGGAGGCGTCAAGGCCCTCTTTCATTGACTGTATGCACAACATCCCCTCAAAGCGCCACCCACCCCAGTCCTGGCACTCAGAGCTCTCGCAGGGGTCACCTGCCACTTTATTGACGTCCCCTGAAAAACTTAGGCATCCCCTTTCTGTCTGCTGCAGGAGGGAGCCTCTCTCAGGACACACAGGCATCCAATTTGGGTTAACCCAGTTCAGCTGGACCTAATTGGGGCCAATCCGGTTCAGCCCTTTGTATTCTTCAGGGAGGATAGCTACAGACTCAACCGGTCCTCGGTTTGAGAAGGGGCTGCTGCTGGGGCTTCTAGGTTGCTGAGTCCACCGTGAGGATCCGCAGTAAGTGTTGATTTTTTCTCCCTGTGCTCTGCAATGGAAATGTTATAGCTCTGTTTGCTGAACAGTTTCACTTTTTATTCTTGAAAATTGTGAGTTCCTCTAATCTCCATCCCTGTCAAACTATGGGGGGTGCTAATGAATGTGGCTTGGATCTGAAATTGGAGTCCATCTGAGTTAGCTGTTTATGTAACCTCTTCCGCAGGTGAAGAGGTTTGCTGGATGTGGAGTGAGTTTTCATGCTCTGGTTTACAGCCCGTTACCTTTGAATTCAGACTTACTTTCCCCCATGGGCTCTGTGGGGGTGCCAAGGGGGGAGGGGAGAAATGGGGAGCTGCCACTGAGACTGGGGTGTTCTGGTTCATGAAGGCGGTTTGTGAGAAGGGAGTGGGGGTGTCTTAGGGAAAGTGGGGCAGGATGGCTAGGTGGCGTGGTCCATTGTGGTCTAGTTGACCCCATCACTCCCCCTGGTGTGAGTGACAAGGAGGGCAGTACGTGAATGTGGGTACAGGAGGAGAGGCTGAGGCACTGGAGCTGTGAGGGGGATCCAGGTTTTACCCCCATGAGAAAAGAGGTGTGGCTTGGGGGCAAGATAGAGGCCCTATATTGGCCTGACGACCCCCGGACTGAGGATCTGTTTGTGGAGAGGGCTCCCGGAAGGGGTCCCAAGAATGAAAGAGGGCAGAGGAAATGGATGAAAGTGCCAGAACAACTTGAGGTGATACAGAAACGCTTAGACTAGCTCAAACTCACAAAAAAATGTGCTAGTTAAAAAAAAAAGGGAAGCTCCACAGAGAAACACACACATTGGGAACCTCACATGGTATAATTTAGTTCAGATGCCTCGAACACTACCATTTAAGCAGTTTGCAAATTGTCTAATTAAATGATACCATGTGTTGATTATAGATCCCAGAGAATATGGGAAGTAAGGGTTTGTCCATCTGTTTTCATAGAAGCTAGAGATAGCTGTGAGGCTCCCAAAAAATCCTACCAGGCCCCTCAACAGTGATCAGCCGAGGTCCATAGCAAGGCCAATGCTGAAACCTGAAAAGAGGGAGGGAGGGCAGGAGATCCAGAAAGGCAAGCCAGAGGAAGCTCCTTGGCTCGCACCAGAGTTTAAATAGCTCCAGCCCCGCCCCCCAGCCAGCCGGATTGGCCAGCCGGGCCAATGACGTGGCTGGGACCTCCTGATGACACAGGACGTTCCCCACGTCCCGCCACCAGCGGGAGGCCATGGAGTCCGACCGCAACCCTGCCCCACGTGGATTTGGGGTGAAAGCTCCATTGAACTCGGTAGGACTTCCTTCTAATTATGCAAAGGATTGGGCTCCATGACTAAAAATTCAGATTACTTTACTAGCTAGTGAGCCTATTGAATAAACTGATCAGAAATATGCTATTACTGTCAGATCCACTCTGTTATGTATTGCTTTGGGTTCTATGCTGAGTACATGAGTACGTGACAGCAGAAAGTGAGAATCTGGCCAGAGAAATCTTATTACGAATAATCCTTTGAAGAGAAGACTGTGCTGTGCTATTTTTATGGTATTAATATGTTAATGACTTCAAGGCTTTGCTTGTATATTAAGAGGGAAAATCTGAATACATATTTGTAATGCAGTGCCGTAAGCTAGTGGCAGAATAATAATGTACAGATATAGCATTACAGTTAAATACTGATATCTTAATGTTCAACTGTTGCCATTTCATTATTTTTAATTTTAAAAGTAGCCAATTTATCTTTTGTTTTGCATATAAAAATGGTTTTTCATAATAGAATTGTGGGTTTCACATACCTTTGTATGTTGGTGAGGCATTTTTTATACGCTCTCCCAATGAAAATGATTTACCAGTATTCTAGGCCTTCAGTTTAAGACCTTGTTGAATACATACCCAGCTAATGAGATACATGAGTGTAAGCAAGGCTTTGGGCATATACCATTGGCAGAATAAGGAACCACAGATGTAAATCAGTTGCTCATTCCAATGCACATCTAAATATATGGATTCTGTCGGGTCACAATGCACCATATTTCAATATTATGTGTATTCAAATGTGCATCCTGATTCACATTCTGTCTTTTTAAAAGTCCAACAATATCTAGATCAAGGCATGCCATTTAATCATATCTGTAGTCTTAATGGTGAACTTTTAACCTTGCATGTAGCAATTCTGTTTGAGCTATATTCTGTTTGATCAGCTGGCGAGGGTCTTTACTAAGATCTTCAACAAGTCCTTACACCAGTCTATTGTCCCACCCTGCCTGAAGTTGTCAACTATTGTCCCTCTGCCTAAAAAATCCACAATTAGTAGTTTGAATGACTACAGACCAGTTGCACTGACTCCAATCATCATGAAGTGTTTTGAGAAACTGGTGCGCCGTCACATTATTTCCTGTCTTCCATCAACTTTTGACAACTACCAGTTTGCATACAGGGCAAATAGATCCACAGAAGACGCTATCACCACCACTCTCCATGCTGCTCTGTCCCATCTGGAGCAGCCGGGGAGTTATGTGAGGCTGCTGTTTGTGGATTTTAGCTCTGCTTTTAACACTATCCTCCCCCATAGACTGGTGTCCAAGCTAGAGGCGATTGGACTCTCCAACTCCACCTGTCTCTGGGTTTTGGATTTTTTGTCAGAACGTTCTCAGAGGGTTAGAGTAGGGTCACATATGTCCACAGCCCTTAGCCTTAACACCGGCTCACCACAGGGTTGTGTGTTGAGTCCCCTGCTCTATGCTCTCTATACGTATGACTGTACAGCCATCTATTCCAGCAACAAAATCATCAAGTTTGCTGATGACACTACGGTGGTAGGGCTCATTTCAGGAGGGGATGAGTCCGCCTATCGGGACGAGGTGGAGCGGCTCTGTGTTTGGTGTGGAGAGAACAATCTGGCTCTTAATACGGCTAAGACCAAGGAATTGGTGGTGGATTACAGGAAAAAAAAGGCGGACATTCAGCCCTTGTATATCAACGGGGAACGGGTGGAGAGGGTGGCGGAATTCAGGTTTTTGGGAGTAACTATCGATCAGGGCATGACTTGGAGCGCAAATACCACTGCTCTGGTGAAGAAGGCCCAGCAGAGAATTTATTTCCTCAGACTTTTAAAGAAGAACAATCTGAGTGAGAGACTGCTGGTGTCCTTCTACCGAGGCTCCATAGAGAGCATTCTTACATACTGTATTTGTGCTTGGTTCTCCAGTTGTACAGCTAGGGAGAGGAAGGTGCTCCAGAAGGTCATAACCACAGCCCAAAGGATTATTGGTCATCCTCTCCCATCTTTGGAAGAACTGTACGGTTCCCGTTGTCTTAGGAAAGCAAACAACATCCTGCAGGATTCATCTCACCCGGGATACAGTCTGTTTGCACTACTGCCTTCTGGCAGGAGATATAGAAACATCAAGTCAAGGACAAATAGACTGAAAAACAGTTTCTATCCAAGAGCTGTGGCCTTTTTGAATGCTGTAACTCGATAGTGTGACCTGGGAGTTTGATGGGTGTGGGTGTGGGTGTGGCTGGAATGTGGTTTGTTTGGTTGTTGTGGTTGTTTTGCTTTTGTTGTTTTTAAGGGATGGCATCCAATTTCGTTGCACTTGTGCAATGTTGCACTTGTGTAATGACAATAAAGAATCTAATCTAATCTAATCTAATCTAATATAAATTAGTAAGACTATCCTATTTGGACTGATTTTCAGTGGCCATGGGCCAATTTTAGCTCAAAAGATGTGAAAAGGAATTCACATTTTGTACTATTAAAATTTGTCACTTCAGCCAATTTGAAAACTAGCAGCGCAACTCCAGCTTTTTATTCCCTTTTTAGTCATAATAATTGGACCCCTGATAATTCAGGACTTTAACCTTGTATTGGGCCATTCTGAGTTAAACTGTTTATATCTTCAGTGGAATACTATATTCATCCATGGGAGAACCTGACTCACAGCTTTGTACATTAAATATGACCTTTCTCTTGCTACTGGTGGCTAAAGAAGCCACCTTTGTGAATAAAATGTCTTAAAGCTTCCATTTATGAGGAAAATGTTCGCATTTATTCAGCTGAAGTTACTGTTCTCCAGTCCTCAAGAGGATTAACTAAATTGGTAACAATAGACTAACTCTTTCCTCTTCTTTCTGGTTTGATGAAGTTATCACATATCACCTGGGTCTGAATGTGCAGCACATGATTTCTCTGTGGGATTTTAGCTGATTGAGTGTGATGATATGTATCTGTACATTCCAGTTTCTTGTCTTTCTGCTGATAACCCGATAACCTGCTTAGCAGATACTGTTCTAGATTATTATTAAAAGTTAGAATGTCACACTGCCATTCTGAATTAGTTTCTTTTTATAAAGCATAATAATGTGCACTTCTGTTATACTTTCCATGTATTCCACAAGTACATTCTATTGAAAAGATGTTTACAACATGATCCAGCAGACACTAAGGACATTCAAGTCTTATTGAGTTCATTGAGAAGGGATGTGCATATAACTTTCACATTAAAATACATGTAAATTAAAAGTACTTAGCTTTGACTAGATCATGCCCATAATCTTTTTAAGAAGCAGCTGACAGATACAATCTGTAGAAAGGTTTATCCTTTTTAAATTACATTAACTTAAAGCAGTCCTTTATATGAAAGTTATTTGTAACAAACTTTTGCCTCAACTCCTTGAGATGATCGCAGATTAAAAACCGAATAGGCAGACTGATAATTGCAGTTTTTGCTGCAAAAGACTAACATGACTACTCCACTGGAATTAACTCTGTCTGTATTTTAAGGGAGATATTAAAAAGCGTTCACTCTCTTGACCATATAAAGATGGCTCCTATTTGCTTTAACGGCAGTTTTGTAAATAAATCTGTGCAACAGTGAGAAGCAGATGAGCCCATCAGTATGTAGTTTAGGTTTTTGCCATGGTATATTAAATATGTGAGCATAGTTCCTTAGTGTGACATTTGTTCCTGATTCATCCAGTCAGGCTTGATTAAAATAAATGCCTCTGCAAATTTCATATTTGGACTTAAGCATTTCAGATTAACAAATCAAAGATTTGTCACTATTTAAATCTTTGGGATGCCCACATGAGGATAAACCAAGCATGGATTAACCAGATCTGAGCTGACTTTTTACAGACTGTTTCAGATTTCCAACAGTCTGGGAGTTTAGATAAGATGACCTTAAAATATACAATATTAGGTTACTTTAATTATGGACACATTTTACAGTTTATAAGTCACTAGTATGTAAGTACTATCTATATATTAAGGAGTTAAGAGAAAATTCACACATGGTTTCATTTGTGAGCCTGGCTAGTCATTTAAGGCACACAATCCTTCCCTGCTCATGTCTGTAGCATCCCTTTGTGGAGGTCTGGATTGCTTCCCATCTTCCCATCTACCACCTTCTTTGTATACTGCAAGTTACAAAGATCTAGAGAGAGATCTGGAGAAACGAGAAGTGTGAACATTTCCTGGAACTGTCCTTTGCCTGCTTCCATTCACACCAATAAAGTTGTGGCCTTTCAACTCATAAATGAGTCAGCTGAACTTATTTTCATTGCTGTGAGGGGATGCGGAGCAATTCTGCAATTGCTACATAATTAATATTGTGTTTATTATATTGGCATGGGTGAAATAGGATGTTTGGGTTTTTTCCCACCTCTCCAGTCAGTCATGGGATAAATAATAATATTCTATTCTATTCCTGATCTTTAGGAGAGAGTTCCCATGCTGACATAGTCAAAACAGCAGCCCCCATATGCAAGAAGGTCTTGGCAGATTTGGGGAATCTCAAGGAATCTCAGGGAATCTCAAGGTAGTGAGAGCTGGACCATAAAGAAGGCTGATGGCCAAAGAATTGATGCTTTTGAATTATGGTGCTGGAGGAGACTTTTGAGAATCCCATGGACTGCAAGAAGATCAAACCTATCCATTCTTATGGAAATTAGCCCTGAGTGCTCACTGGAAGGACAGATCCTGAAGCTGAGGCTCCAATACTTTGGCCCCATCATGAGAAGACTCCCTGGAAAAGACCCTGATGCTGGGAAAGACTGAGGGCACTAGGAGAAGGGGACGACAAAGGATGAGACGGTTGGACAGTGTTCTCGAAGCTACCAACAGGAGTCTAACCAAACTGCGGGAGGCAGTGGAAGACAGGAGTGCCCAGCGTGCTCTGGTCCATGGGGTCACGAAGAGTCGGACACGACTAAACGACTAAACAACAGCAAGGTCTGCAGCAGTACAGAATATATTTAGAAAGGGGGAGGGAAACCATAAAGAAAGGAGAAACCTGACAAACAGCATGGATATTGAGAGTGCACAGTGGAAGCAGAATGTTGACTGAACTTTGGGTGGTATTGGGTACCAGTGATTCCAGACACATGTACCCAGGCAAACCCAAAAGTTTCTAACAGAGTTCCTGCTTTTTCTCAGTTATTTTAAAAATGTTTTAAATTCCGTAAGGACTCTTAAATTCCAAAGTAAGTACACTTCATTGTCCATATTGCAAGGTTCACATATTGCAAGTATTTCACACGAAGTACTTCAGGTCAGGTGCTAAGTGGTTTATAACCCTCCAACGTTGTTCAGCAGTGTTAGACTCCAACTGAACATTGGGCTGAAGCTGATACAGGACTGTACAACAACCCTGCAATGTTGTCTGTTGCTTTAACACCCACATTGCAGGTTGGGCTGAGTGCAGCACACTACAACTCTGCAATGTGGCACACTGTTAATATTGCAGGTCAGAGATAAGTCTGAAGCTGGTTTGGATTTCCAGTCAAAAATACCCCAAACCTCTCAGATACCAACAAAGGTTAATTTACTTAAATCTCCCATTCAGACCTCCTCAGCAGGCCAAAAAAAACCTAGCTGCACGGAGAAGTCTCATGTTCCAAAGCCATGCATGAAGACTGGCTGCACTTTTAAATGCTCAAAAAGTGAATTCAAACCATATACAGTCATCAGAAAGCCCTTATACAAAGTATGGGCAAATTATCGATGGCTACTGGAACCAAAGATACCCTGGTGTGTGTCTCCACTAGAGGTATTAGTGGTAAAAAGAATAAATATGGAAAAGAAATGGCCAACATACCAACCATTACTAACAAAAGAGCAGGGGGTTGTAAAACTAAAACCATACGAAGAGATTAAGGACTATTGCAATAGTTGGTTACAATATTATCAAATAGTGCACCTGTTTAACCAAGATAAAAAAACAGGTTTTGAACAGAAAACTTCTAAACTGCAAAGTGAACTACTGCAGTCAAATAAAAAAATTATATTGAAAATGTACCACCTACTCCTTGAATGGGAACTGAAAGATAAAGTAATAAAAGAAACAACGATAAAGTGGTCACAAGATCTGGGCAAGCCAATACATTTAGATAGGTGGGGAAAATTATGGAGTGTTGAATAATGTATATGGTTTGATAATTTGTTATGTGGAAATTGAGCAATAAAAATATATTTTTTTAAAAAATAAAATTTTAGTGGGACAGTCCAAAAAAGAAAATAAAAGAATGTGATATAAATGTAAATTGGCTGACGATTGTGCTTGTAACTTGAAATATTTTGAATGATTGTGGTTGTAAGTTTAAGTTGTTTAAAAAAAAAAGTGAATTCAGAGCTCTAATATTTTGATATTTTAATGTAAAAATGTGAAGCAACAATGCAGTTAGATTCAAAGACCGAAGTCCCTGTTCCAACACTTGTTTTCAGTCTGGTCTGCCAGTCATAGGTTACCAGGGCTGGTTCACCCACGAGGCAAGGTGAGGCACCTGCCTTAGCCGGCGGGATGCATAAGGGCAGCAGATCCCAATGTCGATCTTTATTCCTGATGTTGATCTTCACTCTCCCCTCCTTCCCTGGCTCTTGGAACTGACGTCCAGGAGCAGCAGTGGATTCCACTCGCGCCCTTGTAGGGCGGCCAATCACAGGCGGAGAAGGGGGCGGGGCCTATTTCTACCGTTGGAATAACGGTCACTTCCTTCAGCCTCGGTGGGGCGGGTTTTGCCAGGTGGTCCCTCTGAGAGCAGGGGTGAGCCTTTCTGTCCACTGGCCTGGTCACTAGAAAGAGACTCAATATTAACGCAGCCATTCTTAAGGAAGGAGCAGCCGCGAAGAGCATCTGTTGTTTCCGTACCGGAGAAACACACGACCCCTTCCTTCTCTCCCCACCATCCTTCGTAGGTCGGTGAGAGGAGAGGGACTGGGAGACTTTCCTCAGGTTATGTGGGGTGAGAGAAGGGCGAAGCATTAAGGAAAATATTTACAGGCTTCTCCCCTTCTCCTTTAAGGGAGGCATGTGATCCTTGATAAAGTTAATTTTTTGAAGAATATATCAGGAGCAGGACAGCCCCCTAACTCCACATCTACTTCCTGCCTTCGCCACAGTAGTAAGGCTATTGCCCTTCTGCTCTGGGCGCAGCAAAAAACCCAAAACCATCTTGGAAGGGATTTTTTCCTTAGTTTTTCCTTTTTGCCTGTTTGTTCTGGGTTCCTTCTTCCCGCTCCCTTCCTTTATCTCCGCCAGGTTTTCACTCTCTCCTGGTTCCATAGACCTCTATATTCCTCCCGCCCTGCTGCTTCATTTCTATGCCTATTTTTCCAGGACTACAAGCTTTTTGGAGGCCTTTGGTCTTCTGTAGCCTCGGAAAGGGCAGAAACATACAGTACCAACATTTGCTTCTGCAGTTCAAAAGCCAAGGTTAAAAGCTGTAAGGGGGAGCTTTTTAATACAGCAGGGAGATGGGAGGTATTTGAAAACAGATTACTGTATCCTTTTTTGAATTTCTGCCTGTTTTGCAGGTCTTTTAAATTCAAAAACAAATGGGAAACCTGACAGGAAAGAGGTTGCCTGCCTAATGTGACTCAATGAGAAAACCAAATGTTGTAAAGCTTAGGATGTTTTATGTATTTTTAAATAGATTTGCATGTAGGTTCACTTGCACCATGGGTTGAAGGCCCCCCCCCCCATAATTTTGTACAGGTATTGTATAGAGATAGGTCAAATAGGTTAGAGGTGTATAGAGCGTTAGCCTTTTAAAGGCAGGCTGAGATGTAAATAGCCTGAGTCAAAACAATAGCTTTTATCATATGTCATAGATACTCTGCAAGCTCAGTGTAAGTTTTCAGTTATGGCCATTTGAAAAATATTTTTGTTTTAAGGTATCTCATAGTTTCACAGCTGTGTAAATTACCAGCATAAATTACTTGTAAGAACATAAGTGCCAACTCCTAGGGGCCAAGGTCCCTTCGGACCCCCCCCCAAGTTGTTAGGCATTGCTGTGGGCATAGCCAAGGGTTGGGGTAGAGAGGTGCCCCCAACTCAAGTAAATAAATAAAAGTACTTAACTAACTGAGAAGAGAAGACTCCCTGGAAAAGACCCTGATGTTGGGAAAGATGGAGGGCACACAGAGAAGGGGACGACAGAGGACGAGATGGTTGGACAGTGTTCTCGAAGCTAGCAGCATGAGTTTGACCAAACTGCGGGAGGCAGTGGAAGACAGGAGTGCCTGGCGTGCTCTGGTCCATGGGGTCACGAAGAGTCGGAAACGACTAAACGACTAAACAACAACACTTAACTGACACCCGCCCCCCCCCCAATAAATCGTGGGTATGCCCATGGGCATTGCCATTCAAATGGTGTGCATGCACAGCATTTTATGATTGATTATGCAGACCCCCCCTATTTTATTCAAGCTGGCACCCTTGGTCATTGTCATTCTTATATAAGATACATATTTTAATAAAAATTATGACAAGCAAAACCTCAGGGTTGTTTTTTTAAGTTGCCACTATAAATGGGGAGTATAATTTCTTCTGGCAATAAAGAAAAATATCATTGAAAACAGGTTGCCACATTTCAAAAATAATATGATAACTCTCTTGGCAATAGGACCAAAGATACCAATCCAAGATGGATAAAAAGAAAAGAGGACGTCAAAAATCACTGGTATCTCGTCTCCAGCTTACACCAGAGAATACTAAAGTACCACATATGGTTGAAGGAAAGTTTATTAAGCCCAAACAAGCTTCTATGGAAGATGTGAAACCGCTGGCAGTGAGATTCTATCATTTTTTAATTTGTACACTGAGTAGCAGTTGCTTGTTAATTTCTAGTGTTTTATAGTATGTTCTTTTAGTGGCTTATCTGGAAACAAGCAGTAGCAATGCATTTAAAATTAAGGTGTTTTAATTTTAAGTAAAGCAAAGCTAGTTCCCTTGCCAAATGTAAGATGTTAAGTTATTGATGAGACATAAACTGGAGTTTACCCTGCACAATCTGAAATGGATTCATGTGATTGGACTATCTAGTGGAATGGTATCTAATGACTTGTGATGAATTGTATTATTCATATTCCAGCTATAGTCTTTCCTGGAGAAGATGAGCTGCAATGTCTTCTATATGGACTGCACTCAGAGATGGTCTGGAAGATTCAATTGGTCTAAAATATGGCAGACTGACTTTTGTCTGGTGCTCACAGGTTGGAGCATATAACTCCAATCTCATTGAGGCTTCACTAGCTTTCTTTTTGTTTTCCAACACAATTCATAGTGCCGGTTCTAGCTTTTCCCATATAGCCATAAGTAGTTAAGGAGCTGGTAACCTTCAGGACCTAAGATCAAACTCAGAGGCCTTTGTCTCATTGCCTTTTCATGATACAGTATTCAGATCGTGAGCATGAGAGTCAGATGTTTCTGTGGAGGTTCTATGGTTCTGGAATATTCTTCCAGCTGAAAACTATCAGAATCTCTCTGTTTCATCAAAACTCATGTTTCGATGTACCTTTAACATGAAAACATTTTGTTCAGCTCTGCTTCACTTGCTGTTATACCGTATTTACGCAAATCTAATGCACCATCAAATCTACTGCGCACCTCAAATTTCAAAACCTTGAAACCAAAAAGGTATTTGCTAGTGAATGTAAATATGCCATCAAATCTAATTCGCACCCTAATTTTCATGACGTAATTTGGCCAAAATAGGTGTGCATTACATCCAAGTAAATAGAGTAAGACTTGGGGTGAGCATAGTATTCCTATGTTCTTCCCTGTCCTCCTCAAAAATTATCTGTGCAGTACGTCTGAGAGACTTGATTTCAGCACTGATATAAAGATGCGTGCTTTCCCTTTATACTATCTTGAGCAGGGATGTAGTTTGTTTTTTTAAAAAATGTGCTCTTGAATGAGAATGAGTATCCTAGTGCAGGTGGCATAACTGTAGTGAATGGTTGACTATACAGTGGTACCTCGGGTTACATACGCTTCAGGTTACATACGCTTCAGGTTACAGACTCCGCTGACCCAGAAATAGTACCTCGGGTTAAGAGCTTTGCTTCAGGATGAGAACAGAAACCGTGCTCCGGCAGCAGCGGGAGGCCCCATTAGCTAAGGTGGTGCTTCAGGTTAAGAAGAGTTTCAGGTTAAGAACAGACTTCTGGAACGAATTAAGCACTTAACCCGAGGTACCACTGTAATGCTAAAGTGCATAATCAGTGGCGCCATCTATAGGGGCTACAGCACCCACAATATTTTGTGCTGTGAAAAAAACTGGGCCCTGAGGAAGTGCCGGCCCAGGCCCAGCTTTTCTTACGGTGCACATGCATGCATGCTGCGTTGCAAAGTTATGACATGCAGTGCAGCATGTTGTGCACCCACAGTCAAGGATCCAAGTTGGCGCCCGTGTGCTTAATGTTGGCTACATTGCATTTCATTCCTGTTCTGACACAGTAATGTCGTCACTGGTTTTTCTTATCCAGTTGATTCCTCCTTCTTTTTAAAAATATTTTTTATTAAATGTTTAACAACAAGCATCACTTTTCCAAAATAAGAGCTATAAAACAGCAACTTAAATTTCCACAATAGTAACCACACAATAACTGATTTGATGTTATGTCAATAAAATATACAAGATCATAAAAGATTGTGACAAACTAAGCAAAAGACAAACAATATCTATTAAATCATGATACATATAAAAAATGAAACACACCCAAGATAATAGTGCAAAATCTTAAAATATATACTGCTTTGAGATGGATTGAAGTGATATGAATAATTAAACTTTTATTCAAAATATTCATATGGATATAGCACCACCTAGTGATATAAGAGATGTTATGAAAAATAGATTATATAAAATTAAAATAAAATAAAATTCCCCTTTTCCCACAGGGGAGCCTAGTTCACCAAAGAAGGGAGGGGGTAGGAAAGTTGTGTCAACCATACAGTACAAAGAGCTGTTGCCAGAAGATTGCCATATTCGGCTGTACTCATAAAATCTATACAGTCTACCCAAGTTGCAGTAAAATTGTCTTTTTAAATGTGCAAGTCTAGGGTTGCCATACATCCGGGAAATCTCGGATATGTCTGGGGGGGGGGGGGCAACATGCCCATCTGAGGGATTTTTACATTTCAATGAAAATGTCCAGGTTTTAGGGGGCGGGGTTAAATTTAGATGGCTCTGCATGCCGTGGCCACTGCCAGCCTGAGCCCAGGGAAAGAGGTGCACAGGCTTGGCAGCTCTGTGTACCTGCACACCTCTTTCCCTGGCTCAGGCTAGCAGCAGTTCAGGCTGTCCTCTTTTTTGCTCTTCAAGAAATGGCAACACGATGCAAGTCTCAATCTATTAATCATTTTCCCCAGTAATGCAATCTGCCATACCTCTTTATACCAATTTGTAACATTCACTCCTTCCAGGTTTCTTCTGCGATTCCATCTGAGCTTCGCACAGCTGTTTACAGAGCAGAGGGCTCAAAAAAACACAAAGTCAAAGCAGAAGAAGGCAAAATGGGTTTTGCATATGTGTACGTAAACTTTCTATTGTCTACGTTCTGCTTAGGATTTAGCTTGTTGTTCTTTTCCTCTTTTTAACCGTTCCTCTTTTTTTTTATTTGATTGTGTGTCTCTGTAAAGCACAAGCAGGGAGGTGATGTACACAGAAGGAGTTTAGTAGTAAGCTGGCTATCCATCACATTGTAGTGTCTCTTAGTCTCTTAGATTTATATCAGATACCATTACAGTATCTGGATTCAAGAGTCTTTCAGACTCTTAGCTCTGGTCAGCACTGTTTTTTAAAACATAGATGTAGCAGACTATTCATTTATTTCAGTAATCAATGAAAGTATTACTTAAGGGAAACTGACCTGTTTATCTAAATAATATATGCATTCATATAAGCTTCAAGAGACACAAACACTGGATGGAGCTATCTTGGGAAATGCATGTTTCCAAACCTGCATTTCTCGTGATAACAGGAATGTGAGGATGATGGCATTACCTACAGGAGAAAATTGTTGGGACGATTGGAGGCTGAACTACTTCCTGGGCTTGCTAGTCCCTCAAAATGCTTCTCCATCCAGCTTTCCCCCCCCCCCCCCCAGCTGAGATGGTTTTGGTGTGGCTGGGAGAAAAATAATTAAAAATGGATGGGGAAGAGACATTGGCAAGGGAGATTAGAAGGGAGGGGGGAGATTAAGCACACTTTCTGCCAATCAGTTTCCCCTGTAAGTGTCTCCTTGTTCCCCACATAAGCGTTATGAGAAAACATGAGATTGGCAGCATTCAATTTCTTCATAGTTTTATCATAATAAATTGCTTCACCCCTCCACTGCTGCTGCACTGCTGGAACATAAGCCATGGTTTGCCTAAGTGGTTATCCAGACGTGTGGTTTGTCTCTCTCCGGACGAACCCAAGAGCTATAACCAAGATTTATTCTTAGCTTCCCACTTGTGATTTGTTTGTGGGAACCAAACCACAAGTTTAGGTTTGACTGTAATGCTAAGTCAACTCTAGGTAGTACAGCAGCAGGAGGAGGTGAGGAATGAAGTAGCTGCGATTCTCACTTAGTGTACCAGGATGTCGTTCATTTGCAAAGTGACATGAGAAACAGGCCAATGTTTCAGCTGAAAATTCATTTTATTTAAAAACAGCTCCTTAATTAATGTGATGTTTTAATACACTGCTTCCACACAAGCACTGCATATTCTGGGGCATGTAAAAGTTGTTTCCATGTGCTAAAAGTATCATGTAGAATAGTTTTCAGATTTTTCTTTTTGTGTTTTTAGTTTCTCAAAAATACATAAGGAAAAGATAAAACCAATTGTTGGTCAATGTACTGAACTGACTGAATGGGATCAGCATCAGAGCATGGAATACTCTGAACTGGGAGATATGAATGATGAGAGACTTTCTTTAGTTCCTCTTCAGGAAGAATCCAGCTGTACTAGTGATGTATCATCTGATGTTTTCATTGAAAGTAAAGGTATAATGGAGACACTAAGACTGTTATTAAATAGCTAAGCTAGTAAAAGAATTCTGAAATGGTTAAGAATTGCAATTTTCCCCTTCTCCAATTTCTTATGCACATCTTGCAAGTGCAGAGATTATATAAGGAAAATCAGATTTTTCTCTTGAAAATGTATGCTATTGTGTGACATGTTATGTATACACACACACACACATGCACACACAAATTGCAACTGAGATGTAATTTGAGACACATTTGGGGGGAAAAGGACTAAATTTGGGGAAGGAAGGACTAAATTCAGCTCGTTTTACTGCAGTTACCAAGTTATTTTCTCTTGACAGAGATGGATGCCATTCACTCATGAGCAACAGAGAATATTATGAAGAACAAAGAATATTAAGCGGAAACTGGCAATAAGTTTCAGTAATCATATATCCTGGGCTTATAATTAATACAGTGGTTATGTAATTAATTATATTGGTTATCTGTTCCAGGTGAAAATGAAAAGTCTGAAATTCTTCCTGTTTCTACCCGTTTAAGTTGCCATAAAAGAACATGCATGAAATTTCAAGCTGGTTACGATCACAAAACTATCAGAGAGAAAAAACCTCCCTGTTACGATAAAACTGGTGTGTATATTGAAAGCCAAATGCTGTTGCCACATGCACTCTTGAAGTCAGTACTTCTGCATTTGTTTTATCCATGGGTGATTTTTGTCTGTGGTGTAGCCAATGAAAAAAAAAATTACCCCAGACAAAATAATGCATTTAAGCAAAGTAATTTATGTATAATACAGTATAATTCACTGAAAAGACATCTAAATGTGACACATGCACTTTTCATCTCTCATAGTGACCCACTTTAGAATGAATAAAACACATCTAAAATCATCATAATTGAAAGTGTAATAAAACAGTTAATGCTGCAGTGCAGAATAATCCTAAACTCAGAACAATTTTGTAAGGCATCTAAACAAAACCTTCAAAAGCTTGGAAGAGAGGGGAAAAAATCACCAAAGAAGATGTCTCATCAGCATTTTGGTCATCTGTGTCTCCAGGGGGAGGGAATTCCTGCTTCAACCACTGTTTGGCAGGGAAGAAATGCAGGGGATTTTGAGAGGGTTGGCAAGAAGATTTGGGTCTGAGGAAAGATGTCAAGGAAGGAAGAGTTACTTTTCTGAGCCCTGGAGTGGTTCAGAAAAATCTGGGTTCTTCTGTTTCCTCCCCAGAAGAACTCAGATAATTTTCAAGCTAATTAAATGCAAATTAGGGTGAATTGACCTGTCTTTAAATATAATGATTTCTGCTTTGATTTAAGCCAGCATCCACATTAAAAAGGACTAGCATGTTTCAAACTGGGAATGTCTGTTCTGTGGAAGCGACTTGCCTCAAACCAGAAATTACTGTTTATGTAATAGAAGCACCCCATGACACCCCGTGCCAAACAAGACACACCTCTTAATGGACTTAAATTAGTCATACACATTGATTTCAGTAGGTCTACAGTGTGATTAAGTTAAATCAGGGGTTGTCAACCTAGTCCCTACCGCCCACTAGTGGGCGTTTCAGGATTCTAGGTGGGCGGTGGTAGGGGGTTCTACGGCACAAGCTGAATCCTCCTTCCATCAAGCACTGGTGGGAGGTAAGGAAATTTTACCATCAAGAAAGATCCATTAGTGGGCGGTAGGTAAAAAAGGTTGACTACCCCTGAGTTAGATGTATCCTTTGTGTGCATACTGTAAATAACTTACACAGACTGACAAAGCTTAATACGTAGTCATAGTTCTATCACTTTATAATGTCATAATTTTAGAATGGCATGTGGATTTTTACACATACAAAGACTTAATCTTTGTATTTTTAATCTTTTGGTGGAAGCCGCCCAGAGTGGCTGGGGAAACCCAGCCAGATGTGCAGGGTTATATGATGATGATGATGTTATTACTGCCTTAACCAAAATTACAGGGTTTTTTTGAACATTTATAATGTTTATACACAAAATAATACTCACTACATTCTTTTCTCTTCCAGAACCAATTATTGACGATGTAGTATCTCATATTTTGAGACTGAGAGATAGACTTGGGTGGGAGACATCATTACCACGACGTGGATTTGTAGCTAAACCGGAAAATTTAGCTAATTTTCAGAAGATCACATTGCCGGTATTTACCTTTTCAGTTCAAGTTGGTTTGTTTAATTTATGTATTTGGGATTCAGTTTGGAACCTGTTGAAGTTAATGAAAATTTGTCTTTGATTTTGATGGTTCTGTATTGTGGTTGTGCGACAAAATCCTAGCAAAAAAAACCAGAGAAGTGATCCCTTGGGTTCTGGTTTTCATTAGATAGGCCGGCATGGAAGAAAGGTAACTCTAGCTAGTATTTGGTAGATGGATAACTTTTACATATTATGTCTTTCGCTTTCTATTGCACCGTAACTTAAGGACTTGGGTGGTATAATTAAATATTTTAAATCTTCCTTCTGCATTTGCTTCTTAAATGTTCTGCAGTATTGACTACAGTATTGACTAATGATTATAGATAGATAGACAGACAGATAGATAGATGAATAGATAAATCCATATGCTATCTAATTAAATAAAAGATTTCCTGTTTAGAGCTACGATTTTTGTTCTTGCACAACACCAGCTCTACTTCCTAGGCTATTGTTTCTGGCAGTCTGATTTGGACTAACAGCACTCAAAATGAGAACTATCCACCTTAATGTTTGTATTGTGAATTGCTGGTGCTTCATAATTAATAATTATTAAGATTCTTAAGAGCTTTTCTGTTTATTTCCAAAGCCCAATGTTTGTGAATTCACACATTGTCCAGCTACATTGATTTTAATAAGACTTATGTGTCTTTACAATCTCAGCTTAATCAGTGTTTCTCGAATTTGGGTCCTAACTGCTGTTAGATTCCCATCAGCTCTAACTAGCTGGGCCCAGTGGTCTGGGATGATAGGAGTTGCAGTCCAACAACAGCTGGGGAGCCAAGTTTCAGAAACGCTTGTTAAGTTCTTCATTAATTCATTCTGATTTTCTGTTATCAGAAAGGTGCATTACAGAAAGATGATGGAGAGTTTGTATATTGTCTCATAAGAAGTAGAAATGACCCTAAAGCAGACTATGATCCATATGACCTCCAAGTAGTCTCTCCAAGTATGGCCAAACAAAGTAAAGAACATTGGACTGTTACAGCTTCATATGTATCAAAGGTAAGCAACAGGGAAAAGCCTGCATAAAAATGGCTTTTCAGTTCTCTGCCTTGTTTATTGGGCTCTAAGAAATGCTGTCACAGACTTCACAGGCCTTGTGAGATCTCACAAGATCTCTGACAGTTCTGCAAGATCTTGTGCCAGCTCCGAAAGGTAAGGTTGCTCATGCAGAGGCAGTTCCAGGAGGTTGTTTTGACATTGTGTGATTTACGGGCTATTCTCCCCCCACCGAACATAACCCCGCACAAGAAGCGATCCCACTGTATATCAATGAGAAATCCTCTCCACTTCCCAGTGGGGAGGAGTTGTGGTGGACCACGTGGCCACCCACTCCCCACCGGGGGCAGGGGACTTTGTCCCCCGTTGCCTGGGGGATCCCGGCCACATCAGAGCCCGGCCAGCCAATCTGCTGGCCGGGGGGGGGGCGTGGCCGGAGCCGTTTAAACGGAGGAGCGAGCCAGAGGACTTCTTCTTTGGCTCGCTTCCTCAATCACCCACCCTCCCTCCCTATTTTGCAGGTTAGGCAATGGCCTTGCTATGGACTTTGGTTGGTCGCCTTGGTTGTCCGAGGGGCTTGGTAGGAATTTTTCCACTTGGCAAATTGGCACTGGGCGCTTGGTTTTCACCTACCTCATAGCAATCGTCACAACTTTGTTAGGGTTGCGGTTAGGCATTGTTTGACCTTGTGTGGGGGGAGGGAGGTGTGGCCATCACCTGCCCCTCCACGCTTAAGGGTATTCCTTTAAAGGAATCCGGGGGTGTAGATCTAGTCTGAAGCTGGGGGCTAGGGCCTTGACACGACCCCGACGGGAACACCAGGGGGAGCTTGAGTTGGTTCGCATCGACAGGGCTCCCCCTACCGGTGGCTTACCCTTACTGGACTTCCTGCACAATGGGCAGGAGTCAGATATAGTCAGGTCCAATAAAGGCCTAAGCCAATACCGCTCACATTCTGTTATTTCAATAAAGTTGTGGCCAGAATTTTGCCCAATAACATAAATCTAATATCTGTGTCCTTGTGTGAGTTATTTCCAACGAGGGGGTGGCTGCGGGGTCTCAACATGCAATTCCTGATTCCCTGTTTTCTAACAATAGCAACGATTAAAAGGCATCCTCTCACTATCCTAAATTAGGTTTCTGACACAAAGAAAGCTTGGGAGGAAACCTGGAGTAGACTTTTCTCCTGAGTTGAGTATGTTTTCAGAGGCACCTTGTCCTTAATTCTTGGTGTATGTTGGCTCACCTGGGCCACAGTAAAAAAAAAAAAAAAGTAAATTCCATAAATTTAAAATCAGACAATCTGCTGTTCTACACAAAGTGTGCCTTCCAAAGCAAAGGGTCTAACTGGAATTGCTTGTGTACTGATGGCTGGATCTCCAAACTGAGTCGAGTGACATAATTGTGAGATTATCTAAAATCAAATGTTTCTGAATTCTAGAATCAATGGTCAGGTTTTCAGGCAAAATGATAGAATTCCTGTGTGCGACATTCTTATTTTTTTCATTAAGTAGATGTAAAAAAACATAAATAGTGGTAAGTAATGTGTTTATAGGGTGCTGGTTAATTATAAAAGAACACATCTATAGAGGTAAGAAGGGAGAAACTTCACAGTTTAAAATAAGCGGAAACAGTTAAATCTTTGAACTCCTGAAAGTAGTTTTGCTTCATTTTTCTAGTTTACTTCAGTGTGTGGAAAAGAAGAAATGGAAATAATACCAGTAATCGAGTGGTTGTGTGAAAGACAAATTTATTATGCATTACGAAGTATCGATATATGTTTTAATTTCAGGTAAGAGAGATTGTATTATATTTTCAGTACATTATAGGCTGAATCCTGGAGTGCTGTTCCTCTTACAGAAGGGCTTTTTCTGTTACAACACAATATCTTTGCATGAGAAGGGAGAATAGGAATTGAATGTTGTTCTTCAGTTTGCACAAATCTCTTGCACAAGGTTACAGTCTTTTCCACAAGTTCTCAAGATGTGTGCCTGCAAAAAGCATTGCACAATTTCTCCTGCTGTTACCTACTTAATCCATCCTAGGCACTTTGTAATTTGCACAGTGTTACATAATATCTTCCACCAACTCTTGCACAACTGTTCATGTGTCACCAGGGGTGCCAACTTGAATAAAATATTGTGGGAGCCTAGGTATGCCTCACCCTGCATAATCGATCACATGATGCAATGCGCGCGCACACACACACACACACACACACACACACACACCATTTGACTTGAAATGCCCATTGTCTTTGTGGGGGCCCAGCCCCCTCAAATATTTTATTGTGGGGACCAAAGCCCCCACGGTCCCTAGGAGTTGGCTCCTATGTATGTCACTGCCAGATTTTCTTCTGTTAGCGCATCTCTTGATCTACCCCAATATAATCAGAATTATTATTATTCAAATTATTATTTCTTCCTATATGTTACTGAGGATGTTGCGAGGGGAGACCCCCTAAACCCAATAAATTAATGAATATCAGAATCAATATTTGGAGTATTGAAGGGAAGATTCCAGGCCAATGGAAAAATACAAGTTAAGCTTCCTTTCCAACCAGGACCTCACCTGGGATCGAGGTGTTAACATGATAAAAGGTGTTGACTACGCACATTGCACATCAGAGGAATCCTTGGGCCTGGGCAGACATTGCCAAGGTTACAGGGAGGGGGCAGGCTGTGCACAGAGGGAATATACACAATCTTCCATGCGGACATTTCCCTATGCCAATTTACAAGGCCCATTCACAGTAAGTAACCAATGTTAGTACAGTATTTGCTCATATTCATTCTTCCCATTGTTTCTTCTATTCCTCTCTAGTATCTACTGTCTCTCTCACTGCAGAATTTGCAAGTTCCTTGGGAGAGATACCAGGGGTTTTTTGGGGGGTTCTTTTGTGTATGCTATTAAGTTCACAATGCTGCTGCTACTGGAGTTGAGACCTTTGAGTAGGGTCTGATATTAAATATTTACATATTTCCTTTTTGTGACAAAATTGAAGTAAACATGTGGCTCTATTATCTTTTTGTTGTGCAATCTTCTAGATCTCTTTCTGTACTTTTTTCTTTCTAGAAAGAGGAAATACTTTATCACCTGGAAAAGCAATGCTAAGAGATCAAAAATAGAGAACAGCAAGTAAGTGTGAACAAAATATATTAGTGTAGACAGTTTGTGAAACTAAGGCAGCCCTGTTTAGGGAAGTTTTTAATGTTTGATGTTTTATTGCTTATTATTATTATTATTATTAATTGATATTCTGTTGGGAGCTGCCCAGAGTGGCTGGGGAAACTCAGCCAAATGGGCGGAGTAGAAATAAATTATTATTATTATTACCTATCATTTCTGAAATATAGTTAGCAAATAAGCTGTGCAGTGGTTTTCATTTTCTATTACTATATTAGGTAAGTCAGAAGTTCAGATTTTTACAAAGTGTGTAGTGGCCCATTATGGTTTACAGTGGTGGGATAGGAACAGAGAAGTGTACATTACACCCCTGATGGATGTAGTTAGATGGATTTTCTTAGTGTGCCCTTGGAATAATGGGTGAGACTTGTCTCGTCCGTGAATCACAAACAGATGCATCTGATTGTGGCTGTGGCCACTGAAGCAGAGTCAGATGAAACTGTATGGCCCTGAATCCTATCCCCAGTAGGGCCGTGGCTGCCAATGACTGCAGCCATTTTTCGGAGTTCCTCAGAACCTTCTTTATGTGATTTTAAATACAGAAACTTTTTATTAACTGGTGTCATTCCCCAGCCATAAAGAAATAATGAAGAAATGGAGGAAAATAGGTAAAGGATTAAAAGTAACATTGAGAAAATGAACAGGGTCTACCTTCATAGGATGACATATATAGTCAGAGATATAAATTCCAAATTGGAGGGGAAAGGGGGACACTATAAAGGTTATATTAGTATGTGTTTGTGTGTGTGTGTGTTTGTACACACACATTCATTCATCCACTGCACGCACACAATTTTGGAGAATTTCCATGGGATCCCTGTTATGTCACTTAACATTTATTACTGTGAACTGAGAATCTGTATGGGTTTTATACTTAGAACTGGTTTTCTTTTTGGCAGAATGCTGTTGTATAAACGTTTGTTTCTGGCTGATGAGATATTACAAAAATGCTTGCTTTATATTCAAGCATTGTGTGAGGACGTGAGTAACACTGAGAAGCACAAATTGTCAGAAGATAAAACTATCAGTTTCATAAAGGTGAGAAGAAAAATATTTTCAGTGGATAGAAAAAGTGTAGGGAAAAATATTTCCACAACTTTAAATATAATTACTTATACAGAAATATTTACTGTTGGAAGCCAGTGAAAATCTGGAATCCAATTAAAATGTAATATAATAAAATGAATGCATTAATGTACGGTTTCCATTTCTCAAGATTTCATCTGATAAATGATGAGGGCATTATGACCTATCAGTGTGAGAAACAAGAGAATCAGATCAAATGTATTAGTTTGGTTCTGGTTTATGTTCAGTTTTAACTAAAGTTCTGGTTTAGGTCTGGTTCAGGTTCAAGGTCATTAAGTCTGGGATTTGGCTTGTAACAACTGAATCAATTGCATCAGATCAGTTTCACAGTATGTTGCATATATGATAAAGTGATTAATATCATGCTGATCTATGTAATTCCTAATACATTATTTTAAAATATAATATTTATCTATTTATTGAAAGATTTAAATGTGTTTTCTTTTTACGATAAAGACTCCATACTTGCTTCCCTGCTTCCCAGTGATAGTTTGGTGATTCACAGACATGTAATATTAAGCCAATTTTGCAGACAGCAGCTTTCATTAATCACCACTTAATTACATCTGTTGACAGCGCCTCAACAGATGCAAATAACCAGCCACGACACTCCCCTGGAAGTCTGATAATTGATTCAATTCTCATACCCTGTATATTTATTGCTATGTTTTGTGGTCCATTATTGTGGGAAGTTAAGCAGAGAACTGCTGGTTTAAAGGAAGGAGTGCTATCAAAGTTGATTGCTGTGTTTCCATAAAGATGAACAGAATTTCACAGATTTTTAACTTTTCTCTTTTTGCATTTTAGTGCTGATGCTATGTCATTTCTTGCTTTTGCCCTTAAGGATTAATGAGGTGGTTCAATGGACACAGGATCTTGCATTAGATTTAGGGCATTTTTGGGTTATTCTATATATATTCCACCCCCCTTTTTTTCTTAGATAGACATATCCCACACATACACTTTGGATGAATTTTGTGAGGAACAATACAAACAAAGTCAACAGGCACTCACTCAGCTACAAGATTTTAAAGATAAAGTAATCAAAGTAATCCGGACCTCTTTCTTAAAGGCAAGTTCTCTTTTTTTGTACTTTAATTCTGAATATTTTAATTCTTGTATATCACTTCAACTATATTTATTTTTCCCCCTCTAATAGCAAGAAAGAGGGCATGCTTTTGGAGTTTCTTTGTATTTTTCAAGTCTTAATGTGTATTTTATTCATTTTTTTAAGTGAAATGGAATTGTTAGATGGAGAAAGGCTGTAGTTTAGTGGCAAAGTACATGATGTGCTTTTAAAAGGTCCCCAGATTCATACCAGGCATCGCTAGATAGAGAGCTGCTGCCAGCCAGTGTAGATAATACTGAGTAAATGTATCAATGGTAAGGTATTAATTAAACTCCTCTTTATGGAAGGGAGTCGCCTCAGACTCCTTA
Source organism: Podarcis muralis (assembly GCF_964188315.1). Classification (NCBI taxonomy): domain Eukaryota; kingdom Metazoa; phylum Chordata; class Lepidosauria; order Squamata; family Lacertidae; genus Podarcis; species Podarcis muralis. The sequence goes on from NC_135657.1 coordinate 31,156,281, forward strand.
AAAGAAATGAGCTTGTAGGGCAGCAGCTGAAGAAGGAGCAAAAAGGGTTTTCTTGTGTGTGTGTGTGTGTTTCTTTGTGGCTGATTAGCTGCTCTCCCTGTGCAAAGGTCAGAGGGGGCAGGGCTTCTGTTGAGGTAGGTGATTAGCTGTGGGAGGAGCTTATCAGAGCTTGTAGGGCAGCAGCTGAAGAAGGAGCAAAAAGGGTTTTCTTGTGTGTGTGTGTTTCTTTGTGGCTGATTAGCTGCTCTCCCTGTGCAAAGGTCAGAGGGGGCAGGGTTTCTGTTGAGTCATGTGATTAGCTGTGGGAGGAGCTTATCAGAGCTTACAGGGCAGCAGCTGAAGAAGAAGCAAAAGGGTTTTCTTGTGTGTGTGTTTGTGGCTGATTAGCTGCTCTCCCTGTGCAAAGGTCAGAGGGGGCAGGGTTTCTGTTGAGTCAGGTGATTAGCTGTGGGAGGAGCTTAGTTTGATCCATCTTTTAGATTTAGGGGAGCTAGTCTCAAACGTTTGTTGGGGGAGACCTAGGGTTTTTTGGGGGGGGATTTATTTGTCCTGTCTTCACGCTTTTTATGATGGAGGACCGCTGTAGTCACCCCCAATGACACGTTCTCAAGATGGAGGGTGAGGGAACAGCTGCAGTCACCTGTGGTTCCTGCGCAATGTTTGCCATCTTGCCAAAGGTTGCAGGCAGCTTTACCTGCAGCAATTGCATGTTGATTGCCCTCTTAAAAGACAAAGTCCAGCAACTGGAGGAACGTGTAGCTACGCTCCAAAGAATTAGAGAGCTGGAGCTCTTCTTGGAAGCAACAGAGCACACCGTCTCCACCAAGGAGGAGACAGGGGACTCCCCTGAGAAGGAGGCTAGTTCACCAACACAGGAGCCAGATATATGGAGAAACGTGACTCAAAGAAGTAGGAGGCCCAGGGTTCGCTCTGATTGTTTAGAAATATGCAATCGCTTTGAGGTCCTTTCCCCTAGCATGGAAGACGAGGAGCAGACTCCATTTGAGGATCTCTCCCTCATTACAGTCGATCAGGTATATGAAGACGAGCAGCAAAGGCAGTCCTCAGGGAATGTGCAGGCGACCTTGGAATGGACAGCTCACGGAAGAACCCCGACCAGACCTAAGAGGAGGCGTGTAGTGGTGATAGGGGATTCCCTACTGAGGGGAACAGAAGCAGTGATCTGTGGGCCTGACAAGATGTCTCGGGAAGTGTGCTGTCTCCCCGGGGCTAAGATCCAAGATGTAACTGAACGACTGCAAGGAATCATAAAACCCACTGACAAATACCCCTTCCTCTTGGTTCATGTGGGAACCAATGACACTGCAAGCAATAGCCTCCAGAAGATCAAAAGAGATTACGAGGCTCTGGGCAGGAAATTGAAGCAATTAAATGCACAAATTGTCATCTCATCTGTCCTCCCAGTTGAACGACGTGGCCCAGGGAGAGAGGGAAAAATAGTGGAAGTGAACAACTGGCTTCGCAAATGGTGTAAACAGGAACGGTTTGGATTCTTAGATCACGGACTGCAGTTTCTTGAAGATGGACTTCTGGCAAGCGATGGGCTGCACCTCACAACGGTTGGGAGGAATGTTTTTGCAAAAAATCTCAGAAACCTCATCAGGAGGGCTTTAAACTGACTAATGTGGGGGAGGGAGACAGTGCTCCTGAAGGTAGGAGTCTATCAATTGATGAAGATGATCATCCAAATGTCATAGACTGAATGGAGCAAACAGCACGCAGACCTAGTGGTGGGAGGAAAAAATCCTTAAATAAGAGACACGGGGGAATGATTAATGGACTTCAATGTCTGTACACTAATGCGCAAAGCATGGGAAATAAACAAGATGAGCTTGAGCTCTTGGTACAGCAAACTAAATATGACATAATAGGAATCACTGAAACCTGGTGGGATAAGTCCCACGATTGGAATGTAATAATGGAGGGATACAATCTATTTCAGAGAAACAGACCAGACAACAAAGGAGGAGGAGTGGCGTTATATGTCAGGGATGTGTATACCTGTGAAGAGATCCAAGATTTAGAACCTCAAAGCCAAAGTGAGAGCATTTGGGTCAAAATTAAGGGAGAGAAGAATAACAGTGACCTCATTGTGGGAGTTTACTATAGATCCCCAAGCCAAACGGAGGACATAGATGATGCCTTCCTGGAACAGATGGCCAAGCATGCAAAAGGAAGGGAGATAGTAGTAATGGGGGACTTCAATTACCCGGATATTTGTTGGATGTCAAACTCAGCCAAGAGCATAAGGTCAAACAGATTCCTCACTGGCCTTGCAGACAACTTCATTGTCCAGAAAGTGGGAGAAGCAACAAGAGGAACAGCCATTTTAGATCTGGTCCTAACCAATGTTGATGACCTGGTTAGTGGGGTAGAAGTGGAAGGATCATTAGGCGCGGGTGATCATGCTCTTCTGAAATTTACTATACAGTGGAAAGGAGCAGCCAAGCATACTAGGACTCAATTTCTTGACTTTAAGAAAGCCGACTTCATAAAACTTAGGGAAGTGCTGGGTGAGATCCCATGGACAGTAATACTAAAAGGAAAGGGAGTTCATGATGGCTGGGAGTTTGTTAAGAGGGAGATAGTAAAAGCACAACTTCAGGCAATACCAATGAGACGGAAACATGGAAGGTGCCTAAAGAAGCCAGGGTGGCTATCTAAAGAACTTTTAACTGAGTTAAGATTAAAAAAGGATGTGTACAAAAAATGGAAAAGGGGGGAAACCACCAAAGAGGAATTCAAACAAATAGCCAGCGCGTGTAGACACAAAGTCAGAAAAGCTAAAGCACAGAATGAACTCAGGCTTGCTAGAGAGCTTAAAAGCAACAAAAAAGGCTTTTATGGGTATGTTCGTAGCAAAAGGAAGAACAAAGAAACAGTGGGGTCACTCAGAGGAGAAGATGGTGAAATGCAAACAGGGGACACAGAAAGGGCTGAACTCCACAATGCCTTCTTTGCCTCAGTCTTCTCTGATAAAGAAAACAATGCCCGACCTGAAGAATTTGGAGCAAATGATTCAGCAGAGGAAACACAGCCCAGAATAACTAAGGAGATAGTACAAGAATACTTGGCTAGTCTAGATGTATTCAAGTCTCCAGGGCCAGATGAACTGCATCCAAGAGTATTAAAAGAACTGGCAGATGTGATTTCAGAACCACTGGCAGTCATCTTTGAGAATTCCTGGAGAACAGGCAAAGTCCCGGCAGACTGGAGGAGGGCAAATGTTGTCCCTATTTTCAAAAAGGGGGAAAGAGAGGACCCAAATAATTACCGCCCAGTCAGTCTGACATCAATACCAGGGAAGATTCTGGAGCAGATCATTAAGCAAACAGTCTGTGAGCACCTAGAAAGGAATGCTGTGATCACCAATAGTCAGCATGGATTTCTGAAAAATAAGTCATCTCAGACTAACCTGATCTCGTTTTTTGACAGAATTACAAGCCTGGTAGATGAAGGGAACGCAGTGGATATAGCCTACCTTGATTTCAGCAAGGCATTTGACAAGGTGATATTCTTGTAAAGAAGCTGGTAAAATGCGGTCTTGACTATGCTACCACTCAGTGGATTTGTAACTGGCTGACTGACCGAACCCAAAGGGTGCTCATCAATGGTTCCTCTTCATCCTGGAGAAGAGTGACTAGTGGGGTGCCACAGGGTTCTGTCTTGGGCCCGGTCTTATTCAACATCTTTATCAACGACTTGGGTGATGGACTCAAGGGCATCCTGATCAAATTTGCAGATGACACCAAACTGGGAGGGGTGGCTAACACCCCAGAGGACAGGATCACACTTCAAAACGACCTTGACAGATTAGAGAACTGGGCCAAAACAAACAAGATAAATTTTAACAGGGAGAAATGTAAAGTATTGCACTTGGGCAAAAAAAATGAGAGGCACAAATACAAGATGGGTGACACCTGGCTTGAGAGCACTACATGTGAAAAGGATCTAGGAGTCTTGGTTGACCACAGACTTGACATGAGCCAACAGTGTGACGCGGCAGCTAAAGAAGCCAATGCAATTCTGGGCTGCATCAATAGGAGTATAGCATCTAGATCAAGGGAAGTAATAGTGCCACTGTATTCTGCTCTGGTCAGACCTCACCTGGAGTACTGTGTCCAGTTCTGGGCACCACAGTTCAGGAAGGACACTGACAAACTGGAACGTGTCCAGAGGAGGGCAACCAAAATGGTCAAAGGCCTGGAAACGATGCCTTATGAGGAACGGCTAAGGGAGCTGGGCATGTTTAGCCTGGAGAAGAGGAGGTTAAGGGGTGATATGATAGCCATGTTCAAATATATAAAAGGATGTCACATAGAGGAGGGAGAAAGGTTGTTTTCTGCTGCTCCAGAGAAGCGGACACGGAGCAATGGATCCAAACTACAAGAAAGAAGATTCCACCTAAACATTAGGAAGAACTTCCTGACAGTAAGAGCTGTTCGACAGTGGAATTTGCTGCCAAGGAGTGTGGTGGAGTCTCCTTCTTTGGAGGTCTTTAAGCAGAGGCTTGACAACCATATGTCAGGAGTGCTCTGATGGTGTTTCCTGCTTGGCAGGGGGTTGGACTCGATGGCCCTTGTGGTCTCTTCCAATTCTATGATTCTATGAAATAGAAGCATGACTACTGAAAAAAATCATTCTTAATCCAGAAGACTTGAACAATTAAAGGCTAGTGGGAAATGGGCAAGGTGCTCAAGTTATCATCGGCATTCTTGGAGAATGCTGATTTTCTTATTTCAACTGGTGCTGAGCTCTGATCTTTTAATCTTTTTAAACATGTTAATATTATTTGACTATCTGTTCATTTTAGTCCCCGTTTCATTCTGTTGTTGAATACTTTAGCTTGCATGGTGAGTTTTGAAATTTGTGATTGAGCTAAATGGTTCTTAAAGCAGTGTTATGTACTGAAGTTCTCACCCTGGGCCAGCAGGGGGATACTGCAGATAGTTATGCAAATGAAGGATCAAAAAGTGACGTTCAGTGATTGGATAGTTTTGTATGCAAATGAAGGATCAAAAAGTGACGTTCAGTGATTGGATAGTTTTAGAAAATGGCAACAGTTACAGTTGTTCTGTAGCTCTATATAAGCAGGCTGACTGAGCTCCTCCGTTAGTTCTGTTCCAGCTTACAAAATAAAGAGCTGCTTTGGAGAAATTGCTGTGTCGTCTGCTATGTCAACCCACAACTTAACAAGCAGCATCTTATTTTATTATGAACTCTGTGTATTTTGATTGTAAACTGATGTTTTAATTGGTTTTGTTTTAATTTATGCCACATAGAAGCTTTTGTATGAAGCGACCAATCTAACAATTATACATAATGAGAAGACCAGAAGTTCACCAGATAAAAACTGTTTTTTGTTACCAGAGAAAATTCTTTCATTGGAAGCAATCCTAAATTACTAGTAGCTTAGAACAAGTATTGCAAATATTTTATCTTATAAAAAGGTTATTCAGTATATAGTAATTATTTTTTCCAAATTATTTTTTCCAAAATGTTATAGATAGCTGAAATGAAGGGAGCAGAAAAGCTTTTTCTGCATTTGCCAGATGATCCCAGAAAAAAGCCAAAACACTTTGAGATAGCTGGATGGCGGCACATAATGGAAGACTTTTCTAGGTTTCTTCAGCTTGTTGACCGAATGTTTCAAGAACTGCTTCGAAAATTGGTTCACAATGCTTTAAACCTTCTTTTGGAGATATTTGAAGGCTCTCATAATAAGACAGTTTCAAAACTGAAGACAAATGAGGACCTTATATGGTATTTTCACCTGTTTATGATGAAAACACATGTCCAAAATGTTTTGCTTTATTGTATTGTTCATAAGATTCCTTTGTCATTTTCTTTTATTATTAAGTATAGGTACCTGTTTTGAAAGATTATGAAAAAGAATTTCTTGGAGCAAATGCTTGTTGTTGAATATGAGTAAAGAGCCAAGTATAATATTAATTCTCATAATTGTTACACCAATTATATAGTTAACAAATAGTTAAATAATCTTTCTGATATATTTAATATGTAGTTTAATGTTTTAAGGCAGTTACCAGTATCATTCTGTATCTACTACCCTGAGCTCTTTGGGAAAAGGCAGGATAAAAGTGTGTGCAATTACTTAGTAGAAATAGTTTGTCCTATATCTGTTCAAAAATAATTTAGGTTTTTCCCCCCATATACGCAGGGCATATAAAAAAACAATTGAGAGAGCAAATAGCTTATCGAATACTGAGAATAGACACCAACAGATGTTTCAAGCCAATTATTTTGAGATATCACAGGCATTATCACGCCATTCAGAAAGGCCTGAGCCACAAGTAGAAATCATTACTGTTAGTGATATAAGCAAGGTAAATTGTTTTCAATGAAAATCTCTTAATCTAACCCTTATGAAGGACTGAATGTAGCTACAAGATAATGCATGATTGCATTCTGCTAGATTTTTTATTCATTTATATCTCACTTTGTTTGATTGTTAATTCATTCATGCTCCACTTTTCAAAATAAAATCATCCTAATATAGCTTATTTCAATAGAAATTAAAGCAAACTTAATACATGAGTTTTAGGTTCACGTTTCTCATAGTCTCTCCATGCCTCATGACACGCTATTTGGAAGCTATAGGCAGTTTCTTCCTAGGGTTTTTTTTAATGCTTAAGGTATAATAAAATTAAGATTTTTCTTCATGTTATATTTCATTAATTTCTAAGCCCAAGGGTCTCTTTTGAAACAGAATCACAGTGGTAAGAAATTAAGAACTTGTGCTAAATCTCCATGCTTCTTGAGGGACAATGCAAAAATAGTTTTCATTTAGACTCATTCCTTTTCACTTAATTTCAGAATGTTAATAACAACAAGAACAACAATAATAATATAGAATGGATTTTTGTTGTTGTTATTAAGTTATGAATCACCTTTTACATGTCTCAAAGTGATTTACAAACATATCATGAAAACTTTATAAAACAGTATGAAAACAACTGGTTAGGTTAAAGAACAATATCAAATGAGCAGAGATCCTTTCATCCAGCTGAAAAAACCATGTCAAAATAAAAAATGTTTTCCATTGTTTCTGGGAAATACATATATTGGGTACCTGTCATAATGAAACATAGATGCCACACTGAAAACTCTGTTACGAATTGTTAATGTGGAGCAGGCTGGTGATATTTTTGGGACTTTAGGAAGAAACTCCTGCAGAATGCAGCGACCTATTGGATATATAAGAGATAAGGTGGTCTCTCAAGTAACTGGGTCTTTCGGTATATAGGGCTTTAGAAATTAGTTCCAAAAAGTATTTTCTGTGAACCCCTGAGACCTCCAGGTATAGGGCATTGTGTAAATTCAATTAATAATAATAATAATAATTTGAAGTTGGCCTGAGAGAAGATCCTACAAAGTGTTGTGTCCTAGTAGTAGTTTGACCCCACGAGCAACCTAGCTGCCAAGTTCTGCACTAACTGTAGCCTCTGGACCTACCTCAACAGTAACCCCTCATATTCAAGCAAGAATAAACAGATTTATAATATATTAATGCTGTGGATTATTCAGTTTTGTTCCTTATTAATATATTATTTTTCTGAATATTATTATTTCTATTTTATAATTAAACACTTTTTAAATAATATTTTTCACATAATTTTTCATACTGTGCAGATTTTCCATTTGCATTTAAATGATTAAAAACTTAATAAAAATGTAAGCCATTTTTGTTTTTCTTATACAAATTTAGATACTGGAAGATGTAAAAAGGCAACTGAGAGGAGAGGAAGAATATGTGCCAATATTTAAAATAAATATAGAGCTTAGAATTCCTTATGAAAAGGAACTTTGTCGAAAATACATCCAGGAAGAGGAGGATGATTATCTCTCAGAAACCTCATTAGTACCTTTCAATGAAACATTGGAAGATGAAGATTTGAAACAATTATCTCCAAGTGACAGACAAAGCAAACATGAAGGATCGGAAAATTCTGTGCTACTACAGTCAAATGCATCCACCGATGAAAAAACCATTTTGAGTAAGAGTAACCTGAGTTCTTTGAGATTACAATTTTGAGTCTTTGAGTCTGCATGAGCACAGATGCGCAACTCAGAGTCACATTAGATATACCATCTCTCCAAGATCTAACTGTTGGGCCAGTGGACTTAGCCATGCTTCCTCTTGTCCCACTGCTTTCCCCGTGGGGAAAACCACTCTTTAGTGTTCAATTGGAACAAACTGCTCTTTGAGTTTTATCCAGATTGACGTTTGCTCCAATTTAGCACCGAAGAGCATGGGAAATGATCAGGGCAAGGAAAACAACTGCTTGGACCTGTGCTCTCTAGACATGGGACAAGCAGAAATGTGGACGGGCCCAGTGACAAGTGACATTAGCTCTGGAGCTATCACACCATGTTTATGTAGGAGATGGATAGAGGATTAAATCTGTAGATTACAATTTAAACCTCCTATCCCACATGTGTGAGAAATACAGGTTGTAAGGCTATGAAGTCTTTAGCAGAGTAAAACAAATAGGCCTGTTCTTATGTTGCAATCCTCTGCAGCTTTCTAGGAAGAGGCACATGGAGAAATTTCCAGGTACGTTTCTGCGGGGAGAGGCAGGTATTGCAGTCCTGAGCTGCATAAAACTTTATGGGTCAAAAGCAGCACTTTGAATTGAGCCCAGAAATTAATTGGAAGCCACTGTAGTTGTGCCAGAATTGACATTATCTGCTCAGATTGTCTTGCCCCAATCAGAAATCTGATTATTGGATTCTGCACTAGCTGCAGTTTCTCAACCATCTTCAAAAGTAGTACCTGCCACATTCCATAAGGTATGGTTGTGTTAACATTTTCCTTTATCTTGGTATCAGCAACTTTTGGATTCTCCACACTTTAGTGGCTATATGAACTTCACTATTATTATTTAGATCTGAACAATGACTTCAGGTTGGGTAAAAGGCATGGGAGGGTGGGATATTTAGTTTGTATTTTTTCTTTTTTTTAGATGTAACACAAAGTACTTTTTCATATAAAACTCAATAACTAAATAAAAAAAATAAAGCAGTGCATAGCACATTGCACTATTCTAACCTAGGTGTTATGAGAACGTTGACAACAGAAGTTAGGCTACTCCTGTCCAGATAGGGTTGCAGTTGGGTCACCAGCCAAAGTGGATGCAAGGCGCACCTTACCGCTGAGGCCACTTATGCCTCAAGAAAAAGTAACAAACCCAGAAGTACCTCCAAGCTGTGCACTTGCTCCTTCAGGACAGGCTGAATCCTGCCTGTCCAATGTAAGAAGCTACCGACTAACAGCTGCTCATTATCTGGATTATGTTTCAGTTTATTGGCTTTCACCTGATCCATTACAGGAGCCAGGCACTGGCATAGCATATCCACTGCCACTCTTGCCATTGTAAAGGAGAAATAGAGCTGTGGATCACCCCAGCCAGCAGTTTCATGCAGATGTTAAATAGCATGGGGGATATAAATAACCTCAGTGGCACCCCACATTGGAGGCTCCATGGGGCCAAACATCCCCCTAGCACCTTCTGCTGGAAATAGCCATCCAAGTATTATTATAAATTATTATTAAGTAGTACTGGAACTACCACAAAGTGGAACTGTTCACCCCCAACCTGGACAGCGATCCCAGAAACAAGGATGCCAAGTTGAATAAAATATTGGGGGGCGGGCAGAGGTAAGTCCCACACTGCATAATCAATCACATGATGTGGCATGCACAAACCGGTGGAATGGCAATGCCTATCAACTTTGGGGAGGTCCGGTCCCCTCAAATATATTATTAGGATGGGGCCGAAGGGACCTTGGCTCCTAGGAGTTGACTCCTATGCCCAGAAATAGACAAAAGAGTTCAAAAGAACCAAGAGGGCTATTGCTATTTGGGTGGGATTCTGTTTCATACTGGCAAATTATGGTTGACCAGACTTTTTGCGATAAGAAAGGTGATGGGGAAATGTACTGGAAATTGTTGGACAGTGCTTGTTTTGACATGTCTCACTTCCCTGAAAACCAAATAAATGTTCATTAGATAGCTAACACCATCTAATTTCCCTGCAAACAGATCAATGCTCAATGAGCAGGTCACCTGGAAGCATCTGTGGGCACACTCCCCCATTTCTCCTAACAAAGGTCATCATACAGGATGGACCAAGCCGGTTTTCATTGCAAAGCTGTTATTAAACTCCAATTTAAATGGATCCAAATAACATGTTTTGAAATTATTGTTTTAAGAATTCAGTAGAAAACGTTTCCTTTTAGGAAAGTGATGACATTCAAAGATTGATATTTTCAATGGCTTATTTTTTTTTAAAGTGTTTGCTTTTCTTTTTGGATTAGGTAGAACACATTCTTCTAAATCCAATGTGGAATCACTGAAATATAAAAGGTATGTCTAATCATAGGGGCCTTGTTTTACAGATCATATATTGTGCTGACTCTGCAAAAGGGCTACTTATTTATTTTATTGGTTTTACAATTTGAGATGGTTGCTGATGACCTGAATGGGTTGGGGTAATGTCTCTCATCACATGATGGACGCAGGAGAGCAAAGAACTCTGGGAGGCAGGCATAGTCCACTCAGTTTTTTCTCTCTTATTGTTTTTGTCCTGGCTCTCCCTGACCTCTTATTTCAGTTAAGTTTTCCTATTTTCAGGTATTCTTTGCTTACTTATTTTTCTGATGCTTGAATGCTATTAACCCACCTGATCAGAACTCCATAAAACCCTTTCGGAATATCAGAGAAGGGCTCTTCTTGAACAATATGGGATGGGGTACGGGGAATGCTGTGAGGAAAGAAGAGGAGAAAACAGAGAGCTTTTTCCCCCTGTGAACTTCCTTAATGTTATTTGTATTAGAATACAATACTAATATTAGGCGAGTCTTTCTCTTGCACACACACACCTTGATAGCCCTACACTTTAGATTTTAAGCTCTTTGCTGTTTTGTATTTAACATTTTCTGAAGACCTTTTGCCAATAAAGAGGAAATTCATTGTTTTCTTATCTAGCTCTCCAGCATTCGCTACAGATTTTTATCTAGCTCCTAATAGAAGAGAGTTTTCAATGCAGTTCCAAGGAATTGTGGATGCACTAGAAAACATTATTGGTAAGTAATCTCACTCAAACAATGCAGTGCTATGTATAATTTTTACTATTTAATTAACATATAGTTTGCACTGATGAAGCAGAGAAAAGGAATAAATTGCCTGTTCTCACAGTGAAAGGAATGTAGGAAGTGGGGTCCCCCAAATATCTCTATTGGGACCGGTGCTTTTTTTAGCTTGTTCATAAGTTACTAGAGATAAGAGTGAGTAGTGAGGTCCAGTTTCTTGATGACACCACATTGTTGAGGATGGTAAAGACAAAAAGCAATTTCAAGAAGCCGCAAAAGGATGTCTTCAAACTTGGTGAAATTAAAATTTTATTTTTTATTTAAAATAGATATATACCAGTATATATCTCTCCCTGTTTCATAAGAGTTTATTGAAATAATCTGAATTGATATTTCTATTACTGTTGCAAAGTGTTTCTGTCGCTTGCCCAAGTTTCAAATATAGATTAATCTGTGGGGGGTGGGGTTGCTGATTTATATTTATTAAGAATTCATACTCCATGTTCCAGCAACATATCTATTTCCTCACATCCAGAAACGCAAGGAGAGCCTTTACTCTTGCTAGAAGCTCGGCCTTGCCCTCACTGGTTCTGGAAGGCTCCTATATAAGAGTCCCATACGCACAGAGACTTTGCTCCTGCCCATTAGGGGAAATAGGAAGCCCCGAACATATATTTTTTAGATGTCCTTTTTATGTTGAGATCCGTAGAGACACCATTGATCCTTTACTGAAGAGGCTTGCCGATCTTTCAGACAAGTCTAAACTTAATTCTCCTCTTAGGCAAAGATAAAAAGACGACCTGGCTGGTAGCCAGATTCTGCGCCCAGATTTGTAGGCACAGATCATCCTCTAGAATAAAATAGCTATTGGGGAATGCTGAAGTTGCCCTTTGGGGTGCCTCAGGGTCAATTTTTTATGGTAGCCCAAATCTCAGTTGTACAGGTGTATGTATATATCTCAATTTTAACTCATGAGCTAATGCCGCAATCTGCTCCGATTGTATATTTTATCTTTATGAATGCTGTTTTTATTGTGTTTTGTTACGTGAGCTGGTCTTTGACCGTAATAAATTATCTCTCTCCTATCTCTCTACTCCATGTGCAGGGCTAGTTTCTGAGTTTATAAATACTATTCTATTATCTCTTATTAGATCAGGTTCTGCCATTTTCTCAAGATGCCCAGCTGTCGATCTTCACAACTCAATCTTTACATAAAATAATGCAACCTTCTATGGATCCTGAACCAGGACAGCATTTAGCAACATGGCCAAACTGTGATCTCATTCTAGGAACTGATCCAGATTATGAAAGCAAAGTATGTTTTTATGTTCCAGGGGGTAGTGTGTAAAGACAAAATCACATATAATCAGAACAAACCTGGAACTACCCCTGTGTGACCATCCCTGCTTTTCTGAAGCTGGTGTGCCAAGCAGGGCAGGCAGAGAGCATTTAAGCTCTCAGCTTTGCTTACCGGGCTCTGGGAAGGTCTCATAGGATCCTCCCAGATCCTCCCAGATCCTGTGTGAAGCCTTCCTAGAGCCTGGTAAAGAAAGTGAAGCGCTTAAAAGCTCTTTGTGTGGCCAGGTGGAGACCCCCCGACCCCAGTAGCCACCTGGGTGAAATGAGTGGTGAATGACAATGTGTTGTGGGGTTAAAATTGGCCACAACTTTATTTAAACTTTCAGATGTAGGAGGACCTTGCCTTAGGCATTGGGTGTTTATCCCTCCCAGTCCCCAGCCAGGGATCTGAAGCACATCAGGGTTAACAGATCTGTCTGGGGAGTGGGCTGGCTCTGGAAGACATATGTGCACTGACAACCTTTCAGCGTATGGCCAGTGACTCCCTTCAACACAGCCCCTTTAACGGGGAAACCTGGGATCGCTGCCGCAGGGGGGCGTGTGTCACCGCTTCACGCCCTACACCCATTTAGGGAAGATAATGGGTCGTGACAGGACAGATCGTGAAGCTGAGGCTCCAATATTTTGGCCACCTCGTGAGAAGAGAAGACTCCCTGGAAAAGACCCTGATGTTGGGAAAGATTGAGGGCACAAGGAGAAGGGGACGACAGAGGACGAGATGGTTGGACAGTGTTCTCGAAGCTACCAGCATGAGTTTGACCAAACTGTGGGAGGGAGTGGAAGATGGCATGCTTTGGTCCATGGGGTCATGAAGAGTCAGACACGACTAAACAACTAAACAACAACAACAGGGGTCAGCAAACTTTTTCAGCAGGAGGCCGGTCCACTGTCCCTTAGACCTTGTGGGGGGGCGGACTATATTTTTTGGGGGGGGGAATGAACTAATTCCTATGCCCCACAAATAACCTAGAGATGCATTTTAAATAAAAGGACACATTCTACTCATGTAAAAACATGCTGATTTCCGTATCGTCCGCAGGCCAGATTTAGAAGGTGATTGGGCCGGATTCGGCCTTAGTTTGCCTACCCATTGGCTAAAGGATTCCGCCCAAGGCCTAAAACTGTAGGGTCCGCCCCCTTACATATGCAAAGAGTAGACCGAAGTGAAGACTACCCCTTCTTGGTCCATTCTCCTGGCTCCTCCACCCGTCACAATTGGTTCATTCTGAACTGAAGTTTGGCTGGCACCTCAAGGGCTGTAATGTGGGGAGATGAACCAGGAGCATTCTGCCAGGAGGATTGGAGGTGCTGTGCGCGGCCACGCAGAGGGCACCCTCCGGTTGATGGGGAGACCAGTCATTTTGTACCAGGCAAACTGGTTGTGGGCGCAGTAAGCCAGAGGACATTCTTGCTGTGTAAACAGCAAGAATGACATGAGAACATTTTGGGATTGAAATGTCCACAACTTTATTGATCACAGTTGTGTTTAGAGTAGCAAGTTTTTGTTATACCATATAAGAAAAATGAAAAGAGCAGGTTTTGACGTGGAGAAATTTTCTCCAGCTTTGCTAAAGGACTAACATCCAAACACCAGAGTGCTTTATTAAATAGTGGGGTGAGAAAGAGGTTGCTGGAGACAATGAGAAAAGGGAAAATGTGTAATTTCTTTAGTTGTTCTTCTTGAAACTGATTTATGTAGCATGCAGAGGGCGCTGTTTTAATCTCATAGTGCATATTCCTGCAACCTTAATCCTGCCTCCTGGATACTGCAAGCAGTTAGGAGCTCAAGAAGGGCAAATGTGTCCTATTCTTACCCTTCTCCTACAAACTCATACTCAGTTGCTTTCAACGTTATGTAACTCATGGAGGTCAGATCTGTTTAACATGTTTGGGGCATTTCTTTCTTTTTATCTTAATCTAAAAACGAATATTTTCCTGTACACCTGGCAGAATTCCCCCAGTACCCAGAAACTACATTGTATTGCTAGCTCCATTTTCCTGCTTCAATTATAGACATGATATGGCATTAGAAGAATTAATATGATATTGCCACAAATCCAGCCCAAATATGTCTTATTCTGACAGCTGACAAATATATTGGTATTTGGTGAATATAAAGCCAATTTGCAACTAGTAATGCAAATAAATATGCACAAAAATTCAAATGGGGGTTGATTTTCTACTCGTCACTCACAGGACCTGGTTTCCAAAATGTTCCAGTAGCAATAGATGATCCATTTTATTGGATTATGTGTGCACTATCACAGTTAAATACAGATTTGCAACCATGCTGTTTCAGTAATGTATTACTAACTGGCTGTGTTTAAATGATTTAGCACTGAGTATGAGCTTCAGTGAGCCCAAGGAAGGCATTGGGCTCACATACTCTCTCTTTCCCTCAAACAGCAAGGAGGAGGACTTTACCAGAGTTTAGCTTGTTTTAAGGAATCTCAGAATAGCATTACATTTGAATTAGCTACCTGGGCTTTCTTGATCATTACAGTATCGTTTCTGCATCACTAAAACATTTTGGCTTAGAATAATGTGCCTTTGACTTCTAAGTTTATCATCTGTTTCCTGTTTTACTCTGCAGATTCTGAACCTTCTGTCTCTTCAAAGTTGTTCACTGGGCCGAGTAGAATCTTACAGCAGAAACTTTTTAAATTATTGCAATATGGTTGATAAAGCAAAAAATACAACTGACGCTATATTTTCACTAAATAGAGAAATGTCTACATCAGAGTTCAGAAACATTCTGGAAAACTATACTGTTGATATAAAGGAGATTGTATGTATGGTTACTGAAAAGAACATCTGTATGTTTAAGGTTCAGAGTTTCAACTTTCAAAAGGATTGCCTCCCATTTTTTGAAGCTCTCATTAGTATAATTCTTAGCTGCTTTTATGAAGTAATGGATGCAAAGAATGTACATCTTGTAGAAGTAAGTATTTCAGTTTTTCATTCAATAAACTTTTAGGATAAATGCCTTATATGAAAAAAAATTCCACTGCCACCAGTGCAAAACAAAATTTTGCAAAATAGCTATGCCAGTCATAGAAAAGACTGAGAAATATTTGGAAAGGTAGGATATAAGTGTGTGTGTGTGTGTGTGTGTGTGTGTGTGTGTGTGTGTGTATAGAAGAGATGCCCAGCCAGAATGTCTTCTGTACAGCCTCCTTCTGCCCCAGTACCATCACAGATGTAAGCAAATCTCACGGGGAACCACTACCTTCTCACCTTGGGGGAGCTACCTGGCTTCAATCTCTTTGCTAGTGCAGGTGTCGGTGGAGATTGGATTGGAGATGAAGCTACTCTAATATTACCTAGTTAGAAGATACTATTCATTATTTGTTATTGCCCCTTATACGCTTTCTAATCACTTTCTAAAGCCCTTGTATGTTCAAGGAAGCAGTCTTTCCCCGATGGAGCGGGCTTAGTGGTTACTGAATGACTCCAATGCATTAGTGACTCAGAAAGTACCCCTTTCTGCACTGGCCCCAGGGAATATGAGGAAGATGGAATTGGACAAAATAGCCATGAATTGTAAGGGGAATTCGGAGGGCTAAATCTGAAGTACACTTTATGTAGTAGTGGAGGCTGCCTGGTGGTAGTCTCACCAGAAATTGAGGATTCTGTTTGTTTTAGTAGATGCCTTGATTTATATTTAGTATTTGAAATTGCTTGTGTTTCTGTGCTTTTGTCATGGCCTTCAGCTAGCACAATAAACTTACTGAACTCAGTATTACCTAGCAGGTTGGTGAGATTCAGCAACTTGTTGCAGCAGGCTAAAGTGGAAACGTGAGCATAAAAAGGAAAGTACTGAACAGCTAGTCAGAAGTCTAGTAACAATATAGAGCTAGTGCACAAAGTACTACTGCTCAGTATGCTGAGAAGACAATTATGTCATAGTCAGATCCATTACTTTTGAGAGCTCAATTCCCTGTCCTTTATGCCCCAACTGAGATTGTCGACTTCTTAGATAGATCCATACTTAAACACTCATATGAATGAATGAATGAATGAATGAATATTCTGCAGCCTATTGGCTTCCAGAACCATTTGAGACAGAACACCTTAATGATTAGTTGTATTTTAACATTTTAATTTAATTTATTTAATGTTTATGTTCTAGCAGTGTACATTGCCTTGATTTTTCACGATATAATGGTTATATAAATGCTTCAATAGATAAATATACTGTCTTCTACCAGGAAAGTGTCTTTGGATTTGCTTGTTGCAAATCCCTTTCCTTTCTTGAAACACTCACCCCCTACTCACAAACCTCTGGGTCCTGCCCCATAGTGAGAATCACTGTTCTGGATACTGGTAATTTTTTTTTATATTGGTGGGGGGTATATATATTGTTAGGGACACGGGTGGCGCTGTGGGTTAAACCACAGAGCCTAGGACTTGCCGATCAGAAGGTCAGCGGTTCGAATCCCCGCGACGGGGTGAGCTCCCTTACTTGGTTCCTGCTCCTGCCAGCCTAGCAGTTCGAAAGCACGTTAAAGTGCAAGTAGATAAATAGGTACCACTCCGGTGGGAAGGTAAATGGTGTTTCCATGTGCTGCTCTGGTTCGCCAGAAGCGGCTTAGTCATGCTGGCCACATGACCCAGAAGCTGTACGCCGGCTCTCTCGGCCAACAAAGTGAGATGAGCGCCGCAACCCCAGAGTCGGCCACTACTGGACCTAATGGTTAGGGGTCCCTTTACCTTTTTTATATATATTGTTACATGCCACGCCAATATCTGTCAAGTGGTAGCAATATTCAAGGGGGTACAGACACTCACCCAGGGTCATTTTTCTGTTGTGAATTCAGGGCATGGAGAAGGCTGTAGCGTTTTAAGATATAGGGCTTATTTTACACCTATATACACCTGGATCTACATGGAGAGGAAGAGAGTCCACACCATTACATCTCCAGAGTGTCTCTCCTTGTTTCTCTCATACCTTCAGCCAGCTTGAGTGCAGAGTAGCCAGCCATGCTTCCCAATCTCTGGCTTGCAGCTTCTCCAGTCAGCAGCCAAGATGGTTTTGCCCACTTCCTCCTTTTTCTTCCCAGCAGTCTAACAATATATTCAAATGTTTTATTAATATGTCATTGCATTTAGGTCATCAGGACAGCAGTTGCAAAGCTGAGCAAAGAACTACTGACGGTGGATGGATTCATTGAACATTTGCTATATCTCCAACAAATTTCTGAAGAACTACCAAAAATAAAGGTTCAGTATAACAGTCTTTCTGAGCTCTACTTCATTGCAAAAGACTATGACATCTTTCTTCCACTTCAGCAACTTGCTCTCTATCAGACTGTTGTGCGAACAC
Source organism: Podarcis muralis (assembly GCF_964188315.1). Lineage (NCBI taxonomy): Eukaryota > Metazoa > Chordata > Lepidosauria > Squamata > Lacertidae > Podarcis > Podarcis muralis. Next base: position 31,174,102 of record NC_135657.1, read on the forward strand.
TCCAGAATCTTCAGTCAACTATCCTTATTTGTGAAAAAATGAAGGATGATTATGTTATAAAGTTCAATGAAGGATTGGCAGAATATATTGACAATCTTCAGGCTGAACTGAGGGAATACAAAAACAAAGTAAGTTACTAGTGAAATATCATTTTTACCTTGTTTATAGTTGCAGAGGAATGAGACCAAAGCGTAGGAGCACTTAATTTCCCTGTTAGCTTTGACTGCATTTTTGTTCTCAGAGGTAGGTGTTGGTAAAATGAGAAACTAATTAAATTAGACCCTGCCCGATGTAAAATATATTAAGTTAAACAGAGACGTGATGGAGAAGAATCTTTGGAAGTGGACCTGCCTCTAGCAAATGGTAATATGGAAGCTGTGTGATGGACAGCTGCTTTAATTATACTTCAAAATTTTCAAAGTTCTCCCAAACCAGACTTAGAAACAAGCTTCAGCAGCTCCTTAGAACCCAACTCAAAATCAAGGTGGAACCCCAATTTGGCTAAGATTTTTATCCAAGATGTATGAAAATTCCTGGCTGCCCCCTCTCCACCGCATTCTTGGGATTGCTTTATCATTTATTTTGTGTTTTAGGTACGAAACCCTGTCCTTCTCCTCAGTGAAACCTTGCCTAAGATGGCTAATGAGATTATTGAAAGCCTAATAGAAGAAGCAGCTGATATTAGTGAGAAAATAATGAACTATGCAAATTACCAGACTGTTTTTGACAGTTCAGTTAGTGAGATGAAATCTGCTTCCTTGGAAAAGATGTCACATGGAGCTCAGTCTGGAGACTGTCAGAGGGCAACTGTTGAGCTCTCTGAAATTGAAAGTGATCTAGTATTGCGTAAATTGTTGTGGGATTCAAGGCAGGAATGGGCTAGGCTTTTTTTTAAGTGGAAACATACAATTTTTTGGAACCTTGACGTGGATTTAATTCAAAGAGATGTTAACAGATTCATGCAGATTGTACAGATTCTGGAAAAAGGTAAGAAAAAAAAATTGCAGTAGTTATGAATTAATTGAAATAAAAATGGTTTCTTTAGATATTAAAAACTGGGTTTTGAAATGGAATAATGACAACTTTGGCTTTAATTCGACTATGGAGGTTTATCAATAAAAGGCTAAATTGCCCAGTGTTTTCACTGTGTTAGATTATTTTAACACGAGAGATAGATAATTATGACATAGCAGTGTTCTGAACAAAGAGAACAAATCATATTGTGCTTGCTCAAATGTCTCACTTGGTCAGTTCATTGTGCCAAACTGCAGACAGCTTTCTAAAGGAACGATTATTTGTGAGAGAGAAAAACCTAACTGTATGTACTTCTTGATTGTCGTGACTATGTCAAATATTAGTAATATGATGATGATGATAATAATAATAATAATAATAATACCTTTATTGTCATTGTACAACCTGTGTACAATGAAATTAAATGAGCCTCCCCCCCAACACTCAGTCTCGTTGCACTCTGCTTGCTTATCGAACAACACACCACCTTGCAAGTCAATTGCGCTATGTTATTTTCCGTTCAACAGCCTAACAACCTACAAAGAGAAGCTATTTTTTAGCCTGTTGGTACGGCTGATTATACTTCTATATCTCCTGCCCGAGGGTAGAAGATTAAAGAGGTGATGGCCGGGGTGTGAGTCATCCCTGAGAATTTTTCTCGCTCTCCTAAGGCAATTCAGAATATGGATGCCACCAGGGGCACCCACTCGCCCCCCACATTGAGAGTGCATGGTCATGTGATGTGTCACGTGATGCGCCATGTGACACCACCCAGTGTGTGCCATTTATGTGCTTGCTCGTCCCAGACCCCACCTGGCTCCTGGGCTGCAGCTGGAACGAGCGAAGCAAAGATTGCCTGCACTCATCCCAGCCGCCACCTGGTTCCTGGGATCCCGGGTTGCCAGGCTGCAAATGGGACGAGTGGAGCAGAAATCTCCTGTGCTCGTCCCAGCTGCTGCCTCGCTCCTGGGCTGCTGGATGGAAGTTGGGGCTGATGCTGGGGTGCGTGGAGGGTGCCTTGGGTGGTGGGGGATAGCAGCCCCCTCAATATTGGGGGGGTGCCACCCCCTGCTGAAAAATATTGGGGGAGCTGAAGCCCCCTCTGCCCCCTAATCCCAGCACTGCTGGATGCCACATTCCTTGTAAATAGAAAATAATTCAGAATGTTATTTGGGAAAATAAAATAGCTTTAATATGAAGGCACCCATGAAAAAAGACCAGAAAAAGCTCACAAAAGAAAGGAATATTTTTTGAAATAAACTTCTTTATGAAAAGTGTTTTGATGTGTCCATAATATTTTCATATTTTGAAGGCTTGCCAGAAAATACTATTTTACCAGCTATGAAGAAATCATTGTATGAGTTCAAGGAATTTTTGCCTATCATTATAGCTTTACGGAATCCCTGTCTTCAGCTGCGGCATTGGGAAACAATACAGAATATTGTTAAGCAGACAATTAATGGGGATAAAAGACTGACCCTGGATAAGATTCTGGAATTCAATGTAATTGCATGATTTATAAGTACCATTTATTATGCTGTAGAATACCCACCCACCCCATCCTCTAGGTTTTGTAGTCTCTTGGGCATTTTTTCAAGTTTTACAGTTAATAGATTTATCTATTTCATTTTAAAGTGGCTAGAGAACTAGCATATTTGTCTTGCCCATATTTGATGGGATCAGTTCAGTTGGTCTCTTCTTAGATATATGGTTCAGGTCAATGGATATATGAAATGGAGCCAAAAAGCTTTGAGAAACTGCATGTTCCTGAGGCTTCTAATTAAGCCTCTTTACGTGGTCATTGCATGCCCAGCCGCAGAGTCCCCACCCCCCAGGGATCCTGGCTAACAAGGGGATGTGAATAAATGGACACCACAACTGTCTGGAATTAAAAAAGCCACAACTTGGTTGATTTCAGAAGTAGCCATTGTCATAATTAGATACAAGATGAGGCCATGCTGGATTTTCAGCCTTTGGCCAGGTGCCAGACTTTTCTGTGCAAAAGTCAGAATTTTGTGTTTGTTGTAAATTTTGAATAATTTCTCTTTTTACTTTGCGCACGTAGCAAGTGTGATTCCATCATTTGAATGATAGTAGCATGGCAGGGGGCATAACTGTGAAGCCACAGGAATCAAACTACCATTACATTCTATCTAGAGCCCAGAAATTCCTATTCTTCTTTTGGTGAACTGTGTATAATGTACCATAGGGGTATACGAATAAATTTTATCAGGAGAAATCATGGAGGTGGCAATAATAAGGATATTGCATTAGCCTCAAGTCAAACAGGGAATCTTGAAAATTACTTTCTTGGTGTATACATTTTCTGAATATATATTACAGTTATTCATTTAACAATATTTATCTCTGTCTACCAGCAGACAAAAATGTTTCTAATTTTTAAACTTTTAGATGTTTCAGTATAGAAAAGAAATAAATGAGGTATCTGTAACAGCGTCCAATGAAGCAACTCTTGAAGCGATGCTGAAAAGGATAATTGACATTTGGTACAAAACTGAATTTCATTTATCTCAATATCACACGGAAACATCAACTACTTTGATTATTTCATCTGCTGAAGATATAATTGCTTTGTTAGAAGATTCTCAAGTGACAATTTCAACAATTAAAGGTTCTTGTTTCATTGGACCAATTAAGGTAAATCTTACTCGAGATGTTTGAATAGAGTTTGTATTCAGTTATTCAGTCTTACGTAGTTACTTTCCATTTTGGAAATCCAACATCTCCCAAAATGATTATTTAAAACAGTAATGTTTGAACTTCCCAGATGGCTCTAACACTAGACCTATTTCACATCTTTAAATTATGTATGGTTTTTTATCTGTATAAAATTTGTTCAACTATATTTTTCTCCTCCTCCATCTTTCTTATTCTATCTTCTTTCTATTTCTTTTGCATTCTGTCTCCAAAAAATGGTCATGACACTGCATGTGTGGCCCACTTTACATATAATTGTTACTCACTTGTGAGTTGCAGTACACCAGTTGAAGACCAATGCTTTAAATAATTACGATTCTTAATTAATTAATTAAAAAAATTATACTGCTTGTCATGCAAGCATTTTCCGGAGGTGTACAAGAGTAAAAAATACAAAACAAATACAAAATATACAATAATATTAAACTCAGAAGGCAATCTGTAGTCAGATCAATTTAAAACCACAAAGGTAGGCATCATGAACCAGCAAAATCCAGAAACTTTCAACATGTGTTGGAACTGTAACAGTGTTGACTAATGCCTTATTTCTGAGTGGAAGGCTTTTCTGGATTTTACGTACTACTGCATAAAAGGCTGTCTTCCTCATTGTTGACAGACCTGCAGCTTGTGGCACAGCCAGGAGGGTCTCTGAAAACCATAGCAATGTGTACTCAGGTCTATATGGAAGAAGGCATGGTTTCAGGTAACCTGGTCCTGAGCTGTTTAGGCAGAGCTTTTTTTCAGGGGGAACTCCCCAGAACTCAGTTCTGGCACCTTTCTAGTGTATTCTGGAACCTCTTAGGTGGGTGCCATTGCCATTCTAAGAGAAAGAGGGAGGCATTCATGGTGAGTTCCGGCACCTCTTTTTCTAGAAAAACAGCACTGTGTTTAGGGACTTGTACATTAATATCTCACTCGCTGGATCATTACCTTGTCATGGTGAGTGGGCTTGCACGTTCCTATAACCCTTGTGAGCGAAGCCATCTGGAATCTCGTACTCCCAGCAGGGTCACCCAAGGTGTTAGGTCAAAGGGAAGGAGCTAGACAAAGACTTCTCCTACCTAGGCAGTTATCTTTCCACAAGGGTCAACATTGATGCCGAAATCTAGCATCGCCTGAGCTCTGCGAGTGTGGCTTTCTCCTGATTGATGTGCAGAGTGTTTGAGGACCAGGACATTTGCAGGAAAACCAAAATGCTTGTTTACAAAGCTATTGTACTACCAACCTTACTGTATGCTTGTGAAACACGGACCACTTACAAACGCCATCTCCAACTTCTCGAAAGATTCCATCAACGACGTCTCCAAAAAATCTTACACATCACTTGGGAAGACAGATGAACTAATATCAGTGTACTGGATGAAGCAAAGATCACCAGTGTTGAACCAATGATTCTTCAACATCAACTTTGTTGGACTGGTCATGTTGTGTGGATGCCTGATTATCATCTTCCAAAGCAACTACTCTATTCTGAACTTAAAAATGGAAAGTGTAATGCTGGTGGTCAACAAAAGAGGTTTAAAGACTTGTCTAACGGCAAATCTAAAAAAATGGGAACTGGGACAACTGGGAAACACTTGCCTGTGAGCGCACCCCTTGGAGAACAGCTTTTGCCAAAGGTGTCATGGACTTTGAAGACACTCAAACTCAGAACTCAAGGGAGAAACATGCTAAGAGGAAGGCACACTTGGCAAATCCACACTGTGATCAACTCCCGCCTGGGAACCAATGTCCCCAATGTGGAAGGATGTGTGGGTCCAGAATTGGCCTCCACAGTCACGGACTCATTGTTAAAATCGTGTTTATAGAAGACAATCTTACTTGGCTACGAGTGATCACCAAAGAAGAAGACATTAACATGAAAATATTAAACCTGACCCATTAACTAATTGGAAGCTAGTGAAGTTCTTTTCACGAGATGTTACATGTCCATGGCTAGCCACAACACTTGGCAACCTTGCTGCTGCATTCGGCAGTACATGGAACTCCCAGTTTGCATGCATTTGGTACGTGTGTGGTCGCTGACACACACTTTGGTTTTGGTCCCGGAAGGGGGTAAGGTAGGGCACAGCAGGCATATGAGCTTTCCATCAGTGCGTTCAGTGCATCACAATTCAACCCCTGCATAAATGGGGACTTGCCTGTATTGCAGTTTCCACACCATGCATAAGCGTAGTCTTATGGAGGGCATTGCAGTAATCAAGATATGAGGTTACCAACTTGTGATGTTGTGAGTCTGACTGTGAGTTTGATTTGTTAAGCCATGTTTATAAAAGAGGATTATATGATATTGCTTCAGTTTATGATTATTCTGTTTTTATGGTAGAGTCTTGTGGATGCTTGGGATCGTAAACTAAACCTATTTTCTTGTACTCTGGAGGAATGGTTGAATTGTCAAAGGAATTGGATTTATCTTGAGCCAATCTTTTGTGCTCCAGAAATAAAAAGGTAAGGTCTGGTCCAGCAGTACTGTCTCACCTATACTGAATAATTAAGGTTTCATATCTAAGGTAAAATAAAACATGAATTTGTTCATCATATTTTTTTTTTAATTCCTGTTCTGAAATGTATTTGGTACTCTTTTGGTTTGGTGGGAACTACAGTGGGGCCTAATACACCTGTAATATTAAACAAAACCATGGCTGAAGATGAATGAGCAAGCATGTAGCAGTCAGAGATGGGGAATCTTTTTCAACCTGAGGACTAGATCAGAAATGCCCACCTGTCCACCTGTCCATTGCCTTATGACATCAGGTGACAACGTCAAAGGGGCTTGCTGTTAATGCTTACACAGACAGCAAACTCCTTTGGAACCACCAAACCGCTTTGTCCATTTGCAGATTCAGTTGGGCTTCAAATCGTGCCCACAAATAGCAGTTTTTCCTCTGCAGACTTGAGAGCCAGTGTGGTGTAGTGATTAAGAGTGGTAGATTTGTAATCTGGGGAACCGGGTTTGTGTCTCCGCTCCTCCACATGCAGCTGCTGGGTGACCTTGGGCCAGTCACACTTCTCTGAAGTCTCTCAGCCCCACTCACCTCACAGAGTGTTTGTTGTGGGGGAGGAAGGGAAAGGAGAATGTTTGCCACTTTGAGACTCCTTCAGGTAGTGATAAAGCGGAATATCAAATCCAAACTCTTCTAAAGCTGCCCATAAAGGGAAAATGTCCATTTGCAGGTATGGTTTGAATCCAAACCACACCTGCAAATGAGCAGCTTCAAAGGAGCTTATTGTCACCAATTCCCACTTGCTGAGGAACAATGAACAATTGGGAGCATACTTTAAGCATTTGATTGTTTCTTTACTCCGCACCTGACATCATATATAACTTCAAGTATGTGACAGGTGGACCTGGTTAGGGCCAAAATTGGATCTGTGCTGGGCCCAATTAGTCCCACGTGTCAGAGGTACCCCCCCCACTGGTGCAGGTATTGAGAGCAAAAATGGTTGCTACTTGGGTTCTCCCCAGATCTTGCTGCTGCTGCTGCTGCTGTGCTACCCAGAGTTAAGACATGATTTGGCTTATTATTAGCTTTGAACTCAGGCTCACTCCCAAACAAACCATGATTTACTATGGGCGGAAGGCTATCACATGGGTTATATCACCACCTAGTGTCCAAGTTAGAAAATGTTCAGAGCTGAGTGTGTATGTACTTCCCATCCTCACTCAGTTCAGTTCCTGCCTTCATATGAGGTGAATCTAGACAGCTTAGCTTATAGTTGGCTTCTACTTCTTGTCTGTCTGTGGACTTTGGTTTCCTTTTCTTTGTGAGTTTTGTTTGTCTCTGTATGTTTAATGTGAGAGTACCTTTCCTAGTGTTTATTATTTCCTAAAAAGCCCCCAAACAACCCATCTTTTATTCTGCTCCCATCTTGCTTCATTCATCTACCTTGTTGCATCATCCTGGCTTCCCTTTTTTCTGAGTTCCCTGGCCTTTTGCCTCTCTGCCCAGGTGCTTGTCTTTGCCCCATCCAGTCCTTGCTCCAAGAGTCCTCCTTTGTCCTGTGGGACACACTGTTAATTCAGTGTTACTGTAAATGTGTGCTTTAAATACAGACTATAGGAATAGTGGGGGATGCGGGTGGCGCTGTGGGTAAAAGCCTCAGCGCCTAGGGCTTGCCGATCGAAAGGTTGGTGGTTCAAATCCCCGCGGCGGGGTGCGCTCCCGTTGTTCGGTCCCAGCACCTGCCAACCTAGCAGTTCGAAAGCACTCCCGGGTGCAAGTAGATAAATAGGGACCGCTTACTAGCGGGAAGGTAAACGGCGTTTCCGTGTGCGGCTCTGGCTCGCCAGAGCAGCGATGTCACGCTGGCCACGTGACCCGGAAGTGTCTCCGGACAGCGCTGGCCCCCGGCCTCTTGAGTGAGATGGGCGCACAACCCTAGAGTCTGGCAAGACTGGCCCGTACGGGCAGGGGTACCTTTACCTTTATAGGAATAGTGTAACTGTTCCATGAAGACAAATTCATTGTTCTACATTTTATGCTTTAAGAATATTTGTTTTTTAAAAACAGACAGCTTCCAGAAGAATCAAATCTTTTCTCTCAAGTTGATAGCAAATGGAAAGATCTCATGAAACGTACAGAAGATAATCCAAATGCTCTTAGGGCAACTACAACAGCAGGAGTTTTTGAAACTCTGCAAACCAACAATGCACACTTAGAGAAAATACAGAAGGCTCTTGAGGTAAACAATACTAAGTTTTTTAATTGCAGTGGAAGCAACCCCCAAAAGACCTGTTTGAAGTGAGGTATGGGCTGTTGTTATTTCGGCCACCAGAATGTTTGCACTGATATCAGGAGTTTGAAGGACAGTCCTTCAAATGTTGTCAGTGAAGAGATTAACTGCATCTGATTCCTCCCGTCTCAGAAGCGAAAGGGGTGAGATGTTTGTTGAAGTAAAGAGTTCCAGGACTTCTGCTGTGAGGAAGTTAGATTTATTTCCCTTCAGGAACAGATAGGGGAGATGAGCTGTGTAGTTAAAGACAAAGGGAAGTAGTTGTGAAGTAGCACACTGTAGCCAGAAGGATTGAACAAGAATGCCATCCTGCTAAGGAAAGCATCAGCCTAGGGCTGTTAGGATTGAACCCTCCACTCAGCAGCCAGTGACACATTTATGCTGAATTGTGAAATCAAGATTGGGAGATAATGCAGGTAATGCTTTGCCGGCAGCTGCCATAGTCTCAGTTGTGTGAGTAAGCCCTCAATGAACCTCACAAAATTGCCAGAGCATGCATATAGTTGCATGAATAAACCTCTGGTTTCTTAATGGGGTAGACTAAGGCTAGTTCTTCATTCAATCCCACAGCCTCAGACTGGCACCATGTATGATATTGACATTCTTTTCACATCTATTTCAACAAAATCCAAAAGAACATATGGAAAAGAACAGATTAGAGGGTGGGAATGAGGAAACTGACATAAATGAGGAACACGCTCCTAGACGATGAAAAGTGTAGGATGCTGTTTTATAGTTTCATTTTCACTTTATAATTAGTCAAATTTTGTCTCATTTTTAATTTTGGGAATAGGACTATCTTGAAGTTAAACGTATGGTTTTTCCAAGATTTTATTTTCTCAGCAATGCTGAACTTATCGAAATATTAGCTGACAGCAAAAATCATGATGTTGTGCAGGTAATATTTAATATCACATACATCATACTTTTTAATGTTTTTACACATAGTTATAGGCTTAGTATTTATTATTTTATTTTGTTTAACATATTTGCTGCAGCCTCATCTTGTGAAATGTTTTGCAAATATAAGGAAGTTATATATACGCCCACAAGAACAGAGACCTCCAGTGGTTTTAATGATCGGTTCTGCTGAAGGGGAAATTCTTCTAGTACCAAAGTATGGTATAGTTATTTTTAATTTTAAGGTATCAGCCATAATTCTATAATCCATATAACTTGTTCCATCCCTGCAAAGATTTCCACTTACACACCAGAACTCCCTGCCATGTGCCTCATAAATCTGTTCTGAGTGTTCCCCCAACCTGCTGGCACAGATGTTGGGAGGGCACAGGGCACACGTGGGACAAGAAGAGGAGGAAACGATCCACTGCATAATTGGAAATCCTTGCACTTACAAGACAAGTTAGTTGGATACCACTCATATATTTTCAGGCAATTTGTTGTAGTAGGCTTTTTTGAGCTTGTTTATTCATAAGTACAAGTATATGACTAGTTAGATTATCTGAGTGATCTGTTATAAATGTCTAGCTGGTACAGAGTGCTGATTGGCCAGCAAACAGAAGATGGACAGAAAAGAGTCTTTCTTGGTTCAAATAGAAGAATGTAAGGGTGCGGAGGTGCGGTGGGGGGGAGAGTGTGACTGAGATTTTGGGGTTTTATATTTTTGCTTGCACATCTCCTTTGCAGGGCTGTGTCCTAATAAATCTAATGCACCAGCCTGCACTGTAAGCACCAATGATGCAGGTGTTTGGAAGGAGGCTCTATCCTGACTGCTACTGGCTCCCTTTTAAACAAAAGGTTGAGTTTAAAAAATCAAAACCCTTAAGGACAGAGTGGGAAAAGAGTTGAAAAAAAGACATTAATGATGTGCTTTTATTAAGTGCTGAAATTTCAAATACTGTCTCATAGGAATGTTCGTATTAGAGGTCCTGCTGAACTGTGGCTAGGAAATGTTGAAAACACCATGTATGATATGGTAAGAAGGTAAGTATCTGTGTTAGAGAAGTTACATAAATTTGTAAAATTATTTATTACAATAAAAGGCAAGTAATAATAATAATAATAATAATAATAATAATAATAATAATAATTTATTATTTGTACCCCGTCCACTCTGGGCGGCTTCCAACAAAGATAAAAAATACACTAAAATGTCACATATTAAAAACTTCCCTGAACAGGGCTGCCTTCAGATGTCTTCTGAATGTCAGGTAGTTGTTTATCGCTTTGACATCTGAGGGCGTTCCACAGGACGGGCGCCACTACCGAGAAGGCCCTCTGCCTGGTTCCCTGTAACTTGACCTCTTGCAGTGAGGGAACCGCCAGAAGGCCCTCAGAGCTGGACCTCAGTGTCCGGGCAGAACGATGGGGGTGGAGACGCTCCTTCAGATATACTGGACCAAGGCCGTTTAGGGCTTTAAAGGTCAGCACCAACACTTTGAATTGTGCTCGGAAACTTACTGGGAGCCAATGTAGGTCTTTCAACACCGGTGTTATATGGTCTCGGCGGCCGCTCCCAGTCACCAGTCTAGCTGCCGCATTCTGGATTAGTTGTAGTTTCCGGGTCACCTTCAAAGGTAGCCCCACGTAGAGCGCATTGCAGTAGTCCAAAGTAACTTCATCCTTTTTCTTATTGTACATTTAGGTTTTTAATTAGGTTTGCAAGTTGCTGCAGTCATGGCCTGCTTAGTTCTAACACAATTCTTTTCAATATACTGGCAGTAGGGTGTTGGCAGAGCAGCAGTATTTCCTAGCCCTTCTAAACACATTCCCTTTTGTAGTAAATGATGAAGGCTATTACGTGGTGAACCCAAAAGGTCACATGTGTAATTCTATCCATGAGTGAAAGCAAAATTCTTAGTTCTTATGGTGGCAGATTGATGTTTGTCTATTTTGGAGTGAAGCCTGGTAGATTCCAGTTCCTAACCATATTGATTACTTCTTACTGATCAAGTGTTTCATCTCAGGCTCGGGGAACAGAGAGAATGATTCTTAGCTTTTGCTTCCTTTGAAGCAAACCAGTGGTGTCTGGTAAGGTCTGGGAATCTCAGCAGGGGTTTCCCAAACTTTGGTCTCCAGCAGTTTTTGGACTATAGCTCCCATCATCTGTAACAACTGGTCCTGCTAGCTAGGGATGATGGGAGTTGTAGTCCAAAAAACTGCCAGAGACCCAAGTTTGGGAAACCCTGATTTATACCCTGATCATTAGACTGCCGCGCAGCGGTAAATTAATCAAGCAGAGTCTTCCTTATAAACAGAATAAAACATTTACTTGAGAAAATAAAGTTGTTCATAAACAGCATAGTCAAAGAGCATACACAGAGTGCTCATAGCAGCTATCTAACTCTTCATAGAGGCATAGTCCTAGTTACTGATAAACTAGGAGCCACTCTGTCTGCCTTAACTTTACATTCACAGCACCACATTATAACAACAGCACAGACACTACACTGGGCCTGCCTGCAAACAGGATACAAATTTATAGAGAGAATGAGTCATCCTGTAGATGAGTCACAATGATTCAGCAGTTTGCTGTTAACAGCAGGCTTAGGCTTGAATGGTTGTGTAGGCCTCGCCTTACTTCTGCCCTCAAGAACCTTTGTCTCATGACATGGACACCATCTGAACCAACAAGAGTTGTGCCCCAGCATTTGGGGGCGAGTTTTTGACAGGACTGTGATCACTTTGGATGCCAGCCTGACAGGCTGGGCAAGGACCAAATGGTCCAAGGTGTTGGTTCCACCACCGAGACACATAAGCTAATCAATCTTCTATGAGCTAATCTGTTGGTGATTCAACAGTTTGCAGAGATTATGCCTCTTTGGTTTATGGTGTTAAAACAGACAGTGGAATAGCCAAGGTGCATACATTCATCATGGCAGAACAAGGTCCATGACTTCCCAGCAGGAAGCCACTGTACTTATGGAGAAACATCAGGAGTCAGTGAAAGGAACAACAATGCCCAAACAAAGCAAACAAACAAATCAAAATGTTGTAGTTAGTGAGATACTGCCAGTATACAAGATAAAGGTTACCATAACTTTAAGTGATTGCTGCTACAGAATCAAGCTACTGTATTATAGAAACTTTTGAAGGCAAAGCCCTGACACCCCCATCCCCAGCTTTGTGGCAAACTAGAAGTGTTCACTTGTAACATGAAGAAACCTAGAACATTCTGTCAGCATACCTAAACTGAAGACAGCTATGGCAGTTTTAGGACCATCTTGAGAGAATACCTTATTTAGATATTTACTGATTTATTGCCATAGGGTCCAAATAAATTATCCTTTATTCACAATTCTGGAATGACTGGTTTCTCTTTTGATTTTGAATCATGTTTTATATAGGCACAAGTGTAATGATATAAAACAAAGCTTGAACTCATGATTACTATTCTTTGCAATTTTGTAAAGTTATGAAGTTTTAAAATGAAGATGTAACTAGACACTACAAGAGACAACAAATTGTCATGCCTTCATGGCTCTTTTCCTCACCTCCTTATAATTTGTAGTTTAACACAATGATGCCATTGCACTGTACATTGCTGAACACCCTTCTCACACTATTTTCTGTTGCTTGGCAGGCTTAGGGCATCACACAGTACTACATGTTGTATCAATCTATATTTATTTATAAATATTTATATCCCACCTACTAACTGAAGTTCTTGAGGTGGCTTTCAATATATTTGTCGTCGTTCTAACCCCCCCCCCCCCCGATTGGCGCTGATCAAGGTGGGGAAGGGTTCCTTGCCTGTTACAACTCCCTTCCCTAACCCAGAAAGACAGGAAACAATGTCACGCCTCCCCCACATCCTAAGGAGAGATTACATAATAAGGCAGAGTGGAGAAATGGCAGCTTTATGTCTCTTGCAAAGTCTAGTTCCGTTCTCACTTACATTCCTGTATAATATGCTAGAAAACAGCCTAGTGAATTTACTACAGATGTATTAATTTATTGTAACTATATAATGTACTTTAAGATTTATAACAGTTGGAATCGCAGAATGGAATCAAATGGAATTTAAAGAATGGTTTTTCACTCACCCAGGACAGGTGATACTACTTGTGGTAAGCACACTACAAGACGCATTCAAAACTTTACCATGTCACTTAACATATTTGGAAGATTTTGTATTTAAAATGTTCTGTAGTAGCACACACAAGTTTATTTAGGTGTATACACGATAAACCTATCTTGCTTTTGAGTTTCTGTAGGTGATAGAGCAAATCACAAGGTTTACTGTTATTTCTGATGAGATGGATTTTGGTGCTAAGGGATGTGGCTTTACATAGTTTAGTGCTTACATTCTTTATTCTGTACCAGTAGGACTGGAATCAAAAGAAAGCATCTTTTCCCTATAAATGGGAATTGTATAAATTTGGCAATAATTAGTAGAATATAGCAGGCTAAACGGGATTGCACGGTGTCTTTCCTTATAGTGACAACTAGGAGAAAAAAATCTAATAACATTTTATGAACCATTGAAAAATGTAAGTTTCTAATTTGGGATAGATGATTTATACAGAATGTTCAGTGTGTCCCTGGAAAACAACACAATATTTTGTGTTTAGCTGATAATAAATATCTCTATCATTATTGAAATGGTTGCAAGGTTTTGTTCTAATCTTGGATGATCTGGTTTAGTTTTTAGATCATGATTTTGGATTGTGGTTTAGTTTTGGGTTCTCTCAAAGCCTGCTCATTCAGAATTCCCAAATCTCCCTGATGCTGTGAGAAATAGGAGAGAAGAGGGAGAGAGCAAAGTTTTTCAATGATAATAATAATGATAAAAAATAAAAATAACATAAAAAAGTAAGATAAAATGTTGTGCAATATTTAATTTTTAATGCAAGTAAACAAATCATAATTTTTGCTGCTAATAAATATTTTCATTTCTAGAGTCAAATAATGTTTTCTCGTGCGTGTGAAATGAGCTTGTCGAGTTCACATGCAAAAATGGAGTTGAAAGAAGGCCGCGATGATCTTATCAGCCTTATAGAGGAGCTAGCAGCGATAGCGTCAGATATTCTTCCCTACCACAAGCAAAGCACATTGGAGGCATTGGTTACTTTGATCATTCACTGTAGGGATGTAATGACTGTACTGATAAATAATGATATTTGTAGCGCTGAAGATTTTGCATGGACAAGGTATATCAATATACCCATTCTGGGCTCTAATTTTGGATTTTGGGATAAGATGAAAGGATATTGCAATACTCAAAATAGATAACACGTTAGTTATATATTATCTGGTTTTTAAAAACACTATACTATAAATAAAGTGCAATCTCAAATTTGGAGTGATAGGTCCTGCACATGTATTTCTCCCTGTCTTGAGGTGCTGAATAGGCCTCACTTCAGAGTGTTCTCATGCCTGAGCAGATTCACTTTTATGTTCCTAAATCAAATCCTTGCTTGTAGATGTCACATTTTCTTAACCTTATGACAGAACTGTGCTCTTAATGGAATATTGAACATTGAATGTTATTAACATTGAAAAATCTATACATATATGTTACCAATTTATATGCATATATAATTTTGATTAAAAGGGCTACGTTGTTGACAAAACTGTTACACAAATTATTTTATTTCAGGCAGTTGCGTTATGAATGGCATGATGTCAACCCCTGTAAGGTTATCCAAGGTTATGCCTCTTTTGAATATGGTTTTGAATATCTGGGCTGCTCTCCGAGATTGGTTATTACTCCTCTCACAGATCGATGTTGGCTAACCGTTACTGGAGCTCTTCAGTTGAATTTAGGGGGCTGTCTTTCTGGTCCAGCTGGTACAGGAAAAACAGAGACTGTCAAAGATCTTTCAAAAGTAAGCGCTATCCATTTGCTATCAATATGTACTGTCTTTTATACACATAGTATTTTCCAGATATGTCATAATAGATTTATGTTTCTGCAGTTGCATCTGGGAAGACAGGGTTGTGGGTCTTAGTTTCAGGTACAATGTGATCTTATCAATTCCCATCAGCTTCTGCTCACACACTTTTTCTAATAAAAGTAGCCAGTCTGATAATTAGCAAAACATTTTATAGCTGTATAGTCACAAGCTCTTCTCCTCAAGGAGTTTTGGTAATGTTGGCTGGGTTAGATAGCTTTATAATTTTCAGTGTCCTTTTGGATTCCCAAATGTTAGAACCTTTTTATTCCAATTTGCTAATGGGTTTTCATGCTATGCTATTTTGATTATTATTTTAAAAAAATACATATTACTCAATTTGGTGAGCTTATTTGGGCAACACCTTGCTTCTAAAAACCAGTGTCTGGGACCTATTTGGTCACATTGGTTGATGTGTAATTTGGCTTATTTTGCCTGAGGCTTCAAGAATTTTACCTCTTGTTCCTTGGAATCATAGAAACATGTGGTGTATAACCTGATAATCTCTTGTTCAGAAACAGCCGTGATGGTATCCTTTGAGGGGTGATAGGATCCTAGGATTCACAGTAACTTTTGAATTCAACAAGAACTGCATTTTGGGTTGTGCTGGGCTTCTTGACAGTGGCAAAGGTCCAATTTATTATGGTGGATTATGAAGTCTTCAGATTGGGTAGTTCCTCTTGCACGAAACTCAGGCAAGAGCAAAGAATTGTGGGAGGTAGGCTGATTCTCTTCCTTCCTTGATGGAGGAGTTCGATTTCCCCCGTCTCTCAATGTTTTCTTGACTCAGCTAAGTTCCTGTTTCTTTTTCTACTCTTCCTTTACTGTTTTTCTTTGGTTCCCTTTCTACCTTTTCAGTCTCTTTGTCTCTTTTCCTCTGTTGGGGTACATAAAAAAGAAAAAGTTCACCCATTCCCTTGTGTCTTCTAATGCTTCTGATTTCTGTGATTTTCCTCTTATGACAGAGTTTAACTTCTCCAAAATTGCACTTGACTTTTAAATTCAGAAACACAGCTCTTTCTGCAGTATTTGAAAAGTGTAAAATATCAAAATATAAATGGCAAAACTAAACTGAAGGTATTTGAGATTTTTGTATATTTAACAGTTGTTAAACTACTCATTTATCTGAGTAAACAAATATAATTGCTTCTGCTCTGAAAACTGCTTTTTTTCATTAGGCCTTGGGAAAACTGTGTCTTGTCTTTAACTGTTCTGAAGGTTTGGATGATAAGGTACAGTAGACAATTTTATTTAATATAGAATTTAGAACACTAAATTTCTTTTTTAAAAAAGTTTGCTAACAATATCAATAGTGCCTTTTGATCATGTTGGGAAACCCAATCTTATGGGTGTTCTTTTCCTTGTAGTATTGCAATAATTGACTTATGCTGGTGCAACTAAAGCAACAATTTTTCACTGTTTTGTTGGGGACCCTGCATCCCAGAGATTTTGGTAGTGTTCAGCAGCGTTCCTCCGACCTTAGAAAACTTTTACCTAATGAATTATTATGTCGCACTGCAGTCTGAAATCATATCTCCCCTGCTAAAAAGTAACATGAAACATATGTGTAAATTAATTTTGGAATTTTAAATGATGAATATTTGTAATGTAGATGCTTAAAACTGAATGTCAATTCAATCTGAGATTAATTTTGTGTTTTGAAATTTAGTTACATAAACCATTATATATCTATATATATCTATATATAAACCAGTGAGATTTTCCTGTTGATAAATGAACTGCATCACCTGAGAAAACATCTTTCTTCTGCATAGTATTTTTGAATAAATTTAGTTCATTTGCTTGACTTTCATAAGTAGCATTCCTCTTCATGTGGAACAGCATTCCTGTTAAGATACAACAGGTGCTCACTATCTGCTCTTTCCAGAAACTCTTCTCCAGCCTGGAGAAGAGGAGGTTAAGGGGTGATATGATAGCCATGTTCAAATATATAAAAGGATGTCACATAGAGGAGGGAGAAAGGTTGTTTTCTGCTGCTCCAGAGAAGCAGACACGGAGCATTGGATCCAAACTACATGAAAGAAGATTCCACCTAAACATTAGGAAGAACTTCCTGACAGTAAGAGCTGTTCAACAGTGGAATTTGCTGCCAAGGAGTGTGGTGGAGTCTCCTTCTTTGGAGGTCTTTAAGCAGAGGCTTGACAACCATATGTCAGGAGTGCTCTGATGGTGTTTCCTGCTTGGCAGGGGGTTGGACTCGATGGCCCTTGTGGTTTCTTCCAACTCTATGATTCTATGATTCTATTATTCTTGAAGTCATTTTTGTTCCATATAGCTGTTTTTATTGTAAATCGCATTGAGACATTAGTACAGAAGGCATTCAATAACTGAAGGGTAAATAAGTCATCATCTTGGTAACTTAGCACCTAATGAAAATCTCTCCATTTTTTTAAAGGTTATGGGGAAATTATTATGTGGATTAGTTCAGTCTGGAGCATGGTGTTGCTTTGATGAATTCAACAGGATTGATGTAGAAGTCCTTTCAGCAATTGCATCACAGATTCAGGCAATCAAGGCAGCTAAAGATAGTTGTGCTGTCAGGTATATCTTTTGCAAGTAGTAATACTTTACGTCCAAACTACTAACTACATGCAAATGCATGTAACTTTGCCCCAATTTTAATATTTTTGGTAATGAAAACAAGCCATGGAAGTAGAAGAAGCCTTTAGAAATCCTGTCTCCAAATGTGGATGAGTTTCCTAGTACAGAATGTCCTCCAGTTACCCCATTCAGGACCAGGGAGCCCTCCACACCTGCCCATCCCCTGTCCCCGCAAAACAATGCTTCTGTCTTGTCAGGATTCAACCTCAATCTGTTAGCCGCTATCCATCCTCCAACTGCCTCCGTACACTCACACAGGACCTTCACTACCATCACTGGTTCCAATTTGAAGGAGAGGTAGAGCTGTGTATCATCTGCATACTGGTGAACACCCACCCCACCCACCCCCGATGCTGTCTCCCAGCGGCTTCATATAGATGTTGAAAAGCATTGGGGAGAGGACAGAGCCCTGAGGCACCCTACAATGAGAGCCCTGGGGTCTGAACATTCATCCCCCAACACCACTTTCTGGACACGGCCCTGGAGAAAGGAGCGGAACCACCATATAACAGTGCCCCCAGCTCCCAGCCCCTCTAGACGGTCCAGAAGGATGTTATGGTTGATGGTGTCAAAGGTCGCTGAGAGATCCAGCAGAACTAGGAAACAGCTCTCACCTTTGTCCCTAGCTTGCCAGAGATCATCAACCAGCGCAACCAAGGCTGTTTCAGTCCCATGATGAGGCCTGCATCCCGACTGGAAGGGATCCAAATGGTCCACATTCTCCAGGTGTGCCTGGAGTTGTTCAGCAACTACCCACTCAATCACTTTGCCCAAGAATGGAAGATTTGAGACTGGGCCATAGTGGACCATATTGCCTTGGTCCAAAGATGGCTTTCTAAGAAGCAGTTTAAAAGCCTCTTCTTTAAGCAGGTCTGAGAAGATTCCCTCACAGAGGGAGGCATTCACCATTCCGCAGAGCCCATCGCCCAGCCCTTCCCGGCTCGCTTTTATGACCAGGCCCCAATGGCAAAGGTGATTCCATTATATTGCAAACATGAAAGAGACTCCTGCTGCTGTTTTCTGCAGATACAACAGAGGAGGTGAAGAAGGTCCTCTTTGCCATTGCTATCGCCACTTGGTAGGCTCAACCCTGAGCTCTTAACACATGCTCAGTCCAATTCAGAATGAGTTTTCCTCTGCCGGCACTCTAGCTGTCTCAGCTGTGATAGTAACTTTATCAATCATTCTATCAATTTTCTGACTTCAGTAATACATTTTTAAAAAAACCAATCTAATATTTGTCATAGATTTCTATTGGAAGGAAAAGAAGTTCGACTGAAACCATTCTGTGCAATTTTTATTACCATGAATCCTGGGTAAGTGATTATAACACTTGTTCTTCAAAAAATACTAAAAGAGGTAGCAATCCCATTTTGAAATGAGCATATAAAACTGTCTTACCCCAATTCAGACAAAAGGTTCATCATCTCAGCACTGTCAGTGCTGACTGTCATCAGCTTTCCATGATTTCAAATTGGAGTATTTTGCAGGCTTACCTAGAGATACCAAAGAATGAATCCAAGATCTTCTACATCAGCTGTGGAGAGTCTCTGACCTATATGCCTAATTAAGACTGGCGGGTCCTCATTTGGCCTGCAAGGCTGTTTCACCTCAACCTATGCCCACCTGCCCCACACCTGTCATACACCTGTTCTATATGGAAAGCATGTGCTCCACTAGACATCGGGGGATTTGATTCAGTTCACAGTTCAAGGCAAACCTGCATAATTTGCAGGTCTGAAATAATGTGCAAACTGAAACACAGCCACCATTTGAAATTCAATTATCTCTGGTTTTTGCAATGCTGTTCTCCAGCATTGGATACAAAACTTCATATACAGTGGACCCTTGGTTGTCAGACGTAATCCATTCCGGAAGACTGTTCGACTTCCAAAATGTTCGACAACTGAGGCGGTTGGCAAAATCCATTGAAAAAATGGAGAAACGTGCCTCAGAAGCTCGACTTCTGAGGTGTGTTCAAAAACAGAAGCATTCGGAAGCCAAAACATTCGACTTCCAAAGCGTTCAACAACTGAGGTTCCACTGTACAGGATAAAGTGTGCATAGAAATGCATTTATTGGGGGAAATAATAATATATGAAATCATACTGCAGAAAATTGCTTTGCAAAAATGTGTATACTGTATTAGGAGAATTTCACCCTAAAATGCTGATGAATTTTCATGATTACATTTTTCCAAAATAAATCAAGCTTTTTCTGTATCTAAATAGTTGCTTTTAAAAAGTCAGACTGTTAACATTTTTAAAGGAAAAACATTCTTTGCAATAGGTTTCCTATAATAGTAGTGGTCCACATCATTATCTCTCAGAGCTTTATTGTAGAGCTACTATACTTTCTTTATATGCAGTATTGTCAATGTGTTGTAAGTTGTTTATTTGTTGTAAGTATTAAAACTAATACTTTTGAGTGTTCTCGGTTTATAATTGCAAAAATAGACCTAGTGACTTTTGTTTTTCTTTTAAGATACAAAGGTCGTGTAGAACTCCCAGACAACTTAAAATCATTATTTCGGCCCGTCTCAATGATGGTACCAGATTATCAACTCATTGCTGAAATAATGTTGTGTTCAGAAGGTTTCAGGTCTGCAAAATCACTCTCAGAGAAGATAGTAAATCTTTATCATCTTTCTAGCAAGCAGCTTTCACGCCAGGTATAATGAGAGAGAAAGAGAGACAGCCTTTGAACCCTTGAACCTTTTCATGGGACCTATTAGTGGGAGTCTCATTGACAGTTTTACATGTGACGTTACCCCCCGTTGCACTACAAAGAGAATAACTATAATAAGCCTATACAAGAACTTTCCGTATAGTTTTGTATCTTAAGTTTAGATTTTGGGATTATGAATTTTTATTTTTTAATTATTTTCTGTGTTCCTTTCAATAGTCTTTGCCTGTCTCCATTTCATCCAATTCCCCCCACTTTAAAACTGTGGTGGCAGTTTCCTCCTTCTCTGAATTTCCTCATTTTTTTCAGCATGGCTCCTTCAGCCTGGCGCACTTTTTAAACCTGTAATTCATTTTCTCTCTCCTTCTCTCTCCCCCCCCCCCCTCTCTCTCTCTCTCTCTCACACACACACACACACACACAGAGCTGCTTGCCAACCCCCTTCATTCCCCTCTTTAACCCCTTAGAGCTTCCCTTTCATACCCCATGCAAAAGCTCATTTTTCATCTTTCCAACCCCATTTCTGAAGCCACTTCTCTCTTACGTTCTGTAGTGCTGCTTTGCACCCATTTCCACCTTCACCCCATGTCTGTGCCTCTCCCTCTCCTTATGTACAAGTCCCTTGTACACAAACCACCTCCATGGTAACTTCCTGCATCTTCCTTCTCCCACACATTATAATTACAGTGGTACCTCGGGTTAAGTACTTAACTTGTTCCGGAGGTCCGTTCTTAACCTGAAACTGTTCTTAACCTGAAGCACCACTTTAGCTAATGGGGCCTCCTGCTACCACCGCGCTGCTGGAGCACAATTTCCGTTCTCATCCTGAAGCAAAGTTCTTAACCCGAGGTACTATTTCTGGGTTAGCGGAGTCTGTAACCTGAAGCGTATGTAACCTGAAGCGTATGTAACCCGAGGTACCACTGTATTAAGAGCTTTTTTCACCTTCCACCAGGTGATGAATCCACCATCCCCTATTATTCAGACACTTTCATGTCCTTGCTTTCATCTTAAACCCTATTCCCATTCTTACTACTCCCTCCTTTGCAACATGGTTTTCCACCCCTATTTTCCCCTTTACTCTCCCTTTTCCCTCCTTCTTCGCTTCCTTTTTTCAAAAATAAACCAGATCTGGAGATAAATGGAAAAAAGAGTTCATTTCTAAGCTTTCCAAAATGTTGACAATCTGTTACCTCCTGGTTTGCAGAATGCTCCATTTTATATTTTCTAGGATCATTATGATTTTGGTATGAGAGCCATAAAAACTGTGTTAATAAGGGCTGGTCAGAAGAGGCAAGAGTTAAAAACACAGTAAGTAAGATTTTTTAATTGCCTAAAGCAGAGCTGTAACATTATTGCGCTATAGGCTGTGATGTCCTATGCATAGAATTTTGGAAGAGGAGATATCGACACTCAGTAGAGCTGTGCAGCAGAATCCCATATTTATTCGGGAGTAAATTAAACTGAGATCAATGAGATTTACTCTCTAATAAATGTGACTTAGGCTGTAATCCTATTCATGCTAACACCCACATTCCCTCCCTATTTTTCTCCCACTTTGCTGGCAGAATGTGTCATGCTAGTGGCACAGTGTCATTAGGAATTGTGCCAGTTCCTATAGCCCAGGGCTGTCAACCTTATTGGACATTTAAAGGCAACTTCATGTTTTGCCCCAAAACCTCTTTCTAAGAGGGCTGGGTACTTACTTAAAAGAATAAAAAAATGAAAGCTTAGAGTCTGGGGCACCTTACCAGAAGCACCAGTGAAAGGCATAGTGGGCACCATGGCACCAGTGGGTGTTGAGTTGGCAACCCCTGCATAGCCCCTTAGCTGGTGGCCGTAAAGTACAGGATTGCAGTCTAAATCAAGTCCACATGCCCTTGTTTTCCCTCTGGCTAAGGGCATATGGGCACTATATATTGCTCTGAACTTCAAAAATGCCCAGGAAATCAAGCCATGCAACCTCATCATCTTGTCTAGTGTGATCCTTCTTGTAAGCGCATTTAGGAAGCAATTTTGGACATTTGATATTTGACAGCCAGACCCAAGCAAATATGAACTATTTCAAGTAACATGTTTTTGATTAAAACAAAAAAATATTCCTTCCAGTAGCACCTTAAAGACCAACTAAGTTAGTTCTTGGTATGAGCTTTCGTGTGCATGCACACTTCTTCAGATATCAGATGTTTTTGATTGTACAGAACTTTAGGGTAGAGAGCAATAAGCTCAAATAAATATATTTAAGAATATTTGCATAAGATATGCAGCAGCATGTGTGGATAAAAATTCAATAGTGATAGCCCCCTTTTTTTAAGGAAATAAACATCAGGAAGTACTTTCTGACAGTAAGATCTGTTTGACAGTGGAGTGGTCTCCCTTGAGAGATGGTGGACTCTCCTTCCTTGGAGGTTTTGAAGCAGAGGTTGAATGGCCATCTGTCATTGGGATAACTCAGTTGGTAGAGCATGAGACTCTTATTCTCATGGCCATGGGTTCAAGACTTGCCTCGGGGGAAAGATTCCTGCATTGCAGGGAGCTGGACTAGAACAGTGTTTCCCAACCTTTTTTGGACAAAGGCACACTTGTTTGATGAAAAAAATCTCGAGGCACACCACCATTACAGCCCCGTGACGTCAGCGCGCAGCGTCACGCCGGGAGGGACGCACGAAAGTGTAAGTTTCAATTTTTTCCCTCCCCTCCTGTGTAAAGGGGAATGCACTCTGCTAAGTAAAGGCACTTGCCACAGCAGCGTCAACATCACAGCACCCACCGGCACCCAAGAGAGAAGGGGTCTCAGCAGCCCTTTTGCCAGGAAGAGGAGCAAGAACGAGAGGAGGAGGAGGAAGAGGAAGAGAGTCCCCCCAAAAAAACATTCTCCTTTTGATCTTCCTTATTTGCAATTTCTCATTGCAAAACAGCGGTTGATATAGAGCTGATTTTTTTGTTATTACAGTCCCCACCCCCTCACCTAGAAAAACACCCCCTGTCAATTTTATTATTATCATTATTATTATTATTATTCCCCGCCACTCTGGGAGGCTGAAGCCCTTTAAGGCTTCCTTCTGTCCACTCTCTGTGAATTACCTGCCCGGAGCGGGTTTCGGGGGGGGGGGGGCGCTGCTGCCGGTGTCCTCCCCGTCGAGTCTCGCCTTGCCCGGCGCGTGGCGGCCGCCCTTTCCCACACTCTGCCGGCTGCGCTGCCAAGCCCCGCGGCTCGGCCTGTCAGCGTTACCGGGCTCGGCGGGCGGTAATTCCCGAAGAAAGCCGGCGGCGCTTGAAGAGCTGGCAAGCCCCCATTTGCATGTCTGTTTTCCGCAGCCCTTGGAGAGGATTAAGTTCCCTCCTTCCTGCCGGGGAACCTCCAAGCTTTGGGGGTGGGGGGGGGAGGAGGCAGCAAAGCGAGGCAGGAAGGAGAGCGCGGCTTGGCTGGGTGAGCTTTGGCAGGGGCAGGGAATGAGAGCCGCGAGACGGGCGCTGCGGGCGGAAGCGCTGCCCGCCGAGCTCGCAGGCAGCCAGGCAGGCAGACGGCGAGAGCCCCGCACTGGGCGGCCTCTCCTCGCCGCCGCCACCCCGCCTCTCGCCGCCCGACTCGCCCGCCTCCCTCCCACGGAGGTACGCTGGTGTGCCGTGGGAGGGAGGCGGGCGAGTCGGGCGGCGAGCACACGCGGGGCGGCGAGCGAGCTCCCTCCCACATCCCATCGCCGCTCGCTTCGGCCGGCCTACTGGGCTGTCGCAGGCGGAAGGCCTGCGCATGCGCGAGGTTTTCGCGCCTTCCTCCAGTAGGCCGGCCGAAGCGAGCGGCGGTGGGATGTGGGAGCTCGCTCGCTCGCCGCCCCGCGTGTGCTCGCCGCCGCCCCGCCTCTCGCCGCCCGACTCGCCCGCCTCCCTCCCACGGAACACAAGGCAACGTTCCGCGGCACACTAGTGTGCCGCGGAACACCGGTTGGGAAACACTGGACTAGAAGACCCTTGGGGTCATTCCAACTCTACAACTCTATGATTCTGTGAAAGAGCATGTAAATCTGTACAATAACTTATAATGATTACTATTATTGGATTTATTTTATAGAAATAGTAAAAAGAAAAAGTTTTCTACCTCAGAAGAAACTCTCATCATAACTACTGTCCTGAAAGAAGTTAATTTACCAAAGTTTCTTGCTGAGGATGTCCCACTGTTTGAGGACATTCTGACAGATCTTTTCCCAGGGATGAAAGTTCAAAAAGTAAAGCATAGACGACTGCAGGTAATGAAACATGCAAGCAAATGTTTTATTTACAAGGGGAAATTATTAAGCATTGGGCCTCAGATGAAGGCCTCTATTTATAGAAATCCTTCTATAAATGGGCAAAAGATTCCTGCTCTGCAGGAGGTTGGACTAGATGTCCCTCGTGGTTCCTTCTAACTCTGCAATTCTATGATTTATAGAAATACTTCTGTAAATAAAAATAATATGACCAACATTGGAATCTTGACCACTTTTTCACTGGAATGGTTTCAGTTACCATCAGGTTGATGGGTCATGATTATCTTTAGCTATAGCTGCCGGGGTGGAGTAGAAGTAGAGACGGACCAAGTCCCTACTTAGTGGTCCAGTATCTATTCTGTTTACATATGAATGTGCCAGGCACAGTATTTTTCCAGGGCATTGTGTGTGCCGAGGTAAGGGAGGTTGGTGACAGCAACAAAAAATGGCGACTTTTTCTACAATGGTAGAATATCAGATATTATGCTAATATTTACAATCTTGAAGTATCATTGTAATTCTAATTAATTATATACATATTTGATTTTAGAGTGCAATATCTGTTGCAATACAGCATTTATGTTTGCAGAGATGGGAAAATCAGATACAGAAAGTTATACAATTTTACAACCAAATTATGGTAAGTTCTGCAAATCATCACTTTACATGTTTTAATATGATACAGTAGTACATAGTATGTTACACTGCACAAAGTTTTTCAAAGTAAACTTAGATTGCACCAGGAGTGGAGAAGCTGTGGTGCTACAGATGTTTCAGGACTCCAGCTCCCATCACCCTCAGCCCACGTGGCCAAGGATCAAAGATTATGGAAGATGGAGGCTATTGTTGTTGGCATCCATCTGTCTCAAGAAACAACGGAGTACGCCTCTGAGAGTGAATCCAACCCACTGGAGAATCACAGCACCTGCTGTGGCAGCAGAGACCAGTAACTCGCAACTGCTGCCTCCCACATTGTTTTTGCTGTGCTTGCAGCACTGAAGTGGCATCTCTGGGACACAAAGCTGGGCAGTATATATGGAAATCCTCGGCTGCCCAGACAACAAGACCCCCTCTCAGCCTCACTGATGTGGTCCAAAGGAATGCAGAGCAATACATTTGGCACCAGCTTGGCTGCAGGAGTTTCTGAAAGGAGGTGTACAAGACACTATCCAACTGTCTTAGGGATTCCACTCCAGATTTGTTTACTCGTTAGCATTTTCTTGTTCTCAAGATGTCCTGCAAGGACGGATTTTTCCTCAGAATTTACTCCCGAAGTCTTTCTCATGAATGTGTATAGCCACAAGGCAGCAGAGGTTTATGATCAGAGTTTTCCTTCTCCTTTATGGGCTACCTTCCCAGGTTGATGAGCCCCATCTGCCCCTCATTTCTCTCTACATCATGTGCAGTAACTACCTTATTGACCATTGGACCACTATTGGCCTAATCCACACAATGCACTGGATATTTTCTTCACATGCAGCTTCGGACCCATCGGCTACCTTCATCTCTCTGGTGAATTAGGCAGAGTCACTGTCAGTCTTCTACCTCCTCACCAGGAAGAGGAACCATCTCTCCATCCCAGCTGTGCCTAAGAATTTTCTTAGAATTCTGTCAGAATAGTTGGTCTTTCTGTCTTGTTTGTGTGAGTGCTTTGTGGTTCATTCCCCTTCTACCTTGACAGAGAGGAAATGGTTATGATAGAGATATAAATTTATTTATGTTATTAGTGTAGTTGTTTTTATGAATTTTCTGTTTTTATATTCTTTTCTGTATAGTTCTATTGTTACTTTATTTTGTTGTTTCCTGCTTTGGGTTTAAAATATAAATTGAAGAGTGGGTTATAAATACTACTACTACTACTAAAAATACATATCTGGAGGGCCACAGATAATGTAGCTATTTCAGCAAAAGTACTGAGGAGGAAAGCAGATTGATACTCCTAGTATGAAAAATATACACATTGTAAGAGCTTTTAATATTTCTCTGTCTGGTAATCTAAACATTTTAGGGAACCTTAATGTTACAGAGCTGATATTTAAAACTGTATTTTCAGGCTTCTGTTGGTATAATGCTAGTAGGCCCTACAGGCGGTGGGAAAACTACCATCAGAACAATTTTAGAAAAAGCCCTGGTAATCTTGCCATTGGTAGATACAGAAAGCAATTCAAAACTTGAGGCTGTGTTTCAGGTAAGGTATTTTATTTTAGTCTCTTCTTTATTTTCTGAACCTGTTTCTTTAGTATGTTATTCACGTGCTATTATGCCTAATTTCTAATATGCATTAATGTTGGATCTGAAATATTGGCAAACTAAGAAAACAATCCCAAAACTAGAGTTGGGCATGCATGGTCCTTGGCCTGATTTAAGAGGGCACCAAAATCATGTGTAAAGTCAGGTCGGCAGCCACCATGCAAAACTGGGCAGGAAGTGTGAAGTGCACTCACATCTATCCCTGCTCTCCTTTTAGCATATTGGATTAAAAGGTGGTGACTAAATATGATCTGAGGCTAAAAAAGTAAGCACATTTCAGTTTATAAAAGATTTAAGTATAATGATATGAAAGAGAGCAACAGCACATTATACCTAAATTAATCTTGGAGATGGAAGAAATATAAGGATCAGTATATGCAAGTATTTGTTATATGGAAAGCAACATAAAGTGTAAAATAATATCAGTAAAGCAGTGATTGTCTGCAATAATTAAAATATACCATCTTATAGAATCATAGAATTGTAAAGTTGGAAGGGGTCCCAAGGGTCATCTAGTCCAACCTCCTGCAATGCAGGAAACTCCACTAAAGCATCCATGGCAGATGGCCATCCAACCTCTGCTTAAAAACCTCCAAGGAAGAAGAGTCCACCGCTTCCCGAGGGAGACTATTCCATGGTCAAACAGCTCTTACTATGAGAAAGTTCTTCCTAATGTCTAGTCAGAATCTCCTTTCTTGTAACTTGAATCCATTGATTCTAGTCCTACCCTCTAGGGCAGGAGAAAGCAAGGTTCTGTTCCCAGCCCATGCTTGTGTCAGTGGAGCACATATAAGGGTGCCCCGTTCCGTCCTGTTACATGCCGCCCTGTGATGGCTTGTGAATGCTCTCCGCAAGAAATGCCTCTGCTCACTCAGAGATACATATATACATCCTTAATTTTACATATGTACAAGCAGCACACATAATCATGCGTCCGAATCCTGTGAGTCAGATTCTCGGAGTGACTTACGTCCACCCCTTTTCCAGCAGAAGAGGCGAGGCATTCTCATTTGATGTCTCTGCCCCCTCCGCTTTAACCCTCTCCTTTCCTAAGCAGATGGAAGTGGCACTGTCCGTGCCAGAGCTTCCTGTGCGGAGTTGAGGCTCTGCTACAACATCTGAGAGCCTTCCCTCCTCCTGACTTTCCCTCCTTTCCTCCACTGACACTTCCTGCTCCCCTTCCTCTGCTTGTCTCTCCTCCTCCCCTGCGTTCTCCGTCAATACCATGACACGCCCTACCCCCATTCTGCCCTCTTTCAGGTCCAAAATGACCTGTATGTCGGAGATTGCACATCAGTTGGACGCGCCTAAAATAGTCACCACCTGTATTGCAAAATGAAATAAAAACATTTTACAAACATCCTGTTGCAAACATCCTGTCTTTGCATAATTCACCATAAGAGCGTTCAAGGTATCAGGAATGAAAGGAAAGTACATTGTCACACTTCAATATGAGAGAAATGTAATACATAATAATCAAGAAAACAAATTTATTGAGTGGTGCCCACCTCTAACTTTGCTTTGACAAGTGATTGTCATCAAAAACTGTCCATTTATGCTGGTTGGCTGTTCAATAGTTATCTATATTCTGGAGGAAGTTTCTGCTCATTCCAGAAAGCCAGCCCTGTCTCCTCCTGGTGGGGAAGAGTAACTCTAAAGAGTTTTTGAAGGTCATCCCCAAAACAGGATATTTATGGTAAGGAAATGTCTGCTTTTCTTTCCTTAGAATTCTCCAAAGAAAGGCAAGGTAGACACCTTCGTTATAAACCCAAAGTGTGTTAGTCTTGGTGAACTTTTTGGGCAGACAAATCCTAATACAATGGAGTGGTCAGATGGTCTGTTATCATCAGCAGTTCGAGCGTTTGCCAAACTTTCAACAAAAAAACCTAAAAAGAAAGACATAAGCACTACAAAATCAGAAATGCAGGACTTGTACACTGTGAGTTTAGCGTTTTAGTAACTAATTATGTCACTGTTTTATTGCTTTACTTGAACTTTTGTTTCAGGTAGGTAGCCGTGTTGGTCTGACGCAGTCGAAATATATAAAAAATAAAAAATTTGTCCAGTAGCACCTTAGAGGCCAACTAAGTTTGTTCTTGGTATAAGCTTTTGTGTGCATGCACACTTCTTCACACTTTTTCACTTCCCCCCTGTAACCCCTATTATAATCTCCACCATCATCCAAGAGAACATTTGAAAACTCATGGAAACTCTGGAGTCAACTTTCTATGTTTAATTGTGATTTGGCTGAGGTTTAAGAGACTATATCTCAGGTTGAAACTGCCTTTGGTAGTCATGGATCCTCCCAGAAACATGGCACCGAAGGCTTTTTGTTTTTGTAATTAAAAAAGTTTCTTGCTACCCCAATTCTTTAGGAAGAAAGCTTTCTAATCCTGTATTTAACGTGCCTAACTTCCTTTATCAACTGATCTGCAGTGTAATTAGTTTCATTTCTATTTTTCTAGCTGAATACAGTGAATCTTGCTGATGCATCCCTAAAAAATGAAGCACTGCAGTCAAGAGAAAATTTTCACTGTCAGTATAAGTACTGTAATGATAAGTATGACAGACAGTTCTTCTCTCTTTCCACAGTGATGGGTCCAAATTATGCAGCATCTTGATATTTGAGTAATTATTACTTCCACAGTCCTACTGAAAACTGCCCTGAGCCATGTTTGAATCTTTTGTTCGTAATATTATTCATAAGTCTATTGATTTCAAAATATTTATTTCTTGTTGCTTCATTACTGTATTGTATACAAGCATCTAGCATGCAGTATGAAATCTCTGGCATGTAAAACTAGACGGCCAACAGTTTATCACTCCATCTGCTCTGCTGTGACAGGCCAGCCCCATCAGGCCTCCTCTCCGTCAGCTGTCATCTGGGGGCAGCTATTCCATCAGATTGCATCACTGGGGGGAGATAGGAAGCAGGGCAGGCATCTCCTGCACCTGAATTGTTTCAGCTGGCTATTATAGAAACAACTTTTGTATTTTTTGCTGTAAACTGCCCTGAGATCTTTGGATGAAGGGTGGTATACAAATTCAATAAATAAAAATAATAGTAAAGGTAAAGGGACCCCTGACCATTAGGTCCAGTCATGACTGACTCTGGGGTTGCGGCGCTCATCTCACTTTACTGGCCGAGGGAGCTGGCATACAGCTTCTGGGTCATGTGGCCAGCATGACGAAGCCGCTTCTGGCGAACCAGAGCAGTGCACGGAAACGCCGTTTACCTTCCCACCGGAGCGGTACCTATTTATCTACTTGCACCGGCGTGCTTTCAAACTGCTAGGTTGGCAGGAGCAGGGATTGCGCAACAGGAGCTCACCCCGTCATGGGGATTCACACCGCCGACCTTCTGATTGGCAAGTCCTAGACTCTGTGGTTTAACCCACAGCGCCACCTGCGTCCCTTTAAAAGAAAAAAGAAAAAGTAGAAGATAATAATTATAGTGTGTGTGCAATTAAGAAAGGGAACATAGAGTCACCGCTAATAAAGAGGGGAGGAGAAAACTATCAAACAAGCTCCCCATGGACTGCCCGCCCCAATGAATTACTGAGAAAGAAAAATAGTGTTCCTGCCAAACAGCAACCTCTCCTCGGTCCCTGGACAAGAACCACCGAAAGAAGAGACTCCTGTAGGCACAACTGAGGCCTAGCTTCCCTCACAGCTTGTTTTAATTGGGGGGGGGAGGGATTCATTGTGTTGCTCTAAAGGGTACTATGCTCTAAAAGGGTACTATGACACCTGTCATCAGCAAATGACATTCACACACATACCTCACAGGGTATAACATACCCTCCAACATTTCTGCGATGAAAATAGGGACGCCTTAGGAAAAGCAAGACATTCTGGGATCAAAGCAGAAACTGGGACAGCTTCTGTAAATCTGAGACTGTCCCTGGAAAGTAGGGACACTTTGAGAGTCTGGTATAATAGAAGCAACAGTCTCACTTGATCTGGTTTGTGTGACATTGCTGCCTCCAGAGAATGTGGAGGTCCTAAGAAAAAATGGCTGACCGCTGTACAATGTCCACCCATGCTTCTCTTATCTCTACCCCCTCCAGGGACCAAAATAAAAAGGGGGGAAGCACGGGAACAATTGCTTTCCTTGAATTCCCTCATACGTCCTCATCCTGAAGAAAATTTAAGCAGGGGAAATGACAGGGCCCACAGAAAACGTTGACACCTGGGGGGCACACCCCATTTTAAGAGAAAGAGGTATACTAGGAAACTAACAATAAAAACCAGCAACACTCACAGTCTCATTAACATAGCTGTCAACGATTCCTTTTTTTAAGGGAAATTCCCTTATTCCGAATAGGATTCCTCTCAAGAAAAGGGAAAAGTTGACAGCTATGCTCATTAACCATTATCAAACTCACAGTCTCATTAACCATGTAGCTAAGATTTTTTTTACTGGAGATGGGAAAAGACCCAACCTATCCTGACTGAGGCAGGGAAGATCTGGAGGCAAAGCTTCAAGACCCTGCCTGTCACATCCAGAGGAAGGACATCATCCTATATGCAAAATGTCCTCCAAGGCAATCAGGTTAATAAGCATTTGGGTGAAATAGAAAGTAATACAGTATATGATAAAATAATAAAAACTGGTATATAAGATTTTTTTCTCCTCCAGTTTGATATTCAGCACAAAGAAAAATTGTCAGGAGGTTTAAGATATATTTTCCTAAAATAACATGATCATTTTCAAAGATTTTAGCTTTATTTTTTAATTCTTGTTGCTTATAAATGTTACTAGCAAATTCTGACGTTCTTATTTGTTTATTCTTTTGTAGGTGAAAGTATTAATGACTGGCAATGGATTATCTTGGATGGGCCAGTAGACCCAGTTTGGATAGAAAATTTAAATTCTGTGCTAGATGACTCCAGAGTGCTATGCCTTCCTAATAGTGAAAGAATCTACTTATCACCAGCAATCAGAATGATATTTGAAGTGGACAGCCTCTCTCAGGCCAGCCCTGCTACTGTTAGTAGATGTGCTATGGTTTACGTGGTAGGTTTCTTAAATAACGTTTTTACTCACATGATATTTCATACTTTCTTTTAACGTTCTCAGCAAAGATGGAAAGTGAAATAAGTGAAGTTGTCCTGAAGGCAATTAGCAGAGACAGGAGGGGTAGTCGCTGCTCATGGCACCATTTGCAGACTGGAAGTGCACGAATTATTCTAGGCTACCATCATTTAGAGTATCGAAAATTTTTACCTCTTTGTCATGACTGTAACACATATGTAGCCAATCTATGGGTGGGTAGTTGAATTCCCCTATTATTATAACATGTATTTTGGATACTTCCTTGATTTCATTCTTCATCTCAATATTTCCCTGAGCATTTTGATCAGGGGGACGATAACACAATAGACCTGCTGTTTCTTTTAATGCCCTGGTTAAATAATTGCCTTGATTTCTCTCAAGATCATAGATTCCCCACTTGGAATCCCCATTGGGTATAATATGCTTCTTTTAAATCTATGGGGGGCACCCAGGGAGAGGAAGTTTAATTGTGCAGACAAAAATTATTCAGCTAATGGAACTACTTTGTCTGATGCAGCCCTGAGTAGCAAATTGCTGGAACAATGCATGTTCTGTATTAAACATTTTATGTTTTGTTCATTTAGTATTTTCTTGTATCTTTCTCTTTTTTGCCTGTTTTTCAATATTTTATTGAAAACTTTTGAATTATAAAGAAATAAAGTGATATAAAGAAAAAGAAGAAAAAGAAAAGGTACAAAAATGTTAGCATTTTCTTCTTGTACAAGTTGAAAAACTTAAAGAGTAAGCATTTTAAAAACTAGCATCCTTTGCCAATGCCAACCAAAGATATCATCCTTAATGGAAGCCGTTTCAAACATTGCAACTTTCTACATGGACATCTCTTCCCATGTAGAAAATCTGTATAGCACATTTTCCCCAAGACATAGAACAGATAGCTGATCTGTATCATAGTAGGAAAACGTATGTGCATGTTTCATATTTCACAAGCAGAATCTAGATATAAAGAACATAAATATGCAGAAGCAATGTTGAAGCAATTCTGAAAATCTGTTCATTTGTTTTATTGTAGGATCCAGTTGATCTGGGATGGGAACCATATGTCAGTACATGGTTAGAAGGCTTTTCTGAACTATTGGCACAAAATGATATTGAGTACTTATCAAGTTTGTTTCACTCAAGTGTAAAAAAGGGGATGAACTTTCTGAATGAACGTAAGAAAATGCAACCATTCCCTATACATCAGATGGGGATTGTAATGAATATCTGCAGAATTCTTGATTCATTTTTTCAAATAATGATGCAAAAGGATACATTACAACCACGTAAGTGAATGCATTACAAGTCTAATTTTTAGTGATATGATACATGTGTAAGAAGTGTAATAGAAAGTGTTCTGGGTGTCTTTCTGTAATTCTTGCTTTTCAGCATGTGGTCTGTGGGACCACTGATATCTCTTTGCCCTTAATATCAAAGACATTTGGAGAAACCTCGTTCCTCCAACACAGAATATTGAGGCATTGATGGGTCAAATAATTTTAGAGACACGTCCAACTTGCACACCACAGAAAACAATTAGTACTTGGTGAATATTTGCAGCTCAGCAATGGTTTAGGATGAGCTGGTTTAGGCTCCAAGTGGAAAATATTCTTGTAATTAAAGTGTAAAATCAATTGTATAGGAAATTGTGATTTTTTTTGGAAGGCAGCTATGCTAACCACTATACCACCAACGCAAGGAAATTAAGATTTTTTTGAAGCTATGGTTTTATATTGCATTTCTTTCTGAATGGGCCAAATGCATAATGAGATTTGTTATATTAAAGCCGAAAGAAGAATACGAAGCTCAATTACTTTGA
Organism: Podarcis muralis; assembly: GCF_964188315.1. Classification (NCBI taxonomy): domain Eukaryota; kingdom Metazoa; phylum Chordata; class Lepidosauria; order Squamata; family Lacertidae; genus Podarcis; species Podarcis muralis. The sequence continues at coordinate 31,208,101 of NC_135657.1, forward strand.
CACCAACAATGATGAAAGCATCTCGTAGGATATCAGATGTAGGCAGTGAAATAGTCCCATCTGTGTTTAAGAAAAGGTGAGTGAGCCTTGTGTGTACTTGCTAGATTATCAAAATGCGATGAAATCCTTGTATTTAAAACTATATCCTCAAAAGACAGATAGGAAACACTGGATCTAACTACTGAATTTATTTTTATGCATGATGCATCATACCGTATTTTTTGCTCTATAAGTCTCACCTTTTCCCTCCTAAAAAGTAAGGGGAAATGTGTGTGCGTCTTATGGAGCAAATGCAGGCTGCGCAGCTATCACAGAAGCCAGAACTGCAAGAGGGATTGCTGCTTTCACTGCGCAGCTGTTCTGGCTTCTGAGATTCAGATATTTTTTTTCCTTGTTTTCCTCCTCCAAAAATTAGGTTCGTCTTGTGGTCTGGTGCATCTTATAGAGCGAAAAATACGGTAACTGTTTAGTGTGGCACGACCTACACTTTGGAATGCCTTGCCTATTGCTATCAAGCAGGCACCTTCACTGTATTCTTTTTGGTGACTGCTAAAAACATTCTTGTTTAGACAAGCCTACCCAGATGTTTATAAAGTTGATGTTGTTTATAAAGTTACTTTGTTTTCTTCTATTGTTGTTTTAACTATACTACTTTTGTATCCTGACCTTCCTCAAAGGAGCACAAAGCATTGCTAGTTACTTAATCAAATATTGTGATTATTATTATTATTAGGGTTTTCCCCCCTCATTACTTTCAGGCCAGAGCAGATATGGTTTTGGGAGAAGCAACCTAATAATATGATGCTAATGTTGGGAAAACTTTATATATTTGCATTTACCTGGGCTGTTGGAGGAATTTTAAAACGAGAGGAAGAACATGAGGGTGAGACTCTAATTGGTATATACACCAGCCACGATGATCTTGTGACTGTAACCCAGGACTTCAATTACCTTGTTCGTGAGATATTTGAAAGACAACCACCAGCCAGTAAGCATTTCCGTTTTTACAATATACTAATCAGATAGAATACATTCTAAATTTATTCAATTCAGCTTTAAAGACTAATGGAATAGTGGAATTGGAAATGGCCCAAGACCACTGTGGTGAAGCTGCAGTTATAACTCCGCTTACATTTAAGTACATGGTTGGGATTATAGCCTAAGATTCACATTTGAACAACTATCATCATCACCTGCTAATGCATCTTCACATTTACTGTGCATTACTGCTCTTTGATTCAGTGTTATTGGATCATCTATACACTGTGACACGGGTGGCGCTGTGGGTTAAACCACAGAGCCTAGGACTTGCCAATCAGAAGGTTGGCGGTTTGAATCCCCGCGACGGGGTGAGCTCCCATTGTTCGGTCCCAGTTCTTGCCAACCCAGCAGTTCGAAAGCACAAAGTGCAAGTAGATAAATAGGTATCGCTCCAGCGAGAAGGTAAACGACATTTCCGTGCGCTGCGCTGGTTCACCAGAAGCAACTTAGTCATGCTGGCCACATGACCCGGAAGCTGTCTGCGGACAAACGCCAGCTCCCTCGGCCAATAAAGCGAGATGAGCGCCGCAACCCCAGAGTCGTTCACGACTGGATCTAATGGTCAGGGGTCCCATTACCTTTTTATGTTGTTGTTGTTGTTCTTGTAAAGAAGCTGGTAAAATGCGGTCTTGACTATGCTACCACTCAGTGGATTTGTAACTGGCTGGCTGACTGAACCCAAAGGGTGCTCATCAATGGTTCCTCTTCATCGTGGAGAAGAGTGACTAGTGGGGTGCCACAGGGTTCTGTCTTGGGCCCGGTCTTATTCAACATATTTATCAACGGCTTGGATGATGGACTCAAGGGCACCCTGATCAAATTTGCAGATGACACCAAACTGGGAGGGGTGGCTAACACCCCAGAGGACAGGATCACACTTCAAAACGACCTTGACAGATTAGAGAACTGGGCCAAAACAAATGAGATGAACTTTAACAGGGAGAAATGTAAAGTATTGCACTTGGGCAAAAAAAATGAGAGGCACAAATACAAGATGGGTGACACCTGGCTTGAGAGCAGTACATGTGAAAAGGATCTAAGAGTCTTGGTTGACCACAGACTTGACATGAGCCAACAGTGTGACGCGGCAGCTAAAAAAGCCAATGCAATTCTGGGCTGCATCAATAGGAGTATAGCATCTAGATCAAGGGAAGTAATAGTGCCACTGTATTCTGCTCTGGTCAGACCTCACCTGGAGTACTGTGTCCAGTTCTGGGCACCACAGTTCAAGAAGGACACTGACAAACTGGAACGTGTCCAGAGGAGGGCAACCAAAATGGTCAAAGGCCTGGAAACGATGCCTTACAATACTTCTAGCATTAATGCCATGTGGTTGAACACAAGAAACAGCTGTATCCCAAGTCAGCCTATTGTTCCATTTAGCCCAATATTGTCAACACTGAGTGGCAACAGCTTTTTCCTTGCCCTTCTACAGGAGAACCTTTGGCAGGCACCCAGGGCTTCTCTGGGAGGAAGCGTGAGGTAGAAATTTAAATTTTTTAGTAAAAAAATGAACAATAATCAATAAATTTAATAAAGAACTAAATTAGCTGGAGATGTTGGGAACTGCTCCTGGGAACATCTACATGCAAAACTCTGCAGATTAACTAGTTTAAACATGACTGAATAACTGTGTTTGAAACCTGAATGCATCTTACCTGTTAATGCTCATAGAACTGTTTACCCAACTAACATTTCATTTTGTGGCAATTCTATGACACAACTATATCAGCTATACGTTTCATAGCAGATACAACACTTTAATTTGTTTGTAACATACTGCTCTCCTCCCTGACTTTCAGATATTCAGTTTCCATCTGACAACAAAACTGTTTTTGATTATTTTGTGGATTTACGCACAGGAGAATTTGAACCATGGGCAAATTTAGTTCCTAGCACACAGTTTCTTATTCAGAAGGGTAAGAATGTTGTTGTATTTTAGTATAATGTTCCTGAAAGAAGCATTTTGTTTAGTAAAATTTAAGGCTCAGATATACACTAAAATTGTGAAGTATTTTTTCATTGTAAGACACATTGTACATACAGGGAAGCAGCATATATATGCTTAAATCAAATAAACACCTGAGTATATTACCCATAGAATATTTATTGAAAAATTGGTTACCTCAATACATTTTTCTAATGGTAAAATTATCTCCATGAATCAAGAGTTTACTATAAACTCTTGCTATAAAGTTCTTAATGGTCCTATTCATAGGTGCCAACCTGAACAAAATATTGGGGGGACCCGCCTGCCCCCCTTACTTCTCCCTCTCCCCACACGTCTGTAGAGCACACCTTCTTCTGACATGCACAGCTGGGTGCAGGCCTTCCTGCTCACCTCTCGCCACCCTCCACCTACACACAAGAAATTTCTGGGTGGGGGGAGAGGTAGTTGCCGGAGGGAGGGAGATGCCAACTTGCAGAAAATATTGCAGAGGGGGCCTAAATATTTTGGGGGGTGGAAGGGACCAGGGCTCCACAGAGTTGGCACCTATGGTCCTGTTACAAAATGTTCCATATATTTTTGCCCAATTCATACATAACACTACATGTATGAACAGAGGGCTCCAAGTGGATTGTGCTGTGTGCTCTGCAGCCTGGATCCCAATCTACCTTTCAATCACTGCTGATTTAGACAATCATATTCATATTTCTTAAATTTAAGATAACAAGACAATATTTCAGATAATTGAAATAAATGTTTTTGTTTTATTTTAAAATTAGAAACTGCAGGTAGGTCAAATCCTGATAAAGCAGAAAAAGACGAAGAAAAGAAATGTCAGCTTTCTACATTTATTCCCAACATTGATACAATTCGGCACCATTTCCTAATGAGCCTTCTTTTACTGAATAAACATCCAGTATTAATAATAGGTAAGATTCTCAAGTACTGTAAAACAGAATATTTATCTCTGTTAAATATTCCATTGGTCCCAGGGTTCTTGTTTCCTTTTGGAAATGAGGCATAGCCTGATGTGTTAGACCAAAGACAATTTGAGACAGCCCCACGCTTGTCATGGAGGCCATGAAGTCCTGACCTGATTTGAATTGTTATATATTTTCAGATAATCATGAAATGCTAAGATACTTATAGAATATTCATATTTAACATACTTTCTAAAACATTTTTTTAAAAAAAAAATTCACAGGTCCTCACATGCTCATAAAGGGTGTTAGATTACTGTTGTTTCAGCCTGTCTGCAGTAGACCAATTACCAGTTACCGGTGGCAGATTTGGGGCTCTCAAATTTCAACGGCGTCTTGTGCAACACTAAAATTCTGTGTGTGTCCCTCCTCTCGCACTTTGTTCTCCAGCACTGTTGTGACGCCCCCTGTGGCGCAGCACCCAGTGCTGCTGAACCAGTTGTGCTACTCCAAAACCTCCTCTGCAGTTAATTTCTGGGCTAATCAAGCCTTTTAATTTTAAACCTTAAACTGGCATGGATTTCCATATCTCTTGGAGTGAATCTGCTTCTCCATACCCTTCACTTACTGAGGCCCTTGGTGTATTCCACCCTGCCTTCCTCCAAAAGTTCAGGGCAGTGTAGGGATCTCTCTTCCCACAGTCAATTTGAAATGAATTTTATGGCTGAGTAGAGTTTTCAGCCTAGGTCTCCCTGCTTGTAATCATTCCTCAGGTGGCAATAGGATCACCTTTTTGTTTTTGCAGGCAGTTCCTGAATGCTGTTTATTGTGAGTGATCGGTATCCTCTGCTGTTTCCGTGATTTTGTTGCTGATTATGTAAATGTTTAATAGTGATTTTTATCTTTTTGTTGCCTTGAGCACGTCCATGGAAAAAGCTATGGACAAATAAATAAAATAACCTATTTGTTATATTTAGGAGACCCTGGTAGTGGAAAGACTACCATGATTGAGAGCATGCTTCAAAAACTTCAGAGACAAGGTGGATTAAGTATAAGAATGGGAACTCTTTTAGGAGATGTCTTTTATTACAGAGAAACAACAAGAACCAGGTAACATCTGAAGTTTAAAATGGCTATCAGGTGTCCTCATTCAGACAGGACAAGCCTCTTTTGAACTGTCAATATCCTTACTTGCCCTCTAAAATACTGATATTCTAAACGCAATGTGCTGCATACATTTTGTGTATATTTTAAAGTTCTATTAAGCTGCTGGAGACCCAAGAGCAGGCTGGCTGGCTTTGTTACTGGTAGTGGTAGCAGCAACTCAGCATTTTGTCAGGGCCGGGGGAGGAGGAAGAATGCAAGAGGTGGAGTGGCCCACCAGCTTTCAGCACATGTGGGCACAGCTATTTTCTTTTTCTTTAAATTGTATTCTGGAGGGATAGATAGGTGGTAGGCACATAAACACCTGCTCCACACATGACCTTTCATGTGAGAAACTTGCTAAAACTTTTATTTTTCCCATAACCACTTATTTCTCAAATACACAGGGCAAGAAATCAGGATTTTAAAGGTGCCACAGAGAGCCTCAGTAAAGGAGGGAGGGAGTTTAATGCTGGGGTTGTCTCTCTCCTGCACTCTGATAGCATACATTTTTAATCTGGCGAGAAGGAAAGGGCGCAAACAAGAGAAAATGTTTGTTCAGTCATGCTAACTTGGTAATACCTCTAGGATCAGATTGGATAGCGCAAGATGAAAAAAAGTGGGGTGGGATTTTTTGTGTAGTAGGGGAATGAGCTGTGTTCTGGTTATGCCATTTGCTCTGGAAACTTCCCCTCCCTTTCTAATTGTAAGGTTGTGGGGCCAGCCAGACTGATACCGTTGTGCCATCTGTGGTGAGAGAATTATATTCCCCACAACATGAAGACACTTCTTTTACAGTGGTACCTCGGGTTACATACGCTTCAGGTTACATACGCTTCAGGTTACAGACTCCTCTAACCCAGAAATAGTACCTCGGGTTAAGAACTTTGCTTCAGGATGAGAACAGAAACTGTGCTCCGGTGGTACGGCGGCAGCAGGAGGCCCCATTAGCTAAAGTGGTGCTTCATGTTAAGAACAGTTTCAGGTTAAGAACGGACCTCCGGAACGAATTAAGTACTTAACCCGAGGTACCACTGTATTAGCACCTTACTTTAGGACTTCACTTACATTTTCTTCACTCTGCAGCTCCTGTGCCTCTACCCACCACCATAGAAGTCTGCTCTGGAGCAGATTTGAGAACAAAGGAGCTATAGGAAGGGAAAGAGGAAGGCAAAGTTCCATCTTCTCAGTTTGTGTGGCATATCTTTCCCATTAGAAATAACCGGTTAAGTTTTGTTTTGTAGTACTGTGCCAGTACTGATTAGAATTTACACCTTGCATTTTTCATTTGTGTGGGTATGTGTTCTTTTACCTAGCTTGATGAGATCTGGACTTCGTTCTTCTGGGAGAACACCACACGCTTCAGCTAGAGAGATATGTATGATGACATTGATTGTTATATAAATTAAGAAAAATATTCAGGTTCAGATTTTTTTGTTTTTAAAGATATCATGCTGCACCTTCAATAATGTTTGGAGCAAATGGCACAATTTAATAAGGCAATGAAATTGCTTGTGGTGCAGAAGTAAAATAGGTTTTATTGATGACATTCCCTTAGTGATTGGTTGTCATACTGCTCCTAAAATAGGGACAGATTTAAGGCTCGTTCACACTTCTAACTGTTCTATCCTTTCTGGGCACGGGTCTGAGCAGTTTTGCCTTTTCCCTGCCACTTTCCCCCAGAAAAATCACACTTTAGCAATAATTGGAACAAATGACAATGCTGAAACCCCAATTGCCATTTGTTTCGATTCAGCCTTCAAGACTGGGCTCCCAGGGGAAAGTGGTGGAGCAAACAGAGATCTGGATAAGCTCTAGAAAGACCAAGGGACCTCCAAGCAGATAACGTTTGCAAGAGTGTTTCAATCCCCTGCTAGCTTAGTTTACGTAACACAGCAAGGAAAGCTGCTTGGTTTCTGCTCAGACCAGGTAATGGAATTGATGGAGAGTTGGGGAGAACTGAAGGCATTTGTTGTTTATCTGCAAGATACTTTTATTGAGTACATTTTAGTTCCTGGGGCGTCGTATCCAATGTAATGAGTGTTCACCTTGTCGGGAGACACTAGACAGCAGCAAAGACTTGTGGGAAGTAGGCTGGACTCCCTCAGTTTTTCCTCCTGTCTAGACGCAGACAGTACGTTCCTCCCAACTCTCCTGACTCAACTAGGTTTTTTACTAGTTTCTGAACCTCCGATTTCCCTTATTGTCATTTTAGTTTTACAGTTGTTTGTTTGTGCATTGTGTTTTTTTCACAAAAAAACCCTTTCTGTTGCTCTTTGTTTTGTCCTTCCACTTATTTGCTTCCCCAGCCCTTCCAAAAAAGCATCTTACTTCCATAATTTTACCTCAGTCCCAGACTCACAATACAGAGCAGACCTCAGCTCCTAAAAGTGCTTCCTTCCACTCAGTCGAATGGTAAGATTATACCGTTACCTGCTGGTGAGGCCCAGGTTGACGCTTTATCAGATTCTGAGCCGTGATTTATAGGTTTTACTGAGGAACAGGGACAAGAGCACCATGATCCTTCTCCAGCTGCTCAAGGTGCTCTACCCCCCATTTCTCAAACCTTTCCAGCCTCATTGATTGAGCAGTTGAAGTAAGCTAAGGAGAAGAGGCTAAGGTTTCCTCTTCCTTCCTCTCCATCCTCTTTGCTAGAAGCAGAAGTTGATGATAATTGGAGTGATGGTTCTGTTCAAGACGAATCATTTGCACCAGCTTGTATCACACAGAGAAGCTTCCAGAACCTTCTTGAATCAATTAGCATAGAAAATATTTATACACTTTAAACCAATACTTTCTGTACCAAAAAATGCAAAACTGACACTCCCATCCCATTGAGAGCCCAGCATTATTTGGGTCAGAGCCCTAAGAATAATCTTAGCTCTAATTTCTTTTAATTTCTCATCCAATAATTGCTGTAAAATGCCAACAGTCAATGGAATGTTTTTTGCCATATTGAATGTTCTTGGTCTTATTAGCAATTCAATCTGTACCTTAAAATATTCAATCCCCCACCTCCACTTTAAGATCTTCACAGCATAATCTCTTATCAAAGCACATTCCTTTCCCACAAAGTCAGTATGAAGTAGTAAAATTACTTTCAGTTCCAGTGCAACATTTCCATTAGGAAAACAGAGAATTAAAAATAAAGCATTCAGAGAATGGCCCTTGACCATTTTAAACTTTCTTGGTTCAAAGAATTAGAGTGTATTTTTAGTTCAGCCTTTTATGATCGGCTCTCCAGGAGTCAGAAAGTAGCTCACTCACCAGAAGTAAATTTTTACAGGCAGACAGAGAAACCTTCAAATTTGTGAATTACAGTGGTACCTCGGGTTACAGACACTTCAGGTTACAGACTCTGCTAACCCAGAAATAGTACCTCGGGTTAATAACTTTGCTTCAGGATGAGAGCAGAAATTGTGCTCCGGCAGCACGGCAGCAGCAGGAGGCCCCATTAGCTAAAGTGGTGTCTCAGGTTAAGAACAGTTTCAGGTTAAGAACGGACCTCCAGAACGAATTAAGTTATTAACCCGAGGTACCACTGTATATCTGTCTCAGGTATAGTTGAAGATAGTTAGAGAAAGGGAGGTTTTGCCCATTAGAACTTTTACGTGGCTTTTGGACACAATATTGGTTTCTCTGCTCTTAGTCACTCACCTTTGCCAGTGTTCTGAGGTGCTGATAGCTTCTTAGTCTCCCAACGTAGGCAACAGCTTTTGCAGAGCATCAGAGGTTAAATATCCTGTTCACTCTTATCATATCCAAGTTTACTCAATTCAATAGCCAAGATTTATGGCCTGGCTATCATCAATCACCACATAATCATCTGTGTTGGCAAGCTGCTGACAGAAGACGATCAGTCCACCATTTTCCTCCATCCGAAGTCCAGAGAAGTAAAACTTTCAGATGATAACTGTTTCAGTTTACATATTGATTTGGAAAGTGCAGATTCGGCAGGTTCAAATTAAAATATGAGCTGAACAAATCCTTCCCACATCCCTAGCTGTAAAGGTCTTTAAAGAACAAAAGTAGCATTTATATTTTGACTAAAAATTAATTGGAGGAAGGTTTGCAGGGGCAGATATTATGGTAGGAGGGCTTACCATTCAACAAGGTAGTTTGAGATTTTCTCTTATTCTTAAAATAAAGCTAAGATGTTGTGCAGAAATATGTATTAAAACATTCTGTATATATTGTGCTCACTTTCAGCTCCAATGTAAAACATTCAGATTAATGATTGCTAGTACCTCTTCAGTCAGATGAATTGATGTTTAGTAGTAGGGAAAATATTTTATTGTTGAAGTCATCCAATCTTGTTGCTTTATAGATAAAAATGTTAAAACCCTCAATTAAGAATTAAGTTGAAAATATCCTTATAATCAGAAAATTAACAAGTAATGTATTTGACCTGTTAATGCTTTTCATTGGCAGATAGAATAAAAATAGCATACTTTGATAGGTTAGAAAGGTGCTGTTTATTAATCCTGTAGGGTTCTAACTGTTAATTTTGTATTAGTGTCAACCCTGAGCTCGCCAAGAGAAGAGCCTGATCTGGAAGAAACATGTACAAGTGGTACTATTATTTCTACGCTGCAGTTGAGTGCTCATACCAGTGCTGCCCAAACAAAGGCTTTGATTCTTCAGAAATTAATACTAAAAAGTAAAGATGTCCTGGGTGCTCCACAATTTAAACAGGTAAGAAGTAGGTGAAGATCTTTTGGGGAAGTTTATTAAAAATATACTATGAATAATTCATTATATTATATGTTATATGACAAGTAGGTCTGGATGATATATGGATATATTGTCCAAAACCAGTTTGAAGTCTGTATTGTGATATCGGTTTCATAATTTTTTAACCTGGCAATATATTGTGAATCATGGGGTGTGTGGGTGTGGGTGTGTGGGTGTGTACGCTACGCAAAAACAATTATGCGAGAAAAACCATAAAGCCAAGCCAGTTCCATCCTTATTTCAGACATTGTGAAATATTGGTATATCACAATGTTTCGCTGGTGAAATATCGTGATGGTGAAGACCAAGTATCACTCGGGCCTAATGACAAGTAGAAATTCACAACAAAAAAATATGTACATCCGCTCTCCCTAACAGGCATAGAACAGGCATATTGTACCACTCTTTGAAGTGTGAGAGCCTTTATTTTGAGGTTACGTGTATTTTCCTGTTTTTCTTTCTCATGTTGTTTCCTCCTCTTCTTGTTCTAGCATGTACATATTTGGGATTGTCTGGGTAGTTGTTTCAAAAGGAAAAGGAAACCTTTTTAATTTCTCAAATTCCCCAAACCATCCTCTTACTATATAATGCTAAAGGCTTGGTTTTCAGGCTAGCTCCCAGCACCAAAGCTGAGTACTTGCCTTGCACAAGGGCAGAGAACTGGCACAGTAAAGGAGAAAGAAGTTCTTTGTCCTCCCTCTTTCTTGACTTTGAATCGGTTTATGGTTTACTGCAGTGGTTCCCAATTAGCTAATTACTGAGGACCCTCGATATTTTTCAAAATATTTTTCAAAATACTTTTTTTGGGGGGGGGAGATAACTCTATGGTAGTTACTTCTGCAAAGCAATTTTTTTGAACAAAATGGGGGGTAGCCCCTAATAAACAGATAATTTCAGGTATACTAAAAAAAAACAGACCATAAAATGTGTGATATTATCATGCAAAAATGACCAAAAAACAAAAAACGTTGGTGGGGAGGAAAGGGAAGGGGCCCTAATTGGGAACCACTGGTTTACTGCAAATTCAGGATGGAGTCAAGGAGGCTCTGTCGATCGATGAACAACCACCTTGTGTCTAACACCGCCTTCTAAGAGCCATCCTTTTTTGATATCACAAAGAATATGGCATACTGGAGAAGGAGTGCTCTGGAGAAATTGGCTCAATTGCTGCTATCTGTAGTAAATGCCAAATCTCCTCCCACACTACTGCTTGTTTCACTGGAGAGTTGGATATTGTCAAAAGGATAAGCTAATTCCCAGAAGACTTCAGTTCCATCTGTAATTTATGTTGAATCAAATTCAGTAAACTTGATTCTGAGGGTGAAATTCTTTTGAAATAAATTTCTTTGTAGTCACACCTCAACTTCTCTTCTGATGCACGTAACAAAAAGAAAGATAGCTTTACTTCTGTTTGTCACTCTGATACAGCAATATGCTTCTGTACCCATAGGCTGGATGAGAATTCTGTGTGTAAAAATGTCCATATACACAATTCCCAAGGATGACTCTCTCCATTTACTCACAGTAACATCCGCAACTTATATTTACATCTATAAGGTGAACTGCACGATTAAAATACCACGCTAACAGTGCTCACCCCATTATGGATGTGCCACTAGTAAGATTACATAAACATGCAATCCACTCTGTCTCATGGGCAAGGGTTACAAATACTATGAGCCAGTGTGGTGTAGTGGTTAAGAGCGGTAGTCTCGTAATCTGGGGAACCGGGTTCGCGTCTCCGCTCCTCCACATGCAGCTGCTGGGTGACCTTGGGCCAGTCACACTTCTCTGAAGTCTCTCAGCCCCACTCACCTCACAGAGTGTTTGTTGTGAGGGAGGAAGGGAAAGGAGATTGTTAGCTGCTTTGAGACTCCTTAAAGGGAGTGAAAGGCGGGATATCAAATCCAAACTCTTCTTCTTCTTCTATTGGAAGTAGCAAAGGAGCAAGCACACACTCCAGGCAACATATTAAGCAGGCAAGGCTTTGTCAATCACTTATTTGGCAAGCTGTGGGGGGCACATTCAATAGCTTTTGTTAATCTCTTGTGATAATGTGTCTCATCCACAATAATAATTTTATTTTAAGGTTTTACTGTTTATTGATGATCTGAATGCACCTATAGCAGAGGAGTATGGGTCCCAGCCACCACTTGAGCTAATTAGACAGTTTCTTGATCTAGGAGGTTTTTATGACACGGAGCAGCTTACATGGAAGGTACTGTGTAAATATGAAATTCTTTATGGAATTTTCATTATTTATATTTCTTGTTAAAAGTTATTAAATTTATTAAATATACAGAATAATTTATATAATACACAGTAGAAATAATCTAATATCCTATAGTATCCCATAATAATATTATCTGCATAATTTAAGTATATTTAAATTATAATTAAATATTACAACCATTTCAAATAATGTAACATCATTTCAGCAGTAAGAAAGCATCAAATAGTTCGATTTTTAAACCTTTGTTTCATAAATGTTGTAAAAAGGGATGATTATTTTTACTCCTCAAACAGTGCATACAGATAATTACAATTCTATGTTTTTGGGGTAAATTAAGAACAAAAGAAGACTAATGGATCGGGCCAAAATCTCATCTAGTATATTACCCTGTTCTCACAGTGGCTAACCAGATGCCTATGGGACGCCTACAAACAAACTTGAGTATCATTGCATTCTTCATACTCCTGTTCCCCAGAAACAGATTTGCAAAGGCATAGTGACTGAAATACTGACTAGGTGTCATCAATATCTTTATCCTCCATAATAATGTTTAACCCCCTTTTAAAGTCATGCATGTTGCTGACCTCACTACATTTTGTTGTAGTAGAGAATTTCACAGTTTAACTATGTATTCTGTGAAGAAGTATCATCTGAAATACACCTTAACACGTTCAGGGAATATGCCCTTCCAGAGCAGCAAAAGGAGATTTTGCTCTTGTGGTAGGAAAACCTTTTTCCACAGGAAACAGGCTGTTGTTGGTCTGGTACAGCTTGCCTAAAAAATACACTTTTTTTTACCAGAATAGACATGGGCACAGTGAGAGTAGTTTAAATGTTAGCTAGGTGGTAGAGTACCCCCATAAGGTACTCAGGAGGGAGCAACAAATATGAGCTGGGATCTTTTCCAGAAAAGGAGTAGTATTTGGAAACTAAAATAAAATGCAACTTGACTTATTGAAGACTGTTCCACAGAAAGGAGTAATTGCAGGGGGAATGAGGAGTGAGATGCCGGCAAGCCACAAGAGATTGTGTTGGCCTTGTTTAAAATATTTTAATTCAGGCTTTTACTTTCTTGCCTTTCCCTCACAGAATGTCCAGGATGTTGCTATGGTTGCCACTTGCACACCGCCGAGTGAAGGAAGTAATGAGATTAGTGCTCGTCTTCTGTCATGTTTCTGCACATTAGTTTTGCCTGTAACTTCTTTACAATCCTTACAACGTATTTTCCAGGTAATATGGTAATGCAGGAATCATTTAACGACTCTTAAAAAAATCAACCAAAACTGTCAAAAATATATATGAAATATAAATGTTTTCCTCTACAATCTACCTCATAAATAGGGATGTTGGAAAGCACCGTAATCCATTCAAATATTCATCCTTTCATCTGGTATTTTCTGTTCCACTACAGTTTATTTTGCAGCAGTCCTCCATTTTGTCATCTGCTGATGACAAAACTTTCTGACAGTAAGAGCTGTTCAACAGTGGAACAGTCTCCTTCGGGAGGTTATGGATTCTCCTTCCTTGGAGGTGTTTAAGCAGAGGTTGGACAGCCATCTATCTTGTATGACCTAGTTGATATTTGTGCATTGCAGGGGGTTGGACTAGAAGACCCATGGGGTCTCTTCCAACTCTACAATTCTGTGATTCCATGAGGCAGAAATATACATATTTTCCCTGAATATCATAGCACACAATAGTCACGCATACTGTATCTCAGTCATAAACAAATAGGTACTTCATAATTTAATATGTTTATTATGTATTTCAAGTGAGCATTTTGTGGAAAATGTATAAAAGTTACATATTTTGTTTCTTGTAGGTGCGACTAGGAGCATACTTACATATCAAAAGATTCATGGCTGAAGTTCAGAAATGCAAGGATAATTTAACATGCGCCTCTATTGCTGTGTACTATAGAATGCTTCATAAAGTGCGTCCAACTCCAGTTAAATGCCATTACACGTTTAATCTACGGGATCTTTTTAAGGTGTGTTAAGATGACAGATTGTTTAGACTTATCATAAACATACTTTACAATTTGTTGGCCTGGACTTTTGCAAATGTAGCTCAGGGATCGTCTATAAAGTATCCTACACATCCAGGGATGTGTGAGGAAAAGTTGTAACAAAAAGAGGGATGTAATATTGGTTAGAATTAGGCAAAATGTGACAACAGGATGGGAAATGTAGAAAAAGTGTGATACATTTTATTGTAATTCAACCAGTAAGTAGGTCTGGTGGGATCGGGGGACCATGTACTGTATATATGTATATTGTTTTGCTGTTTATTTTTGCAGCTACAAAAATAAAAAGTATAAATAAAACAATGAAGTAGCATAAGGTAAGGTAAAGGTACCCCTGCCCGTACGGGCCAGTCTTGCCAGACTCTAGGGTTGTGCGCTCATCTCACTCTATAGGCCGGGAGCCAGCGCTGTCCGCAGACACTTCCGGGTCACGTGGCCAGCGTGACAAGCTGCATCTGGATCTGGCAAGCCAGCGCAGCACACAGAATGCCGTTTACCTTCCCGCTGGTAAGCGGTCCCTATTTATCTACTTGCACCCGAAGGTGCTTTCGAACTGCTAGGTTGGCAGGCGCTGGGACCGAACGGTGGGAGCGCACCCTGCCGCGGGGATTCGAACCGCCAACCTTTCAATCGGCAAGTCCTAGGCGTTGCAGCTTTAGCCCACAGCGCCACCCGCGTCCCGAGATGAAGTAGCATAGAATAGTATAAAACTGAAATCAATACAAATGGACAGGAACTTACAAGAAATTAAAAAAATTATTGTGAATCAAGCTGTGGTCCCCCCCCAAAAAAATAAGTTTCTTTTAAAATTGTTGACAGGTACTTGAAGGATTGCTCCAAGCTCACAAGTCTGTCATTGTTTCCAAAGAATCAATAGTGTTGCTATTTGTACATGAATGCACCCGAGTTTTCCATGATCGTCTGATTGATTCTCCAGAACGGGAAGCTTTCTTTCAAATTCTATCAAATGAGGTCAATAACTATTTCAAGGTAAGTGTGTATCTCTGTGTGTGTCACATTGCTTATTGGGTGCTTTACAACAAATACTTTTGTAGATTTTAAAAATTTTGTTTGCTTATTTATTATGTATTAAAATGTATATCTAACCTTTATCTGATAGAGTAGATGACTTTCCTGTTAGAAATGACATCCTAGTTGGAGACAAGCAGGGTCTTCATAGTTTTTTTACAACCTCTCCAGGGGGAGGAGTTATCTAATTTCCCCAGATCTACCATGCCCACAATTGGAATGGTGGGGTCTCTCTTTTTCTCTTCAATTTTGTGTCCCTTCCCTATTGTCCTGATTACAGCTGAGAAGAAGTAGGGGTTGTTTCTGTGAGCCTAGCTGGGCTGTGGGGTTCTGGAGATGATTGCTTAAGTGTGATTGGGCCAGGAACTTGGCACTTCCCACTTCTCTCCCACAATGCAGGAGTGCCATTTTAGTTATTTTCTGATAGGTCTCTCTCCCCCCCCCCCCCCGGCTCCAACAACAACTAGGAGTCATGTTTCTGCACCACTCTGGTCCAAGCGGGATTGCAATCTCCTTGGTCCTTCCCCATCTTTACTTGGTCTGGCTGTGTTTTCTGTACTTGCGCTGCTGGATGCTGGCAGCAAGTTGGAGTAGTGGCTGCACTTTACCTCAGTTGGGCCTGCAGTTTTTCTGCTCATTAGACAGCTGCTGTGCAGTGTAATGGCCTCTCCTCTTCTGGGGGATCTCACCCCTGACACAGGTACAGAGGAAGAGGTATATGAGGAATCAGTTGTGTTGGGAAATAACTGGGGAAGACCAAGTTAGTCCTAAATCGCATGTGTGTGGGGAACTGCAAAAGAACAAATGGCTGACAGCCTGAATTCAGAAGCACAGGGCTTGACTCATTTTCTAGTCAGAAGAGGCCCTAGCAGGGTTTAAAACTAAAAAACCGCTGTGTTTGCAAAGCGTAGGAAATAGATGTTGTTATCCCTTTAAATGTCCCACTATTAAGCACTCACTATTGTGCTCCCCTGCCTCTACTCTCAGAGTGAACTGACCACAACCTTAAGCAAGTTTAATGCTTTACTTTAAGTAATCAGAGGTCTCACTCATGCATTGTTCAGTGCTATGGCTGAAACACAGCTAATGTATCCTTGGCTACAAAATACAGAAGTTAGTCTCAAACAAGTCGTCTGAGTCCCAGCCTTAGATGTCATGTTACATGGTTGCATGGTTCAAAGAGGAAAGAGTGAGGGAAAAGAACAGGAAACAACCTTTGCTTCCTCTTTCCCTGAAGGTGAGATGTGACCTTGTTGAGCTCTAGAAATTTACAGCTCTGTGGTTCTTAACTCCTTCATTTACTAACTAGTGTAGATAGGCATTGTTAGGTTTGAGGGCAAAATCTCCCACAAGCTGTTCCTTCTAAAGGGTCCGGGCATATTGTTGCTTCTGGTTTCTTTTCTGAAAAGGTAGGGGTGAGTATTGATTTTCCACCTGATTTTGCATACTTTAGCCAAGTTATGACATTGTGAACTCTACTAAAATATGTTTTATGGCTATATCACATATATACACTGACACACAAGGTTATCTTCTCCCAAACACAGTATGTATTCATTGTATTTCCATGGTATGAATCAAGATAGCAGCATCTGTTAGCATCCTCAACGCATATCATTGATGGAGTTTAATAATATAACATATTATAATATCAAAGATCAATGATTAGGATTTCCTGCCTGCAGCTTGCCTTAACTTAAGAATCACCCCCATTCGTCCCTCTGTGTATATATCTGTGTCTTGCATTGTCAGATATGGCTTGCCTCACTGCTTTTGCAACTAGACTCATTTCTGTACATGAATTTCTAGTTCCTCCTTCCTACTGGCACATATGCAATTGCTTAGTATTGTGTCTGGATTCTGTTGATATACCATTGTCTGAAAAGCTTTATTGGTAAACTCAAACCCTTACCTCACCTTTCATGAACAGAAAGGTCCTAATTTCCATTAGTGAAATACTGGCCTGTATAAAATCTTTGACAGATGTAAGGCCCAGGTGACTAAATGACTGGGCTATCAAAGAAGAGATCATACAGAATCCACAAGCCATGCTGTAAAAAGAACAATTGGTGCCTATTATTGTGTAAAATTTTTATAGATTCCCTGGACAAAAGATCAGTTGATGGAAGAACCACCCCTATTTGTGGATTTTCTGGATTCAAACCAGCCTGTACACAAGAGAGTCTATAGAAATGTCACCAACAAGACACATCTACTTTGGGTCCTAGAAGAACAGTGCATTAAAATGCAGGGAGTAAGCCCTCAGGTAAATCCGAAGACCTACAAGTGGTTACAATGAGGTGGATCATGGGTGGCCCCATTCTGGCAACAGGGAGCAATTCCATTGCTGCTGCTGCTGCTTGTACATTTATCCATTTCTCTGTTTCAGGTATTATTCCTACTCCTGATGCAGATAAGTAACAAGGAATGGGGCTTGTACTCATATAATCCCAGTCTTCCTCCATGGGTAGACCTCCATTGGGTCTGCATGAGTACAGATGTAACCAGAGAATAGGGGGCTGTAAGAAGGCGTTTTTACTTCCACTCTGTATTCATCACATGCAGCACTGTTTCTGCTTTGCTTCAGTTGGCCTTTTGCCAAAAATGACATTTGTCTCCCTGTCTGCCATGATGAAATTATGTAACTTAATGAATTTACATAATGATAGAAATTATGTACATTATACTGTATTGTGATTACATTATTCTACACCATTCATTTTGATGCAAATGAAACACAGCGAAAATGGTGGAAAAGATAATCGTAATCAGGCAGAGGGCCTTCTCGGTAGTGGCGCCCACCCTGTGGAACGCCCTCCCATCAGATGTCAAGGAAATCAACAACCACCTGACTTTTAGAAGACATCTGAAGGCAACCCTGTATCGAGAAATTTTTAATGTCTAATGTTTTGCAATTTTTTATGTGTTGTACACTGCCCAGAGTGGGAAAACCCAGCCAGATGGGCGGAGAATAATAATAACAACATTAATAATTAATAATTAACATTATTATGGTGATTATGTATGGACTGAAAGCAGCACTGGTGAATATTGCTCACTGGATTGATTATTATTGATTTCCATGGGATGAATAAAAGAAATGGGCAATATCTACTCCCAATTCCATTTTTGTCATAATTCTCCAATACCCCTACCAGAGAGCAAAGGTACAGATTAGAAATAGGAATAATTCATTTCACAAAGGTAACATTTGCACAGGCATTTTCATGAAATGGCTGTTCACTGCACACTTGATTTATATTTTAAATCCCCATCTGGAAAACTTATGTTTATCCCCACTTCATTTGCATAGACTATTCTGGGGCCATTGCATGTTGCGAGGCTTGCGCATTACCTTGTTTAGATGTGCAGGCAAATTTGCAAGTTATATGTGTAATCATGGAAGTGTATACTTTTTTTGTTGGGGGGTTCTTTTGTTTTGCGATTGCTGCATGCCACAGTGACAGCAAGGAAGAGAAGGAGCAGAGCCAGGAGCTTTGCAGATGTCCAATAAGCCTATGCCTGATGCTTAATAACTATGAATAGAATAAGATCCTTATAAGTATCCTAACTTGACTATAACAACATGTTCAAAATTTATGCTCCTTGTTTTCTTAGGGTATTTCCATAGTATTTTTTAAAGAAGCAATACAACATATAACAAGGGCAGCCAGAATTTTTCGACAAAATGGTAGTCACATGACATTGGTAAGGAAAAATGCTTATAGTTTCATTCTTAATTATAATATGTAAAATTCCAGTGACAGTTATTTCAATTCATAATTAGTATCGCAAATCAAAATAAGCATTTTCTTTAAACTTATACTAGTGTGTTTTTATTCCTTTTTCTCTTACATCATTGCTTTTATGAGCAGAAGGATTATATTTCCTCCAGTATTTGAGATGCAGCAATATACTTTTGAATACCAGTTGCAAGGAATTACAAACAGGAGTGCTATTTTGCTCATATCCTGCTTATGAGCTTTCCTCACACATGTGGTTGGCCACTGTGTGATTAAAACCAAGGATTTGATAGACTTTGGTTGGATCATATAGATAGTATAGAAAACTTTAACTCTGCATTGCTGAGCGATTCATTACATAGCTTAAGCCTAAATTTCTATGCAGAAACATAGAATTAAATCACTTTTAATCTAGTGAGGCTTCTGAATTATTTTGTTTTATTCATTTATTTTGTTACATTTATACCCCACATTTATTCCATCAAGGTACTCAAGATCACATGCATCAGATTCCCAGGATGTCTTAATTCAGCCACTGATGAGCTCCAGAGCTACTTAGTTTCATCAAGGTGCCTGTGGCAAATGCTGTGACAAAATATTTGCTGGCTTTTTATTTACTTTTGTTTCCATTTACTTTTGTTTTCTCTAAATTCACTATGCACATCCTAAAAGCCTACTCAAATCCTATGATTTCCACGAGTTTGATTTAACGGAGCCAACTTTTCTGGTTTCAAGTTAGACTGTTTCCCCCCCCTGTAGGTTGGTCATGGTGGAACTGGGAAGGTAACCTGTGCATCCTTAGCCTGTTACTTATCTGCATGCAGCCTCTACAGGTTATCTATTTCCCGTAATTACACCTATGGAAATTTTAGAGAAGATCTGAAAGAAGTTTGTAAGCAGGCAGGTGTGGAAGGCAGGAGGACTGTTTTTCTCATCACAGAATCTGATATTATTCAAGTAAGCCTTTCTAATATATGTATTGGACTTGGAATAGATGCATAAAGTTTACTGCACACTTGTTATGATTGTCCATTTTTTAATCATAGTATATTTAGGTAGTTTCCATATTTCTTTACCTGAATATTTGGCTCACATCACAATTTCTTCTGTTAGATAGTGTTGTCATGTTGTGCTGGACAAGTTTTGGTTGTTGATACAAAAGGATTTGGACCAAGTGCTTGGCATGCTTTGCTCTGCTCTGTGGCCACTTGGCCTGTGTCTGTCTTTGTTACGAATAATAGGAGGCCGTTTTCTAATCTCCCATTCCTAACTAAGAGGGTTGAGTAGGTGATGAATTGTGAGGGACTCCCTCCAGAGCAGATTTTGGTATGTGTGTGCAGGGAGGTGCAGGGAGAGTGCAAGGACGGGGAAGTTCTGTTGCACCAGTGGAAGTATGCTTGTGCAATGTCAAATATCACATTATCTAAATCCATTTCATATACCACTGTTCATGGAACCCTTCTAGAGCACTTGTTAAGATTGGGGGTGTGGGCATTGCTTTGCAGTGGTTTCACTCTTTCCTTGTAGGAAGTTTTCAAAAGGTGGACCTGGGAGAGAACCATTATTTCCTATGAGAGTTGTTTTCTTTAAGGACTCCTTATTTTTCATGCATTTAACATCTGCATGAAACAGCTAACTTTGGACATTCAGGAATATGAGGCTTGGAAGTACCAGTATAGCAAAGATGACATCCATCTATTTTTCTCCTTTCGTTTTAATTCAGGTGTGACTTTTCCCAGTAACTGACAAGATAAGGGTAAATGAGGCTCAATCTAGTCAAAATTAGGGCTGGGGGACAAATACAATTTGGTTCAAATTAAAAGGTGAACCTATCTAACTAATTTACACTTTCCAAAACAATACACAAATGGAAAGACACAGCCATCCTTTAACATTTGCATTTCTCCGAATTTTGCAATGCAATTCTCCAACCAGGTAAGATGTACAAAAATGAATATACTGGGGTAAAGTGTGTGTAGAAATGCATATATGAGAAATATAGTGAAATAACAAACACATCCAATACATTGGGGGGAATTGCTTTGCAAAAATCTCTATGATAAACCAAAGTGAATACAAATGTGTATATTAGGAATCTGTACTAAAATGCTGGTGAACTATCATGAATTCCCCCCCCCCTCAAAAATCACAAAATGATGTGGAAATGTAGAAAACAATGTAAGGGGAGGGGAATTAAAGAGAAACCAAAATTTTCAAATTGGTGGTTTAATAGTAGGTACACCTGTTAACATTGATTGAAATGAGAATTTTTGGCTGAAGGAGTGGGTGCACAGCTTGATCGTACTTCTGGATACATTGCTGTCATTTGAGACCCAGGTGACCTCAGTGGCTTGAACCCATCAGCTTCAGCTGGTGACCCAGTTGTGCTCGTATCTGGGCAGGGATAGCCTAACTTCTGCCGTCTATCCTCTGGTCACAAGATTACATATAATGCAGGGAATTATATGTGGGGCTGACTCTGAAGATGGTTTGGAAACTTCAGCATGACCATAGTTCAACCTTCACCAAGCTCATGCCCTCTGGAGGTTTTGGACTACAATTCCCATCTGCTGCAGCCACATGGCTCTGCTAGGTAGAGATGATGGGAGTTGTAGCTCAAAACATCTGGAGGGCATGTTGTTGATGAAGGCTGTCTTAGTTATTTGGCAAACTAACTAGCCCTGAGCAGATTGCTAATTAATACCATTTTTTTAATAGGAGGCATTTTTAGAGGACCTAAGTTGTATTTTGAAATCAGGACAAGTGCCCAATTTATTTGAGAAGGAAGAGCTGGATAACATCATGGTACCACTTGTATCTGTTGCTGAAAAGGCTAAGTACTCTAACACAATCGATGATATCTACTCATTTTTCTTACAGGTAACATTTTAAATATATCAGTACAAATAAACTGGAGAGAATGTGTTTTAACACATTTACCTCAGCTTCATCTATGCAAACCTTTCGGAGCACTATTTTCATATTTAATTTAGTGGGAACAATGTCAGATCCTAATGGTTTTGCATTTAAAATTCAATTTATGTTGCATGTATCATTTTGAAGTCCTATGTGCAACTCATTCTCTGAGTGTGGATCTTTTTGTAGCTAAAACAACACCATCCACAAGTGACTGAGGTATCACTAAGCTTATTGGACACGTACTTCCCCACAAAAAAGTGAATGGGGGAAGGAATGAAGCCCATTTCTTTCTAAGTGAGGGGAAGGAATTTGAAAACAACTCAGTGAAAATGCTCAGTGGGCACAAAATGCTGAATGAATGTTGGAGTGGTGGAACAAAACAAAACAAAAAAGATGGAAGGGAAATGCAATAGCCATTCTGAAAAAAATAGATCCAATTGGTTTCCAGATGCCTGCAATGGATTTCCGTGCTATCTCATTCAGAGGTTCTGTCAAAGATCTGAAAAGCCACTCTCTTGCCTTTTAATTCAATTTTGGCTTCATTGCTCTTACCGCTTTCCTTCTTTTCAAAAAAACAAAACAAAACAAAACAAAAAACTGCCTTTCATTTTCTTCTGCTGTTTGGCTTCATTTTTGTTCCTGCTACTTTCCCAACCTCTTTATTTAATATTTACCATATTTGTTCCTTGCTGTCCTTGTTCTTTATTTGGGGGTTTCAACCACTGTCATTAATGGCAGCTTCAGGAAGAAGATTATGAGATTAAAGAACAGAAACTGGGCAGTCTACTGTTGGGACCTTAGTCCGGGCGGCTTGTTCTACTTCATCCTGTGCATGAACATGCATGGTCTGGTTGGAGGATTTAGTAGAGAATCCTTCACAAGATCCTGTCCGACAGCATCAAACATTGAACAAATTACTGAAGGCACAATCATTCTGTGGGCCCTCTCCCATTGGCCAGAGCTCAAACATCCTGTAAGACTGAAGGAGTCTTGCTTAATACACTTTAGAGCCTACTCTGTGGCAAAACAACTTGCTCTTCCACTGCATTGACTCAGTGGCAGCCAGTAGAGCTGTTTTAAGTGGTGAAGGGATCATTAGTTCTCCCTTAAAAAATAGTACACCAGAAGGATAGATACTGCCATATAATATCCATAGGCAGGAAATGCAGGCTTCAGGAAGTACACAGATCCCAGTCCATTTCCCGAACTTCACAACTGAATCTGAAGGATGGCTTGCTGTGACTGATTTGTTAAATACTTTGCTGATAAAATCACTTATATTTGACACATTTAATGCAAGGTCTAGGACATGGGTGTAGCCAGGATTTGTGTTAAGAGGAGCAGGCTTTATGTTGGGGGGGGGGGGCAGAATCAAGTTATCTCTGAAGCAAATGGTCAGTTACTTAAGTTTTCTTATTTATTTACTTGATTGGGGGGCAACTGCCCACTCAGTCAGTCCCCGCGTGCTGAGGTAAACCAGGCATGGCTTCTTGAGCAGAGCTGCTGCTGCTTGAGTCTCCTCCTCAACAGCTTCGCGACTGGTTCTGCAATGGCCGGGCAGGCAGGATTTAGGACCCTGGCGGGCCAGATCCGGCCTGCGGACCGTAGTTTGAGGACCCCTGAGCAAGAGGCTTAAATAAGTAATGGTGTCTCAACTTTCTTGGTTGATGCTGATTGCGTGGATCCCTTACAATCTGGGTTCAGGCCTGAAATGGCCTTGATCACCTTAGTAGATCTATGTCAGTAACTAGGCAAGGATTACTGTTGCTTTTGCTGGACCATTGACGGTGGCATTCTTCTGTACCATCTACAATAAATGGGACTTGAGGGCTCCATTTAGTTTTAGCTGACAAGTAGGCCCCAGAAAGGCAGTGCTGGGGGACTGCTTCTCAACCTCATGTTTTTGGGAGCTCCATGGGGTCCTACCTTGTTCTTCATGCTGTTTAACATTAAGTTGCTGAGGGAGGGAAGGTATAACTTTATATGACAGACTTTTTAGCAATAAATAATAAATAGGAGGTAATAGTATACTATTAATGTAAATTAAGAGGAATATATATGTGAATCTCTCTTGATAAAAGGGGGGGATTAGCATGTGTGCCTTTGATTGACCACTAATATGACAATCTAAACATTCCTGCATGCATAATTTTGAAAAATGATATATATGGGTGAAGTTTTCCACAAATGATTAAATCTTTTTCAGAAAGTACGTAGCAATCTTCATATTGTTTTGACAACAAGTTATGCAGGACTGACCTTCCGTCAGCGTTGTCGGACATATCCTGCCACTATTAATTGCTGTACAGTTGACTGGTATGACACTTGGCCTGAAGAAGCCCTTTGCCATGTTGCACAAAGTTACTTTAAACAGGACAACACATTTCAGAATCAGGTAGCATATTTGTACATTTAACATGTGGTAAACTGTAATTTCATATTTTGTTATAGTTCTCACTAGTGAGGTCATGTTGATCTTCAATAAGTATTTGGTACAAATTCAAACTTTGCATATATTTATTCTATTATTCTATTCCATTTTTGTAAATTCAGGACAAGGTTTTAAAGCAGGAGTAGTCAATGTGGAGCCCTCCAGATGTTTTACACCACAATCATCATCAGTCCCAGAGCATGACCAATGGTTAGGGATGATGGGAGTTATAGTCTAAAACATATGGAGGGCATCTTTAACTCTATAATTTGAGGTGAATTAAAATGGTAAGTAAAATGCCCCTTCTCTTGTTGTCTAAATCACGATGTTGTCTTGAAGAATACTGGCTTCATCTCTGATGTTTGCTTGAATAGGATTAACTGGGGGAGGGGCAGGAATGCCTGTAATCAGAGTGCTGCAATATTCAAAGTTATGTTATGTGCACATCCCATTAGTTTGGTTACCTAAAGAGGCAAGTACAGAGCAGCAGTCACGTAAGGAATACATGTTTTATCATTTATCATAATATACTACAAACAAAATGTCCTTAAACAGAAATGTGATATAAATATATATTCTTTTCCTTTTTGTGTTTCTTGCCAGAACTTAAGTGTGCTTGTTCAGATATGTGTTAATATTCATAAAAATGTATCTATCATAACTGAAAAGTACTTGAAGGAAACTAAAAGGCATTACTACATCACTCCCAATAGTTATCTACAGTTCATAAACACCTTTTCAACCATACTGAAGTCAATGAAAGAGAAAATTATGAGTGACAGGTATGAAACAATACAACAGTACAAAACAACATTGTATAGAAAATATACCGTATTTTTCGTCCCATAGGACGCACCTAGTTTTTTGGGGGGGGAATAAAGGGGGGGAAATTCCTTTATTTTTCCCCCAAAACCAGGTCGGGGAATCCAAACCAGGTCGGGGAACAGCGGTATGGCGGCGCTCCGCCTCCCCGCTGTCCCCCGAGCTTGTGGGGCTGCCCTATGTCTGCCTGAAGCGTGGGGCGCTCTGCTTCAGCACGCCCCGCGCTCCGAGCAGCAGGCTGCTATCCACAGCCTAGGGAGCTCTGCGGGAACTCCCGCAGGGCTCTCCAGGCTGCGGGTGTTTGCCCGGCGCGCAAGGCGCTCTGCTTCAGGGCGCCCCACGCTCCGTGCAGCAGGCTGCTACCCACAGCCTAGGGAGCTCTGCGGGAACTCCCGCAGGGCTCCCCAGGCTGCGGATGTCTGCCCGGCGCACAGGGCGCTCTGCTTCAGGGCGCCTGCGCACCGGGCAGCAGGCTGCTATCCGCAGCCTAGGGAGCCCTGCGGGAACTCCCGCGGGCTCCCCAGGCTTGCTGATAGCTTCCTGAAGCCTGGAGAGCGAGAGGGGTTGGTGCGCACCAACCCCTCTCGCTCTCCAAGCTTCAGCGAAAGCTGAACGCACCGGCCCATAGGACGCACACAGATTTCCCCTTCATTTTTGGAGGGGAAAAAGTGTGTCCTATAGGGTATATATTTGGAGAATTATGCACTAAAATGCTGATGAATTTTCATGAGGACTTTTAAATAAACATTTCCAAAATGATGTAGAAATGTGGATGACTGAAGACTGGAAAAATAAGAAACAGAAAGAAACAGAAATTGTCAGATTCAGCATAACCCTATGCATACATAACTGCTCCAATAGTTCAGAGGCTTATAACTGTCAGTTAGCTCAGGAGACCCAGATTAATTTACAATTATCTGGTTTGCACAACACAGTAAGCCCAAATGTGGCATGGCAAAACCATATGAATGTGCTGGCTCCCAGAGAGGAGCTCACAGCCTCTTTGTTCCTCCATGATCCTTTTTCCTGCAAATTCTGTGCTTAGTCAAAGTTTGGCTTAGCATGTCATCCTAACTGGGACTTGTGGTTGAGCCTTCTTCTCACTAACCGTGACCTAAAACTGTGAACAAACCTTGTTCCTATTTCAGTGCAGCAGCAAAATTAACCGAGGAGCAAAGCAGCTACAACAGTTTCTCTGGGAGCCCACAGATTTACAGAGTCTTGCAAAATGCTAGTGTCAAGCAAGCCAACTTAATATATTACTATTTCTATATATGTAACAAAAAAGGCCAGACTGTGATTGGATTTTAACTATTTTTAATTTTAGAACTTGCTATCATTCTGGTCTGACCAAAATACTAGAAGCAACCTCACAGATTACAGTTATGCAAAATGAGTTACTTGTCCTTGGTCCTCAAATAGAGAAAAAATCAAAGGTAAAATTTCATTCAAATCTGCTTTGTTGCTCTTTCAAAACATTTAGTGATCTATCTGGATTCATGTCAAAATTTAGAGCATATAGGCTATATTTTATATGGGGCCTGGTTAAACAGTACAAAGACTCTCCTCCCTGCAAGAGAGGGGAGTGGTTGTGGGCGGGAGCCGAGCACCGCCCCTAGCAGGGGGCGTTAGACCCCTGCCTCCATCTCACCTGGCTGGCGCCCACGCCCCTCGGCAGGCATCCAACCAGGTGCCTGAGAGGGGGCGTGTTCAGCAGCCTTTTGCTGCGGCGCCAGCCTCTCCCCGGCCTCATTCTTCGTTGTCTCGCCGCGAGTCACCCACCCTCCACTCCCTTTGAGTTAGGGCTTAGGTCATTGGCCTTGCTATGGACCTTAGGTTGGTCGCCCTGGTTGTCTAGGGGGCCTGGTAGGAGTTTTTCCATTTGGCATTAGGCTTTTTGGTTTTTTCGCCTACCTCGTAGCAATCGTCACAACTTTTGTGGTATTGGTGGGTAGGTTAGGCATTGGAATAATGTGTTGTGGTGTGTCGAAGAGCTAGGTGTGGCCATCGCCTATGCCTTCAATTTAGGGGTATTCCGTTAAAGGAATCTGGCGGTCGTGTATTCTGTCCGATGCCTGCTTGGCGGGAGGCCATGGCACGACCCTCGGTGACATCAGGGGAGAGCCTATAGTTGGATTAGCATCAACAGGCTCCACCTACTGGTGAATAAACCCACTTGCTTGAGAGATCCAATGCCTAAGCCAATACCTTTCCACTGCTGTAATCAATAAAGTTGTGGCCTTTCCTTGCCCATTAACCTTATATAATGTGTCCTTGTGTATTCTTTCCACATCGCGGGGGTCGGGTCCTCGAACCACAATATTAATAGCAAATGATCATCTGAAAACAATAATTAAAAATAGAGAGGCAGAGCTTTTGACAGTGGTTACTCTGTCATAGATAGACGTTAGATTAAGGTTAGCTAACTTTGTTGGACTCCGCCTCCCATCAACTCCAGTCAGCCTGCTCAGTAGTTGGGGATGATGGGTGTTGTAGTTCAACAACATTTGGACAGCACCACATGGACTACCCTGTCTTACATGCTCGTTTTGGAAACTATGTCCCGATGTTCTTTGCATCTATCTATCTATCTATCTATCTATCTATCTATCTATGAAGCTATTTTTATTCAAGCTAGAAAAACAAACAAAGAAAAAACAATGTACAGAAATTAACATCAAATACCAAGCAATACCAACTACCTTTGGACCCACCTTTTAACAGAGATAATCATCCCAGGGCCCACAGAGATCTTAACTGGTGCCCATGACTCCAGGTTGGCAACCCTTCTTAGTGACAGCATGCCATTTAATATCCTGCTTGAATAAGGATAATTTTTTCATATATATCATTTATTTTTGCATTCTTATTTAGGTAGATAGGCTCAGTGAGCAGACTGGTTTTGTGTTTTTTTAATGATACGTTGTCAACTGAAATATAAAATAGTACAGCCACAAAATAGCACCGATGATGCTCACACCAAAGACACAGCTCCCAAGCATTCCACCTTTCATTTAGAAGCTAGTTAATACACATTCTTTCCCCAACCTCACTCCCTGGCTGCTCCAATCTTACTCCTAGGATGAGCAAGCCCATCTATAGCTACCTAGAGGAGTGCCTTTACCCTCATCACCCCCTGAAGCTGTGGCAGAGTTTTTCCTCTTCCTCTGCACAGATGAGGTTAGTTGGTCAAACTTTTTGGCTCCCCCACAAGCTGCTGTTCCCTGGGTTTTTTTAATATAAAAAAAGGAGACCTCTGTTCTGAAAAGTTGGGCAGTAACATGGGAATAGTACAGATTTAATTAAGTCTTCCCATTAAAAAAGTAACTTAGGCCTGTATATAGTATTATTTTTTCCTATAGGACTTTTCAGTGACTGAGCATGGGTTTTAAATTGATATGCTTTCACTCTAATCCTTTGTTTCTTGGGCTCTCTGTCACAGTCTCTAGGAAGGATGGGATACAAAAGTTAAATAATGAGAATTTGACATGGGCAGTATCTCTGGTGGGCGACATGTTGTTCTTTGACTGGTTTGCTAAACCTGGTGAAGGGTAGTCAATCAGTCTTAAAGCCTCAGTGAGTTTGGGACTTGTCTATCTCCTACATGCGAAGGCAGGCTCTGGCAGATTGAATGGACAAGGACAATAGCAGGTCCAACGGTCAAGATGGCAGTTTCTGCGTGTGCTCTAAACTTGGAGCTTGCTTAGACATGTCTTCCTTGGTCAGAAGGAGAGGGACAGGAAGAGGTTCCACTTCCTCTCTCATCAGAGAAAAGGGTGTGTGACCTAGCTGAGTCTAGGAACACAGCTCTGTTGTCTTAACCCCTTCATACATGTAACTAGGATTCATGTATAGTTAGGCTTGACTGCAGCTTCCCACATAGCACAGCTTTGTATGTTGTGCCTTCAGCTTTCACCTGCATCTCTGAATGTGGTCCTGCTGAAAGGTGGTGTTCCTTTGATTACCAGGTGGTAGCACAAGCAACAGGAGATAGCTATCAATATCACACCATGCCTACAAGTCTTTCAGGAGCGTGTGACTTGACACTACTGCTGGAACAGAAGAGCGTTTTGCCCTGATCCAGCAGCACAGTCCTTTTGTACTTACTGTGCATGTCATCTTTGCCATCACATTAAGGACTTGATGAGTAGTTCATAAAACAGCCAAAATACTAGATTAATTATTAAGATATTCTGCAATAAATTTAATTGACTGAGAAATGGATCTCTCCTACCAGGAAATAGAGGAACTTGTGGAAAAGCTTCACAAAGATGCATTAGTTGTGGAGCAAGTTCGAGCTATTGTTAAAGAGGATGAAGAAATTATGGCTGCAGAAACACAGACTGTGGAAGAATATGCCCAGGTATATCATATTACAATTGTTTTTCATTTTTATTGTGCCATGCTGGGTATTTGCAGCTTGTGACAAGATGGCAGAATAAAGAGACAGACACATGAGCTGGAGTTGAACTAAGGCTACTTTATTTTAAGGTTAAACATAAGAAAAACTCTTGAAGACTTCAAACTAACAGATTGCAGCCACTAGGCAATCCAGCCCCTGCCTGCAGGAAGGGGGAAATGGCTGTTCCGCCTACCACCTTTCCCAGCTCATACCATATAGAAGAGCAGGGAATCCGTACTGCATCACCATCACCCTGCAGCCTGATTCTAGGTAGATGAGGCAGGTTGGCCTCAGGGGTGGCCCCTATCTTTCCCCAGTGCCCAGAGAGTAAGCCTCAGGACCAGCCCAACCCCTTGAAAGGTTCCTAAAAAGCATCACCAGGCTGAAACATAACTGTCCTCTGCCCGTACCTAACCACCCGTCAAATGTGACTCACCTGAAAGCCAGATCAACCTATGGAACAACATGGCAGGCTATCAAGTGTCCCCAACCAGCTATTCACTGTAGAGAAGGCAAAAAGGCCTGACCTACGAAGTGAAGATTAGATAGGCCCAAAAGTTCCTAGCTGGTCCTGAAGCAACCAAATAAATCACACTGAGAGACAGAAGAGGGCAGGTGCTACCGTGGAGAGAAGAGGGCAGGGGAGCAGGTGTCTGGCTCTTAAGTAGGGCACCGACATCTGCCTACACCAGGTACGAAATGTGTGTGATGACGTAGGGTATGACATGGTCCCTGTACCTCTTTCAGCCTGCAGGCTGCAGATTTGCCCCGCTATCAGTAATGAGCAGAACAGGCAATGAATGGGCTTCTTGACAAAATGACAGACACACTGAGCTCTCCAATAAAATGGCAATGTTCCTGGGGGAGGAACAAAAATCTGTTATATAACATGGTTGATGTTGACTATGGGAGCCAGTACAATTTCTGATTCCATCCCAAATTTTGCAGGTTCTAGGATATGTAGATCCCATCTTCAGCTGTAGATTGCTTGAAACAAATATTATAAATATGAGCACGTAGCCAGAGAATAGAAAAAAAACAGAATTTGTACAACTATATACTGTCAAAGAAAACATCAAAGTCTATCTTTTCTTTTTATATATATAGCAAGCAACAGATGAGCTCAATGCTGTAATGCCAACTTTGGAAAAAGCTGTCGCTGCTCTTGATGCACTTGACAAAAACCACATTGCAGAAGTTAGGTAAGTGTGTTGCTCATGTTTGTTGTTTGATTATGATTTTGGTTAAAAATCAGTACAGTTTTCAGATCATGCTGGATAAGTAGCAACAAATCTAGTGGCCCCATATTTGCTGCATTTCAAAGCATTTTTCTGTTCATCTTCATTATGTTTTAGGTAAGCATTGCTACTATTGTGGTAGTTTAAAGTAGGTATGGTTTAAATATCTTTTAAGGGGGGAAAGTGAAGAATGCTGTCAACAAACCTTAAAATGTTTTACTTATGTAAATAAATGTGCAAATTATCTCTAGTTTATTCATTTTTGTTACTACGTCACAATAGTCATGATAGTTCCCTTTCTGACATGAAATTCTAAATATTTTGAGCACTATCCAAAGTATTTTCCAGTGTTAAGATTTTTCATGTGAAATGTTGCTGTATGTTAATCACGCTACTGTATATTGATGAGCTAGGATAAGCCACTGTCCAGTAGTATGGCTCTAACTAAAGTTGTTGGGGGCTTTTTTGACAAAAAAAGGTATTTAGTGCATTTTGTTCAGTTGGCTTTTCTTCTGTATCGCACAGAGTGTATGCTCGCCCTCCTCCACTTGTACTTACTGTTATGAATGCAGTTTGTGTTCTTCTTCAAAAGAAACCTAACTGGACAACAGCAAAATTACTGCTTGCAGATCCTGGGTTCCTAAAGAGATTGGTTAATCTTGACAAAGATAATCTACCAGAAAAGGTAAAAGAAGGATGCAGTGTATATTATTTTTGTTTCTTCTATTGTATACCTAAGAATTTTCAGATAGATTACCTTAAACAATAAGCTACGTCATTTTAATGCACATTTCAAGCTGATACTGCAATTTTCTTTTTCTCCTGGTCTGTTTACTTAGTTACCATTTCAGAAATAGGAAATGAGAAGGCTAAAAGTATAGGGTCACCTTCTGTGAATGCATCTTAAGCTACAAAGAAAGAGAAACGATCAGGAAAGGGGAAGTTCTCTTGCAAAGTACTGGCTGTTTTGGTTTTGTGAAAGCTAAAAAGAATGACGTTAGGAAAATACAGGAATTTGAAACTATCTAGAGTTAATATCCCAAGTTTGCCCTGTCTGATAGTAAGATTAAAATGGGGAGGCAAAAAGTTGGATGTTCACTAACATGGTGGAAGACTCACAAATGGGTAGAAGTCTATATCCAAGAGCCAGGTGCAATTATTTATGGGCTGTTGTGAGAGACTGGGGTTCAATGCCCCTAAATGAATGGGGACAATAAGGTGTCATCTCTTGTAACAATGAGGTCCCCATTACTTCTGAAAAGTTGAGGTGCTTCTCCTCCTTTAAGTTTTTCTCTTTTCTCTTTTAATTTGGGTTCCATTGAACCCACTTAGCCTGGTTTATGAATAGAAAAACCTTCCCCTTTTAGAAAGACAATGGCCTCTCAGTAGAGAACTCCTCATTAATCCTGAGGAAAATAACAAGCATGGTTCAGAGGCAAAGGGTAAGGGTGGTGGCGGCAGAAAAGCATGAAAGCAATCAAGTTAAGGTCTTTAACTTCCAAAAGAATGAGAAATCATCTCCCATGGTTATTCAGTTGGATAACATATCTAAAATAATGTGGAGCAGCCTTCAGGAGTGGTTTCAAAAAGCTGGAAAAAATGGAATTAATAAATGCTACTAGTTACAGGGGGAAATGACAGGCAAACCTCAGCATGAAACTAAAAAGGCTTTTCACAAAATGTTTGGACTGGATATGAATGCCATTATATAACAAAAGGCACATGTCATAAATTTCCTGGGCTAGCCTGAGTCATACTAACATAGTTCTCTGAAAAGTAAAAAAAAACCTTAAGTTTTAGTTTTGTAAAGTGCGCTTGCTCTACAGGTTGAAAAGGGATGAATGTGAACCTCTTTAAAAAATGTAAAATGGACACTTGATTTGCTAAAGGATTACTCATAGAGGATTAGTTTTAGCTGAATTATAGGTGCTCTGAGAGATCAATTAGCGGTTACAGCCTCCTGTGTGTGACACACTTGCTTGGATTAGCTCTGGTTTGCACCATTGTGGTCATCCCTGATTACTGCATTGACGCTGTCATTCTCTGAGCAAAGCCAAATCACACACACAAGGCATGCCTAGAATTCCAGTTGGACGAAGACAGCTGGAAAAGTCTGCTTTTGTTTTTAAAAATTGGCCTGAAGAAATGGTTTTGTATTCCAAAAAATACTCCCCCGTTCTGTGCTACAAATCATGGCATCCTACTACTCTGTGTCTTATATGGCATACTCACTCTTCTTTGTATATTTATAAAGGCACAAAGGGGCAAATTTCACACTGTTTCCAATGTGTGGAATGATGTGGGGTAATGACCGCTCCCTGCATTAAACGGGGGGCGCCCTTTGCGTGGATGCGCGCAGCCCCTGGACCCAGTGCGGCCCCATCAGCATAGGCTTGGCTTCGCCTTCCCCCCAAGTGGGATACCTGGAGGTCTCCGCCTACCTCAGTCAGTTGTCCAATCCCGCCTGGGGGAAGCGTTGCCAAGGAGACCAGGCCAGGCAAGGGAGGGACTACCTGCCCACACAATAGAGGGAGGATCTTACCTGGGAATCCTCAGTCGGCTTCAGAGCTTCAGAGTAATAGGATGTATTAGCTCTCCAGTCCTGAGTTCATGTAGTCTTATGTATTCACCTGATTTTGGTAAGCATAAGTAACTTAATATTTGTTGACATATCAGCTGTCAAAGTCATTAAGTTATCTGGTCTTGGATGTAATGATTCCCCCCCCCTCACTCCCCATATATGAGTTTTATCTGGTATTATGTTCATTACATGATTTGTCCATTGTTTAGGTTTTAATATTTTATTGTATGCTACCTTGTAAGGGCTTGCCCTGGAAAGTAGGGTAGAAATACATTAAATAATTAAATGGTGTAGTCACTCAGTTGGGTAAAATATGAAAGCAGGACTGACCCAAAACTGGTCAGCAAATAATGTCCTGGCAATTTTTTTGGAAATTGTTTCTTTTTAAAGCTCCTCCAGAGCTGTTAGACAATTTCTCCTCCATCCTATAATATTTGATGACATCCCTGCCCCTATTCGCTACACACTGCTTTTTTAAAAGCATTTTTAATACTACATGAAATTTTCCATACGGCTCAGCATCGCCACCTAGTGTCACATTGTATATTGCACTTAAAAGACACTTAAAACGTTTTATTTGCAGCTGTATAGCTGAGTCTCTATTATTGTTTTAATTCATTGGTTTTAACAACTGATCTGTGTTCATTTTAGGTGCTTCTGCAGTTGAAAAAATATGTAAGGATGCCTGATTTCAACCCCTTAAAAGTAGGACTTGTGTCTGTTGCCTGCTGCTCCATGTGTCAATGGGTTTTAGCTTTAGATCACTATCACCTTGTAAAAAAGGTATCTTTACAGCTACTGTTTCTGAATCATCATAAAAAGTTGTTAAATTAATGTCCTCATAAGAAAAACTTTAAAAAATATGTTTTGTTTATGTTGGGAGATATTCTAAATAGAATTAAACAGGAATTTGTACTCAGTTTTGCAAATGTATTTCAGCCAAAATTATTTGAGGAATTAAAAAACAAAACCACTGTATCCTTTTGAACGTTAACTTTCTGATTATACAGGCCACAATCTGCCTTCTCTCCTGCGTGTATAAATATGCATATTCTACAATGTATACAAATCAGTGCATACAGAAGAGGGGAAATTAGACTATTAGTGCAGGAGAAAAGAATAAAGTCTAGTATGGAAATTCCTTTGCATGCATGCACATACCCTCCAACATTTCTCTGATGAAAACAGGGATGTTCTGCTATGTGGGCTACTAGTATCTTCTTTAAAAAAAAAATAACTGGGAACATTGCTATAGCTCCTCACCATGTGATGAGAAACAGACACCATGTTCTGAGCTCTGGGGATAGATTATTTTATATCCTCCACAGCCATTCTCATAAATAAGTACACCAAAAGCCACATTTTCTCCAGAGTCCTACTTATGGTTATTCCAGCCAGCTATGTGTAAGGAAGTGTGTGTTGGTGCATTCTATTACAACTTTGCTTATAAGCACATGTGAGATAATAACACAGTTTATGCTGAACGTGGGATGGCCACAGAGACAAAACATCCTTATGTTGAGTCTCCATCCCCTAGCCCATATCCCCAAGTCTTCACTGCAACTATTAGGTAAATTTCCCCAAGTTAGGAAGTCATTGTGTTATGCACTTTGACAGTTCTGCAATGTATCATGGGCTGGTGGGGACAGATGAGCATGAAATGTAATGATAGCACATTATCAGTAAGTGTGCCAAAACATAAGAAAGTGGGGAAAGAACTTGACACAGAGGTGCTGTTTTCAATGAAATCATATGAAGCGGAATGTGTAATTTGCATATGTGTATTGTACATAAATATTTTTTCTGTTTGTCCAGTGAGTTCCGTATAGACATATTCCTTCCTTCAAGCTGAATTATAAATATATCTTCTTATATAGTTTGTAGAGCCAAAACAATTGAAGGTAGCTGAAGCAGAGGAGCTCCTAAAACTTGCACATGAA
This sequence comes from Podarcis muralis, assembly GCF_964188315.1. Taxonomy (NCBI): domain Eukaryota; kingdom Metazoa; phylum Chordata; class Lepidosauria; order Squamata; family Lacertidae; genus Podarcis; species Podarcis muralis. Next base: position 31,243,251 of record NC_135657.1, read on the forward strand.
AAATTGACTGATAAACAAAGAAGTTTAGTGCTGGTAAAAGAATTCTACTTGTTATATACTATAGAATTTATATTGCTTGTTAAATAACATAAAGTTTGTGTCTGTCTCAGTTTGGGATATATTGTTTTATTTAAAAAAATCTTATGGAGGCAAAAATCTGTCTACTTTTTTATTAAAAAGTATTTCAGCAGGAGCATCTAGCCTAGGAATGAGCATCTAGAATGATCTGCTGTTAAAGTTCAGTCTTCCCTAAAGGGTGTGAAATAAGTGAAGACAAAGGCCACCTGGGGACTGGAGTGTGGGTATGAATAATGATTGTATGAAGAGAGCAGCTTTCCTAGGAGCCATTCCCCCTCCCATGACATATTCACATATGGGTATTAAATAAATAAGTCACTTTTTACACATACTGTACATTTTAAAATGTAATTCTTTTTTCTTAGCAAGGATACCAAAACTTTTAAGAAAATAAGATTGATATGTATTATAGGGGGTGAAATAGTAGAAATCAGGAATAATAAATAATCAGCTCAGTTTGATAACAAGCAGAGAAAATTGCAGATAAGTAGAATGGGAAACAATGTTATGTTCGTTCTGCTCTGTGATCTCTGTGTAGTCCTACAAATTTACTACAGTACTACTGCTAATCATCATAATCATCATCAATAATTTATATATGGTGTCTCTCTTCAAATGTCTCTGAGGCAGGATTGGTATCTTATGGTGCTTTGGATTTTTTTGAATTTTTATCATGTGCCCTTGAATTATCAGTGCTTAGTTTGACCCATCTACCTCTTCCCATCCATGCATTTCACTGACTTTGAGAAGGAACTGCCGTGAGGAAAAATGACACCATTCTCTTTCTCTGTGCCAGGTGTTGCTCTTTGACCTGCTCTTACTCTGGTGCTTCCTTTATAGCTGCTGCAGTGATTTGTTAGGAACTAATAGTGGGGTGGGAGAGCTGAAAATAATGCCAAAGTATTTCACATCTGGCAACCAATGTGCAGGGGTAAAGGACCCCTGACAGTTGTCCAGTCCCAAACGACTCTGGGGTTGCAGCGCTCATCTCGCTTTACTGGCCAAGGGAGCTGATGTTTGTCCGCAGACAGTTTTTCCAGGTCATGTGGCCAGCATAACTAAGCCGCTTCTGGCGAAACCAGAGCAGCGCCCGGAAATGCCGTTTACCTTCCCCCCAGAGTGATACCTATTTATCTACTTGTACTTTGACATGCTTTTGAACTGCTAGGTTGGCAGGAGCTGGGACCGAGCAATGGGAGCTCATCCCGTCGTGGGGATTCGAACTGCCAACCTTCCGATCGACAAGCCTTAGGCTCAGTGGTTTAGACCACAGCGCCACCCGCGTCCCTAGTACATAGATGAGTCTTAAAAGCCTGGGACACAAATTACTTCAGGTAAATGAGCCACTATAGCTGCAAGAGGGCTGTGAAAATTTGTGTCCTGGGCTTTTTATAATTATCTACCTATGGACTATCTGAAACCAAAGTGGTGCTTTGGTTGCCAGATGTGAAATTTTTTTCCAGCTCTCCCACCCCACTATAAGCAGAAAGACTGGAGCTATGCTCCTTTGTTCATGTTTACAGGGGGTTGGGAATGGGCTTCTTGCCCAAACTATTTCACCTAGCTTTAGAAAGCTCCCAGCATTGCTCTGCACAGAACCCACAACTATGATTGCACAATGTCTGTTACAACAGTTACAGATAAGCAACCTGTCTTAATGTATAGACCCAATTATAGCAGAATTGAAGGCAAGTAGTTGCTGTCTTGTCTAGTACCTTGTTAGGAACCCACTGAGAACCTCATGTAAGTTTTGAAAGAAAGAGCTAGAAATAAAAAGTATGATCTATAGCAGCAATATATGCCACTATAGTATGTTTTCCTTTAATTTCTAACTCCTCAGATTGAACAACATCAGCAAAATTTAGAAAGAAGTTTTGGAGAAAGTATTGCTGAGCAAGAAATGCTAGCAGCTAGAAAAGATCAAACAACACGCCGTTTACACTGTGCATCTGTGTTAAGCACAGCTCTGAAGGATGAAATGGTATTACTTCTTTCTGCTCTAATGTTTGACTCTAATTAATATTAGGCTTCATTGTTTACTTGTCTTAGACTGTCTTTTCTGTTGGTCCTTTTCCATATCATATAACCTCCCGTATTCTTGTGGAGAAGAATACTCTGTGTTTGCCATCAGAGGCTAGCTGTTTCCACCAGCATTGCCACACACCACAGCCCTAGGATAAAGGGGAAAGAGTAATAAAGTTGTTAGGCATTTAACCATCTACTGTAGGGTTGTTTTCAGGTGTCAAGGTACTGTATATTGTGGTTCGAGGACCCGACCCCCGCGAAGTAAAATGAAGACACAGGGACACGTGATATAAGGTTAATGGGCTAGAAAAAGGCCACAACTTTATTGATTACAGCAATGAAAAGGTATTGGCTTAGGCATTGGATCGCGAAACAAGTGGGTTTATTCACCAGGGGTTCATCACCTGTTGATGCTAATCCAACTATAGGCTCACCCCGATGTCACCGAGGGTCGTGCCATGGCCTCCCGCCAAGCAGGCTTCGGACGGAATACACGACCGCCAGATTCCTTTAACGGAATACCCCTATAAATTGAAGGCATAGGCGATGGCCACACCTAGCACTTCGACACACCACAACACATTATTCCAATGCCTAACCTACCCACCAATACCACCAAAAAGTTGTGACGATTGCTATGAGGTAGGCGAAAAAACCAAAAAGCCTAATGCCAAATGGAAAAACTCCTACCAGGCCCCCCGGGCAACCGGGGCGACCAACCTAAGGTCCATAGCAAGGCCAATGCCCTAAGCCCTAACTCAAAGGGAGTGGAGGGTGGGTGACTCGCACAGGACGACGAAGAGAAATGAGGCCGGAGGAGAGGCTGGCACTGCAGCATAAAGGCTGCTGGACACGCCCCCCCCCCCATGGCACCTGGTTGGACGGCCGCCGGGGGGGGGGGGCGTGAGTGCCAGCCAGGTGAGCTGGAGGCAGGGGGCAATGCCCCCTGCTAGGAGCGGTGTTCGGGCTCCCGTCCACAACCACTCCCCTCTCTTTCAGGGAGGAGAGTCTTTGTTCACTGAGCTATTGATAAATTTCAGAAAAAGAAAAATCATTGCTATTCCAAAATCAAAGCAGAGAAGAATGGCTAAAAAAAATTACTGCTTATTTATGTACCTTCAAATGTAGGATGAGAGCATTTTTCACAAATACCACAGCACTAAACTATTTCTTATACTCCCAACATAAATATCTACACAAGTGTAAATATTGTTACAAAATCACTTATAGTATGTGCTGCGTACTGACAAGTCATAGGTTTATTATGTTGCAAATGCTATACTTTCTAAACAAACTAGTTTGTCCAGTACTCAGTGATATTTGGCCCTAAACATTGTTTTTTATATCCTAGGCACGCTGGAAAGAATCTGTTAATAATTTCGATCAAAGGTTGCAGGGAATCGTGGGTGATGCCTTTGTTTCAGCAGCGTGTATTGCCTATAGTGGAGTATTATCAGCATCATATCGTCAGCAACTAGTGAATGACTGTCTGAAACTCTGCAAAGAAAGCAATATTCTAGTATCTCCAAATTATTCGCTAGTAAATTGCATGACAGAAAAAAATGAGGTAATAATGCATGGGCAGAGGGAATGACATTTCCAAGGTTTTATTTGAAATTTAAATTAAACTAGGAGAGTGGGGATTTTTTTAGAGAGAGAGTCTAATTTTTCTGGCTGAGGCACTACCTAATTAACTAGGTAAAGGCCCCATTTGCAGAGGTAGATTTAGGGCAGTGCAACCAGCCCCCCCCCCCATTGGATGCCAAGCTGACCTTCACAACTATAACATAGTGCATACACAGAATTGTATGTAGAGGCGGGGGGCATCAAATTTTGGTATTGTGTGACCTTGAAATTTGAAATACCAAAGTATGCCTCTACCATTTATATCATCTTTTGGGATTTATTCAAGCTATCATACTTCTTTTGTTATTATTCAGAATCACTCAAATCATTTGTGGAACAAATATTATTGTTGATAATAGTCTTTAAGTATTAAAAATTGGTGTTTTACAGGTCCGCAAGTGGCAAAATGCAGGCTTGCCACTTGACCAGTACTCTACAGAAAATGCTATACATATTATGTATGGACAACGTTATCCTTTGCTAATTGATCCAGAAAGACAAGCGTACAAATGGATAAGTCAAATGAGTGGTAAACTACGCCAAATTCGTGTTACGGATGCTCATTATTTTAGAACACTTGAAAACTCTATGCGTCTTGGTGAATCAGTCCTACTACAGGTAGTTCAGCCTCATTTCTCCAGTAGGAAGTGTCATACCTAAACAAGAATGACCGCTCCCTGCTTAAAACGGGGGGCGCCCTTTGCGTGGACGCGCGCAGCCTCTAGATCTGGAGCAGCTCCATCAGCATAGGCTTGGCTTGCCTTCCCTCAGGTGGGATACCTGGAGATCTCCGCCTACCTCAGTTGTCCAATCCCACCTGGGGGAAGCGTTGCCAAGGAGACCAGGCCAGGTAGGGGAGGGATTACCTGCCCACACAATAGAGGGAGGATCTTACCTGGGAATCCTCACTTGGCTCCAGAGCTTCTCCCACCCTACCCACCCTCAGTTAATGTCTTATTTTGCAAGTTAACTTTTCTTCACAGGTTTTGCAGGTTAACTTTTCTTCACAGGTATGCGGGCGCTGCTACGTTAAGGTCGCTGTTAAAGGGCCGGAAAGGAATTTCCCTGCATTGGCAGGTTTCGCCTTTCCTGTAGCAAAACGTCACAACTTTGGCGGTATCAGGACTTGGGCGGAATCCTTTAGTCCATCTTCCTCTTTGCGGCGGCGATACCAGGGTTCCCCGTTAAAGGGGTTTCTGAAGGGAGGCTTTGACCGTACGCCGAAAGGTCGTCATTGCTCTCCCCTGCGGCGGCGGCATAACGGGGGCGGCTATCTCTGCTTGAAGATATGTTCTCCAGAGCTGGCCCATCCCCCCCACACACACACTGGATAACCCTGATGCTCCCTAGGTCCCCGGCTGGGGACTGGGGAGGGAGAACGCCCAATGCCTGAGCCAAGGTCTACCCACATTTGAAATTTAATAAAGTTGTGGCCAATTTAATCCCATAGCATGTTGTCTTGACTCGTTATTCCACATGACAGGGGGGACCGCTTGGGATCTGGGAACTCCGCCTGTCCACGCAATGTCTTCTGCCTAAATCTGCAAACTGTAGATTGTTCTGCAGCTGCTACACCTCCCTGTTCACATCTTTCATCTTGTCCTCTCATTCTCACTGCCTGCTGTGGGGCAAAAGTAGCCTGCCCTGTCCCCTCTTCCTAAGAAGGTGAAAAAGATGGGTGGGCAAGGGTTTTCTGATCGAGGGGATAAATCCAGTTATGATGTCAACACCCTCACATACTGCATTTCAGGTTTAAGCACCTGGTTTTGTGCTTTGTAGGATTTCAGTGAAACACTGGATTCAAATATGAAGCCAATATTAAAAAAGGAAATCTACAACAAATCAGGGCAAGACTTCATTAGAATAGGAGATTCTGAAATTGAGTGCAACCAAAACTTCAGGTAACTGTTCTTTTCTGTGATACAGTGGTACCTCTGTTTACGAACTTAATCCGTTCCGGAAGTCTGTTCTTAAACCAAAACCATTCTTAAACCAAGGCACGCTTTCCCTAATGAGGCCTCCCGCTGCCAGTGCCCTTCCACTGTTCGGATTCCATTCTTAGACCGAGGTAAAGTTCTCAAACTGGGACACTCCTTCTTGGTTTTGCGGAGTTCGTAAACCGAATCATTCGTATTAAGGACTGTTCTTAAACCGAGGTACCACTATATAATTTTTTACTTATGTAAATTGAAACTAACTATATTTTAAATTAGCTATATTTGTTTGACTCAGCTATGTCTTTACTTGCCTCACACCTGATGTTATTGTTAATTATTGTTTCAGATTATACTTGACAACACAAAAACCCAACCCCCATTTTCTGCCAGCAATATGCAGTATTGTGACAATGATAAATTTCACTGTAACATTTGAAGGTTTGCAAGATCAGCTTTTATCTGCTGTTCTAATTAAGGAGAAACCAGAGGTTGAACACCGGCGGTGTGAGTTGCTAGAAAGCATATCTGCTGACCTAATAACACTTCGTGAACTGGAACAGAAGTCACTTAGGCTTCTCCAAAAAACAGATGGTAATGAAAAATGTACAGAAATCCTTGAAATGTCATCCATATGTTTTGAACAAATTATAGGCACCTGTAACTAAATAAATTACAAATTAAATGAATTGTTTTTTATATGAAATGAAATGAATAAGGTAATCTGCAACGGTTTCCATGTGTCAGGCAGAGGTTAGAATGTTAGTTTGGATGTTCTGGTTCAGATTCCCACTCATCTATGAAGCTCTCAACCTAATCTATCTCATGGGTCTAAAACAGTGCTCTGTTTAGTTACTTGCATAAATAAATTGCTGTGCAAAGTAAATTGTAAACCATTCTAATTGTAATTAAAGGACCACCTCTCACACAAACCTGGCCAAATACTGAAATCAACCCAGAGGCCCTCTTCCAACCCCTCCTGCCTTTAGATATTAGGGCAGTAGTAACTAGCAACAAATTTGGACCTTTTGTTCTTGCCCAGGCCTTGTCATCTGTGTTCAGTTTAATCTGATAGTTGTATTGTTCTGATTTGCTAAACTTAATTTAATTTAATTGATGTTCTTGTTCACCCTGCTTATTATTGTTATGGATTTTACTTTAGCCATACTGGGAGATACTGTAACTAAAGGGCAGCATAAAAGTTCCTTGTTTCTTTTACTAGATTTATCCACAATTACAGTCCAGTTTATTAAAAAAAATTTTTTACAGAAGAGTGGATATTTAATCAATAATGCATTATTTGATTTATTTCTACACCACAATTGAAGTAAACTTCCTTTAAATTGTAGGACATATTCTAGATGATGGAGACCTTATTGACAATTTGCAAAGATCTAAAATTACCTCAACAGAAATTTTTGAGCGTGTTGAAGCATCTGCAGCAACAGAAGTTAAAATAGAGGCACTGCGTGAAAGCTATCTTCCTATTGCAACTCATGGCGCCATCCTCTACTTTGTAGTATCAGATCTTTCTCATATCAACTATATGTATCAGTTTCCCCTGGAGTGGTTTCATAAGATCTTTGAAGACTCTGTAGAGTACGTACTCAAAGTAAAAATTGGGGTTTCGTTGAGTGCCCCAGGAATTTTTAAGCCTCGGTCACTTTTTAGGACTCAATCAGAGAGACTTCCTGCCAGAGAAGATGAGAACGAAATAGAGAGTATCGCAGTCAATTTCCAAGGACATATTAATGCTATAATAGAGAAATTAACAAAAAATGTTTATAAGGTGTGTACCTGTATTTATTCCACAAATGATTTTTGGCTAATACTAGTATCTGTAAAATATAATGTGTTTTTATTAAATTTCTTATTCAACAGAGAGTTTCTTCAGCTCTGTTCAGTGAGAATCAGCTATGCTTTGCTTTTCTGATGTGTACAGCAATTATGAAAAATAAGTATGATGGAAATCTATTTATTAACAAGCTTGGATTTATACCAGAGAATCAGTGGAAGTTCTTCCTTCAGTCTAGCATAATGGCAAATATTATGGACACGCAGGACTCTGAGACTACTGGTAAAGAAGGCCACATTCAGTAAATGTATAAGTCAAATTGTACTCTCAGGCACCTCTCAGAAATAGACTTGCCATTTCTAAAACAGCTCCTTTTACTTGCAGAAAAGACACATCAGTGGAAACTCCCAATAGGAGAGAATTGATATATGCTGTTTCCCCTGCAGTCCCCAGCACCGCCCCCATTATGTTTGGAGGGTCCTCTAATCCTTCAGAGTACCTTTTCAGGGAGCACAAAACGGCAAATCGCCACTTATACCCCTTCTTCAAATAGAACTTCCCACAGGCAGCTTCTGCCCACGGGTAGCCTGAGTCCAGTGCAATATCTTTAAAATTTCCATTGTTCCCTCACATTAGAGATTCTTTAGATCTGTTATACTACAAACACAGATTTCTTTTCCTGTCTCTACAAGTGAGAATGAAATTTGGCAATGATGGAAACTGAAAAATCTAAGGGGAAAAAATCTGTTTTTCATTTTTTAAAGATGTACTAATTAGGCATGCCCTTTTCTAATTTCTAAACTCAAGTAAAGGCACTTCAATGGGTAGAACTGTAGAGATGGAAGGTCCCAAAGGGTCACTTGGTCCAACCTCCTGCAATGCAGAAATCATGGACTTGTGGGGATGGAAGAAACACTTGGGCCCCAGGTTATGGGTGCCCAGCACACACTGTGATGTGACGTCATGATGTCATGTACCCCATGGCCTTAGAACCTGAAGGTCGAGGTCTTGTAAGGCCTTGGACAGCATACCTGAGGTTTCACAATGCCTCAGATGTGACTTCTGGTGCTTTGCGAGGCACCAGAAGTTGTGTCAGGGGCCCTGCGGTGTGGGTGCTGAGCACCCAGAACAAACTTTTTGAGGATGCTTGAGTCCCCAGGATCCCCTATACTTGGCACTCCTGCCATCCATGAACTAAAAAACAACAGTTAGAGGACCGTAGGACAAGCTACCAAAAAAGTAGTTGTGGACCTCCTCCAATATATTGAGCTATCGTTAATTCCTTGCACAAATCTCACATAGAGATTAGATTATATCTGGTATTTATTAAGCATTCATTCTGATGTACTTGTGGATGTTTCCCCACCCCATTGATCTTTCATTGATCCTAACACCAAAAAGTCTGCTTCTTTTTAAAGAAATTGTCGTACTAGGCTGATAGAGTGATTTAATCCACTTTAATTGTGAAAACCTAAATTTCCAGGTATGAATCCTTCCTTCAAAATACAGACAGTCTGGAGACACATGTAGACAGACACCTCCATTTATAGTGATTATAATTATTTTAAGAATAGTTATAAAGATTTGGGGTGAATTACTAAGGAACTATTGCACTTAAATTCTGAATTTAACAAGTGTTAGAATCTTCCCTATTGTGATGTAGTTTTTGACAAAAGTTCAAACAAAGTGGAAGTAATATCAATGGAATACTGTTATATCGTGTACGGCCAATTTCTGAGTAGAAACAACTTCCTCTAGGGCTGCAATCCTATACCCATTTATCTGAGAGCAGGCCTGATTGAAATCCATTGAACTTAAATCTAAGGCATCCCAGGACTGCAAATCTCAAAAGTAGATATGTACACTAATTAAATGTATAATATAATTATTATTCCTCAATTAGGTTCACGTGCATTCAAGAAAACTCCTCCACTCCATTGGATTACTGACATGATGTGGAAAGAATGCAGGTACATGAGCACTCACATGCCAGCATTCAGCCTGTTGTGTGATTCCCTTTCAACAAATTCTCAGCAATGGAGAGCTTTTCTAAATAGTCAGAATGTATATTATTTGATCAGTACAAGCTATAGACCAGTGTCACCAAGGCAAGGTAAGTGTTGATGTAAAACTATGTGTTGATTTTCAGCATGCCTTTCTAACCTATTGTTGAAAACACTCCCTGTATTCCCAAACCATGAAAAATAGAAGAAGCAATGCTCCTGGGGTTAGTTTCCTTTGGATGAGAGAGCATTGGAAATTTGCACCTGACAACTTAGAATCACAATCCATGCATCTGATGTAGTGAGACTCCAGTCCACAAAAGGCTTTTGTAATGTTGCATGCCACCCCAATCTCTTGAGTGGTGTGAGATTCCAGGGGTTTCTGGTGTTTACCTGGGGTTCATGTTTCCTTTGGAATAGGGTTACATCAGAGATTGTGATGTCTTTATTTACACATATATACAACCTGAGCCTCCAGTGGAGGAGTCAACAGTATTAGGGTCTTGCTTGCCTTGGATTCAGACAGAAATCAAGCATCGCTCTGGCCCTCTGGCTTCCCAGCCAGTTGTTTCTACTCCTCTCTTCAAGAACAATAGCTATTCTACAGTTCTATTGTTGTGAACAGAGATTTACAACTCTGACAAATATGAAAGATCAGAGAAGAGAAAGGCTTATTCGTGTAGATGATTTGAGAGTTTGTCTCAAATTAGACCTAATATAAATGAGATTACCCAGCTAAAGCAAGCTCACACCTCTCACTGAGTTTGTATACATAACATATGTAAGAGGCTCGTTTATAATTATATTTGGAGAATGGTTCATGTTTTTCTGTAGCTGCAATGTTTGATACTTTCTAGATGTCCCATGGTCATAAGGTAGTTGTACTCTGTGTTATAAATCAAGTACTGCCAAGAGTTGTCTATTTTTGTTTTCCAGTGTATTTCTTACCAATTTAAAAATTGGTGTGGTATGAGCAAATTTTTATTCTGAAAGTGTAGCTCAGGGAAACGTTTGAGAACTACCACACTTCACTTTTATCCTGGCAGTTATGTTATTCAATTATATTGCTGTATAAAAGTTACAAATTTGTTGCAACATTTTTATATGGTTTCAACTGTTTCAAAGTTTCAGTAATGTTGTAAATTACTATTTAATCTCTTACAGACCCAAAGCTGAGAGAAAGTGATGAGCAGGAGAGTGGACCTTTAATTTTCCCTTGGGAGAAACTTTCTGCATTCGAAAGACTTATTTTGGTAAGTAAAATCAAGTGGGAAGTATTCAACTAAATTCTTGCTAGCACAATGGGATTTTATTCCACCACCACCCACCCACTATTCCCAAATCTCCTCTGAAACACCCCAGAACAGATTTGGTAGGAGGAATGGGGGAGAAGAGGTGGAGAACATTTTATTACACAAGAAGAAATCTATGTGCTGACAGATCATTCACTTTAGTGATACATTGAATACAACTTGGTATCTTTTGGGAGGATTTCACTATTGTGCTATTGCAAATGCTCCATCAGTGCAAGGATTTCTCCTTGCTCAACAGAATGTTTTCCCCCTCCTTCCACATGCTGTTCTGGGGGTTCACATGTCTCCCTCAGAGCCATTTGGGAGGTGCACAAGGAAGGAGAAGGGGGGCAAGTTCAATTGCACTAGGAGATGTCTTTGCACAGGTTTCATCTTTAAAAGATTGCAGTGTTAGAGAAAAGTCAAGTAAGATGTGACATGATATAAATTTATAAAACTATGCATGCCATGGAGAAAGTGGATAGGAAAAAGTTTTTTCTCCCTCTCGTGTAACTTTAGAACTTGCGAACATCCAATGAAGCTAAATGTTGGAAGTTTCAAGACAGATAAAATAAAGTACTTGTTCACACAGTGTACAGTGGTACAGTTAGTGTACATAAATAAATGTCAGTGTCCAAAATTACTAATATTTTTAGCCAAAATCAAGTACAGTGGTACCTCAGGTTACATACGCTTCAGGTTACATATGCTTCAGCTTACAGACTCCACTAACCCAGAAATAGTACCTTGGGTTAAGAACTTTGCTTCAGGATGAGAACAGAAATCGTGCTCCAGCAGCGCGGCGGCAGCAGGAGGCCCCATTAGCTAAAGTGTTGCTTCAGGTTAAGAACGGACCTCCAGAACGAATTAAGTACTTAACCCGAGGTACCACTGTATAGTTAAACTATGGAACTTGCTCCCATGGGAGGCAATGATGGCCTCCAGCTTGGATGGCTTTAAAAGAAGATTCAACAAATTCATGCGGGAGAGGCCTATTGATGCCTATTAGCCAAGATGGCTATGCTCTACCTCAACAGTCAGAGGCCAGGGTTGTGATGCTTCTGAATACAGTGGATCCTCGGTTGTCGAAAACTTCATCAGTCGAACAATTCGGAACCTGAACAACGACAACCCGGAAGTGAATACTTCTGTTTTCAAACACGCCTCAAAAGTCGAACGGCTTCTGAGGTGTGTTTCTCCATTTTTAAAAAGGGATTTGCCGACTGGCAATTGCGCCTCGGCTGTTGAACGTTTCGGAAGTCGAACAGTCTTCCGGAACAGATTACATTCGACAACCGAGGTTCCACTGTACCAGTTGCTGAAAACCACAGGAGGGGAGAACGTTATTGTGTTCAGATCTTGTTGCTGGTTTCCCACAGGCATCTGGTCACCTCTGTGAGAGCAGGATACCAGACTAGATGGCCCAATGGCCTGATCCCGCAGGTTGCTCCTTATGTTTATATGTTGCAGTACTTGTTAGTGGAATCTAGTCAATAGGGATCACTTTATATTTAGCTTCTGCTTGCAAATATTTTGAGCTTTTGAGGGCACAAATTCCCTCACAGCAATTAAGGAAGTGATAGTTTTAAGGAATTCAGATGCAATCCTTTCATAGTTAAGCACATTTAAGTTGCATGTATTTCAACGGGGGAGAGAGATACATGTGCTGTGCTTTCACAATGAACTCAATGGAATTTAAAGGTGCTTCACTTTGCTGAATCATATCTTTCATGAATTCAGTGATATTATCATATTTTTTTTAATAGATAAAAGTTCTTCGGTTAGAAAGCTTAACTAGTGCAGTACATACATTTGTAGCTGAGAAATTGGGGAATTACTATCTTCAGATTGGAGGAATTAATTTGAAAGCAGTATATGAAGAAGAATCTAATGCCATAACTCCAATAATTCTTATTCATACTCAAGGTGAGCATTTATAAAGGATGAGTATGTAAAACCTGCTTTATGAATTAGGGTACAATCTGAATGCCCCCCCCATGTGGCTTTGCAGAGTAGCAGGGTTGCCAATACATTCACAGGCTTGCCACACACGAAGACTGCAGTGGAAGAAGGGGAGGACAATCTGGCCAAATGTGGACCTAAACACTTCGCCAGCTTCAGTCTGACACAGTACTCAGACCTGATGCCTTCACATTATGGCAGTAAGATACACTTGAGATCCAGCAGATCCTGGGGCAGTTCAGCCCTACTCTCAGAACACTGCAAATTTAGTGGCCGGTGGGAGCCCAGCTAAACTGGGAGAGTTGGGCAGAGGGTCACTTCTACCTAATCCAACCCCCTCGCCAGTCCTGTAAAAGGGGGTGGGTTTGATTGCTTTGCCCTACTATGTTTATATGAGTATACCATGCGCTGCTGACCCTGCTTGCTCCACTTGGCAACCCTGCCAACCCCTTTGCCAACCACCTTACTTGACACCTGGCCAATCCCTGCTCCCTTTATACCTGAGCAAACTCTTCTCTCTTTACACCTCACCCAACCCCCCCTAGCTCCCTCCAAGCACCTCCCCACACTGCTTGCTTGCTCTCTTGCTCTCCCCACACTGCTTGCCTGCCCACACTGCTTGCTTGCTCTCTCCCTTGCCTGCCTGCTATTCTGTTGTCAAGCTGGAGCTTGTATGGCTGCCTGTTGATGGCCATGCAAAATGCAGCATGACAACTGCCTTACATTTTTATGTATATAGGAAGAAAACATAGGAAGAAAATATATGGCCCAATCTATTTGGTGCTAGTTGTTAATAGTCAATTGAAAGTAATAAAATTTAATACAGTCGCTTAGCTGGTTTGGGTATGTTAGTGTAAAGTGTATAACAATGGCATAAATTGTATTGAAAAGTTTATTTGTTTTATAGATGGCCCATGCCTCTGCGTTACCCTACTTAGTTTCTACAGCAGAATCATGTTCATGTTTACACAGATATTTCCCACTGAGGTCTATTATTTCCAAGTAAGTGTGCACAGTAAATTTGTGCACAACAGCCTGAAAATGATAGCAGGCAAACACAAAAAAGAGATGCCAAATTATTTCCCCCCTTTAAAACCATCTAGTCATTTCATTCCTGTGGCATCGTGTTAATGATGCAATATAGAATACTATGTTAGGTCTGCTCATTCTTCTGTAGAGCAGCATACATTTTACATAAAGTATTACCGTATATGCACACCTTTTAATTGACCCAATATAATAGGTTTCTGGATGTGGAAATAAAACCGTTATTATGTATGCTACACAGGTGTAGATATTGCAGCTCTCTTTCTACGCCTTGCCCAGGAAATAAAAGGAAGTACACAACATGTGAAAATGATATCTCTGGGACGTGGTCAAGGGAGCAAAGCTGAAGATTTGATATATAAATCAAGCATACTGCAGGGACAGTGGGTATTCCTCCAGAACTGTCATCTTGCAGCTTCATTTATGCCCAGACTCTGCAAAATTGTTGAATCGTAAGTGTTTCCCCCTAGCATTTATTTGTATATGCAGTTTTGTTCAGATGAGTGAGGACCAGAGTAGGCTGGCATTACTGCACCATTTGCCTTGTAGGAATCAAATATAGTTTTTTTTATTTATTATTATTACCTTTGATTTATTAATTGCCTTCTCATTCTCAACCACTTTCTGAACTCCCTGCTTTCCTGACCATTGTGTATGCTGGCTGAAGCTGATAGGAGTCCAAGTCTTAACAACATCTGGACAGCCATAGGTTGCTCATTCCTGTTCTGCAGCTATTCACCAGTTATTTTGAGCTTGCCCGAAGCTGAATTAAATTACTGCTAGGGAATTATGCTGACTATCACTCAATTAATAGGGAGTAGTCTATATTTTGAACAATTTTCTCCACTTAGCTCAAGGATCTAAGATGGATGGCTTTAAAAAGAGATCGCACAAATTCATGGAAGAAAATGCTATAAATTAGCTATATATTACCTCCCTTATCAGAAGTAGTAGGTCTCTGAATACCAGTTCCTGGGAATATGAGTGGGAGGTGCTATAGCACTCATGTCTTGCTTGTTGACTTCCTATCTGGTTGGTTTGTGTGAGAACAGAATTCAAAACAAGATAAACTTCTGGTCTGAGTGAGAAGTGTTACTCTTACACAGGGATGGAAGGATCTGTCAATTTTTGTTTTCTCGGTTTCTCATTTTTCCACTTTTAAATTCAGTTCTCCACATTTCTGAAGCAATTTACAATTAAAAAAAGCACACTTCATGAACATTTACCAGCATTTTAATTCTGCATTTAATTCTCTTCATAAACACATTTCTATGGATTCTGACTTTAGAGTAACATGATAGAGAGAAATAGCACCAGTGGTTAACAGTTATTAAGAAATTTCATATTTGGAATGCAGTTCCCTATAGGGAAGACTATATTCTGTCAGTGTTTATCTTATTACAATGTTCTCTATCCCTCATTACTATTAAATTTTACACTGTCACAGTTGCTTGGAAAATCACACAAAAATACTGTTGCTGTCCCCATGTTAAGCAAGCAGTTTAACTTCAAACTTAAGCCTTCCTAAACAGTTTCCTACATCAGAATGTGATGGTATGAAGAGAATCAATGCTGTTAGTTTTTGTGACCTGGCCCTCGGAGTCGAAGGTTGGAGTACTAGATGCTTGACTAGGTGGAGAGATTCAGCTACACTGTATTCGAGATGTTTTTTCACTGGTGGAGTAGCAACAGTTTTGTGTAATGGTCTCCCTGCTGAAATGCAAGAGGCCCCATCAATATTGACATTGTGCCAGCTCTTGAAGACAACCTGTTTAGACAAGCATTCTCCTGATCCCTTGACCTGATCCTCCTGTTGTAACCCTTTTAATGCTGTTTTAATTGTTTCACTCTTTTAATGGGATGTATTTTTATAATTGGTTTTACATTTGTAAACCACTCCGAAGCCATTTTGGCAAATAAGCAATATATAAATTTATTATAATAAAAATAAGTAGTAGTAATTATATCTATGTAAGGGGATTGTGAGATACAGCTGCATTTGTAGGTATGTGTACAGTTGTTGTTATACCACTTCTTGTAAAGATGAATTCTTGGTTAAATAATATTGAACGCCGTGCAGTACAACTTCATAGTCTGTTTTTAGACAGTGGTGGTGTTACAAAATTTGTTCTATCTACAGATTTACTGGATCACAGACAAATATAGACCCTCAGTTTAGACTCTGGTTAAGTTCAACGCCAGATCCATCTTTCCCTATACCTATCTTGCGCAAGGGCCTTAAGGTAAGATTTAAAGTAATCCCTTCAATTAGAGGGGATGGTTCAGAGGCCTTGAGGTGAATAATTCAAACAACCAGTTGGCCTGCACACCTGAATGGCTGTGTTACATAAGCTGCCTTGTGGTTATGGGAAGGTAGAGTACTTTAAAAGCAAATAAACCAACATCTTGGTAGAAGATTTATACTCTGTTGATTTCACTGGGACTTGAATATACAGTGGTGCCCCGCAAGACGAATGTCTTACAAGACGGAAAACCTGCTAGACGAAAGGGTTTTCCGTTTTGGAGGTGCTTCGCAAAACGAATTTCCTATGGGCTTGCTTCGCAAGACGAAAATGTATTGCGAGTTCCTGCAGGGGTTTTTTCCTCCCCCCCCCCTTTTTCCCAAGCCACTAAGCCGATTATCAGCTGATCCGCTAAGCCGCTAAGCCGCTTAACAGCTGATCCGCTAAGCCCGCTAAGCCGCTAATGGGCTTGCTTCGCAAGACGAAAAAACCGCAAGACAAAGAGACTCGCGGAACGGATTCTTTTCGTCTTGCGAGGCACCACTGTACCTCTCTCAGAATTACATCCAGCTAAAGGAAAGTCCAGCTGCTTTCAGAGGACTTCCATGTAATTAAATGTATTTACAATAATCTTTCCGTGATTCACTAGAAGGTAATATATTTATTTTGCTGAAGTCTGCTTGTTTTTTTCATAAACCGTCCTGCATATTTTCTAAAGATTGTAATAGAACCTCCCCATGGACTAAAGGGAACACTTCTTCAAACATTTGGAGTAAGTGGTACTGAAATAGTAACGGAAGCTGTATTCAACACCACCACCTGTGGGCCATCATGGAAAAGGTTGCTGTTCAGTCTGTGCTTCTTCAGTGCTGTAGTTCATGAAAGAAAGAAATATGGAGCTTTGGGCTGGAACATTCCATATGAATTTAATTCTTCAGATTTAGAGGTAAGAGGAAGTCTTGCAGACCGAAATAAAAGCATGATTGTAAATAGTATCATCTTAAAATAATACCTATTATAACCATAATTTCCAAACTGCGCCTAGTAGTGCTTCCATGCCTCCATAAATCTAGCAGATACAGAAGCAAGTAATTGCCAAGGCATACCCAATATTCACAAATAAATGAAAATTTATTTTTTTAAATTAACACTAAATGTGTACTTAATGAGTACCAGCTTAAACAATGGAAACAAAATACCAAATTTCTGCTGTAGTGATAACCAAGTGTATAGATACAGTCATTTCTGATTATTTTTATCTTGAACCAGGTGCACTAACCAAAATTGATGAAAACATCTTCCTGTCCTAGAGAATAAGATGTCGCTCACCTAGTGTTATGGGATTAAACTCCTCAGTCACCTCACTGTAATTATCTGATGATGCTCCTTCTCCTCCTTGCTTGCACATTACAAAAGCACCCCGTCACCCCCATGGATCTCTCTCCATAGAAGGTGGTGAGCGAAGCTCAGGTGGAGACAGAGCTATAAGAGAAAGGCACAGGCAAAAGAAAAAGGCCAATATTGGTCTACAGCTTTTGCCTGTATCTGTCTCTGAAAGCAGTGGTGAGATGATTTGCCCCTCCTCCCCCCCACTTACCGCTGCTGTTGGAGCCAGTCACTCCATCACCACAATCCAGAGACAGACACAGGCAGAAGCAGAAAATCCATTCTAGGTCCTTTCCAAACCTTTAAATCTGAATGCATCTCTTATTCGTGTGCTTCTTGCCTCCTGCCTCTTCTTCCCCCACCTCCAGTTGCCTGTAAGTTGTACTCTTTACTCTCCTCATTGCCACGATCCCCAGTTTTTTTTAAAAAAACTTTAGGGAATGCTTGGGCACACCCCTTTCACACCCCTATGACAAGACCCAGCCACAAAGGACACTAAATACATGTCTTGTTTACAATACCAGCAAAAGGACTACTGAATGAAGCATTTACACCTAGAAGTGCTTCATGTAGTCTGATACTTCAGAAAATTATAATAGTTTGGGCATGCCTTGTGTGGCTTTTATATATTTTTTCCTTTAAGCAATACACCCTCATTCTATGTCTTTAATTATTCTTTAAATTCATCTCCGTTTCAAAAAATAGTTCATCATATGGTACAGATAGTGACACCTCAGGACACACAAGTCCAAAGCTCTCCTGGGGGGCAGAGCTAGTCGCTTCATTCTTTGAATCATAGTGCTTGTCTCTGTAAAAAAGGAAATGTAGTGACAAGACATAACCACAGCAATAATGCTACAATAGAAAATACCTTTTTTCAAATTTTCTTCCCAAGATTTCGATCCAGGTGCTGGAGATTCTTCTTGGGAATCAAAAGAAGATTCCTTGGGAAGCACTGCGTTATATGACTGGCGAAGTAACATATGGAGGCCGTGTAACTGATAATTGGGATCGTCGGTGCATTCTTAACATTTTGGATAATTTCTATAACCCTTCTGTATTGCAGGAGGATTTTGCTTACACTGCTGATTGGGTAGGGGAAGCCATTTATTTTTTCATTATTTTACAGCACTTTAACAACCTGTACATTGTTATATAAAGGGTTGGTTCAGCCCTAACAGGAAATCGTGGTTTCCTACTACTGTATGCGCATGCACCATAGTAAGACTTAGGATCACATTTTACCCTCCCTTCTCACCTGTGTCCCTCTTTTGCATGCAAAAGGAGATTAAAAACTTTCTGTTGTGATTTTAAACTAACCACAGTTTTCTGTTATAAAACTGTAGTCAAAAAGGGTCTAAGTGCCAGATGTGATACTCTTACTTTGGCTGTTTTGTACATTTTGGTCCAAAAGACTTGTTTTGCATGGACAGCTCTGCACTGCAGAGATATCGCTCACCTACGAGCATCTTAATGCCTCTAGACTGGAACCCAATATACACTGCCAAGAGGAGAAAAGGGCAGAACTAGCCATGGAAAAACTGTTATCTGGACTCAGAGAACTCAGTGTCAGGAGCTTGTCCTACTCTCGAGTAGGACCCTGGCAGAGACACATGCCCGACTGACAAGTTCCCTTCCTCCTGGTCGATCATTCGGGAGCTTTAAAAGCTTTCTTCTGCCCGAACATCACAGCAACTGATGCCAACAGACATCGACACAATCAGGGATCCACAGAGTCGTCGCAGCTTGCGTAACAGACCTCAGCAACTCAGTGTTTTGGCTTATCTACTTTATTTACAAATAAACACACACGGAGCACTGCAACATGGCTCCCTCTCTCTCTAGCATCAGACAGCAAAGAGAAAAAACAAAGGACAATAGTCCCACTTCACGGAACACAGTAACACAAACATCCTGTTTCTGTCACTTCTGTGGAGTCAAAACATACACCGTCATGTGATAGACAAAAATCCCATGACTGCAATCAGGGAGCAGGAATTCTAACACTGGCTGGCTAGAGCATATGAGAGTTTAAATGACCAGTCAGGCTCAAACCATGGCTTCAGAACCTTGTTTCTTCTCTTAGAGTGAATTCCCTGAGTTCAGACATATTTGATAACCAGGGACAGCCCAGGACGTCTTTCCACTAGAGGCAAAACCCCCAGTGTTGTCCCCCACCTCCTGCCCCCCCACCTGGCGACTGGCACTTGCTTGCTGCCTCCTGCTCCTCAACCCCAGAGGTGTGCTCATGGATGGTGGTTGAATGCTCCTCTTCTCATCCCTGGGCTGCCCTGAAGAGGGTGAGCAGAAGGAAGATGGTGGCCCAAGGGCAAGTAGAAGAGTGTGCCACTGCAGCCATCAGGGCCAAGGAGCACCTAGCAGCAGTAAGCGCCTGGCAGTGGCAAGTACTGAGTGCCAGGTTCCTGGTGGCAAGAGGCAGGAAGTGGCAGTGGGGGGTGCCTGTTCCAGTTGTGAGAGGGGGTGCATGATGGTGTGGGGAGTGGTGGCACTATTGCTGGCAGTGAAGTGGCTGGAGGTGCAGCAGCAGCACCCCCCCAATGAAACACTGGTTTGTCTTGCCACTTTGGGTGGCAGCTCCTACCTCGCCATCTCCCAAAGCACATACATCCTGCCTGTGCAACGTGCTGCCATCTGCCTTATTGCAGGGCAGATTCGAGGGGGAACCATACATGGAATGAGTCTGCCCCTGCGGCTTGATGGAGGTAGAAACTGTCTCTCATGTCTTGTTACGCTGCCGTATTTATCACTCCTGTTATACAAAAATCTGCAAATGGGTTCGAACTTCAATGTCTAAAACTCCTGGTAAAAGACAAGGATCTGGAGATTACACTAAGGGTGGCCAAATTCTGTGCGACTGTCATAAAACTTAGGGAACAAGCTGTACTACCAAAATGATTAAGGTTTTAAATGATAATTTTATGTTATATTTTAGTGATCAAGATTTAATATATTTTTAAACTGCCGCTATATCTGAATTGTCTCTGTCATACCCAATTGCAATTCAATGTATTCCTGTTGTATTTTATGATTTTCCTGATATTGTAAGTGACCTGGATCTGGTCTGTGACCGTAATAATAAAATTCTATTCTATTCTATCCTGCCTGTGAAAGTTCATAGGCCTATACTAGGAAATAAATATCATTCAGAATATACTTGACATTCCTACCGATGCAATGTTCCCTAGCTTTGTGAGCGAACTTATTTTGTATGGATCTATTCTTGAAGGTGAATTCTGATCTACCTTGAACAATGGCTCTATTTGGTTTCTAGTGTTCTCCTGTGAGGATGTGGGCTGAAGACATTAGTAGATGAAAAGCATTTTTCATTGGTTTTGCAGGTATATCAACCCATATCTGAAAAAGATACTTTGAAAGAATGCAGAGCCTATCTACGATCTCTTCCGGAGAGCGATTCTCCAGAACTCTTTGGAATGCATCATTGTGCAGAAAGAGCATACCTAAAGTCTCAAGCACAGTTATTTATTGAGTCAGTTGCCAGGACTCAACCAGCAATGACTACAGACACTCTCATCATCAGGTCACTCTTTGTAGATTTCTTCTTCTGTTTCTGGAATATGACCACAAACTAATAGAGTTAAGCATGCTTAAATCACCTAACCTCACACAGAACAGAGAAGAGAAAAGATCCCATTACTGACTCCGCTCGTTGCAGCTTCTCACCTCTTCTAATTTCCTTTTGTTGTTCATTTTCCCAACACCTTCTCGGAGTTACATGTGGGATTGACAACATAAACATGAGAATATTAGCATTAACCAATTTTTGCATATGTACTGTAATATGCAAAATCAGGTGCACTACCCCACAAAGAATGCCTAGGATTATTTATTTGACAATGAACAATGAGCAACATGCAGTGAAACAAGGGGGGCATTAACTTGATTGATAATGATTGATAACTCTAAGACATTGGGTGTTTATTTGTTTGTTCTAGTGGCAAAAAGACTCCAGATGAAATAGTATTGGAAATAGCATCTGACATTCAAATTAGGCTACCACTGACTGTAGAAGTTATGGGACAGACACCTGAAACTGAACCCAAAGAAAAAGTTACATTTGAAAGCTTCAAGTCAGGCTCAGTTTGGGCTGCACTTGCAAAGGTTGCAAAAGGTCAGAACTTTGATTCACATAATGTAAAATTAAATTTAGCTTTATCTTTATCTTGCAAGAAGGAATATACGTATATATAGTTCTGGTCTGTTTATTATTGTTGAGAATACATAATGAGGAATAAAATCAATAAATAATGATAAAATATATAGCACTCCAACATCTAAGATTAGGTGATTTCTCCTAATTAGCAATTTGATGCTGAGTGTTGGCAGTGAGTATTCTTACATGGAAGCAGGAGGAATTTATGGCATTGTGTCACAGCTGGAATATCTTGGAACTAAATGCATAAGAATTAGTCCAGAATTTGCTCAGGGGTGTGTGTCTGTAGGCAAACACCTTCTCTCTTGGTTAAACCTTTTAACAACTATGTTTCTAGCTACTTTTAATTGATGTGCTTTATTGAATATGCTGTTAATTTATTGCTTTATTACTGTGGTTAATGACACTTATTTTACGTTGACTGTTTGATATTTTTCAGTGTTTTTGCTTGTCTTTAAGTTTTTGTAATTTTAAAACTTTAATAATAATTTTGCGATTCTTTAGCTTTGTGTTTCTTGTTGTATGCTGCTTTTAGAGGACTTGTCTAGAAAGGACCCCTAAAAATGTTTTAAATAAGTAAATACTGTAAGTTGGTACTGACCAATATGCCAGAAGCAGAAGATCCAAATAGTGTCCCCTCTCTAAGAAAAAATATAATAATATTTGTATATTATTGACAGTTTTCTGCCTTTTAGTAGTGCCCCAAATATTCAGCTCGATGCAGCTAACTTGCTCTACTTATCAGTGAGATAACCAGTGGGTCTTATTTTCTATTGTAGGTCCTGGTTCTTTTATGAGTTCAACTTTGCTAATTGTCTTGCATCAGGAGATTAAAAGGTATAATCATTTATTATCCATAATAATGCAGTCATTACATGGACTTCAACAAGGTATCAAAGGCGAGATTATCTTTACCACAGCACTAGAAGAGCTTTATAATTCAGTATTGAAAAACAAAGTTCCTGAACTGTGGCAGGTAGGTGAACAGTTTCTCTGTGAATCAAAAAATAAACTTTTAGGATGAGATTATGGACTTAGCTACATTGGCCCCCAAAAAGCACTTTACATGTGTTGTATGTGCATTATAGCACTACAACACAAGATGGCGCTGTGGAGTTTCGTTTTTGCCAACCTGATTTCTCATACAAAATTTACAATGTGTTTAACTGAAACACTGCTTTGATGTGTCTACTTCCAGCCCCAGTTGTGGCTGTCCACCTGCAGAACAGACTTTTGCTCACCAAATGTGATTTCCCCTTCTTTGCTTCCCCACTGCAGTCTCTGCATGTCCACCAAAGAAAACCAGAAAGGAGATACTATATCTCAACCCTAGATCGTGATTTGTTTCACTGTAACTAACTACACTCACTAGCTAGCCTCAAATCATGGTTTGTTGTTGTATTAGTTATCATGGTTTATTCAAGTGAAACAAACCAGTTTGCCTGTCTGCAGGGATCTCACCTGTTATCCAAGAATTCTCCAAGATTATAGATAGAGGCTCTGAGATCACATCCTTAAGCTTTTTGAATCAGCCTTATTTTTTTAGTAACTTACAGAGTCTCTGTTTTCAAGTCATAGAACCGCCTTAAAGTCCAGAATGCATGTCTGACTACACTCAGCTTTACCTTGCCTCTGTATCATGAAACCCGAGGACATGATTACTTCATCACAAGGTTCCCAGTATTTCTACTTTGTTAATCAGCTCCTCTCTGTTGGTGAGGATCAGGTCCAAGACAGCTGATCCCCCTTAGTCCTGATACCACGATTCCCTAGCAGTTCACAAAACCAGAATGGAATCCTGGCAGTAATTCTTAACATCTTCAGAATCTCAGCAGTCTATTTTTATTTTTCTCTTTAAAAGTGGGTTTCTAGCCTCCATAGTAAAAAAAACTGCTTGAGTGGACAATGCCTTTTAAATCACATAAAGTTGTTTCTTTCCATACTATTTCCAGCTGCCAGGGGTTGAGTAGGGTTTCCATGTCCTGTATAGTGTGTGTGTGTGTTTTTGCATGCATCTGCTCAGAGATTACACAACTCTTTTACCTGAGTGGGAAGAATGAATGATCAATTTTATTTTTGTAAATTTTAAAAACATGATATTGTGCTTTTTCTGCTATTACATAACAGCAACATTCCTATAAATCACTTAAACCTCTGGGATCCTGGATTGATGACCTTGTTTTACGAGTGACTTTCTTTTCCATGTGGGCTAAACAAGTTATCACCTTTATGGAATCAAGGTAAAATGCAAAATATTAGAACAGTAAAGATTCTGGTGAAGTATATAAAGAAATGGCTTTGGCAAGAGTAGAGTTAAAATGCCACGGTTAACATTGGAATTGTAAATTTTCTGATACCTACTATAGAAATCCAGAAACAAATTATGAACATGACATATCCAGTGCAGGCAAATTCCTATTTTGAACCTGATACGTATATGGGATCTGCAGCAAAGTGTTGGCATTTGGACTGCAACCTTCTCTGTTGTCGAGCTGTTCTGGTCGGCTAGGAGTGAGAACAATTTGGCTTCACAAGAGTGGCCCGGGATGGCAGATAGGAGCGGCGTGATGGTCTCGTCCCTGAGATCTTTATATAGGGAGCAAGACAAGAGAACGTGTGACACAGTCTCTACGTAGCCAGCTCCACAGGGGCAGAGCCGGTTCTCGAATGAATTTTTTCATTTGGACTGCTCCTGTTCAAGTTCTCAGCCACTCCCTTCCATTCCCTTTCCCTTCCATATTTTCTATTTTCCCTGTAAAAGTCAGTTGGCATTCTATGTCCGTGGTTCTTGGATTAGTAGTGGGGTGCAGGAGGCCCCTCTTTGGGTCTCTCTCTCTAAAGTTTTTTTCTTTTGTATCTCTGTAAACCTTGGGCACTACTGCTGCTTCACAAATACCGTACTTTTCGCACCATAACACTCAGTTTTTTCCCCCTAAAAGGTAAAGGGAAATGTGTGTGCGTGTTATGGAGCGAATGCAGGCAGGAGGAGCCGCTCTTGCTGGCTATTTGGCAGCCTCTCTTCCTCCGCTTGGCTTGCTGAGAAGCTGGCAACAGCTGAGCAACAGCTGAGTGTCGGGAGACAGCCTCTCTCCCTCCTGTCTGCCTGCTCTATGGCTTTTTGGGGAGGTGGGAGAAGGGAGGCAGCTTGGAAGCCGGCAAGAGCTGCCTGCAGCGTGTAAAAGCCAAGGTGGGAGAAGGGAGACAGCCTCTCTCCCTCCTGTCTGCCTGCTCTATGGCTTTTTGGGGAGGTGGGAGAAGGGAGGCAGCTTGGAAGCCGGCAAGAGCTGCCTGCAGCGTGTAAAAGCCAAGGTGGGAGAAGGGAGACAGCCTCTCTCCCTCCTGTCTGCCTGCTCTATGGCTTTTTGGGGAGGTGGGAGAAGGGAGGCAGCTTGGAAGCCGGCAAGAGCTGCCTGCAGCTTGTAAAAGCCAAGGTGGGAGAAGGGAGACAGCCTCTCTTTCTCAGTGTCTGCCTGCTCTATGGCTCTCCCTTACACACATGTAAGTGGCTCTTACTCTGCTTTCTTTACAATGAGCTGGAAGGAGGGACAAAGAGGGCATCCCCTTCCGTCCCTCCCCCAGCACCTCACCGGTAAATTCAAACAAAGCTGCTTACAAGGCTTGTGTCCCTGCGTCTCCTCCTCTTTTTGCTTCGGTTCGAGGCAAGGCAGCTGCACAAATGTGAGCTCCCCCTCTCTCTTCCTTCCCTCCCTCCCTCCCTCTTCCAACTTCAAAAAATATTGGGGGGACAGCCAGGTAAGCCCCACTCACATACCACAATGGGGGGTGGGTGATGACTCCCTCAAATATTTAATGGGGGGGTGAAGGCACCTAGGCCCATAGGAGTTGGCTGCTTTGCCTAGGACAAGTGTGAGCTCCCCCCCCCCTTCTTCCTTCATCACTGTATTGGAGATACCATACATTACTGACAGTTCCTTCATTCACGTGGTTACAAAGCACGGATCCACATGGATCCTCAGGATTTTTGCACTGGGTCACCCCAAATTCACCATCAGATCACATAGCATGTCCATGGCTACAGCTTGCACCAAAAAAATCACGCACCCACTGTTGCCTGGGGCCGCAGTGGTGCAAAAACGTGGTTACAAAGCACGGATCCACATGGATCCTCAGGATTTTTGCATTGGGCTACCCCAAACTCACCGTCAGATCACATGTCTGTGGCCACAGCATGAACCACAAAAATCATACATCCACTGTTTTGTTTAGAATATTTTTTTTCTTGTTTTCCTCCTCTAAAAACTATGTGCGTGTTATGGTTGGGAGCGTGTTATAGAGCGAAAAATACGGTAACTGCCTCCATTCAGAGCTGTGCTGTAACTTCTGAATCTTCCCCAGACCTGCCTTTTTCTTTAATAATCAATTCATCCTTCTGGATGATGGGCACATGTGGAAAGGGAGAAAGAACCACCTCTACTGTTATGTATACTTGTTGTTCCCATTCCATTTTTCATTCCTCGGAAAGGCCGTTGTTTGGATAATGGATGGCATTCTTCACAGGTTAATGCCTTCAGCTGGAAGGAATTGGTGGGATCTACTAAGCCTTGTGGCTCGTCTCACCAGACTCAACCAGCTTGCAGTTTACAGTATTTGTTTATTTACTGAATTTGCATACCGCCCATCTGAAGATCCCAGGGTGATTGATTCACAGAATAAAATCACAAAGTACATAATAAAAACAAGAACAAACCAAGCCAATAACCCCCCTGCCCAGAAACACATTTACAAAAATATAGTCTGTTAATCAGCCAAATTAATGTGACCTCTCCCATTATTTTAAACTACCCCCCCCCCGTGTTCCTCCCTATGCTCCTATGCCATAGGCACTGCTGTTGTGCAATTTGCCTTCCCTTTTGCTCTTAGCCCTGACTTCATGAAAATCTAGGATTGTGATGTGGTACTAGAAATCCTCCAATGGGGGCTGCATGATGACACTCTTATATTTACTCTTACATATGTATGGGTTGTACTTTTATAGTGGTTAAGCCTTTGGCTAGTGCAGATTGTCATTATTTATTGTATTGTATAATTGACCATTTAAAACCATAATTAATATATACTTCTAAACTTATCATTCTTAAAGGCATCAGCATTTAGTGGTACTTCAGAAGCTAACCAAAACAACTATGCAACCTGGTGAGGAACTTGACCCCTTTGATGGCAGCTCTCAGGCACACCCCAGCTGCTTTTGGCTTCCAGCTTTCTTCTTTCCACAAGGTACATAATTTCATGGACAGTTACTATTTTCAGCAGTGTGTAGATAAGGAGTGGGGAACTGTGGCTGCCTACCAGGTCATTGTTAGGGGTTGGCATAGCAGGGGCTGAGTCTTTCGTCTCTTGTGCCAGGCCCCAGATTTCATGTCCCTCCCCTTTTTCCAAAACTTTTTTTTTTTAATAAGGAAGTCCTCATAGGGTGGCTTGGTGCACTGCAAAGTGCAGTGCCAGTGAGGCCCCAGCCACTTGCCCCCTTAATTTGCTTTCCAGCTGAGGCACAGATTTTATTGATCTGTGGTGCTGGGTAGCATATGTGGATCATTTTGGCTGGTGACAGGAAGCCATCAACAAGACAAAGATTCTCTGCTGGGTGCAGAGGGGTGGAGCCCCACCCTGGGCAGTTAGCAAAAGACAAGAGAGCTGGGAGGGAGGGGTTTCAGAATTGCAGTGGGCTCAGGTAAGCAAGAGGAAAAATAGTTTTGTTTCGGGGAATTAGTTTGCAAGTTGGAGAAAAGGGAGTCACAGCACAATGTGGATTGACAGTTTGAACCCAACATAGCAGCCATGAGAGAAACAGGACCCTTCTAGAATGTAAACTGGAAGTCCCCACACCCAATCCTAAACTCAGGTTGTATATATGTGTAAATAAACCATATACAGGCAACCCCCGTTTTAGGCATGACCAATATGCACAGTGCCAGAACCAGGGGTGCCAACTTGAATAAAATATTGTGGGAGCCCAGGTAAGCTCTGTCCTATATAATCAGCCACATGATGTAGTGCACACACACCATTTGAATGGGAACGTCTATCAATTTTTGTGGAGACCCTGCCCCCTCAACTATGGGGGCCGAAGCCCCCATGGCCCCTATGCCCAGAACTGACCCGGAAATGTAATAAAAGACTTCACTAAAAGGGTGGGGCAGGGTGAGGCAAAGGCAGAATGGGGTGTTTCAGTTACATGATTTCACGCAAGCATGCAGTGACCCGGAACACAAGCCCTGCACAAATCGGGGCTTGCCTATACCATAAAGACCCCATAGTCTACTCTGTGCCTTATTGTCCAACAAGCACAGACCCTGGTAAGTAGGCCTAGAACCCCTGGAGTCTCGCGCCACTCAGATTGGGGTGGCGTGCAACAATATGTTTAAACATTTGTACAAAACATATTGCAATGCTGAAAAGGGTTCAGAAAAGGGCGACCAAGATGATCAAAGGTTTGGAGCAACTTCCCTATGAAGAAAGATTACATTTGGGGCTTTTTAGTTTAAGAAAAAGAGTAAGAAGACATGATAGGTGTGTATAAGGTTATGCATAGTGTGAGGGAAAAGTGGATAAAGATTTTTCCTTTTTAGTCAACTAAAGCTGACTAAAGCCTAGTCTCACACCTCTTGCTCCAACATGTGCTCACAAACTCATACATGTATTTTATTCCTGCAGGATTTCTTACTGCAGTTCTTCAGAATTACGCTCGCCAGAAAGAATTGCCAGTGGATTCTCTTAATTTTATCCACAAAGTTCTTCCATTCGTTCAGGATGAAGATCAGGGTCTTAGATTTTTCAGCGCAAAAGAAGCTATAATAAGCAAAGCATTTAAGGTAAGAAAAAAAGAGCACATGTAGCATAATGGTTAATGAGCTTTGAGCTGGATGATTAATCTAAGTCATTGTTATGGCCTTATACAATGTTTTTTTTAAAAAAATACTGAGAAAATGTATGTGATATGTTCTGATCATATTGGGAAGATACTATTGAAGAGTGTCTGGAACACATTTCTGAAACAACATAGAGAAGAAAATCCTATGGGGGAAAGTTGCAGGGGCAGGTTAGGGTGTGAATACCCTTCTAATTCTGCAGTGCCAAAGTATTTTCCTTCTGAAGCACAGTTACTTCATTTTCAAAGGAAAAGGAACCACTTTCTGCAACTCTCAAATGACTTCCTGCCAGGACTCAATAATTCTACACACACACAAAAATTCGAGCATCAAGAGACACTTTAAAGTAAAGGGTAAAGGGACCCCTGACCATTAGGTCCAGTCGAGACCAACTCTGGGGTTGCGGCGCTCATCTTGCTTTATTGGCTGAGGGAGCCAGCGTAAAGTTTCTGGGTCATGTGGCCAGCATGACTAAGCCGCTTCTGGTGAACCAGAGCAGCGCACGTTTACCTTCCCGCCAGAGCGGTACCTATTTATCTACTTCCACTTTGACGTGCTTTCGAACTGCTAGGTGGGCAGGAGGAGGGACCGAGCAACGGGAGCTCATCCCGTCACAGGGATTCAAATCACTGACCTTCTGATCGGCAAGTCCTAGGCTCAGTGGTTTAATCCACAGCACCACCCACATTCCGAGACACTTTACTTAAGTTCAAATTCAGTTGGGCCAGCCTCCTTTTGCCCGTTTAAAAAGTACTAGAACACCTTATGCAGGGGAGGGGGAGGGAGGTGGTAGCCAACAGTGTGCTATCCTGATATTGCTGGTGAGAATTGTAGTCCTGCAGCACTTTGAGGGCATCACACTGACTACTCCTGAGCTTCAGCCATGCTTAACATCATATAGGAAGACCAACATACTGTGTTGCCTATCAGTTAAAATGTAATTTACAGGTTACCACTGAATGTAGATGTGAAGGATGGTGTCGTGGAGGCTGAATAGCCGTCATTCTACCTCTGTAAAGGATTGCTTCACTAACTGCTGAATGCATGAAAAATTGATACATAACAATGCCTTTTCCATTGGGTTGATAGTGATTTTGTTTGACCAACATAGTACAGTCATACCTTGGATCCCGAATGCCTTGCTATTCAAACGTTTTGGCTCCCGAATGCTGCAAACCCGGAAGTGAGTGTTCTGGTATGCGAACAGTCTTTGGAACCCAAACGTCCAATTGGCTGTAGCCAATCAGAAGCCGCACTTCGGTTTCCAAATGTTTTGGAAATAGAAAGGACTTCCAGAACAGATTCTGTTCAACTTCCGAGGTAGGACTGTAGTACTGACCCACCTGCCAATGCTACCTGTAGGTCAGGTGCCTCTCAGGAGAACACCATGACAGCCAGGTCAAGTTCCCTATCTTAAAACATTTATATCATCATGTTGTTGTCGTTTAGTCGTGTCCGACTCTTCGTGACCCCCTGGACCAGACCACGCCAGGCACTCCTGTCTTCCACTGCCTCCCGCAGTTTTGTCAAACTCATGCTGGTAGCTTCGAGAACACTGTCCAACCATATCGTCCTCTGTCGTCCCCTTCTCCTTGTGCCCTCCATCTTTCCCAACATCAGGGTCTTTCCCAGGGAGTCTTCTCTTCTCATGAGGTGGCCAAAGTATTGGAGCCTCAGCTTCACGATCTGTCCTTCCAGTGAGCACTCAGGGCTGATTTCCTTAAGAATGGGGAGGTTTGATCTTCTTGCAGTCCATGGGACTCTCAAGAGTCTCTTCCAGTACCATAATAGCTGGTCATAAATTTTGAAGGTTTTATGGAGTCTCGTGGACTAAAAACAAACATTCATCTATCATTTTTGTTGACTTTCAGGAATCTTCTCGGTGTGAAACTGGAGTTATAGTTTGTGGCTTATACATAGATGGTGCTTGCTGGAATCCCACTACAAAGACATTGGAAGAGCCTGAGCTTCACCAGAGATTTTATCCACTACCAGACATACATTTTTTACCAAAAAAGGTGATTTGAATAAAATGTACATTCTGTGTTATAACAAAAGCTCAGGGTGGCAACAGGTAACACTAATGATACAAATTTTGCAAGTTGGGAGCAGCTATATAATCTTATATTTATACCTGAAATGAGAAACATTTGATTTCCTTGTATCATTTTACTACATCATGCACTCCTTTTCTCACCCACTCCCTTATTCTGACTCCAAGTTTCAACCTGTAAAGTGTTTTTGTCCATGTTGCATGTGCCTGGTGTTTATGGCAGTTGTGGTGCATCTGGCTGGCTGTTCTGAATCTATGACGAATTAACAGTGTGCTGTGCTTGTGCAAACAATTGTCAGGCTACTTGTGTAGAAAAAAAGCTCACCCACCGCTCCATCACCAGATGGGTGCTGAAGGTAGAGGCTCATACTAACATCTAGAACCCCTTCCCCCTTAAAAGAGGAGACAGATACACAAAGTTTGCCTATGTTGTGCTGTGATTTCCTGCTTCGCATATTGGTTGCATGCACATACTGTATACTGTATGTTTTGCGTGCTACTCTTTCATATTCCTCTCATATACAGTCTATTTAAAAGATCGGTGTTATGCTAATATGTATTATTAATTCATCAACACTTCTCTTTTGAAGATGGCCTCCCATGCAAGACCCCATTGTCTAGAGGAGGAAGAAGTCTGGCTACTTTATGAATGTCCACTATACAGGACACCTGAAAGATCAGGAACACTGTCCTCTACAGGTATATCAACTAATTTTATAACAGTAGTTAACCTACCAAGTCTTATAGCACCCAGCCACTGGATAACAAGAGGTGTTGCACTGTTATGCCAACTAGATGACTGAGAAAATTGAAAAAATAATTACCCCTTAAACTTTGATACTCTTCAGACTGTTGGACCAGTTTTGGTAAATGGATGCTTAAGAATAAACAGTATTTATTGTGGTTTTCATTATGATTTATCTTCTCTTTATTTATATAAGCATAGTAGCAGGTTAATTAAACTTATTTGTGTTCAGTCAGATGTGTGTCAAGCTAGCCATGTGGTAAAGTTGGACTTCCTCAGCTCCAGCAATAAACTTCTAGTGCTTGCTTACCGCAGTATTGTTTCTAATAGTGACCAGCCCAATGCTGCTGGAGCCTTACAATGAGGGCATTAAAGTGATTGCCACTGTCTTGAATCAGAATTGTACAGTTGGAAGGGACCCTCAGGATCATCTAATCCAACCCCCTGCAGTGCAGGCATATGCAGCTGTCCCATACGGGGATCAAACCTGCAACTTTGGCATTAACAGCACCAACTGAGCCATCCAAATCTGTAGCATGCCTACTGAACAAAAAGTATGAGTCATTTCTATTGCTCTGCACTTTTTACCTCTGACTCCATTTACCATCATGCAACCAGGGAGGTTTGTGAACATGACAAAGCAGCCCTGAGTTTTCCACCTCTGTAGTATGAGAAGGGCTCAAATGAATATGGCAGATCCTATGTTTATTTATTTCCTGAGTAGGAGTGTGAGCTTTTCAACCTCTTTCTGGGTAGAATGCATGTAATTCACCTGAACTCGGCTAGAACTCTTAAGAACTTAAACTATCCCAGGACACAGATACATCTTCAATCAGAGCTACTTATATATTCAAAGGGCAAACAAAAATGTTAGAAGTCTCTTCCAAGTAAATAATTACATCTGCACAAAATCATTTCTAGATTAAATTTTAATTATGCAAGTTACTTTTTATGAAGTTCAATCTAAAGGAGTACATTTTAGATGTAAAAAGGTGTAACAAACATGACACATTGCAGTTTATATTAGTCAGGAACCACACTCCTGGGAGAACATGCTCATATAAAAAGATTACTCATTTTCCTTTAGAAGATATTTTAGAATTATCCGAAAATAGTGGTATTTCTACAATTTTCTTTGCATAACAAATTACAATAGATATTTTGAAGCACTCAATGTTTATAAGGATTTTTTCTGCTCTAAACAGATGTTATGCAGGCTAAAGAAAGTTGTCATGATCATTTCTGCCACACAACACACACAGTCAATTTACAATCTTGTACAGCAGTAACTAAAATGGCTCATACAAATATACAGAGTACAATATGGATCCCCATAGGGCATAAGAGTGCTGTTATCCCCATCACTCAAGGCTATTCATGTTCCAAAGAGGACTGGTTAGACGGGGATATGGGCATTCGTTAAGTAAGCCCTACAGTGATCCACAATCATGCATTTTAAACGGAAAACAATTGTTATCAAGAACTATGCTACAAATTCATAAATGCAAAATATAGTCAAATTAAAAATGGGTACTTTGCTATTATTAAATGGATAATTTTTATCAGCTGTAAAAATTTCAACAGACCTGCTTTCTAATTTAATATATTAAAATGGCAATTATTCCTTCCATTTAGGTAAATAATTCCACCTTATAGCCAATTCAGTAAAAAACTATTCAATAAAATTTTATAGATGTTCTGCTACAAACAGCATAAAACCACATAGCATGAGTTGCTATGAAAACTCAAATATACAAAAATACATTTGTTAAAAAGTTCAATTAAAGTGGTTGACTTTAATCATGTTAAAAAGCTGCTTTACATAGCAATTTGAAAAATTAGCATTTTTCCTACTTTCAACTGTATAAAAAGGCAAAATAACCTACATTTGAGGTAGCAATGCCAATTCACAAAACTTTGAATAAATTTCATATACTTCCATAACACATTTGTCATTGCAATATTTAAATGAGCACTTCAATTGTTCAACTCAATTTCATAGCAATACTTTATAAAACTTTTCAAAAATACTGGAAATGGTTTTAGTAAAAAAGATTTGCATCTTATACTCAAAACACTGTACAACAAAATCTTTCAATGTTACAATATAAAGAAAAGCTATAGTACAAAGCAATGGTTTATAATAGCTGAAAAAACTGCCTATTTTTTCACAGTCTGTACAACATGCCACACCCTGTATCACTGTTTTTTGTCACTTGCACTTCTTGAGGTCTGACACTCTCAAAGAATGAGCTGTAAGGGATTTTAAAATATTCTCTTAAATCAATGTACTTTTTACAGCACATAGTATAAGGAAGAGGCATATGACAACCATCACTCAGACTTAAAATGGGATTTTGTTCTCCAGAGTGAAGGGGTAGAGAAGCAACTCCTGTCCATTTGCTTCCCCAGAAGCAATTCCTGCTTCTGCAACAGCCACTAGGGATTCAGCCTGAGAGAACCAGTTATAAGAGACAGACCTGAGTGAGAACTACTATGATTAGAAAGCTGTAGCATCGGAAGTCACTCTTCATTGGACTCTGTAACGTTTACTATTTTCTGGTGCATTTTGGCCAAGGGCTCTGAAGGTAGCCCAAAGAATGAAAAATACAAAAGTTACACAAAACAAGCAAATCTTCAGCATTAAACCCTAAAATGGTCTTTCCTATGTCCGGAACAGATAATTAACATTATCCAGCATATGCATTGCTTGACAGGCTTTTAATGTGCTATGCAACTAATTTATTGCTTAACTGAAGTGTGTAATTTGAAATGGGGAGATGGCTAAAAATATATGGAAAAGACTATTTTTAGTAGTTTATTGGTAAAGGTATCTGCAGCTTTACTATCTGATCACAATTTTTAAGAAAATCTAGCAGAATTAACGTATACCAAGTGCAGTGGTATGAGGTATGTGGTTTATTGCAATGAAGATTTGACTGCAGAAGCGGTGCATTATCCACCAGTTTGAAGATACTCAGTAGATATATGGAAATATGCGATATGGTACACGTTGACAGTATTTTTCCCATGCTAAGCCATATTTTTTCTTACATTGACGTTCATCACGGGCTTCTCGATGAATAAGCAAACCAGTAAAGTATATGACATAGAAATATGGTAAGATGTGGTTGATCCCTGTAAGAACACATAAACAGTTATTTTTTCCACTCTTCACCTGAAAAGGTAAATAGGGGGTTTTTTTGTTCATCACTTTAACATTAATAATTTATGACTGGGTTTTAATATTGACTTTCGGTTTCTTGATTAGATTTCAAGCTTGAACATCATATTTGTGAGTGCAAGTCATAATTTATTTTCTCTGTTTTCTATGCTGATAAAGAAAAAAAGAACTTACTGTCAAAAAGACAAACAGAACAATATACTTATGGTGTATTATCCCACCTAGCCGTCATCTTACGACAATTTTTAATTAGATCAGGGGTGGTTATCTCAGTTAACAACAACCACTGGTAGGAATTTGAAAAACAGAGGTCAGAGGTAAAAACACAAATTAAACAATGGGATTGCACACACTCTCACACAGACAAATTCACAAGGCCAGTGTCCAAGCTGAATAGTTCCACCCTGAATGAATGGTTTAAGTGCAGGCAGGAAGCAGCCTTGAAGTCAACTCTTAATTGTTTTCTGCCTTGGACAATAGGTGGTGAAGTATCACCCACATGATGGCCTGCCACCCATGCAAAACATGAAAGATTTCACTAAAAGACACTTTACTATCTTACCACACGGTAAGGACCAAGCCAGAGCCATGATGATATCTCCAAGGTAGTTTGGATGGCGCACCAAGCCCCACCAGCCAGAGACCAGGAGGTTTTTTCCAGTTGCAGTGGGAATAACTTTCAAGTCTGTATAATGAAATACAAATAAATATACTCTGCAGACGAGAACACACTGTGTAATATTAATATATAGAAAGCACTAATAGAAAACCAATTTGCCTAAGCAGTACTTACGAGCAACTTTTGGATCCTTTGGATTTCTTCGAAATATGTTTTTCTGTGAATTCGCACCACGAAAAATGTAATAGCCAAGAACTTCAGAAAAGAAAGAAGCAACTATTATTTCCTTGCAGAACTTGCCAACAGCACACAGTCCATTGTCTTTCCAATTTTACATTAATAACAATGACAAGAGCAATGTTCTTAGGCATCTATTTATTGTCCAGTTTTCTAATCGTGAGTATAATTGATGTGGATATTACAAATTTACTTGCTTACTCTGAGGCTGCCTCAGCTCTGGAGAACACCTGGCCAGCCCCAGAGGCACCATTTGCCTGCAAGAAACAGCCGCACAAGGCTTTGGGAGGCAGAGACACAAGAGGGCATCAGAGGAGAGAGGGAAGGAAAGAAGGTTGCCCACAGTACCCCTGACCATCATTCAAGGCACCCCATGGTGTCACAGCACACGTTGAAAGCCACTGCTATACAATATGAAATAGAGAGGGGGAACTATTTGTAGTTTTTATAGCTACTCTACCTTGAAGAAATGCTATTAAACAATGACACTCAAAGAGACTGATGGCAAACACCCTCTCTAAAAATTACTTGATTTACTAACTGAATTGTTGACATCAGTTTGGGTCAGGAAAGGGCTTTCTCAACTGACCATGAAATATTATTCCTTCACAAGACCTGAAGGTTAATTGTGCTGGCTGATGAGAGGCCAGTAAATCTACCT
The DNA here is from genome assembly GCF_964188315.1 of Podarcis muralis. NCBI lineage: Eukaryota > Metazoa > Chordata > Lepidosauria > Squamata > Lacertidae > Podarcis > Podarcis muralis. The sequence continues at coordinate 31,279,220 of NC_135657.1, forward strand.
GTGTGTAGGAGCCTAGGAGCCTTGTGAACCTTGAGACCCACAAGAGAAAAACCAGCTGTAACTTGCTGCACCTCCTTCTTCTTTTCTTTTTTCTTTGTTACTTCTCTGGGACAAGGGGTGGGAGGTTTTTGATGTGGATGCTTGTGAGCAACAATTCATACCACTCAGGGTGAGAGTCTGAATGGGTTGGAGTGGGGGTGAAAGGTGTTAACTTAGTCAAAAGCTACAGGGTGAGAGTCCGTTGGCACAGAGTGGGACCCTCTTTGTGTGAGTAATGGGGAGTGAGTGGGCGACTTAAGTGAAAAACAATGTGGGAACCATTGCTAAGATCACTGGTTGTTTAACCTGTATGAATGATTTGTGTTTGGTTTTTACTTAGGTATTTGATTAAATTGGATATTTTAATTTGTCACTGTAGTTTTGCTTGTTTACAAAAAATATGACAGAATTGTTAACTTGCTGCTTATTGAGCCTGCTTATATGATTTTGTAATTTTTGTATTTTTTCTGCTTATTTTTCTTACTCTATGATTGAAAATATTTGAATAAATCCTGAAAATAAATCAATCTATTAAGCATTCCCATAAAGCATCCAGAATGCTTTTAAGTAAAGCAGTATTTCATTTTAATTGCCACTTACTATTCAAGGCTACAATTGCAGAAGCTGATAACCAAGAAAGTTCATTCGGATGTTTCACTAAATAGAAGGCTTGCAAGCTGTAGAGAAAAGGAACCCACACCAAGTCTCCAAATGCTAGCATGAACCCAAAACCATCATGGATGATGTCCATTGTTGTCAGAATAGCTTCCTAAAAAGTTAAAAGAATTAAATGAGTACTGATCTGAATTTTTGTTAATGGCCAAAATATTTTCACTATACTGTATTGTTAGGGTTGTGTACATGTGGAATATGCAGCAAAGCACACATAGACTGAATTTACACTTTTCTAAAAATCAGCAAATGTTTTTCAGCAATGAGCTCTCAATGCCTTTTACAATTCAGATATCTACATAGGCAGACGAGAGCTAAAACAGGAGAAACTAGTACTAGTTTCTCACTCTGCTTTCCCTTCTCTCACACATAAACATCACACCCATTCACACAAAAACTCTTACCCCATTCATCCATCCATTATCTCATTCATACTCACACACCCAAAACAACCTGCCCCAATGCACAGCTACCTATTTTGTGCTTCAACCCTTTGGCTAAGAAAGTTAGCCAATCTTGTAGATTGCCACCACAGAATGTACAAGATGCCCCCTGTTCCAAAACTGAAATCACTTTGCGGGCTGTATCCTTGATGCCCTTATCCTGTCAGAGAAAGAAGAGCCAGCAGGCAGACATGGTGCCTGGTTCATTCTGTGGTCAACCCTTAGAGCAAGACTGCTAGAGCTAGATCTGGCATCTCTTCTGAGACGGCAGACCAGGATTCAGGATTCATTTTCAGGATTCAGACAAGATATAGCCAAATGCCTTCCCCAATGCCCACAGCAGTCTTCCCTGCCACTGAAGGTTGCTCCAGGTGTTGGGAAAGGTGTCTGGTTTTTGGCATCCATAGGGAAGACCCCAGAAGCCCACCTATGTGCAGTCTACAGAAAGATGCAACCCCTTTCACTTGACAGAGGGGAACAAGTTATACAACAATTTCCTCATACGTTTCATGAACAGCCTAGCCCACAATGTTTTTCAGCCAATCGTCGTGATGATGAGCCAATCATATTCTTGTTATCATATAAAAATAAGAGATGGTTTTCTCCACAACCAAAATGGGGATACCGAGAAACATAAGGGAGGCACTAGCAGGATTAGAGGAACCACAAGGTTTGCAGAAATACAACACATTAAAAAAAAAAAAAAACTTCAAAAGGAGGCAAAAAAAAATATCCTACCAAATATCCATAAACATTACCTCATTCCAAAGTGCATCCACCACATAAAGGAGCTGGAAACTATTAACCAGTATCATGGACAAAGATGGCATATTCAGATGTTGCACTTTCATCTCAGTCAACAGCATTGCCAAGTTAATAACAACCTTAAAAAAATTAAGTTGCACATTAAAATCAACTTTTATCTTACAACTCTGGTGAAACTGTAACACAAATTTCAATGTTAATTTCATTTCAAACCATTTTTCTCCTGCTCACAAGAAGTATTTTACTCATGTATAAGCAGAGTTTGACCTAGTGTGTGCTCTTTTCCCTTTAACCTTTCTATTTATCTTCCCATATTTGTATTTTAACTCTTATAAATTAAACAATAGCTGTGTAAAATGAGAGATACTTGCAGCTGTGAACATTGTACAACTAATGCTGCAGTGATAATGCGGCTGTTGTAGTATATAATATAGTGTCATCATAATGTTGATATTTCCAATATTTTGTAATCTTTTCCTGCAGTAAATTTTTCATTTTAAGAACTTAGTTGTCTTATTTGTAAAATCAAAGATGATGCAAAAATAGATTTAAACACTTACTCACCCAGCCAATTAGCCCTGGTCGTAACTCACAGAAGTATTTCAGGTCAAAATTTCTGATGCGAGGATTTAATTCACGTCCCATAAAGAAGTCATAAAATATATTCCCTACAAATAAAAATAAATTAGACCACAGTATAATATTGGCTACTGTACTGTTACTGGGTTTTATCCAAGTCACAGTTAAAGTAGTCCCACTGAAATTAATGTACTTAAGATAGTCAGACAGGATTTCTGTCTAGAACTTCTTACAAGACATAGTTATGCCAAACTTGTCCCATATTCTTAAAATACACTGAAAAGAAAAGTGGGTATACATTCTTCTATGCTATAAGTTTAATTTATTACAACTTTACAGGAGCACACAACCCAATAAGAATGCTTTTTATCAAGGTACATGCAAATTAAATTAGTAATTATGTAAATAGCATGAGTGGATTAAATCAGACAAAAAATGCATTAGAAGTTAAATGCATGATTCCCCTTAGTGTTTCACTGAAAGCCCCAAGACAGAGACTATGGAGCAGAGGAACGGGGTTAATGTAGTTTGTAATGACAGTTCTTTCGACAAACAGAAATGCATAAGAACAAAAAATAAAATACAATGGTGCCCCGCAAGATGAATGCCTTGCAAGATCGAAAACCCGCTAGACGAAAGGGTTTTCCGTTTTTGAGTTGCTTCGCAAGACGATTTTCCCTATGGTCTTGCGATTTTTTTTCGCTTCCCCCCTCCCCTTTTTCTAAGCCTCTAATAGCCTTTTAGCCGCTAAGCCTTTAATAGCCGCTAAACCGCTAATAGCGCTAATCCACTAATAGGGTTGCTTCGCAAGACGAAAAAACCGCTAGACGAAGAGACTTGCGGAACGGATTATTATCGCCTTGCGAGGCACCAGTGTAAAATAAAATAAATCAAGCACGGTATGTTTCCACAACTGAATACTTACCAGAATTCCCCCCAGGTGACAATTCTTGTTCAGGTGCTCTTAATGAACGGGCATAGAGATAAATGCTTAACACCACAGAAAAAATTGTAGCACAGACAGCAAATTGTAGGAAATGGTCATATATATAGGAAAACTCCATTTCAAAATACAGAGAAATTCCTACAGCTGCAGCTGTTAGGATAAAAGCATAGAATCCTTGAAGGAGAGAAAAAAGCCACAGGAGATATGTGAGACACAAGTAAAAAAAACCCCACTATTCTAAAAACACACTTAAGAAAGTTAATGCGTAGAAACATTGTAAATCATTTTCCTAATTAAACCATCTTAATAAAGTGGGCTCCGATACAAAATTTTATGCCAGAAATCTTTGGTATTTAAGGTTTCCAATTTGGCAATATTTATACACGATGTGAAACCCTAAGTCTGCAATTCTGTATTCATTTACCTTGGAATTAACTACCCAAAGGGACTTATTTATATAAAAATTAATCCATTTACTATTAAAAAAAAACTTTAAGCTGCTTACAACAAAAATAACAATGCAACATTCAATAAAATTTCTTCCAACACTTAGTCCCCCCCCCAACCCTGCCCTCCCTCGTTAAAAATAAACAGAAAGTTCTTGGGCAAGCTTGGCTAAACACATACATCAGAGCTTTCCAAACTTTTCATGTTGTTGACACACTTTTTTTTACATGCATCATTTCGTGACACAGTAATTCAGTTCCACTAGCACACCGGAGGTGAAACTAACCCCTTATAAGAGTGTTTGCTCAACACACCTGCACACTGCAGCCAACACATTAATATGTTGCAACAGAGTTTGGAAAGCTCTGACATACATTTTAATTACTGTATTTGTCTCACAAATTACATGGGGGGGGGTGGGTAATATCCAGAAGGTGGGTAATATCATCTAGCTGGTTTCCTTTCACCATATGGCCATGTGCTGGTTGTGCCATGACCAGGAGGGTATCCTTGGAAGATCTTAAGAGATTGGCTAGGTCTGTACTGGGGAAGACAGCCTGCTATGTATTCCGGTTCCGATGTGTTTTGAGCTTTAAATGTCAAAAGCAAAGCCTTGAGCTTGACTTGGTAGCTAATAGGCAGCCAGTGCTTTCAAAACTGAGTGTCCTACTAAACATTCTAGCAGCCCAACATATAGCATAATATATGAGACTAATTGTAAGGTTACTCATGTTACACCTTGGCAATGCTATCTGTGTCAAGGCACCGTTTTAGTTGGCACACCAACCCAAGCTGGTAGTGGATGACCTGAGCCACTGAGGTCAGCTAGGTCTCTAGTGATGGATCTAGCAAGCACCCCCAAACTCTGTACAGTCATACCTTAGAAGTTGAACGGAATCCGTTCCAGAAGTTCATTCGACTTCTAAAACGTTTGGAAACCAAAGTGCAGCTTCTGATTGGCTGCAGGAAGCTCCTGCAGCCAATTGGAAGCCACAGAAGCGCTGTCAGATTTTCAGCTTCCAAAAATAGTTCGCAAACCGGAACAGTCACTTCCGGATTTGTGGCATTCAGGCGTTCAAGAACTAAGCTGTTTGAAAACCAGCTTAGTACTTGCTCCTTCAGAGGGAGCACAACCCCATCCAGAGCCAATACAAAGCACATTGGGCACATCTGGGAATCACCCATCCACATAGACTCTGTCTTTTCAGGATTCAGTTACAGCCCACATCTAGTCCATGATTGCATCCCGGCATGGTTTATGACATGCATGGCCTTTCCTGATTCCGTTATTACCGAATGAAATAGAGTTGGATGTCATCAGCAAAGCAGTGACACTTTGCTCCAAATCTAATGATCAATGGTATCAAGAGCCACTGAGAATTCCAGGAGAATCAACATGGTCACATTTCCCTGTCCCTCTCCTGAAGGAGATCGTTCATCAGCAACTCAGACTAAGTATGTTAAGGACAAGAATTCAAATTGTATTATGACTACAACAATATATGTGTCATAAAAATTTAGCCCATTTAGACACCTATTACACTAGAAGTATAAAACAAGCTATGGTTATGGCCATTGCCCATTACTGAAGGCTACCACACCTACAGACAAGTACTAAGCAAGTGGAAAATTAAAAGCAGACAATCAGCTGTAACCATATAGCTGAAAACCCAAAGCATCATTTGGCATGAAAACTGAACCATATATGCTCATGTTTGCAATCTCAATAATTATAGGTTACCAGTTCAAAAGTAATGCTGAATTTAAAACCTAATTACCATTTATCCTGTATTCCAGTCTCATTCCATTCAAAAGTGGGGTCCCTTCTACAATCTTAAAAGAAAAAGAAAAAAGTCTTTTCCACCTAGATTCAGGAGTAGTAAACCAAATTATAGGGAAACAATCACTTTTTAAAGAACCTGTTGCCTTTCTACATTTTGTAGAATAACAGAGCCACTTAGCCAAGAAAAAGGGGAAATTCTAAACCTTGCAATTATATGATAATCCCCATGATATAAAACTGATTGCATAATAATCTGTAGTTTAAAAACTATAAAAAATAGATTAACCATGGCTCTTTCCATGCAATAAAAAATCCCAAAGTTGGCATAGAAGAATGCAACACTCATACAACTACAAAAATAAGATATCTAGAAGAAATATTTGTATTAATTCTAATAATTTATATACCACCTTTGATTTAAAAAAGAAATACTAAGGGGATTAACAGATCAATAAAACAATGTATCACAAGAAAACCAGGTCAGAAAAAAACAAATTAAAATATTGATCACAGTAACCAGAAGCCAGTATTAATTGTCAGGAAAATGCCCAGGTAAGCAGACAGATTTCCATTTGTCAACATAAACATTCTATGATCAATCTGCTTGATCATCACAGGCAGATCAATGTACAAGGCAGAAACCACTATGTAAAAAAGCCCTTTTCAGCATCACTGTAAGATGTACATCTACAGTCCATGGCATGGTTCCTAAGGCTGCCTCTGCAGACCACAGTGATTGAGATTGTCACAATCCAGCTCACCACTCCATCAAGACATGTGTCTAGAGCATGCCTGGGTAACTCCTAAGTCAAATGTAACAGAGAAACAGGGCTGAGTGCCCCAGATCTCCTGAAGGCCATCCCAATGGTTTCATATAGAATCTATCATGTAAAATATAATTGTGTACATTCCTGTTTGGCAGGAATGTAGTAGGAACACTGAAAATTGCAATGATCATTCTCCTCATCAAATATGGTCCCTCAAATCATCATTTTCATTGGTTTTGCTTTATGACAGCCATAATATTTTTAAAAATTGTGACACACACAAAATAAAAATGCATTTTTGTAAACGCAGTATACAAATTTATAGTTAAAGTTTTACCTTTCCTATTGGGAGTAAGTAAAACAGAGCTTGGAGAAAGAACCAAAGAAGAAAGACACCAAACACTCTTGTCTCCCATAAACTTTCCAAAGCTGGGAGGGAGGGAGGAAAATTCAGGACACTGGGGTCTTTCTGAGTACACATCAACAACAAGTAAAATACAGTTCCAGGAAGGAGAAAAATCATTAAAAAGGCACCTGCAAAACAAACACACAGAATCAGAAGTTAAACAGGAAACAAAATGAAGCATTACTACAACAGAAAAACGGTTGTCAAACTACTCAGTTGTTACAATATTGCAACTCAAAGATCACCCCCTCCCCACACACATACCAGGACTGTTACCTATTTTAAGATATAATGCTTTCATTGCCTAATGGAGAACAATTTGAAATGGGTGACATAATTAAAGACTGCATGTATACTTCTAGCAATTGCACAGAAATGATCTTGTCTAAACTTTAAGGTACCAAAGGCTCTTGGCCGGCAGCAGGTGGCCACAGAGATGCAAGAACTACAGTGGAACCTCAGTTGTCGAACATAGTATGTTCTGGAAAACACCATTCGACTTCCGAAACGTTCGACAACCAAGGCGCATTGGGCAGTCAGCAAAATCCATTGAAAAAATGGAGAAACACGCCTCGGAAGCCATTCAACTTCTGAGGTGTTTGAAAATGGAAGCATTCACTTCTGGGTTGTCAGCGTTCAAAAGTCGAAACTTTCGACTTCCGAAGCATTCGGCAACTGAGCTTCCACTCTAGTCCCAATTCTAGTCACTTGCCCAGATATTGATGACATGTAAGCATAGTAGCTGATGTCACACAGAAAGCATGATTACTAGGAAAAGATTATGCAATAAAATTCATGAAAACTACTGTCATTATGTAACTATTTATTGAGTATGCTGGGATTCAAGAAAACACTACCAGGAGAGGTCTCAAACTGACTTCTAATGGAAATGCCAGCTCTGTATATACAATGATGTGCATACAGAGCTGCTTCCCTCCACTAAAGTGAATTTGGGAATTTGCAAAAAACTATATGAATGCTGCAGTACGCCAAGACTATCATACCAATTTTTCCTCCAAACTCTAGTTCCTTTGTCTTCATGCATACTTTTACAACAGGTTTGGGTTTCTCAAAAATTCTCTCTTCTGAATACATTTCTTCTGTTCTCTTCTCCTCCTTCCTTGAATGCAAATTGTAGCGTTCGAGGATGCGCTCTCTGGCACGCTCAGATTCAATTCTTTGGCGCTAAATACCATAGTGAAGGGAGAGGAAGTCATTTGAAATCATATTGCACCACCTGCTGGATATATCCCTCCATTCAATACTGCCTGAAAACCCCTCATTTCTATGATCCCAACTCTGCTAATCTACACTGCCATACACTCCCTTCTCATACCTCTTCCTCGGAAAAACCCCCCACAATTCCTTTTCATCAAAACATTTACAACACAATGCAGTCATTCTTAGCAGGATAAGAGCAACCTATTCCTTTGTCAATGCTCATTATAACATATTCAAGATCCTTTCTCTACATTCAATCCATTTTATCATGTCAAAGTTCTTTATAAAATATTCAAGATCCTTTTTCTACATTCTATCCATTTTATCAAGCAATACATTTAATGCAGATATTGTAATCTCAAGGACTGAAGAGCAGCTAACTTTAAACATCTAACAAGGTTTCCAGAAACAATGGAGATTTGAGTATGTTGAACACTATTATTTCTTACCTCTAGAGTGTTGTGAGATGAGTAATTCACTTCTGTGATATCTGGCTCCCCATTATACTGGTTGGTATTGTTTTCATTCAGTTTCTGGATTAAAAAAAAAGAATTGAGTGTTTCCATTGTAGTAAATATTTTTCAGAAAACCTTCCATTCCACAACCAATCATAGATTGCCTTTATAAATTTCTGATGTGTAGCACAGACACACAAGAGAACCAGGTTTTATGGAACCCTTGAATGAAATTCTAAAACAAATAACTTTGGGAAGTACCTGGTTTAGTTTTAACGGTCTCCAAATCTAAGTAGAAGAGGAATTTGTGAAACAGTGGAGAAGTGGAAAATAAGTATATGGAACCTGTGGTGTGCTCCATATACTTGACTTTTTTTTGTCTGTGCCAACTTTCTTTTGACAATACTCAATTCCTTCTACTTTCTTTGGAAAGGAAAAAGAAATTGAATAGTGCATGAAATCTGGTTTGTTCAAGGTACAGTTGCTATATCTTTTTGTGATTCCAAACTACAAAAAGTGCAGCTACTGTCAAACTATATTGCACAAAAATTTTCTATATTTCCATTTATCTGTATGTGAACATAGCTTGACAAAGGGACTAGACATAAAAATAAATCAACTCAAATACCAAAGGAATCAAATTAGGTTCCCCAATCATATTCTTTTCATTTTTTGGTTCTCTGCTTTGAGAGGAAGAACGACGTCTGTGTTTTGCTGGCCGACCAGGTGAACGAGATCTGGAGCCTGATCTAGATCTGCTACCACTGCGTCTTGAAGGGGAACCGGAGGAGGAACTACTTTTTCTAAATCGAAAAGATGACATAGACTGAAAAATAAAAATAAAAATAGTTACATCATTAGCTTTACAAACTAGTAGTTAGTTATGAATATCTCTAAATCTTCTATTTAAAAATATTCATTGTTTACATTACATTTCCAAGCACAAGTCAAAGTGTTGGTGCTGACCTTTAAAGCCCTAAACAGCCTCGGTCCAGTATACCTGAAGGAGCATCTCCAACCCCATCATTCTTCCCAGACACTGAGGTCCAGTGCAGAGGGCCTTCTGGCGGTTCCCTCGCTGCGAGAAGCCAAGTTACAGGGAACCAGGCAGAGGGCCTTCTCGGTAGTGGGACCCACCCTGTGGAATGCCCTCCCACCAGATGTCAAAGAGAAAAACAACTACCAGACTTTTAGAAGACATCTGAAGGCAGCCCTGTTTAGGGAAGTTTTTAATGTTTGATGTTTTATTGCATTTTTAATATTCTGTTGGGAGCCACCCAGAGTGGTGGGGTATAAATAAATTATTATTATTATTATTATTATTTTACATTAATTCAGTTTTTTTGCAACATCGCTTGAGGGTGGATCAAGAAATTGAAAAGAGGTGAAATGAAGAAATAGTATTGCACCTTACTATTCAAGCTTCAGATTTAGGATTTGGATTTGTAAAGCACAACTGCCTCCTCAGTCTAAAACCAAGCTAGCAGTAAAACCATAACAAATGTGCTCATCCTTGAAAGTTGATGTGTGTCCACTCTTACTTAGGGGGAAATCTAGATGTATGGTGATTTATGTAGGTGATAACCCTACATAAATAAATATGAAATTGCATAATCCCAAACATTAGCAACAATATTGAAAATAAAGCACAGCTTATTTCAACATACATTCAACATATATTTAAATACAGTTGTTTGAAAAATAAATATGATTTTTATTTGAGTTGCTATAACACACCCTAAAATACCAAAGTAGTTCATTTTGGACTTTAAAATATTCAGCACACATGCTGATTAGATGTGGGAGATATATGCATTTTTAAGAAATTCAGCAACCCCAAACATTGTGTGTCAGATGTGAACTGATACAACCAGAGCAGTTATTACTGAATCTACTTGAAAATAAAGGATACAAATTTCTTCAGTTTCCTAAATGCCTGATATACTACAAATTTTCAAAGCTGAGCCCCCAGCAATTTTTAAAAAATGTGGCTGTACATGCATTACAATTTGTTCAATGACTTTACAAGTGTTCAACAAACTCCATGGCCATGGTACAACACCTGCATGTGGAAAATTCTGTTGATACTGCACAGAATGCCCATCAAAGCGTTTTAAAATGGGCTAATCTTAAAACATACAAAATCAATAAGGAAAAGCACAATGGCTTGATATATAGTGCAACTTTACAAACCATGGGTAGTATTCAATGCTCTCATTCCATCAGTGCAAGCACTTTTGGCTGCACACTGGAACTTCCACTTCGCCTCCCAACATGCTCTGAGGGTTCCACCAACATTCTGGAGTAGTTTTGGGGATGGCACAGCATGAACCTTCTGTTATACAAATGGAAATCCTTGTGCTAATGGAGCAAGTGCATTGGATACCACCCCATAGTTTTATCCTCATACTGCAGGAATATACACAGAAGCAAATATTTAGGACTAATGACTGAAGTGTAGCCCAAAGGGTTCATTAGTAAACAAATGAGCCCTTCTTGTTATGATTATTTACTCTAAAGACTAATTACCCTCATATCGCTTTCTTTTAGCTGAAGCTCAGTTCCATCTTTGTATTTTACTGTGTAAAGATGAGTTCGGTCATCATAGCTGGTTACTTGTACTTCATAATACAGAACACTTCCAGGCCACCGGCCCATTACCACTTCTTCATCAGCAAACTTTCTCCTGGGCATGTTTCAATCTCGGGGGGAAAAGTGGAGGAAATTGAAGTTGTTAGCATAGATGTTGCAAAAGTCAAGTCATGCTTTGAGTCTAATGAAGTTAAACAAAATCACCCATGTGCTGAATGAGCTAAACGGAAGAAATGTATGAGCACTTAACAAGAGTTACTGTATTTCAACGCATAATGGTCACCACCGTGCAACAGTTGAACCCCCTCTTTTTCGGACCCTAAAATTGGTCCCCAGAGCAATCCCTCCATTGCAGGGGTGAAAATGCCTTGCCAATGTGACATTTTGTTTTGCTCAACAGCATTTCCCTGCTTTTGTAAATGAAATGGCTCTTGGCGCAGCTGTTTCCCAGCCTCTTCCTGTTTCCCTGCGGGCCCAGGGCTGCCTGTGGGACTCGCCTGTTGGCCAAGTCAGCCCTCAGCCCACAGAGGATGAGGCAGCCCTGCACAGGGAGTGAGGGCGGCGGCAGCTGAGGTCTGGTCTGAGAGCCAGTGACAGAGGAGAAATGTGATGGCAAGGTCTTGCCCAGAGGTGAGCGGTTGGGGCCCATGGGTGTGCCCAGTGCCTGGTAACTAGCGACAGAAGAGCATGCATCCGAGATAGGACTTGTGCAGCAAGCCTCCTGGTTCTCCATGTGGGGCAGGGTAAGACCTAGGTTATGTATTTACCATATTTCACAGTGTAGTTGTCACCACTGCATAATAGTTACACCCCTTTTTAAAAAGAAAAATTGGCATTAAAAAAGCAACCATTATACAGTACTAGTACAGTGGTAAAGGTAAAGGTACAGGTAAAGGTACCCCTGCCCGTACGGGCCAGTTGTGACCGACTCTGGGGTTGCGTGCTCATCTCGCTTAAGAGGCCGGGAGCCAGCGCTGTCCGAAGACACTTCCGGGTCACGTGGCCAGCGTGACGAAGCTGCTCTGGTGAGCCAGCACCAGCAACAACGGGAGCTCACCCCGCCACGGGGATTCGAACCGCCGACCATACAATCGGCAAGTCCTAGGCACTGAGGTTTTACCCACAGCGCCACCCGCGCCCCTAGTACAGTGGTACCTCGGGTTAAGTACTTAATACGTTCCGGAGGTCCGTTCTTAACTTGAAACTGTCCTTAACTTGAAGCACCACTTTAGCTAATGGGGCCTCCTGCTGCCGCCACGCCGCCAGAGCATGATTTCTGTTCTCATCCTGAAGCAAAGTTCTTAACCCGAGGTACTATTTCTGGGTTAGCAGAGTCTGTAACCTGAAGCGTATGTAACCTGAAGCATATGTAACCCGAGGTACCACTGTATTTTACTCGAGTTCTAAGCTGCACAGGTGCAAAAAAGAGTATAGGATTTTCCCATCTGTTCAAATATATTAGTTCAACACACACACAGGAAAAATATGAAACTGCACAAACACAATGGGAAAACAGGTACAAGAGATTCACACTATGTGCTACAGAGGTTACAATCTATGCTTTGCCTATTGCAGTCAATAGGCTTAAGGCTGCTTAACCTAGCGCTGGACTGTAGCTGGACTCCAGTTCAGTGAACTGATGTCAATGAAACGCCCCCATTTCAAAAGGTTATGACAGGTCCAAAATATTTTTGGGTCCAGGGTGACATCTGAAGATCCATTAAATGACTTGCTTTCTTGTCAGAAGTTAGCTCATAAACAAGAGTTGGAACAAGGATCCATTCCTTTAATCAACACACAACTGTTAACTCTGCACTGCTATTCGTACTTACATGTAAGCCCACTGAAATTAGTGGGGCTTAAAGGTAAAGGTAAAGGTACCCTTGCCCGTACGGGCCAGTCTTGCCAGACTCTAGGGTTGTGTGCTCATCTCACTCTAGAGGCCGGGAGCCAGCGCTGTCCGCAGACACTTCCGGGTCACGTGGCCAGCGTGATGAAGCTGCTATGGCGAGCCAGAGCAGCACACGGAAACGCCGTTTACTTTCCCGCTAGTAAGCGGTCCCTATTTATCTACTTGCACCCGGGGGTGCTTTCGAACTGTTAGGTTGGCAGGCGCTGGGACCGAGCAGCGGGAGCGCACCCCGCCGTGGGGATTCGAACCGCCGACCATGCGATCGGCAAGTCCTAGGCGCTGAGGTTTTACCCACAGCGCCACCCGCGTCCCTAGTGGGGCTTACTTCCTGGTAAAAATACACAGAACAAGCTGCATTTCAGGTGCAGAGGGGAGAGGCCTCTCTGTTTAAGCATATACCACCTCAGTGGCTTTATACAGTGAAGAGGTTTATAAAATAAATAAATGTGGAGCAAGAAATGGAATTTTTACTTCTAGAAAAACACAGTGCAAGTCAAATAGTATCTGTACTGAATTAAATAACAGTTGCAATGATACCAAATTTCTCAAGTGTGTGCTTGTTATTTGGTGTAGCAATTTACAACACAAATGAAACAAAATTAGATCTTAAACTGCAGGTGTGCTTGCGAAGATTGATGCAACAGGCACAAGTCTCCCACATAACACATTTAGCCCTGTAAGCAAAAAATACTAAGCACATCCATGTTATACTGGATTTTTGTGCAACAGTACTCCTTGTTGACTACGGTATGTCAGGTGCACTTGTCTGACGTCTCCACTAAATTAATCTATGCAATTCAAAATAAAGAGCAAAAATCCTGTTGATGTCTGCAGGCTAATATTTATTGGGACTTTGGGATGTACCATCAGCCCCCTGAGGAGTCGTAAGACATCTTCAAGGAGTGCATATCAATCCCATGGAATGATAGGCTCCTGAGTGCTTTCCTTCACTACAGCTAAGACTTGGGTAGGTTCAGAGTGTGCCCCGGCAGCAGACCCTCACTGGATGTATAACTGGATCTTAACATCACTCCAAAGTGATTTGAAAAGCAGCAAGCTTAGAGATAGCTGCTGTATGTTTCCTTCTGCAAGGCTTTGGGGGGCGACTAGAAAGTATCATTTTTAAAAAATATTTCTAATATTAGTACTGTATGTTATTACTACTACAGCTTGCAAATCCTCATATACACAGCGCATACACATGGCTGAATGAAAAGCTAATGAAGGAAGGGACGGTTTAGCTCTGTCGCAATATAGATTGCAATATAGATTGCCTGAGCAGCTTTGGCTTTAGATTCCAATAAAGATTGCTTGAGCAGGTTTGGCTTGTGACACTGGTCAAGTAAAGAATAAGAGAAGCCACGTAGGCCCAAAAGACAGGGAAATGGGTGAGGAACGTGCTTAACGTGATTATCCTCCTAAGGTGTACCTATAGGTTGGCAATTGGTGATTGGTGGAAGGAAGGTGTACCTATAGGTTGGCAATTGGTGATTGGTGGAAGGAAGGTGTACCTATAGGTTGGCAATTGGTGATTGGTGGAGAAATGTGTACCTACAGTATAAGAATGCCTGCCAAATGCCATGTATTTACAGCCAGTTTTCAGGAGCTATCCTGCTGGTTGTCTCTGTGTACAGATTATCTCTGTGCACAGATTTCAATAAACTCTTTTTCTCCAAAGAAGATTTTGCTTTCCTGGTACTTTTGTTCCCTCCAAGGTCCGGGGATGGCGAGGCTGATGGATCCCTAGGTAAATAAGGCTTCATTTCTTTGGGGGCTCGTCCGGGATAAGCCTCCCCCCCCCCAATACGGACCGGAGGGCCAGGCTCAACCAAGGTGAACAGCTCAGCAGTGTTTTGCAGGCTCCCGTGCGCACCCCACCTGTTTCGTGGGGGGGAGCCAGCCACACTGTTCTGGAGTGGAGACATCTAGTTGAGGGAGAACAAGAGGATGGCGCCGAGGGGACAGGTCCGCAGCGGAAGCAAGGTAAGCCCAAGGGAAAGGGCGAGGCCTGATCAGCCTCACCTGGCCGTGGCAATAAAGGTGCCGCCAGGAAAAGGGAACTGGCCGTGGTAGAAGTGTGCCAGTAAGGTTAAATAAAAGGGAAACAGAGGGGAAATTATATTGCTGTGATTTGTATGTTGTATGTTGCATGTCAGATACTCCGGTGATTGAATTGTCAAGTGTGGGCCGGGGTATTAGTGCCCCTTGGCTGGGCGATTGCAGGGTTGTGCATTAGAGTGCCACCAGCAAAAGTTTGGAACAGAAGAGGGAGGGATATATATATATATTGTGATTTTTGGTGTATTCTGTGTGGTGTGTGTACCGGATACTCCAGTGTTTGTCTTGATGTGTGAAGGTCGGGGCTTAGCGTTCCCCTTGGGCGATTGCAGGGTTGTGCATTTTCTGGCAGGTCTGTTGTGTGTGAAGTGTGAGAGAATTTTTACTGTGAATAGGAGCGGGGTATCTGGAAGAAATGGGTTCTGGCCAAAGTAAAAGCACCCCTTTGGAAGGCTTTTGGGGATTCAAGCTGATGAGGGGAGGATGAGGACATTGTGTGAATTAGATTGGCCCACCCAAAAGAATAAATTGGCCGTCCACCAGGACCCTTGATTTGCAACTCATTAATCTATTAGATCAGAACATTTTGAATGTCCATTCTGATCAAATCCCCTACATTTCCACATGGAAGACCAATGTGGAACAGAACCCCCCCCCCCCCGGCTGAAGTCATGCTGCCAAAAAGTCTCAGGCAGCCGTATCTGCTCAGTCAGGAAGACAGGAGGACAACCCCCCAGTCCTCCAGGATTTAGAGAGGGAAGAAGATAAAGTTTTAATGCCCCCACTGCCTTATGCCCCGGCAACAGCCCTGGCACCACCCCCGCCACAGGGAGCAGATGGCCCAGCCCCAATCCTGTGGACAATGCATTGTTAAACCTGGGCGAAGATGGAGAAAGGGAGGAAAGAGAAGAGGATGATGAGGATGAGGCATTTGTAGGAAGATTAAGTTGACAAGTGATGGAAAGATATGAACAGAGGAACAGGCAGAACGTTTGAGAAAGTATGTGGAACCTTATGCAGAAGAAGTGGACGTCAGTCCCCATTTGTTAAAAGCAGCAGGATGCATAGGGGAACAGAGAAGAATGTGGCAGAAAGAGTGGGGAAGGCAGTGAAAAGAGTGACCCTCCATAGGGCACATGAAGCACAGGAAAAGGGCGCGGCCAGAGTGATGCCTCTCCATAGAGTATATGACCCTCCGGCCCCCGCGGGACCTGATGGGGTGGTGCCCAATAGAACTTATACAGTTCAACATGTCCCCTTCTCTAGTGCAGATGTTTGTAATTGGAAGAACCAAAACCCTTCATTTGAAGAAAACCCTGCCAAAATCATTAAGCTGTTTGAGGGAATTTTTTAAACATACAACCCCACTTTTTATGATATGCAATATTTGATGGATGCCCTGCTAGCTACAGAGGAGGATAGGCGAATTCATGCTGAAGCCCGAGCACACATGAGAGTGCAAGGGACAGAGGAGGCCCCTGGAGCCTACTTAAAGAGGCTGAAGGAAGCCTACCGCCAGTATACCCCTGTGGACCCAGATGAGGCTGCCAATGCCCCAATTCTCAAAGTGGCCTTTGTAGCCCAGGCAGCGCCCGATAAAATTTAAAAAAAAAATTTGAAGGTTTTTATGGGCCACACCCTTGAATGGATGCTGGAACTAGCCCAGACCACTTATAATCAGAGGGAGGAAGAGGCCCAGAAAAAAAAAAGGAGAAGTACCAGGCAGAGAAGTTGATGGCCCTGAAGACGGGAGGTCCACCGTTGGGAGAAACCGCCCGGGGAGGAGGGCGAGGCCGCTTAGGAAAGAGTCAGCGTGCCATCTGCCGAACGGCACGTATTTCCTCTCCTAGGCTAAAATGAGGAAATGTCAGATGCTACTACTGCATCCGCGTTAGAAATTCCAAGTCACCACAGCCCTCAACCCAGCTGCCCTATTACCGGTAGGAGAAGGTGAGGAGCTCACGCATGACTGCATTGAAGTAATGGATGAGGTGTACTCTAGCAGACCTGACCTTAAAGATGAAGCAGACCCCCAGTGGCCGTCACGGTTTGTGGATGGAAGCAGCTTTGTTGAGGCTGGACACCGGAAGGCAGGTTACGCAGTGGTAGCCCTGGAAGACCAGGTGATCGAGGCAAAGCCACTCCCACCTGGAACATCAGCACAATTGGCAGAAATAACAGCGCTCACCAGAGCCCTAAACCTGGCAAAGGGGCAGAAGCTGACAATGGACCAGCCTTTGTTCACTCAGTGTTGCAGGAGTTGGCTAAGGCACTATAACTGAAAGTTGCATACAGCATACAGACCCTAGAATCAGCCATCCAAGCTGACACAGGAAACTGGGTCTAATTGGGTGACAATGTTACCCCTGGCATTACTCAGGGTCCATAGTCTCCCATTAAGGTGTTTGGGAGACCAGTCCCATATGTTAGAATGTTAACTCCATATGCTAGCCAAGATATGCAATTGAATAATTAAGTCCAGATATTCTTCCAAGTTTTCTGTCTCAACAGGTGGACCCAGGCTCGCAACCCCTGTGTGTTGGCTGCATCAGTTCGAGCCAGGTGATGAAGTGTGGGTAAAAGATTGGGCACGGACGCCGCTACAACCGTGCTGGAAGGGACCTTATACCGTCCTGCTCTCCACACCCACCGCCGTGAAAGTTGCCGGCATTACCCCTTGGGTCCACCATACTCAGTGAAGAAAGCCATTTCAGACTGGACAGTTACACCAGATCCAGAGAACTCCCTTCGGCTGACTATCTCCAGATGCCTGGCAGACGACCGCTCTGCTGATATCACACCAGAAGCTGATATCTCAACGCACAGCTGAAGAATTGGATGGGAGGGGCGCCCGCGGGCAGCGTCCCCTACGTGAAAACCCGTGCCGGGACTAATCCAGGAAGTCCACCAGGTTCTACTTTCATAAGGACTTTCTCTTTTCTTTTTTTCTGTTATATTCTGTATTGATTTGCTCTATGTCCCACAGCCCTGACCCCACCGAGCCATACCGCCCTTACTGGCCTGCTGACCTCTGCTATGACTGGTTCGTCTTGCCGGTGGTAAGAGATGGCGTGCTCATTGGCTATTGGAAACAGGGGTTTGATGAGGTTACCATATTGAAACATCCCGCTTCCCCGTTGTGGCTCCTCTTCCACACCACTATCCAGCACGCGTGGGTAGTGCTCCTACGGGAAGTTGCAGAGACGGTCGAATTCTATCAAGTTCTGGACTGCTCTTGCTGTTGGGGGGAAGTAACCAACTGTCATTCGGGGGGTAGAGCACTGTACCAACCTCATTTGATAGACCAGGTCCTACTCTTAATCCAGGCAATAGATGGGACAGAACCTATCTTAATGCAAGTATTACAGGAGTGGGAGCCTTAACCAGGTGTGCATTGAAATTGCTGAACAAGTGCCAGTAAATTCTGCAGCACCACCTCTGACAATCGTGGTGGCTCGAGCCTCCCAAAATAAGAATTGCCACCCCAGGATTTCAGCCTCCATATGCCCTGGTCAGTAGGGAGGCAGCACGAGAGTTCAATCCACCCAACAGGGTTAGTAGAAAAGTTGACCCACATAGTGGGAGCATCAGCTCACCGGTGGGCTCTCATCCTTGAGGCTCAACAGGTAATCGGGCACAAATATCAGTGGGCTCTTCAACAATGAGCACACCCCCTGAATATTGCTGGGAGGAACCATGGAGTGATTGGGGTTGGTGGATGGGAGTTATTTCAACTGCCCTTGCCACATGGATGTGTCTCTTTTTCTGCTGGCATGAGCGTCATAGGCTCTGCGGGAGACGACGGCCCGATCCTTCTATCCCCTTGATGATCCTCCTAGTGTTCCTCGTTCTCCTAGTTGCAGGAGACAAGGAAGGTGCTGCACCTGGTGAACATGGTCAGATGGAGACTAGGTTATTGAGTAAAATATCAGCATTTCGGCCACAATTGACCACATGGAAACAATGATAGCTGAAACCCCGCTAAAAATTACAGAAGGTGATCCATGATCCATGGAATTGGTTATATTATTGGCTCCCCGATGGTGGTTGAATCAGGCATATTATGGTATTGACAGTACACTTATAATCCTTTTGCTTTTCTGCTTCTGTATTCCCTGCTTGGTGCAATGCTTGCAAAATATGGTGCACAAAACAATGTCGCGCATGATGGGTCCCCGAGTGATAGCTTTGAGGCGTGAATACCAGCCTATTGCCTTGGACGAGCCAGAAGGCTGTCCAAAAGAAGAGGAGGGAATGAAGGAAGGGACGGTTTAGCTCTGTCGCAATATAGATTGCAATATAGATTGCCTGAGCAGCTTTGGCTTTAGATTCCAATAAAGATTGCTTGAGCAGGTTTGGCTTGTGACACTGGTCAAGTAAAGAATAAGAGAAGCCACGTAGGCCCAAAAGACAGGGAAATGGGTGAGGAACGTGCTTAACGTGATTATCCTCCTAAGGTGTACCTATAGGTTGGCAATTGGTGATTGGTGGAAGGAAGGTGTACCTATAGGTTGGCAATTGGTGATTGGTGGAAGGAAGGTGTACCTATAGGTTGGCAATTGGTGATTGGTGGAGAAATGTGTACCTACAGTATAAGAATGCCTGCCAAATGCCATGTATTTACAGCCAGTTTTCAGGAGCTATCCTGCTGGTTGTCTCTGTGTACAGATTATCTCTGTGCACAGATTTCAATAAACTCTTTTTCTCCAAAGAAGATTTTGCTTTCCTGGTACTTTTGTTCCCTCCAAGGTCCGGGGATGGCGAGGCTGATGGATCCCTAGGTAAATAAGGCTTCACTTTCACACATTTGTCTGCGGAACAGGTTTTTGTAGAAGACTAATTACAAGTAGAATCATAGAACTGTAGTCTTGGAAGGGACCCCAAAGATCATCTAGTATTGCCAGTTTTAAATTTGGATGGTGCCACTTAATTAGCTTCAACAGCTAATTAGTACTGCAGCCCTAGGATTCCTTCCAGCAGCATTTACAGTTTTACAACCATTTAACATGAAATTCACACATTTGCAGTGGTTTCAAAGGGGACCTAAAAATCAAAAGCCCGAGTGAGTCGTCCTAGGAAACTGCAGACGGAAATGCAAATTCCCAAATAACCATATGGCTCACTGGGTGACCTTAGGCTACTGTGTCTCAGCCTCCCAGGGTTGAAAATAAAATGGGGAGCGCAACATTCACGCACAAGATTTTGAGCTTCTTGGGGGGAAAGTGGAATATAAATGAAATAAGTAAGTGTCCTCTATTCACTTCTCCCCAGAAACGACCAACGAGAAGAGTGCATACGTCAGAGCCGGAGATAAACATTATTATTTTAAAAAGGTGAACTTCCATCCTAACGGGAATATTATTCTAAAACAAGTTCCACCAAGTTCCGTGGAGCTGACCCCCTAGTAAAGATGCTTAGCATCGCAGCCCTCAAGAGCTGCTGCCATCCCTTCCAGACCCCTCCTGCGTGTCGCGAGGTGCCTGCGATGCTCTCCGACCTTTTCGCTTCGCGGCTCTCAGGGGCGGGATCCGCTTTCCGCCAAGAGGGGAGGACAACTCGCTCGCGCGGGCTCTGCGGCGCCCCAAACGGCCCACGAGAGAAACTTAGCGGCCCCTCGCGGGTGGGACTGAGGGGGGAGTAAAGAGAGGCGACGCGCGGCTCTCGAAACAAAAGAGCCTGGCGAAAGGCCATGGGGGGGGGGACGCGGAGCGATGGCTGTGGGAGGCAGAGGCTGCAGCCTGACGGCACCCAGGCCTCAGAAAATGGAGGCGGAGGGAGAGAAGGAAGGAGGGAGGGTGGGAGCAGAAGGAGGCGGCGACCGCCCGGTACCCTCCCTCGCAGGACAGGCGCCGAAGGGGTGTGTCCCGGCCCGCAAACAACGCGTCCTCACCTGGTCGCTGCGCCCCCGCCGCCTCGTCTGGTACGGAGGTCTCGGCCGAGCAGTGCGAAGCCTGGGCAAGCGGGCGAAGGAAGGGGGCGAACTCAACGGCAGCAAGAGCCAACCGCCTCAAGCGACGGTTACGGGAGCGAGAGCGGGCGACGTTCCAAATCCCTCCCCCGGGTCCCGCTGGGAGGCGCGAAAGGCGAGGCGCCAACCGCCGCCATTGGCCAAGCCGCGGCGTTTGAATCCGTCTCGGCGGCCTCCCATTGGCTGAGAGTCGGTGGCGCGTTCCTCCCTCTCGCGCCCCGACGCTCAACCTCCCGAGTTCCGGTCCAAGTTGTGCCTCCGCTCCAGCCAGTTGGCATAGTTCACTCCGGGGAGCTGAGAGTCCTGTAGCGGAGCGCCAAAAGGACCCGCCTCCTCTCAAAGCTCGCTGCTGCTCGTCCGGCTCTCTCCGAGTGATGGAGAGGGGAGCGGGCTCTTCCCCTCTCCTTCCACTTTGCACATCTGAACAGATGCAAACGTGTCGATAAGCGGGTTCCCAGATGAAATCAAGGGTGGTGGGGACGCCGCCCAGAAGTTCCCGCTCCCACTGTGGATGGCGAAGCATAGTTTTAACGCGCACGCGGGGAGTTTGGGTGGGTGTGCAAAGCAATCCGCTCACGTTTCTGTCAGCACAGATCAGGCAACACCCGCCCACCCAGTCCCTGTGCACTGAACCGCTTTATGCCAAGAAAAACAAAAGATGCAGGAAGTCCAAAGCGGTGCAAGCCGCACGCCCTGAAATTTGAAGAGCTTCGCATATACAGAACCATTTGCGACTGGTGCCTTACTGTTACTGAACTGCATACGTCCGAAATTTTAAACACCTCTTCTATTTCCAACAGCCGATGGTCTTTTTAACTTGCAGTGCTGTCTTCTGCCCCATGGCTTTGATGGTAGAGAGAACGAGCGTGACCCTCATTTCGAAACAAGACCGTGCTAGACGTTTATTTTCTTGAATGCCTTTCATCAAAAGGTTCCAAGGCGGTGATCAAAAGTCTGACGAACGAATGCAATACAAAACCAACCCATAAACATAGCAATAGGGAACAAGAGAAGAGACAGACTAAAAATAGGCTGGCTCTGTAAGGATTGCGTGAGGCACATAAGGGGGTTCAAACCTCCGTTTGGGAGCGTGTAAGGTTTGCTGCTGGCTGTGCCAGTGAGTCTGGAAGTGCTGTGGTGTCACCTGGTGTTGCAGGGTGGCAAGACACCTGCCATTTTTGCATGTTCAGGTTGTGTGTGTTTTCCCTCCCCTGTTGAAAATGCATTGGTAATAGTGGCTATTCAGCTAGCATAGTAACTATGTGCCTTAAGTCCCAGCATATTGGCATATTGAACCAGCTGCAATCCTATGCATATGCCAACCAACCCCCCAACCCCCCCCCCAAAAAAGAGCTCAACAACTTTTGTGTTCGGAATTTCACCTTTTGAAATATGGCAATAGCCTAGTTTCACCCCTGGCATATGCTTACCTAAGGCCAGAATTCAGTCAGGACAGCAACCGTGTACGAATGCTTCCTGATGGGAGTTTATTGTGAAATAAGTGCTGCTTATGCATGCAAGATCCCCTGCACTGCCAGTTCCCATGCTATTGTCACAATCAAGTCCAAAATGTAAAAACAACTTGTTATAGCTGCAGCCACAGCTGCTGTGGAAGCTTGTTAGTGCATATGGGGGGGTGCGTAACAGGTTTATCATGTGTGATGTTTCAGTGAGTGGCTTCTAAGGCTACCACAGCCTACTTCCATTTGCTTGTCACCTGAGTACAACCTAGCCATTTGGTTTCTGGCGGCCCATCAGGAAACATTCTGGACACTCATAGGTTTACAGTGTAAGTCCTGACTAATCTTAGCTCAGAGCCTAAATATGTTATTGAACTTCCCACTGGTGTGTTAAGGCAAATAAAAATGTATAATCTAACTATTTTGAAAAATAAAATTTAATGTTATGGTTTAGGATTGTTTTTATTTTGAATTACATGGTGGTGGCACCATAACCTTTTCAGTGCTTAGTGCCTCTAAAGGCCTTCATCCAGCCTGTGTAACAAGCAAACATTCTAAGACCGCCTAAACAATACACATGGCATGAAAACAAAAGGCATGTATGTAACTCTTTTAAAAAATATTTAGCGCTGATATATTGTTGGGCCTAAACCTTGGGTCAAAAATCCCACCTACTGTATTTGAAAGATGTAACTAACATGACTCTCTTGGATGAGCCTTTAAATACACTTGCCTTCTTGGAAACGTTCCCAAATTGTTAAAAGCTGCTTATGTAGATAACAAACACACATAGTGGCTGGAGCTGCAAACAGCTTGTGCAATGTAAAACTTTCTCTTTTTTTGGTGCAAACTTGTGCCTTAGAATTTGTAATTTGAATTTGAGATTCTGTAAACAAGTTGAAAAAACCCAAAACAAAATCATACTGTAAGCAATATGATTCCAATGTTCCAGTCTAGGTGCCTGTGGCAATTGCAATTGTGCATTTACAACACCCGGTTGTTGCATAAGGGAAGTTTGTGCAGCCCTTCTATTCCAGTGTATTATGATAAGATATACATGCTATAGTACCACTCCAGCAAGTGTTCAGCATTTTCTCTTTCCATGCATTGCTCCAGTTACTGATCCCGTGAGAAAGTCTATGGATTACATGGGTAGGAAGGAGGCCAATTGCTGGTGTGCGTGTATGTTTTCTAGATTAAAGACTGTTGGAGAGCCTGAACTATTTTCTTAAGACATTTGAGCCAGCATTCTTTTAAAGATGATCATTATACTGAGAATTATGAAATGTTGGGTTGCAATTGCTGAGTTTCTTAGGCCTCCTCGTTTTTCTTTCAGTTGTTGCAATCGTATTAAAAAGCAAACGTGAAAAATGAGTTTCCTCCACCTCAACCACCTATAATATTTGATTCATATTTTTGACACTTTGCAAAGCAAAAACTAAATTTAAAAGAAAAAAAAACACTTATGGACAACTGAAATATAAGCAGCTATATTAAAGAGAGGTTTGAGACTGCTTCAAAGCCATTTCCTGCATAGGCAATGCTGCTTTATTGCCATGCACAACCAACCACTGTGATGTCCAAGCTAGTTGAGGCTAGCACTGCCAGAGACTTGATGCTTGTGACCCCAAGTAATACCGTATTTACTCAAATCTAATGCTCATCTCTTTTGGCCAAATTACGTTGTGAAAATTAAGGTATGCATTAGATTCAATGGCACATTTACATTCGCCAGCAAATGCTTTTTTTGGTTTCAAGGTTCTGAAAATGGAGGTGTGCATTATATGCGATGGTGCATTAAAGGTACCCCTGCCCGTACGGGCCAGTCTTGACAGACTCTAGGGTTGTGCGCCCATCTCACTCAAGAGGCCGGGGCCAGCGCTGTCCGGAGACACTTCCGGGTCACGTGGCCAGCGTGACATCGCTGCTCTGGCGAGCCAGAGCCGCACACGGAAACGCCGTTTACCTTCCCGCTAGTAAGCGGTCCCTATTTATCTACTTGCACCCGGGAGTGCTTTCGAACTGCTAGGTTGGCAGGCGCTGGGACCGAACAACGGGAGTGCACCCCGCCGCGGGGATTCGAACTGCCGACCTTTCAATCGGCAAGCCCTAGGCGCTGAGGCTTTTACCCACAGCGCCACCCGCTGTGTGCATTAGACTTGAATAAATACGGTATATAGAATTTAGTATCTCAGGTTCCGTACAAGCAGCAAAGCACTGTATATTTGCATAACACCAAACCATGGTTTAGTGCTACATTGCCAAATCTGAATGGGGCCAGTCAAAGCATTAGTGTTGTGCATGCTCCCTTCTCCACCTGCAGAGCTAGAAGTCCAGTGCCTCCTAGTGGCTAAACTCTACAGTAACACTATACACACAACAGACTTTATTTTTTCATAGACCTATAGGTGCTCCTGCCACTCTAACTGCGCTTGCACGCTCTCTTTTAACCAAAAACCTCAGATGTACCTTGCATACACAAACACATGGCTGATTTTTGGTAATGGGGAAGGAAGAGAGATCTGGTCTGGGGTGAAGCAGAGTCAGTGGTAGACCCTCCTGACCATATGCACCAACCCTTAGAGGTCAAGATCCCTTCGCTCCCCCCCCTTAAAATATTTGAGGGTGCCACCCCCAAAGCTGGTGGACATTGCCATTCAAATAGGGTGTGTGCACTGTGTTTTGTGATTGATGATGTGGGGCGGAGCTTACCTGCCCCGCCCCCCATATTTTATTCAAGTTCACACACCCCTGCTCCTGATGGGCCAACAAGTACCCAAATGTGCCGCCTTGTGACACTGGGCATGAAGGCAACTGTGATCTTTACTCTCTGAACAAGCCTGGCTCCATTCATTCATACAATAGCAATCTCTCATGTAGATTGCTGTAACAAGCTCTACGTTGGGCTGTCCTTCAGTACAGTTTGGAAGTTTTGATTAATGCAGAATATAGTGGCTCTCAGTCTAAACAGGAGAGAGCACAGTACTCCAACTTGCACAGGTTATTTATTAGTTTCTATCATCATGTTAAGGAGTCTTAGTTTAAAGTCATTGGCAGCTTTGATTCTGCATGCCAACTGGTGCACCTTCTGCCATGTGTGCCATGTGTTTCATGGTATTTGTTAATTATAAAACAAAAATGATTTTTAAAAACCTCAAGCTGAGAGTTGTTGGGG
Source organism: Podarcis muralis (assembly GCF_964188315.1). NCBI lineage: Eukaryota > Metazoa > Chordata > Lepidosauria > Squamata > Lacertidae > Podarcis > Podarcis muralis. Next base: position 31,304,908 of record NC_135657.1, read on the forward strand.
TTTTTTGCCACTGTTGCTGCTGTTCTACTGCGATTTTTGATTTGGCTATGTGTTTCTAATTTTAAAAGTGGATGTGGTTTTATTGTTCCATTTCAAACTGGCTCAGAAATTTTACAAATATATGGACCTTCAAAAGCCTTTGAAGGAGGTTGTGCGAAACTATTGAGTGTCGAGAGGTACTGGAAAATCCCAGTAACAAAACACCTGCAACACACAATGCAATGTATACAAGTTCTTGAGAACAATCTGCAACCCTTCTGACCTGATCACAAGGTAGAATTACCAAACCAGTTCTTAGCTATTTATTTGCAATGTACTGTAACTATCTTCATTAGGAAAATGTGTAGGGGCAGGGGATTAGAAGTTGTCCATGCCCAATCCTAAACATTTTCTTCAGTATAATTTTTATTTTTTTGCACTGCGACAAGCCTCAGGCTTTTGATGTGGTTTGTGTCATTCTAAGCGATTATTTATTTGCCTGTTGCATTAAAAAAAAGAAGTGTTCTATACATTTCACCAAAGGGTTTTGAAACATACATTTAGATTGGTAGAGTGCATGCCTCTAAGGTATACAAGTACTGTAAAAAGCTATATGACTCACCACACCTGTCTTTCTTACACTGTCTCTTGTCATGACCTGAAAGGACTTGTGTCATCTTCTAAGAGCTGAACTAAATCCATTTGTTGTTGTACACTGAAAGCAGCTATGTGCCATCTCGTGATCAGCTCCTCACTCATCCTGTGTTCTCATTGTTAGCTGAGAAAGTGAAGACACTGTGCCCATCTTCTAATCCAATCTGCCATCTGGATATAATTAATATGCAAAACTATGTTTCCAACAGCTATATCAGACAATCATATCTAAGCAACAAACAAACAGGTATTTTAGAATGAACTGTAAAAATTGTTAGCAATTTAACAGGAATATAAATATACATCTCCTATTCAACTTAACTACGTGAATGAATCATTAACCTGAAGAGATTATTAACATCTCCCAGTATTGTCGCATAATGCAGAAAAACAGTTGTTTAGATACTTTCATGATCATGAGGAACAATAGTGGGGAAGATGAAGGTGGAGACATAAAAAGTTTCTTTTAGCCATCACAAAATCATGCTAGGCCAGACATATTTGATAAGAAGATTTCATCTACACCTTAGGAAACATTCCTAATGGTAAGAGCTGTTTGACAGAGGAAGAGAAGGCTTAGGAGGTGGTGGGCTCTCATTCACTGGATCTATTTCCGCAAAAGCTGGGCAGCCATCTCTTGGGCTATTGCATAATACAGATTTGGATTTTCAGTAGGAAGGGGAAATCTGGATTAAATGTTTAAAAAAAAACAGCAGGGGCTGGTATTTTGATCATACAGTAAGTGGGGTGTGGAGTAGGTGACCTACATGGTCCCTGCCAACATCTTAATTCCAATATCCTGTTTGCACATAACACTAAGCTAAACCATGGCTTCACACAAATGGGCAAACGTGGATTCATGGAGAGAAGACTACAGCTGCTTTGCTTCTTCTCTGCTCCTGATGCTGCCACCCTGGTGTGATCTAAGCCATGATTTGGCTTAGCGCTACTTCTGAACTCAAGATCATTGCTTATTTCACTCCAGACAAAACACAAGCAGTGGCCAAGGTTTGTTCTATGATTTACCACTTGTGGTTTGTCCAGAGTGAGATAAACCACAAGCTCGACTTCAGATGGAATGCTAAGCCAAAACACGGCTGAGATCAGAGCAGCCATGCGGTGACAGGACCAGGAGAGCAAAGCAGCCGCAACTTCTCCCCAGGAAGCCAAACATTTTCTTGTTTGTGTTAAGCCCTTATTTGGCTTAGCATTATGTGTGAAATGGGTCCTATGATTCTGTAAGTCATGGCCAGCCCCATGGCTGATCATAATCATTATTAAAGGCGTGTTTAGTTTGACCCTTTTCCCCATTTTATTAATTCAGACTTTTCATAATCCATGAAGGACTGGGTGCTAATTGAAGATGTATCATAATTGAATATTGTAGTAACAGAACATTTGTGGGACATGCGGTAATCATCTCCCACTGAGCTCTGTGGAACAACACAGACCAACAGGTCTTTCCTTCTCTCCTCCATTATTGTACACACAACAGTAATAATGCAATCCTGGCTGTGAGATTGAGGAGGTAATCTTTGCTTTAAAGAAGACAAGAGAGTTAACTTGAACTGACAGTGGCATCGCAGCTAAGCAGCCTTGCATGAAAACAAAGATGTTTCCTGCATATGGTTGAATAATTATGTCCCCCTGCTGATTAAAGAAAGTGTTGTCATTTTGAAGTACACCAGCAACATTACGCTTAAGGCAAAACACAGATGAAGGGACAATTTTCAAAAATGAAATCTGTATGCTTTTTGTATGACTAAAACTACCCTTTTCCGGAGAAGGAGATCCAATTGTGTTCTATCCAACACTGGTCCTACTCAGAATAGACCTGTTGAAATCCATGACAAACTTAGGCCCCTTAATCTCAGCGGGTCCACTCGTGAGTAGAACTTAAATACAACTGTCAGACTATAGAGCAAAAGGTGGAGGTTTTTTGCCATTTCTTTTTCAAAAGATTTCATTGAAGCTTTTTATAATACAATAAGATAAAGGAAACTAATTTAAATAATACAGAAACACAGAAAGAAAGAAGGGGGAAAATGCAGAGTCCTATCTCAAAGGTAGCTCTATAACCCTTGTCACCCACAGACAAGGTGGCGGGGTTTCCCCCCCCCTGTTGGCAGCTATATACCCCTTTGGGAACAGATGCTGCTGGTGGGTGGGGCCAGAAGCAAAAGGGGAGGAGCCACCCCCTTTGCCTCATTCTTCTATCACCTGCATCTTTCTTTCTTTCTTTCTTTCTTTCTTTCTTTCTTTCTTTCTTTCTTTCTTTCTTTCTTTCTTTCTTTCTTTCTACCTACCTACCTACCTACCTACCTAGCTGGCAGCTGAGAGAGAGGCAATTACTCTTATTATTTATTAAAGCACTTCTTTTCGTCATATAAAATATCAGGGTGCTATACAGCTATGAAACATGCCATTAAAAACAATACCACTGTAAACAATAGTTAATGTGACTGCCTAATTAAACAGTGGAGTACCCCCCACCTGAGTGGCTCCTGCCGCCGGAGAACCTCCACGGGCAGCTAGCCCACCCCCTGCTCCGGGTGCTGGAGCACCTAGCTCCACCACTGTTTATCCACACTTTACAGTATTGTATCTTGTAAAGTTCTGCTGGGAAGAGGACCGGAAGGGAAGATTCCTACAAGCACTCTTTGACTTCCAGGAGCCTCTGCACCAGCTCCCAGATGTTTTTAAAATAGATGCTGCAGTTCAGCTGCTCACTACATCAGCTTCAACTCGGCAATCACTTGGACTTAGTATGGTGTTAATAAGACAGGTGAAAGCCAAAGCACTGGAATGCATTATTCATTTCTAAAATTATTCCCGAAGTTTATTCTATATTTGTGAAATCAGGGAGCATTTGAAATAAAATATATTTGAGCAGTTAGAAAATATGCATCAAATACAGAGGTGCTTTCCTGTGCTTTTATAAGAAGGATGGCTCAGCAGTAAACATTTGCTTTTTAAAGGCAATGTCACAAAATGTTTTATCTTCTGCTGGGATACTGAAGTCGAGCAAACTACACTGCCTATAGGTGGTTAAACTTAAGGATTTGCTTTGAATATTTAAGAAAACCAGTCCATAAGTGGGGAAGCTGTGGGATTTTCATAATAAAAGACTTATTTTTCACTATGAAACACCACTAATGACTGAAAGTAACCCTGTATAAAAAAAACAAACCCACCCACACTCTCACAAAACATCCCCGCCCCGCCCCCCGCCCCCCCAGCCTAACAGGGGCTCATATTCAGCCAAGGAAGTTTCAAATATTATTTGAAAATGGGTATTGCTTTGAAGTAGAACTTTCTTTGTTTGGCTTCCTGTTCACAGCTGCCAAGAAGCCTTTGAACATTCACAAGCTCCAAGGGCCTCCCTCTTTCAACATCTGCACCCCCCCCCTTTTAAAGGTGTGTTCCCTTATTGCCCCAATCATCAAGGGTGTTAATTTTTTTACCTATACTTTCCCGTTTGTTCTTCAGTATCTCTTCTTAGCGTTGGAGAGATGTTTAACATACATAATTTCCCCTTACTTCAGAAACAGAAAGCTGATCAGAATGCTATTTCCTTTTTCAATCTCTTTTGCAGCCGAGCGAGTTCTTCCATAGGATACTGAAGCTAGGGTTACAAGAAAGATCTCTTTCCCGTACTACGCAGAAGAGACCCTAAGTACTTTTCAGCACACGTTTTGTGCAGTATTTTGGATATCGGTATGTGAAATTCAGTTTTTCGAGTATTTCAGTCATTGCAAAATGAGCAGGCTAACTTTGAGTTTAAGCACTGAGTTGTGATGCAGTTGTATAAAGTCTTAACCTTTCAGATATGGGTTTTCTATGGCAGTAGGAAAGATCAGTATAAGAACCTACAGCTTAGCAAAGTGAACATTTTAAATGGGTGAGGAACATTGTTTTCTGTTATAAAGACTTGCTCTGGAACTCAAGCCAAAGAAAAAAAACCACAGAGATGACATAAGCATTTAGAATACTAAATGTCCTTCTGAGACATTTGTGTTGTTTCTTCATCTAGCCTAGCCTACAAAAAAGCAGGGGAATTGCAAACTCCCTCCCTAAGGCAACTCAAACATTAAGCACTCTTTAATCACTTGCTGCAATGCTTTTTCTTTTATTAAGACTTTCAAAATTTAAAAATTTCAAGTGGTCTGCACCAAGTTTTAACTTCTGCTATGAACCTCTTGTTTTCAGACCATTACCATTCCTCAAAATTAAAAAATATATATTCAGTGTCAAGTGTTTTGAGAGAAAAGGGGGGGGGGGCAGCTCTTATGATGAACAATGCTTCTGCTGTTTCTGCCAAAATCCAAAGGGCCGCACCCTCAACCAACTAATGCTAATGACCTAAAAAAAATAAAAATCAACTTGGCTCCAGGTCACTGCCTGGTGTGCAAATCAATTTTTGCATTGTGAATGCATTTGTATTATGGATGTGGTATTTTAAGATGAGAGTGAGCAAGGAGTATTAAGGTTTGGCCATGAAACATAATGCTTTTCTCATAAAAAAAGATTCCCTCCATTCTTTACTAAGTTTTTTAGAGGCAGTTAATGCATAGTAAGTTCTCTTTTGAATCCTAAGCCTGTTATCAGGTGAGGAAAGGATTACTAGCAGTAATCAATGCAGTTTCCTTTTTTAAAAAAGCAAGGAAATGTGCTGCACAGCAGGGTTCATGTAACTGATGTGAGAGCAAGAAAAAGCCAAGGTCACATCTAGCTCTTCCTCTGCCAATATCGGATTTCTTCTCTCTTCAGATATCCTTGCTTGCTTAGCTTCTCATCCCAAGGCCTATATCACATTCCTTCATTCTTAAAACACACAGGCAGAGTGAGCCAGATCATCAAGGAAGCAGTAAATTTTATTTACCGTAAGTAATACAGTAGGGCCAGCCAAAGCTAAAAGAATGTTAGACAAATTCATGCAGGAGAGTGCTATGGATGGCTGCTAGGCACAATAGCTATGTACTGCCTCGGTCCTGTATACCTGAAGGAGCGTCTCCACCCCATCATCCAGCCCGGACACTAAGGTCCAGCGCCGAGGGCCTTCTGGCGGTTCCCTCATTGCGAGAAGCAAAGCTACAGGGAACCAGACAGAGGGCCTTCTCGGTAGTGGCGCCCACCCTGTGGAACGCCCTCCCATCAGATGTCAAGGAAATAAGCAGCTATCCTATTTTTAAAAGACATCTGAAGGAAGCCCTGTTCAGGGAAGTTTTTAATATTTAATTGTTTTTAACACTCGACTGGAAGCCACCCAGAGTGGCTGGGGAAACTCAGCCAGATGGGCGGGGTATAAATAAATTATTATTATTATTATTATTATTATTATTATTATTATTATTATTTACTGCCTCCACAGTTAGAAGCAGTGATCTTGTGTCTTGTGTTCGAATGCTGACTACAGGTTTCCCACAGGCATCTGGTTGGCCACTCTGAGAACAGGTTTCAGGACTGGAAGGGCCATTGGCCTGAACTAACAGGCTGTTCTTATGTAGACACAGATAATGTACACCATTTCCCTCTACAAAACTATCTTCTCCAAAATGATGACCCTTTGTCATATTTTATATAAGCATATCCTGTTATACCTCTGTTTAGCTATTAATTAATTCCAGGAAAGAAGTAATTAGGTTCTCTCCACAAGGCACAAAGGACTTGTATTATGCCACATGGGTTAATTAGCTATCAATGCTAGAATATCTGTGCTTACCATGACTGTTTCTTGTGAATGGTTCCCTGCCCCACCAACGTCATCTCAGCAGTTATTACCAATCTGCTTCTCAGAAAGGTTGGAGGCGTTCCCATTTTAACATCTGTTTAAGCTCTAATTATCACTGACTGCAATTTTTAAAATCTCATTGCTGTTCAACTCCCACCTTATTACTTTCTCCTTCACATGCCAGCCCACGAAGAAGACTTCGCTTCATGCATCTGTCAAAATGGTCTTGAGTACATGAAAGCTTCTGCCGTAGTAAATTTGTTAATTTTTCAGGGCTGAAAGACTTTGATTGTTTCTAGAGCTTGCAGTGTCACTGGCTGAGGGGCCAGATTGGGTTTTGGCACTGATACTGGAAATCAGACCACTGAATCTGAGGCTGGCTGGCTGGCTGGCTGGCAGTCAGGCAGGAGGTCACCAGATCAGATTACAGAGCACCAGGGCCCATGTACCCGAGCAGGACACTCACACCACTGACCCCCCCAGGCCCAAGAAACCAGGTGCCTCCCACACTACATCCCCAGTCCAATGGCGGAGAGTGTGTACCACAAAATAGGATAAATGGACATCTTTAAGTGAGAGCGTTTACCCTTTAGGAGTATCCAGCTTTCCAAAAATAGATGGAGTATATGAAAGGCAGAGACTCAAAAGACCTCTGTGCGCTTTCATGCCTTGTTAGAGGACATTGCTCCTTGGTTCTCCAGCAACCGACTTGCTTTGCTCCATGAGACCAGAACAAGGTTAAGACAACAACAAATTCATTCCCAAGAAATAAGCAGATTGGACAGCCCTTTCTCTGTCTGCTACATTATTAGTTGATAGATTAGCAGCATGCCTTCCCAGTGCTTATGAGGTACAGTTAAGTCCCCTTAGATTATCACATAAGAGGAGGAACCACAAGCAGAGTCAGATAAGGTCAGCAAGCAAAAACCAAGGTTAAGGGAGTGGAATGGTGCAGGAAGCAGCCCAGCTCATTGAGTCTTCGCTCATTTTTCCTGGAGCACAAAAATATTTGGGTATGTAATGTTACATGGGGTCTCATGACAGGAAGCTCAATGTGTCTCAGAGACTGGGTGTTCCTTTCACAAGGTAATCACTCAGCTTCCATCCAGGCACCCCATAACATTTAAACCAGAACACAAAGGAAATTGGCTATCCAGCACTTCAGCTGATACTAGGCCCCTTCAAGACTGAGTGTGCACCTAATATATATATATATATATATATATATATATATATATATATATATATATATATATGTATATATATATATGTATATATATATATAAACTCTGGGGCCTTTCTTGACTCATTTTCCATGTGCCTTTTCAGATCACCAGTGAATACGTGAAGGAAGCGGGTTGAGATCATGGCTGAAGTCAGCATCCTCCAAAAATTCATCTGGTCTTCTCTACAGGGATGGGACACCTCAGGCTGAGGCATCGAAAGCAGCCCTCCAGGCCTCTCTATCCAGGCCTCAGAACTCTTCCCAGGTCACAGTCTCCCAAGCCACACTCTTGCACCTTCTTGGGTGTTTTTGCCTGACTGGCATAGGTCCTTGAATTCTGACCGTGCTTCTTGCTTGCCTGGATGACGCATAGGACAAAACCATGAATGGCCTGAGAGAGCCCATTCCTAGGGCTGCTGAAAAAAGACCTGTGTGGCCTGAGGGAAAGCAAAAGTGAGGTGCCGTATTTTTCGCTCTATAAGACGCACCAGACCACAAGACGCACCTAGTTTTTGGAAAAGGAAAACAAGAAAAAAAATATTCTGAATCTCAGAAGCCAGAACAGCAAGAGGGATCGCTGCGCAGTGAAAGCAGCAATCCCTCTTGCTGTTCTGGCTTCTGGGATAGCTGCGCAGCCTGCATTCGCTCCGTAAGATGCACACACATTTCCCCTTACTTTTTAGAAGGGAAAAAGTGAGTCTTATAGAGCAAAAAATACGGTAACTCAGGCTAGGGAGCACACATACCATCAACTCCTGGCAGAACCAACAACCAGCGGGAGCTATATGTACAAAGATTCACAAAATGTTTAGGGGTATGTGTACCCCTGTGTACCCCCAGAAAAAAGCACTGTATATGTGACCTGCATGAAGGGATAAGTGAGGGAGCCCAGGACAAGGAGCTTGTGCCATCAGCTCCCAGTTGGACTGAGGGGATTCTGTCACTGCTTTTTATATAATGTTTATTTTTAGTATTAAAAAATTGTAAGCTGTCTTGGGTGCCTTGGCAGAAAGGTGGTATATAAATCCAATAAGTAAATAGAGAGGGAAGTGCAAGTGCAGTTCTGGGCACCACAGTTCAAGAAGGACACTGACAAACTGGAACGTGTCCAGAGGAGGGCAACCAAAATGGTCAAAGGCCTGGAAACGATGCCTTATGAGGAACGGCTAAGGGAGCTGGGCATGTTTAGCCTGGAGAAGAGGAGGTTAAGGGGTGATATGATAGCCATGTTCAAATATATAAAAGGATGTCATATAGAGGAGGGAGAAAGGTTGTTTTCACCTGCTCCAGAGAAGCGGACACGGAGCAATGGATCCAAACTACAAGAAAGAAGATTCCACCTAAACATTAGGAAGAACTTCCTGACAGTAAGAGCTGTTCGACAGTGGAATTTGCTGCCAAGGAGTGTGGTGGAGTCTCCTTCTTTGGAGGTCTTTAAGCAGAGGCTTGACAACCATATGTCAGGAGTGCTCTGATGGTGTTTCCTGCTTGGCAGGGGGTTGGACTCGATGGCCCTTGTGGTCTCTTCCAACTCTATGATTCTATGAAGTATGAGGAAACTAGCCTATTGTACAAAGGTAAAATTAATATTTGTTGCTCTGCCGACAGACTTTTGCCTCTGGTCTCACTCGGCACTGGCATGTGGCCCCTAGAATATTGTGCAGAAGGGATTGTGGCTCTTGGTCTAGGAAAGCTTTCCCACCTAGACACAGAACAGCAGGTGCATCTGCAAGTTTAGGCGATGGGTTCTCAACCTCCTACACATTCATGTTGTCTAAATATGATTCACATGAATGTTCCAGTATTTAAATATGGCAGCAGTGGCAAGCGTGGAATAGACCCTCTTCTAACCTAAGGGCATAAAGTCAGCTGGGTGCTGAGCAAAGCTTACTTCAGAAGAAATGCAGAGCAGGAACGCAGGTATCTTCAAGCAGTATAAGGATCCATCTTCTTTCCCATGTTAACTGATTTCCCACCACAAATGTCCAACACCTCAGCCACAACATTAGAAGTACATGTTTGTGTCACAGTACACACAAGAAAAGTATGGGTTTACCTTCATTCTTCTCTCAGCCCCATTCATTCCACCCATATTTTAATGCTTTAATTTCAGTTTATTTGCCTCCCCACCAGTTGTCTCTTTGGCCTTTTTTTGAGGTATTTGCTCCCTTTCACAAAACAGCCATAAGTGCCTTGGGCAGTATTTGAATTTAATGATGGATGTTTTCTGCAGACAGGTTAGCCTAATTACTACATCATCTCTGTCTCTATTTAATTAAAAGGCAGCCAAGGAAAGCAGTTTCTCCTTTAATTAAAATTTTGTTACAAGTTGCAGATTTTACAACTTTCTCCATTGAAACCTGAGCTCGTCTTGGCCACTGTGGCAATTATGCAGAGTTTTCAGATCAAACTATCAAGGATAAGAGATTCTATGGAACTGGAATCTTTGGTAAAAGTGAGGGGTTCCCCCCCCCGCCAAAAAAATAGAGATTAGATGTTTCTTCAGTCAGGAACAGGCTTCAAAACAAGGCAGAAGGGATAATCATTATAATGATGGCAGAGCAGAAATGAACTGATTTCTGATATAAAAAACACCAAAGCTGATAAGCAGAACAAAAATGTATATACAAAGCTTAACTGTCACCACAGAACTCCACAGTTCTGTTAATTCCACAGTTAACAAGTAAATTCTTTCTATTACAAATTGGTCCCTAAGACACCATTATCATCCCAAAATGTTCTCCCCTAGAACTGTTCTGTTGATGTTCAAATCAGAACAATATCAGTCTCAGGATCTTTCCCCCTGTTCAACATACAGCTGATTCAAATACCTAGTCTGTCTGCTAAATAGTTTGATACTTGGTCAATTGAAAAAAGATCCTACCTATAACCAATTGGGTTTTCTTTCTTTTTTTGTACCAATGCACTTTATCTCCCTCTTTTTATTTAGTGTCTCAGGAGAAAAATAAAATGGTAACAGAACTTGAGACCTGTGTATCATTAATCAGGTTTTCTCATAACATTTGTTACATTCATTATTTTAAAAGGCTACATACAGCTTAATATTATGGTTCAGGTAAGTGGCACAGGCAATTATTTGACCCAGAATGTTTTATTTTCAAGCTGAAAGCCCCAGTTTTTAGGCAAAAAAGAAGAAAGCAATAAAATAACAAACCTTATTTTGCCCTTTTTTTAAAAAAAAATCACATTAAGAAAACTGAATTCTTCATGGTTTTTTAAGTTAGGCAACTCCCCCATTTGCGTGCAATCAGCACGTGCCCTCCCACAGACATACGTGGCATTTTCAGCGCCAAAAGGGGACAGGGCAAGGGAACAAAACCCCCACGCAAGTGGGGACAGAGGTGGAGCTAGCGGCTCCGGCACCCGGAGTGGCGCACATGTTGTGAACCCAGGGGCGGGGCTAGCTGCCCATGGGGATGGGGCTAGCCACCCGCAGTGAGCAGTCCGGGGGGGGAGCAGCATGGCGATGTCACCCCCCCCCCAGGGATGATGCCTGGGGCGAACCACACCCACCGGCACCCCCTTCCTCCGCCAGTGAGTGGGAAGATGAAACTAAACTACAGGTTGAATCAGCATATACCAGTTCAATTCAACAAACCTTCATATTTGACTTAGGCTGTAATCCTAGGCACACTTACCTGGGAATAAGTCCCATCAAACATAAATGAGATAATTGAATCACTTTTTCTTTTTCTTTTTTTTTTGCTACAACTGAGCATTACAATGTCTATGACTACAGTACTTGTTTTCCAGTATGATCGTATGGGTATTTACTCAGAAGTGTGAATAGGATTGCCGCCCTAGGATAATAAATGTTAAAAAAACAAAAGGAAATCTAGATATAAGCAAGGAAAACTAAACATTCTTTAAAACCTTTTTGCAGCTTTCTTCTGATCTTAAAATGCTGCCAAGCCAAATAGATCTCTTGTATAAATTAGAGGAACTGTGCTTAGCAGAATTCAGGAAGCGGGCCTCAGATTTTTACATCAGTGCTGTATCCTGAGCCAGCATATGAGGAAATGCTCCCTTGACTAGAAATAATTCAGAAACAGCTAATCCCCAGAACATTTAGGGCGTAATATGCAGGTTTGGGCTGTTCCAGACCATTTTTTTTTCATAATGTAGATGCGGAGTTGCTATGCACTTTACAAGGTAGTAGACAAACTAGCATACAATTTATTGTGCATTTTAAGATACGGTAAGCAACTGCCCACTGTGAAGGAGAACAGAAGCCACCCAATGAATACCATAGCTGTACAGAGTCAGTTGCTGGAAGCCCCTGAATCAGATCTAGCCCTCAGAGAAGTGCTGTCCTCTGGATATCCTGTAGCCAACTGAATCCACAAGCAAACGAAGAACTGAAGTTAGGTTTGGGGATAATGGAACTTGGCAGCAGTTGTTTTTTGTTTTGTTTTTTTGCAGGGTGTGTGTGTGTGAAGGTAGTCTCAAGGCCTTGGCCCAAGAACCCCTCCCTTCCTTCTCGAAGCACCATCTTTTTGCTGGCATTTAGACATTTTCTCTCAAAGCAACACCCACATTTTCAGACCACCCCGCTATTATACTTTGTCTTTGGGAGAATGCTGTTCTTCTCTTCCTCCAGATAGTAATATAACTCATTGCTATTATGAGTGCTGACAGCATCACTGACCTAAGTGGAGATTTATTGTGAACAGTGATGAGTCACAGCTGCCTATTTTGTAAACTCTTTTTAAAATTAAAATTGGAGGGCATTGCAGCATTTATTGTGCACTTTTTTGTTTTGTTTTTAAAGCAGCAATTAAAAAAACAACAACGGACTAGTGGTTTCCACCAAATTTATTTAGCCTTTTAAAAAGGGAGGTATCAAGGAAATGAGAACCCATGGCTTCACCTCAAAAAGGCAGGAGGTATCTGAAAAATCAGACGTGCTTTGGTGAAAACAGGAGCAGCATTTTAAAGGTCCAGCAGGGTCAGTTAGAGTTAAACTGACAGAGACAACCAACTTGATTAGGATTTCTAAGCACTAGCTAAGAGACATCCTTGACCTACTTTGCTCTTGCCATCCAGCCCCTCCCCAAGTATACCTTCTGCTAAATAGAAAACAGTTAAGGCCAACTCTCAGAGGGTGTTGCATTCTGAATGATGACTTCACCAGTGGGTTTCCATTAGCAATTAAAATAGCTTATGGAGAAATTATGCATTCTTAATAATGTGACCATTATTGCATTGGATTTCAAGAGTCTGTGTTGTATTCACAAAAGCAAGCTAGTGTGTTGATTTACACTTCTTTTGTGATACATTTGTCTGTACGTGATTCTGCGAATGTCTAAAATGGTGAACCTTGAAAAATCGCAGATGAATTTCATTGGTTCCCAAAACCAGAGAAATATTCCCCATATGTTGAACATCCACTAGTCCATGCTGACAGCAATACCTAAGAGGCCCAACATTCACTGATTTTATTTTTCAGATATTCACAGCATTTTTGTGGGATTGTCAGCTGACATTCACCAAAACATATCTGTAAACCATGAACATATATTGATCCTATAAGATAAGCAGCACCATGAGATGGACTTAAGCTCTAGAGAATACTAGATAATTACACTAAATGCTTATCAGGATTTAGAAAAGCCTTTCCCCACATCTAGATTAGCTGAACTTGTGTGAAAGATCTGCAGCTGCACTTTCCATCCTGTTATTTTCTTGTTGCCATTTTGCCCCGTGATGAATCTGAAAATCTTCATTCTTCTTTTTCTTTTCTTTTCTTTTAGCTGTGCTAAATGAGAGCTTTTCTTTTGCAGGCACACACACACACACACACATCTGTCTCAGAGCTGCTGTGGTTTAGATCATTTCCTGTCAGTGAGTTCAGCCTGTTGATCTCTTGGCAGCATTGCTAAAAAATGCACCAGCAAGACTATGGAGGGCTTTTGTCAAGCGAAGCAAGCAAATTGGATCACAGTCTCTGCAAATTCTCGTTCTAGTCCAAAACAGCTGAAAAGGCTCTTAGAACCAGTTAAACCTAAAGGGCGGAAATAACTTTCTCCATATTATTGTTTCTCATCTGCCAAAATGTTATGGACTTGTATGGTACTGCACACCATTACAAACTGAACAGGAAATTTCAAATTCTGTTCAGAAAAACATATTCTGTACCATAGAAGGGGAATTTGTAGTCTTCAAGATATTGTTGAACTTCAACTCCTATCACCCCCAACCATTGACCATGTTGGCAGAGGGCTGGTGTCAGACAGAGTCCAATAACATCTGGAGAGTCACATTTCCTTTTCCTTGGACCATGGCTCTTACTTGATATAGTTGGAAATCTAGGATGCAGCTGAGTTCCTTTTTCCCATGCTGCCTCTACCAAACACAACCCCTGCCCCACAAAAGCATCACTTAGAGACAACTGTCTCCTCTACATTATCCTCACAATTCTTTACAACAGCAATATCCATATTAATGCTTTCTGGAAGCCAGATGTGAGATGCTTCAAATTTCCAAAAAATTCCCTTTCCAGCTAGAGTCTTCTTGCATTTGTACTGATAAAAGAAACCTGGCTGTCAGGTGTTTGGGCAGCCCTGTGTGCAGCAGTTCCCAAGGGGATTGGCTGTGTGATCAAGTTCCCCCCGGGAAGCTGGTTGCATAAAGTGCGTAGGCTACACCAGTAAGATAAAACAATACAGTGGTACCTCCGGTTACGAACTTAATTCGTTCCAGAGGTCCGTTCTTAACCCGAAACCGTTCTTAACCCGAGGCACTCTTTCGCTAATGGGGCTTCCCGCTGCCACAGCACCGCCGCCACTTGCCTTCCACTCACATCCCAGGGCAAAGTTCGCTACCAGGAGCATCTGCTTCCAGGTTAGCGGAGCTCATTACCCAAAGCGTTTGTAAGGAGGACGGTACATAACCCGAGGTTGCACTGTAAGGCACTCAATTTGATTCCCTACCCTAGTATGGTAACTTTGCCCCCACAGTTTTGAAACCAGACCAGGGGATATCATCAATACAAAACGATGTTTCACTTTTTGAAATACTGAAGTCACAAAAGGGGGGGGGGAGTGGGAGATTCACCACAACGTAATGTTTCTGAACAAACTCTTAAGAGGCAGGCAAGTTCTGAGCAACTGCAAGGGTACGTTTGATTAGAAACTGGCATGTAACTGATACCATCTGCATGTTAGCAGAAGAAGCACAGTGCTAACCACACAGTTGAGAAATAGGAAATAACCTCAGAGCAATAAGCTCAAGGCCATCATATCCTAATTTAGGGTTCACAGTGGCTCAAGGGAGTGTGCTTTTTTAAGCTGCTATTCTTTCTGAGTTTCATTGTAGCTGTTACCTCATAACAATGCTAAGGGAAAAGGTTACCATAAAATGCCCATGAGAACAATGAGCGGTAACAGTTGGCCTTTGTCATTGTAGATGCCAGTTCACCATACGAGAGTGTAGCAAAAGTGGAAATAGATTTCATGTCATTGGATTTGTGTGATTTGGATCTTGCTGCACTGATTATATGTTATTTTTATTGTATTTTATGCTTTAACATAAGCTGCCCCTGGGGGCCCTTTGAGAGTTGAAAGGCAGGGTGGTTGTGTTTTGCTTTCGTTTTTAAAGTCCTTGAGAGTACCTAGCCACCCAATTCCAACCTTTGAGAGTCAGAGTTTCCACCCTCAGCCTCTGCTTACAGCTCTAAAGCTCTGTGATGAAGGAGAGTCCATCATCTTCCAAGACAGTCTGCTTTACTGTTCAACAGCTCATACGGCCAGGAAGTTCTTCCCGTCAGATGTCAAGGAAATAAACAACTGTCTGACTTTTAGAAGACATCTGAAGGCTGCCCTGTTTAGGGAAGTTATTAATGTTTGATGTTTTATTGCATTTTTAATATTCTGTTGGGAGCCGCCCAGAGTGGCTGGGGATGGGCGGGGTATAAGTAAGTAAGTAAGTAAGTAAGTAAGTAAGTAAGTAAGTAAGTAAGTTGTTGTCATCGTCATCAAAATTCCCATTGGTTCAGGTCTTACCCTCTGAAGGAACTGAAAGCAAATTTGCTCCATCGTCTGTGTGGCAGTCTTTGAAGATGGCTATCCTATTGTCTCTTAGTTGTATCTTCACTAGGCTAAGCATGTTCAACTCGCTTCAAGCTTTCCTTGCAGCAACCGCACACGTTTTTGTTGTCGTTTTGAAAGAAAAGAGAAAGGTAATTGGTAGTGTTTGAGAATGAAGGCCATATCAAGCCATCTGTAGGGCAGGGAACACATATTAGAATCCTGCCTGCACTCAATTGTACAAAAATACTGGAGGGAACAATGAAAGACAAAGCACTGCCAAAGGTGTGAGCAAAACCAGCTTCAGTTCAGACACAGTCCAAGACTAAAAAGATCTCTGGAGGTTCTCCAAAAGTCAGCTGTCTAGAATGATGACCGAACTACAATATGGAAAGCAGCTGGTGTAGTTATGTGAATGTCTAGCCACCTGGAATGCATCAGACATATGTTGAAAGGGAATACTGTGTGAAATTAGGCAAGGGTTATGGCAGATTTTGCTTCAAGTAATAATGGTCTAGCTCACTACAGCTCATTTAAAGGGTCCACACTCTGGACAGCAGGATTGTGTAAAAGGATTATTTTACGTCCACCACTGTACTCTGTCCCTGTTCTTGTTCAACTCCCCCGGTTAGCCTCTAGCCTATTGCCATTCAGATAGTATTGTAATCTGTAAAACTATCAGTAAAAGTAACAATAAAGTGGTGTTGGAGCTTGGGGTAGGGATGGCAAGGGTTAAGTACCCTCTTCCCAGTTGACACTGTTGGAAGAGATCTCTCTCCTCCCACCCCCGGTGGCACCCTGTACTGTTCCAAGAAACAACATTATGTGAACATACTGTGCAATATACAGAGATAATAACTGGGCAATATTTACTTCGGGAAAAATTCTAGGCTATCTTTAAAGAAGTTCTTTCAAGGTTCACATCAGAACAAAACACAACTATATATTCAAAACAGTGCCTTTATGGGACATCTCACCAGTTCCCTTAAAGCTTTGTCTAATAATGGATTATCATCCTTGCAGAATCTCTGCATTGTAATAATGTCAGTGAAGTGGAAGAAACACCCTTATTATGTGTGTCACTTTAGTTCCCACAGGCTCTGCCTCCCCTCACATATTACATACACATCATCACATAGCAGCAACAAAATAATCAGGCATTGTTTTTACTAAGGGGTTGTGGCTTTCACACAAATCCACACATTTTTGCTGGGCTGTCAGTATGTTTTCACTGAAACCCCCCCCCCCACACAATTTAATGCACAGGGCACAATCATTCTATAAAACTTACTTTTTTGAACTTGCCGTTTTTTGAGGGCCTCCATTCAAAACAGTACATTTTCCAAAGGAGCTGGAACAGATAATAACCACTTTGTCTTTTTCTGCCTGGGGGCCTGTTATACTGCTGTCCTTTGTTAAACCACTAAAATTATGTTTCTCAACCTAACCTTTGGAAATACTACAGTTTCTGAACAATTATAGAGAGCTTGCTTTTCTAAAAACACAGTTGCCCTACTGGTAGATGATCACAGTCAGCATAAATTTTTTTCTTATTGGCGGAGATCCAAATAGCTACTTCAGGAGCATCTGAGGGCTTGGTCACGGGGCTAATGGGATTTTCATTTCCCCCTTTTTCTTTTAACATCAAACTTCCATGCCATGCCGCAAATTGCTTTCGAGCGCTCCCTCTGTTTTAAAGTGGTTTGCTATTTAGCTTGTCAGAGGGGCTGTTGTTCAGGAAACTCAAGACCAAATTCCCCCGTGGGCATGCAGAATTAACTGCAGAGTTCTTTGGACCCCATAATAAGCCACAATAATTTCAGAACCAAACAAGGCATAAAATGCGTTACAAACCGCTAAACTTTATAGGGATAGATTGTCAATTGTATGAATATGAGAAACAAGCCGCCAAGGAACAAACATGTCAAGAGTGATTCAGGCACGAATTAACTCAGGGGTGACTAATCCTGATTCAGGGCCGTGATCCACTCGACCCCCCACCCTGAAAATCTTTCTGACCCACCAAGACCCCCAAGCAAGTGATGATAGCGTTTTTGAAAAAAGTAGACACAGTGCTAGAGTGAGCCGAGTGTAGTGCCTTAATAGAGATGCAAATTTCCTCTTCTGCTCTCCATGGATCAGCTGAGGGAGAGGGCTGTGTGTTTGCCTACCTTTGCCTCTGTGTATGTATGTGTGTGTGTGAGAAAGGACCCTCTTTTGGCCACTGTCCACGACTGGCAAGCCCAGAGGGTTGGCTAAGGGTGAATGTGGTCCTTGGGCCAGATCTCTGATCTGCAGGAGGTGGTTTAAAGATGCCATAAATTAGACTACACCTAGTGTAAAAAATAAATAAATCTCAGGTTGTAGCAAGGCATGCTGGGAGGGGTAGAAGAAACAAAACGAACATTTCTTTTTTTAAAAAAAAAATAAATTTTTATTAGTTTTTCATAAGTAAAAAAGAAACAAAGCAAAAACATAAACAAACACAATATCGACTTCCCCGTACCACCCCTTTTCTGCATTCTTGTTTCCAGATTTTTCAGCAACCCTTTCGTAATAAACTTGTTTATATTTCATAAATTTAACTTCCATAAGTTATTAATACAACTGTAGTTCTTTATCTCTTATTACCCTGAGCCCCTAATTTTCCAAATTACAACAGTTTTTAAGATAAACTTTGAATTTGTTCCAATCTTCATCCACCGCCTCTTTCCCCCGGTCTCGAATTCTGCCAGTCATCTCTGCCAGTCCCATATAATCAATCACCTTCGTCTGCCATTCTTCCAACGTGGGTAAATCTTGCGTCTTCCAATACTTTGCTAGAAGTATTCTTGCTGCTGTTGTGGCATACATAAAAAATGTCCTATCCTTCTTTGGCACCATTTGGCCCACCATGCCCAGGAGAAAGGCTTCTGGTTTTTTAATAAAGGTTCTCTTCAGAACTTTTTTAATTTCATTATAGATCATTTCCCAGAAAGCCTTAATCCTCGGGCAGGTCCACCAAAGGTGATAGAAGGTTCCCTCCGTTTCATTACATTTCCAACACTTGTTATTGGGCAAATGATAGATCTTTGCTAACTTAGCCGGAGTCATGTACCACCTGTAGATCATTTTCATAATGTTTTCTCTTAAGGCATTACATGCCGTAAATTTAACACCAGTGGTCCATAACTGCTCCCAGTCAGCAAGCTCAATGTCATGCCCCATATCCTGTGCCCATTTAATCATGCTAGATTTCACCATTTCATCTTGGGTATTCCATTTCAACAGCAAGTTGTACATTCTTGACAAATTTTTAGTATTGGGTTCTAACAGTTCTGTTTCTAGTTTTGACTTCTCCACTTGGAAGCCTTTCTTTCTGTCCTGTTTAAATACTTCATTTATCTGTCGATAATGTAGCCAATCTCTCACCTTAGACTTCAGTTTCTCGAAACTCTGCAATTTTACTTTTTCACCATCTTGTTCTATGATTTCAGAATATTTAGGCCAATTAGAACCCATATTCAATTTTTTCACCTCTTTTGCCTCCATTGGTGACAGCCACCTAGGGGTTTTACTTTCAAACAAGTCTTTATACCTTATCCAAACATTATACAAAGCTTTCCTCACCATATGGTTCTTAAAACCTTTGTGCACTTTTACCTTGTCATACCATATATATGCATGCCAACCAAATCTGTTATCAAATCCTTCAAGATCCAAGATATCTGTATTCTCGAGGAGCAGCCAGTCTTTCAACCAGCAAAACGCTGCTGATTCATAGTAAAGTCTTAAGTCCGGCAGGGCAAAACCCCCACTATCTTTTGCATCTGTTAATGTCTTAAATTTTATTCTTGGCTTTTTGCCCTGCCAAACAAACTTCGATATGTCTTTCTGCCACCTCTTGAAACAGTCCATCTTGTCTATTATTTGTAATGTCTGAAACAGAAATAACATTCTAGGCAATACATTCATTTTGATAACAGCAATTCTACCTAACAAGGAAAGTTTCAGCCTTGACCATATGTCTAAATCTTTCTTGACTTCTGTCCAACATTTATCATAATTGTCTTTAAATAAGTTCACATTTTTCGCTGTCAAATTCACCCCCAAGTACTTCACTTTTTTTGCTATCCCCAAACCTGTTTCATTCTGAAATGTCTCTTTTTCTTCATTTGTTAGGTTTTTCTCCAACACTTTAGTTTTTTGTTTGTTCAATTTAAATCCTGCGACTTGACCAAATATCTCAATCAGTTCTAAAACTCTTTTTGTACTAGTGTTTGGCTGCTGCAGAGTCAAAACTAGGTCATCTGCAAATGCCCTTAGTTTATACTCTTTCACTCCGACCTGAATTCCTTTAACCAACTGGTCCTTTCTAATCATATTTAACAAAACCTCCAGGACCAGTATGAAAAGTAGAGGGGAGATAGGGCATCCCTGTCGTGTTCCTTTCTCTATAGCTATCTCTTCCGTTACCACATTATTCACAATTAGCTTTGCCTTCTGCTCAGAGTATATTGCACCTATACCATTTTCAAAACCTTGGCCTACCCCCATCCCTTGGAGATTCTTTTTCATAAAACTCCAACAAATGTTGTCAAAGGCTTTCTCCGCGTCCACAAAAATCAAAACCGCTTTTCTATTAATGTTCATTTCCAGCAGTTCCACAATGTCTATTATATTCCTCACATTGTCAGACATATGTCTTCCCGGGAGAAAGCCAGCTTGGTCCTTATGAATCTCACCTATCAATACTTTCTTCAGTCTTTTTGCTAAAATGTCTGCAAAAATTTTGTAATCCACATTTAGTAATGATATCGGGCGGTAGTTCTTAACCTGATTCTTTTCAGTCTCAGTCTTTGGTATAAGTGAGATAAAAGCCTCTTTCCACGTTTCAGGTGCCTTTTTCCCCTCCAGTATTTCGTTGCAGACTTCTTTCAGTGGTTGCACTAAACATTCTTTCAAAGCTTTATAATATCTGGCCGTCAAACCATCTGGTCCTGGAGACTTTCCCAGTTGTGCTTTTTGAATGGCCTCCTCTATTTCTTGTTCTGTTATTTTCTCATTCAGAATCAACTTGCCCTGTTCTGAAATTTTAGGTAGTCCATGATTTTTAAGGAATTCATCTATTTCTTGTTCGTTTACTGGCCCTTGTGTGTATAATTTCCTAAAAAAACTTTGAAAACAATTACTTATCTCATTTGGCTTATGAATATTCTTTCCCTCTATCTCCAAGCAGGTGACTGTATTCAATTTTTGCCTCTTTTTCAATTGCCATGCAAGGAGCTTCCCACATTTGTCTGCTGACTCGAAAGTCCTTTGTCTCATTTGTTTGATTTTCCATTCTATCTCTTGATTTGTCAGTTCCATATATTGCATCTGGTAATACTTTATTTCTCTCAAAATTTCTTGAGACTTTGGTTTTGACCTCAGTTTCTTTTCTCCTTCCTTCATTTTTTCTAAAATTCTTTCTTTCCTTTCATTTTGCTTTTTCCTCTTGATTGAATTCTGTTGTATCAGGAAGCCTCGCATCACGGCTTTACTCGCGTCCCAGATTGTTCTTTTTTCAACTTCTGTTCTCAAGTTTATCTCAAAGTAATCTTTCAATGTCTTTAGGGCCTTTTTACAAAATTGTTCATCTCTAAATAAGGAGTCATTCATTCTCCATCTAAAGGATCCAGTTGATGTCATTTTCATTTCCATCTTTACTGCGTTATGGTCGGAGCAGGTTTTTGGGCAGATTTCTACTTTCTTAATCTTTGTAGCCATCACACTAGATACCCAGATTTGGTCAATTCTTGTCCATGTCATTTTAGATTCCGAGAAAAAAGTTCCCTCTCTCTCGAGAGGGTTCCTTGTTCTCCAGATGTCAATCAAGTCCATATTTTCCGTCATCTCGAAGAAAGTCTTTGGTAGTCTTCCTTCTTTAGAAATTGTCTGTCTTTGTGCCTTATCCATGTTTGTGGAGACCACTCCGT
This sequence comes from Podarcis muralis, assembly GCF_964188315.1. NCBI lineage: Eukaryota > Metazoa > Chordata > Lepidosauria > Squamata > Lacertidae > Podarcis > Podarcis muralis. The sequence goes on from NC_135657.1 coordinate 31,326,502, forward strand.
TCATGTCCCCCATCATTATTATTTTGCAGTCGAGGTAGTCCAGTAGGGTCTCATGCAACTTCTTAAAAAATTCTGCCTTCCCATCATTTGGTGCGTATATTCCAATTATCAAATATTTTCCCCCCTGAATCTGTACTTCAATTGCCAAATATCTTCCTTCTTCATCCTTAAATTTCATTTTTGGATCCAATTTTTCTTTTGCATAAATCACTACTCCTCTCTTTTTTACTTTATCAGAAGATATAAAGGACAACCCCTGTGGAAATTCCCACCTGAAGAGTATAAAGTTCTTCCTCAGCAGATTGGCCAAGTCTCTATAAAAAGTCCTCACTTCCAAGATGTATTTAGGGATGTCCTTAAAGATTTGGACTTGGATGTTTCCAATTACCAAAGCTTTTTGATAATGGAGGTTCAGTATCTTGTCTCTTTCCTCTTTTGTTCTGAAGGTAATCAGACAATCCCTTGACTTCTTGCTTTGCTTTCTGCCAAGTCTGAAAGCAGTTGTTATCTCTACTTCATCCTCCTCCAGATCTCCTTGCCAATTTTCCAAAATTGCCTCTGTGAGAAATTCCGTCAGATTGTCCTCTTCATTCTCTGGAACCTGTCTTAATTTCAGATTCCGTTCTTTCCGTTGTAGTTCCAATAAGGAGAGGGCCGCTTCATGCTCATTCACCTTTTTCTCTATCGGCGCAAGTTTTTCCTGTGTCTCCCCTGCAACAGATCTTGCACTCTCTGCAATTTTCCTAGTTTCTGTGGATTCCTGAATCAGTCTATTTATAGATTCTGTATTAGTCGCCACTGACGTGGTGTTCAAGTCCAATCTTGCTGTAAGTTCTGTCAATTTCTTTGAATTTTCTGTGGATTGCTTTGTTAAGGCCTCTAGGGATTGATTTATTTTGAGCAGTGCCTGTGTCATAGATTCCATTGATGCTGCTGTCGCACTTTCCGGTGCAGGCACTGTATTGCCAGAGATTGAGGCTCTTTTCTTTTGTGTCACTTTAGCTTTAGATCTGGTTCTTATCTCCTCTGCCGTGCCACTCATATCCCAAGGCCGTTCTCACAAGAAAAACTTGCAATGGAAAATCCCACTGTTAGTCAGTTACTTTGCAGTTTTTTCCCTCTTAGTCCTCAAGAGGGAGCAATTAGTAGTATCCAAGTTAGGGGAAACAAAGAAACAGAAAGCCGGATGTAAAGAATCTAAAGTCCGCCATTAAAGTTTTTTTTTTTTGAAACTTTTTATCCAGTTAGATTTAAGTAATCAAATATCTGTAACAAAGTCCCGTTCAAGTCTTAAAAGTCTTAAAACTTTTTCACCATTTAAGATATAGTCTATGTCCACTTCAAACCTATTTTAAAGAACAATTTTCCCGGTGTTAACTCCTGGCAGATCGTCCCCAGGGGATCAGGGCAGTGAAAAACTTTGTTTCCCTTTGAATTAAGAGTATCTTCACTAGACTGTCTTTTTCCCCCCTTCTCCTGCCGATCGGGGGGGAAGAGATACTTTTGACAGCTCAGGGTTGACAGCTCGCAACTATGTTTCTTGTAACTGCAGCGAGGTCTTTCGTTGCTTTAAATTTCTGCAGTCCGGGGGGGGCAGACTTCCTTATTTTATGCCCTCCCGTTTTCAGCCAAATTTTCAAAATTTTAAAGGTCCCGTTCCTTTTTTTTCTGCTCTTACTCACGGGAATCCAGTCCAGATTTTCTTTCAGGAAGGAATCAGCGCTCTCCGCTTATGGCGACGCGGCTTCACTCCGCAGGCTGGGTAGCGACTCTCAGCACCGCGCTCACTCCCGATGCCGCTCCGGAGCCTTTAAAAAGGCTCTTTCACAGTACCGGGGGGCGCAAAGGTGCCCACCGAGTCTCCTTGCTCTCAGGCTTCCGCGCCTGAGATTTTAGGGGTCCCCCGCTCGCCGTAGCGGGTAAGACCCGAACTTGCGGAGCAGTCCTTCTCCGGAGCTCGGAGGGAGGACCGCCATTAAGCGCTGGCACCGACCGGAAGTCCCACAAAACGAACATTTCACAGAGCCTTGCAGCTACTTTGAAGTCTCAATTCCTTCTCAGAGGGCAGGCAGGGAGAGGCATTGCTATTCTTTCTGCAACTGCTCCTACTGCTACCTGTTTAGGTTGCTTCAGCAAAGCACAGCCATGCTGGGGAGGAAGGAGAGGCGTGACTCTAGGGTGGCTTTGCAAGATGCTTATCCACGCTGGTGTTGCTCACTAGCCGCATAAATTGTTGTTAGGGAGCAGGCCAGCGCCTGTGAAGTTGACTCTTTATTCAAAGAAACGTGATCATGGCAACTCTTCCCAATAGGTCTTGCCCCAGTGAGGCAAGGTCTCTGCCTTCCCACAGCTCGTCCTCCACAGGTTCCTTTCCCAGCAGCCTGAGGCTCTGTCGGCCTTATATCTTGTTGTTCCACACTCTTCTTTCCTCTCTGTGTTCTGGAAGACCAGGGGGGAGGGCAGCTGGTCACAGCAGGAGGGGGGAGACTCCCTGGCTTCTTCAGCAGCCTGCCTCCACTCTGCTTCTTGGGCCCCCTCTGCTTCTGCCTCTGATTCTGGGCTGCTCTATTCCACAGCTTCTTTCTGCTCACTAAACCCTGTTACCTCCTCAGCTTCCGTCCTCCCCCCCCCCCGCTCTGAGCCATCTTCCCCTGTGGGTTCCCTCGGGGTTCCCAAGCTGGTGCCTTCCCCCACTCCTCTGCATCCAGCCAGTCCATGACAATTATATACAGTACCATGGTGGAGGGGACTTGTAGCTCAGTGGCAGAGCACAAGATTTCATGCAAGAGGTCCCAGTTTCAGTGCCTAGCAGCAGTTTCAGGGAGAGGCTGGGAAAGTCCTCTGTTGGAAACCTGGAGGTCAGCAGACAATACTGAACTAGGTACACCAAAGGTGTGACTTAGTCGAAGACATCTTCAGTTAAGGCAATCAGTCTATCAGACGATTTTAGATGAGGCCTTTCAAATCATTAAAATACAGTTGTTTTAAAGATGTTGAAGGGAGACCTTCCTAGTTCAACCAACGCAAAGCCATCCTTGTTGTAACATTGGTTGCTCTTCAGGCACCTTGAAAAATGAGTAATGAACCTGCCTAAAAGGGCCACAAGATGTCACTACTGTGCTACAGATAGAGCGCTAAGGCAAATCTTTAAAAATGTAGTATAAACACCGACAACTGGGAAACACTGGCCTGCGAGCGCTCCAGTTGGAGAACAGGCTTTACCAAAAGTGTCATGGGCTTTGAAGACACTCAAACTCAGGATGCAAGAGAGAAACGTGCTAAGTCAGGAAGGCACGCTTGGCAAATCCACACCGTGATCAAATCCCGCCTGGAAACCAATGTCCCCACTGTGGAAGTACGTGTGGATCCAGAATTGGCCTCCACAGTCACTTACGGACTCATTGTTAAAACCATGTTTATGGAAGACAATCTTACTCGGCTACGAGTGAACGCCAAAGAAGAAGTGCGCTCTTTAAGGCCTCTGTGAAAAAGAAGGCTGCAGCTATCAAAATGAGTTAGATAGATGACCCAACTAAGGGTACCCATGATCCAGATATGAACACATAGTCTTTGCAAACAAAATAATTTCAAAACTAAAACATGCATCCATTTCTATCCTCCAAAGCAAAACTTTTCATGGCTGGACAGATATATGCTAGCACTACTGTCAAGCAGAACAATTTTTGCATGGCAGCGTTTGTTTAGCACACTTTCCCCTTAGAGTTGCCTATATTCCTAAAACAATGTTTGCTTTTAATACTAATGCAAATCCTGTGCAAGCTTACAAGGAGCAACTGAACGTGGTGTGACTCATTTCTGATTAGGCATGCCTAGGGTCGCATGGACTGACAGCCTCTCCTGACTTCAGTGGTCATGCCCAAAGAGCATTTATTCTGAAGAATAAACTCGGCAAACGTTTGGGTACTGTGTGTGTATGGGAGAAGAAACAATCCCCATCCATTTTGGATTAAGTCAGATACTAGAACATTTTGTAGGGATGATGTAGGAAACCTAAGAGAGTGAGGCTGGCTAGCTAAAATAGAGGGGGGTCCAACCTTCACACATACTTGTATGGGGTGCATTCCCATGCCTTTGGGAAACAGGCAACCAACTGGGTTAGTAGTGTGGTCTGGTTCTAACGTAGCAATGGATTCAGACCTTCCCCAGTGATAATCCATCTCCTTGCATAGAATACAAACAGGCCTATTACTATGGGTGTGTGTGTGTGAAACCCTCACTTAAAAAAGGTCCAAGTGGAAGAGGAATGGATCATTTCAGGTTTAAACCGTTAGGAAAGAAGTGGTCATTTGCTATCCCTGCATTAGGAATTACACAGCAGCGCTGAGGTTGTGGAATAGCTTCTCTAGAGAGCCATACACTTACATCACTCTTGGAGTAATGATACCTTTTCACACAGCTTATGATGTAATTTTGTATAGTATTTGGACTTGAGAAAGCCCGATCTTTGTGGCAATGGGGGTGGGAGGTGGACTAGTTCCAATTGTCATATAAAACTCTTTTAGTGTACAGCGCATGACACAGTAGTTTACTAATTTAAGACACAACTTTGGCTTGGCGCGTTGCATTTTTACTCACCTGTTAAGAACGTTCAACAAAGGAACTCAAAAACAGTTTCAAGTGAATTCTAACTGATTGAAAGGGGAAATGTGTATGAGATCATTATGCCATTTCCCCCTTTGGAAGGATTACATTTTTTTGGGTGTGTACCTAAAGATATGTGTGATGTGATACAGGCATACACTGCAAGTAGGAAGAACAATGGTGAACAGCAGCATAACTGTTCTATTTGGAACTGTTTGTTTTATAATTGCAAAATATATTGTTGTAACCCACCTGGGACGTTATACTGAGGAGCTGGAAACAAATTTTATCAATAAAATAGCTTTTTAGGAGGATTTTATCGTATATCTGATCACAGAGTTTATAGTAAACACATTATGGTACTGTCATTTATTTTTATATTTCAAACTTGGCGGCCCAAGTCATTAGCTGACAAGCAGCAATGTGTCGTGACTTGTCAGCAGCAACTCCCTTGTTTTAGCAGAATCAAGCATATATCAGAAATTCTGGTTGACTACCATCCATCACAACTGGGCTGGCGCCTGCCTTGGCAGGTCACGAGTTTTGCAGGCATTGTTTCAAAAGTGCTTTTCTACATTTGAATTGTGCATCAGCACTGGACTGAAGCCGATTTGTTAGCCGGCATCTGAACCATCAACGTCTATACTTGCCAGTTCGTTTTCAAGCATAATTCAACGTGTTAGTAACTACCTTTAAAACCTCTAAATGGGCTGAATAGGACTGCCTCTTTCTAGATCAGGGTGCTCCAACATGCAGCCTCAGGGCCTTCAATGCCTTCTTTAGCAGCTCTCAGCAACATTTGAGTCCTCCCACCCCACAGCCCTTGTGCTACCTTCCAAAACCCAGGTAAGAAAGATGCTAGGCTTTGGGACAGAGGTGTGAGGGCTCTGGCAGGGCCCCAGAATCCACCAGCCCCGTTCCCAAAGCCTAGTTAGCACTTCCCCAGTTTTGGGAAGCAGCCTGCAGATTCCATGTCGAAGGACTTTTGAGCCCCAGTTGATATGAACAGTTGGGCCACCCTGTTCTAAATCATCCTGTCCACTTCCCAAAATTTGGTGCCAGCCGCAGAGGCCCTTTGTTGGGTCTGACTTTTGGGAGATGTGCAATTGGCTTGGAGGAGAGAAAGGGCTCTCACTGGACACCCTCATACTATAGAAAACCTCTGCCCTCGCCACTTGCTGTCAGTTGGCAAAAACATTCCTGTTCCAGCAAGCTTTTGCTGTGCTGGGTTTGCAGAGCCCGTTTTTATATTGTTTTCGCAGGCTGTGGCATTTTGATTGTTGTAAGCTGCTCTCGGTAAAGTGAATGCATTTGGAGGACAGGATACAAAACTTTGAAAAGAGAAGTAAATAAGCAAACAGAAACTGGTTTTCCTTGTGCTTAAGGTTACGTCCTCTTTACGGTCTGCCAAGGTATACGGTTCAGTAGAGCTTTGGATGGGGTAAAATAATACAACGTTCACTTTTTTTTACATAAGATTAACTTTTATTTCATAAGGTAACTAGATACCAAGTGGCAGAGTAAGAAACCATCTAGAAAACCAGCAAAGCAAAAAGAATGGACATGATGGAAGAACTAGGACAGAAGAAAGCAACCTGATTCCAATGATGATTATTTATGCAGACTTACATATTAATGCCATGCACATTAGGTATAGAAGTGATTACAGAAAATTAGCATGCATTTCATACAGTTTTTAATGTGAGATTAAGGCACTTTTGTTTTATAGAGAACACACACTGTGTCTGCACTCTCCCCTCCCCCCTGTTTTGTCACTTTGGCAGAAAACTCCTGTCCCAGTTAATGCTACAACTGGAACTGAATTTATATTAAAAGTAGAACTCAAATCAATTCATGGATATTTTACAGATTAGTGAAATATACACTTCACATATATGCACCACGTATATATTATATATATATGCACACACTAAAATTCAGCAATGTGAGCTGTAACTGGTTTTTACAAAATTAAGCTATGTATTTGTATGTACCACATTTTATCAAATCTAAGTCTTGAATTAGGTACTTATCAATATAAAAACTGAATTAATTTACTTAACACCCCCCCTTACTAGGTTATGTTAGCATCCTATCTTAGTGGTTTGCAACTTTAAGACAAATTTATGTTAGACCACAGTAGCTGCCAAGGAAAAGACATGCAGGTCTAGAGTTCATTTTATTAAGCGACACAGAGACGTTAGGTGCCATTATAACTATAGCTTAGATCAGGTTTTATTACAAATGCAAGGGCCAACAGCAAGCCAAAGACCACCTCCCCAAAACTCGCAAGAAATTATTGCTGTTAAATGAATGTATATATAAAATTAAGCGGGGAATGAAAGGTTAATACAAGAATGTTAAGTACAAGCAATGGACTTGAATCTGATACTAGTAGAGAATTTCATAACACCAAGTTACTTTCATGTTTGTCTGACTTGCCTGCTCTGATTTACAAGGAAACTATCAACTTAAGTTGCAAAGGTTCTCAGTAAGCAGTCCAATGTAGGCAGCACCATCAGCAGCAATTATGGCTTCCATATAGTGATAAATTGTTGCTAAATGAAAGGACTTACTACTTTTCAAGTGTTGTTTTGGTTTTGTAGGTATATGGTACATGAAGTCTTAAACATAATGTAGATAGCACAGTAGCTCTCAGACTGAGAGTCTACTGTCAAGCAAGTTCCATACAAGGTGCTTTCTGCATTGTGTCTGATTGTGAAAAACCAAAACATTACTTTTCTCCCCAGATTTTGCCTGTCAGGATGAAAACAGATACTTGGGATTCCTATTGCTGGAAAGTAACTGAAGACAGTCATCCATTTTTATGTCATTTAAATATTTTAAAACACTGAACTTCTAAAATACCACTAGGCTAGCCTTCCCCAACTCGGTGCCTTCTAAATGTTTTGGACTACATTGGCAAAGGCTGCAATAGACCACTTGGTCGCTTATTTCTTAAACCATTCCTGTTTTGGTACGTTTGTGCAAGGAAAACACTCAACTTTGAAGGAAAATGAAGCAAGGACAGGTCTTGTGCTTAAAAAAGGGGGTTGCTTTTGTTTAAAGTTACATTCTCAATTAGAGTTTTATTAAGATCTGGAAAGTGGCAACTTCAGAGAGATCCATGTGGCATGTATGAAATTTCTGCCTCGTGAGGTTGAATTTCTCAGATAACTACTGCCTTCCTTGTGCCTGGGTACAATACACTTGCTATAGCTTTTTCTTGATCTCATCTTGCTTCAGATACTGTCAATTTTCTATCAAGCCAGATCTGCTTTTTGAAATTTGCATGGAGAGCCTTGGAAATTAAAGTGGCAGCACGAATCTCTCAAAGTGGAACATGTGCTGTTCTGTCAGCCTGGTTAAGCCAAGGTCAAGATCCAGTATTCAGTAAGGGGCCCATCAGCTCTATTTATATAATGTGCCTTGGAAAGTTGGAGGCACCACAAGTCTTTCCTGCTTCCTTCAGCCTCCCTGACTGCCCAGAACTGAGAGGTGTAATGCCTTTCTCATGGCTTTCTGCCTGCCCTATTAGGTTGGGTCACACAAACCATTCAACCCAATATAAAGGTAAAGGTAAAGGTAAAGGTAAAGGACCCCTGACAGTTAAGTCCAGTCACAGACGACTCTGGGGTTGCAGAGCTCATCTCGCTTTACAGGCCGAGGGAGCCGGCGTTTGTCTAGACAGTTTTTCCGGATAGGGGAACAAAAAAGTGGGCAGTTATCCTCACAGGGTTCACAGTCCAATCACTTCCCTACCATCCAGCACCTGCACTCAGCCCCAGTCCAAATGATTCCCCCCATTCTCAGCCCAATTCAGTATTTCCTGTCCCGCTCCAGGTGGTCTGTCCACCCCTTTTTCATAAACAAAGAGAGGGTAACCTGCAGCCCTCCAGATATTGCTAGACTCTCTCAACAAGCTCAGCCAGCACACTCAAGGGTGATGGAAGCTGTAGACCAGCAAACACTTATCAAGGTCATAGGTGTTCCATCCCTGTTTTAAACTGATCATCATGGAATCTTACAATGTTCCTGCCAACATTTCATTCTTTTTTTAAAAAGAAAAGAGTTAAAGGAATTTAATTCTGCCTAAGCTCAGTTCAATGCTGAGCCGGTTTAGGGAATGCTTTAAGAAGGCACCGCTATTGTGAAGAACGCATTAAAGGCCTTTACCAGAAGCAGGTGATTATGAAGCATTTGCTCCTGTCATGACCGAAATGGAAGGAAGAATCAAAATAATGACGCTGGCTTTGTTCACCAGCCGCTAATGATTATACCATCCCTTGGAAATGCCTTAAAAGAGATGGCAAGGGAAAAAATAATGTTAAATGCTACTGGGCACAACAGCTACGGCACAAGCAAATCTGGTGATCTTGTGTTTTCCCATGGTGGCTGTGTGGATGAACACACAATTGATAGCGACTGCCAACACCATCTGGCATAATCGAGCAAAGGTGGCAGCAGCAAGAACAGGACAACCCACCTACCAAAGAAGAGCTGGATGAATGATAGAAGTGGGGAGAGACATATGCCATGAAAAACTCGAGAGCAATGACTGGATCCTGGGAAATGAACCAATTGTGGAGGCAATATGTGGGAGTGCTAATGGGGAAGCTGCAGGAACAAGGACTGTGCTTCTTGTGCTGCATACCAAAACCTTGCTGTATGTGGCTCTTAAGAACTTTGATCAGGCTGACATGGTATCCATCTGCTCCCAAAACTTACGCTCAATAAGTTGTAATTTATATGCAGTGCACTAAACTTTAATATAATAGGTGGCTCCCCTCTCCAACAAGTGACAACAGCCCTCCCCTCCCTCATGGGAGATGTATGATAGCTTGGCAGGCTTTAATTACTAGGCGTAATTTTTGAAAATGAAATGTCCCTGTGTAGTTATTTGCATAAGGTGATATCCAGTGGTTACTCATACAGACTCTTCAAATTAAGATAAGTCCATTTATTTCCAAGTATGATTTAGTTGGACAAATATTTATTTTGAGTGTATAAAGTATTTAAATCCTATTTATGGAGCATCACATTTTACTTGCTTTTAACAAACTAAGCTCAAGCCTAAATAGTTGAAATTCCAACAGTAGTCAGCAGAGGGAAACCTAGGCTTACACAATCCAATGCCTTCAAAATGCTGTTTCCTAAGTGAAAGGCATATGGTTACCTACTTAAGTGTTTTAACAATTATCCATAGTACTCCCTTCCAGCCTCAAATCAGAGGTTTATGTCTTTACTGTCCCTCCTCCTCTGCTTCTGTTTTCTACATATATCAGCGACTTATCCTCTTTCTAATCTCACTGTCAAGATACCCACATACTCTCTACTTGATGGGAAAGTGCTCCCTGGTTCCATTTAATTAATGAAACCCATAATTTCTCTTTGACCTCATTAATGTCTGATCTTGTCTTTCTAACTTAAACAGGGAGCTTTTTATGATCTAGTCCAGGCATGGCCAAACTTGGCCCTCCAGCTGTTTTGGGACTACAACTCCCATCATCCCTAGCTAACGGGACCAGTGGTCAGGGATGATGGGAATTGTAGTCCCAAAACACCTGGAGGGCCAAGTTTGGCCATGCCTGATCTAGTCTGTCAAATCACATAAATGACATTACCTAGAAAGTGAGAAGTGATTTGAGTGAAAGGGTGGAAGCCTGACAAAGAAAGCGTCACAAATCACTTTTGCGTTATATCCAACACAAGATGTCAGCAAAGAAAAAAAAGGGGGGGGGACTAATGGGTTAAAAGAAATGGAACAAAGGAACAAGCACAAACAACTGTTTGGACAAAATGTATGGTGTTGCTTTTGTGTAGCATAATGTAGTGTGGTGTTGTGTTTGTGTGTGTTCATTCATTCATTGGTATGGGGAGCCAGGATGGAGACAAAACAAAGCTCAAAAGCAACTTCAAGATGAAATAGCTCCACTTTCTTGGATTCAGCATAAGTTTTGAATTATGAGCGTTATTTGTTACATTCTTTGTGGAGGTAGCATGTTTAGTATGCTGTGAATTTAGGACAATAGGAATAGGTAACGCCAAGGAGGAGGAATCGGTTTCTCATTATGACATCAAGTCTCATAAACAATAGCAGCAGCATGTATATATTGCAATTTTATTTCATCTGCTCAAACAAAACAAAGTTAGCATTTTAAGAAATTTTAAAATGACACAATATGGTAAAAATAGCAGAGAATTAACTGAAAAACTCAAAAGGAGGTAAAACTAAATGCATGAAAATTCAACATTCATTAGTGTTTCATCTTCAGTTTTGATTGACACTTGATGCTTGCAAACTTTTTGAACAATGAACTTTGTTTCATGACAACTCTGAAGAGATTTCAGCACCAGCACTAAGATTTGTACATTCAGTTTGTTTGCAATTGACTTGTTAGCCACTTGTGTATGAATAGGACAGATTTATCACAGATCAGATCACAGTGTTGAGGAAAGCAATACCTTCCTGGAATTAAAAGTGATCCCCTAAACCATATTCAGCTTAAGGCATCCGCTGTACAAAAGCACAGGAACCATCATAACATTTTTTTAAAAGAACAGTAATTAAAATAACCTAAGCTTCCTCTGTAGCTCATTTTAATTACAGGACTATCTAGCAATGGCATAGCTGTCGTTAAAACAGCCTTAATTTACAGTTTAACTAAAATTGGATTTCCTGGAACGGTCCAATTCAGGATCACATAACTATGCATGTAGAAAGAGTACAAAGACCTGTTTCTTTTTTCCTTTTGCACAGAAATCATGTTATTTTTAGACCAAGGCACAAAACGTTTAGTGCATTAACCAGTTTCGTTCACAATCTAGTAACTCAGTTTTCTTACCTTTGGACCACTTACACCTCTAACATTCTGCTAGGCTATCTCTGAATTTTCTTTACAAACAAAATCAGACATGATTTCTGAAAAGAGTAAGCATTTAGGGTTATACTGTTTAATCAGAAATTACTTTTAAAAGATGAAAATGCCTCCTCTTAATTTGAGAGCAACATCTGTTTGCCTTGTTATTTTTAAAAATGCCTTCAACTAATGCATGCAGATAACACTTTAAAAAAATGTAACCACTGATTTTTGGATCATATTTTATATGCCATACTTCCATCTTACAGAAAGAGGGGAAACAGAGAATGTCCTCAATGAAAACTTTAAGCAGCAATAAGCAGCTGTTAATTTGCTTTGGTGCCCAACACTTGGGAGGATATGGTAAATAAAGCTTTCTTATGAACTAAACTGGATGAAAGTGGGTAATTCAAGAAAATGAATAATTCTGTCCATAGCCACAAGTTATTTTTTTCAAATCAGCATAGCTCACAAGATAAATATGGCACTATTATATAGCATGGAGAATTTAAGAGGCAGTGGGAATTATAGATGGTTGCACATTATTTGCCGAATTACAACATTTAAAATTGCAGGATTCCCCACCCCATCCCTTTCTGGAAGTCTGTATGGGATATCTTAGTAAAAGTTTGGACACTGGAACAGGAGATGGAACAAAGTGAATTTCATCTTTGAAGAATATGTTGTTGCCACCACTGTTCTTAAGACAGTGACTTTGTGCATCAATATTTGACCTAGACTACCTAGGTCAAGCATGGCCAAACTGGGCCCTCCAACTGTTTTGGGACTACAGTTCCCATCATCCCTGACCACTGGTCCTGTTAGCTAGGGATGATGGGAGGTGTAGTCCCAAAACAGCTGGAGGACCAAGTTTGGCCATGCCTGACCTAGGTCCACTGCATGGTTAAAGGAACAGGAGCAAGCTGTAGGAAAATGTGCACCTTTCCTGGCATGACCCGCTCAGGCCCCAGCTCCTTAACCCTGGTTACAGGTAGCACTGGCACCAAAAGCTTTTCCAGTCCTGGTTAAAATATGATCTTGTCAAGTTTCCGGCCAGTGACGATGCAACTGTTAACCACGATTCAGAGATGGGGAGAAGGGCAGGAGGAATTTATGTTGGGGAGAGGTTGGGAAGAAGTAGATGATCTCATGACCTGTTCCTAGTCACTTAAACTGGGATTAAAGGATTGGCAGCATAAATAACCGTTGCACTGTGCTCACTCTCAAATTAAGTAGAAACTGACCTCAATGCACAGGTTCAAGTAGCTGTTGTGGAAAGACTGCCCTGTGCTACTTTTGTATGCCTCTTTTTTAAAAAAATTACCTCTAAGTTTAATCATGATGCTTAACTTTATACCAAGTTAAGAAAAAGAAGCAAAATCGCTTAAGGGTTTCCAAACCTCTTACTGAAGCATTACTAATTTTGAAATACAAACAAAATGATACAAAAAAAATATTAAGTATCTGCTTCTATTTAACATGGTTACTGATAAGTCACAACATTTTCCTTATTATTACACATGCATGCAATATAAGGAAAAATAGTGCAGTAATTAATACAAATTTTTTTAAATAAAAAAAGTCACCCTACCCCCAACCCTACACCTCCCAAGTTTTGCCTGGGCGTTAACTAGGCCTTACTGTAAAAAGGCTACTTAATATTTGTGGCATGCAAGGATGTTTTAAATTAAAAAGCCAACTCTGTGGTTGTGTTATATTACAAAAATGTCGACATGCATAAATCTTAAAAGCTCAAAAACCTACGGTAAGTCTCTAACAATCTAACAATTTACATTTGACCATTGATTTGTTTTCTGGAGAAGTCTTAGATTTGGTAAAGCATTACAATTTAGGAAGGCATCTACATCTTTATACTCAGGACAGCATTTGCATTTTCCCCTACAAAACTGTACGAAGGCTAACTAGAGAGGCTTCCTATCATAAGATTCCAAAACTCAATATATCACCACATCCTAGAAGATCTCTCATTCACCAATATTGTATTTTACAGCATACTCTTATCTGTTCTTTATTTTGTGAACTGAAGTCATGTTTGATCTTTAATTCATGGAAACACCCCATATGATAGGAAGACTAACCTGAGATACATTTGTACAACAGTATAACTTGCTAAATCCTTCACTAAGAAAACCTCTCTGAAAAGCCTTCCCAAGCTTTTCTCTCTCCTCTCTCTCTCTCTCTCTCTTTTAGTCTTAATGAATTGTGAATGTGCAGCTTCATCTCGATATGAAAACATTTCAATGCACTGTGATCTCGTCTGACAGGTATAGGATTTTCTGCATAAATCGTTACCGCAACTTAAGAACATTTTCCACCAGGTTTAAAGTCAGAAAACAGCAGCAAAGGGAAATCGTATACCGAAGTGATGTCTGAAAGCTTTCAGAATCTTGCCCTTCTTCCAAGTGTATTTTTTTCCATTTTCTTCTAACAGCTCGCAAAATGTAGTCGATTTTGTGCCAAGACCAGTGGTCACAACGGCTAAGTCCTACTATGCTGTATTCGACTTGCTCAGTTCTTGCCGGATTGCTGATTTGGAAAGAGGAGGGAAAATTGCTGTTAAACTCTGCAGTATCTCAACAGAGAAAGGATGTGGTCTGTTCATTTGAGAAAACCTGTATCAAGACAGTGTTTCCTCAAACGTAGTACAGACAATGTGGCTATAGGTAAAAGGTAAAGGTATAGGACCCCTGGATGGTTAAGTCCAGTCAAAGGCGACTACGGGGTTGTGGCGCTCATCTCTCTTCAGGCCGAGGGAGCTACATTATAGTGTGGTAGTCCCAAAAAGACTAATAAACTGAAAGTGAATTCTGACAGGATGAAGTCTCTGTTGCTAGGTGTTTCTAGGGTCTGGGAATTAGGTAGACAGCACACTCTAAATGGGATTATATTTCCCATGAAAAACCAGGTACATAGCCTGGGTGTTTTCTTGGATCCAGCTTTGTCCAGGGAAGCCCAAATGGTTCTGGTGGTGCTGAGTACGCTTTTCCAGCTCTAGCTGGTTTACAGCTATTGTTATTCTTGGATGGATAGCCTTGTCACAGTAAACTATGCTCTGGTAATCTAATGTTCTGGGAGTGCCACAGCCAGCCCAAGTACATAATAAAGCGGGGCAGGGTCTTAAGACATAGTAAATTTATCCAGAGCTTTTAATCTGCAGTCTGCTTTAAATTCCAAGTTTATATTTTAACATCACCTTTTGAAGGCAGGCCAGTTTAACAGATATTTACATCACCATTTTATAGATAGGGAGGCTGAGGAAAAACAGTGACTTGCCCCAAAACTAGATATCAAGTGGATAGGTAGGAGTGGATAGAAGCCTCATGGACCTGAAGCCAAACTCTTGATCAATTGAAACATACTCCTCCATTGTAATTGTGATAGTGGAACATTTGGGGGTCAGGATCATGTGCCAATGAAAGGTAAGCATGTGAGCAATTTTCCATTTCAAAACCCTAACCCATTCATACAATTCCATCCATGACTGAAAACCAGTCATAGGTTGAAATACTCACCATCAATTAACTCTTCTTTTAGTTTCGTTAATTCCTTCCTCATTTCATCTAAAATATCCTATAGTATCAGAGCAGAATTAAAAAGTCAAAAGTTTTGCCCAAGGCAATTTAAAAGGCATCAGAATTGAAAAAGATTTAACAAGCCTACTTTTAAATTTCAAGCAGCGACACTCCAAATGAAGTGCTTCTATGACCTAGATCAAATTATAATTTCCCCCTACTTTTGTATAGAGCTTGTGCACAGAGAGAATCCAGTGAACAAAAGCTCAAAATGTAGAGCTAATTCTTCTCCACCACACAAATCTGGGAATTGATCACATACTGATTGTTGCCATCTATTTGCGGAAACTCGGGGATCTGAGTGGCAAGATAGGCAAGGGTGATAGGATAAGGAAGAAAAAGGTCATTTTGCTGCCTCACTGTGTTGCAGAAAACCCCCCTCCCAGAGGAAATGTTCTGTAAAACAGGGGCAGTAGCTTACAATGAAAGTAGCTAAGTAGCGATTCTATGTCAGATTAGGAGGTATTCTTACCTACTTCGTAACCACAATTTATGACGCCAGAAACTGGTTTAAGGCCTGTGCACTTTGCCCATGTCCCCTCTGCCATTCATTCAGAGATCCTGCTCATTTAAAACTAGAGTTCCTTATTAAGGTCAAATCTGGGAATTCTGGTTTAAAGTCCTGTTAATTAACCAGGATATTAAGCCCAGAAGCTTAATAATGTCTGTGGGATGCATGTTTAACCACCTATGTTGACAGTTTGACAACTGGTTAAAACCTTTTCATTAAAGTGTTTCATAGTGACTGAAGGCAGCTATAGTTAGATGTTTTCTGTAGATGTTTTCAATAGACTGCTTTAAGACATGCATACTAAGCATATTTGTGGTTTTTAAAAATGTTTTATTGTTGTACTTTATATTCTTTCTATCATGTTGTACACCATCATGCTGCTCAAATGGCAGAGAAATTATAGAAATAAAGTTTGTTGTCAACCATAAATAATTAAAGTCAATATCATAAACAACATTAGGACTAGAGTTCTAGTATAAAATATTTACCTGTTTCAATCTGTCATAGTCTAGCCCTTCAGACTGTACTCCATTTGTACTGGGTTGCCCAGAGGATGCAGATTTTGGTCTGTGAAGAACAAACAAACATGGTTCCAGTTAACTATGCTACCTGCTACTTCCACCAGAAATTCAATTTATAAGATCAGTGATCTGCTGCCTACCATGCCTTTACACACACACCCCGCCAAGTAGTTAAGAAGTTCAATTATTCTGTTTTCTTGACTGATGAGCAAACTGCTTCTGCCGGACCTAGATGGTCTTTTGCTCAAATTGAAAAAATATCAGGAGAATGGCAGTCTGACCATTAAAAGTAGAATGCTGTGTTGTTGATTTTAAATGGAAGTTTCACTTCTGAGTGTATTCCTTTACATAAAAGGTTATATTCTGCCTTGATATAAGTCTTCAAAGCAGCAACAATATTAAATTATAATTATAATAATGCTTCTGGGTCCTTCTAAAAACACACAACTAATGGAAGGCTATGGGATGTTTGGTTACATGGTAAATTTGTGTGTTCATTGCTGGTGAAGCTTGGACCCAAACTTCACCATCAGTGAACAATGGGCTCCTTCTGTCCACAGACTTTTGATCTAGTGGAGGAATCCACTAAAGGTATTACTTTATGCAGGCACTGTCTCAGCCACCACACCAGGTGGAGCTAGTCGACAGCTGCCCCGGAAACAGAATTAACCTCCATGGACAGATGTGAGTCCAAAATGACCCCACAGCTGCACACCTGGTCTTTAGGGGCAAAGTTACCCCATTCAGGACCAGGGAGTCCCCCACACCTGCCCCCCCCGAAACAGTACTTATGTCTTCTTGGGATTCAATGTCAGTCCATTAACTGCTATCCACCTTCCAACTGCATCCAGTCACTCACACAGGACCTTCACCACCATTACTAGTTCCAATTTAAGTGATTTTTATCTCCTTTTTTTTTTTTTTTTGCAAAATCATTGCAAGAGATCTTGGGAGTCCTTATAGGTCCCCAATGGAGAAGGTGGTTCTGTTCAATTACGAACTACCTGAAAGTGTCTCATGGAACTGTTTTCAGCAGATGCAATAGAGGCGGCGAAGAAGGTGTTCTTCGCTGCTGCTATCGGCACTTGGTAGGCCCGACGTTGAGCTCTAACCCATGTTCGGTCCGATTTAGAACAAATTTTTCTCCACCAGCGCTCTAGCCATCTCAGCTATTGTTTCACTGCCCTCAGCCTGGGGGAAATACTCTGTAGTGAAATCATTTTTCAACTCCTTATTAATGCTGAACTCATACACAATCTACTACTTAAGCTTAGTATAACTTTATTCTAAATATGTTACTTGTTTAATTCCTGAGGAAAAATTGCTATGACAATGTAAAATTAATAATTCAATATCAGGCTTTCTTGAAAAAGGAAAGTAACCTCACCCTTTTTTATTACTGATCTTCATCTTTCACTGCATGCTTTGTTATAACAAACAAACAAAAATCTTTAAAGGACAAATAATTGAAGGGCTAAAAGGTATTTGATTCTTCCACTCCTTGGCACAAGATTCATTTGAACACTATCTATAGCCATAAAATACTTAGGTTTCCATTTTAATATCCAGTTTTTAAAAATAAAATTCCTCTGTTCCCGTCATATTGGGGTGGGTGGGTGGGGTTGTACCCTGCAAACAAAAGACAACTACCTCGAGATAATGGGTGACTTGCTTCCATTCATTGCACTCGTTCTTTCCCAAGGCTTTCTTGTTAGTTCTGCAGGAGATAAAAATCACTGGATGTTACTTACATACATTTGTTTACTGCTGTATAAAAGTCCTTCTCTGAGCTGTTAACAATAGTACTTTAAAAAGAGTAATCTTTATGAGCTAAGATGACTTGTATGGCTCCAATCACTTTGCGCCTGGCTGTGTACCACAGATTTAAGCAGTGACATTGAAAAACTTGCTGTCTTGTGTACTCCACCCATTTCCCAATAATCCATATTGAATTTTACCCACAGCATGCCGAGCCAACGCTTTCAGTAAGTGATACACTGTGACCTGAAAGTCTTCCCAGGGAGACAGAGACAATTTAGACCCCAGCCATTAGGGCATTTTATTACTATGTACACCCACCGTACAAACTCAATCATCCTGTGGGCCTCTCACTTCAGAGAGGTTTTTTTAAAGCTCCTGCTAAGAATTTTGCAATGCTGAATCACAGGTTATCATCTACCTCACTGCCTTTTACCTATTTCCTTTCAACCAGTCCTTTAAAAGGAAATATGTGCTATATTCCCCTTTTTAAAAAACTGGTTGAAAGGAAGAGTAAAAAAAGGGAGCCCATATACAAGCCCCATTATGATAGGTTAAGATGGAAAGGGTGGCTTCAGTCCCACCTGATGTACACACAACACCTTGAACAGGGACCCCCAAACTCAGCCCTCCAGATGTTTTGGGACTACAACTCCCATCATCCCTAGCTAACAGGACTAGTGGTCAGGGATGATGGGAATTGTAGTCCCAAAACATCTGGCGAGCCGAGTTTGGGGATGCCTGACCTTGAAGAATTCACAAGAGGTGGTGGGCTCTCCTTCTTTGGAGGTTTTTAAGCAGAGGTTGGATGGCCATCTGCCATGGATGCTTTAGCTGAGATTCCTGAATTGCAGGGGGTTAGACTGGATGAGGCTTGGGGTTCCTTCCAACACTACGTTTCTATTATTCTAGGAATTCAAACATTTCTATCTTAAGAACTTTGTTGCATCCATATTTACGATAAGCAGCAGCATCCAATTAAAAGCTGCAGAGATTGTTTTTTGCTTGTCAAACTAGAAATCTGTTCTAGATATAGAGCTTAAGTTGTTACTGACATACTTGACTTTGGAAAGTGAACCTTAAAAGCAAGGACAATGAATGCACAGAATTTGTGTCAGCTATGTGAATGTCACAGATTTGTACAACTTACCAGGTGTGCTTGTTGAAGGAGGCTTTGAAGCTGAATGCTCTGGTTCTTCCTATTTAAATTAGATGAAAAATACAATCAACCTGCAAGTCTAGTCAAAATTTCCAGAAGTGAGGTGACATAATCAGATGGAACATTTAAAGTTGTTGGGGTTTTTTTTAGCAAGATTTGAAGCACCGAAGCAGTTTTCCCTCTTAAGGCAAGTTAATCTCAAAAGTTAAAATACAGGTAATTTGCATCTTATGTGAGGGTTTGGTTCTGAGGGTCCCTGTATAAACACAAAAACGTGTAAAATCAGGAACCCCTGGAACCCCCATTCTGCAAGGTGGAGGGCTGCTTACCCAGGTGTGGGAAGGTGGCCTAAGAGCTCTGGCAGGGTCTCAGAGCCCCCCGCTGCCTTCTCAAAGCCCAACAAGAAAGGCAGGAGGTGCAAGTGCTCTGAGATGCTGCCAGGTAAGCCCACAATTGCAGCTGTGTGGTGTGTGCAAAGCTGAGATCACGTAAATAAAATAAGCATAAGGTGTGAGCTGCCTGTAATTTGGTTATATGGTATGTTGCATATTGTGCCAGATTAATTTGTCAACTTACATTTTTTTCTTCCTTTGTTTCTGCTTCTGATGATCCCTTCTCAGCAATTCGTCTCCTTCAAGCAGGGACAAAAAGTGAACTCAGTTACTCCTTACTCAACACTGCTTGCCAATGTATGGCTTTGCTATCGCTCCTTGGCAGCTTGCGAAAATTGTCCTCGTGGAAACAAATGACACTCAACATGCAAAAACTTAAGTGCGCAACACTGAAAATGTGCTCACATCATAGGCGCATCATACAGTATGCATACCAAGAATCTGAGGTGTATATAGCTCTTTGCCATTTGCTCCCATGATGGGAAAAACACACCTGCCAAACCTGTACAGTGAGAACTATATTAAAGATGCAAAAATTAAACTATCATCTTACCTTCTTGCCAGCAGGGCACTCATTTCTTCCATTAAGCCACTTCCTCCAAGCGGGAGCGGCCCATTCCCACGGCCAGTATCTGTTTTGGGCGAAGCAGAGCTCGCTCCTCCACTGGTATTAGGAGAATCTTCATTCTAAAATTGACAAGGCCCAAGAGTAAAGACATGGAAATTATATTGTTAGAATGAGGAGTCAGCTTTTATAGATGGCAACAAAGGTCTGAAATAGTCTGGGGAAAGTTTGAAATATTTTAATAATTACCGGTAGGTTGCCTAATTTGACTAAGCGAAAGCCTAGCCATACCCCAGGGCTGAGGAGACTCCAAGATGTGCTCCTTGTTTTGTTTATTTGCGGAAGCAGTAGAAGCACAGCAGCAGCCTGCCCACCTATCAAATTTGACCTGCAAGGCCAATACTGGGTTCCATCTGAACAGTATCCCATTACAGTCGTACCTTGGATCCCAAACGCCTTGGTACTCGGATGTTTTGGCTCCCGAACGCTGCAACCTGGAAATGAGTGTTCTGGTTTGCATACGTTCTTTGGAACCCAAATGTCCGATGGGGCTTCCGCGGCTTCCAATTGGCTGCAGGAGCTTCCTGCAGCCAATCAGAAGCCGCGCTTTGGTTTCCGAACGTTTTGGAAGTCGAACGGATTCTGTTTAACTTCCGAGGTACCACTGTATAGTTAATTCTAATAAAGTTAGATATAGGCATTTTAGAGACATTGTTGATCGCTGTTCTAGCCATTCGTTATGAACAGTCTGAGCAGATGAAGACCTTAATTCGAAAGTTAAAATTAAAATGTCTGGAACTGTGCTTACCCGCGATACTTTTCTGAGTTTGGCTCCAGCAAGAGCAGCTGCTAGTCCTGTTAAAGGACGGTGGTCTTCATACATCGATCCCATGGAAAAACCCGCAGGAGGCAGAGGAGGGGCCGGAGGTGGGGGAGGAACCTGGTTAGGAAGGGGGGGAGGTGGTGGGGGAGGCGGCCCCGATGGTGGAAGAGGGGGAGGGGGAGGGGGTCCAGGGGGAGGGGGGACTGCTGGTGGTGACTGGACAGGGCCAGGTGGGAGAGGGGGTGGGGGTGGGGGTGCAGGTGGTCCTTGGATAACACCTAATTAAAAACACACACACAAAAACCAAACAAAAATTGTGACAAAAAGGGAAGACTGTCAGGAAACCAATTCTATACTACATTAAGAAAGAAAAAAAACCTGCATGGTCCCCATGCTGGTTTCAATATCAAAGAAAAACATTCCTTCATTCTAATAAGCACACATAAATTGTAATGCACAAACAATTCAGCTTGAAATAAAAATACCCTCAAAACTTCTTAAGAGGAAACAGATGCCACAAACAAAATTCATGCGAATGTTTTGAGGGGCGTGATACTGAGCGATCTTTGCACGACGTTATCAAAAAACAAAACAGACCCCTATCGTAAAAGACAGAGGTAGAACATGATGTACACAAGAAAAATCTATGCACAGAAGTCCAGTGACATAGGAAGAGCCTGCTGGATCAGATCAAGGACACATTTAGTCCAGCATTCTGCTCACATGGTGGCCAAATGTGTATGGGAATCGCATAAGCAGGACAGGAACACAACAGTACTCTCCTGCTCATGATTCCCAATAATGGGTATTGAGAGCATATAGCCCTTGATGCAAGTAGTCTTTGATAGCTTTATCCTCCATGAATATATCAAACCCTACTTTAAAGCTGTGCAAGTTGGTGTCTATTACTATACCGTGTGGTACCAAATGCCATAGTTTAACTACGCACTGCATCAGGAGCGAGGAATTGGATTCAGCTGGTGGGCCAAATGCTGGGTTCTCTCACCCTCCAAGGGTGACTCTGACCTGTCAATCATCAGACAGCACTATGATACCAGGTGACCCATTTACCTCTGTATTCAAGCCCAGACAAGTGCTGCTGGAAGTTACCAATCAGCTGATCAACTCTGGCTGGAATCTGCTGGCTATGGAGTTCCCCATGAGTAAATTCATAGTGCAGCCAACTCCAATTGGTTTGCTCTCACCAGCAATCTGCTGATCAATAGTGACAGGTGGAGCCTCCCTTGGCAGTGCACTTTAAGATTCCCCAGATGTGCACTGGCAGGCACATTACTACCTGCCCCACGCCTGACATCACAGATGATGTCAGATGTGAGAAAGATGGGTGTGGTTTGCTGGGGAGACAGCAATGAGGGAGAAACTGGGAGCTGTACTAGGAAGTTTCCTATGCCTAAACTAGGTGAATGAGTAATTCATTTTGTATGTCTTTAATCTCCCAGGGTTCACCTTCACTGGATGATCTCGGGTTCTAGAACTAAAAGAGCAAGAAAAACTTGTCTATTCCCTTTTGTCCACCTCTATTATGCCTACCCCCTTTTCACCAACTATAAAGCTCTAAGCTACTCCATCACCTTCATCATTTTGCCCACATTCTGCACCTTTTCCAGTTCTACAACATTTCTTCTTTATTTGTATTTATTGAATTTATATACTGCCCTTCATCTGAAGACCACAGGGTGGTTTACAACATAAAAACACAAAGTACATAATATAAGAAAAATAAAAAATACCCTCCATTCACGGTGATGATCACAACATCAATAATGTTTCTATCCCCACTATAAGTCTAAAGAACACAGGCCTAAATTCCACCAATTTAAGTAAACCTAAGACAAGATACCTTATACATTTGCAACCCATGCCCGTGCTTATTTCCAGAAATATTAATACAGCATACATTAGTGAGTTAGAAGACTTTTAAATGTTGGTGGAATGAGTAGTTTTGCCCCACTGCCTGGATGAAAAATAAGATTAGATTTTTTTTAAAAAAAATCCCTAACCAAGGGTGGTCCACAATTACAGAAGTAAATTTACTATGAAATGCAAGTTGATTTTCATCTGTCCTTGCAGTGGTGGAACACCTCAAATCAATAAAGGGTTGCCTGCTCCTGGGTTGTGTGTTATTTAGAGTAACAGACTCTTTAAAATGTTTAGCCCAGACTGAGGGAAACATTAAAAGGATCAATTCATCTTGTTATAAACCATATTTGTATCACATTAAGTAACTGCCTTTGGGTTCCTCAGAAATTTCAGCTACATATTAAATCGATGCAACACCTGCAATTTAAAAACTATTTTGGATACACAAACAAACCAAATTAAAGTATGTGTAAATGGACTTATTAAATCTTACTAATTATGCTTTCCGTATACTTTTTGTGAATAATACTGAACTGAGAAAAACCCAATTCACAGCCAACATTCTTCATTTAATGTCCAATGATTAAAAAAGCAAGAAACCACCTAGCAAAACTCTTTCAGCAGACTTCCAGAAATGAAAAAACAAAAACAGAATACACTATTTAAATTTGACTGAAAAAACGTATCTCCGCTCTTCAAAGTTTCACAATTCCTCATGACATTCTGATGAACTTTTGCTGAGGGTATTAAGATCACTGCAGCTTTTCAACATGCTAATTCTTCAGGATAAATCAAGTTTCAGGTGCAAATTAGTTTTGAGTGCATTCCTGATTAGTTAATTAGTAGCAGTAACGGAAACCTTACCCTGCTGGGACGGAGGAGGTTCAATCGGCTGAGAGGCTGTCTGCAAGACTGGCTCAGAAGCAGAGGAGTCTCCCAGCACAGAGTTTAGAGAGTTCTCAACAGAGGCAGGGGGAGCTGCAGAGGGAGAAGGGAGAACACTAGGCTTGGATGAGGGAGTCGAGGCATATGGGGAACTTGGAGAGGAAGCTTGAGGTCCAGAGAGCGAGAGAGGCTGAAAGGAAGGTGGCGGCGTTGGACCAGAGGTAGGTGGCGAAGGTGCTGGATAATTTGCCAGTTCTGGAAGACCATTGGGTGCAGTAGGGGATGGGGACAACTGGGAGAGTTGAGCGGTTACTGGAATGGGGAGAACAGGCTTTGGGCCAGTGGCTTTGCCTGGGGGGCTGCTAATCATTACAGGAGGAGAAGGGGGAAGAGGTGCAAAACTAGAAGCAGACCAAGTAGTGGACTTGGTACTAGGGGGCAAAGGGGCTGGGGGGTTCACGGGTGAAGGTGGCCGAGAATTTTTGTTTACTTGACGAGGAACTGTGGCGTAATGCGGAAGGACGGGGTGAAAGGCAGAGCCCAAAGATGTAGCGAAACGTGAAGCGGAGTGCCTTAGTGGTGGTGTAGGGGGAGAGGAAACCGATTGTGCAGAAGTCACATTAGCATAATCCGGAGTAGAGTCTGACATTGCTTTAGCATATGAAGGAGGTGGTGCCGAAGGAGGCTGGCAACTGGAGTATTCAGGAAGTGAAGTACTATACGGGGAGTTGTCGTAAGATGGAGCTGGACAGAAGATGGAAAGCAGCAGCAAAGGCAGGATAAAAGAGGAGAGAGAGAAAAAGGGAGCTAATGAAGCAACAAAACCAGCATTCAAACAAAATGTATAAATGTAGACTATAGTTAGTACCAGAGGATTAGGCACAAGTAAATTACTGTTAGGAGAATTTATACACTGTCAACAGATGCTTCCAATTTTGCCTTGTATATTTGTGCCAACATTTGAATTTACAAGCACATTCTGGAAACGCAAAAACAACAACAATGCCCAAACCCCTCCACTACACAGTAAGTTCTCAAAGGTAATCAGCAAAATCAATTGGTTGGAATCAAGTGAAGTGATCTTAAGAATTTTTTAAAAAAAATACTACTGAATGACAATTTCAGCATATGAACAGTGCAATCCAGTGCATTTTCTTCTCAGATGTAGGCCCCATTGGCATGGTTTAGGTATCATTTTAAATCATAGTTAAACTATGGTTTAATGTGAACAAACAGTGTGCTGTTGCACAGTCCCTGCTGTACTCCTCCCCAACACCTTCAACAAACCCGGGGCTGGCTTCACATCACATGTGAATCGAGACTAGCAGCCTGTTCCTCTCCCAGCAAATCATGAGCGGAAGACAAAATTTCTTCTTGGCTTACCACTCATGGTTTGTTGAGAGAGAATCAACTCACAGGCATGGAATAGCATGCAACATACAGCCACCCACCCTGTTCGTTCACATTAAAGCATAGTTTAAGTTTAACAATGATTTAAAATGGTATTTGAAGCAGGCCACAGAGTTCAGCGAGACTTGCTCCCAGGTAAGTGAGAACAGGATTGCAGTTGAAAGCTCACACTTCATCAACAGTAAGTAGAAACTATGCCCCAAAAGTAAGAACTGCATGTGAAACATGAGAAATTAGAAAATTCTTCCTCAAAAGTGACTGGCTTATACAAATTTCCACTTTACAGATCGTTCATTCTTCAAGCAAATATTTTATTAATTAGAAACAGGAAAACAGTAGAAAAAAGTAGCTGAGAATTCAGGATTGCAAATAGCCATTTGCCTGCTTGCCTTTGTCAAGCAAGAACTGCCTCCTGTTTACAAGGCAAGGCAGAATCTAGCTTCAGGACACTGGAAGAGAAATCAGTTCTTTTAGAGTGCTGATGTGCCACTTGCGGCTATCAAAAATATTTGCAGGCATACTAGTAAAAAATGTGGGCTAATAATTTTTGTAGACTTATGAGCAAATCTGCACAAACCAAGTGTATGTTTATTACACTGAGAAACAAAATATTTTACACAGCTACAGGCATTGCCTGCATATGCTATTACACTAGCTTCATTCAGACAAGAACAAATGCAGGAGAGGAGATCAGAAGCTTCCTTTTCCATTTTTGTATTAAGTGCATTTCAGTGTCTCATCTGAAGCCTAAACTGTAATTAAGATTAACTAAAGTTAGCCAAAACCAACCAGCTTCACGAACTATAGTTTATGAAGTTGGCTTGTTGCTACTAACCATAGTTCCTCCAGGTTCAGACAACATGGCAAGCTGTAGTTAATCAAATGCAAAAGCAAAAGCTTCTGAACTCCTCTCACATTTACACTATAGAAGAAAAGCGCTCATTCCCAGGGAAAGCTGGGCTACTGTTAATGTTTTGTCCAAACAAGAACATTGTGCTGTAATGAACTTGCATCCATTCCTGAAGTTCTAGGTTTTATACTCAAGAGTGATGCACATTTCCTGAGCCATTTGGCCTCAGGAAAACACACACACACCGGCCTGCACTCCTGTTCAGCAATGAAGCAAGTCCTATGCTGTAGATTTATACACAAGTCTCTGAGGCATGTAGCCTTGGAAGAATATAAAAAGAATAATGTCACATTCCCGAAAAAGAGATGACCCAACTTTC
Organism: Podarcis muralis; assembly: GCF_964188315.1. NCBI lineage: Eukaryota > Metazoa > Chordata > Lepidosauria > Squamata > Lacertidae > Podarcis > Podarcis muralis. Next base: position 31,352,691 of record NC_135657.1, read on the forward strand.
TGATCACGTAAAACAAAAAAATATAAACAGTCAGGCATCCTAAGCATTCTGTGCTACTCTATCATAGCAAGAACTATTGGCTGGGTCATATTTTATTGGATCTGTTGCACCAATGGTCAGTTTATATCTCATATTTTATTGGTTGGTCTTTGGAAACAAACTAAGATTTTGAAAGTTTTTCTCAAGTTAACCATTTATCAAGGTAGTCTCTAACAACAACAATAACAACGAAAGCCATAGCTCTGCGTTCAAAGAAGAACTAACTGAAGAATACAGATCCATCTTTGATCCAAGTAATTTTGTACAGTGACTCATCTAAAATACTATCCATACAACTTGCTAAAAGACTCTTGCAAGACTCTTTGCACGAGGTCTGCCTACTGACATTAAACTCTCATGCCAAACATTCAATTACGCAGACAACTGACAGACATCAATGTCAAAGTTTCCTCTCAATTACCAACTTTGGCTGGTAAAACTGCCAGAGAACTTGGCCATCAAATCCCTAGTGTGCTTATGGTTGGAGCCACACTGAGAGAACGAACACTGCCCGATATAAGCAGCATTTCTCAAGCACAACACGCCTCTCACCCAAGTCCTGAAAGGTAAGGGACATACAGGGCCCAAGCTGCAGGTGGAAGGCAACTGCCTAAGGTTACAGGACAGGATAGAGGAGGCTAAGGCGGAGAGGAAAGGGAGGACAAGAACAGAAACAGAGCCCAGGATAAGAGGAGGATTTCAAGTTCTGGCAAAGGGATTAGCATTAAGGGAGACGGATTCTGAGTTGTGAGAATCTGTAGTTCTCTTAGCACAGAACTCTAGGCTTCCTTCTTAAGTGATCAATGCAGGATTTCTTTCCTAACTGATGTTATATAAACTGCTTCTTAAGATTAACAGAAAAAAGAAAGAAGGCACTTAATGAAAGCTCAAAAACACCATCCTACACGTATACTATTTGAGAAATACAGAAAGTCTGGTTGCTGGCAATAAGGTTCCAATTTTTGGAAGTTAGTTTACAGGAAAACGGGAAATAAGCCATTTTAATACGTGATTATTTTGATCAATTTCATCACGTTAACAGTTCAAAACAACACACTGCAATTCTTACCAGCGCTTGACAGTTTTCTTTCTCTTTCCCATTCCAGCTGCTCTCTTTCCAGTTGGTCCTGGTGCTCCCTTTCTTGCCTTTCCCATTCTGCTCTCTCCTGCTCCTGCCTTTCCCGCTCTTGCCTCTCTCTCTCCAGGCGCTCCTGCCGGTCTCGCTCTTGCCGCTCCCTCTCCAGCCGCTCCCTCTCCAGGTGCTCCTGTTCTAGCCGCTCTCGTTCCAGCCTCTCCTTCTCCAGCCTCTCGCGCTCCAGTCTCTCTCGTTCTAGTCTTTCCCTCTCCAGCCTCTCGCGCTCCAGCCTGTCGCGTTCCAGCCGCTCCCTTTCCAACTCCTTTTGCCGTTGCTGCTCCTGCAGCTGCCTGCAACAGAGGAAAACGGGGAGTGTTAAAACGAAGAGCCAAAACCAGATTAAAGGCCACCTGGCTACGAACACATACACAGCGAGCCAATGGGTGACATAATAATCAGTGTTGGAAACTCAAGATATATAAGCTAGACACCAAATGGTTAAAGTAAAGGTAAAGGATCCCTGACAGTTAAGTCCAGTCGCGAACGACTCTGGGGTTGTGGTGCTCATCTTGTTTTACAGGCCAAGAGAGCCGGTGTTTGTCCACAGACTGTTTTTCCGGGTCATGTGGCCAGCATGACTAAGCCGCTTCTGGCACAACGGAACACCGAAACCAGAGCGGTGCACGGAAACGCCGTTTACCTTCCCGCAAGAGTGGTACCTACTTGCCATTTGGGGGCAAGATGGCTCTGAAGTCTTATTTTTTTGATTATCAGCTAAACATCTGGCTATTTCAGATGACAACCTTGAGCAAGGTTAAGAAGTTTGAGAACTTAAAAGTGGAAAAGTCACTTGATCCAGGGACAGTCTACATATATGTTGGCCGACTCCGACCTCTTTTTCTTTATGGTGACACAGAGCATTCATAAGAATATTCTTCACAACTGTGAGCAAGCTACAATAGTTAACTATAATATTGTTCACTGCTCCTGCTCAGGCCGCACAGAAAAAATCATTTTGGTTCCTGAAATTCATTCTGATTGTGCAGATAAAATATGACTGACAGAATTCTCCAGGATGTGGTATTAAGTGTGTGAAAACAGTCAAGATCCCCAGGCATGCACCTCCAGATGGTGGAGATGTCAGGTGCCATCCTGGCACCTGGGCACCTTCACTTGGTCACAAATGGTTGATAGACAGGTGCAAAATGCACCTGACACCTGGCTAATTTTGAACACAGGTAATAATTTATATCCCACTCTTCAGACAATAGTCTCCATACCACTTCTTACTTAATTTGCATTTTTAGCTTGCCTGTTGATCCAGAAGCATCCCCAAGGAAGTTTAAGTAAATAATAATAAAAAAGTGACTTCTACCCACGTGGCACTGCTCAAGGAAAGCTTTCAAATAATGAATCAAGAATTTTGGTAGGCTTTAAATGAGGCAATTACATGCCAGAGTGACGCAGGCCCTAGTCTACCTGGCGAAGGTGGAATTAGAAACTTCCCTATGCAAGGAATAAGGGTGACAGACTGACAAAAAGCTTTACAGTGGTGCCTCGCAAGACGAAATTAATCCGTTCCGCGAGTCTCTTCGTCTTGCGGTTTTTTCGTCTTGCAAAGCACGGCTATTAGCGGCTTAGCGGCTATTAACGGCTTAGCAGCTTTAAGAAAAAGGAAACAAACTCGCAAGACGTTTCGTCTTGCGAAGCAAGCCCACAGGGAAATTCGTCTTGCGGAACGACTCAAAAAACGGAAAACCCTTTTGTCTAGCGAGTTTTTCGTCTTGCGAGGCATTCGTCTTGCGGGGCACCACTGTAGTTGTGGCAATATCGGCTTTCAGGGGCCTCAAGGGAATGGCAGGTCTTCTTAGTTGGGAGAAAGACAGGAGAAAGGAAGAAGGTAATGGGTGGAAAGCAGACAAAACTTTGCACTGGGGGTAGAAATGCCACTACAGCACTGAGGAAGAATTTTAGGTGGTGTCCGTGAGGGGAGACGAGCTCCAGAATGTCTCAGAACGGCAAACTCTGACTGCTACCACTAGGCGGAGCTCAAATCATAGAATACAGTAATAGAATCATATAACTGTAAAGTTGGAAGGGACCCAGAGTCCCACATGACGTAGTCTTGCAAGCACAAGAGAAGCTATATAAAATATTACACAGGTAACACCTTACTGCCACAAAGATGTAAATTATATAAAACCACTCAAGTTAGTTGTAGTGAGTATGGGGTAATGGGTGATAATTTCATGCATACATGTTGGGAGCATCCATTGTTGAGCCAATTTGGGGGTATGTGTGTCTTAAATAGATTATTTCCTGTTTTTACAGACGTGCTAAGATTATGTTCCCCTGCAGCATATCTGAAGTGAATCTAGCACACCCTAAAGATAAGGTTCTTGTTGATTTTTTTAAAAAATGGCTACAAAGTGTAGCCATTGGAACAGGAAAGGGATTTTCAATGAACTATTGCAGAGATTTGTTCCCTTTTGTTGCTTACTGAAACAATGGCTAAAAATACTCAGAATAATGTATCTTTTTTTGCCTGATGATGCACATACATTGTTAATACATTAATTAAAATCTCTCCCTTTTTGCTAAAGACTATTTGCTATATAACATTTGAGGTCCTGATAGCCATGCTTACAGAGACACGGATGCATGCCCGTTTCTCAAAATATACTATGGCAAACTGATGCAGCCATTTCCACATTACAAAACTGATTTTAGATAAGAATAAAGTGATACATGTGAAGATAACACTAAGACATCCAAGCCAGTCTCTAAGGTTGACTGGTAACTACTACCCTTTATAAAACAACTCATGAGCAGCATCACAATTTTAAAGATTTTATGGGGTGTTTGCATATAAAACACTGGTTCAACATCCTTGCAATCGTAATTTAACGCTCTGTGCAGCAGTGGATTTGCACCACCATATACACCAATTTCCTGAAGCAGCAAATCTTGGCACCAAGCCACTGAAAATTGAACCTATTACAGCAAACCTTGTGAATCGCTGGATACCTCACAGAAGTGATTTGAAAAGGAAGCTCTGTTTTCTTCACATCAGAAGGATCACCCAACAGAGGGCAGTAGAGATTTACAGCTTCCACACATTTGTATCATTCTTCATTGTAGTTCGCCTCAATTCCCAAACCAATTTAGCTAGTTTTAACTTGTTCCCTTTTAATCTGTGCATTTTAAACTTTTTCAGTTTTAAATTTTGCTCCAGCTCACTTGGAATCACAATGACCCTTCTCGTATATAGAATAACAGCACTTACAACTTTAATGTCCTTAGTAACTTTTCTTTTGGAATTTTTGCAGAAGATAAAAGGGGAAAGTATCATATTCAACTATTATAGTCACAAGGTGACTGACTACATTCACACCTGCTTAGTTTCAACAACTCTGCAGCATCAGCACTCCCCAAGTCCATTCATTAAGACTCCTATCCTGTCATCTTGTTAGTTCAGTGCTTAAATTTCCAATTAATGTTTAAGTTATTGCTGCCATATCCCCGAACATGCATTATAAAACCATAGATTTAGCTTCAGTTCATGTGGAAAACAACCTCCAAGCTAGCTAATTAGCAGGAAGAGATTATTCCAGCTGAGGTTCTATTAATTTACCCATCTCCTGTTTTCCCTTTGGGAAATGATTTACCTTTGTTTAAAAGATGCATCTCTCCATAAATACAAGCATTCGACTGACATAAAGAATGGTGGGCTAGTTCTGCCTAAACCTACCTCAAATATTGTTTAAGTAAGAATGAATGACCCTCAGATACTTGGAGGAAGGTTAGGATACAAATGCAACAAAACCCTACGCATGGATCCAATGAAGAAACAGGATGAGTGGAAAGGCCTTCCCTTAATCTAGAAGGGAAGTTCCTGATTGATATAAGACAATTTCCCCCTCCTTCTACAGTCCCCTGTTGCATCTCATGCCATTTCAGAAGAAATTCCATCTCCCTGGCAGTGTAAGAGGCTGCAACACGACAGGGGAAAGCCCCACTCAGTTAAGTGCAACTCATCTTATTGTAAAAGTTGGATGCAACCAAGCCCGTCAGTTTTTCAGTTACTTCCTAAGATTTCAAACCCTAAAGTGTTGTAAGAAAAAAATGTAGGATAGTGAAATTCCCTTCACAATAATGCAGAATCAATTAAAAGTGATTAGGCTTGCCCCTGCAGTTAAGGAACAACACAGCTAATCTCATAAATCTACCTTTTTGTTTAGAGTGTTCTTTCCACTTACGCCCAGGTTAAGTGGGGTTAATATATTAACTGCATTTAATTTATCAAATTAATTTATTTACTGCATTTTACTAATTTATTAACTGCATCATGTCCCAGAACTGGTCTCTGGGTGTCTCCCAAAGCAAGGCAAAACACTTAAAACTGTAACCTAAATCATAACACAATCTGCAATTTAAAACATGATTAAAAGTATACTTCAGGTTAGCAGACCTGCACCGGGACAGCACCGGATTTACAAAAGCTGGTTTCTGATTTGATCCCAGAATGTCCTGCTTTTCCTTAGTGAAGACACTGGGAGGGGAGGAAGACCCAAAGAAAATACGGGCGGCAACAAGGCCGTAGGGACAAAGGCAGGAAGATATCCTACTGCTCTCCTCCCACTGACACACACACAGACAAAAATATAAGTAAACAAGGCTTCTAACGTAAATGTATATTTCTTTCTGGCACATGCTGCAGACCACACCCCAAAAGGAATACAGTCGTACCTTGGTTGACAAACGCCTTACTAGTCGAATGTTTTGGTTCCAGAACGCCGCAAACCTGGAAGTGAGTGTTCTGGTTTGTGAACTTTCTTTTGGAAGCCGAATGTCTGGCGGGGCTTCCGATTGGCTGCAGGAAGCTCCTACAACCAATCAGAAGTTGCACCTTGGAAGTCGAACGGACTTCTGGAACTGATTCTGTTCGGCATTCATGGTACGACTGTACACAGTTCTGGTTGGCTTGTGAACACCCACAGAAGGAATACATGGTTCCCTGACCCCCACCCCAGTTATAAATCTTTGGGGTTTTTATTGTCTTCATGTGGAGAAAAAAATGGGAGAGGAATGAGCAAAATAATCCACCACCCTAACTAAGCCATTTCTGTGGAAGGGAGATGCTAGAGACAGGGGTGGGTGGGACCTGCTGGTAGTGACTTTGTTGACTGGCTAAGCAGAAAAGATGGGCAGAAGCATCTGGGAATAATAATAATAATAATAATTTATTATTTATACCCCGCCATCTGGCTGGGCCTCCCCAGCCACTCTTGGTAGGTGGAAATGTATTAATAATGACTGCGGTCAGAGGAGAAAGACTGCACCTTAGCTTTGGAGGGTCAACAGAGGAGCTTCCACTGTAAAAGCCTGACCCTTCCTTTGACCAATGCTGAAAGGGAGATAAAAATGTTCTATTAAAAAAAACAGTTTCTTTCAGTTTCTTTTTTCTTTAAGTCACTAAAGCTATTTTTAGTGTCCTACTTTTCTCTTCTTTAAAAACGCAAAAATAAATTCCTGTCCCAGATTTAAGGAATGGAAGTAGAGTTAACTTTTTAAAAATGGAAAACTTATTTAACATTTTACAATTACTTATTTTCTTGATTAAATAGCTAGTTGAGGTTAATTAAAATACCTATTCTCATGATTAAACTATCTTTTAGCTGCATTATACTCAAACTGGGCTAATATATTTCAAAAGCCAAGTAAGGAAATTCACACTTCAGAAGAAAAGCATTTACAACTTGAAAAGCTGATCCTCATTTGCTTTTAATATCCCTTTAAAATATCAGCTTGGCAGATCTTTAATCTTTTCTTGCATGAAAAGAATACAAACTGTTTTTCCTGGTTTTATATTGTCAGTGTTGAAATATTCTAGACACAATGGCACAGGGGGAATCTTCCTTACCTATCAGTACTAAGAAGGATACCATGCTAACTCCTAAAATATACTAGGAGTTATTGTTATATTAGCAACAATATTTCCATGGTGCCCATAACCAAAAACTTTCTGTGTAGCGTACATAAAAACTGTCATATATTATATGAACTAGGGAGGTGGGGCGGGAATCATGGCAGAGATTGAGCACTTCACAGCTGGAATGCTATCAGAGAGAATGAAGGCCCTCCCTTTCATAGTCACCCATCAGGTATCACTTGGTAATGACACTCTGCAACTTCACTGTAGAGGTAGTATATGGGAGGTGCCAATGCTTCAGGTAAACTGGCTCCAAGCCATTTATGGGTTTGAAGGTTAAAAACAGCACTTTTAATTGGTTCCAGAAATGGACTAGAAGAGTGGAGCTGATAAAATATTATAAATATTATAAAATATATTCAAAATGTTGACTTCCAGTTAACAACCTTTCAACCCTATACTGGACCAACTGAAGTTCCAAAGGCATGCTCAAATACAATGCATAATGGTAATTTAAACTATTGTTGACTCCACAACTGATTAATCTTTATTGGGCTCAACAAAAAGTCACAAAAATGTGGCAAACTTTTGAGTTGGATAAGTCTTAATCAGACTGCAAGATGAGCATATCTCGCCTAGGGTGCTACAGCTATCAAGTTGCATTGCTAGGTTACAAGCCAGACTTTATTTTCTTAAACAATGTGGAAAACAGCCATGACTGCTTTACTCCAGTAGTTAAGTGGAAGGCACGTACTTTATCTGTAGTACCTGGAAGGGACAAACTGAACCTGCAATCCCCATTCTGGAACTAAGTCTACAAGCTTGCCTAATAGCTACAACATATAGCCTTTTAAAAAACAAAACCTTTTCCACATCCCACCAGACCTGGATTTCTGCAATGTCTTACAGATATAGTATTCTGGAGAACTTGAAAGTTTGTCACATTTTTTGGTGACTTTTTTGGTTGGTGTGATGGGATGATGAGCTGCTTGTGCGTAAAATGCAAGTCCCTCAGAGTTTGATCAGGTTTTCAAACCTCTGCCTGTGACGGAGCCCCTCCGGCATGGCTGCGTCAGTCGCTAGCAGAATCCGAAAGTGGTTGCTTTCGGAATCGTTTCCAACATAAAAGCTCCTTAACGGAAACACGTCTTCTGGACTCTCGGCGTGACAGTTTCCGGCGAGGAGTGGGTGTCCCTATAGGTGGTCCTGAGACCTCCCCACTGTTTTCGCTGGAAGCGTCTCTGAGCCATCCCTCCGACTCACTTTCCCTTGGAGTTCCTCCTCTCCCCCTACTGGTTCCCTCTTCAGCTGCTATGTCTCTCTCAACCTCAGTGAGCCTTTGCACCTCCTGTCCTTCCGATGGCAGTTCCCTGACATCCACCTCCCCTCCAGGGCCCCCTTCACCCCCTCCCGTCTCCTCCCCTACGGGCGGTGAGGAGGTAAAACCCCTGAAAGAACCTCCCTCATCTTCCGAAGTCTCGAACACTTCCCTCCACTTGTTGCTGTCCCTGGTCACTCGGTACTCCTCGTCATCGGAGTCCATTCCCTCTTCCAACTCCGAATCCGCGAATCCTTCCAGTTCCTCTTCCTCGTTGGTGGTGCCGAAATACTCCCTCCTAAACCTTGCTACAGGCTGAGGTTTCCTCGGGAATCTTTGGTGGAACGTTTCTATTAAAACCTCGTCATTGACCTCCCCTGCAGTCACCCAGGTGTTTTCTGACTCCGGTTCCCCTTCCCACGCCACCAAATACTCCACCTGATTTCCCTTCCACCTGGAATCGAGGATTTCCGCTACATGGTTGCTGTTTTCCCTTTCTTCCAAGGCGGGTTCCCGGGCGTGCTCCCCTTCACGTCCCCCCCTGTACGGTGACAGTAACGACCTGTGGAACACTGGGTGCAATTTCATGTGGTTGGGCAACCGGAGTTTGAAAGCCACTGGGTTGATCTGCTGAATGACCTCAAAGGGTCCCAATCTTTTGGGTCTCAATTTCTTACAACCCCCTTTGAACGGCAACCCTTGGGTTGACAGCCACACCTGATCCCCCACCCTTATGGTTTCACCTTCCCTTCTGTTCTTGTCTGCCTGCTTCTTATATTGTGCCTTGGCCCTTTCTAAGTTGAGCTGGAGCTGATGATGGATCGCTTCCATCTCTTCTACAAAATGTTCGGCCGCTGGGACGCTCCATCTCTCCCCTCCATCCCCTGGAAATGCCCTGGGGTGACACCCGTAATTAGCCAAAAAGGGGCTCATCCCTGTGGACACATTCTCCGCATTATTGTAGGCAAATTCTGCCAGCGCCAACTTTTCGACCCAGTCGTTCTCTCTGTCATTGACATAACACCTCAGATATTGTTGGAGGATGCCATTTGCTCTTTCCGCCTGCCCGTTGGTTTCAGGGTGCCGGGCAGTCGAAAAATTGACTTCCACGTGCAGCAAGCTCATGAGCTTCCTCCAGAACCTGGAAGTAAATTGTTTGCCCCTGTCTGAGATCACCCTCAAGGGGGCGCCGTGCAACCTAAAGATGTGTTCTACAAACAACTTCGCGGTTTCTTCCGCTGTGACTGCATGTGAGCATGCTACAAAGTGGCACATCTTAGTTAACAGGTCTACTACTACCATGATGGCTGTTTTCCCCTTGGACTTCGGCAGATCCGTCATAAAATCTATCGATACCGCTTCCCAGGGCCGTTCTGGCGTGGGTAATGGTTCTAATAACCCTGCCGGCGCCCTTCTTTCCCCTTTGGCTCGCTGACATTGGTCACACCCTCTTACATACTCCCTTACATCTTCCCTCACCTTGGGCCACCCAAATTCCCTGGTAACCAACCACATGGTCTTGTGTTGCCCAAAATGTCCCGCCGTGGGGCTATCGTGGAACTGCTTGAGTACTCTCCCCCTCAATTCACCTTCGGGTATATACAGTGCCCCTTTGTAATACAATGCCCCATTTCTTTCCTCAAAACCTCCGGGGCTCTCGCCCTCCCCCCTGAGACCTCTGAGCTTATCCTGGGCATATTCATCATTTTCCGTTTCCTCTACCAGTTCTCGTTGCCCCACCAGCGCCGCCCCACACACCCAGCGGTCCTCAGGGATGACATGTCTCTCTTCGATTGCCCCCTCCCCCTCCAAATACTCTGGTTTGCGTGAGAGAGCGTCCGCCCTGATGTTCTCTGGGCCTGGCACATAACAAATTTCAAAATGGAATTTGGAGAATTCCTGTGCCCATCTCACTTGTCGTTGGTTGAGCACTCGAGCCGTTCTCCAATACTCTAAATTCTTGTGGTCGGTGCACACTTGCACCTTGTGTTGTGCCCCAATTAATAAATGTCTCCACCTCCGGAACGCTTCGTGAATGGCGAGTAGTTCCCTGTCATACACCGTGTAGTTCCTCTCGGATTTATTCAGCTTCCGCGAGAAGAAGGCACACGGTCTCCACTCCGACGTACTCCTCCCCGGTTGAAGAAGGACCGCCCCCACTGCCCAGTCAGACGCATCGGTTTCCACTCTCATTGGTTTTCGTAAATCCACATGCAGAAGTTGTTCTTCCGAGGCGAAAGCCCTTTTCAGTTCTTCAAATGCTCGCTCCGCCTCCGCCGTCCAAACAAATTTCTTCTTGCTGCTGAGGCAGTCGGTGATGGGCGCCGTCAAGTGGGCAAAGTTCTTGATGAACTTCCGATAGAAGTTCCCAAACCCCAGGAATCTTTGCACATCCTTCTTGGTCTTCGGTGTCTTCCATTCCAGTACCGCTTGGACCTTGCCTGGATCCATTGCCAATCCCTTGTCTGACAAGCGGTACCCCAGGAATTCCACCTCCTTGGTATGAAACTGACACTTCTCCAGTTTCACCCACAGCTGGTTGGCTTGCAGCCTGCCCAACACTTCTCGAACGTCCCTCACATGCTGCTCCTCATCCTCCGAATATACCAACACATCGTCTAAAAAGGCCACACAATTCTTGTAGAGCAAAGGTCCTAGGACGTGGTTCATAAAGGCTTGAAAGCACGCCGAGCCTGCTTGTAGACCGAAGGGCATCACGAGGTATTCAAAGGCTCCCAAAGGGGTGAACATGGTGGTCTTCCATTCATCCCCCTTCCTTATGCGTATCAGGTTGTACGCCCCCCGCAGGTCCAGTTTTGTAAAAATCTTTCCCTTCCTCACCCTGGTCAAAATGTCATCAATTCGGGGCATAGGGAAAGCCAGGGGTTCCGACACTGCATTCAGGGCCCTAAAGTCCACTACAAGCCTCGGCTTATCTGTGTTTTTTTTGTCCACAAAAAACACTGGGCTGCCCCCCACCGCTCGGGACTCTCTGATGAAACCTCGTTTCAGGTTTTTGTCAATGAACTCCCTCAACTCCTGCATCTCCCTGTCTGACATGGCGTACAGCTTGCCCACTGGGAGTTGGGCCCCAGGGAGTAGATTGATTTGACAGTCAAAGGGTCTGTGCGGCGGCAGTTTGTCTGCTTCCCTTTCGCTGAATACGTTGCTCAGATCTGCGTATTGCGGGGGCACCTTCCCTTTATCCGTTACTTCCATCCCGGCTAGGGTGACTCTGGCTCCTCCCGGAACCTTCCCCTCTTTGCAGTGTTCTAGGCAATGCGCTGACCCAAAGGAGACCACCCTCTGATGCCAACCCACTAGCGGGTCGTGTAGCGCCAGCCAGCTCATCCCCAAAATGATGGGAGCTCCTCCCAAGGTGGCCACGTTAAACGCTATCCGTTCGGTGTGCCTTGCCACCCTCATTATCATCGGGACAGTCTGTTGGCTAACTTCTCCTCCCAACAGCTCTCTGCCGTCAATCGTGGTCACCTGCAAGGGGTTACTTAAAGGGATGGTCTGTATCTGGTGCTCAGCTGCAAACTCCTTACTCATGAAATTACAGGAGCTGCCTGAATCCAAAAGCGCCTTGATCCTTAGTGGGTGTCCGTTTGGCAGCTCTAGTAACACCTCTATCACTAAAGCAGGTCTTGGAGGTTCCGGCGTGGGCACTTTCACTGCTCTTTGGCCTGGCTGCTGTGCCCCAACGGTGGCAGCCAGGCGTTGGCTTTTACTTGCTCCTTGCCTTCCTCCTCTTTTTCCCCAACAGCTCCTGCCATCCCTTGCCATTCCTTTCTTTGTGGGCAGACTCTGGCAAAGTGCCCTGGCTGTTGGCAGAGATAACATTTCTTGGCGCTCTTTCCCTCCTTCTTCCGCCCTTCACTGGGATTTGAAACTGTGCGCGCCCGCGCTGTTCCAACTTCCATCGGCTCTGCCGGCGGGAAAGGTGGCTCTGGAATGTCTGGAATGCGGAACTCCCTCCAACGTTCCCCTTTCCCTTCCCGCTTTTCCAAAGCCCTCACCTCCTGGCGTGCTCCTATGGCCAGCGCGGATTTGGTCAGCTGGTCCATAGACTCCGCCCTGGGCCCCCGGGAAAGTTCATCTTTCACGGCCGAAGAAAGCCCCTCTTCGAAAAGCATCTGGATGGGTTCCGCCGATAGATCCCACCCCAATTTATGGATCAGCATGGTAAACTCAGTCCAGTACTCACGGACAGATCGGCTCCCCTGTTTGCAAGCCATTAACTGCCTTCGCACCACTCCCTGCTCAATGTCGCTGGAAAACATCAGGTCCATGGCACGAAAAAACTTCCTCGTGTCCTTAAGGATCTCATTATTCACTGCCATCAGGGGTCTAACCCAGTCCTTCGCTCCCGATTCGAGATGGCCAATCACAAAAGCCACTCGCGATTCCTCGTCGGGGAAGTCATCAAACTGCAGGTTGAGAGCATATTGCATCTCTGTTCTAAAGGCATGATAGTTCCTGGGATCCCCCCCAAACTTCTGCACCAATCCTGGCACCTTTCTGGCGAGCGGGGTGGTTTTCTCCTTTCCCTTTTCTGCATCCTGAGCCCTCCTCTCCTCGAGCCTCGCCGTTTGCAGCGCAAGCTGGATCTCCAACGCCCAGTACCTTTCTTCCAGGCTTGGACCCCCTCCAGCTGCTCCTGCTCCTCCGGTTCCGGCTGGGTCGCTCATGATGCCTCTCCCTGCACAAGCTGGCTTTCGAGGACTTTCGGATTGCTGTGATGGGATGATGAGCTGCTTGTGCGTAAAATGCAAGTCCCTCAGAGTTTGATCAGGTTTTCAAACCTCTGCCTGTGACGGAGCCCCTCCGGCATGGCTGCGTCAGTCGCTAGCAGAATCCGAAAGTGGTTGCTTTCGGAATCGTTTCCAACATAAAAGCTCCTTAACGGAAACACGTCTTCTGGACTCTCGGCGTGACAGTTTCCGGCGAGGAATGGGTGTCCCTATAGGAGGTCCTGAGACCTCCCCACTGTTTTCGCTGGAAGCGTCTCTGAGCCATCCCTCCGACTCACTTTCCCTTGGAGTTCCTCCTCTCCCCCTACTGGTTCCCTCTTCAGCTGCTATGTCTCTCTCAACCTCAGTGAGCCTTTGCACCTCCTGTCCTTCCGATGGCAGTTCCCTGACAGTTGGTCTGAATGAAGGCATTGCCCATTTGGAGTTGTTGTTTTTCCCCTTATGTGCCTTTAAGCAAACTGCTGTAGAAAATTCTGACATGTTACTGAATTCAGGACCTTCAAAGAAGTTAACAAAGGCAACTTCAACCAAACTAGCAAGCAAGCTTACAGAAGTTCCTAACCTACTTTATTACTGTACCTGTCTACACACACAAGTTTCAGGGATTTTGCCTCATCTACAGCCTGAGACTACCAACACACACACACACACACACACACACACACACCACTAGTCAACAAATATTTCTTGCCTGATCACCTGAAAGTGCTTTTGACATGTCACACATGGAAAGCTTATTTCAGAGCTTAAAGACTACCTAAAAATAGAGTCTGCATTGATTTTTCTGGGCAAAAGTGTAATCAACCTCTTCAAAGATTAAAGTCACTCTGGTGTCTTAAAAGTCATTCAAAAGCTATTTTGAAATTTGCTAGTTTGGTTTACTAAAGTTGTTTAAAAAAAATAAATACTGCAGGATAGGTTAGGAATTTAAAAGCACACAGTAACCAAAATGTCTTTATTTACAGCCTCATCACAAACATTCAAAAGCGTAGATCATCAGCAAAAAAAATTTCTATATTATATTATATATTATATTATATAATATTTTCTATATTATCCTATATTATCAAATGGATATCAGTCTATTTCAACAGTTCCTAATGTTCTGGGGCCTGGGGGCACATTTGAAAATCTAAGAAACTGTCACAAGCACCACAAAATGCCCATTTCACAAAAGAAAAGCTAGTAATGCTCAGAAACCACCCCCCTTTCCAACAACAATAAAAAAAAAAAAACAACAGGCAAAATACCCACTAAACACAGACAAGCTCCCCCCACCCAAAACAGAACAGGCAGTCACTCTAATAAATTCAAAAAACCTATCTAATTTTAAAATTAAAAAATAAAAATTAGAAGGGAAAGGGTGCACAGTGGGCACCTGGAGCTGCCTGAGACTGAGAAGTGCTCACGAGGTCCCAGATCTAGTCTATTATTTTTAAAAGATGTAGAACAGAATGCTGCTGTACACACAACTAAAAAAACTTGTTTTGGTTACATACACCCATATTCAAATACTCCTGTGACACAAAAATGCCTATAAATTTATACAGAGACAAATCCCCCTCAAGTGATTTTCAAAAGTAATACCTCTAGGTAGTTTCACTAACTTTCATTACATGAGGCCAGCTAGACTTTCACTGAGTGTGTGGAAATAGGTTAAGAGTAATTCAGCTTCTTTGGAAAAATTAAAATTGATTACTTACAGCAGAAGCCGGTCAACCTTTGGTCCATCATACCTCTGAAGGATAAGTGGAGGCCTATACACTTTCATTGTTTCTGAAGTCTGTATACTAATTCTTACAGCTGCCCTCTTTATAAGCATAGGCATGCAGTAATTACTTTATTTATAGATATTAACTCAATCAGCTACCAACTGATATAAGATACAGCAACGGATTTACATTCATGACATTCGCACCCCTTCTAGCTGCTATATTAACATCATGAATCGTTTAAAGATATATTATGAACTAATGCTCTATTTAAACACAACAGTTAGGATCTTTTATTCTGAGAATCTTAAAATGGGGTTCCGGATATTATATTCAACAGAGAATGCATTAGAACTGAACAAGCCCAGCAATTATTTTAGCTGTTTGTTGCTATCTGTGTTGGTGTTAACCACCCTGAAAGACTCTAGAACAGCGGGAATCAATGAGGTGCCCTCCAGATGTTTTTGGATTACAACTCCCCGACCAGCACGAAGGGTTGCTGGGTGGGACTGGTAGTCCACAACTCCTGGAGGGCACCATATTGGCATGGGCAGTAGCTGCAGGGATAGCCAAACAGGAGGCAATCCACATCTGACAAATATTTGCTTCACATTAAGAGAAGTGCTGTATGTGTACAACAACAAATGCACAATCTAAGAATATGATTCACTGGTCTGATCAATTCCTTACTTTCAAACACTACCCATACTTTTGTGCTTACAAAAGAAATAACAGCAACAAGTTATCATTTAATCCCATCTTCCTGTCTCCTTAGAACATATTCTTATGCCTTACAGATCTATTAGCTACTATCAGTGCTCAAGTGTTCTTATAAGAACTGCCTCCCTCCAAAATATTTAATATCAGTAGCCTATAATTGCTTGGTTCTTAGCCTATCCTTGATGGACATCTTATAAATAAATCCCATTAAGTTCGCTGGTGCTTATAAGCGTATAAAGTATGGCTGCCTTTAGCACTTTAAAGAAAGCTGAAAATAATACAATTACCGTATTTTTCGCACCATAGGACGCACTTTTTCCCTCCTAAAAAGCAAGGGAAAATGTGTGTGCGTCCTATGGAGCGAATGCAGGGGGAGGCAGGCAGGAAAAGCCCCCAAGAGCCGCACACAAGCTCCGTGCGCTCTTGCGGGCTTTTCCACAGGAGGGAGAAGGGACTGACTGGCCGCATCAGTCCCTTCTCCCACCTCCCAGGAAAGCCAGGAGAAGCCGTGCAGCCCTTTTAAAGTGCGCGCGGCTTCTGCCGGTTTTGCGGGAGGTGGGGGAATTCCCCCACCTCCCAGAAAAGCCAGGAGAAGCCGCGCAGCCCCTTTAAAGAGCTCACGGCTTCTGCGGGCTTTTGCGAGAGGTGAGGGAATCCCCCCACCTCCCAGGAAAACCAGAAGAAGCCGTGCAGCCCTTTTAAAGTGAAAAAGCCAGGAAAGCCCTGCGCAGCATCTCCCGGCAAGGAGAGGCTGCGCGGGGCTAAAGGGGAAGGCAAAACAGCGAGCGGGATCCATCCCGCTCGCTGCCTTGCCTTCTTCCATAGCCGCGCGCAACCCCTCCGCAAGGAGAGGCTGCGCGGGGCTAAAGGGGAAGGCAAAACAGCGAGCGGGATCCATCCCGCTCGCTGCCTTGCCTTCTTCCATAGCCGCGCGCAACCCCTCCGCAAGGAGAGGCTGCGCGGGGCTAAAGGGGAAGGCAAAACAGCGAGCGGGATCCATCCCGCTCGCTGCCTTGCCTTCTTCCATAGCCGCGCGCAACCCCTCCGCAAGGAGAGGCTGCGCGGGGCTAAAGGGGAAGGCAAAACAGCGAGCGGGATCCATCCCGCTCGCTGCCTTGCCTTCTTCCATAGCCGCGCGCAACCCCTCCGCAAGGAGAGGCTGCGCGGGGCTAAAGGGGAAGGCAAAACAGCGAGCGGGATCCATCCCGCTCGCTGCCTTGCCTTCTTCCATAGCCGCGCGCAACCCCTCCGCAAGGAGAGGCTGCGCGGGGCTAAAGGGGAAGGCAAAACAGCGAGCGGGATCCATCCCGCTCGCTGCCTTGCCTTCTTCCATAGCCGCGCGCAACCCCTCCGCAAGGAGAGGCTGCGCGGGGCTAAAGGGGAAGGCAAAACAGCGAGCGGGATCCATCCCGCTCGCTGCCTTGCCTTCTTCCATAGCCGCGCGCAACCCCTCCGCAAGGAGAGGCTGCGCGGGGCTAAAGGGGAAGGCAAAACAGCGAGCGGGATCCATCCCGCTCGCTGCCTTGCCTTCTTCCATAGCCGCGCGCAACCCCTCCGCAAGGAGAGGCTGCGCGGGGCTAAAGGGGAAGGCAAAACAGCGAGCGGGATCCATCCCGCTCGCTGCCTTGCCTTCTTCCATAGCCGCGCGCAACCCCTCCGCAAGGAGAGGCTGCGCGGGGCTAAAGGGGAAGGCAAAACAGCGAGCGGGATCCATCCCGCTCGCTGCCTTGCCTTCTTCCATAGCCGCGCGCAACCCCTCCGCAAGGAGAGGCTGCGCGGGGCTAAAGGGGAAGGCAAAACAGCGAGCGGGATCCATCCCGCTCGCTGCCTTGCCTTCTTCCATAGCCGCGCGCAACCCCTCCGCAAGGAGAGGCTGCGCGGGGCTAAAGGGGAAGGCAAAACAGCGAGCGGGATCCATCCCGCTCGCTGCCTTGCCTTCTTCCATAGCCGTGCGCAACCCCTCCGCAAGGAGAGGCTGCGCGGGGCTAAAGGAGAAGGCAAAACAGCGAGCGGGATCCATCCCGCTCGCTGCCTTGCCTTCTTCCATAGCCGCGCGCAACCCCTCCGCAAGGAGAGGCTGCATGGGGCTAAAGGGGAAGCCAAAACTTGGCTTGCTCCATAGCTGCTCGCAACCCCTCCAGCAGGGAGAGGTTGTGCGCACCCTGTACGCTGCTCTTTGGGGCTGGGGGGGGAAAAAGATTTTTTTCTTGATTTCCCCCCCTAAAAACTGGGTGCGCCCTATGGTCCGGTGCGCCCTATGGTGCGAAAAATACGGTAAACCAGCAGTTCCCTTTGGGAATCTCCTTTTAAATACCTAAATTCCCTGTTTCCCTGCTCAGACTTCTTCTTCTTCTTCCTTAGTATGCTGTACCCAATTCCTTCAGAACTGCTTCATAGGGTCTGCTTTCTAAACATGTTATCATCTGTGTACATTTCCGATGAACCTTTTCCAATTGTTGAAATTAAACTTAAGCTCAAGGAATCATTCCAAAACCCCAAAGAAAAACAAACTAGCATGAACAACTTAGGAAAGCTGCCTGTCCTATATATCTGACTGGATGACATCACCGTATTTCTTACAAAAATGGCTCCTGTAGGCCATTTTGCACTTCAAAGTTGGTATTGATTGTTTTATATATTTCCTCTAACACTAAATATAAGACTGCAAAATGCAGAAAGTTAAAGAAAGCAATATAATAACAAGTATAGTTCTATTAGGTCCATTAACATTAAGTAGTAAACCATAGCCTTGGTAAAATGTAGTTTTACAACAGAAACAAAAACAACAACAACAAATAACCCTCTAGAAAGAAATGCATCAACACAAAAATTACCCCCTACACACTTCTGTTTATTAAACAATGGCTTTGTGTATTGTACACATCTTGCCCTGCAGCTTAAGAAAACACAGTGTGAAGCCATTTTGAGGTTGGGTGTTGTCTTATGAACCTTGGTTTGTTTTAACTAGGTCTTGGCAGTACATGTGAACCCAATACCCATCATTAACCAAAACCACAAAACTATGATACAAGAGCAGCTGGAAAACAAACCAATGTTTGGTGAAATAAATCATGGTTTGTTTAATCACCTTGCTAAACCATGACTTAAACAAGCAATGGCTAGGCATCGAATGGAAAATGGGCCAATCTGTGTGGAAATATACATGTCTACTCAGAGAAGGCCATGCTGCGCTTTCTGGTGTACTATGAAAAGCCTCACATGAACAAATATTTATTTATTAAATAGCTACATCACACTTCATCCAAGGATCACAGGGTGGTTTGCAATATAAAAACACAAAAATACATACCATAGTACTGAACAATAACTGCCCCCCCCCCCAATAAATACTTGCCCAATCACCATCATAATAGTACTGTTTTATGCAAAACCACACTAACCTTCTCTGGATTTCTAAATCTTCTTGTGATGGGCCATTTTGCACCTGTGGGGGAAGTTGTGCATTTTGTCGAGGCAACGTTGGACCTAGTAAAGCAAGTTACACTTCAGCTGTTATGCAAAAGTCACATGTAAAGTCCAGTAAGAAATCAACTTTCAATTTTTGACTACTTATTAAATTTCCAGCAAATAGCCTACAAGATACATAAAACAAACTGAGCATCACCATCAATATTGCTCCACATCTTTTCAAAATGTAAACTGATATATTCAGCAGGAATATGATGAGTGTGGAGAAAACACATATTTATAAACCTTTAAAAGATTCCAAAATTTTAAAACAATTCTTTGGGAAGCAAGATTACCGTATATACTCAAGTATAAGCCAACTTTTTCAGCACATTTTTTATGCTTAAAAAGCCCCCCTCAGCTTATACTCGAGTGAGCTGACGGTCCCCTCTTGACAGTTTTACTACCCTCAAAAGTTTTCGGTGTGGCTGCCTGGAAAAGGACATTCTCTGCGGCATTCCCTAAGTGGTGGAATTCCCTCCCTACATAACGCAGTTTTCCTGGGCCTCTGGCAGATGAGCTGCATACTTTTAGGACCCACCCCATTCCCATGATTGTTAATTTGTTTTAAACTGTTCATAACATTGTATTTTAAAATGTTGTGAGCTGCAGGCCTTCTGGTGAAAGGAAGGTAACAAAATTATTAAATCTTCATCATCATCAGTAAAGGAGTTGCTAGAAATAACTGTTCTAGGATATGTGATCAACAGTTCAAAATGAAGCACCAGCTGCAGCGTGTTAAATAGCTGATCATGTGCTGTGTGGTGACTTACAGCTCAGTCTCATACACATTCTCGAAATAAAATGCAAACAAGTTCTATATGGTATTTACTCCAGGACAAGGGAACCTTTTCTCCTGTAGTTTTTCTCCTAGTTTTAGTGCTGACAGTTATTTTGCATGCAACTTTTAAAAAACAATTCTTTTCCAGGCACCTGACAGATTTATTGAGATAATGATTATTCTACCTGGTGTTTTTTTTAAAATCAATCTTTTTTACTTGAAACACGATCCATGAAGGGTGGTGAGAGGGGCTTTGTGACTGTCACAAATATGGCAACCTTATACAGTGGTGCCTCGCAAGACGAAATTAATTCGTTCTGCGAGTTTTGTCGTCTTGCGATTTTTTTTCGTCTTGCGAAGCATGGTGTCAGAAAAGTTTTGGAAAAGCTTCAAAAATCACCAAAGTCTTCAAAAACCTCAAAAAAGGCTACCACACCGCGTGCTATGAGTTGCTCCTCAAAGTCAAGTCGCAACTGTATTAACGGTGTTAAGAAAAAGGAAACAAACTTGCAAGACGTTTCCGTCTTGCGAAGCAAGCCCATAGGGAAAATCGTCTTGCGAAGCAGCTCAAAAAACAAAAAACCCTTTCGTCTTGCGAGTTTTCCGTCTTGCGAGGCATTCGTCTTGCGAGGTACCACTGTATAGCAGGACTGGTGAAGCTTTGTCCCTCCAGATGTTGCTCGACTAAAGCTCCCTTCTGGAGTTTTGGCCATGCAGGCTGGGACTGATGGGCCAAAGGTTCACTAGTATGTTTGCACTCTCACAATAGCCATATAGGACTCTGTGCATCAGTATCCACCTTAGATTTTCAAACCAAACTCCTTACTTCAAGCCACCATCTCAGAGCTAAACTAGATGTGACTGCTGTCACATATTTGATGTTATCTTTTAAAAAGAAAAATTAAAAACCAATGCAGATGAGGACAGTGGATTGTTGGGCAAGATTTTTAATCATTCCACCCCACCTCATGGTACCAACTAAAAAGATCCCCACCCCAAACCAGTATTTTCTTTGTCTGAATAGCAGAGGAAATTGTTAAATAACCCCTGCCCACAGCCCTAATACTGATCAGAGATATATGCTGCTATTTAAATCTTTAACAACAGATAATTCACATATTTAATGTATCATCTAGTTTGTCCCTGAGGGGTTTGATGACTGTGAAGCACTGATGAATATATCAGTCACTTAATGCTATGTCTCTCCATTGTTGCAGAGAGCCCTGGGAAAAAGGGGGAGGGGTGGAATGGCTGGCTCTCTTTCAAGAAAAACCATTTTGCATACAGTATAGTTGAAAGGCAACAGGAATGCAACCAACTGCACTACAATGTATGATTAGAGTTCATTGTTATTCAAGCCTGAGAGGTCAGTTGAATTCAAAGTACTGCTGGATAAATCGGCTTGCTGGTCTTATTCACATTCACAGAGAACACCCATGTTCTAATTCTGCTGTTCATGCTCCATCAGAAGGCCAATATCAGACCACTTTAATGTTATGTTTTAAGCAATTGCTTCCATTAATTAAAGCTGGGTCTTTCCTAAAAGCCATTTCAGGGAACGAATGATTTCTAGCAGGTCTTCTAATTAAGATGTCTTTGTTTTTGACTGACAGAACTAAGTTTTAAAGATCTGAAGCCTTGGACTATTAATGCATCGACTTGCCTAGCAGTTGTTCCTATAGTACCTGCGCAAAGCTCTCTTCGCAATAAAGAAAAAACCAAGGTTATTTCATGCTCAAAAGTTTATGTGGACTTCAGTTGTCAAAATGAGTTCAATAAACAGTTCTTTTTTGCACAGCTGGGAGCCCAGCCAAGGAGAAGGAAAACTCTGACCCTAAACCTCTGCTGCCTTGTGGCCATAGTCATTTTAAGCTTGGTTCAAACAGTAGAGCGCCATGGGCTTCAAGAACCACCCTTAGCTGGATAGCACCCATTGTGTTATACTGCACACAAATGCTAATACTTGCATTAAAGACAAATATATATATTTCCTAAGCAGTGCCGCAATATTTTAAATGCAATATTTTAAGGAATAAAAATAATGTTCTTCCTGAAGGTTTGTGGATCCAAACAGTAGTTTCATCTAAGCATTCTTGAAGGCGATTCCCACCCCCTATTGAGGAAGTTCTTATTTCATTCCACCTGGTAGTCTCTTCCCAAATGTAAGTAATTACTCACTCACTCTACAATACCCATGAAGCGAACTGTGATGCACATAAGACTGATTTGCTAATCCTTCACCATACAGGACTGCAACATTCTGTTATGTACAGTCATAGGATTAAGGCATCTACTTCTAACTAACTCATATCTATTGGAAAGATAACAGCTTAGGTTAAAATATGTATCTGGACCTTCTACTCCAACTCAAGATAAACAGAATGAAGTAAGATTGAACAATAAGACACTATTTATAAACCGTTGTGGAAATTTGTGGCAGCCTTACCAGAGTCTTGTGAATTTAACACTTCTAAGGCATGCATCATGGCACTTGCGAAGACATTGGCATCTTCTTTGCTGCCAAAGTTGAGCCCGTACACTTGCCTAGCATCCCGCCACTGATGAAACGTCTGTGTTGCTTGATTGTACTTCAATCCTTTTGGAATGGCACAATTTATTACCACCTAAAAAAATAGTAAAGTATAGTTATGGCTTAAAGGTGCTTTGTAGCATTTTCACCTATGGATGTGTATTCCTTCCCCCTTCCCCTTGTTCCAAAAGAATTTGAGATATTTGCTTGTGGTCCTGCTTAAGGAGCCCAGTGCCTTGGAATACACTTCCTGTTATCAGCAAATGTCCCCATCCCTATTGATTTTCCTCAATTACATTGTTTTAATTATCATCCATAAAAAAAAAAACCTGCAGTGCCAGCTAGGTCACTCCAAATAACAATTAAAAAACACCACCCCCACCAATATATGATAAAGCAGTAATTTTCCAATGAAAATGCGTAAGTGGTCGTTAAATAGATATATTTCACAGCGTTTGACTATATTGTTCAGCATTAATAGAAATGGACTGAGAAGAATCTTAAGAGGCAGTTAATGAGCAACTATGTGCACAGATGGAAGGAAATGCTAAGTATGACTCCTCTTGCGACTCATTCATTCAGACATGTATTTCTCATAGTTCCAACTTCATTTAGGGATTTTTCCCTTATTTTTTTTTAAAGGCAGAGGTACATGTATGCTCCAGTACCGGGCATACCCTCTCTGACTAGGTGTAACATAGTATCACTTCTCTTCCATCCTTCTGCCCCAATGAGTGCAGCTCCAGGTGAGATCTTGCACAGGAAACAGATGCTGGGCCAGTAGGGCAGTACAGAAGAGTTGCACCAGAAGCAGTTTAGTCCTGCTGGCCACATGACCTAGAAAGCTGTCTGTGGACAAACGCCAGCTCCCTCGGCCTGAAAGCGAGATGAGCGCCACAACTCCATAGTCACCTTTGACTGGACTTAACCGTCCAGGGGTCCTTTACCTTTACCTTATAGAAGAGGGCTAGGGGAGAAAAGCAGCACCTGCAGATGAGACCTGCCTTTGTGTCACTTGATTTGGCTGTGGGGAAAGGCTTGGGGATAGGTTACAGAGACTATTATTCCCATGTTCTTATGTCCTCTTTCTCCATTGATATTTGATTTATGTTTGGAACCGTTGGCATATGCAATTAGACAGAACAGAAAGATTTATGGTATGTGCATGAGCAAGTGGAATTTAGATTAGCTTTGTCTGAAGATGATTTGCTACTATTTGTTAGCAGGCATGAAACAGTTATATAAGAATTTATTAGATCAATGGATAAAGTTTAGTTAGATTTCAGGATGAACAATAAAGTGGTTAAAATAAAAATGCCAGAGGGCAAGTCTAAATTCCCTGCTGTGTATGTCTTTCACTAAGCATTTTCACTAGGGATTTTGGTTTCTACAGATATTTCTCAAATCATTAAATTAAGCTTAAATAGGTTCATAACAGAGATCTGGCACTACTTTAACTTAGCACTTAGCACAGTTAACACACTTAATATGTACTGCCATGAACAATAATTTTTCTGAGTGGTATTTGTCAACAAGTTTCCCAAGCATATTTTCAGAAGTTTCATGTATTATTTCCGATGTTTATTTGGGGTAATTCACCACCTTGTATATCACTTAAAATAATAAAATGGGAAGATGATTTAGTTTTCCATATTTTATTTTATACTACAAGGCATAAACAAGTGGCAAGTTTCTTTTTCTAGGAGTACCCCAGCATGGGCAATTTGAGAGGTGGCTCATGTAATACCTCTTTTGGGATGGGTAGTGCTGCTGCAGTCTATACATGTAAAAAAGGGTCTACATCACCAATTTCAGCAACTAAGGAGTCATTGTGTATGCTGGCTTGCCAACTATAATTTGATCCACATGCTGATAGTTAAATTAACTTCATGGGGTAACCCTGATTTAAAGATAATTCTTTCTATGGAAGAAGTGGCTAGATTCTGGGATTTATACATCAGATGAGTTGATAGGAACAGATGGAGAATTTTTACAGTTTTCTTTATTGAGGGCCAGTTACTATTTACCAATGAGTGCTGAATGACAATATTTTCATTACAGCACCTGTTGGTGTCTATTTATGGTCCATCTGCAGAGATTGCTTATACCCCAGGTGAGAGATGGGGTGGGATGCCTGTACAAGATGGTTTTGTTCTATTCCTCAGCTTGTGGCTTGACGTTTTTATGGTGGGCTTTACATGTGACCTATTGTGGATTGATGTCTGTCTGCATGGCCTGGTGGCATGATAAATTGTGTATTCTTACTTTTACTTTTGCAGTGTTCCACATACAGGATATGTCTTGAGGGAAGCATATCAGAGTATAAGGGGATCAAGGGGAAGGGTAGGCATTACAGAATGAGATGTTGAAGGGATGGCAGGTGTTTGTGCCTGATATTCCTCATTAAACTCCCCCTTATCACAGCATCAATGGATAATCTAACACTGTCCCCTTCAGTCTGCTGGTTCTTCTGCTGGATACCAGGTCAGTTTGCAATGAATGCTAATCCATGATCTGAGTGTGGTTCAGCAGGCTGACCTGGTTGAGGCTGGGTCTCACTGAGACCTGGGTGGGGCAGCCAGGTAGGCCAATTTGACTGAGCTCTGCCCACCCAGGTACTTGGTGTGACATCAGCCCAGAATGGAGAGACTATTCACATACCACCATCATGTACCACCTTCCTTGGAGCAGCACTAGAGGGTCTGCATCTGACGCTGGGCCAAAGAGACCTGTTAAGGGTGCTATTAGTGTACTGCCTACCCTGCTGCTCATCAGTCTCCCTGGCTGAGCTTGTCTCAAGTGTGATGCTGGAGAACCCCAGTTCTGTGGTTTTGAGTGACTTCAATATTCATGCTGAGCATGCCTCAGGTCCAGTCTGGGAGTTCATTGCCTCCATGGCAACCATGGGCCTGTCTCAAGTGGTCATGGGTCCAATGCAGAGAGCAGAAAATTTAGCCTTGATTTAGTCTTTGCTCCATATGGTGTGGGACGTTGTCTGGAAATGGGGTGGTGGTGAATATCACTTTGTTGTCATGGTCAGTCCACTTCTTGGTGAGGTTTGGGGGTCTGCTCCATCCCCTTCATCATTTTGATTGCCCTTTACTAAGCCCTTTCCAGCTCTATAATATTCTTTTTGAGGTGAGGCAACCAGAACTCTACACAGTATTCCAGGTGCAGCTGCACTAAAGATTTGCATGATGATCTTCATTTTGTCTTCAAAACATTATCAATTACATACCTTCGGCTCCTCGGTCATGAATCTGTTGTAACAAACGTTTCTGTTTTATAAGTCCCTGATACCCTGATCCTTCAAGAGGTAAGCAATACACATACTAATATTGGTTTTTAAAAATCAGAATGTTGAAGTCACAAATGCAATCCTTTCCGCTTAAGCAGACTGGGACTTTTGTAAAGTTCACAAAGAAATCACACTGTAAGGGTGAGTACGATGAGGGACCCTTGCTATTTTCTAAGTGGCATGATGTAAAAATATAATCATCCTAGTTTCTTCTCCATCTGAAACTGTGATTAGGAACTAGCTGGCTTGTTAAATCAATAAATGAAACTTTGATCTCACCTACACCAACTCTTTGGACTCTACATTCCAAAAACCCCAGATAATTCCACTCAGTTGGCATTATTTGTTTTTTGGTAAAAGAGGCAAAAGATTATAAAAAATGCAGATTTGTGGTGAAAATCTTCTGAAAGCCTGTGACATGTTTGACTGTCCCATTATTCTATTAAGTTAAAGGCTCTGAGGTGGATCCAAAAGTTCATCTCCTTCCATCAATGTCAGAGAACATTTACATCTGAACAACTAAAATAAAAGGCCATTTTAATTACTTGAGTTTAATCACTTACCTGATGATCCTGAATCTTTCTGCCAACTACTCTAAATGTATTGTTGCCTGTATGATGATATATATGAACTCTGCTAAATCCAGTAGATCCACCAGCTGGTACCCACTTCTTATTAGCATCATCATAGACCATTACAGCAGCCCGTGCTTGGCAGATGCTCTGCTCACTGTTAAAACAAGGGAAAACAAATTATTAGAAGGAAAAAAACAACAAGTGATGTTAAATGTCCTATATGAAAGGAAACACCTTTTCAAAACGAAGGCAACATTCTACCACTCATTTCCCATTCTGAAACGTTCATACATAGTTTCATTAGTCCAATCAGACACTGTTTCCAAACAGTTCATCTAATTCTTCTGAATAGGGGAAGAGGAGGGATAACCACGGTGGACCAATTTATGTCATTAAAATAATAATAATAATAATCCAATCTTGCAATTCATACGTTTCTAACCCACTTTTCAAAGCACAAATCTTCACAAAATGGCTTATAATATTAAATTGGCATAAATACAGCTTTAAAATGACTGAAAATAAACATTGTAAATACAACACAACTTGGGCTCACAGTGCCTTAAGGACTGCCTAAGGCTTTATATTCCAGTTCGATGACTGAGATCATCCAGAGTAGCACTGCTAGTTATTCTCTCCCCCCCCCCCCCCATGTTAGAGGCCTGACCGGACTCAACCAGAAGTTCAGTATTTAGTGACACTGGTCCCAGGTTATGAAAAACATTCTTCCAACAGAGATTCAGTAAGCATCCTTGCTTTTAACTATTAGGCTTCTCTTGACTGATTTATTTTAAAATACAGGTAGGCCTCCACAGTTGTTTAAAACAAACCATGGTTTAATCTGAATGTTCAATATGCTAGTGCATGCTACTCACAGAGCTCCCCCTCCCTCCTATTGCACCATGGATGAAACAAGCTAGAATCTGGCTTGTCATGCCAACAGAACACAGGCTCCTGGTTTTGTTTCCTCAAGCAAACCGCAAAACGCTAGCCAGTAAGAAACCTTGGCTACCACTTATGACTTGTTTGGATGAAACAAACCAACAGCCCCAGATTTGGACAACATAACAAGACAGACGGTGACTTGTTTAATTTGTGGTGGAAAAGCAGGGATGGGATGCCACAGGAACCTTTGAGCATTGTGTAGCAGTATACTGCTCATTCTCATTAAATCATGGTTTGTTTTAAACTAAGGTTTAATATGAGATGTGAACCAGACCTATCCAACCTGCAACTTCAGAGCACAGATTCTTCTTCCATTTATAACTGCCCAAATATTCAACGACCCATATTAATCTGGGAATAACTGGCTTTTAGCCCAGATTCCAAGGGACTTAACTCAGAGTGTGGCTCAATAGGATTTACAAAAAGGAGCATAATGTTAAAAAGCCTGCTAAGATAATCTACTGGCCTGAACAATTAGCTGCTAGGTTCATCCGAGACATTATCCAACCAGCACAGAACACATACTTGAGTATTGGAGACTGGCTGGAAATTATTCAATATGGCAGGGTTCAAGTCAAACTGGGCAACTATAAAGTAACCTGAATGTTCTTAGTCAAACCTAAAATCAAAAGTTGCATTTTAATCTTTTCAGAAGACCATCTCTCACTACTACATAATTATTTATTTATTGAATTTTATTATAATTTCCGGTGCTACATAATAACATGAAGCAAACTGAAAGCAACAATGCATTCAGAAAAAATATGGAAAAAATAACATTAATAAACCCTGCTGTCTTGTAGGACAGGGGTCAGTCGTGGGCCGGTCCACTGTCCCTCAGACCATGTGGTGGGTCGAACTATATTTTTTGGGAGAAATGAACAAATTCCTATGCCCCACAAATTACCCAGAGATGCATTTTAAATAAAAGGACACATTCTACTCCTGTAAAAACACACAGATTCCCGGACCATACGTGGGCCGGATTGAGAAGGCGATTGGGCCACGTCCAGCATGCAGGCCTTAGGTTGCCTACCCCTGTTGTAGGAGGATCAAATATTTTGTCAAATGAGCCATTAACCTGCAGATTTATGTTGACAACACCTTGGGCAGTTTTCAGCATTTTCATCCCCCCACCCCAAAAATTTAAATAGCAGTATAAACTTCCCATATATTTAGTTGTCATGTCTTAAAATATTTGTCTGAATTTGTTTCATTATAATAGTTAAACCACACTAAATACACGTTTGAAATATGTCAGTTCAACTCTTTTTTTGCTTTTGCAATTATATAGCATATAAATTTAACATGAAATGCTAGTTTTGATTTGTTCTCTAAATATAAATTAAATAAAAATGTTAACACAGGCTGTATCAATTATAATAAATAAAATAATAAAAAAATTATTTTTTAAGTATAAACCATTTATTCAGTATAATCTTGAAGTATAAACAACCCATTCAAGTTTTGCCCTTCCCCGCTAGAAAACATCCACTATGACATGTGAAAAACAGGACTAAAAATACAATAGAATCAGATATCAAAAATGAAACATAAAAACAATGACTATATAGCTCATCCTCAAAGAAACTGCAAGGACATCTGCTTCATGAGTGAGACAAACTAGCTTGTGGTGTTTGACGCATACTTTCCCAGCTGTTATTTGGATAGCTCTTTTTTTAGATACAACAACCCTACTTCTAGATCCAACAGAAATGCCCAGTGTGCAATGCCCTTTCCTCAAAGACTTGGGAAAAGTTACGTCAATGTACTTCAGTAAAGTACACTGAAACCAGACCATTTGCACAGTCCTAAAACATTCTCAGGTCATGGTTGCTGAATAAAAATGAGAAGGTAGTCTGCTAGTTTAAGAGAACAGAAGCACTAGAGTCAGTGAATAGATGAGCGTTATGAACATCAAGAGTGAAGTCCCTTCTCTATCACAAACTACGTTAATCTATCTTTAAACATTTGTTACAGCACAATCCTAGACATGGTCTACTCACAAGTAACTCCCAGTGTGCTCAAAGGGGCTTATTCCCAGATAAGTGGGTACAGGATTTCAGCATGTAAAAACTAAAGTGTTGGTGGAGGAAAAAGAGGTCACAAATTAACCTGGATTGGGGTTATTTATGAAGACTTAGGATATTACCTAGAAAACTATAACCTGTTTTATATAGCAGCCTTGCAGCAAGACAGTCATCTCTTCATATTTAACTGGCTTACTGAAATAAACCTGCACAGAATTAGTCCAGATCACCCACCAACACAAATGTAGCAGCTCTGTTGCACTAATAAGCGAGCAGCTAGAGCTTGTGGTTTGTTGTAGAAGCCTTTTAAGCAGTGGGTACCAGCATGCTACTAATCTGTGTTAAACCATAGTTATTTTCTAATGTTATGTGCAAACTGCATTCCAATGTTAAATGCTGGATCCTGACCAAAGAGCTCACCATGTTGACTAGGTTAGCTTCTCTGGCATTTAAGATCTTAAGCAGATACTCAGTGGTAAAGCATTTAGGGGCATGTTAGTGATATGTTCATCACAATTCTGATGCAGATATTGGATGCAAAACACAGATTATGCCACTTGCCTTACTCAGACTTTATACCCCTGTCTATACTTGGTACAAAGTAGAAGTTATTTTAGTTAAGGCTGTTTCTAGAGCACACC
Source organism: Podarcis muralis (assembly GCF_964188315.1). Lineage (NCBI taxonomy): Eukaryota > Metazoa > Chordata > Lepidosauria > Squamata > Lacertidae > Podarcis > Podarcis muralis. The sequence goes on from NC_135657.1 coordinate 31,382,512, forward strand.
AATGTATGTCAGCTGTGTTATTTATTGCAAAGGTATTTAGTCTCTTCATGCTATAAATGGAAAAACCAAATCAATAACCCCAGAGTATTTGCACCGTCACCAATAGACAACATGAAGCCTAGCTAGACAAGACAAGAATACTTAACTAGTTTTTCCAGAGGGAATTGCAGTTTGAGAACTAAATCAAAATGTGCAAGCACAATGACTGAGAGCTTTCAATGCACAGTGTATCAAAATGAGGGACAGTATTGGAGAAAATGCAGTATTTTACTGGTATGCATTGTTTGTTGGAGCCTCCCCCCTAACTCCTGCTCTGAATCCTTTTTTATACACATTATATATTTTTATACATATCAGACCTACTCATTCATTACCCTGCTGGGGGGAGGGAAACCAGGTCTTGGGTTGATGAACATCCAATACCCTTTTAAATGTGTTGTGGAACCATGAGCTAGTTTTCAATTAAGTTTTACTCAGAGTAGAACCACAGGAATTAATGAGCTGGGTTAGGCCCATTATTTTCAACAGGTCTACTCTAAACTTTAGTAGAATGCCACCCATGATTTACAGTGAACAAACTTTATCTATTAAAGGGTAAATCAATTCAAAGTCGCTTTTTCTTTGCCTTTTCAGTTGCAGTTTTTCCCCTAGGGAAATGATGTTATAGATTATGCTACTGTTATATAAACTGAAGATTTGTGTTCCTAACAAAATAATTTACTATGCTAGTTAAATGTAAGATTTATTTGGATTTAGTTATAAATGGCATTACTGAGATAGTAACAGTTCAATCTTAAACACTAACTTTGTTTGGAAAACCAGTAATGACTCACTTTCCCCTTTTAAAATGTTTTTGAAAAACAGCATGCTTTAAGCGACTAAGATACAAAATTATATTGGTACAAAAACCTTTTCTTGGCACACAGCCCATTTTTGTTTTTTGTTTAAAAACATTTTATCTATGATGCAAGGAGAAACCAGATCAACCTTTTTGTTTATCCTAATAATAAGAAAACGAGTAGTACCTGAGCAGTTCAAGTACTGTTCAGTAAAGAATGACTTTCACCATTAATCCTAAAAGGTTCAAAAGGATAAATATAACTATCTTATAAGTACTCGGGGAAAACGCTTCATGTGGGATATCAGTCACTCCCTTATGTCTGTCAGAAAGTCACATATGCAGGAACATCTTCCAAATGTACCTTTAATTCTTATTTTGTTAATTGTTTTGTAGTGCTCAAGCTATTTGTGCTAAAAATAGTTTGCTACATATAAAAAACTACGTGCAACAATTAATTTCTTTCCACTTGTTATCAGAAAGAGATCAACCTCTTTTCAACAACAATTTAAATTAATTTAAAAGTTTGTATTATCTTTCAGAAGCAGAATTTCTGTACGTTTTATCACAAGCAAGAGCTATGGTGTGTACTTACATTGCTACAGGCAGCTGGAGCACAGCCAAGGGTATATCTGCCAGTTTCATGGTTTGCTGCTCTTTGTCAGACAATCTTAAAATTCTCATAGTAAAAGTATAACCCCCCGCAATGGATATTTCTTAAGACTTTTGAGTGCTCAACTAGACTAGAAGCTTGAAAGTAATGTCCCAATTTCTAATTAAGTCAGAGAGTAGTCTTGCAAGAATGTAACTGGTCCCTAAAATAAACATGCCACTGAAATCTTAGCCATATGCTATAATTCTTTTCCTTCCTGAACTCATTCTCTAAATGTAGTAGGTAACAGTGAAGTGTATGCAGGACTCAACTGGAGAAACTTTTACCAAGCTACTACAAAGTGACTCTAACAGGCATTCAGGCAAGGGCATTTTCTTCTGCATAAAGTGTTATGAAGGAATACAAGCAGAAAATCGGCATGGAAGATTTCACAGGTTGTGCAGAAAAGATCGATGAGCACAATGCATCCATCCCAGCAATTTTGTTTAAGGACAGGTTAAAAATACCTTAAAAAATAGAGCAGCACAGACAGGTCCTACTCCTGCAAAACCATTCCTCAACTGTTTAATCATGGTATTTCTCCAAAGGAATCATTCCACATCGCTCCTTCATATGGGAGATTACACCGAAACAGTGCAACTCGATCCGCAAGAAATTAAAATACACAATACATATGTGACTGCCTCTCCCAATACGAACCTATCCGGACCCTTCATCTGAGGGCATTCTCCATGTGAGGGAGGTTTACCAAGAGCAAAGCCTTTTGGGTTGGGACTCCCTAGCTGTGGAATTCTCCCCAGTGAGGTCTAAAAGGAGGTCATCATTAACCTCCTTTTAGCACCAAAATAAAACTCATCTTTTATCCCAGGCATTTGATGGGAATATGACAAGCTGGTTGACGGCCTACTTGATGAGAATGTCCTTGCTGTTGAAATTTTTCTTGTTTTTCTTTGATGGAATGATTTTATCGAAACTGATTCTATTGAAACTTCAGCTGCTTTGGAATGTAGCTGCAGTTGGTCCAAAATGCAGATACTGCCGGTGAGATGATCAGACCACCTGGCTGGATCTTACTGGACATAAGGCTGAGGGCCCTTTTACATGGGGACCCTGTGACTCTGGAAGTCCCTCTGAGTAGAAAAGCAATCAAATGCCCTGGCTTCAAGGATTTTGGAAGAACTTTTTTCTTACTTGCCTTCCATAAGCGATGTTTTGTTGTTCGGACTATGGCTATTCTCTGCTGTTCTACTGGATTTTGGGGGGTTGGGGGGCAATTCTATTTCTTTTGTAGAGTCATGTTTTTCTGTATGTTGTATTTTATTGTTGTAAGCCACTTTTAGCAGGCCCCACCTAGAAATGCTTTAAAATAAACAAACTCCCATCAACCCCAGCCAGATACAGAGCACAAAGTTTTGGAAGACTGGCCTAGTCTTGGGCAGAACTGTCTGCCCTCTTTGATCACTAGATGCCCTGAGCCTGCAAGGAAGCAATGGGTTTTCATAGCACATGACAGCTACTTGAGGCAAGTACTCATTTTTTGTGACATCAAAACTTGCATGGGTGTTTGAATATGAGCACAATATACAATCCATCAAGTATGCTATTTTTAGCATTTAAAAAATGCTTATGAATTAAACTATTAATACTGCAGGAAATTTTATTACTATATGTCAGGGACGTTCAACTCCTGAGAGACTGCGATCTAATCCCACAATAAAAAGCTGGCAGTGATCTACCCATTTTTTTGGGGGGGGTGCACCAAAATTGTTGATTTTTTTTTTTTTAGGGGAGCAGGTCCAAGTTGTTGAGCTTTTTTAAGGGATTACCCCATCTGCCGCTTTTGCGATTGTGCACGAGTGAGGGCCAGGGCCGGATGCTTCCCCCCACGGAGGAAATTAACTGAGCCGCTAGCTGCAGTCAACCCATTGGACATCCCTGCTGTATATGTTAAAAAGAAGCATCTAACAGATTCATTTTCAGCTGCAAAGGTTCTGGCACTCGCCTACTATCAAAGGACAGCTTCACAATACAATGAACGCTCACTACATATTCCAATGCTGAACACTAATGCTTGAAGGCAAGCTTATGGCAAAGAAGTAAATATGTGCTTGCTAAGCATTTGCTTACTACATATGTGCTACTTCATGATGTTCATGATGGCAACATGCTGCAGAATAAGCAGGATACATATTAGACAACCAATCCTATTCTGGGAACACCAGCTGGTATTCTAAGGCAACCTGGAATTGTGATGCATTAAACCACATCTCAGTGTATGCAGTCTTGCCTTTCACTTTCTTGTAACAAACTTTGAGCAAGCTGTACAGAAAAGCTTACAAGATACTTGGTTCTGGAACACCTTGTGACTCGAACACCTCCCGAACACCACAAACCTAGCCTCCCGAACACCACAAACCTGGAAGTGAGTGTTGCTGTTTTCGAACATTTTTTTGGAAGCTGAACGTCTGATGCAGCTTCAGCAGCTTCTAATTGAGTGCAGGAAGCTCCTGGAGCCAATTGGAAGTGGTGCCTTGGTTTTTGAACATTTTCGGAAGTCGAACGGACATCCGGAATGGATTCTGTTCAAGACCCAAGGTACAACTGTACCTACCATGTTAGAGCAGCATTACCATTCATGCATTAAGTCTATGCAGTCTCTGTCAGAACTCTGCCATAACTAATTTACATGGAGCAATTTTTGAGAAATGACTTAATTCCTCTCACAGTCACAACTGCTCAGTATACACATAGAATATATGGAGGGGAAATGTATTATTGTCTCTGGTGCAGATTTTGAGGGTACACAGAGGGTTGCAGAGAAGAGGAGAGGAATGAAAAGTCTATTGTGCAAGCTGGATACAACCCTTAGTTCTTGAACGTCTAAGATAGTAATCTAGATTCCCCCACCCCCAAACAAGGGGTTAGTTACACACTATAGACAGGCAAACTCTTAGAGATAGCATTGAAACAGTTTACCATTGTAGCAGATCACTTTACCACAGGAATATGTGTTGTTTTCAAGTGCTTAAGCTCAATTGTTACTCTTCTACAAGAACCGTAGAAGTAATTTAAGACTTACTGGTGGATTTTTTTAAAAAAGAAAAATTGTCTTTCTTCATATACAAATAGAATAATGTATGGAGTGCGCATGCCACCTACCTAAGTGTTATAAATCACTTCTGTAGAACAGCTCTTGGGGAACAAGAATGCCGTATCAATCAGCAAGTGCTCTTAAGCTTTCTAAAAAGTTCTATTTGCTAAATAATAAATAATTGTAGACATGGTGGCATTTCTTAACCTGTTTGCTAATCATCTGCAGGGTTTTTTTGTTTGTTTTTAGCATTCACCAGATATTTTAAAGGAGAACTGTTCCGTCTCTTGCACTGAAGAACCACCATTCATGTTATTAATTAATGCTATGTTATGAAAAGCTTTGCACAAATTGTGAAGTGAGAATCAGTACAAACAAGGAGTCAGGGGGGAATGCCTTAAAAACAGATGCAAAATATTCAGTGAAGACTGCAAGACATATTAGATGGCAGGCGCTAGCCTTGAAACTCCTCCCAGTATCTTGACAGCTAAAAGGGAAAAAAGCCCACAATGGCTAGCACCACTTTTTAGCGAGTACTACTTGATTCAACTAAAAGCCTGTCCAAAGTGCCTTCACTGTAGCTCTCTATTCTTTTGCTGGCTATAGGGGAAATAATTTTGCTTAACTAGTGTCAAACCATATGGGTATGTTTTTATTTTATTTCAAAAATTGAAAGACCACCCTTCAGCTAGGGCTGGACAGTATCTGGTTTTCAACATCATGATATACCACCAGCTAAACAACGTGATACGCCAATATATCACGATGTCTGAGATATAATGGGGCTATGTAGAGGCACTGGCTGACTTCACTGTTCCCCCCCCCCCTTGTGATTTTTGCCAGCCCCTGCTCTTGTGATTCATTGCCACTTGCAGGAGGCAGAGGAGAGGTGAGCTGGGCAGAGTTAATAGGGGCTACAGGAATCAAGAGAAACATTGGCTGGCTTCATAGTTTTTCCCACTGTGATTTTTGCACAGCTCACACACACACACATCATGATTTGCGATATATTGCCAGGTCAAAAATTATGAAACTGATATCACAATATAGACGTCCAACCACTTTGGATGATATACCAATATATTGCCCAGCCCTACTGTGGAGGAAGCTTCTGAGATCTTCAGAACTTGAAGAAGCTGCTCTCCCAGACCACATTAACTTACTGGGTATGGAAGGGATAAGGCAAGTCTCTCAATCTGCATTCCAGATCTTTAGTGTCATTATTATTAGCACAGCATCTGCTAATGAATATTTTGATGACGCTCCAGTAAGAAACAGTAGTCCTAGTACACATGCCTAGTACACCCTTAATGAAGGTCAAACAGGTGCTGGGGAGCCTTATGTTCCATAATTTAAGAAAGGTGGGCTATAAATCACTACACATAAATAGTAAAAAATAATGGTGACTGGAAGTGTTCCACACAACATATCAACTGTTTTCATCTATTTAAAAAATGGTACAAATTGATGTTATTATCTACAAGGTACCTGAATTCTGCATAAAGATGACGACCATTTTGCACGGGGGTTCCATTCCTGGAGTCTGCACATGTCAGTGGAGAATGCATAAGCCTGTTCTGCCCTCTTCCGTGTCCCAAAAGACCCACACATTGCCTGTCTTGTATCAACTGGACAAGCGCAAAATGGTTGCGACTTGTACTTAAGTGAACACTTTTCCCCATAGGAACTCTCCCATTGGTTGAGATTGAGGGAGGAAGGTTCACTCCCTTCATTCACATAATGAGACTGCAGGACATTGCCTCCCGTGTAGAAGTTAAATCCACAGCACACCCAAGACAAATTTTACTACAACCCAACCACGATTCAGGAGACAGGAAACATTCAGACGTATTTCTGTACTGTACTTATTATACAGTAGTAATAGAGGCAGTGTAGTATAGCGGATAAGACTAGTACCTGAGAGACAACTGAAGGCAGCCCTCTTTAGGGAAGTTTTTAATGTCTGATGCTGTACTGTTTTTAATATTCAGTTGGAAGCCGCCCAGAGTGGCTGGGGAAACCCAGCCAGATGGGCGGGTTATAAATAATAAATTATTATTATTACTATGTTTCAAATCCCAACTCAGCCATAAAGGTCACTGGGTGACCTTGGGCCAGTCACTGCCTCTCAGCCTAACCTACCTCACAGGGTTGTTTGGGGGATTAAATGAAGAGGGGAGAACCATGTACACCACTTTGTGCACTTTGGAGAAAAAGTTGGGATGCAATCAATCAATCAATCAATCAATCAATAAAGTACTTTAGATTTTGTACTGTTGGATGGTTTTTTTGTTTTTGTATTTAGTTTCTATTGTAAGCTGTTTTGGATACCGTGTGCGGTAAATTAAGCAGTAAGGGCATTTTAAAATCTTCAAACGTTCACTGCTTCTTAAAGCTAATGCAATCAGGTCTTCTGCTCATACTGACTTTTCATAAATCGAGCTCTCATTTCTATCATTCCAGGGCTAGGTAAAAAGCAGTAGTTATTCAATGTGTGCATACAGATGAACACATTTAAAATCAGCTCTTGAAATGTCAAATCTCATAATGGCACCGTCTGTGCCTTTTCTATTGTGCAGTTTCATTTAATTGCTATGGCACATATCTCTAAGTTCCAAACCAGCACAGTATCCCAATGCCCTTATGCCACAGAAAGTTGTTCAAAATGCATCTAAATTTATAGACAACACCAAATATAGAATTATTGTTATGATAAGCAAGCCTCAACAGCTCAGTTAAGAAGTCAGCCAAACCATGCTTTGGCCATCAGAAATATGCTCCCACTAACCACAGTTAGTACACAGGGTGCCACCCAAACCAGAACTAGAAATCCATTTTTAATCAACATTGGAGGAAATCTATAGTTAGCAGTTAACATAATTTGTGGAGTTTAGACATCAGAGCTAAGTATTTTTATTTTTAATTATTTACAGAAAATATTTGTAGCAGTTTACAACAAAATATAAATGCATAAAATAAAACATATTTAAAACAACCAAATAAAAATAAAAAAGTAAAACGGCGTCAGACCAACACAGCTAGCTTAAAACAACCAAGATATCCAATTCACCTAAAGAACATACAACTAGCATACCATCAAAAATATCCCAGCTAGCTCTGACAAACAGAAGCCTAGATTAGCCCCCAAAGGCTATGATGCAAAAAAATTTTTTAAAAAAAATCTGCAGGGCAGGAAGTACAGGAAGGAAACAATGCGCAAAATGGGAGAAGCAGCCAATCATGAGGCACATTTCTATAAATTGAGCCAATAGTTTCAAGGTACATGTTTTAGCAATCCACGTTACAGTCCAAGAATTCAATTGTATGTATCCTTTAGATGAGCAGCATTATTTCAAAAAAACACACACACTTTAATGACAAACTCTCTGCTTCATGACCACAGGAAATAACCTATATTACATCATCTACCACTGACCTATATATAATTGGCAATGCTAGTAAAGACCGTACTACTGACTCACTCCACTAGTGTGGCATATGGCCAATATTTTTTTAGAGGGATTACCATTCAATTATTTCCATGCGGACTTGAACAGGAAGTATTTTATCACTTCAGATGCTGTTAACGGCAGTAACCTTCTAAGACAAAAATGGACTCCCACAGAAGGTGGAGGAGGTTTTTAAGCAGAAGTTGGGTGGCCATCTGTCATAGATGCTTTAGTTGAGATTCCTGCATTGCAGGGGGTTGGACTAGATGACTAGAAGGGGGATACCTTCCAAATCTACTATGCTATGCTTCTATGACCTTGCTCACATTTGTTTATGTAAGTGGTTTTCAAGTTGGAACTGGGGAATTCTGGAGTTCTTTGGAAGCTTATCAGGGAATCATCTATGACTCAATCAATACTGGCAGAAAGGCTTTTCTGAAGACAGGCTTGTCCACTGCTACTAAACATTCCCTACAATGTAGATAAAAATGGCTGAAAAGATACAACCAATTGTATAGTGTGCATGTCTGTCTGTTTAAACATTTCACTGAACGTACATGTACATCCAGCTATTCTGTCCAGCTCAAGAGGTTCCTATCAGGCCCACTTAATTGTTAAAGCATAACTAATCTGTGTTAAGTGGCCCCGGGAATGCATTCTTATGGATCATGGAGATTTTCCTATTTTAGACTATGCAAGACTGACATCAGCATAGTCTGCCTCAAAGCATGAAACCCAAAACTGTTTGCAAAATTCTGTTCTGTGACAAATGAAGGACAGGATTCCCTGGAAGTGGAAGTGGAAGTGGAAGACAGAGAATTTGAAAACCAGTTTTAAAGTGACAAACAATATCTATCCTATTCAAAGAGACACATTGGTTTCAAGAAAATGCATTAACCCTCGGGGCCCCTTCCAACTCTACAATTAGATGATAAAACAACAAAGGAAAGATATGACAAATGGGAACAGCACTAGTTTCAAAACATATTCTTGGGTGTTCCAAATGCACTTAAAAATCACATTCACACACACACACTATGCCCTACTCAGTAGGGCCTACTCTCTGACAATTCTCCAGTTACACTAGCTCACACACTGGAAGACTTCACTCAATCTGGCCCATCATTTTTTATGGGAGTCAGTTCAATAGTTTAGCTATGAAGAAGCACTTTCTTTTATCCACCCTGAATCTTCTATAACACTCTGCTTCATAGGGTGTCCAAAAGATCTAGTGTTATGAGGGAGAAAAACTTTTTCTATCTACTTTCTCCAAGCTGCACATAATTCTCTATACTTCTATCATGTTGCCTCTTACTTGCCTTTTTCTAAATTGAAAAGTCCCCAAAGTTACAACCTTTCTTCATAGGGGAGTTGCTTTATCCCCTTGATAATTTTGGTTGCTCTTTCTGAAACTTTTACAACTCCAGAATATTCTTTTTGAGGTGTGGCAAGCAGGAATGTACAAAGTATTCCACATGTGGCCGCACTATTAATGGCATTATGTTCCTGGCAGTTTTATTTTCAATCCATTTCTTAATGATCCCTAGCATGGAATCTGCTATTTTCAGTCACCACGCACTGGGTTGACATCTTCATCAAACAATCTACTATGACCCCAAGGTTCCTGGAGGTTCACCTCCAGTTCAGACCCCATGAGTATTTATGTGGAATTAATGCTTTTTGTCCCAACATGCATTACTTTACACTCGTTCAGAACAAATTGCATTCGCCATTTTACCAATTCACTCAGTTTGGAGAGGTCTTTTTGGAGCTCTTCGTGATCTCTTTTTCCTTTTATTGACTCTGAACAATTTAGTATCTTTGTCACCAAACTTGACCACCTCACTGCATGCTCCTAATTCTAGATCATTTATGAACAAGTTAAAAAACACACGCCTCAATACCAATCCTTGTGGGCCTCAACTTCCTACTTCTCTCCATATTTCCCCTTCATCAATTTTACTTCCTGCATGCATCCAATCTTCTTATACCTCTACATCTAAACCATCATGACATTCCCAATATCCTATGCTGCCTCAGTGTTTAACAACTAATTACTGTAAACTCACACAGTTCAGGAACAGTCCACAGGACAAGCCCCCCCCCCCCCGCTGCCAATATTGGAAGGTCTGGGTTATTCCAGCAATCCTCATTGTAATCACAGGCCTAGCAGGCCTAACTATTACAACTGCCAGCTTAAAATGTTAAGCCTATTAGCCATGCAGTCTTGTGTACTCCAAAGTAAACCTCACTTAGTTTAGTGTGGCTTACTCAAAGGTAGTAGGTGAAGGGTATACAACTGCAGCCTAAGGCATCTTTAGAAATAACTGTTTAAAAGGCTATTTGCAGGGTACATGCTGAGAGAATGTGAGTTAGCAACAGCCAAGACTCCATCATAGCAGGTCTATCATAGCATGATGTAGAATTTGGTGTGCTTTTAAACCAAGTTTTTATTTTCTCATGGAGCACAAACAGCTTACAATAAACAATGCAGCATAATGCCAATTATACAAATAAGGCATTACTGGCATAAATTGATACTCCGAAACACTCATTTTTTTTTCTGCCAATGCTCCATGCATCCGATTAAGCCCTTCTATGTTCCACAGAAATGATGCCAGCTGCATTTGCTGCTGAGTGCCTCTAGAAAGTCAGGTTCTAATCTTGCCAATTTCATCTGAATATCTCATGGTTTAAATCGCAAATTACAGATGCCATGAGAAACTCCACCACAATTACAGGTTAAGAACAAAGTACACATTACCCTAAACACACCTCAAACGGTCAATGCTGGAGGCAGAAAAACACAGAGCATTAATTTTAAGATGGAATTTGGCTGGGTAGAGGACAGTAATAGAAACCTCTGGCTGAGAGAAAGCCAGGATGCTCTCCTTTCCTCCAGTCAAGAGACTTTTGGCACTGCTCCTTAGGTTACTGAGACTGGGAGAGCAAGATTCGCCACTCCAAGTCTGACCCATTTTGTCAAGAATCTATTCACCAACACAGTTCTGCCATGAACTTGCTAAAACAGAAAATGCTAAATGTGAAATTAATATTATATTATTTATTAGACTTGTGCATCACCTATGCCAAAGCTTCAAGGCAACTTTCAACAAACAAGTAAGAAGTAAAATTAATAATTACATAAATATAATTATATCTCATAAAATCAATCACCACATAACTACAATCACTACATAAAACTTTTGGTTAGAATATTCTACCTCATACAACTCCCCCCAAACCCAGCATCCCTGCTGTAGATGCTGACAATGGAATATGTTGCCAAAAGCTTGAAAAAGTGAAGTATTAATCACAAAGAAAAAATTCCATATTGTCAGTGATACTGCAGATGGGTATTTTGAAATTTTAGGTCTCTGATCAATTGCTGAAGCACAGTGAAGAGTTTCTTGTTACCAGCATTTGCACTACATCATATTTAACATATTACAATAACTCCAGAGTGAAGAATCGCCTTACAACTTTGAGAGGAGTACTCCTAGAAGGCAATATATGATTTAGCCCAAAGTAAGAAATAGTTTCATTTACCTATTGCACTTTCCAAATCTCTATTTTGATGATAAGTGACTATTATTTCTAGGTTGCAGATCATATTCCCCAAGCCATGAGACTGAATAATTGCAGATTTGGTTGCTGAGGCAGCAGTACTACAAGGACAAACAGTGGGAATCCCATAAAGAAATTAAGCTGTTCCAAACAGGCTCATCTGCTATCATGAGGCATTTCACAAACTGTACATATTCCTATTTCCATGTGACATATTGACCCAGTTCAGATCATCACCATCCAAATGCAGTCACTTGCTATAAAGTGGTCCACAAAACTTTACTTAACTAATACAGCACAAAGAATAGAATTTAATTGGAGAGACACAACAAGTTGGGTTGGCAGTGCTTTGAAGGGAACCTAACTGCAAAAAGAAATAGCTTATTGTTCCTTAGTCACAAATGAGGGTTTTTTTCAGGGCGGGGGCAGGGAGAACAGTGCCAGGCTTGCAAGCCCTAGAACAGTTATAGCAACAATTTTCTCTCCAAAACTGCAAATCAGTTCTTGCACATCATGTCATCATAGATGAGAAGTTCCAACCATAAGTTTGATAAATGTACATCTCTGTATGAAATAATACATTTAAAAGAATGGCCAGCATTACTTGTTCAGTAGTTAGACTAGATACAAACTACTATGGACAATTTTTAGAATATTCAGGCTACAGGTTTACTGCCAAGAAAATCATCTGAAGTGAAGTTTATTTTTTTTAAAGCTAGGAAAAATAGTTCCATATATATTTTGGTGCTCTGTGAACAGGTGGAAAGATCAGATGCACCTGCCTTGTCAGCCATTTGGTACAGCTGCAAGATTAAAGACACAAGTACTGCTAATTACATCTCAGTGAAATTAGTTATAATGTATTCAGAGTTATTCTTCAAACAAAAGGCACTTTAATTCTAAGATTCTTCTCAACTGAGAGATTTTGCACTAAAACGAGCTTACTGATATATATTGCATTAGAAGAATATATAAACATCTACATGCAATTACAGACTATTGTCTATTTTGATACAAGCAAACTGTGAAATTGTAAATCAATGCTGTTTCTAAACTAGCATATGTTATCAAATAAGAGCTCATAATACAAACCTCCAATAGCGCTGTGATGATTTATGCCAGACACTTTATGAAAATCAAAGCAATTTTAGTACGACACGGATAAATAAAAATCACTGAACAGCACAACAGTCACGTGACCACAGAAAAGGCTAAATTTACCCATGAATGTTCATGTGACACAAAGCAGTAAAACTGATCTATTTTAAAAATTATGATTTGTACTCTTAGCCCACTCTTCACCCCACGGGCCAAGGGTGAGTTCCAAAAATATAACCATTAAAATAAGAAAATAAGAGTGGTAAGCACCAGCATAACACTTTAAACCATGGGTAGGCAAACTAAGTCCCGTGGGCCGAATCCGGCCCAATCGCCTTCTCAATCCGGCCGGCAGACAGTCTGGGAATCAGCATGTTTTTACATGAGTAGAATGTGTGCTTTTATTTAAAATGAATCTTTGGTTTATTTGTGGGGCATAGGAATTTGTTCACCCCCCCCAAAAAAAATAAAGTCCGGCCCCCCACAAGGTCTGAGGGACAGTGGACCGGCCCCCTACTGAAGAAGTTTGCTGACCCCTGATTTAAACTAATGGGTACAGTTCCAGGTGAGTTGCAGTTCCAAGACTGCATGCAAGCGTTTTCCCATGTCACAATGACTTCCATCATGTTGGGCATATACCATCACCAGTAAGTAATGTAGCAGGGCTCACGGGTTTTATGCCTTCTAGCATTTTAAAAAACGTTCAAGATGTGACTGAGTGAATGCAAGCAGCATGAAACTGTTCCTCCACTTTACAGGGGAAAGGCAATGATGCTTTATGACTGGCTAAGTACTGGAATTATGCAATACTACATTCCTACCTTTGAAAGAATACCAACACCAATGGCAGATTTTCAGTCATCTGATCGCTTATCATGGCACAAATAAATGCTATTTTATGGGTTATGCTGGGAGGGGGGGACAGGACCAGGGAAAAACCTTAGCTATGCACAACAGTAGCATATATTTTATTTATTATATATACAGTCCAACTTTCCTCCAAGGAGCTCAGGGCAGCATACATGGTTCATCAGCACCAACACTTTATCCACAACAACCGGAGAACATGATGAGAGTGCTACCGTGCTCATGGTCCTGCTTGTGTGCTTCCCAAACAGCACCTGGTTTGCAACTGTGGGAACAGAAAGCTGGACTAGATAAGCATTTGGTCTGATGTACTCATGTTCTTAAGTGGATTAGACCGAGAGATATGTGGCCACCAACGGTTTGGCCTCATTTGGAATTTTGAGGGTACCATGGGCACCAACACCCCTGGGCTGTTTCTTACCCTGCTTCCACACATACTAGAGGGGAAAACAGGCATGCACATGCATACATGTGGCATTCGGAAGGCAATAGAGTTAAAGCAGATTTCCTGAAGTGTACATGGTTTTGCATAGGGTCACACAAAAAACCCACCATTAGATTAAAGCCTACATTTGTAAAAAGGTACCCCTGCCCGTACGGGCCAGTCGTGTCCGACTCTAGGGTTGTGCGCCCATCTCACTTAAGAGGCCAAGGGCCAGCGCTGTCCGGAGACACTTCCGGGTCATGTGGCCAGCGTGATGAAGCTGCTCTGGCGAGCCGGCACCAGCGCAGCACACGGAAACGCCGTTTACCTTCCCGCTAGAAAGCGGTACCTATTTATCTACTTGCACTTAGGGGTGCTTTCGAACTGCTAGGTGGGCAGGAGCTGGGACCGAAGACGGGAGCTCACCCCGCCGCAGGGATTCGAACCGCTGACCATGCGATCGGCAAGCCCTAGGCGCTGAGGTTTTACCCACAGCGCCACCTGCGTCCCGCGGTACATTTGTAAACCGCACAGTAAAAATCAAAGTTCCCATTATTTTCAGCACCACAGAAACACTGATTCAAGACACAGGTGCTCATTGGATCTTCATGATTTTTTTCACAGTAAAACCCATTGCTAAATTAGAGAACACACTGTGGCCACAGAGCAGGCCCGTGATTTCATGGCAGGGTGTGTGTGTGTGTGTGTGTGTGTGTGTGTGTGTGTGTGTGTGTTTTGGGGGGATAAATTAGGAATAAACAGGCGTGTGGAGGTTAAATCAGGACTGATATTCTGATATGTAAGTATGGGGGAGGCGGCAATAGCAATCTCTTCCCCTGTGCCATGATCTTGCTATTGCGTCCTGGTGTCCCAAGAACAAAAAACCAAAACAAAACCCAGATCTGCAAAATGCAACCACACACCACAAATCTAGTTTGGCCCTAGGGCAAATGAAAAAGCAAATAAAAACCACAGAATTGCAGGTGTAAGAGAGATACCGGACTGCCAAACCTACTTCGGTGAATATAGATCCCTCTTTGCAAGCAGCAAGCATTTCTGTACAGACAGAAACTTGTGTTGGAAACGCACAGAGGCCAGTCCTAGGACATGTGGACAGCAAATTGTAAGAGAAGCATGTAATCCTAGAGTCAGCTGAAAGATTCTTTAACATGTCAACAAAGACTCAAAGGTACAACCTCCTATGTTGGGTAGTATTATGATTACAATGGTGCACCTCAGGTTAAGGACTATTCTTCCACTGCCTGGGAACTGAAACAAAACATCCCTTCTTGGATTACTACTGATAGACATGGTACGGCTCAACAGCGAATCTTCGTTCCAAGGTAAATGAATGTGCAGTTCTAGAACTATAATACATGCTCCTTTCTCAAAGACACTGGCATGAATGATTCTTCAGCATTTATCTATAGCAGAGTGCTATATTGCATGCATCTTTAGACAGTGGCACAGCCCTCAACATATCTTCCAAAAATCGTGAGGAACCTCCTGAGAAACTGTTAGATCCTCATCTCAATACCATTATGAAGTTTCCACCCAAAAATGGGAAAGTACTATTGCCCAAAACGATAGGGCTGGCATTTAAGATCAAAGCACATTTATTAAAGACAGACTGGTATTGCCCTATGATCTTCCAGACAAATGTAGAATTTAATTAAAAGGCAGCTAGCTGCTTTTTCCCTCACTCAAGTTTGTTTTATTACTTATGTTGTATCATGTATCAACATGCATCTATTAAAAAACAAAGTCATAAAAATAATGAATGGAAAAATGAGCAGGCAAGATATAGCCTAGCTATATATCCTCTCCCTTCACCTTTCTCCAATCCACTGCCTTAAAACCATACCTTGTGCCAGAAAACTTGAAACAAAAATATCCAGAACTTCAAGATTTCATGCTCAATATGTTGTATGTAAACCATCCAAGACAGATAAATATTCAGCCAATATCCTCTTACCTGTCAATGACAATCTCCAAGTTTTCCTCTGCAACTTGTTCCATCATCCAACTATAGTTATACATTTTTTTAAAGCGCTTTGAATATTTAGATTAAAAATTGCCTTTAAAAAAACTTTACACGGAGGGAGGGGGCTTTTAAAGTTAAGCCACAAAAAAGCAGTTGTTCAGTCATGCATTGAGTCCCAAATGTCTGTTTCACCCAGTCGAGGAGAAACAGGTGCTGCAAACTCTCAAGGCAAAGAAATTTAAGAGTAGATTTAGCACGGCACAAAACAGAAGTTACAAAAAAGCAAATTACCAAAGTTAAAAGCTTTAGAAGTTCTGAAGCTGTGATCTACACAATATTGATCAAACATTAAAAAGCAGCTTTGACTTTTAAAAGCTGTTTTAAGTTTGCATTCACTTTCTCAGACTAGCTGCTATTATAATCTTTCTCTGTGAGACTACCAACAGAGTATCCTTAATATTGTTACAGTCCATTAAAGAGCACTGGTGCAGCCCAATGTGAAGAGGAGAAAAAAATATACTCAGGATAGCATCATAAGGTAAAGAGGCAATATAAAATAATCTTTTCCTGCCGTCCAAGGAGTCCTTGTGAGCCACACTCTTTTCTCAGCTCTGAACCATCCCTCGACTGTCTGCTCTTACAGGCAAGCTTCTGTAAAAGGATGAGGAAGCTTTTTCAGCCTTTTCAGGACTGGATCGACAACTGGCCACCCACCTGTCAATCACATGACATCAGACAATTCAAATTTGAAACTGGGAGTAGGCACAACTTTGCTCTTTAAATGCCAGCAGCAGAGCCATATCTCCTAACTTAGCACTGTGGGAACACTTAGTGCTGACGTGAGGAACCTTTAGCCCTCCAGATACTGCTGTAGTACCACTCCCATAATCCCTAGCTATTGACCAGTCTTGCTGGGGATTATGGGAATTATATTCAGCAACATCTGAAGGGTGAAGGCTTCATCACTCCTGACTTAATGCTTAGATCAAAGGTAACAACAGATCTCTGTGCCTGATATCATATGACATCATGTCAGGTAACTGATACGTAGGCATAGCCTTGTAAGCCAAACTGAGAGGCCTGGGAAGCCTAAGTAGGCCCACAAGCTGGATGTTCCCCACCCCTACCCTATAAGGATCATTCTTGGGTGTTCAGGTTTCTCTATTCTCTACCTTGTTTCAGATGTATATTCATTTCCTGAGATTGTAATAGAACTCATTTGAGCACAAGGTGGGGTACAAGACACCAGATTTTAGATGAGGTACCATGAGGCACCTATCTAGATGGAAGTGATGTGGTGACAGTGATGGGTGTCTGCTTCTTTCACAAAAATCATGTTTTACTAGAAAAGTTTCTACCATGCAATCCACAGTTTCCGTGGCTGAATGAATGCCATGATTCTCTAGAAAAGGTACACTACTGGTTGCAGCAAATTGTGGTAAGTTTGTCTGATATAAGACTTAGGAGGAAAACCTGTTTCTGAACGTCAAGCGCATCCCCACACCATTTCTTGCAAGCTGTTCCTGAAGGTCAGTTGACTTTCAGAGGGACACAGCGAACTGCCAAGAAGTGGGTGGGAAAGTCTATTCCAACCTATTCTACGTGTAAAACTCCACTTAATGATTGTTAGGATCATAGCTGTCAACTTTTCCCTTTTCTTGCGAGGAATCCTATTCGGAATAAGGGAATTTCCCTTAAAAAAGGGAAACATTGACAGCTATGGTTAGGATCCAACCCATAGTCTAGAATAAATCAGCATTTGTTTTCATATTTATACAGGTGTGTCAATCTTCGGAGAATAAAGACTATGTCTTTTTATGTAACCAGGGTTATAACATATGTTAAATGATCTAAACTTGTATCCAATCTTTAACAAATTTAAGTGTTGTGTCCAATTCTTCCATTTGCAGAAAAGCCTTGATATCTCGGCTAATGGAAATTGAGATTCCCTGTTTCCCCTGTAGCTCCCTACACCACCTTCCACGCTGCTCTCTTCCACAATGCCTCCAACCTTCTGGAGCAACTGGGGGTGTGGGCAAAAGCCTTATCCCCTCCTCTTCCATTAGCAGAGGCTTCCACTGGATCAAAAGCTCTTCTACCACCTGAAGGCACAACAGGATTCAACCCTGATGTTACAACAGGTATATAGAGGAATAAAATGAATATGCAGAGCAAACAATTTAACATATTGTGCTCCAAGTAACACTGTTGCATGGCAACAAGAATCTACTGCAGGGAAGTAGAAAACCTTTTGATTTGCCAAATTACAGTTCTTTCTGGAAAAAAAGGGAAGTCAAGCAGTAGAGGAAACTAAACCTAGGTCTTGAGGAAAGCTGCAGTTCATCTAATGAACTGATTGTCCACTGCCAGAACTCCCTACTCAGCCTGCTCTTTGACACTCTCCCATACACCCACAAGACCACATTTTCAGTGCATTCAGAAATTGTGTCCCAGTTTACTCCGATAACAAATAATTCTAAAGAATAACTACACCCTCATAGAAATTTACCATTTCCACAAATTATGAATCCATAGGAGGGGCGAAAAGTGTGGTGTTTTTTTTTTAATGGACATTTTAGTAAATTCAGAAATATGCAATACTTATTTTGGTATCAGAGTTAAGCTTCCTTTACTACTTTGAGAGCATAAAATTTCTTCAGTTGGCTCCAGAGAAAGACTAGTAAAGGAAGAACTTCTCCCAGAAGCACCCATACAAAACCTTTTCCAGTGCTCTAAATTAGTTTGTATTTGCTGACCTCAGCTAATGAAATATTCTCATTAAGTATGCATACCAGTAGCTCCAGACATGTATATGTCTCCCTCATCTTAGTTTTGATTAACACATAGTTTAATCAAGCTATCCAAAAGCACACTTTTAATTCGATTCTCCAGAGAGCCTGGTTGCAGTTAACAGGTCACCTGTAAATCACTACCACCGTTTTTTTGCATCCATTCCGCACCCATGGCAACTCCTTGTCACCTATCAAGACCCTTTCACTTCTGGATCATGAGAGGAAATTCTCACCAGGTGTAGTCTGGCCTATTTAAGCAATAGGTGTCCACCTAGGTTTCCGTGTTCAGTCTTGAAGTTCAACTGTTTGGTTCAGATCAGGCTGCTCTAGCCCCCATCATGGTGAGCCTTGGACACATTCTTGGATGGGCTGTTCTATGGGTCTAGGAAGAGGATTACTTCACTGGACAGGCTGCTCCAACCTTCTTCCTTTATTTAGCTAGCCTGGTCCCCTTTTCCTTCCCTGCTCCTTGATATTCCTTTCCATGTTCTGGTTTGTTGTTCTGAACTTGCTTCAGTTAAGAGATTTTGTGGAACGTGCTTCCTCTCCCAGCGATACTCAAGCACGTTTCACAAGGTCACAGGGACTTGCATAGCTTGGACATCCACAGCTCCAGCCAGTCCAGGGACATTAATCAGCCTGGTGCTAATGATGAACTCCAGGCTCACTCCCACCACCTCCTCCTCTCACATCTAGAAGGACCTTGTTGAAGCATCCCTTTCCTTTTGAACTCTGCTCTTTTCTTCCGCTCTAAGTTTATTCCCACTGGCATTAGCAATGTGTACTTCTCCAAAAGATAATCTCATCCCCTACATACCTAACCAATCACTGTACTTTGCAGGAGAGTGCATCCTGCAGATACCATCCTATCAGGAAGTCTATTTTGCACAATATTGGAATCGGGCCTTTAGTCATGGTGACACCTTTTGAACTCTCTCATTGCATATCAGACAGGCTAAAGACATTCCTATTTTAAGGAGTCTTCAAAAATCTTTATCACAGTTGGTATCTGTCTTGAATTTGAATTGATTTTATGTATGTGCTATTATTGTTTTTGGATAGGCAACTGTTTTATATCTGTAAACTGCTTTGGCATGCCCCATGGGAAGTGATTCATAAATGAAATTGACAATGACAATGATGATGATGATATCTAATTCCTCCTCTTATACCAGTTGGGCTCCACTTATTTATTTTTGTATCTCTTGCCATCTCTCCCTCTATTTGGTCAGGGGCTTTTCCTACCTCAAACTGCCCTAGCTGCAACTAAGCAGCCAATCCAACTTTAATGCTACTTGATTAATCAGTCCTTTTTCATTCTGTAACAACTTTTATATTAATCAATATCTTAACTTGTAATAAAATTCTACATTTTTAAAATTCTGAATTCTGGTTTGTTGTTGACTTCCTCTATATATATATTATGACTTAAAGGGTAATCTCCCTTTGGAGTACCATGTCTCTAAACTAAAGATATATTATTACATGTATCAGTCAAGTACAAGTATACACAAGTGTGTTTGCATGAATGTATGATCTAGATTCTAGAACACACAACTGACATCCACACAATATACTCAAAGCTGTCTTATATCACTTTAACCAGCAACATCCCCCCCCCAAAAAAAATCCTTGGAACTGTAGCTTGTTAAGGGTGCTCAAAATTGTAGCTGTAAGGAGTTTCTCAACCTTAAAAACTACTTCCACAGCTTCTCTCAATTCAAAGACCCACCCACACTGCAAGGCACACTCTTGGCCTGTCCCCCCCTGCACTCTTAGATGATGGGTGATGGGGCTTAATTTGAATCCTTTGTTATGGTCCATTCAGTGATGCAGTTTTTATTTTCAGGAACACCAAAATCCCCTCTTTCTTTCACTGGCTGGTAAAACTCTTTTCTATTCTAGCAGGCTTTTGCCTGCTGCAGTCATTGTTAATTGTCATCTCCACTGTTGTTACAGTTACCGTATTTTTCGCCCTATAGGACGCACTTTTTCCCCTCCAAAAATGAAGGGGAAATGTGTGTGCATCCTATGGGGCAAATGCAGGCTTTCGCTGAAGCCTGGACAGCGAGAGGCGTCGGTGCGCACTGACCCCTCTCGCTCTCCACGCTTCAGGAAGCTATCCGCAAGCCTTGCGCGCCCGGGGGAGGTTCCGCCAGGCTCGCAAGGCTTGCAGGCGGCAGCCTGCAGCCCGAAGCACGGGGTGCGCTCCGGAGGACGCTCCGTGCTTCGGGCAGATGTCCGCAAGCCTTGCGCGCCCGGGGGCGAATGCAGGCTTTTGCTGAAGCCTGGACAGCGAGAGGCGTCGGTGCGCACCGACCCCTCTCGCTCTCCACGCTTCAGGAAGATATCCGCAAGCCTTGCGCGCCCGGGGGGAGGTTTCGCCAGGCGTGCAAGGCTTGGGGTGGCAGCCTGCAGCCCGAAGCGTCCTCCGGAGGACGCCCCGTGCTTTGGGCAGGTGTCCGCAAGCCTTGCACGCCCGGCGGGAGTTCCCGCGGGCTCGCAAGGCTTGCGGGCAGCAGCCTGTTCTGTGGGCTGGGGTTGGGGGAAGCTCGGGCTTCCCCCGCCCCAGCCCCGCGACTGGAGGGGGGAAAAATATTTTTTTTTGTATTCTCCCCCCCCCCCCAAAAAAAGGAGGTGCGTCCTATGGGCCAGTGCGCCTTATAGGGCGAAAAATACGGTAAATGGATTTTAATGCTATATGTTTTATCTATTATTGATGTTGCATTTAGTAATTTATATTTCTATTGTATTGTGATTTTTTGAGTCTGAAAAACAACATATACGGTAGATACTTTTTTTAAAACAAAACAGTGCAACTGAATTGCACCTGAAAACCTATTAATCAATGGGACTCTTATTACATCAGTGCAGTTTGCTCTCTTTGGCCAGGACCAGTTAATAACTGGTGTTCCATATTCTGGATCAGCTGATATTTCTGAATGATCTTCAAATGTAACTCAGATGCAGGGTATAATAGTATATCTGCTCAGGTATTTTATCAGTGAATGTTTAACACTGACAGTCAGTTCAGTGAGCTGTTTACAGTACTGAGATTTTAAAATACCCAAATGAATTCGCTTTGGCAAATGGGAAAACTCCTTTGACAGAGAGTGATCAGATTGCTCAAGGAATGTGCCCAACATCCACCAAATTATGCAGTAAAAGGTGGACTGGTATTAGTGAACACTGCATTCAATTTGCAAAGTTGCAATGACATTAGTGGGCTCAGTGATCAATATAAGTCATGCCAAACCCATTATAAATATGACCCCCAATTCCAACTTCTAAAAATGAATGGGCAAAAGACAGATCAGAATCTACTGGTGGGTCGGTAGATGACGTGAAAGAGTTTCCAACTCATAACTGTTTAACAACAGCAACAACAAAAGTCCTCTTCTTTCTTCTTTCATATTAGGCTGTTAGGATCCCTGCTGATCTGTAGTAAATTTGTACGTATTTTTGCATGTCAACCGATAATAGTGTACAGTAGTCACATTATATGTGAAGGTCCAGTTACAGAGGCAGCATGAATACACAAATTCACATACTGCATAGCCAAAATTTACCTGGTTGCTTTCTGGCAGGAAAGGTGGCGGGATGAAGCCCTCTCAGTGTCTCCACTATCTCCCCTTCACTCCTCCACACATGGCAGTTGCATATTGCTTTCCCTCCTCTTTGGGGTATTGCGGTGAGAGTCAGGAGCAGTAACCCAGTTCCCTCACTGATGACCATGACAGTGGGGTGATCAGCTTTGGTGGCAGTGGCAGCCTTCTGGGCAATGGTTGCAGTGGAGGAGGAGGAGAGACAAAGTGGAAGGGAGGAGACAGAGGAATGCAGACAGAAGTGCCAGCTCCATCCATTCTAGCTTTTTTCTTTAGCCTGCATCTCTCCCTGCCACCACCCTCCTCCTCCTCCCTTCCACCTTGGTCTCTCCCGCACCACAACTTCCCTGCTGGTTGCCGCAGCCAAGGGAGCTGGCACTGGGGACCCCTGGAGAGAAACTAAACGCTGAAAGCTACAAGCTGGAGTTGAGCACATGTAATTGATTCAGCGCAAGTTAAATGCGCATGTGATGCGCCAACACTGTATATAGCTCATGGCATGGCATGGATAACAAACACTGTCCCTTGGGTCACCATTTGGTATCTGACTCCAAACCCATCATTTTCCACCCAGCTCTGGATTGGTGAATCTTAAGAGTTCTAGTAAACAAAAACAAACAAACAAAAACAAGTTGGATCCCTCAACCCCGACATCTGCACATGCTTGCTCTGTAAGACAATGGAACTGCACAAGCCACTACTTCTTATCAGGACAGTATATTATATATATACGGTATATTGCCTGCAACATTATTATCAAGCATGCCAATGCAAATTCCCTCGGAATGGTTTTATAATTTGAAAGCAGAGGTCCTTTGGAGAACCTACTAGCCAAGGTTTTGTTTTTAACTGAATAAGTTGGGGATCAAACCTAGGCCTTCAGCATGCGACACATGCGCTCTACACCTTTGCTTTCACATTTTCACTCATGACAATGAATGTTTCACTGCTCAATAGCAGATGTAGCAAACGACAGCCTCCCTCACAAATTTGGAGATGAAGAACTGAGTAGCAGTTGGGTAGCAATCCTCCGTTCCACAACACAATTGCTTCATTTAAGATGAGAGTCACAGTCCTAGACTTAGCTCAGCATGACAGCATGAAGACCAAGTGTCTAAGGCCTTCCAGAAGTAATTGCAGGGCAAAACATTCTATTATTCTTATTGTTAAATTTGTATACTGCCCTTCATCTGTAGATCTCAGGGAGGTTCACAAAATCAAAATACAGTATGAAAACACAAAATACATAATAAAAACAAGAACAAACAAAAAACACCCACAAACCAATAACCACCCACAAACAGATTTAAAAGGGTATATATAGGATGTTAACCAGTCCAAAGTCTGCTTGAAAAGGAATTTTTATCCCTGTCCGTGTCAAAGGGAAACACTTTTGCACAAACCATGGTGTTGAGTATCCCCACTATATGTATGTTTGTGTGTGCTCGAATGCATACACATACACACGCACACACACACACATACACATTTTATTTTTAAAAAGAACTTGTTTTGGTATAGCTCCAGACCAGCAAGACAGACAGACAGACAGACAGACAGACAGACATTTAATTTGTACACCACCATTCATCCAAAGATCACAGGGTGGTTCACAACATGAAAATATGACATGAGAACACAGAATACCCAAGACAAAAACAAACCAATACCCCCTCCCAAAAACACATTTAAAAGGCTATAGAAAGTTATAGAATGTTTAATTAGCCAAAAGCCTGGTTATAGAAAAATGTTTTTGCTTGGTGCCTAAAGATATGTAATGAAGTTGCCAGGCAAACATCCCTGGGGAGAGCATTGCTTCATGCTAACCAGTTTAGAACAAACTATGGTATAAGTTGATAAACCATTGGTCTAATCATGTTTACAGCGTTTGTCTGCTTTTTCTGCCTCCCCATCTCTACAATGAAGCAGTTTTTGGAAGTAGAAAAATTGCCTCAACTGCAATTTGTCAATTCAACATTATGCCAAACCAACCATGTTTTTCAAATCCACTTCAACACATGGCTTTCAATTCCAGTTTGCAACTATAGTTCTTCAATTCAGACATTACAGTGGTGCCTCGCAAGACGAAATTAATTCGTTCCGCGAGTTTTGTCGTCTTGCAATTTTTTTCGTCTTGCGAAGCACGGTGTTGGGAAAGTTTTGGAAAAGCTTTAAAAACCTCAAAAAGCTTTAAAAACCTCAAAAAAGGCTACCACACCGCGTTCTATGAGTTGCTCCTCGAAGTCAAGTCGCAACTGTATTAACGGTGTTAAGAAAAAGGAAACAAACTTGCAAGACATTTCCGTCTTGCGAAGCAAGCCCATAGGGAAAATCGTCTTGCGAAGCAGCTCAAAAAACAAAAAAACCCTTTCGTCTAGCGAGTTTTTTATCTTGCGAGGCATTCGTCTTGCGAGGTACCACTGTATATTAAACCACAGCTA
Organism: Podarcis muralis; assembly: GCF_964188315.1. Classification (NCBI taxonomy): domain Eukaryota; kingdom Metazoa; phylum Chordata; class Lepidosauria; order Squamata; family Lacertidae; genus Podarcis; species Podarcis muralis. Next base: position 31,407,281 of record NC_135657.1, read on the forward strand.
AAATAAGGTAAGTCAGAGGTACCCATGTTTGACTTTATGTCTGAGCTTCTTCCAAAGTCCACAATTTTTTGACTGGAATTTGTAACCAAGCCAGAAACTGTTGCCAGATTGTTGGCCCTATACCAACAGCAGCTGCAAAGAAGACCTCTGCACCCCCCTTTCCTGCTTGAAAACATCGAGCCAAGCTTGAACTGGGCTACTGCTCTGCATGTCTCTGCACAGCAGCAAAAGCATCCCTCTCTTTCTTGCTCCAGAAAATGGAATCAGTGGGGCTCTGGAAACTTTGCAATGCAGTTGCCAAACACCCAAACATGGACACAGGAAGGAAGCAGGATGACCAGAAACCTGCCAGACAATCCCCACCCACCTCTCTATCTGCCGCGCTTCAAGTATGTGAAGAAGTCTTGCTCATCATGCTCACCAAACGACAATTCACTATGGTGAATAAAACTGCCAGGGCCTGTTTCATTGGACGTTCATTACATCTGAATCAACGTTTGACTAGCACTGCAACCCAGATTTGATCCTGGGGTTCATTTATCAAGGTGTGGTTGGAATGTATGACTGAACACAGACAATGTCAAGGTGACACTGAAGTTTTACCAGTACAGTTGAATTTGAACTTTTATGGCCATGCACTCCTGAAAAATCATAGATAATTCACTGATGAGAGCATATGCTTACATACAGTCATACCTTGGGTTAAAGACGCTTCGGGTTAAATCTTTTCAGGTTGCATCCCGCGGCGACCCGGAAATAACGGAACGGGTTACTTCTGGGTTTTGCTGCTCGCGCAGATGCTCAAAATGACTTCATGTGCATGCGCAGAAGTGGCGAATCATGACCCGCGCACGCGTGCAGACACGGGTTGCGTTCCTCTCAGGTTGCGAACGGGGCTCTGGAATGGATCCCGTTTGCAACCAGAGGTACCACTGTATTTATTTATTTATTTATTTTATTTTACATATGGCACATATAAGACCCCAATTCAGTACGTCACATCGACTTAAAAGGGCATCAGACAGCTGAGCAGTAAAAAACATCAGCATCAAACATTGCGGATCCAACATCATCATTGTGGACTCAACAAATGGACTAAAGCACTTCCTAGGAAGGTATCATTAGTCTGTATCTCTGTCCCCTGCATGTCACATTTCTGAAAAAAATCAACAGGCACACTTCCCTCAGAGGCTAACAGGGGGAAAGGACCATAGTTCAGTGGTGGAGCAACTGCTTTGCATGTAGAATGTGTCACATTCAATTTCTAGCCTATCCAGGCAGGACTGAGTGAGAGCCCAGATGGAAAAAAGCTCTAGAGAATCACTGCCAATCAGTATACACAATCCTGAGCTAGATGGTCTGATTCAGTATGAGGTAGCTTCCCAAATGTCTATAATCGTATGAAAAAAAAATCCTAAAGCGGGAAACGATGACTGAAAATAGCAGGGCCATTCAAGTCAAACATTTAGCCCACTATAGAACCAAAAGGAAATGCCACTAGGATCTGCACTGGATTCAAACATTCATCCTAATAATTAATATGGGGGGAAACAAGACTCTTGTGCTCTCAACCACTGTGAGGTAAACCTATTTTCCCCAGGAACAAGCAACACTGACATTTCCCCAAGTTGTATTACTATTTGATTTTTCAGTTTATGGTATGACTATATGGTCATGCCAATAATATGTTCAACACACTTTGAGTTTATATTGTTTGTACTGTTGCCACCCTCTGGTAAGGTCTTCTCTCCTTTTATCAGACATTGCATTAAAGCTTGGTAAAAATGTATAAACATAGACACAAGTTATAAATTACATTTCTAAAATAACATGAAGCACCTTGGTGTCCCAAACAGAGTATCAGATTGTTCTAAAGTAACTGAAAATACCTTCTTTGGAAAAAACACAGGAAGTTTGTTTTCTTGTAATGTGCTGAATTTACTGCTTTTGATACTACCAATGATTTCATATTTACATATTAGCAAAAACTTATTTTTACTTTCAGCTGAAATTTCACATTATGGATGTGCACATCTGCAAGGAAATGGATATCTAATAAATGATCTCAAAAATTCTGCATGACACCACAAACACCACAGTGAAACATTACACCAAAAACACATTACACTAAATCATTGGTTCCCAAAGTGGTTGATACCACCCCTTGGGAAACAGCGGGATTGCCTAGGACAGTGGTTTTCAACCAGTGTGCCATGGCACCCTGGGGTGCCTTGAATGATGTTCAGGGGTGCTGTGGGCAACACTAGCCTCTGTCCCTCTTTCTTTCTTTCCTTCCCTCCCTCCTCTGATGCCCTCTTGTGTCTCTACCTCCCAAAGGCTTGTGCAGCTGTTTCTTGCAGCAGCCCTGGCTACAAGCTCCCCAGGTGAATGGTGCCTCTGGGGCTGGCCAGGGGGTGCTTTCCAGGCCCCTGTAGGGCAGTGTGAGGAGGCACCTCTCTTTGGGGCAGGGGGGCAGCTCAGAGACCAAGGGCGGCAGCAGTGGCTGCCTGGAGGACTTCCAAGGAGAGAGAAGAAACTGACGGAACACTCCACAAGGGAGGCTATTTGAAAAGGGGCAAGGGGCTGCCGGCTTTGCAGGTAAGGGGTGACATAACTGGGCTCCTGAGCCCCACAGGGGTGCCACAGAAAGAATGTAGTTAGTCAAGGGAGCTGTGGACTCAAAAAGATGGACCCCCCTTTGACCCTGGGGGATGCTAAGAGGCAAAGGGGCAGCAGGGAGGTGCTGGATACATAAATGACTTTAAGACTTTGAAAGGCTGGCATCCCTGGATCAAGTTCACCAATTTTGATGAATTAAGCTAAATAGTTTTAATTGGATTTTTAATAAATGTGTAATTAATTGCTACTGTTTCGAATTCTTTTTGTGTCATTCTCTTTCTTAGTGGGTGGTGCAACCACTATTCTGTATAATGCTTTTTATAGGGTTGAGTAGGGGGTGCTGCCCTAGAATTTGCTCTTGGGGTTCCCCCCTAACCCTCTGAAATAGAATTGTGGGTGGTGTGAAGGGGGAGGATACGTTATCCTCAAAGTCATTCCACATGTACAATGATTTAGCTGACTATAACCCAAAGGCTTAATATGAACAAGCAGTGTGCTGATTAAATTGTGTCATTCTTCATTCTTTCTCCCATTTCTTTTCATGCTGTTGGGAACAAACCATAGTCTGGCTTGTTGAGTTATCTGAACCCAAGCTTGCAGTTTGTTGCCCCCAAACAAACCATAAGTGGTAAGTCAAGAACAAACCTTGGCTTCTGCCTTATGGTTATTTGGAAATAAACAAATCACAAGTCCAGGTCCAGATGACACAATAAGCCACACCAGGTACAAGAGTGGGGGAGGAGTGAAGCAGCAACTTTGACACTGCTTATCCATGATCAGAAAGCAAATAACAAACCTAGGCTTCAGACTGTGGTTTCTTTGGAGTAAAACCAGAATGTAGCTCATACACAGAATCATTTGCTTATCTGCAGATTGTGGCTAACTGTGGCATCTGATTGAAACCACTAGTGAGGAAAGAAGGGGGGGGGGGAAATGTTTCAGAAACCATACTCAAACTCAAGCTTTGGTTTTATCATATTTCAAATGACAAAGTAAGAAATATCCCTGGACATGTTATATAATATGATACATATATCTTCAAGATGGCCCATTATTGGTTCATTCAAGCAACACCACTTAATGAACCTGAGTCCAAAGGAAGCAATGCATATGCTCTGTACCCAGATATAATGAAAAATTCTACATTGCTTTTTTATTGCTGAAATGCTTCTCTTTTGTATAGCCTCTGTATTGCCTAGATCCATATTATAACCAAGTTTTCATACATGTTATTAGTTGCATAAATGCACTAAGACATCTAAATTACTTACTATTTCAACATGTGCAAAAGCTCACAATGGTCTACAGCACTTGATCGCTCAGATTAAAGGTAAAGGTACCCCTGCCCATATGGGCCAGTCGTGTCCGACTCTAGAGTTGTGCGCCCATCTCACTTAAGAGGCCGGGGGCCAGCGCTGTCCAGAGACACTTCTGGGTCACGTGGCCAGCGTGACAAAGCTGCATCTGGCGAGCCAGCGCAGCTCACGGAAACGCCGTTTACCTTCCCACCAGTAAGCGGTCCCTATTTATCTACTTGCACCCGGGGGTGCTTTCGAACTGCTAGGTTGGCAGGTGCTGGGACCGAGCAACGGGAGCGCACCCCGCCGCGGGGATTCGAACCGCCGACCTTTTGATCGGCAAGTCCTAGGCTCTGAGGCTTTTACCCACAGCGCCGCCCGCGTCCTCCTTGACTCTAAATTACTTACTATTTCAACATGTGCAAAAGCTCACAATGGTCTACAGCACTTGATCGCTCAGATAACGAAAGCTAAAAAAACCAGCTATTCATATAGACTGCTTTACAAATACTTCAGATTTGACTCAAACATGTTATCCCACCACTCTGCAGTACTTGTTCATATTAAGAGACATTATTACTGAAAGATATTGAGTATTACCAACATTAAAAGGTAAAGGTACCCCTGCCCGTACGGGCCAGTCTTGAAAGACTCTAGGGTTGTGCGCTCATCTCACTCTATAGGCTGGGAGCCAGCGCTGTCCGCAGACACTTCCAGGCCAGCATGACAAGCTGCATCTGGCAAGCCAGCGCAGCACACGGAACGCCGTTTACCTTCCCGCTGGTAAGCAGTCCCTATTTATCTACTTGCACCCGGAGGTGCTTTCGAACTGCTAGGTTGGCAGGCGCTGGGACAACATTAGACATAACCATTTTCAAAGGCACCAACAGTAATTGTTGCAAAGGAACTGAATTTAAAACACCAATGGCTTTATCTAACTCCTCAACTGCGTATATTCATGCCTGTGGTCAAAACCACTAAAAATATTCAATGTTTCACCATACTAGAAGATGAATAATCTCCCCAACACTTCACACAATACAACATTTACCAAGATGGCAAAGTGGAGGGAGGTCACCCACCTGACTGGCCTACTTGTCTAAGTGCCCACAGCAATGCATCTCCTTGACTTCGTTTCATTTTTTCAGAATCCTAAGCAACCAAGAGGAGAGGAGAGAAAGACTATACACTCTTTTCTTGTACTGTCTTCACAATCCTTCCAGAGTAGACCAATGAGACTGAGAATCAGGAGTCCTCCTGCCCCAATTCCCATGGTGACTTGCAGTTCTAAACCAGAGCAAAACCAAATTTGCTACATTACATATCTGTACTGAATAGAAATAGTGATTTCACTACTTCCAGGGAAAACACTCAGTCCATACTTCTGCGAATTCATGACACTGGCTTAATAGGACCATGCCACAGAAGATGTTCCTGTAAATGCTAACAGAATAAATGAGGTTTTAAAACAGCTCTTCTTGTTTTGTTTCATACATATTAACTTGCCATTATATAATTATATTAACTTACATTTATAATATTGCATTGCTATTATATTAAATTACATTTCAAAGCCATTATTTGTACATGAATATAGTTATAGCAGCACCTATTGTTTCAAACTGGTATTATCAACCCATTATGAACAATAGGCCACAAAACTTGAATACCACTTAAAGATACAGCAGGGACATAAAGTCACTACTAAACAGTTGTGTTCTGGCTAGGATAAATTCTATGCTCATAATAATAAATTAGCCAATAGATCACGGAATACTTTTTTAAAGTACCGTATGTGTTTTAAATAGTAACAAACTTGTTTGCTCCCCCTTCATGTACTTGCTTAGTTAAAACCTTTCGTGTGCATTAAGGACCTTGATACTTGCAATAATAATCCAAAGAACGTACGTTCTAGCCTTTTAAAAGTATTGAAAATATTAAAGTTTAAGAAAACTAATTGTGCAAGTTATGCTGGAAGAAGTTTGTACGGTAAAATGACTGATAAATCAAGGGCAGCCAATTTAGCGTACTAATGCCCTCACTTCTGAAGAAATGTTTGCCAGGAATACAGCTTACTTCAACTAGCTGACATATGTTTAAATACATAGTAGCCCATCAACACCAACACTAGAACACATATCAATACATCTTTTTGCCATGTGTTCAACACATTACAGACATACCCTACAATTAATGGGAGGCACTTTTGAAAGGGTTTTAGTGTCTCCACAAAAGAACTCACAACCATCCTTAAAAAAAAAAAACAATCTCTGTAGTATCTGGGCATTTTAAGACACAATCAAATGCAAACAAAAGTTGTAGAAATTCTGATATTTGAACTTAGAACATCAAATATAAGAATATTATAATTTCTAATCTGTTTCTAATATACTAATACACACCACTGGAAAAGTAAATGGGAAGATTTCAGAAACACTAATATGTAATCCATACTATACTGAACTAAAGGTAAACAAATACATAGGGCACTCAGCTCTAATTCAGTTAGAACACACAATATATGGCATTTTCTGGTTGTGCGTTGTATAAATATAGCTGGTTTCCTCAATATATTCGCAGAGGATTTGTAAAATACATTTATACCTCGCTCACACACTAGGAGGACACCCAACAATGAAATGAATGAACAAAACCACAGATTTATAAACGGACCAAGTGAGAGCCATGAGAAGTACTAAACGTGGGTGCAGGCTGCCAAGACTGCACAGTTTATGTACGTTCTCTGCTAAACTTTTTTTTCAGAAGAAAGTACTTAAAATTCCTGGTGAAGTCAAGTTACTTGACATTTTGTCTCACTAAAAGAAGTGGTGGGCCATATCATGTGAATCTTATTGTATTACATTCTAAAGGGCTTGGCAACTGTTGGTCATTAATCTTTAACACAAAGGAAATTCAAATACAGTGACAAGCATTTTTTTTTTTGGGGGGGGGGGAGTAATTTAGTCCCGATCCCAATAGTTTAAACTACAAGGATAGGGTCCCCCTGGAGCCTGGTCAACAGCCTAGCAAGTCCCCTGTTCAAAGTCTTGCGTCAAAGTGGTGAAAGAATATAAAATACAGAAATTAAAAACCGTTTAGGCATGGGAGTGGGGGAGGGGAGATACCCACTTCACTACTGACAATATGTGAAGAAGCCCCTTTTAAAGCAAAAACAGAAAACCCACCCAAACACATATTCGTCATTGCTAGTGTTGTGTATGTGATTTTCTCCTATTTATCGATTACACAAAGAAAAACCCAGCAGGGGCTGCTGCAATGCAACATACGCCGATTTCAGATTGGAGCGGGGGGGGGGGGGAGAGAGATTCTTTTTCACTTCTACGCCTTGAATTCTGTAGCTGGGGCGAACAGATAGGTGATTCTATGCCTTGCTTTTAACCGCGAATAAAGGGCACCGAAAATAGCCCGTCCTCTTCCCTCCAGCTCCAGTTGCCCCTCCCGAAGAAAATAAAGGTGGTTTTTCAACCCTCCAAACGAACCAGTGTCACCTTTCCCCCTTCCTTTCTGTGCAACCCCCCCCCCACACACCCCAAAAGCTCTTCCACAACCCTTGCTTGCAACAAAAGCTCTGCACGCCAGATGAGCCATTATTATCCCTATGGTCACACCATCAGCACAATCCCTTTTCTTTTTCTCCTGCCGGCAAACACGCACACGCAAACTTCCCCCCATTCTAGAGAAAAGAACAATGCGGGGGGGGGGGGGGAGATAGGGAGAAGGACATGCAACTACAACACCGCGGGAAACCAATGCAAAATTTGGAAGGGGGGGAGAGGGGGAGAGAGGAAAAACATGGGGGTGAGAGAAGAAACCTTCCCCCCCCACACACAACCCTGCTTTTTCGCCGCAGCTCCTACCCTCCAAACCGGCCGACACTTCCCATATCCCGCCCGAGGCTTCCCTACTAAGACGACCCCCCCCCCCTCAGTCATGCCCACCCCGTCGGGGTTTCCCCCTCGAGCCCTCAGTCGCTCCACTCGGGAGGGGGCCCTTCCTCAACCCACCCGCGCAAGGCTTCCCCGTTCTCGGCTGCAACCTCTTCCCCCTCCTCCACCACCCCAAACCGTCGCAACAACAACAAAAAAAGCCCTCCATGGACACGGACCCACAAGGCCCCCCTCTCGGCATAATGGTTCCCCTCCTTGCAGAGGAGGAAAGAGCAAAAAGGCTCCCCCCCCCAAACACACAAATGCATGCATGCACACGCACACACTTCACCTCATGTTGCTGCCCAAGGGCCGGGGGGGCGTCTTCCCCCCCCGCTCCTCGCTCTTCTCTCCTCAGGAGCCGGCTGGGTCGTTCTCAATAGGCGACGAGTGCAGAGGGAGGGAGGGGAGGAGGAAGAGGAGCAGCAGCAGCGGGGAAGGGGGGTCCCCCCGCAGGCGCCAGCCAGTCCCTGCCTTGGCAACCCTGAGACTGGCTCGCCTTGCCTTGCCTGCGCCCTCCGGCTCGGCTGCTTTGGCCCAACCCGACCACAGCGGGGAGTCCAAGGAGGGAGGGAAGAAAGGGAGGGGGGAGGGAGGAATGGCGCACGCGGGGGGGGGGAGGAGCGGGAGGAGGGGAGAACAAGAGAAGGTGGGAGCGTCGGGAACGCGGGGGGCAGCGCGCGAGCGGCTTGCTCGAGACGCCGGCTTGCATGGGGGGGGCGGGGACGCAGGGGGACGCCAAGGGGGCGGAGCAGAGCAAGCCCCGCCTCCTTGGCTGCTCTGCATTCCCTGTGCATTCCATGCGGGTCCTGGCGCGGGGGGGGGGGGGAGGTTGGTGGAAGCGCCGTAGAGAGATGTGGGAGCAACCAACTGCGGAGGAGGAGGAGGAGGAAGCCACTGCGGTGAGCTCATACGCTTTGGCGACCCCTGCTGACCGCCCGGGTGGTTCCCCTGCGCACCTTGGGCGCGTGTGCCGGTGTGGCGCGCAGCTGAACCCCCCCGCCATCGCAGACGACGGTGGTGGTAGTGGTGCACTTCCCGAGCCCACGACCGAAAAGGCTGGAATCTGCAGTCTCCAGAAGACTGCCCTCTCTGGAACGAGCCGTTTGCAGATCGTCACAAGGGACTATGGGCACGGAATGGCTAATTTTCCTCTGCTGGTTTCTCCTCCAGGCTTCCCGTGCTTAAAGCATACGGTATTTCGATGTTCTGCTCCGCACAGCATCCTGCATTTGTTAGCGGCTGCGTGCCGTGTAGGTTACTAAGGACACGTGCGTTGCATATATTACTGTTCAAGCCGCTGGTTACTGTTCAGTCCTTTCTACCGCGAGACCTGCCTTGAATTCTTTATTGCTCAACGCCCCGGTTGCTTCTCTGCTTTGCCTGGTTCTCATGCGCCTTGTTATTCAATCCACATTTACCTAAAGTTTCTGGACTTTAGTCTCGGCGTGGTCCTCCTGTATTCAGCGTGCAGATTGCCACCAGTGCGCACCACTTTCCAGTTAACGCGTCCCAATTGTGAATATGACTCCTGTTTCAATTCCAATCTTGGTTTCTCTTCCATGGTTCAGGAAGAAGAGCATATTAAATCCGTGGAAGAAATCCCACTGCTGTACCCAAGTTTAGCTGCACCTATGCTATGCATAACACCAGTACTCAGCATATTCGCCTGGAAATGAATCTCATTTGTTTCTATCCTGAAAGTGCACTTAAGGTCACATTTTGAAATGCACACTTGAGAGTAGGTCCCATTGAACTCAGAAGGGCCTTATTTCCAAGTAAGTATAATTGGATTGGGCTGTATGTCTGGTTGTATCCAAATATTCTGGCATCCTGCTCAGTCCCATGCGTGCCTCTTCAGAAATAACTCAAACGAAATTCAGTAGGACTTACAATCAAATATTTCCGGGGATGTAGCTGTGTCCATCTGTTGCAGCAAAAAGCAACAAATAGTCTCGTGGCGCCATAAAGACTAAGAGACTTTATCATGACATAAGCTTTCGTCGACTTGAGCTCACTTCATCAGATGCATAAATCATTAGTCATCAGATAAATATGCACACATATGGATTTGAAGGGGTGGGTGTAAGGTTGGAATTAAATGACCATGCAAAGGGTATACAGGCTGTGACAACCTGATGAAGTGGGATTCTAGTCCATTACGGCTTAAGGCATGATCAAAATACTTTGTTCATTTCCCCAAGTAAGTGTGTGTATAAGGTTAGGTATGAGGTTGTCTTGTTTGAGGACTGGCATAAGTTCTAAATGCAACAGACTATTGTGGTTAGGTCAAAGGCTTGACGAAAGTCTAATTTTAGGCCATGAATAAATGATATGTACTGCCTTTCTGTTCCTTCAGCTTCTCAAATTAATCATCGAAGCTGAACCCCATCACAATGACATTTGCCTTGTTTTCTGCATTGTTAGCTTATATTGCTTTTTGTTTTTTTAAAAAATAATGACATGTTTATTCTCCATGGATAAGAATTTGCTGGCTACTTCCTTGTTATTTCTAGCTGAGTTATTTCTCCAATTTATACATGATTAGCCTTCTGTAGAAATGCTGAAATAAAAAGAAAATAACGCTTCGTAAGAACAAGGTTGAAGAAGTGCTAATGTTGCATTTAAGAGTAACCGCTCCAAGGTTTATCCTGGAAAGGAAAAATACTCCCCCCATCTTTGGGCACTGTTTATTGATTATTCATCCTGACTTGTTTTGAGGGAGATTAGACAACATTGGCTCTTCAATTCGCATTCAGTCTTATTTGTTTGCAGGGAGATTAGACGATGTTGCATCAAAGCAAGGGTCATCCCACACCTTCCCAGTGCATTTTCCTGACTCTTTCCTTATCACAAAGAATCCAGTCTTTTGGGGAAGTGGGTTTGTTGCACAAAATGTCCCAATCAACTATAATTGCACAAGTGGAATTTGCCAGTGTGTGATTGAATTGATCTTGAAAATAGAAAAAACCTAGAAGCACCTGGAAGTGTGTAAACATACCCGTGTGATGGGAGTGGGGAACCCTTTTCAGCCCGAGGGCCACATTGTCTTCTGAGCAATGTTCCAGGGGCTACATGTCGATGATTGCGGGTGGCAAAGGCTAAAGTGGGCAGAGCAAAATATGCACACTCACACATCCCTCTCTACCCTCCATCAAACAGATTGTTTCTGTACATTTCTCACCTAGGTATCCGCAGTGATGCATTTATTTATTTATTTATTCATTCATTCATTCATTCATTCAGTCATTAACTTCCTTTGAGTGTATTTATGCCCAAGGCAGCTTATACTATAAAACAGAGCAAACAATGTCAGTGCTGATTCCATAACATTTCAGTTAAAACAATACAGTCAAACCTCGGATGTCGAACGTAATCCATTCTAGAAGACCATTCGACTTCCGAAATGTTCGACAACCGCAGCAGTTACTTCCAGGTTTTCAACATTCGGGAACCGAAATGTTTGAAAATGGAGCTGTTCGACAACCGAGGTTTGACTGTAATATAAAACAACTAAGTTCAAGTGTGTGGCAGATAAAATACCAATAATATGGCAGACAGATGCAGCCTTGCTTCCTGAAATAGATGCATCTTTAAAAGGCAGTGAAAAACTTGGCAAAGGTGCCAAATTAATCTCCCAAGAAGGAGAGTTCCACTGCACAGTCACAAAGGAGAGAGAGTGATATGGCACTAATATCTTGCTTGTTTGGTCACTGCAACAACAGAATGCTGAACTATTTAAGCCTTCAATCTGATCCAACAGGGCTCTTGTGTTGTCTCCCGTGTTTCCACCACCCAACATGTAGGGGAACCTCCTAAGACAATGTTCGGCTTATACAGGAAGAGAAAGTCCTTCAGATATCCTGTACCTGAGGCAGCAACCCTATTCAGGGAATGGCCTTCTCACTGAAACAGAACACCTCTGGTTTGTCCAGATTGGTAACTGTCAGTTTATTGAACTGAATCCAGTCCTAGATGCTGCTCTAGGGTTTCCAGGTAAGAGTGTGAATAAATATTGTCTCTTGTTGCGAGATAATAAAGTCGTTAGAGCAAGCAATTTCTCTCCTTCCTTTCTCTTCCACACAACAACTGATTGTATTATAGTTGATTCGTGTGGCACTTGATGCCTGACCAGATGTTGATGAAATCAATCCTTATCCAACTTCACGGCAAAGCAGTTGTTTGTATCATCAAGAATGCAGGCTGCTCCTCAGCATGCAGTGAAAATTGTGCTTTATTATTATTATTGCTCGCTTTATCATACCCCTGCTATCTAAGCTGAACAAATGAAAGTATTAAAGGATTCACTTCCCCATATCAGGAGCTTAAATAAGAATTAACTAAACAATTGAACAGTTATGAGCCAAAGGGAGACACCCTCCACAGGTGATGGAAATGCCCCAAAGTAAATTAATCCTCCTAAATGATCAAAAGCAGTACTATAAATAACACAGTTTGTTATGGTTACAGGAAGGTAGCCATGTTGGTCTGCCGTAGTCGAAACAAAAAAAAAATAAAATCATTCCAGTAGCACCTTAGAGACCAACTAAATTTGTTATTGGTATGAGCTTTCATGTGCATGCACACTTCTTTGAAAGCTCATACCAATAACAAACTTAGTTGATCTCTTAAGGTGCTACTGGAAGGAATTCTTAAATTTTGTTTCGACAGTTTGTTATAATTATCCTTTGGATCCCATACTTCTAAAATTAAATTAAGTTTAATAGAGTTTATGTTTAACATTTTTGTTCTTGACAATAAAAAAGAATGGTTAATGAACTTACAGGGCATTGCAATTACAGATAGCTAATAACAGTTATATCAGGGTCCTTCCACACCAATATTTTATTATGGATGTATTCTTCAGCATATTCTTGACACAATAATAGTGCACTAATGGTGGGTTTGTTCACCTTTTGTTTGTTATGTGATGCTTCCCCGGTGCTACGCATCATTGCTGTCTGGCTATAGCTCAGTAGCAGCAACAACAAGAACAGCTTCCAACAGGACACTGAAAACAGAATAAAACTTCAAACATTAAAAACTTCCCTAAACACGGCTGCCTTCAAATGTCTTCTGAAAGTCAGATACAGTGGTGCCTCGCAAGACGAAATTAATCCGTTCCGCGAGTCTCTTCGTCTTGCGGTTTTTTCGTCTTGCGAACCACGGCTATTAGCGGCTTAGCGGCTATTAACGGCTTAGCGGCTTTAAGAAAAAGGAAACAAACTCACAAGAACTCGCAAGACGTTTCGTCTTGCGAAGCAAGCCCATAGGGAAATTCATTTTGCGGAACAACTCAAAAAACGGAAAACCCTTTCGTCTAGCGAGTTTTTCGTCTTGCGAGGCATTCGTTTTGCGGAGCACCACTGTAGTTGTTTATTTCCTTGACATCTGATGGGAGGGCATTCCACAAGGCGGGCGCCACTTCCGAGAAGGCCCTCTGCCTGGTTCCCTGTAACTTGGCTTCTCGAAGCGAGGGAATGGCCAGAAGGCCCTCGGCGCTGGACCTCAGTGTCCGGGCAGAACGATGGTGGTGGAGACGCTCCTTCATGTATACTGGGCCAAGGCCATTTAGGGCTTTAAAGGTCAGCACCAACACTTTGAATTGTGCTCGGAAACGTACTGGGAGCCAATGTAGGTCTTTCAAAACCGGTGTTATTGTTGGGAAAGAATCATTCTGCACAGAAACATGTTTGTACCTTTAAGAACAGTTTTCTATGAGCTCTGGGCTGCTTGGATGCAGCTGGCCATGACTACAAAAGGAGAGAAATTGCAGTTTGAACTCTGCCTGCAGGAAAAACACCCACAAGCTTTGCTGTTTGTTGTTTTGAAATAAAGTCCTTATTTAATTTGGTTTTACACCGGTCTCATGGTGTCACAGTCTTCTGTCATCTGCCACCAGTGAAAAATCTCCCTCTAACAGTTATATGGTCTCGGCGGCCACTCCCAGTCACCAGTCTAGTGACCACATTTTGAATTAAAGTGGTGCCTCGCAAGACGAAAAGAATCCGTTCCGCGAGTCTCTTCGTCTTGCGGTTTTTTCGTCTTGCGAAGCAAGCCCATTAGCGGATTAGCGCTCTTAGCGGGCTTAGCGGATCAGCTGATTAGCGGCTTAGCAGATCAGCTGATAAGCGGCTTAGCGGATCAGCTGTTAAGCGGCTTAGCGGATCAGCTGTTAAGCGGCTTAGCGGATCAGCTGATAAGCGGCTTAGCGATCAGCTGTTAAGCGGCTTGGCGGATCAGCTGTTTAGCGGATCAGCTGATAAGCGGCTTAGCGGCTTGGGGAAAAGGGGGGGAAGGAAAAAAACCCTGCAGGAACTCGCAAGACATTTTCGTCTTGCGAAGCAAGCCCATAGGAAATTCGTTTTGTGAAGCACCTCCAAAACGGAAAACCCTTTCGTCTAGCGGGTTTTCCGTCTTGCGAGGCATTCGTCTTGCGGGGCACCACTGTAGTTGTAGTTTCTGGGTCACCTTCAAAGGTAGCCCCATGTAGAGCGCATTGCAGTAGTCCAAGTGGGAGATAACTAGAGCATACACCACTCTGGCGAGACAGTTTGCGGGCAGGTAGGGTCTCAGCCTGCGTACCAGGTGGAGCTGGTAGACAGCTGCCCTGGACACAGAATTGACCTGCGCCTCCATGGACAGCTATGAATCCAAAATTTATCCCAGGCTGCACACCTGGTCCTTCAGGGGCACAGTTACCCCATTCAGCACCAGGGAGTCCTCCACACCTGCCCGCCTCCTGTCCCCCCAAAACAGTACTTCTGTCTTGTCAGGATTCAACCTCAATCTGTTAGCCACCATCCATCCTCCAACCGCCTCCAGGCACTCACACAGGACCTTCACCACCTTCACTGGTTCTGATTTAAAAGAGAGGTAGAGCTGGGTATCATCCGCATACTGATGAACACCCAGCCCAAATCCCCTGATGATCTCTCCCAGCAGCTTCATATAGATGTTAAAAAGTGTGGGGGAGAGGACGGAACCCTGAGGCACCTCACAAGTGAGAGCCCAGGGTCCCAACATTCATGCCCCCCCTTTCTGAATACGGCCCAGGAGGAAGGAGCAGAACCACTGTATGACAGCGCCCCATCTCCCAGCCCCTCTCTAGACCATGGGTAGGCAAACTAAGGCCCGAGGGCTGCATTCGGCCAAACTGCCTTCTCAATCCGGCCCGCAGACAGTCCAGGAATCAGCATAGAATGTGCCCTTTTATTTAAAATGTATCTCTGGGTTATTTGTGGGGCCTTCCTGGTATTTTTACATGAGTGGAATGTGCACTTTTATTTAAAATGCATCTCTGGGTTATTTGTGGGGCATAGGAATTCGTTCATTTTCTTTTTCAAAATATAGTCCGGCCCCCACAAGGTCTGAGGGACAGTGGACCGGCCCCCTGCTTAAAAAGTTTGCTGACCCCTGCTCTAGATGGTCCAGAAGGATGTTGTGGTCGATGGTATCAAAGGCCGCTGAGAGATCCAGCAAAAGCGGAACAAAAATAAACCAGAACCTTTATGGTATAAAAAGTTATGGAATTTCACCAGGAAATTAAGGGATACGTACTGCTTGGAATCAAAGCTGCTTGACCACCCCAAAACCTTTGTAAGGAATGTACAAACAGCATTGAAAAATGGGATAATGTGTGACTGCTCTTATACAGTGCTGTAGCTACAGAAGGGCTACCCAGTTTTTTTGCTCTGGGTGAAGCCTCCAGAGGGGTGCCATTGAGGCTCCCAACGTGTGTGTGTGTGTGTGTGTGTGTGTGTGTGTGTGTGTGCAGATGTGTGTGTGGGAGGGGGTGCCAAACTGGGTCTTTGACCCGGGTGAAATAAAATCTAATTTTGCCACTGCCTTATAGCATCATAAGTACAAATCATCATCAGTGTGCAGCAACAAAGATATCTGGAGGACCCCTCAAAGAAAGGACTCCAGGCAACAGATATAGCTGGGACAAAAAGTCTTCCCTTCGTAAATTCTGCAAATAAATTCTATTGAGAGGGGTTCTGTGTAGACAGGATGCGAACGTTCTTGAACTACTCTAATATATGACTATTCCATATTATTCCTGGGTTATTTATTTTCTTGTTGCAATTGGTAATGAACAATAAGATAGCATAAACTTATTGGGCTAGATACAGACTGACAGTGCACTCCTCTACGGAGCTAGGTGAGGGACACACCTCAGGGCAAGTGTTTCTTAGGCTGAAATCCTAACTTAGGCAGCAATGTTAATCCCACTTATCAATGGGAATTAGCTTCTGAGTATATGTGTTTAGGATTGCACAGTTGGTATTTTTTTTTTTTTGTCCCATTGAAATCACTGGGACAATTCAGTCATAAAGTTCAACTAACATATAGCACAAACTTATGCGTGCTACTCAGAATTAAGTCCCAAAGAGTTCATTGCAGCCTGATTCTGGATCAAATGCTTTATCTTCTTAAAATATTTAGATCACTATCCATACTCTCTCACCCACAATATTATAAGCAAAGTTATACTAGAACCAGGAAGGAAGAATAAGGCTCAGTTCACAAGCAGAGGCAACACTTATATGGGACTTCTCTGGGGGCTCTTTGGATAAAAGGAAGGGGTTCCTTTCCACCAACTTGAAGGATAGGGGGAGTCTCCACCCCCATCGTTCACTGAGGTCCAGCTCCAAGGGCCTTCTGGGAGTTCCCTCACTGCAAGAAGTGAGGTTACAGGAAACCAAGCAGAGGACCTTCTCGGTAGTGGTGCTCGGCCTGTGGAACGCCCTCCCATCAGATGTCAACAAAATAAACAACTATCTGACATTTAGAAGACATCTGAAGGCAACCCTGTTTGGAAATTTTTTAATGTCTAATGTTTTACATTTTTTTATGTGTTGTAAACCGCCTAGAGTGGCTGGGGAAACCCAGGCAGATGGGCGGGGTATTATTATTATTATTATTATTATTATTATTGGTGGGGCAAGGGTAGACTGGTTTACTGTTACCCAGAGAGGGAAAAGGAGCAGGAGGCAAACCTTTTAAGGAGTTATTTGTGGAAGACAGCAAGCTACAGTAGTATCTGTACTGCATCTATGCCATGCCTTCCAAAAACCCCACTGTACTATTTGGGAACAGCGAAATCTACAGGTTTAGAGGAAAAGCATAGTTTAGAACCTAGAAATATTGGAAGCTGCCTTATACTGATTCAGATCATTGGTCAATCTAGCTTGATATTGTCTACGCTGACTAGCAGTAACTCTCCAGAATTTCAGGGAAGGCTCACAGCCACCTCTAACTAGAGATACCAGAGACTAAATGTGGGACTTTCCACATACATGCAGAGCAGATACCACCACTGACCCATGGACCTTCCCCTACAAAATGAATAAGCCTTACTCATATGCAATGTTCTGTGTTTATTTCAGCCAGATTCATTTGTGCATACTCATTGTCCACCCCCAAAAACAGCACTTTAAAGGTGGAAGAAGAGTAATATGCCTGAAGGATAAAGGACCTGAGTGACTCAGAGGGATTTGGATCAAATCCCTTGGTTGCACTGAGGCATGAATCATATGCTCCCTCTGTGTCCATAAAGAGCTGATAGTATGTTCCAAACTCTATATGTGATTATCTTTATACTGATGATGCAAAACTGAGTCTCCAGCAGCTACTTTAAGATAAACAGAAATATATTATGTTCTATATACTGATAAGCCTCCATTTGGTATGCTGGGGGTGGGGGCGGACATGGAAAAAAGTCAAAACATGAAACTAAAGACTTACACCGGTGACCATTTCCCACCTACCCCCAAGCCATAAATACCCTATTACAACTGTAGGGAGACCACTGTAAAAACATAAGCAGGCTGCCATCATTTTAAATATTTCTTGATATGGCAAAGCCTTGCTGTTGGTGTGCAAGGAGGAAAGGTTTATAACATTTGCATAGATCATCAAGGCTTTGGGGTGGCTGTTCATCAGTATGCAGATGACACGCAGCTCTACCTCTCTTTCATATCAGAACCAGTGAAGGCGGTGAATGACCTGTGTGAGTGCTTGGAGGCGGTTGGAGGATGGATGGCGGCTAACAGATTGAGGTTGAATCCTGACAAGACAGAAGTACTGTTTTGGGGGGACAGGGCGGGTGTAGGGGACTCCCTGGTCCTGAATGGGGTAGCTGTGCCCCTGAAGGACCAGGTGCACGGCCTGGGAGTCATTTTGGACTCACAGCTGTCCATGGAGATGAAGGTTAATTCTTTGTCCAGGGCAGCTGTTTACCAGCTCCATCTGGTACGCAGGCTGAGACCCTACCTGCCCGCAAACTGTCTCGCCAGAGTGGTGCATGCTCTAGTTATCTCCCACTTGGACTACTGCAATGTGCTCTACATGGGGCTACCTTGGAAGGTGACCTGGAAACTGAAGTTAATCCAGAATGCGGCAGCTAGACTGGTGACTGGGAGTGGCCGCTGGGACACTGGTCCTGAGAGATCTGCATTGGCTCCTCCCAGTATGTTTCAGAGCACAATTCAAAGTGTTGGTGCTGACCTTTAAAGCCCTAAACGGCCTCGGTCCTATATACCTGAAGGAGCGTTTCCACTCCCATCATTCAGCCCGGACACTGAGGTCCAGTGCCGAGGGCCTTCTGGCGGTTCCCTCATTGCGAGAAGGGTGGTTACAGGGAACCAAACAGAGGGCTTTCTTGGTAGTGGCGCCTGCCCTGTGGAACACCCTCCCATCAGATGTCAAGGAAATATGTAGCTATCCTATTTTTAAAATACATCTGAAGGCAGCCCTATTTAGGGAAGTTTTTAATATTTAATGCTGTATTGTTTTCAACACTCGATTGGGAGCCACCTAGAGTGGCTGGGGAAAGTCAGCCAGATGGGCGGGGTATAAATAATAAATTACCGGTACTATTATTATTACTATATTATGTTGTAATTCTTTGGTTTGTAAGTTCCAGGGTCTTTACTTTCAGATGAGTGTGTATGTATCAGGGTTTAACAAATCGTATCACTTTTCAGGGCTCTGCTGCTTTTCAGCTGATTATTCTACCTTGATGGCTTTGTCAAATCTCCTCTACTTACCCTGACTTTGCTGTGGATTGCTATATTTCCCCATATAAATATAAAATGTGCCCCATGTATTCATAGCTCCAGAAGTTATTTTTATGTAGGAGGCAGGCTCACTCTGCACAATCTGCTATTTCTCTAATATTCCTTTGGAAGATCCAGCTTTTTATTGCCACTTTAAGTATGCCATTCATGGCTGCCAGATTGTCACTACTACTGGCACTGGTGAGTGCTTGGTTAAAATGCACCGCTGTTGCATAAAATAATAAAATAATAAGAGTAATGATAATAATTTTATTACTTATACCCCGCCTATCTGACTGGGTTGTCCCAGCTGCTCTGAGTGGCTTCCAACATATATAAAAACATAATAAAACATTAAACATTAAAATACTTCCCTATACAGAACTGCCTTTAAATATCTTCTGAAGGTTGTATAGTTACTTATCTACTTGACTCCATACCCCCCAACATTTTTCCAATGTTGAGAGCCAGTGTGGTGTAGTGGTTAAGAGCGGTAGACACGTAATCTGGTGAACCGGGTTCGATTCCCAGCTCCTCCACATGCAGCCGCTGGGTGACCTTGGGCCAGTCACACTTCTTTGAAGTCTCTCAGCCCCACTCACCTCACAGAGTGTTTGTTGTGGGGGAGGAAGGGAAAAGGAGATTGTTAGCCGCTTTGAGACTCCTTGGGGTAGTGATAAAGCGGGATATCAAATCCAAACTCTTCTTCTTCTTCAATGAAAATAGGAACTAAGGAAAAGTGGGACATTCCAGGATCAAATCAGAAACCGGGACGGTTGCTCCTTGCGGCCTTGAAATTTTGACTTTCCAAAACAAGGACTTCTAAAGTTGGAGCTGATCTATTTGGTAGAACATTGAGTTGCCATTAGTTCCTTTTCAGGTCAACCAGAAGATTCATGAAACAGAGATTGAAATCCGGGTATCTTGATGTCGAAGTTCCATTGGGACCACACCAGCACAACTATACACATAGAGAGTTTCTCTCATGGACTTATTTCAGGAATATTTGGTTTGCTTGGCTTTGAGATACTGAGTTGCGCATGCCATTATTATTTTGGCATGGTATATTTGTTTAAGATTACATGTAATAGAAGGTGTTGAAATGCTGTACATTATTGATAATGAGTTTTTGTAAACCACAGAGTTGTTTAGCTTGTGATTTATCTCTCTGTATTCCTTGAGAGTGATATTGGACTCCAAGTCTCATCAACCTCATCCACCATGGTCAGTGGTCAGGGATGATGGGAGTTGCAGTCCCAAGCTTCTGAAAGGCATCAAGCTAGAGAAGGCTGGTCTACATTGATTGCCAGAAAGTCTCCAGGGTTTCAGATGATATTTTCTAGACCTGGAGATACCAGGGTCTGAACATGAGACCATCTGCATGTGCTCTACTACTGAGCTATGCCCCACTCCTGACTTGACTGAAACACCGAGCACATACAAAAGGAATTAAAGAAATGTTTTAAAATAACTAATGCTTCAAAAATATATGTACAGGGTATGATTCACTTAAAGCGTTCCACCAGTTGGGAGCCCTGCTCAAGGACTTTTGATTGTGCAGTAAGGTTCCTATCTCCCCACCTCACGGCCCCCAAAATAGGTTCGGGTGGGTCAGGAGAACCCCTAGAACTGGGGGGGGGGGAGGGAGGGAGGGAGAGAGAGAGAGAGAGAGAGAGAGAGAGAGAGAGAGAGAGAGAGAGAAATCTCTCTGTCTGACAGGCCAAAATGCTTGGTGTGGCAGAATGATCACCTTCATGCAACGTTGAATTTCTCCCCTGATGTTTTCAAGCAAACATCTAGAAGGGAGAATCATTCATGCCCTCTGACATCCATGTTTCCCCTCCAAAACAAACACAGTTGAAAATGTTTATTGATAGAAAACATGGGTTCAACAGGGCTTTCTTGTTGTATCTCCTGGGTTGAGGATCTCCCTTCCAAGAGAGTTTAATTGCTCTCCTAATTGATTATATTTAGGTGGGCAAATTTTTTCTTCCACCAGGCTTTTGATTGAATTTCTCCCTGCTTGTGGATTTGTTTTGGTTCTCTTCCTAATGCTTTCTGTCTTTATAACCTTTTAAAATGGAATTTGTAATGTTGTAAAGCACCTGGGTGTCGTCTTTGAGGGCTAAGGGGCATTCAATCAATCAATCAATCAATGGATATCATTGATATTGCAAACACCCACAAACATGTCAAGGCATTCTGGGATTATTGCTCTCTGCTACTGATATCTGACTCAGCTGTCCTCTGAACAAGGTCCTTAGTAACATGTCCTGAACTGCCTTGACCAATGGTTACAATCCTAAAAATAACTCCTGTTGTGTCATTACATTGCAGTTCATGTGCAACACTGTCTGTACTTTGACAATGATGGTGTTCATTCTCTTAAAATATCTTCCAGGCATTCCATTCTTAAGGACATCTTGTTGACGTCAATGGATTCTTAAAGTATAAGACTAAAAACACAAACACACATGAAAACTCCAAGGCCCATTGAGCTTTTTATACTTCTGAACAAAGTACTTTTACACTTTGTGCTGCACAGAATGATGCCAGCATTTACATCAAAAATTATGAGCAACAAATGACTTTTAACCCTCAGTTCTGCTCATTTACATTGCATAGATCTTGTTTATAAAAATAGGATTGTGCTGTAAGACTAAGGAATCTTACAGAACAACTCTAGACTTGAGACCTGTCTGTTGAGGAGCTTCAGGATTTGGCAAAAGCCCCAAGACATCAGTGGAGTGTTAAGTCTCACCGCTGCTTTGAAAAATATGTTCCCTATCCTATGGAGTGAACTACTGATCAATATGGGCCTACAGTTACCTTTGTTCCATGTCCTGCCCCATGCCCTTAGCTCCTTGGTAACTGAATCATGGATGGGTCTGCTTGACCATCGGTCCCAGACACTGAGCTATGTGTGCTCTCTGCAAGTGACCTGCCAAGGTAGCTATGGGCGTGCTGTGTTGCATGGATTCTCCTTCCTCCTCTTTCTGTAGTGTGCTCAAAACAATAATGGCAGGGGGTTGCATAAGGGGATTCAAATTCATGCCTATTGTTTCGCCTGGAGACTTCCAATAAGTGGCCTCACTGCTGGCTGTGCCACTGGGCCTGATGGACTGTGGGTGCTGTGATTGTGGGGGTGGTGATGCAGTGGGAGTGGCCCTGTCGTTGTGAGTTTATTGGTTCCCTCCATGTATGGGAAGCATATGGGCACTGTCACCAGCACAGTCTCTGATTGGTTGCCAGGGATGTAGGCATGTCTGTCATTTTTACTCTTTTTGTTCTGTTGTGCATTTCCTCCTTCCATTCTTGGGCCAATCACATATAGGATGCAGCAGCTACTCTACAAGTATCTCCCCTACCTCCACCCAGGTGTAATTAAGAGTACAGGATTGCTCTGAGCCTTAGGACAGATTTGTGTATCATGACACAAGCTTACTTGTTTTATATGTTAAAAAGTAAAAAGTACACGTGCAACGCACCTAATTCTAGTAACACATCACTAAAAGCCTCATGCAAAGATGCTCTTCCTCATTCAAATTCTTTAATTTTGTGCTCATCCAAAGGTTTGCAGCCACGGTTACCTTTCAGGAAAGGCATTCAGGCTATGCATCCACAAATCAGAGTATTTTCTTGACTTCAAAGACTTTGCTCCAGGAAAACTAGTTGACAGCCTCGGAACTTACTTTGCATATGGTTATGTATAGGAGGCATATTGTATTTCAGTTCGACATATTATTTTCACTTACAGAATACATACATTCCTAATAAGGCATAGTCAAGTTAGGAATGTGATCGGCTACCGTTACAGTGCCATGGTCCTGTTTCTCACTCAGTATATTTCTTCAATCTCCTGTCTTTTTCTTGGAGGGCCATGCCAGCTTTCTGACTGCAGATGAAACCTGTCTCAGACACTGGGCTTTTCTTTGAAGATGTGGCTTATGTAATGTGGAAAAAATGCAACCAAGATGTTTCAAACACAAATGTAACCGAAGCATTCCAATCGCAGAGGGAAATGTTGCAGAATGTTGCCTTACTGAGTTTTCTTTTAATATAAAAAAGATTGAACACAATTTAGACAAGCGTCTATCTTTTTTGTTTGTTTTCAGGCAGCTACTGGAAACTTACTTTTAAAGAGGGTTTTCCCTGACCATTTTATCTTGTTTACTCTACATAACTTATGCAACTTTGTGTTTTTAGGATCTGTTGTTTAGATCTGGGTTGTGTTTTTTTTTTACTTTCCTGTTGTATACTGCTTTGGAAACAATGGTTTGAAGTGGCTTATAAATCCCAGTCGCCCATCCCAGCATAATGGGGGTAGTCTAGGCGCAGCTCACCTGTGGTCTCAGTGGTGGTCTTGATTCTGGTTCAAGTACCACTGCACCACACTGGTTTTCAGCCGAGCGATCCAGTTTCTAGCGCACCCAAATAGTCCTGCTTTCCAGCCTTAATTCCCCTTTGAACTCACATCCAGCCGACTAGTGTCTCTGTCCCTGATCCCATGTTATTTTCTTTTAATATGCAGACCTGCTCCAAGCAACGGAACTTCAATCGGATATCACAGCTGCACCATCCCTGCTTCTAAAAGCTTGGGCTAGGCTCCAACAAAGACAGCCTGGCAGCAGAGACTTGGAGCGACTAGCTGACTATACAGCAATATGGGACATGGTCTACTCTATTATAATCAGGAGTTACTGCCAACAGCAGGTGTGGTGGCAGGACCCCCCCTCCTGTGAAAAGTTGTCCATGAGCCTCTGGCACTGTCTGCCAGATCCATGAGCAGGTTCCCCTGGTAACCTAGGTGTTGGCTCCAGCTTTCTGTATTCTCTCTGCTCTGTAACACAGACAAATATAACATTTCCCGACAGCATGGCTGTAATAGAAAGAGGAAAGAAGAAAAAGTTAACTAGCTCTTTATGGGGCAGCAAGTAGGAGCCATGCATAGACGATGTTCTCCAGAAAGGAACCCTTGTTTCAGAACATCAGTAATGGAGGGTGGCCCTAAATTAAGGAGAATAAATCTGTTCATGTGCATTTATGAACCTATTTATAGCAAAGGGTTCGTCTTTGCCCCTCCACCAATGAAGGAGTATATTCCATGCTACAAATTATCATTTGTAATCCAAGACCTTTCTATAACTATCACATGCAGCATACATGGAAAACACTAGCTCATGTATTTGTTCACCCTCTTGTTTTTCATTAGCTTCATCTTGCCAGATATAACGCATTACAGACTTCTCACACAGTTGGTTTGGTTTTTTAAAATTTGCTATGGTTTCCATCAGCATCTTAATTTAGGTCTATGATATCATTGACCTCATCCTTTCACTTTGCAGATCAGAGTCCTTGTTTCGCATCCTGCCTCTTAATGGGACTATTTACCACCAGTCTGTATATACGTGCATTAAGGGATGCAATTTCATCACTTATATTGCTGCTCAGTTGACTTCTCTCAACTTTGTTGGAAGTACTGTACCTCACTTCTCATTTATACCGGAGATGCGGCTTGGCATCCAAATGGACAAGGATTAGGAAAAAGCTATCTTTGCAATTCCGCGTATTTAATTACGTGGTCTGCTCAGAAGCCACAGTCATCGATATAGATCTTTAGTTTGAGTGCCAACAGTAAACTTGAAGATATATATAGACAACCGTCCCCTCCCAATGTCTCCATTCTGATGACATCATCAGCTGGCCAACCACTGCTCAAGTGGCAATCAAGAGCTTTTCTTTTTCATAAAAATTATACCCCTGGTCTTTGCTGATTTTGTGCCATCAAAATCATTTAGAAAATGATTGGATATATATAACTCACCCCAATCTCAAGAGCCCTGATGGATCAGGTCAAAGACCCATCTAGCTCAGCATCCTGTTCTCACAGTAGCCAATAGATACCTGTGGAAAGGCCCACAAGCAGGACGCCAATGCAACAGCAGTCTCCCCACTTGTGATTCCCAGCAGCTGGTTTTCCAAGGCACCCGGACTTCAACAGCAAAGGTAGAAGAACATTGTCAGCTTGGTGGTAGCCATGCATAATCTTATCCTCCATGAATTTTTAAAGCCATCCATGTTGGTGGCCATCATTACACCTCATGGCAGGGAATTCCATAGTTTAATTATACATTGTGTGAAGAAAGACACCACTTAGATTTTCACCAGTTCCCCAATCTTCCTGCATCCCCCCCCCAAAAAAATTTTTATGCTCCAGGGGGCTAGGGGAACCTTCATAACAGCATAGGGCATGGTGAAGGGTGCTGTGGATTATGTTTTTTTTGGCAAAAATCACCCCTTCAAGAGCCTTCCATTAACAGAACCATATCATTGGGGGTTGGGAGAGAGACTGTCATGTGTGGCAAGCTCTTTTTATTTTCCCAGTTACCCCACAACAGAAGCTTGCTGCTAATCTGATGTGTACGCAAGATGACATAAGATATGGGTAGGCTTCTCGTGGTGTTTCCTACACTGAAGTGGTAGCCCTCATGTAGGAATTCTGTCTTGTGTGAAACATCCCTCAAGTTGGAAAGTCAAAGGGATGATAATTGGTTCTTAAGTACTTGTCTACTTGCAGCATTTGCTTCCTGGCAGCAGCCATAGCCAGAGTCACAATTTGGATTTCAAATTTAGCAAGTGATACATCATCCATGAGATGCAAAATACACAGAACCACAATTGCAAAAATACCCTTTAAATGTTTTAGAAGGAACATCGCAAACATGTTGCCAGATGAATTAACGTTTCTATAAAAAGACAGGGTTCTATAATATTCTATATCACTAGCGCATGCTGTTATAATTACTATATCTAGCAGTAAGCTCCAGGGAAAGGTAAAATCTATACAATAAATTATAGTGAAGTATTCACAATAGACCTCCCCTTTCATACTTTAAAGAATATGACATTATATTTTGACCATTTTAGAGATAATAAAGCATTAGTTCACAGCTCTGCTCAGTACTTATTCTGCAAAGTCTTCAACAGCCCCATCATATGGTTCATGGTAAGAGGGATGCCATGTCACCTTTGCTTACACCAACTAACCTAAGCAATATTCCAGACTGTGCAAGCACCAATACAGTGGTACCTCTAGTTACGAACTTAATTCTTTCCGGAGGTCTGTTCTTAACCTGAAACTGTTCTTAACTAGAGGCGTGCTTTCACTAATGGGGCCTCTTGCTGTAGCTGTGCCTCCAGCACACGATTTCCGTTCTCATCCTGGGGCAGAGTTCTCAACTTGAGGTAACTCTTCCAGGTTAGCGGAGTTTGTAACCTGAAGTGTTTGTAACCTGAGGCGTCTAACTCGAGGTACCACTGTAGTTCAAATGCAGCAACAGGCTATAACTAAACACTGTGATATATGAACTCAATCTGAATGCATTTTCATAATCCAGTTGTCCGTCCATTCATCAAAACTGAGTGAAAGAATTCAGGGGAAAACCCCGAGTATACCTTTTAGGAAATAGCCCCTGTACACAGGCGATTCTCTCACATCAAACTTCTGTTTCAACACCATGTACATCCTGACCTACTTGACAAATGTCTTGTTTAATAGTGAAGAAGCATCCTAGGTTCTCTTCTGCTCCATGTGCCTTTAATAATTAACAATTAACAGACCACTCGGAGAAACCAACTTCAAAGGTAACTTTGCAAGTGAAAAAAGTCGGACTGCAAGGCCAATCTTACCATTAGGGTGAGTGATGGCATCCCATCACCTGTCTTAGAAATAAGATTCAACTGCCCATCTGGTCAGCTTCAGCATATGGAAAGGGAGATGAGGCATCATTTCATCATTAGCTTCAGATGGGCCAGCCTTGTTCCAAGTTGCCGATTGGCTCAGAGAACTAAGAACATAAGAAGAGCCTTCTCAATCAGGCCAATGGGCCATCTAGTAGAACACCCTGTTCTCACAGCAGCCAACCAGACACCTGTGGGAAACCTGCAAGCAGGATCTGAGGGCAAGAGCATTCTCCTCTTCTGTGGTTCCCAGCAACTGGTATTCAGAAGCATTCTTTCTCCACAGACGGAAGTAGGCAGTCTGTATCCTGTTTTACAGCAGACACTCTACTCTGAAGGACCTGTCTGTTTGGAACTGGCAGAAATGACCGGCAGAATCCGAGACCAGGGAGAAGAGTCGGTGGAAGAAGATTGGAAGAAATTTAAAGATTATCTACAGAAATATTGTAAAATTAATGAGTGTTAAAATGATGTTGGATGAAAGTTATGTGGTTTTTAGCTATAGTACTATAAGGAGTATGGAAAAAATGGATTATTAACAGACAAAAATTTAATGTTACATTATTTTAAGATTAAAGATTAGGATAAACAAAGAAGGGAAAGGATTTGCTGAACTAACAAATTGAACTGGAATACAAAAAGGGAGGTGTGAGGAGGTCCGGGAAATAAGCAGACGAAAGAAAGTGATGAAAAGATGGAATTGTCTTTTTTAATCTATTTTTATTTTGTATTTTTCTTTTTTCTTGTTCATTTTGTAAAATTCTAATAAATATCTTTTAAAAAAAAGAAAAAGACCTGTCTGTTTCAGGGATGGGGGACCTATGAGCTTCCAGATTAGCCATGCTAGCTGAGGCTGATGAGAGCTGGAGTCCAACAACATCAGGAGGACCACATCCCTACTCTACCTTAAGGACTGCCTGATGCAAGTCCTCTTTAAAATAAAGAACCATGAGAAGAGAGAGCAGGGTCCTTGAAGATTTTCATCAGCAATTAACACCTGGACAGCAAAAGGAGTAGACCAGGGGTCAGCAAACTACGGCCCGGGGGCCAGATGCAGCCCACTGGGCTTGAAAATCCAGCCTGCAGACCCTGCCGCCTGCTCGGTCAGTCCCCATGCTAAACCGGCGCGGCGCGGAGGCCTCACCACACAGGGACTGACATCGACGCTGCCATGGCTTCGGATTGGCTGCAGGAAGCCAATCTGAAGCCGTGGACGCCTCTGGGCAACTCCCCTTCCTTCCCCCTGAGGCGGGCACGTATGGCCAAGAGCCGAGTGGGAGGAAGTGGTGGTGGTGGGGAGGCTGCTCTGCCGCCCAGGCCAGCAGCATGGGCTCTGCACCCAGTGGACCCATGGCCAAGGCAGAGGACGCTGCTGCCACTGCTGAAGATGAGGCAGCGTTGGCAGGCATGAGTGGCGGCGGGGGGGGGGTGTCCTTTCAGGAGAGGGTGGGTCTGGCCCCCCACAAGGTCTGAGGGACAGTGGACCGGCCTCCTTCTGAAAACATTTGCTGACCCCTGGAGTAGACACATACCATAGGTCACCTAGTCACACTTTTCTCCACTACTGGGAGTTATATTTCGATTTAAATTATTGTAATTCTTTCTAAATGTTCGTTTATACATATAAATCAGCATAAGCAAATGTTGTGCAAATCTGTGTGATATTTTGACCATTTTTTTGGTGATACATCTGTAACAACACTAATGTAGACCCAAAGTAGAAAAATATTTCCTTCTTAAATTGTCTGTATGCTGACATCTTTGTCTCTCTAGATTTCCCCCAGAAAAATACTCTTTTGGGTGAAATACTTCAAAGTGGAGTAATAATATTCAATAATATCCACATGCCTAGACTAGGGCTAGAGGAGAGCTTTGATGCACCACACATTTAAAGCCAAATCTATCAAATTCACACTTTCCAAAACTGTGTGCCAACCAACACACAGCTATCCATCGAAATTCACACTTATGTGAATTATGTGAATTTTGTAATACAGTCCTCCAACCAAACAGTGTTTGCAAAAATGTACTTAGTAGGGGGAATTGTGCATAAGATATTAGCATTATATTGAAGATAATTGCTTCCAAAAACGTGTGCATTAGTCAAAACTACATATTAAAAGAGTGTATTATGCTAATGAATTTTCATAGGCATTAAAAAGAAAATCACAAATTTCTGCAAAAAAAAAGAGAACCAAATTTGAGATTGGAAAAATGAGAAACTGAGAGAACCAAAACTGACAGATCCTTCCAACTCTTGTCTTTGAGGCCCTCTCAAACTCATTTGCAGAAGACACTCCTTGCTTGGGGTGTTTGATCTAAAGCCAGCCTGGTCTACAACAGGCCTGCCCTAGGAACTTCTCTATCATCCTCAAGCCTGCCTAAATTGTGACCTGCCAAGCTGAAGGCATGTTTTGCTATATTTTGTGGCACACCAGCAGTTTACTATAGCGCTTGTTTTTTATGCTTGCCTGGTACTGCAAAATTGGCATATAGGGAGAATGAGTTGTCAGGAATCTGGAAGGGCACAATAGGTGCTTTCAGCTTGGTAACACAAGTTGTGCAGGCCTTATCCACTTATACTTAGTGCTGAGGCTTTATTTTAGTTATTTAGTGCTACCAGTGGGCTTGGCACTTTGCAGAGTTACTTAGCTAAAACAAAGAGCTTAAAACTAAAATTAGAACAGTGGCAGGGCAGAAGGAGGACACTTTGTAATGCTACCTTGCCAGAGTAGCACAGGTAAAGAAAATGTCCCCTTTGTTCACAGATGTGATCAAACCTTCGTTTGGGAGAAGAATGTGGGTCACATTTTATTTTCACTTTTAAAGGCTTTTCTGCCTTCCCTCAGTGACTTGAAAAAGTCACACCTGCTTAAACACTCCAGCTCTTGAAGCAAGAGGGACTCTGCCAAATTTGGAATGTGTCTCTACATGAAACGCACTTCACAGGTTTGCACAGATGCAGTGGCCGGGGTCCAAAGAGCTACTTTAGGGATACCTAAGGGAATAGGAAGATCTAGCAGGATTGTTGCCTTTCCCTCCCTGTTTAAACACTGCTTTTGAAATTACATCCCATTTCGAGAGGGTGGGTATGCTTTGTACCATGCAGAGTTGCTGCTGGAAACACCCAGTCCAAAATGTTACCTTTGAGGCATGCAGAACTTGTTGGGCACCCCCTTGGATCCCAGCCAGCAGCTCTCTGTGTGCACAGCCCAGCACTACTTTCCATCGCAATACTCAGAGAAAAGGTGTGGTCGCAATCAGAGGATACAGTCAGCATACATGAAAGGGAAGTAATGCTAGCAATGTCAACTAGTTGATAATACCAGTGCCCTAAGGGATGCTCTTGGAATCAGTTTACTTAACTGCGGTGACTGGCTGAACACCCTTAACACTGTAATTGTTAAGGGAAGTTGCCTTGAGCAATAGAAAAGATGCTGTAAGAACTAACCAGTCATTCCCCAGCAACTGTACCAACAAGTAGAAAGAGGAAAGAAACTGACAGCTTTGTAAAGTTTTAAAGTACGTTTTAGGCTGCAATCCTAACCCCATCTACTCGGGAAGACATCCTACTGAATCCAACAGGACTAACTTGGTGGGTCTGTAAACTGCCCTGTGGTCCTCAGATGAAATAACAACTTCTGAGAAGACATGGTTAGGTTAAGATTTGCAGCCTTAATGTCCAAGTTGCAACCAAAGAGGTATCAGTTCCTTAGCATTCTGTGTCTTCTCTCCTTCTGTTAGGGAACTGACAGACATTTGAAGGGCAGCTATCGAATGCAATTCAGGTTGCGTGCCGAGACCCCGCAGCCACCCCTCGTTGGAAATAACTCATACAAGGACACGGAATATTAGGTTTATGTTACTGGGCAAATTTTGGCCACAACTTGAAACGAGCCAAAGAGGAAGTCCTCTGGCTCGCTCCTCTGTTTAAACGGCCCTGACCACGCCCCCCCGGCCAGCGGGTTGGCTGGCCGGGCTCTGACGTGACCAGGATCCCCCAGGCAACGGGGGACAAGGTCCCCCGCCCCCGGTGGGGAGTGGATAGCCACGCGGTCCACCGCAACTCCTCCCCACTGGGAAGTGGAGCAGATTTATAGCACAAGGTGTCAAAAGACAGACATCTAAGTGGCTGCACACACAGCCCAGTTCTGCGCCACACATTTGGAACAAGACATGCGTTCCGAAGAAGCCATTAAATATGGCTTGGAGATGAACTGGAATTTTCGGCAAGCGGCGCTGAATCGCTTGCTATGCTTCTCAGATTCTTAATGAGGGAGTTGGGATTCCTCCATGGAGGAGTGAACCGTTGCCAGGGGAGTCACAAGGCCTCCCACTCACCTGCTGTGGGGCAAAACAGCAAAACAGCAAGCAGAGGAGGACAGCATGCAAATGAACTGCTGCCGCACAGCAGCAGAAGACTTTGCTCCAGAATACTGTCTCAAATTCAGCAAAACAAAGATGGGGACCTTCAGGCCAGGGGTCAAATGTGGTCCTCAGGAACTGCTCTGTCAGGCCCTTGGGACTCTCCCCAGCCATACCCTTCCGGAGTGCTTTTGCCAGGCTGGAATATAGATCCTTGAACTATGGCAATGCTTTGATGGAAAGAGGTGTGGTGGTGGTGGTGTAGACACTGCTGACTTCTGCATGGCTGGTATGTGGCCTACTGTAGAAAGGTAAGAGTCAAAATCATTACTTTGCCCACTATTGCATCTGGTATGTGCCCACCACTGGTATATGACCCACAGAAGGTTGTCCATGAGGCAACGTGGCTCTTGGACTGGAAAATATCCCCCATGCCTGCATTAGAGCAATGCACAGAGTGCTAAATATCTGCTAGATTCTGCTAAATTTCCAGAAGTGGCTTTTACAAGATGTGGAAGATTGCATAAGGCACAAAAATGATCAGGTAAGGAAACTCAGGAAAACGACATAGTCCATGCAACAGAGTCCATGCAGAGTAACAGAGAAAAAAGTCTGATCCATTTTCTTTTTGCTTGACAGCCCTTTAGATATTTGAAGATCACTGTCCACACACAGCCCATTCGCTCTTATCTTATCATCTCCAGGCTAAACATCCTCAGTTCTTTCAACCGTTCATCCTTGGACTTCATTTTCAAACCCCTCACCATCCTGGTCCCCTTTCTCCAGACCAGCTGCAGTTTGTCAGAGCGGCACCCAGAACCAGAGACAGGACTCCACAGGCAGTCTGGCCAGCACAGAATAGAACAGAACTTTAAATTTCCTGAGATCTGGATACTATGCATTATGAATACAGTCTTGCAATAGCTTTTTTTTTTTTAGCAGCCTCATCGTACTGCGGGCTCATTTTCCCTTTGTGATCAAGGAAGTGATCTTCCAGATTACCTTTTTCCTGAGGAGTCATTCATCTTGCTTTGCTTGCACAACGCTTACACAGAAATTAGGGCTCATTCACACTTACCTTTTGCCCTGCACTTTCTAGGTACAGATCTTTATTTTTCCAGTCTGTGTCTGAGCACTTTTATTTTTTTGCCCTGCCTCTTTCCCCAGGAAAACCTACTCTTTAATGCTGAATCGGAACAAATGGCAATTTGGGTTTTCTGCAGAATTGTTTTCAGCAAGAAAAAGCAGGTTTTCATGGGGAAAGTGCCAGCGCCCCCCCCCCCCCAAAGGCACTCAAACACAGAGCTTTAAAACATGGACCTGTGCCTAGAAGAATGACACAAAAGGAAGGCTGGATGAGCTCTCAAAAGATGGCTGGTCTTTAATGAGCATTTGCTTGCAGGGAGGTTGTACAGCAGAGCACATTTGCCCTGATTCGCTTGTGTGGGGGTGGTTATATGTTTCCCCATTAATCAATTTATTCATTCAAAGTGCTTATGAACCACTCAGTTACCAAAGTTTCTAAGCGGTACCATTTTATTTTTAGCACCTACACTTTTTAGTGCATTTCCCTGTCCCTTGCTAAGCACAAAAGGCTAGGTTTTTATTTGTATGTTTGCTTTAAAGGGAATTTGTTGCATCAGAGCACTTAAAAACATCTTAACTATGCAAACCTAAATTTCTGTATGTGACTGACTCCCCGCCAGGTTGTCCATTTGAAAACAGAGGTAGGTGGTCCCAGCAATAATGAGTGCATCCACACCTGCCCAATGACATTGTGGGTGGGCATATAGCAAGATCGCAGTCACACATCCTTCTTCATTCACTTGGGTCATGTGTGGGGAGAAAAAGGCACAGATAACCTAATCAAGGGGGAGGGTTTTCAAATATGTATCGAGTAACCACACTCACCCTTATGGATGGCAGGATCTGGAACCAATCGAAATGGAAAGCAGCACGTTGAGGATGAGCATGCATGATTCTGGATTGAGAAAATCTACATTTTTGTGCTACAAATGGGTTTCTGTGTATGCAGCCACTGCATTAAAAAGAGAGAGTACATACTGGTTGGCATGCATATATATTGAGTCACATGGATAGGCCAAATCAGGAAGAGAAAAACTATAAAAAATGAACCACTGTGCAGACAGAATTTCCAGGAAGAGGATCCTCTAATGCATCCCCTTGTGAATTTAATTGGTCCGTTTTCTCTTTTTCTCATATAGTTTCATTGGTTGCTGAATCCATAGCTGCTTGATGAACTGCTATCACTGGAGCGATCAAGACCGGCTAACTGCCTTAGCAATTCAGCCCCGGAGTCTCACAGCAATATCTCTGAGGCCCAATAAGAGGAAACATCCTGCACTCCTATTGCACCACTACCCCTTCAGCACTTTTGATTTGAGGCTGGTGTGCACGAAAGAGCTGAATAGTTCGCTCTTAAGCATTTCAACACTGTGCTGCCACACATTCCTTCCACTGTTGTACAACGGTTCCTTTTCCTCTCAGGTCATAGCTACATGATAAGGGATATCTGAAAGCAAGTGCGAGGGTAAAATTATCTGTCAAAATGGATTTAAAATAGTCTGGCTCATATTAAAGGCAGCCTTGAAGCGAAACCTGCAGTCCAAATGTCTCCAAAGTCTGCACAAATTGCATGTTTCCTGCTTGTATTACAGGGATGAGGAAACTGTGGTCCTCAGATGCCACTGGACTCCAACTCCCAGCATTCCTGGCCTACCTGGCCAATGGTCAGTGGTTATGGGAGCAGTAGTCCAGCAACATCTGGATGGCCAAAAGTTCCCTTTTCCTGTTCTATTCCATCATGAATGGAAAAGTTCCGACTAAACATTTGGAAAAACTTTCTGACAGTAAGAGCTGTTCAGCAGTGGAACAGACTCCCACGAGA
This sequence comes from Podarcis muralis, assembly GCF_964188315.1. Lineage (NCBI taxonomy): Eukaryota > Metazoa > Chordata > Lepidosauria > Squamata > Lacertidae > Podarcis > Podarcis muralis. Next base: position 31,441,221 of record NC_135657.1, read on the forward strand.
GGTGGTGGACTCTCCTTCCTTGGCGGTTTTTAAACAGAGGTTGGATGGCTGTTTGTCATGGATACCGTACTTTAGCTGAGATTCCTGCTTGGCAGGGGTTTGGACTAGATGACCCTTTGGTCCTTTCCAACTCTATGATTCTATGATTGAGTCTGCTTTATGCACGTACAGTGGTACCTTGGTTTAAGAACAGCTTAGTTTATGAACAACTTGGATTAAGAACGCTGCAAACCCGGAAGTAGGTGTTTCGGTTTGTGAACTTTGCCTTGGAAGCAGAACACGTTCCGCTTCCTGTTGAATGTGTTCCATTTATAAATTCCCAACTGCTATGGGAAAGTGCGCCTTGGTTTAAGAACGTTTTGGTTTAAGAACAGACTTTTGGAATGGATTAAGTTCGTAAACCAAGGTACCACTGTAATACTAAACCATTGTTTATGGTAAGCCCATGGTTGCTCAGAATGTGGATGTTAGCACATTGTTCTCTCTGTGTGCATCTCTCTCTCTCTCTCTCTCTCTCTCTCTCTCTCTCTCTCTCTCTCTCTCACACACATTAGGAGCTGCCATTCCTGCTCACTCAGATTTCCAACCTTACATACCCAACAATGCCTCTGTTACCCCCCCCTTTCCCCCACAACTGGCCACCCTCTCCATTTTGTTGAACTGCAATTCCCATAATTCCTTACCATTACCCAGACTGGCTGGGGCTAACGAGACTTGTAGCCTAGCAACACTAGAGGGTACCACAATGGCTACCCAATGTTTAATATTACACCCGTGCTTGAGGGGGCTGGACAAAGGTCTTGATAAAGGTTCTATGGAAACCAGCACAAAATGATTGCCACAGGCAGCAAAAAAAAAAAAAAGGGGGGGGGGAGAGCTTACAGTACTCTGTGCTGTTGCTCACCATCACACACAAAAGCACATATTACACCCAAAAGCAGCTTGTATGTTGAAAAATGCAACTGGGATATATACCGTATATGTAACTATACTATAAAGCATCTACGTGTCTGTGGAGATGCCTTCCATCTGCTTTCTTCCTCACATATTTACCACACATGTTATTGGGTGAAGGAGTGTGAGATGAAGTCCAGCAAAATGCCTTGTACTTTAAGGCAAGGAGGGTGAGTTTCAAAGTGTCCTTTGAGACCACTTTTTTTTGGGGGGGGGGTCTAGTACTATGACGCAGACAGCTCATGTCTAAATCCAACCCAGGAACTTTGTTTTAACAAATTGAAGAAGACATATAACAACCATTCAGTTCAACTTCAAGACCTCTGGCATGAACTGAGAACCATATGGAGGGGTGGGTGAGACCTTGACATCCTTTTTCATGTCGTCTAATAATACATTCTTCCGCAATTAACTCTTATTGAAACCAGTCCCCTTTCAAATTAAAACAGCCCTCCTAAAGTATCATAGAATCATGTCAAATTTGAAATGTTTATGTAGCAACAAGCCTCTGAATAAACTGAGTCTTGGAAATAATCTTCTAAAATATGAACCACCTCATTAATACAATTATAAGTAAACTCTTGTCACCAGAAATTCACTGCAAGGGAAGGAAGACTCACGAATTGTTTCCATACGGGATTATTTAAGACTTGGTTGTGTGGAAGTGGGATAGGTAATTACACCAGGCCCAAAAATATTTGATTATCATAATTTTGTTCAATGAATCTAGGCACTATTTCATCATATTGGGAAGATAGTCTGCTACTTTTCTTATGGACCAGCCCTATGTTTTGATTGGGCTGAGCACATTGGCATGCAGTCATTGGACTAGGCGGACTACGCTAGTCCCCTAAATGTTCCCCTGGCACCACCTTCCCAATGCCCAGTAGGCTTCTGCCCGGCTTAGAGAGGGAGGTCCTATGCTCACACACATGACATCCGTTCCTCATTGCTTTTGCAAGCTGGCACTTATAGCCCTAACTGTTCCCCTGCAAAAAAAATGTCACTGCACACCAGTGGCTGAACAGTGCATGTGCTTATTGCCATAATATTTAAGGACTGGCTAAAGTTGGAATGGCAGGACTTAGCTAAAAGGAATTAGCCTCAGTTTCTCAGAGTCACTGCTGCTACATTTTTTCAGAAGCAAGCAACAAAGGCTTGAGCACAAACACATGTTCAATATGTGTGGTCTGCAGCTGTGTTTGCGATCCCCTGGAACTGGGCAAGCTCCTCTTTTGTGTACAAAATTGCAAAGCAGAAAAGCAAAATGACCAGCTCTATGTCCAATAGCTTCATGGGAATGTGCTCCTACAACATTACTACAACTTTAACAGGGAGAAATGTAAAGTATTGCACTTGGGCAAAAAAAATGAGAGGCACAAATACAAGATGGGGGACACCTGGCTTGAGAGCAGTACATGTGAAAAGGATCTAGGAGTCTTGGTTGACCACAAACTTGACATGAGCCAACAGTGTGACGCGGCAGCTAAAAAAGCCAATGCAATTCTGGGCTGCATCAATAGGAGTATAGCATCTAGATCAAGGGAAGTAATAGTGCCACTGTATTCTGCTCTGGTCAGACCTCACCTGGAGTACTGTGTCCAGTTCTGGGCACCACAGTTCAAGAAGGACACTGACAAACTGGAACGTGTCCAGAGGAGGGCAACCAAAATGGTCAAAGGCCTGGAAACGATGCCTTATGAGGAACGGCTAAGGGAGCTGGGCATGTTTAGCCTGGAGAAGAGGAGGTTAAGGGGTGATATGATAGCCATGTTCAAATATATAAAAGGATGTCATATAGAGGAGGGAGAAAGGTTGTTTTCTGCTGCTCCAGAGAAGAGGACCCGGAGCAATGGATCCAAACTACAAGAAAGAAGATTCCACCTAAACATTAGGAAGAACTTCCTGACAGTAAGAGCTGTTCGACAGTGGAATTTGCTGCCAAGGAGTGTGGTGGAGTCTCCTTCTTTGGAGGTCTTTAAGCAGAGGCTTGACAACCATATGTCAGGAGTGCTCTGATGGTGTTTCCTGCTTGGCAGGGGGTTGGACTCGATGGCCCTTGTGGTCTATTCCAACTCTATGATTCTATGATTCTATGAACATATTTGGGTTCCCTGTTATTCATGTTCTTTGCATATAGAGTTCCATCTTCTCTTATTTCCACGTTAGCATTCTGCAGCGTCAAGTTTGTGGAGAGCAACAGCTATGATGTCACCAAGCACATCCCATTTCTCATGCAGTTCCCCAGACCATCTTTGTACTGCAAGAGACCACACCCCCATTTTGGTTCAGTGCTGTATCACCGGGTGCTGCGTTATATTTTAAAATTACTGGAATTCTTCCAAAATCAGTTGCCATCTGCAACTGCAACCAGGGGGTCTCTCTGGTCCGTCTTCACTCTCCAAGAGTTTTGGTAAGAATTTCCCAATTATACTTTTATATATAAGCTAAGCATCATTTCATGCTTTCATCTAAACATGAGATAAGAAGTTCCAGGCTTTTACACAATCAGTTTCCTTGAAAGGAAAAAGTCTTGATGCTTATCTGGCCTGCATAGCTCAGTTGGTTAGAGCGTGGTACTGATAACACCAAGGTTGCAGGTTTAATCTCTATATGGGGTAGCTGCATATTCCTGCATTGCAGGGGGTTGGATTAGATGATCCTCGGGATCATTTCCAACTCAACAGTTCTATGATTCCACCTGCATGACATGACTATTACCATTTTACAGTGTCGAAACCCTATTTTGGGAGCAAGCAAGGAAAGTCAGCCTTACCGGATATGTGTTTATGTTGCATTTCCTTTGTTTGTTCCTCTCTGCTGCACACACTTTCCCCCCTGACAATGACTTCCTAGAAAGTGTTTCTACCCAGCTTCCAAATTCTAGGCAGAGCACACCACAACATCTACTGTCTCCAGTCAAGCCACTCAATACAACTGCATCTATTCAGGCTCATCAGACAGAAACTCATAACTTAAGAATTTACATTAGTCATTCCTCAAACTACAATAGCCACCTAATGTACTATGAGTCTGTGGTGGTACGGATGATGACAGATGAACAAGTCTGGCCCGATAGCCAAGAATAATTACTGAAGGATAGACATAGAAGAGAACATGACAGAAAATTACATGACACTTATAATTTCCAGCTAAAACCACTCAAATGTATCATCAGTGATCTACAGCCTGTCCTGGACAATGGCACTTCCATCTCTCGGGCCCTGAGTGGCAGGCCTGTACTTGCTAACAGACAGCCCTCCAACCTAAAACAGCTACTCACTAGCAGGAACAGGCCACATAACAGAGATACAAACACATAGAGCAGTCCTGTGGCCGACCCAAAGGCCAGCTGTGTCCCCATGGCTACTCCAGCAACAATAGTACTGACCTAATATCATTTTTACTGCAATACATTCAAGGGCCAGGCCATCTGTGGGGCAATGTGAGGCGGCCAGCTCAGGTGGCAGGATCCACAGAGGCAGCAGATCTGGCCTGCAAGAAATTCATTGCTTGCTGCCGCCACAACTGCCACAGTGGCAGTGATTGTTGTGGTGTGCTCACTGGAGGCTGGATCTGCTACCTTCTCAGCAGCCCTCCCTCAAATGTTGATGACCAGGAGGCACTGCTAGTCTCCTCCCACCCTTGTTCCCATAAGAGCCAACTCCTAGGGGCCGAGGTCCTTTTGCCCCCCCCCCCCAATAAAATATTTGAGGGGTCTGGCTCCGCAAAGTTGATGGGCACCACCGTTCAAATGGGGGAGGGGTGGGTTGTGTCATGTCATGGGATCAATTATGCAGGGCAGGGCTTACCTGGGCTCCCCAATATGTTATTCAAGTTGGCACCCCTGTTGTTCCTGCTGTAACTCTTCACTCCTTCTTCCCTGGCAGGGCGAGGGGGCGGGTGTCTGCCATTTTGTAGTTCACCTCAGGTTCCAACATGTCTTGGGCCAGCCCTGAATGCACTCTACATCAGCTCAAGTTGCTGATACTGGTATACAAAGACCTATACAGCATGGGATGAGGATACAAAAAATAATACAGTGGTGCCCCGCAAGACAAATGCCTCGCAAGACGAAAAACACGCTAGACGAAAGGGTTTTCTGTTTTTCAAGCTGCTTCGCAAGACGAAAGAAATTCTGGGTTTGAATTTCTGTGTGGTGGGTGGCTGGGGGAACAGTTGGGGAGGGGTTTGCAAGAATATGGAAGCTTGTGTGTTTTTTCCCTGCATTTTTATGGTTTTCTGTGACCATTGGACCACTCTGCTGTTTTTTTAAAAAAAAATTCTGGATTTGAATTTCTGTGTGCTGGGTGACTGGGGGAACAGCTGGGGAGGGGTTTGCAAGAATCTGGAAGCTTGTGTGTTTTTCTCTGCATTTTTATGATTTTCTGTGACCATTGGGGCACTCTGCTGTTTTTTTAAAAAAATTCTGGGTTTGAATTTTGAAATGCTCTTTACAGTATGTGTGACTTTAAAGAGCACTTAATAAACTCTTGTTGTACCAAATTTGGCTTTGTTTGGACTTTTTTTTGACCATAGGAACACATTAATTGATTTTCAATGCATTCCTATGGGAAACCGTGCTTCGCAAGACGAAAAATTCGCTAGATGAAAAAACTCGCAGAACGAATTAATTTCGTCTTGCGAGGCACCACTGTAATAGTCTCAGCCCTTCAATCATAACAAATTGCTAAAATCTGCAGGACAGGGCCTGCTGCAGATACAATCTTACCAGCTCAGGAAGTCTGCTTTGCAATAATATGGGATTTGGGCTTTTAGCATGGTGGCACCTATCATTTGGAACTCCTTCCCATGAGATTTATTTATTTATTTATTTATTTATTTATTTATTTATAAAAATATATACCTCTGAATATAGGGTGGTATATAAATTCAGTCAGTCAGTCAGTCAGTAAGTAAATAAATAAATAAATAATATACAGACTGCACCCACTGTCAAATCTCTGCTGAAAGAGTATTCCACAGAATGGAACCAAAAACAGTGTAAAAACATCATAAAACTATTGTTCTTGTCAAATAAAACAGGTCTGGACGACATGTTTCTTGAATGCCCAATTTTCCTTGGGCACCCATGGTGCACCCACGGAGAAGGCCCTGTTTTGGATCTCTGTGTTTCCTGCTACTCCTGTCGATGGAGCCAGGAGAAGAGGCACCTGCCCACCCCCCTTCACTGCCCTGTTAGTTGGCTGCTCCCAATAATAAATTAATAATCCATAGAATTGGAGCTTCATTCCCTTGCTCATCTTCCAACAGGATATATATCCCTTCCTCTGCCTGCAATGCCTTCTACATATAAAGAACAAACAGGCCAATCTCTATGCAAAAGAATAAACGGAGACAAACCTGACATCAAAAGTGGCAATATTTCAACCTCCCTGAATACGCTGAAGTGACCTTAGAATGGCCATCCTAAAGCAAAGGAACTTCAAAGGGAGACTGCAATGTGAAACCACTGGCTTGTAATACATCATCAGGAGGTTCAATGCTATCACTTGTGGACTGAGCCGAGACAAAGGATTTTTAGCACGTTATATGTCTGAAACTCTACTTTGTACTTCCAGCCAAGTCAAGCAGTGAAGCAAGGCACCCACCCAAATAATCCTTGATTTGGTAGTTTTTAACCTATAACAAAGATGTATTTATGATTATACATTTTCTATACCATATACTTCTCTGTATTTGTTAAAAGTTGTGTGATGTGAAGGGAATTAAGGTTGTGGCCACATTTGACACAAAAGACTGCCAAGATCACTTAGTTGCATGCTTTTATGAAAACAGTTTTAAGCCTTGATCAGCTATGGGAACCTGAAGTCTTGCTTTGGACAGGCAGGAAGGGCTCAGGGCTCAAAGAAGTTATTTTCACAGCTTGGGTTTATTTGGAAACATCTCAGTAGTTCCAATACTGGTAGAAATTGTTCAGAAGTACATGGCAGGCTTGTTTTTATTATATATTAAATTTGTATACAGGAAGAAGAAATATTTCAAGAAATGTGGTTTAGTGAATATGGTTTATGAAATACATGCCTCTTGAGACAAAAGGAACTACTTGTAAAGGAAACAGACACCTCTGATAAATCCAGAGTGGAAATACCATCGGCTGGGTGAGGACTGCAGGGCCTGCTCCCTTCCAGGGCCTTTTCCAACTGGCCCAGGGGGCGTGGCCCAGGCCATCTCTCCCAGCTATAAAGGGACTCCTGCGGCGAGGCCTCGGACCATCGGCTGGGTGAGGACTGCAGGGCCTGCTCCCTTCCAGGGCCTTTTCCAACTGGCCCAGGGGGCGTGGCCCAGGCCATCTCTCCCAGCTATAAAGGGACTCCTGCGGCGAGGCCTCGGACCATCGCCTGGGTGAGGACTGCAGGGCCTGCTCCCTTCCAGGGCCTTTTCCATCTGGCCCAGGGGGCGTGGCCCAGGCCCTCTCTCCCGGCTATAAAGGGACTCCTGCTGCAGGGAAGCCTCAGACCATCGGCTGGGTGAGGACTGCAGGGCCTGCTCCCTTCCAGGGCCTTTTCCAACTGGCCCAGGGGGCGTGGCCCAGGCCCTCTCTCCCGGCTATAAAGGGACTCCTGCTGCAGGGAAGCCTCGGACCATCGGCTGGGTGAGGACTGCAGGGCCTGCTCCCTTCCAGGGCCTTTTCCAACTGGCCCAGGGGGCGTGGCCCAGGCCCTTATTTGGAACAAACTTTTGGGGAAGCTGGGAAGTGTTCTGCAATTGCTTCCCTGTTCCAATGTGTTTTAAAATGTCCTCAAGCAGTCGGTGGCAATTTAAATTTGTATTTCTTTTTTTCCTTTTTTCCCTTGTTGGGGGTGGGTGGGTGGGATGGATATTTGGTTGGGGATTAATTTTAGTATAATTGTTCTGTTTTTGTTTTCTGTTGTTTTATTGGTTCTGTATAGTTTGTGTTTTGTTTTTAAGGGGCGGGATCAGGGCTGCCTGGGAGTGGGGCCCCAGCCAACACGATGGCTGGGACAAGTTCCACAGGGGGGGAAGCACTGGGACATCCGATCTCGGTGATCATGGGCAGGAGGCGGAGTTACGCCAAGACCAGACCATGTCATTACCGAGGAGGCAGGTTTAGTCGTTGTTTGAAGACTATCCCTGCCTCCGGGTCTGGCCTTGACCGGATGGATACTGGAATCAACAGGGGAAACCCATATAACCTGAAGGTGTTGCTGTGTAATGCCAGGTCAATGATGAATAAAACCACTGCCATCCACGACCTGATTGTGGATGGAGGATTTGACCTGGCATGTGTGACAGAGACCTGGTTGGATGAAGCGGATGGGCCTGTCCTTGCTGCCGCTTGCCCACCAGGTTTCTCTTACGCACAGCAACCCAGGTCATGTGGGCGGGGAGGGGGGGTTGCAGTGATTTTTAGGAAGTCATTAGTTTGCATCAGGCGTCCTACTGGGAAGACCCAGTTTTCTGAGTGCATGTTCTGGAAGTTGGGCAATAGGGGCAGTACAGGATTCCTTTTGGTGTACCGACCTCCCCGCTGCACCAAGGATTCCCTGTCCGAGCTGCTTCAGGTCATGGCGGATGTTCTCCTGGAGACACCTAGTTTGGTTGTCCTAGGGGATTTTAACATCCATGCCGACACGACCTTACAAGGGGCCGCTCGGGACTTCGTGGAAAGCATGGCCTCCATGGGGCTGTCCCTGAATAAGTTGGGCCCAACTCATAGTCATGGACATGCCTTAGATCTGGTATTCACCTCTAGTGACGTGGGTGATCTGACACTAAGTAAAAGTGAAACTAAAGAAGTGCCATGGTCAGATCACTTCCTGGTGCAACTGGACTTCTCCGCGAACCTTCCCCTCTGCAGGGAGGTGGGACCAATTCGGATGGTCCGCCCCCGCCACTTAATGGATCCAAATGGTTTCCAGAGAGTGGTAGGGGATGCTTTATCCCATGTTGATGGCCTTTCAGCTGATTCCCTGGTGGCCCGCTGGAATGTGGAGTTAACCAGGGCTATCGACTGTCTGGCTCCGAAGCGCCCTCTCCGATTGCATGGAGCCCGGACAGCCCCGTGGTTTTCTTCGGAGCTGAGGGCGATGAAACAATCGCTGAGACGGCTAGAGCGTCGGTGGCAGAAAACTCACTCCGAATCTGACCGGACACAGGTTAGAGCTCAACGTCGAGCCTACCAAGTGGCGATAGCGACAGCGAAGAAGACTTTCTTCACCGCCTCTATTGCATCTGCAGAAAATAGTAGCAGGAGACTCTTTCAGGTGGTCCGCAATTTAACGGAACCACCTTTAACATCGGGGCCTTGTAAAGACCCCAAGATCTCCTGCAACGATTTTGCAAAGTTTTTTGCAGATAAAATCACTCATATTCGGAAGGAGCTAGACACCACCGTGGGAGCAGGGCTGGGGCGGGAGAGTGCTAGAGCTCTGTCTGGTCAAGTTGCATGGAACCAATTTCAATCCGTTACCCCCGAGGATGTGGACAGGCTGCTTGGACGCGTGAAACCAACCACCTGTCTCTTTGATCCTTGCCCATCCTGGCTAATAAAAGCAAGCCGGGAAGGGCTGGGCGATGGGCTCTGCGGGGTGGTGAATGCTTCCCTCTGTGAGGGAACATTCCCAGATCCGCTGAAAGAGGCGGTCATTAAACCGCTTCTTAAAAAACCATCTTTAGACCCGGCCAGTATGGCCAACTATCGCCCAGTCTCAAATCTTCCATTCTTGGGCAAGGTGATTGAGCGTGTGGTTGCTGAACAACTCCAGGCACGCCTGGAGGATGCGGACCATTTGGATCCCTTCCAATCGGGGTTCAGGCCTCATCATGGGACTGAAACTGCCTTGGTCGCACTGGTTGATGATCTCCGGCGAGCTAGGGACAAAGGTGAGAGCTGTTTCCTAGTTCTGCTGGATCTCTCAGCGGCCTTTGATACAATCGACCATAACATCCTTCTGGACCGTCTAGAGGGGTTGGGAGCTGGGGGCACTGTTATACAGTGGTTCCGCTCCTTCCTCCTGGGCCGTGTTCAGAAAGTGGTGGTGGGGGATGAGTGTTCAGACCCATGGGCCCTCACTTGTGGGGTACCTCAGGGTTCCGTCCTCTCCCCCATGCTTTTTAACATCTATATGAAGCCGCTGGGAGAGATCATCAGGGGGTTTGGACTGGGTGTCCATCAATATGCAGATGATACCCAGCTCTACCTCTCTTTCAAATCAGAGCCAGTGAAGGCGGTGAAGGTCCTGTGTGAGTGCCTGGAGGCGGTTGGAGGATGGATGGCGGCTAATGGGTTGAAGTTGAATCCTGACAAGACAGAAGTACTGTTTTTGGGGGACAGGGGGCGGGCTGGTGTGGAGGACTCCCTGGTCCTGAATGGGGTAACTGTGCCCCTGAAGGACCAGGTGCGTAGCCTGGGAGTCATTTTGGACTCACAGCTGTCCATGGAGGCGCAGGTCAATTCTGTATCCAGGGCAGCTGTCTACCAACTCCACCTGGTACGCAGGCTGAGACCCTACCTGCCCGCGGACTGTCTCGCCAGAGTGGTGCATGCTCTAGTTATCTCCCGCTTGGACTACTGCAATGCGCTCTACGTGGGGCTACCTTTGAAGGTGACTCGGAAACTACAGCTAATCCAGAATGCGGCAGCTAGACTGGTGACTGGGGGCGGCCGCTGAGACCACATAACACCGGTCTTGAAAGACCTACATTGGCTCCCAGTACGTTTCCGAGCACAATTCAAAGTGCTGGTGTTGACCTTTAAAGCCCTAAATGGCCTCGGCCCAGTATACCTGAAGGAGCGTCTCCACCCCCATCGTTCTGCCCGGACGCTGAGGTCCAGCGCCGAGGGCCTTCTGGCGGTTCCCTCATTGCGAGAAGCAAAGCTACAGGGAACCAGGCAGAGGGCCTTTTCGGTAGTGGCGCCTGCCCTGTGGAATGCCCTCCCATCAGATGTCAAAACGATAAACAACTACCTGACATTCAGAAGACATCTTAAGGCAGCCCTGTTCAGGGAAGTTTTTAATGTATGATATTTTAGTGGGGTTTTTGGTTTCTATGGAAGCCGCCCAGAGTGGCTGGGGAAACCCAGCCAGATGGGCGGGGTACAAATAATAAATTATTATATTATTATTATTATACATAACATACTGGGAAATACGAAAATAAGGTCAGCATATTTAATGGAACTAAAATCAATACAATTAATATTTTATGTTGGGGAAATCAAAAGAAATTGTAGTGAATCAGTTGGGGATTTTAAAGATGAAGTCTAATTAAGGAATTATTCATGGAACTGGTTATTAAGACCTTTATTCCCTTTAGCTTTCATTACAAGCACTGAGGTAAAGCTACTACGCACTGACTACAGGAATTTCTTCATTTTATATTCCTTACCCTTTTTTGACATGTGCTATCCGAATTTTTATTTATGGGTCAAAACCATAGAGCTCCAATTTAAAGCCTTGGGAAATGAAAATAACTTGCCACCATGTAATCTCAGAAATAACAGTGTTGGTGCCTTGTGGATATGTCAGGGTGGATATTCCACAGGTAGGAGCCACCACCAAAAGGACCCTTTCTGCCATTGCAAACTGTCTAACATCTGAAGGTGGGAGCACTCAAGTGAAAGCCTCTGAGGATGACCTTAAGGACTGGCAGGTTTATAGTGTGCAGAAAGTGGCCCTTCAAGTAGCCTGGTCCCAAGATACTGAGAACTTTAAATGGCCAAGCCAGCACCATGGATTGTGGGTGGAAACATACTGGAAGCCAGTGAAGACATTTAAAGACAAGTGAAATATGTTCAGGCTCATGTGTTTTAATTAGTAAGATTGCTGCCATATTCTGAAAGTCTTTCAAACAGTCTTCAAGGGCAGTCCCACTACAAATGCATTGCAACAATCTAATCTGACCTCACAAGAGCATGGATAACTGTTGCAAGCTCCTTTTTGTCTATGAAGGGACTCTGGCTGGTGTACCAGTCTAAACTGCAGAAAGGCTCTTCATGCCACAGAACCAACTTGAGCACCCAATGAAAAACCCAGGTCAAACATCACTCTGTGACTATGAACCTGCTGTTTAAAGGGGGGTGGCAGCCATCCAGTGTTGTCTAGACCTCTAAGAGATATTGAGGCATCAATGCCCCTCCTGGTTCAAATGAAAAGGACAAATAGATCTGCGTGTCATCATTATATTGAGGGTACCTCCTGCTACATCATCTTTAGCGGAGATTCCTGCATTGCAGGGGGTTGGATTAGATGAACCTTGGGTCCCTTCCAACTCACTCAGCGGCTTCAAGTTGATGATAAACAAGGCCTATGCAACACCACACCACAAGTGCCACTGCCATGACAACAAATTCAGCACAGGTTGAAATACAACACTTGATTATCACATTGTGGACCTATACCCTCCTGAGTTTTAAGCAAAGCTTGTAATTTCTCACCTTGGTCCTATAGCTTTCTCTGTTACCTCATTTCCCATTTACCCTGGTTGTTGTGGTTACAGGCAGGAAGGCTTCACCAGCACCCAGAACCTCATGCTTAATGCATAGCTTCTGGTAGGTGAGATTATAATATTCAGGATTACTTCCAAGGATCCTGGGAAATGGAACTACCAAGAGGCTTCAGGTTCAATGGAACCCCAGTCCTCACTCTGGTTCTCTGGAAGGAATGGAAAGCAGAAGATTCATTTAATATTTGTCGATGGATTTTAAGTATCAACTTATTAAGTTTACCTTTCACCTAAGAAGTCCAATGACATTTGCAACTGGGATTGAAATAAAGAGAACTTTTAAAAAAACAACCCAATAAAATATTAGCTTGGAGAATTTGACTGATGTTTTCATCTTTTGCATGTGTAACTGGGAATAAATCTGACAGGAAACAGCAGGATTGGGCTGGGGAACTCAGTCAGCCCACCCCCAAATTTCTTTCAACTCTAATTCAGTGACCTTTTTAAGTAAGGCTAGTGTTGGATTTTCCCATCTTTCACACTTGAAGCTGATCTCTGAAGAATGGTTTCAGTAAGGACTCTCTTACATGGAACAAAGCTGTAACCTAAATGACTTTTGTATGCTGAAAACATATGGGGCAGAAGGAGGCCTGTGTCATGCTTTTACAGTATCGTCACTGTTATCAAGAGTACCTTGGGAACAGTGCTTTCTTCACAGCCAAGAGAGAGATAAGTGGCTCTGGCTTGAATTGAACTGAATAATGTCAGTGTAGCATGCATCATCCTTGACAGCTTTCGAGGCCTCGTCCATGAATAGAAATCTGAGCCTGAATCTTCTTCATTACACAGATTTCACAGGCATGCAGTCCCACAGAAAGTAAACAGAATAACATCAGCATAAGTGGAGGGAGAATCAGACCCTAAAAATAATACTTTATGGTTCCTCAGCAGCACCGAACTCTTAAACTGAAACAAATACTTGACAGTGGCATTGGCAGCAACCTAAGCGGCCCCCCGTCTGACAAGCTCACGGGTAGTAAAAATACTGCTTAGGGTCACACTCTGTACTTTCCTGCACAGATTTAATGAATGGAATGCATGATGTGCTTGCTAAGCTCGGCTGGATAAACATGGAAAAAATCTAGCGGAGCTGTGTCACAGACCACAATGGTTACATAGACTATGTAACTGGAAGAAGAGATTCCTTTGCTATGTATCACTTACTTTTTATATATCTCTGTTGACGAATATTTCACAGCCATTAATTCTTTGCTGATGTTCACTAGATATATATTAGATGAGATTGGCACGTACTTTCGTGGTGTGATAATTGGTTGCAAAAGCTATTTTTTAAAACCATGTTTGGAAAACTCTGTGGTGTTTTTGACTTTCGTTGCAGCTAAAGGCTATTGTTCATTAACCATTTTCAGTCTTGGAGCTGTACAATAAGTATCTCGTGGGTCCCCAGGCAGAAGGAAATACAGCCTTTGTGGCTTATTCTTGACATGGAGGATGTGCTAGGTAATTAAACACACACACACACACACACACACACACACACACACACACACACACTATCAACTCCTGGTTTCTAATGAACCTGCCGTTTGTCTTCTTCCATTCTGCTCTTTGATTGTCTTCTCCTTTTTGTCCTTTGACATATTGAGAAGTCTATTCCTGATGGCCAGATTGCAGAAAGCCTAAAGGGACAAACTCAATGCAAAGGCATGAATTTACAGATTTGTTTAAACATATGACGCTACCACCACCATTGTCTACTTTGAACCAGCATCAGTCGACTGGAAAACTGGATGTGGAATAAGCAGTAATGTGAACATTTGAGACAACCATTGTTCCTGCGTAGAGGAGCATCCATAGGCAGATAACAGCTTCCTGGGGGCGGAGGGTGTCACAGGGCAGGGAAACCAAAAAGGTCATGTGCAGCAGGTGAAGACCTCCTCACCCCTTCTCTGCTGTGAACAACACAATGTAAATGCAACATGAAATGCAACAAGAGCAAATGATCTCACTGTGTTTCAAACCGCTCTTCTTAACATACCCGGAACTACAACATAGGTGAAGCATTGGCCATTGGTCTTGCACAGTCCCTACTTCTTGTAGTAGTAGTTGCCTCAGTGTGCTGTAACGCATTGCCTTTTAGGATATAGGAATGCTTTACATCCCAGTACCTATTCACCTTCCCTCTCCAGCTGTGGAAACAGTGACAGGAGGAAGGAAAAGGGGCAGCTTTAACTTGGCGCAACCTAACTAGGCCCAAGAAAGAGGGCAACCAATGGGAAAGGATGGCAATGGCAATGAGGTGACCCATTAAGGGCATCTTGCCAAAAGGTCATAGAATCATGGAATTGTAGAGTTGAAAGGAACCCCTGGAATACATTTTATATCTTTGTTTTATTATGCTTTATGGATGTTTATTTTTAGAAAGTTTTATGTATAATCTAGAATCCAGAATGTAAATTTAGTAAGTAAATATAAATAGCATTCTAATGCTGGTTTGTTTGTTTGTTTTTGGGTGGTTTTTATAGTAAAGGGCTTGATGTAATGGGATTTCCTAAAATGGGCTAAGTTGTTGCCTCATCCAGATCCCAAAAGCTTTGTACTTTCCATGAGTATGCTGTTTATTCACCCGGTTTCATCTTCCCTATCCCCATTTTTCATTCCTACAGATTCGTCGTTCTTTCTGCCATCCTCACTTTCCTGATTCCACGGGGAGTTTTGCCATTCGTCTTAATAGCAGCAACTCTGGGTCCCTTTGTAATCTTAGGGCAGGCTAAGACATGCTGAAAAAGCAGTTCCAGCCCAGGAAGGGGGCATGGTTTACTGGTAACATTAATATCCTTAAGGAGCTGTAATATTGCAATTGGATTCTGGCAAATTATGGAGCAACATGATGAGATGTGCAGAATCCACACTATTACCCTTCCCACAGCCTTCCACTGGCCCTAATAACAGCTTTGTTGCTAAACCTATATAATTTGATTTTTAACAGCATACTAAAAAAACAAGAGCTCAGCATTCTACAGGGTAATTTTACGTACTTTGTGGGACAAATAGATTCTGGCTCTACTGTGTGATAATAATTAGTACAAACGGATTTTGGTACGGAGAAGCTAAAAGACCTGTAGCTATGTAGTTTTAGGCAAAGGAGACCAAAAGGAGACTGTTAAGGCACCCACTATGTTGCTGGGTGCTGCTGCCCACCAGGGCATATGAAGAAATTCACATGGATTGTCCATGTAGGAGCCAGGGGATTGACCAGGGAGTTTTCTGGGTGCTGTGTTGTGTGGCCTTTCCTTCCTCTCCCTTCCGTCTGTTCTGCTCATAAAATGCTGACACCTGAGACAACCACAAGAGGACTCAAACCTCTGCCTGTAGGGAGGTCTGTGGACTGGCAGTGGTGGGTCTACGGCTATGTCGCTATGCCAGATGGCCTGGGGGTGCTGTGACAACATATTGTGTGCCGTGATGCAGGGATGCACTAAGGGGCATGTCTGCCTCATCATCATGACAAGCTCTCCATATCCTTCAACATTTCTCTGATGAAAATAAGGAGCTCCTAAGAAAAAGTGGGACATTCTGGGTTCAAATCAGAAACTGGGATGGCTTCTATAAATCTGAGACTGTCCCTGAAAAATAGGGACACTTGGAGGGTCTGGCTCACTCCATTGGTGGGGACAGTCCTTGCCTGGTGAGCTGTGGAGGTGCTTTTCCAGTGACTGTGGGCATATCTGTCATTTTCCCACTGTCTTTACTGCTGTTTCCCACAGAGACTGCACACCACATCTTATTCTCATCGTATCTTTGTCATGGGCTCCTGGAGATATCCTTTCTATCACACATTAATGATGATTTGTAATAAAGATGCTACTGGGGCAGTCATACTGCCTCATCAGTGCATATCACACAATTGCCTGGAATCCTTTAAGTTTTAATATCACAAATGTTCTGGTTTGTTTTGTTCAACTTTTGTTGAGCTATAGCCCCTCCGGGCATCAATGATGCGGTAGCATTGGGGTACATTGCAGAACAAGCCAAAGCAAAATAAATCTATCACTAATGCACTATTGTTGCATCAAAAGCATGTTGCAAAGTACACCCACACAGCCAAACAGCAGTCTGGAGCTGCCCATTATCATTTATTGTGTTTCTCCATATTACATGACACAATTTATGAAGGTAAAAGCAGTTTTAGGAGTTTCCTCCTTCCCCTTCTAGCCTGAACACAGATTAGATAGGGTGGCTGTTCTGCCAGTTTAGTGCTGACTGACATCTCTTCTGCCTTAGCGTAATATAAATACAGGATTGCTCTGCTATTGTCCTAAATTTTCAGACTGAGAAAGCAAAAGAGGCTGCAATCCTATGCACTCTTTTCTGGGAGTAAACTGCATTGCGTTCAGTGCAATATACTGTTATTAATATACTGTTATTATAATATCAATATACTGTTAGTACATCTGTTCTCTTCTCTTAACACAATTAAACGTAAATGGTGGCTTTCAAAGACCATAGTATAAAGTTTTGGTTTAGAAAGAAAAAGAAAGCATCACAGCTTAGCTTAGCTGACTGAAACTGGAAGGTCAAGTTTACTTGAGCTTTTGTTTTCTTAGTGCATTGCATTCCCATTGCACAATAAAAGACATTGTGCTCTCCGCCTCCCAGGAGCTGCCTTGCTAAGCCTTTTCTCTTCCAACATGCTTCACACAGATGAGCTTAATTGGATTCAAGTTCTCCTGTGATAATCACTGCTAGAGTATTTGGGCTGTAAACATTGCAGATGAACGAATATGTAAACCCAAATAAACTCTTCCTAAGGATTTGAAGATAAGTCATGGAAAGATTTATGTTCCCTGCATGCAATTTAAAGTTTTCTGGCTTTATATAATCTGTTTTTAAGAATATGTTAACCCTTTAAGAGTGAAAAGTAGTAAGATACCACTATACTAACACTATTATGAGCAGCACATTGAGGCCTTTCTTATTTTACCTTTAGGGGAGGGAAGAGGAGTCATTGACATAATGTCAGAAGACCTGGGCCACGTCAGAAAAGTTTATAGTAACATATTTCTGAGGCAGTAGTGCCCCTCTTGAAAAAGTGGAACAGTAAAATTGTAGGAGGAAAGTTGCTGCATAGTGCTCAACGAAAGAGTTAGCCAAGTACAGGTGATTTGTTGCCATTGTAGCTAATGGTCAGAGATGTTGTTTGGAAGCAGTAATGTCAGTATATACTTGGTCAATAGCTTACAAATAAAAATTTCCCTTTTCGCCGTGCCAAAAATGATTAATTAACCCCCCATAAAAACTGATGAATCACATAAGCTGGGGTGTGGGGGTAGTTCCAGAGCACAGTACTTGAACACCCCAAAAAAGTGAACTAATGTGAATTTGTGAGAAATTCTGCAACATATCATAGAAGGGGAGCCACTGACAAAAAAAAAGTAATCTCTCTTGTCTTCACCCTCCCAAACTCTCCCAGGGGGCATTTGGAGAATGGCTTCACGCAATGATTGCAAGGTTCAGGCATTTTTCAAGTGGTTTTCCATTAGATATTGGAGTCCTGAGCTTTATAGCCCTTTTAAGGTTAAAATCAGCTGAACTGGGCTCAGAAATGTTCAGATAGCCAGTACAGGTCTGCTAGAACCAGAGTTAAATGCTGAGATTGCTTGATTCATGTCAGCAGTCTTGCAGCTGTATTCTGCAACAGATGCAATTTCTGAGTCATCTCCACAGACAGCTCCATGCATTGCAGCAATCTAATATTAAAGTTACTGCAGCATAGATCACTGAATCCAGGTTATTCCTGCCCTAACGAGGAGGCACTGGCCTACTGGCGGAAGGCATTCCTGCCTTCAGCTATGATAGTGGCCCTAGGGGGAGTGTGATCCCCATCTAGAACAGGCTGTACACCACTCATCTAGCCAGATGAAACAAAGAACATCTCAGTCTGTTTTGGATTGAACCTCAGTGCATTGGCCCACATCCAGTCTGTTACCGCGACCAGCATCAGTTCAGCACTTCCACTGCCTCACTTGCAGAAGATGAAAAGGAGAAATAGAGCAGTGAGTCACCAGGATGCTGATGACAGCGCACTCCACAGGACTTTGGCCAGGGGTTTCATGTAGAAGTTAAACAGCATGGGGGACAAGACCGACCTCTGCAGGACCCAGTCATACAAACTCCCAGAAAAGACATTAGAAGGGTGGTGGCCCTTATTCTTGTGCCCCGCGCCCCAGATTTGAGCAGAGTCTGTATTTATACAATACCTAGATTTCTGAGATGCTCTGCTATTAATACACTTATAATTAACTATTTTTTAAAAAATAACAGTAATAAATCTAATTGCTTTTCTACTGCTTTCTCTTATTTCAGTGCTGCTTTTCATATTGCCCAATGGGAACATTTTGCTCAACGTAATTCATCACACGGCCACCTCCAAGCATTTTAATGCGCTGCCTAAGCCACGTCTTCTATGTGAAGCCTACAAATGCATGGATACACCGAAGACTACCAAATGCATTTTCATGAGCTGGCTTTGCCAGTGCTTGAAGCCTTAGGCACAGCTGAGCTGCACTAAATCCCAGTGAAGTCAATGGGAATTAAGCAGCCTAACTGCAGGATTGCCACTTTAGTTTCTAAAGGAAGCTGTTCTGGAGCAGAGAGCATTTTGTCTGGATGTCAACAAAGCCGGATCAAAGCCACACTGAATGGCGAATTTCCCTTGGGAAAGACACTCAGACTAATCTACCTCACAAGGTTGTTGTGGAGGATTTATAATAAAAGGATTATATAAATTGGGTTTTTTAACAGGAGCTCCATTGGGGTTTTTAGCAAAGGACAAAGAGATTTCAATGGCATGGGGAGAAATCTGTAGCAAGATTTAAAGACTCAGGCTTGGATGTGTTCAAGATTAAGTTGCAAAAGGCAGTGCATTTTAAGTGCACTTGTTGTGGTTACTTTTTATATCTCATATAACCATAACAAGGTCAAGCACATAGGACAATCACACAATCTTCTTTCAGCAAAGGCCTCTGGAATGCAAGTTGGTTATGTAATGCAATTTAATTGTTTATAACAATTGCTAAAATGTGTAGCACTAATGGGCAGACCACAACTTTGGGTGCTCCAATTTTTAAATAAAAAAATCAGTCTGAAATATGCACTGTGTGTGTGTGTGTGTGTGTGTGTGTGTGTGTGTGTGTGTGTGTACCCTGCCCTTCCTAAATAACACTTGAAAAAGGCTATGTAAATTATTAATATTAGTAATGTTCTTAAGGGCCACACATTTTTCTTTTAATTTCTTTTATGCATTTAGCATTCTATTAGCCCTGGAATGCAAATGGAAATTAAACATTTTATTAAATTAATGCTGCCAAGTTAAAGAGTGTTTTTCGATTTTTAAACCCCGTTCATAGAAACCTACCCAAAGCTGAACAGTTTTGCCCAACCTTTTCACATTGCAGATTCAGTAAGAAAATCCCTGTGATTTTTGTGCAGCATTTTTAATTGGTTCCATAGGTTGCCTGTCACCACTGACAGTGTGCAGAAGGTTCACCATACAGAAGGCTCCCTGCTCTACCCCTTCCCTTGCTTTTGATCATTTCCCTTGTCTTTCACATCTTAGTCCTTGAAGGTATGTATTCAGTAACCAGCAGAACCTGCTTCCCAGATGGTAAAAATCAGACATCCCACTTGGGTTATTGTATTTTTCTTTTTCGCTTCTCTCAATCCCCTTTGCGCCGTTAGGACTTTGCTGTTGCTAAGCTTAGTGCGATCTTGGCTCTGTTCCAGTGTAGGTAATTATATCCTGGCTGGTCTAAAAATTCCTCCTGTTGTTTCATCTGGAGAAGCAGATCTTCAGTTTCTGTCCTCAGTGGTCTCTGGGTGTCCATAAATGATAGGATACTCCTCCCTCCCCCGGGTCCCAAAGGAGGATATACATTTCAATGCTGGATGAATGAAGGCTTTTTGAAGGAAAGAGACTGAAAAGCACAGCAGTTTGCAAAGAGAAACAACAACACACACACAGACACTTTTTTGTAAGAATCCTTAGAATGTATGGCAAGTGATGAAAAGCAGGGAATAAAGAATGAGGAATTGAACTTCAGTGGGAAATACAGTGGGTCAGTATCTCCTTAGCAAGGGAACCTTGAGTAACTTAGACCTAACTTCTATCTACCTATAGAAAGATACTGAAAGATGCCTTCCCTAAGCATGTACAGGGTACCATTCCCTTATCACTGAGCAGCTGCAGTCAACTTCCAGGCTTTTGAGCAAGCACCCTATAGAAAACTCCTGCCAACCTAGCAGTTTGAAAGCACGTCAAAGTGCAAGTAGATAAATAGGTGCCACTCTGGCGGGAAGGTAAACAGTGTTTCTGTGCGCTGCTCTGGCTTAAAAGCTTCTTTCCATAGGTTTGTTACATTAAAAAATATATTTTTCAAAAACTTCCGCTTAAGGTCCACGCTGGAGGTTGAAAGCTGATAATTCCAGATTAATATTATGATTGCCAGCATAACATTAATTGTTATTTTTGCAGCCTGCCCTTCTAACTTTGACTCCTTGTCCCTTTATTCCTTCCCCACTCATCATGTTACTATGTGCAAGCCTTGGCTTTGCATAAACTTTCACCAGCGCCAAAAAACTCTAAAATCAAAATGACTTGAACTTAAAGACAGGGCACTTAGGGTCACTTTTTACAGAACTTCCATCCTTCCATCCTTAAACACCCCCGAAACAACAAACTGTATTAATATACCAATCTTATACAGTGGTACCTCAGGTTAAGAACTTAATTCGTTCTGGAGGTCCATTCTTAACCTGAAACTGTTATTAACCTGAGGTACTACTTTAGCTAATGGGGCCTCCTGCTGCTGCTGCCGCGGCGCAATTTCTATTCTTATCCTGAAGCAAAGTTCTTAACCTGAGGTACTATTTCTGGGTTAGCGGAGTCTGTAACCTGAAGCGTCTGTAACCCGAGGTACCACTGTATAAAGAATTTAGGGTTGCTACCTACCCATAATCCTCAAATAATAATCGTTCACCAAAATACAGGACACATATTTGCATATGCTAATTCATATGTATAGTTGTAAATTTAGAAATAATTGCTGCAATTTAAATAGAAATTCTGTACATTGCACCATAGCGAGGAAGACTGTGACCAGGTTACCTATGTGACTGCTCAGCCTGCTATCCCAGTGTTACCTTCAGGGACCTTGCTTCCCCTTCTCATGGCACTTTATATTTAATCCAGGCATAGACTGGACAGCTCTTCAAATAGAAGGTTCCTTTGAATAGCAGGCTGTCTTTTGGCAATCTCCAAATAGAGGAATGTCCTCTGTAAAGTAGCACACAAGGCCACCCTAAAACTTGTGCACCATCCTGAGTACTGCTACAAAAGAGGATATACCATTTTGTATACCTTGTGAAAAAGAAGCTATGATTTAGCATAAAATTACAAAAATTGAGATCTTTCTTTCTTTTTGTAAATAAATTTTTATTAGTTTTTCACAGTTACCTTTTTACAAATAAAAACAAATGCCTTTTCACAAACCTTCTTTTTGAGATTCTTTAAATTTCTGGACTTCCCTCCATACCCTCTTCTGGTTCCTTATATTAACCAATTTCTTCCACATATCCATTCTTAAACTTTGTCCATGATTATTTCCCTTAATTTTATCTAATTTTCTTTTCTTTTTTTTTAATAAATTTTTATTGGTTTTTCAACATAGATTAAAGACAACACAATACACAATACAAAAACAAACAATACATATAAACACGTATAATTTCAAAACCTCTTTTTCATAAACCCTACTTCCCTGACCTCCCCATGCCTCCCCTTTTCTGCATCCCTGTTTTAGAATTTCTTCAGCAACCCCTCGCATCAATTAACTGATTACTCATTTTCTTTTTCCCCTTCTTCTCTTACTTAATCCATTACAGCTGTAATTCTGTTTTTTCCCTTTCCCTTGACATTTTAGCACTCATTAATTTTACAACAGTTCTTAAGATATACTTTAAATTTCTTCCAATCTTCTTCCACCGTCTCTTTTCCTTGGTCACGGATTCTGCCAGTCATCTCCGCCAGTCCCATATAGTCGATCACCTTCGTCTGCCATTCTTCCAGTGTGGGTAGTTCTTGTGTCTTCCAATACTTTGCTAAAAGAATCCTTGCTGCTGTAGTAGCATACATAAAAAACGTTCTATCCTTCCTTGACACCAATTGGCCGACCATGCCTAGGAGAAAATTTTTTATCTAATTTTCTACTAGTTGCAAGCGTTTACTTAAAAGCCTGCCAGTGTATCAACTTGTTTACAATATTTTTTCACATAAATAATAAACGATTACCACTCTTTTTAAATTTCTCATTTATCGTAGTCTCTGAGTTTTGCCATTAATTTTGCCATTTCTGCATAGTCCATTAGCTCGATCTTCCATTCTTCTTTCACTGGTATCTTTTCTTCATTTCATCTTTGGGCTAACAGTATTCGGGCGACTGTTGTAGCATACATATATATTGTCTTCTGTTCCTCTGTCCACAGAACAAAAATGGAAATCTTTCAAACCTCTCTTACTATTTACACCATACAAATAACACATTCATTTGTTCATGCATGCATGCACGCACCCACGAGGACTCACACACGCACAGAGCCTTCTTATCTAGTACTGTAGAGCTGTACTGTATCCAATGGTAGCTGCTGTTGACAAATAGTGATACAGTTTTTAGATGTATTTTGCAGCTGCTAGACACTTCTAACCATAGGAGCTTAGCCACCAATGGTAGGAAATGGAGCCAAGAAGAACACGTTATCTGTTTGCAAAACTGACAAAAGTCTCATTGTGGTGGGATTGGGAAAAACAAAGGATGCACCACATTCTGGTAATGCAGAACTAAATGCTCTCTAAAATCCTTTTAAAGGCACATACAAGGATTTTCAGTTCCGGGATTTAAGAAATATGTTACAGTGGTTCCTACTACAGTGGTACCTCGGGTTAAGTACTTAATTCGTTCCAGAGGTCCGTTCTTAACCTGAAACTGTTCTTAACCTGAAGCACCACTTTAGCTAATGGGGCCTCTTGCTGCCGCCGCGCCGCCAGAGCACGATTTCTGTTCTCATCCTGAAGCAAAGTTCTTAACCCGAGGTACTACCTCACCTGGAGTACTGTGTCCAGTTCTGGGCACCACAGTTGAAGAAGGACACTGACAAACTGGAACGTGTCCAGAGGAGGGCAACCAAAATGGTCAAAGGCCTGGAAACGATGCCTTATGAGTAACGGCTAAGGGAGCTGGGCATGTTTAGCCTGGAGAAGAGGAGGTTAAGGGGTGATATGATAGCCATGTTCAAATATATAAAAGGATGTCATATAGAGGAGGGAGAAAGGTTGTTTTCTGCTGCTCCAGAGAAGCGGACACGGAGCAATGGATCCAAACTACAACAAAGAAGATTCCACCTAAACATTAGGAAGAACTTCCTGACAGTAAGAGCTGTTCGACAGTGGAATTTGCTGCCAAGGAGTGTGGTGGAGTCTCCTTCTTTGGAGATCTTTAAGCAGAGGCTTGACAACCATATGTCAGGAGTGCTCTGATGGCGTTTCCTGCTTGGCAGGGGGTTGGACTCGATGGCCCTTGTGGTCTATTCCAACTCTATGATTCTATGATTCTATGATACTATTTCTGGGTTAGAAGAGTCTGTAACCTGAAGCGTATGTAACCCGAGGTACCACTGTACTATTAAAATTTTAAGACCATAGGAGGCTGCCCTACACCAGATTTGTTCATCTAGCCCAGTATGACTGGCAATAGCTCTCCTGGGTCTCTGGCAGAGGTATTTTCCTTTCCCTACTACCTGATCCTTAAAAAAAAAAAAAGACTACATAATCACAGAATTGTAGAGTTGGAAGGGACCAAAAGGATCATCAACAATTATGTACCTGGAACAAAGAGAACCACAAACAAATAGAACTTCAGACCAAAGTAAAGGCTGAACAACTATGAAGACATGATAGCTGAAACTAACAAAATATTATTGCACATTGGGCAGGATGTGTCCTTGTACTAACAGTCTCATTAGCATGAAAAATAAAACTACTCTTGATATACCTAGAAACAGACTGCACTGGTTTCACTGGGATGGGAATATATGAAAACCAGGAGTGGCTTGCAGAATCAGAACAAAAACATAGCTAATCTAGGATTTGTGGGAAAGGCTATAGCTCAGTAGGAGAGTGCATGTTTTGCATGTTAAAGGTTCCATGTTCAATCCCTGGCAATTCTAGGTAGAGCTGGGAAAGACTCCTGTCTGAGAACCTGAAGGACCACCGTTTGCACATGCAAACCAGGGATGGGACACATGTTGCCCTCCAGAAGTTGGTGGGCTCCCGACTCCAATCAGCCCCTGCTATCATGACCAACAGTTGTAGTCCAACAACATCTGGAGGACCACAGATTCCCCAACCCAAGTGTAAACTGAATAAACCAATCGTCCAGGACAAGGCAGCTTACTAACATTACAGGCTAGCCAACGTTGATCAGAGAAGCTCACCGGTCATGGTGGAAAGAGTCACTTTTTCTGTTCCCAGTGTCTGGCACTCAAAACACACATACCATTTTTAGATTTGACCTAAGATTCAGTCTCTATAGTGCTCTTGATGCAGCAAACAGCTTCCAGCACTAGCTTCAATAATGTATGCTTTCCCTTTTACCAAAGCAGCTTGGCCCCATGAGAGAAAATGCATTGTCTGCTGTTTGCTACTAAAAAGCTATTTGTGGTGAGAATTTATTAAGGGCAGTGCAATGGTCTTAAGGTTTCTAGGCCCCTGCCTCTCCTTTAATCTTTGAGCCAAAGCTCTTAGCTTCTGCAGCCGGGTCCATTAGCGCTTCTTCGTGAGCATTGCTAACAATGGCTTCCTTACTGGGGGTATCACTAGGATTACACTCCCTGCCAGAATCCTCTGGCACAAGAATCACTGTGAGTCAGAGCAGGAAAATAATTAACCCTCATGATACTTCTCTGCGGAGTGAATAGAATACATAACAAGCTTTATGGGGTATTGAATTAAACCTACTCCTGGGGGAAAGGCATTCCATGGTCTTTGTTATGCTTAAGAATTAGGATGTGGCTGTTCCTGGGCAGAACAGGTCCCCCAAACTCATCTCACTCCAAAATGGTTCCTCCAGTTTCCATTTAAACAGATGTACGCCACTATTTGCTAACCATATCTAATCTTGGACTTTTAGGAGGTCAAAGTATGCTGGAGCATTCTCCTCAGCAGAGACACCTCATTGTGCTCTCAGAATCCAGTTCTCCAGTTTCTCCAGGCAATCTTGTAACAGAAAATTCACCTTAGAGCGCCACAGTGCAAACTCAAGTTTGTTTAACAAGGGCTGTGGATTAGTAGAATTCTTACACATTAGCGCCTACTGTAAATGGTTGCCAGTTTTTAGTGATTAAAAAAAACCACACAATTTTCCGTGTTACATGCATATGTGGTGGCTAGTTTTTGTCTTTATCAGCACTTTTTTAAAAAAATGAAGTTCTCAGTTCTGCATGGGAAACTATGTTGACATCCGCATTACACACTTAAAGAATTCATACCATTTTAACAGCCATGGCTTCCTGGAATACTGGGAACTGTAGCTTAAGAGTTGTTATGAGACCCCATACAGAACTTCAGTTCCCAGCACAAATATCAAACTAGTGTTTTCAAACACCACACATTTTAAACACATTTATAGCACACGGCGTGCTCTGGTCCATGGGGTCACGAAGAGTCAGACACGACTAAGCAACAACAACAGCAAATGGCTTCCCCCAAAGAATCCAGAGAACTGTAGTTTGTCCCTCAAAGAGCACCCTTAAAACTACAGATCCCGGGGTTCTTCGGGGCAAGTCATGACAGTTAAAGAGATATAAGAATGTGTTAAATGCATAGTGTGGATGTGACTTATACCCTGCACCACAGTAGCCACAGCGACTAATGAACCAACCTGGTACAATTTTTAGACAATCACTGTGCTAAACTAATTGCTATGGATTCCAGAGGTGTGTGTTGAAATTTTTCATTGAGGAACTGTTAGAGTCAGAAGCGCCAACTTGTGAGGGCGATGCGGGTGTGTGTGTGTGTTTGACGTCACACGCATGAGCATCATGCCTCCCTCCCTAAGCCAGACAGACGCTTCCTGGGCTTTGGGAAGGAGGCGCCAGGGGAACATTTAGGGGACTAGCCTAGTCCTTCTAGTCCACTGACCACACTTCACTGGTGGATTCCTATGTTTTGTCAATGCTGCCCAGAGTGGCTGGGGAAACCCAGCCTGATGGGCGGGGTATAAATTATGATGATGATGATGATGATGATGAAAATGCTTCTTACAGATATCTCAAGTTTATTCTGCCCATTCACTACTTTCCAAGGGATGTCTGGATTTCAAATTGTGGTACAGCTTTGTATGGGCTGACCTTGTGACCTAGTCTAAGGCTACCAATATTTTAAAGATTTTGAAAGGGGAACTTTTAGCAACTAAACCATAGGAAAAACCCTGCTAGCTCAGACCAAAGGTGCCTCTAGCCCAAGTTCCTGCCTCCCAGAGTGGCCAATCAGGATATAAACAGAAGTCTGGTAAGCCTATAAGCAATAGTGCTCTCTCACTGCTGCTTCCCAGCAGCTTGTATTCCATTGCATGCTAAAAGGTAAAGAGGTACCCCTGCCCGTACGGGCCAGTCTTGACAGACTCTAGGGTTGTGCGCCCATCTCACTCAAGAGGCCAGGGGCCAGTGCTGTCCGGAGACACTTCCGGGTCACGTGGCCAGCGTGACAAGCTGCATCTGGCGAGCCAGCGCAGCACACGGAAACGCCGTTTACCTTCCCGCTAATAAGCGGTCCCTATTTATCTACTTGCACCCGGGGGTGCTTTCGAACTGCTAGGTTGGCAGGCGCTGGGACCGAACAACGGGAGCGCACCCCGCCGCGGGGATTCGAACCGCCGACCTTTCGATCGGCAAGCCCTAGGCGTTGAGGCTTTTACCCACAGCGCCACCCGCGTCCCAAGACCATTGCATGCTACCATGCAACAAAAAAATGGAATATTGATTCAGGCTCTGGACTCCCTGCTTTGGTTTGGTGTTACATGTGCACTGCATATGAGGAGCTGCCGCAGTTCCTTGGAAGAAAACAACATGGGAATGTTATGCAGATTATTGCATTTTTGGGATTTGTTTTCTAGTTAAAGGGGAAGGGTGATGTCAGTCTTTCACCAGCAGTCATCCCCAGCAAAGCAAATTAACGTTCCTCTTCCAGGAGGAGCTTGTCCTCCCGTAAAACAGCTGCTTGTCTCAATAGAAATGGAGGAAGAACATTATACACTACCCTAGAGAGAGAGAGATTTGATAATGAGAAGCAGCAGTCTTCCAAAAAATGGAAACCTCATGATCCATCACACTTCCGCAGGGAGTTTAGTTCACAGAAACTGTGTGTTCATGTTTGTTGGCAAATGCGATGCTGGTTAGCTGTCTCTCTGTAATCCTTGCTTTAAATAAGTAAAAGCAAAAGGTTCAGACCAACGGGCGGGGTATGCCAGCATTCTTATGTTCTTGTTGCTGTTTTACAATCATTATGCGGGAAAATGGAGGACAGCTTGGGACTCGGCTAGACTGGTAAAGAAAAAGCGATTTATATGTGTTGTATACGCGATATAACATTATGCCACCAGATGGCGATGTGGACTCCCATTTTTCTCTACCTGTTTTCCCTGTTTAAATTTACAACACGTTTAACTGAATCGCTTGTTTGAGGTGTCTAGATCCAGCCTTGGTTAAGAAATGTTAAAGGTTCAGGGATATTAAGAGGATGCTCCTCACTTAAGATGCTTCAAATCTATTATCAGATGGGGAAGCTGGGGAGCACAAAGGTCACACCCACATTGTATGTTTAAAGCACTCTTATACCACTTTAACAATCATGGCTTCCCCCAAAGAATTCTGGGAATCATAGTATGTAGTTGTTAGGAGATTCCTCATAGAACTACAATTCCCAGTATTTTACAGTTCCTGGGATTCCTGGGGGGGTGTAGCAGCAAAACAGTGTGTTAAATGTTTCTTATGGAAGGGACCTAAGACATCAGTATCAACTGGTTATCATATAAGGAAGCAAAAGTGCTGTTTTGCACAACCTTTAGCCTAAGAGCTAGCTGGAGACCTGGTTCACAAGCCTGCAATTTATTGTTTCAGATTTCCCAGCAGAAAACTCCAGCCAAGAAGAAAGGGCAGCCAAAGTAAGGCATCTATGACAAGCCCTTTGCCTTCTTTAACTACAAAGAAATGGAAGAAGCATAAGATACTGTCCATATGCGATCTCATGAGAGGCAGGCGTATGCAAATGAATGAAAGTTTAAGGAAACAGAGAAACGACAAGGTGTTATAATTTGCCATTTCATCTAAAGAAGGCAATTCATGGGAATGTAACTAGTCTCTCAGTGACATATTACTGTACATTCCAAAACCTTAAAATGGGGTCATGTTGTCAATTCAGGACTGAATGCAGTCACTTTCTTTGAGTTGTTGGGGAGAATCCTTCAGGAGAGACTTTTAAAACTCCCTTCTGCATACCTGAAGGACCACAGATCACACAATTTCCTAAAACCGCTAAAGTTTCGGAAGGGAAAATAATTAGATGGCACTGTACTGGAAACTTAGCTACCTGCAGGGTAGTCTTTCACACTTCCTAAATGCTTACCCTTCACCCCAGTACTGAAGAGTGACCCTAGGAAATCTTTTTTTCTAAACTCACAGGTTTCTGGAAATATTCAGGATGACAGAAGACTAGCCTAATTTCTGTAAAAGCTAGTACTTTCCCCCCACTAGCATCTTGAGGGAGTTGCTTTTTCTCTCTCCAAGAGAAGTTAAAAATACTCACTACCATGGAAAGAAGTGATTTTACTTAGCCGATTGCCAGAATCTGAAATACATATTCAGAAAGAGGGAATCCCCTCCCATATACATAATGCATGAGTTTCGTGAAGGCTTCTCTTCACACACGCTTCCCACCCAAGGCTTTGAATATTTAATTTCTCTGCAATAACAAGTTCAGAAAGAGATTTTTTTAAAGGCACAAAACCTCACTAATGTTAAACATTCACTGGCTTTCAGCAGGAGCTGTTCTGTTTATGCAATTATAAGTTTTTAAAGAGAGTAATTCTATCTCCTGCCAAAGAGAGCTCAAAATAAATAAGATTATGCATAGATGCTCCTGTATTGGCACAGTTTCAGTATTTCCAGATTGCCCTAGTGCAAGAGACTTGAACTGTGCAGCTGTACTCAGGCAAAGTCTTGCAAGGGTATGCATCTTGTACATACTTACAAGGGTGTAGACGCAACTGAACACAGTGAGGCTTACTTCTGAGTAAATAGGCATATGATCCATCTGCATGAAACTGTAGGGCAGGGGAAGGATGAGAAAGTAGTAATTGCCAAACTATCTTTTTGCCAAGGACCCAGATCCACACTCACTGAGTTGTGGGAATACAACACTGTATTCCTAAAACATCGTCCTAAATCAAAGTCAAACACTGCACAGCCTAATATTAGCTACCAGTCTAAGTTCAAGGTGCTAGTTTTGGCATATAAAACCCTATACAGCTTGGGACCAGGATACCTGAAAGATCATTTCAACCATTCTTTCTAACTGGGACATATATTGCTACCACATTCCCCTGACCACATACATTTAAATGCAGATTATTTGTGTTCTAAAGCTACAATCCTGTACCTTCTTACCTGGCAATATCCTCAAAATGACACTTTTCTATAGGCACTGTTTTCTTCTCTTGCAGAGCAAAGGTAGCTGAAATATAACCAGAATAAGTTTACATAAGGGATCACCATACCATATGTGTGGTATGGAGCATATGGGAAAATAGGGACATGAAAACACCTTTGTATGACCTCTTAAGTGTTGGCATTTGGAGTTAAAATGTTCTGCAGAACTTTTATTAACTTAATTAACTTAATACTGAATCCCTTTTGGAGGAGCACACTTTACCCTGGATATAATCACACGGAGA
The DNA here is from genome assembly GCF_964188315.1 of Podarcis muralis. NCBI lineage: Eukaryota > Metazoa > Chordata > Lepidosauria > Squamata > Lacertidae > Podarcis > Podarcis muralis. The sequence continues at coordinate 31,471,685 of NC_135657.1, forward strand.
CTTGGAGTTTAGGGAAAAATAAGATAGCTAGGAAATAGATGCTTGATAGGAAATATCCTAGTTCTAACTAAGGTGGAGATGCCTTGAGCCTTGCTTGCTCTTTCATCTCAGTAATTTACAGACGGTCTTCAAGGAAAACAAAGAGTAATCAATCTGAAGTGATGCTAAAATGTGGGTCACTGAGGCCAGGCTATCCTGGTCCAGAAACAGCTGCAGTTGATGCACCAGCTATAGCTAGGCAGATTTTATAGATCATAATATAGATGGTATAGGAGAGCTACTAGGTGTATATAAATACAAAAGCAGAATGAACCCCAAAGGGTTTAAAAACTTGCTTTTGATCGAAGGCCCAACACCTGTTTCTCCTCTCCTGTGAGAGGACCTAAATGACTGTGATACTGTCACACAATCTGAGATGGAAATCACAGGAGAAAAATGTGTTGCTTTGCTTTAAGACAGTGGTGGAGCTATATAGTATGCAGGTGTTTTTTCCAGTTGTTAATAAAGCTGATGTGAAAGGGATGGGGGAGGAAGCTAACCCTTCTCACTGATGCAAATATTTTTTACAATGTTCTTTGTCTCTGAGACAAAGGCCCAGATAAGTCAGCTAGGATTTCAGAAATATTAAACACAACTGTGAGGCATTAGTAGCTAGTATCTTTTTTTAAGTGGTAGGACTGGTGCCTTCCTCAAACCAGGATTTTTTACAGCATCCATGAAGAAAAGAGTGATTTAAAAAATGTCAGTGTGCCCTGCTTTCCTCCCTGAGAAACATCATAGAATCATAGAATCATAGAATCATAGAGTTGGAAGAGACCACAAGGGCCATCGAGTCCAACCCCCTGCCAAGCAGGAAACATCAACTGCTCTGTAGGCAGAGGGAATGCCTTCCATTTAAGAAAGAAGGAACGTGACTTTCAGACAACATCTCTCATTTTGAAACTAAGCCATATCAGGCGACATAAATTTAGACTTTTGGGAGTGGAGCAGGGAGGATGGGACAGGCACATATATTGTACACCCAATAGCAAACCCCACAAAACTATAAATATGGCAGAGCTTTTAGAAGATCAGGAAACACTTGCACATGGTTAAAACAAAATAAAATCCAGCCTATTAAAAAGGAGCTACGTTTCTCCTGAAGCTGAAAGAACTTGCCATTTTGGTCAGATACTGCCTACTGGCTGTCATCCACCAGAAAAGGCCTACAAACATAAGAGGGGTCTCACCCTAGGGCACTCTATCTAGTGCCCCCTCAAACATGGAGCTGGGCAAGGGCCGAACTACACTGCTCAGCGGGGGTGGGAACCTGTGACACACATACACCAGATGTTGCTTGACTACAATTCCCATCATGCCTGACCACTGGCCACGCTGGCTAGGGCTGATGAGATTTGGAGCCCCACAACAGTTGGATGGCCATCGGGACTCTACCCCTGCTATTCTGCAATGTAAAATATTGGTGGTATAACTTGCACTTTTAATGTCAGGATCACAATAACCAGTGCCATGAACACCTCCTTCGTTCTCTTAGAACGACAATGGCGCCCACCTGACAAGTGTTGGAACCTAGTTCCAGCAAGTTCCACCTGAAAAAGCCCTAACAATAACTATATATTACCTCAGCAAACAGGAATTCTCAGAAACACGCATAAGGAGGGGGAAATCAGTGTAGGAAGGTGGCCTCCTTAGCGATTCTAATAACCATTGTGCCTCAACTACAAAGTCCTCTTCCCCAGCCGATCTTGCTTCTGGTTGGGTGGCCGCCTGCCCTATTTTTCAGAGTGCACTCCTCTGTTTGAAAGCAACCTCTGTCTGAAGGGTTGTCCAGCTTCAAAGTAAAGAATGATAAGAATGGAAAGCTGTGGTCTTACAAGTTACCAGTGCCTTAGCAATGACATTTGTAAAACCTCTCTGGAAGCCTTTCTTGGCAGGAAAAAATGCTTAAAATAAATAAATCAGTTGCCCATCAACAGTTAGCACCTGACTGAGCAGATACACACCTGGCTTGTCTCCTCAACTAGGATGAGATGTATTGTATTAGTATAATAATTAGTTCTAAAATGCCAATTTTATGTAAATCTGAGTCCTCTTTGATCTTCCTTTTTGGTGATGCATTCTCTCTCTCTCTTAACATATAAGGGGCTTCTTCCGATCCAAGAATCTGTTTGGATACGGATTGATGAAACCATAATGTTTGCAGGGAAGAATCAGCCGGCAGGGGAAGGGTTAAGCACCCCCTGCTCCCTCACCAGTTCTCCCTGCAAATGTCGCCTCCAGCGCCCATGTTAGCACTGTGAGACAAATGTATTTCTCTCATAATGTGTAATTGCATCTAATTGCCTGGCAGAAGGGTGAGCAGGCAGAAAAAAAGAGCCAAAGGTAAGATACATAATATATGTCTGAGCAATAACAAGTGTAAACAGCAGCTGCTCAGGCTTAGAGGCATTATAGCAACAATTATAATCACATTATAACTACACATTACAAAGGATGCTGCTTGAAACTGGCCAAGGTTTCATTGTGATGGCACCACTGAGGGGGCGAAACTACACAAATGAACATCAACTCAAATGAGGGCTGGGCTCTCAAACCATAGGCCATTATTTCCACCTGCCCTCTGAGAAATAGAAGAGAGAGCAGGCAGCAAGGAATGCCTCTTCTGTCCTGAGATGAACCTACCCTCAGATCTTCATCTCTGGCTCCCTCCTTTGAGGGAGACTCGGAGGACAATGACAAGCAAGAGGGCCTTTTCCGCTCTGACTCCCCATTTATGTGACCCTCTCCACCGTGGTCCACTTCGAGTCTTCTTTGACATATTTGGCACCTGATAAAAATGTCCATTTCCCCAGGCTGTTGATGGACTAATGATGCTGTTTGGTTAGTGGTGCTGCTTAAGTTTTCTGCTACTGGGATGGTGTGTTGCTTCATTGATTTTAAGTGTTTTTCATTGTAATAGCCCAGATTCAGCTAACCTGGTGCTCAAATAAAACTCCATCAGTTCAGGGAACAGGGAAGCAATTAAGAGTATTACTCTTTAATGGGCTTTCATTACACTGTTTTCTGTGTAATATATAGTTTGACCTGGATATTTTAAAATTAAAAGTATATTTTATTGCACATCATTTAATAATGTCTTAACAGAATACCCAGCACCACAAAAACTGGCCCACACTAACAATCTATTAGTATTAGCAGCACAGTTGGGTGGCATTCTTCACCCAAACACAAGCAACAACCCTAGAATGCTGGAAAAAACAATAACAGCACACCTTCTCCCACAATTCCTACAACCCTTTGATCCACATTCCATCATTTTGCAGCCAATAAACACATAGCTTGCACTTTCTTATTTTGCTTATTCTGCTGCTAGCTGGAGAGTCCAGAGCTGCTACTCTGCAGAATTCAACTTTTGGTTTGCTGAGCTATTCTGTGGGGTGCTTTGCTTCTTGTTTACTTGGCCGTACACCACTGAGGCTTGCTCATTTTGGCTAATCTACAACAGCAGTTTCCATTGTAATTCAGATCAGGAACTTCTGGGTTTTAAGTACATCTCCCCTAAGGCAGATAATAGAAGGCTGCTATTCTTGCTTGCTATATGATGGCAATCATAGAAGTTTTTTTTTTTTTAAGAATGGGCAGAAACAACAAATAAGGCTTGCTATATTTGTAATTATGGAGCAACATTTGCCCATCTATGCATTCACATTTTGTTTTAATCTGAAAAGCTTGAATATTTTTCCTGCTGTTCCTATAAATTTTAACTAGCTTTTACTGACTTTAGGAAAGCTAGGATCTCTAAAAATTCTCTCATCTTCAGCCTCTTGCTGAAGCAAGCAGCTTTCATTTCAGCTATTGGCTAAACTACAGTGCCTCTTCTGACTCAATCCTTTGCTTTGAAATAGATGTGGCTGGATCTAGAACATCTCAAATTCAGCGGTTTAAAAAGACATTTTTAGAACAAAATGTTTCTCCTCTGTAGATGGTCATGTAAGTTCTTGCTTAATGAGGAATCTTCTAGCCAGGGAAAAATCAAACAATTTCTTTTTCAAAACCCAACGGAGTAATTCTTTTGTCTCTTTGCTAGTTTTAATAAGCTGAGCAGCATAAAAGCACCTTCACTTCAGAGTGTGTGTCCCTCTTCCCAAAATGTCTACCTTTTCCAGCTTTCTCCCTCCGCCCACCCCACCCCTAGTCTTGCTGTCTCTCATATGCACAACCAACAACTTCTCCAAACCTACTGCAAGATTCTCTTTAACAATAAGGCTACTAAGATTTAGAATGCCAAGTACCGTATTTCGAAAAACAAACTAGCCTGTGTGAACATTTGTGTACATTTATTTTTACTCCCATATAAGTTGCACAGCAAAAATGACCGCAATGAAGTTGTGGACCCACTGATTTAGACTGGGGGTGTATGTCCTCTACCTTGCGGTTGAACAACCTTGAGTGGCTGACTGCACATCACAAGAAATGGCACAAGCTAGGCCAGCCCATAGCTGTCAACTTACAGATTTGAAAACAAGGGACCAGCAGCCTTGAAAATAAGGGACCAGCAGCCAAAATAAGGGACCTGCAGCCTCACCTGTTCCAGGCACTCCAGTCTTCCTGTCCTCCTGCGGGCTGGTCAAACTCATGCTGGGTAGCTTTGAGAACACTGTCCAACCAACTCTGTAACCAGAGGTTCAGCTGAATAGAATCTGAATCACATGCACCACAAGGCCTATGCAGCCTCAACTTAAGATGGCTCCCTGGCCTGGCTTTGCACTACAAAGTTTGTTGCACGTGCAACAAAATGGCGTCCCGCATTCAAAAACCCCCTCAGCTTGCATTAACTAGCCACACACAAGGCATGCAAGCTCCACCCCACAGTCGTTCTTAGACTTCTTATTGGGTGAGCAACACAGCCAAGCAAGACAGTTGGAGCCTCCCTCCTCCCTGGCCGGCAGGGAGGGAGGGAGAGGAGCTGCTTCCTTTGAAATTTAAGGGACATCATTTAAGGGACATCCTTCAATAAGGGACAGCAGCGGGACATGGCACTAGAATAAGGGACTGTCCCTTCAAATAAGGGACACTTGACAGCTATGGGCCAGCCTCGTTGCCTGTCCCGTTTATACTATATCAAGCCCCACATTACATGAAAGACCATTCTGTAAGATGCAGCACTGCTAGTTTGTTACCGTCACATCCAAAGCCGCACATTTAAAGCGCATGGTTTCCCCCAAAGAATCTTGGAATTTTTGTTAATGGTGCTGGGAATTGTAGCTTGGGGTGGAACTACAGTTCCCAGTATTATTTTTTTTAGGGGGGAATACTGAGCGAAGGTAAGAAAAACGGGATTCTTACTCGCCCTTTGCACCCCCTTCTGAATTGTCCGAGCAGAGACCAACGGCCGCCCTCCCTCCTTGGCAAAAAAGAGTGCCGTCTTTGAACGGCTTCAGAGGCAAGACTTGCGGAACCCCCTACCGGCCATCGAGGGGCGCTGTGAATTCAGCTCCTCGCTAGGCGAAGCTCCGGAAGCCGCTCTGCTCCTCTCTATGGCAGCATTCCATTTGGCGCAGGAAGAGGCGGTGGAGGGTGGGTGGGAAAAGAGAAGTAAGCGACTTCTGAACAACGCGGCTCGCTATTGGTGCGCGCGCACCCTCAAGCCAATGGCGATGCCCGTTGCTTGAATCCGGCCCGCCTGGGCGAGCCATCTTGCTGCCCGCTCTGCAGACCGCTGAGCTGTACATTCTCGGTCCGAAGGGAAGTGGAGCAGCCATGCCGCACTATCAGACCTGGGAGGAGTTCACCCGCGCGGCCGAGAAACTCTACATGTCCGACCCCATGAAGGTAATTTGGGGGAAGCGAGGAGGCTCGCAAGCTTTTGCTGAAGGGGCGGGAAGGAGTGTCTGGTCGAATGTCTCGCCCACAAGATCTGCCAGGATCTTGCAATACCTAATAGCTCCTCGCTTTCATTTACGTCTATTATAGGCGCGCCGGTCTGACTAAAACGGCCAGAGCTCGTAGTTGTGATCCTGAAAGTCTTCATGTGGTTTATTTTTTTAAGGTTCTTTCCTTTGAATTCATTTGTGAAATTGTTTTGCTAGGTTTTCTCTACGACCAGAACGGCTCTCTCCCCGGGTTTTTGGGGAAAGAAACATTTAAATGGCTGTAGGAAAATATCCCTCGGGTAGTGGTTTCCATATAAGATGGCGTTGTAAGCATTCATGCGAACTTTGCCCAGTCACATTCTTCCAGTTCAAGAAGCCGGTCTAGATTTGGGAAGGTATTGTGAGCAGACAGAGAAAGCTGTGATTAATTGGTGTGCGTTCCTTTTAGGAATCAAATGACTCCTAAGGTAAATGGGTTTGGGCAAACGGGTTAGTAAAATGAATGAAAGGACTACTAATCCCCGCAGAGCTATTTTCACAGGTGGACTGAAAAACTATGCTTCTGTGCTTTTGAGTGCGAAGATGACAGCCATTTATTCACCCATAAGATGTTGCTTCTTTCATTTCAGGTGCGTGTGGTACTGAAATATCGGCACTGTGATGGTAATCTGTGCATTAAAGTAACAGATGATGTAGTTGTAAGTAAAGCTCCTGCAATTTATTGATTTGGGCAGGCTGGGAAATGTCTGGGGCATCTGCCAAAGTTGACCCGTGGGGGTGGGGAGATAAAGATCTGGCCCTCTGGGCCAAAAAGGATCCCCAAACTATATTATTTGGACGAATTGTCTCTAATATATTTAGCTGAAAACTGCATGTGGTGGTTTTTGCAGCAACACAGGTGGTACTTTATTAGTTCCTCCATTGGTCTATGCAAATCTCACTCCCTATCTTGAGCTTATTTCCTTCTGGTTTGCATCATCCCTTGTATGTAGGGGGTGGGGCTAATCAGGAAGGTTGCTACACAGGCAAATGGTGAGATGAAGAGTTAATGCCCCCTTGACATTCCTCCACTGAAAGTAGATGTTTAGTGCTCTGGTCCATGGGGTCACGAAGAGTCGGACACGACCAAATGACTGAACAACAAACAATGCATTTGGATGCCTCCTATGTTATCATAACAATATTAGGCTTGATGGTACCTGAGCTCAAGGAGCAATTTTTCATCTATATTTGGATATTATTAGAAGCCATTTTGAATCACAATTGTGGAACATTTCAAATGATTTTGACCGCTGATTTTAGAACTACATTTGTGTGTGTGTGTGTGTGTGTGTGTGTGTGTGTGTGTGTGGAGGTGGTGTTTCTTAGAATTCCTGAACAACACTGGCATCTAATATTTTAAAAGTTGGTAGATTATTGGGGCATCTCCTATTGTAGATCAAAGTTTACCCTAAATGCCCAATGGAGAAATTATTTTATCATCTTTAATGCCTTCAAACCGTTTCCTTAAGTCTTCCATATATAGGTATGGCTATGGGATTATTTATTTTTATTTATTGCAAATAATAATAATATGTCCCCAGTCACATTTATATCCCACCTTTTTCTCCATAGAACTCAAGATGGTGTAAATGGTTCTCTCACTCCTCATTTAATCCCCACAGCAACCCTGTGGGGTTGGTTAGGCTGAGAGGCAGTGATTGGCCCGAGGTCACCTAGTGAGCTTCATGGCTGAGTGGGGATTTGAACCCTGATCTCACAGATCCTCGTCTGACCCTCTAACCATTACACCACACTAGGTGGGGCATTAAGCTTTCAGAAAAAAGCATTGCACTTTAAAATTCGGAAATAGTGAAATATTAATCTCGGACTCAACAACATACAATTTTTTAAAAAAAACTACTAAAGCTTCAGCACATAATTAGAAATGACTTTAACAGTATGTTAACAGTAAAGTACATTTAACAAATGTAATTCCTGTGTATTCTATAAGTAAAGCTCTTTGAGTTTACTCAAAGAATGCTAAAACGATTAGGTGTTATGGTCCATAGGATGGCTAGTTCTAGTTCTTCGTTAGCTTTTTATTGAAGGGCATATGAAAAATCCTTTGCATGTCCCATGTAGTCCAGCTTTTACTTTCTAACAGTGGCAAGCCAGATGTGTCTGAAACTCACAAATCAAGGTGATGGCTATTTCTGTTTGACCCAATCATTTGGTATTTGCTATCCTGGCTAGCAGGCTAGCTCTTACACCTCTCCTTTGAAAGCTATCATTGTAGTGCAGCACCAAGCTTCTTGTTGTTGTTGTCGTTGTTGTCGTTGTTGTCGTTGTTGTTTTTGAAGAACTGAACAGAAATTAGAATCTGCTTTGTTTCAGAAAAGTTGAATAAAATGAAATTGTGATGTTTATTGTACCTGCAAAACATGTGCTAAATCGGCTCTTTTTGCACCTGTATAAAACCAAGACCTGGGATATTGTTTTAGAAACAATAATGGCTGGTCCCCCTTTAAGACTTTCCATAACCTGCTGTGTTGACAAGTCCAGTTTTAACAAACTGGTTCTGTTCCAGTTTTACTGTTAGCTTTTCAGAATTTGTTAGCTGCTTCTAAATAAATGTGTTAGCTACACCACAAAATATTGCAGAACTTACATCTGAATAAAGATGCATCACACTGCATAGTTAACCTGCTTTTAAAAGAAGTGTTGTCTTTTAATAAAAAACGGGTCAGAAATTAAGAATACAGTGTTTGGTGAAATGAGTCTCTCGTGGAAGAAATGGAAATATTTTTTTCCTGCCAACATTATGAGTCTGGAATGCCTCATGTTGCATGCTCATTGGCCCATATCTGAAGGCAAACAGACGTGTCTCAGGCTAAGACTTCAGGTAAATAAGAAAATTAAGGTACGTTTTCTGGAGAAAGATTCTACAGAGTTATATTTAATCTTTACTTCCACTCAGTAAATAGTGTTTGAGGTTGGAGTCATGGTTCAGGTAGCTAACCTTAGGCAGCTTTCTTAACTTCCCTGAAAGCACTGTGATAATAATAATAATTAATTTTATTTATATCCCGCCCTCCCCAGCCAAACCGGGCCCTAACATCAAAGTAGTTGCCCTTTTCACAGGCTAGGAATGTAGGAATAAGGGCATATTTTAATGGACAGCTTTTTAAAAAGTGTCCTTATGCTCTATTTCAGCTATAATACGCTATCTAATACCTAAGCTACAACTTCTCTACACACTTACTTGTGAGAAAGCCTCATTAAACTTGGTAGGGCTTCTAGGTAAATCTGCACTTCATTGGGTTGCATGTGCTGTTTGAGAAGTGTGTTTCTAACAGTGGTTGAGTAACTGTTTGACACTACCATCCTTGCAACAACTTAAGTGAAAGGTATTTTCTGTCGTTAAAGTACCATGCATTGTAAACCAAAATTGGACTGTGGAAAAAGTTGTGTGTTCTCAAAATACAGTGGCACAAATTTCAAAACAAATGTTGTTCAATATAGCACAATATCTTTTATTTCTGGTGCAACATTCTCTAAAAAGCATCTTCTTGATGTCTTGGGTAAATCAAAATTAAAGCTATCATTATCTCCCCCACCCTTTTTTTCTTTCAGTGTCTGCTCTATAGGACAGACCAGGCTCAAGATGTAAAGAAGATAGAGAAATTCCACAGTCAACTAATGCGACTCATGGTAGCCAAAGAATCCCGCAGTGTTGTCATGGAAACAGACTGAATAGCTGGAAATAAAATGAATGCTCCAGTCATATTTCACAGGAGGAAAATATCACTGGATTTGGGCAGATTTTTCGACAGAAGAAGTGTGGCATAAAGTGGATTGTAAAGGGGGTTTTGTAAGGATTTTCAGGCTCCACTTCAGAGTGGTGAGAGGACTATATGCTTTCATTTGAAAGCCTTTATTTATTTTTTTAATTTGAGCAAAAGAGTATATCCTCTGCTGGAAATACTGAAGGTTAAAATATGTTAGGGTAGATTTGTACGTTTTCTTTTGTAAATCTCAGCACTCTGCTTAAAAATAAATGGGAGGAAGCAAGTGTGCTCCTCTGAGGGGACTTCAAGATGCTATCACAGAGTTTTTGCTTGTTCTTAATGAATTTTATGTTGCTGTGTTGGCTAAAGTGAGAAGAACAATGAATTACTAATGTAGAAATGGGGTGTGATAAGCCTTTATGTATGGATATATTGAGTTAGCGATAGCATCTTCCAAAACAGATTAAAATTGCCAAAATAAATAGTTGGCAATACAGCTAAGCCTGTGTATAAACATTTTATGGATCTGAAAAACTGATACTGGCCTGAAAATCATCAATATATATCGACTACTTAGTAGTTATCTAAAATCTGATAAGGAATAAACTTCTGTTCATGACATGCAAGTGTTCACAGAAACAGATTCAGGACTTTATTTGGAGTGTCTTATTCTGGATTTGCCCAATGTGGTTTGTTGCAGCTAAAACATCTGTACAAGTTTTTAAAATGTCCTTAACCACATTGCTTTCACTTTTTAAGCTTTAAATGTTTCTGTTGTTATAAAGGTATCATAATCACCAAACACTAAAATTGGTGCTACAGTATGAGTGGTATTACATATTGTTAAATACAGCAGTTGAGAGAGGGAAAGCTTAGCTACTACATAAATTGTATGTATGTATGTATGTATGTACTTAGTGTCAAATCATAACTGTTTTCATAATGCCTCTTTTCCAAGAAAGCAGTCTTTTCATATTGTCCTCATATGCTATAGAAACCATTACAAGGGGGTGTTGGTTACACAAGTATGCTTCATACAGCATGGTGATTTGTCTGATGCCACTTCAGGTGCTGATATGAGATCAGCAAAATAAAATACTTGCCAGTACCACTGCCTCTCCTAATGTTGCCTTTCTCCAGAATTTATATTGCATTAATATAAAAATCTGTGCTTCTCATCGGGATTGAACTCCAGTCATGTTCACCTTTTACAGTTGGTGTGCTATAGAGAGGTTCATTCTTGTGTTTGCTTATTTTTTCAGCATTATACTGCAACCATTTCAAAGGCCAGCTGCCTTCCATAAGCTTCCTACTAAAGCACTTGTTTCCCCCGATTTCTTCAACATAGTGAACCTAGTCATAGTCCGCGTTTAAAGGTAAAGGGGCCCCTGACCGTTAAGTCCAATTGCGGACGATTCTGGGGTTGCGGCACTCATCTCGCTTTACTGGCCGAGGGAGCCGGCGTTTGTCCGCAGACAGCTTCCAGGTCATGTGGCCAGCATGACTAAGCTGCTTCTGGCGAACCAGAGCAGCGCACAGAAATGCCGTTTACCTTCCTGCTGGAGCAGTACCTATTTATCTACTTGCACTTTGACGTGCTTTCAAACTGCTAGGTTGGCAGGAGCAGGGACCGAGCAACGGGAGCTCACCCCATCGCAGGGATTCGAACCGCCGACCTGATCAGCAAGCCCTAGGCTCTGGTTTAGACCACAGTGCCGCCCGCAGTCTGCATTTAAAGTACCCTATATTCTTTTTTGCTTGTGTAAAACCCTGATACAGTGGTACCACAGGTTAAGTACTTAATTCGTTCCGGAGGTCCGTTCTTAACCTGAAGCACCACTTTAGCTAATGGGGCCTCTTCCTGCTGCTGCTGCTGCTGCCACGCCGCCGGAGCACAATTTCTGTTCTCATCCTGAAGCAAAGTTCTTAACCTGAAGCACCATTTCTGGCTTAGCGGAGTCTGTAACCTGAAGCGTATGTAACCAGAGGTACCACTTTATTAAAAAATTGAACTATGCAGCCCGTTTACTCTCTGTACATGCACATCAGTTTGTACAGTGAGCGCAAGCCATACCTTTGCCTTGTGTACACAGAACGTTATGGACTATATTTTCTTACCTTTCCTCTCTGAGGTGGGTGAAGCCTGAGCAAACGTTGGAGAGGAAGAGGGAAAAGTTGGAGCATGGAATAAAATAAATGCAAGCAGATGGGAATAACTGGCATCATGCTTTCAGTTTGATCTCCTCTTTGCTTTTTGGTCCTTCTGTTCTCATAACAAAAAGAACCTGCTGGATCAGGCCATCCGTTCTAGCATCCTGTTTTCACAGTGGCCAGCCAGATGCCTATGGGAAACCCAAAAGCAGGAATTGAGCAGAACAGCAGCCAACTATCTGTGTTTACCACCGACTGGTATTCACATGCATACTGCTTCTTGTGATCATACTGTCTCTTGTGACTGTGCTGGGGGAGGGAAAATGACCCAAGCCCATATCTTGACCTGACCAGGTAAACATTAAATCATAGTTTAGTGTTAAGTCCAAACATACAGGTTCTAAGGAGCTGGATAGGCAGATAGATTACTTCTACATGACTCAAATGACAGTTAAAACCTTTTCTAGTCAAGGGTTGTATTTCAGCTTTTGCCTAATGCCTTGTTGAGGAAGGTTGTGCTCTATATCTTAATGTGAATGAGCAGTGTTTGTTCTTGGCTTCCTAATTCTGGTTTATTTGGGTTAGGAAATCATGGTTGGTTGCTGCTGTTCACACTAAGTAAGAGAGCAGCAACATGCACTGGTTTATGACTTACCCTGATGGAACATGGCCAATTATTTGCTTGTAAAAGCCAAGTACTGTGTATGCAAAGGATTCTTCTCAGCCTCAGGTTTGAGTGACAATGAATGGTATATGACTGATCTCTCATTTTTTATTAAAATGCTCTTTTATTCTTAAAATACTAGAGGCTCTGAAAGTATATAATCTTAGTAGCACCATACAGGTGGATGTGTTTCCTAGAAAATGGCTACTTTTGTTTTGTTTTGCTTGTTTCCCTAAATTTTCATTTATTCTACTTGATCCCATGTATGTTTAGTCAGACCTTCATGGTGTGTAGTGGTGGTGGTTTTTCAGATAATTATGTTTGGGATTTCAGCTACAGAGAATGCTGAGGACCAGGCAACCATATTTCACACTGAAAAGCCACTAGCATCCTATAAACGTGTAGCTATGATGGCACATAGGGGATGTGTTTAGCACAATTACAATTGCAGCTCGCTACTGCATATTTCGTATAACAGAGTGAACTTGTTTAGCTGGTTATCTACTGTTCACTTTCTTCAGGATCCTAATTGGTATCTGGCTCCACTTCCTTTTCTCAATTCTGTATGAGGCTACCATGTGCTAGATGCAATGATAGTTATTAAAAGCATCTGAGTCATCCTTGCTGTAATGCTGCAGTTAAAAAGTGGTTCATCAATACAGTATTATCACATCTAATCAAGAGCGTACCTTATGAAATATGTAACTGGGCTTAATTTTTCCTTCCTCTGATTTTTTAAAAATCTATATTTGTGGTGATGGTACAATGCAAAGTATTGATAGCAGGGTCTACTTGATTAGGGTGACAAAGGGCATATATCGGAGTAATTATGGGTTTTACTTAGTCAGCATACCTTATATCAAAACCAGACACTTAGAATTTTTTAGAACAGTAGACTTTATATTAGTGCTGTGTTCTTAATGGCCTCCTGACACCCACAGTAGCATCCCCTCCAAAAATCAAAAGCAGGCGTGAATATACAAATGGAGGCCTTGGGATATTGGTCCATCAATGGTTATGAAGGTCTCAATGAAGAGTTAAAAAATTGCCTGCTAGGGCGTCATTTTCTTCCTAAAAATCCACATTCTAGCCAGGCTAGAAATAACCTCAAGGCCTTTCCTATTACTTTTTTCCCCTTCCCTGACGTTTTATCTGTGTTTTGTTTTATGCGCTGCCTCATACTGTTACATGTTATTTTTATATTGTTAGATGACTTGACCATATTTATGGAAATTGATTGTACAAATATAAGAAATTCCATTAGTTTTTTAAAAGCTGAAACATGTTTTTTCCACAGAATGCAGGAAGGAGAGTTCAGAGGTCCTAGAGATGTGTGTGTGTGTGTTCTAAGCATGAGGAAATACTTATTGCAGTACAGCCTCTCCCCACTAAGTGATCAGCAAGTGATCAGCACAAAGGCTCCTGTTGACTCATGCACTGCTTTCAGCGCCTAAATGGGGTGGGGGTAGAATGGAGGAATCCCCACTCACAGGTGTCTTGTTATAAGTGGGGATTCCCCTGTAGTTTGATCCTGATAAGAAATTACTTTGAAGAATTCACATAATGAAAACTGACACCAGTGAATGATCATGTTTGTATACCAAATTTTGCCCTGAGCTAGCTAACGACGTGTGTGAATTATCTCTCATACCACACCTAAAACTTTTCATGCTGGCACATCCACAGGTGAACAAGAAGAGTAGTCAAGTTGGCATGCAAAGAAAGGCTACATAAAGCATTTGACGATCGCTATGAGGCATAATGTGAATTTATTTTTATTTTATTTTTTAAAAGATGCCTTATTCCTAGATGCTTAAAATGCCTTTGAGAGAGTTGAAAAACACTGTCTTCAGTGTCTGTACTGAATTAAGTCTTCCCATGTACTGTCACAGTATGTACTAATTCTGTATCAAATATTTTTGTCAAGGGACAAGGTGATACTACCCTCATAGATCCAGACCTTACATAACTATATATTTTTCAGAAATATCCATATGCAGGATCTAACGATATAAAACCAGAGTGGGTAAGAGAGATCTGGGGAAAAACAAGCTAAAGGTGGACTAACAAAGATACACAGGATCCCTTGAAAACAACTGAAATAGAATAAAACCTATAAGTTTGTGAAATCTTGTTTGCTTACCTAAACTAAATCTTGGATGGAGTGTACAAAGATGAATGCCTAATCTCACGTACTTATTATGGATTGAAATACTATTGAAAAATAGATTATAAAAAGCATCCTAAGCCTTTAATTTTATATGGGGATGCAGAAGGCATTCTAGGAAAGTAGTGAAAAGCCTACATAAGGAATCCTAGGAAAATAGGGAGGAGCAGGTTAGTTTCTCTGCGCTAACGATGCCTGCAGGTTAAGGAAAAAATGAGAATAGGTACGTGAATAAATGCTTACCTACTTCTTGTTTTTTTTAATAAAGACAGTCAACATGTTAATGAAATCTATACAGTGGTATCTCGGGTTACATACACTTCAGGTTACAGACTCTGCTAACCCAGAAATATTATCTCGGGTTAAGAACTTTGCTTCCAGATGAGAACAGAAATCGTGCAGCAACGGGAGGCCCTATTAGCTAAAGTGGTGCTTTAGGTTAAGAACAGTTTCAGGTTAAGAACAGACCTCCAGAACGAATTAAGTTCTTAACCCAAGGTACCACTGTACATTTTCTTGAGTAAGTGATGTGTTAGTATGATACATTTAGTAAGGGCCAAGTGTAAGAAATTGTATTAAGTGGTGGGAAAGGTTTGGGAAGGCATTACTTCCTAGGAATAACAGGGTTTAAGTACTAAACTTTGAAGATGGAGTTACAACTTTTGAGTGAATCAGCTGAGTCGCCTTACAAATCAGATATATTTCATTGCAGTCCCATTAGAAAATGCAGTGCACCAAAAGAAGCTTTACTGTACTTCCGAACAAGTAAAGGATTTATTGGGGTATGTGGGGGGATAAAGTCAGTTTATTTATAAAGCACTCCATTGATACTGATTTATGAATTCTGAGCACATAACTGAATGTGCTCAGTTTAATTCTATGATAAATAAATTACAGGGAATTTGCTACTAGAAGTTCTTTGAACTTTGAAGGGATAATAATTCTATTAAGGGCTGCAAAATATTTCTATAGCTTCACATAATAATAGCACTTTGCCTCTATCCAACTTTAAGATCTGCAGTGGAGCCAGAATTATAAAACTAGCTTATTACAAGTGAGGCATATAACAAAATGTGATGTGGACTGTTCCAATTCAGGGTGCAAGCTGACTGCCCCTTTCTAGGATACACTATTCCATCCCACCCTCCTCTAGCAGTCAGCATTATGTGCCCATTGAACATGCCCAATCCTCACTGCTATTTTGGGCTCATCCCAAATATTATTATTTTTTGGGTGTGTGTACTTCTGTAAGTCTTTGGGGTCCCTCAAGCTTGCTACTGTGTAGATTGTGCTGTGCTGGGAATTCACACTTTGAAGGTGAGTTTTCTAAGAATACATTGCTTCCTGCCGGGTGACAGAATAAGAGATTGTGAGCTGAGTTGCATTGCTAAAGATAGGGTGGGATGCATATCCAAAATAACCGTGTTAGGTGTACTTATCACTAATGTATTAAACTAGTGTCTTGACTGTTTATATTTACCTTACCTTAATATGAAATAAAAGGTAAAGGTAAAGGTACCCCTGCCTGTATGGGCCAGTCTTGACAGACTCTAGGGTTGTGCGCTCATCTCACTCTAGAGGCCGGGAGCCAGCGCTGTCCGGAGACACTTCCGGGTCACGTGGCCAGCGTGATGAAGCTGCTCTGGCTCGCCAGAGCAGCACACGGAAACGCGGTTTACCTTCCCGCTAGTAAGCGGTCCCTATTTATCTACTTGCACCCGGGGGTGCTTTCGAACTGCTAGGTTGGCAGGCGCTGGGACCGAGCAGCGGGAGCGCACCCCGCTGCGGGGATTCGAACCGCCGACCATGTGATCAGCAAGTCCTAGGCGCTGAGGTTTTACCCACAGCGCCACCCGCATCCCTTTTAATATGAAATACTCCACTGCAAAAAGAAATGTAATACATCAGGGTGAAGAACAAGGGTCTACTATTTTTGTCATAATCAATTTCAACATCTTATCTTTTTTTACTAAACAACCCTAATCACAATGAAATTGAGGGAGAGGTGCTTGGCATTACCAAAAGATGGCAAGTAAGTATGCACTATCATGCCAAAATGATAGCGGGCAGACCCACTAAGGAGTGCTCCTAAGCATATCCACTATATTTTGCTGGTATGACACCATGTTTACCATTGTTAGCATTTAGTATAAAGACTACTGTAATTAGATTAGAGTGGCTGGGGAAACCCAGCCAGATGGGTGGGGTATAATATTTATTATTATTATTATTATTATTATTATTATTATTATTATTATTATTATTATTGCTGGTGATAACTTAAGCATAATGTCTAGAGGAGCATGCAAGTTGCTTATGTATGGTTGGGATATGTACTCCCCATAGATGGACTGTATTTAATTATGATGCTGTAATTTCAAAAAGCCTTTAACACAAATGAATAAAAGGTATTGTGTTTACTGCTGAAACCTAGCAACATGTATATAGGGCACATACACTTTAGCAGTTTAAAATGTAACAAGGCCATTCCCCCCTGCTGTATTTCAAGTGGTGTCTTACGTAGCTGTACACATAACTACCGTATTTGTTTCCTTGCACATTACCCAGTTTATTTCCCCCTGTCTGCAACCCTCCGAAACTCCTGTTCATCTGTGCATGCACTGTCCTCTGTGCATGTGCAACAGTGATCTAAAGTTTACACACCTCAGCTTAACCACAGCTTGTTTTCAAATTGGATGAGAAGTGTTTTGAGGGAAAACAGTATTTTGCAAGATGCTACAACATATATTTGGATTGTGTACTTGTTTTTTTTAAACACCAGCTGTGGGAGTGCACTGGAGTCGGAGTAAATGGTCATGTGTACACAGCCATAGTGTCTCACTATATTATGTGGGAGGTTCATGTGGAATGGATGTAAAGGTACGAAGAAAAATGTGCTCTTAACACAAACCATATGAAGATTAGTTCTGGTACAAATGAAGCTGTGGAAACTTGGGTCATTAAATACTTGGACTCTATGAAATATGCTTAACCCTACTGTTGCACAGAGAGACTAGAGCTCCTCTGCACTTCATAACCCCAGTGAGGTTATGTGTTTATTTTCTTGCTGCATACCAGAATTCATTTGACATGATTTCTTCGACAACTCAGTATGTGTTTTCAGTAAAAAGCCACTGTTAGCTGTTAAAGAGAATGGAATGAGTATAAACACTAGCAGCATTGGGTTTTATATGCATGCTAGAATAACCATGTTCTGCCAGATAGAGCTTTTGCCCAGCAGACTCTGAACACTGGTACGTAGCCATATATTTGCAGGGGACGTTCATTTCAGTCTGCCATTTCTGAACACCACCCAATACAGGCTTAATTTAAAGTGGACAATTGGCACAATGGATTTTCTGTTCTTTCATTTGACCTGCACAAACCAGCTTCGAAGCTGTTTCGGTTTCTGCTTTTCTTTCACTTCCCCTCGTGTGGGCTTAAGAGGATGCTTTGGGCCCCAATGCTGAAAAAATTACATGCATAATTCTGTTGAAGGAGGGCCCTGTAACTCAGTGGATTTATCAGAAAGCAGACCTCTCCCACCTGACCTCTCACTGCATCTTTTATACATTCATACAGCCACCTAATTCACACTCCTCCATCCCCTTTCATACATGCTGTTTTTAATAGCCCTTTGAATCTTCCCCTCCCCATTATCTTCTTCCAATCACCATTATCCTTTATTATCTTATGTAGCAAGAACAGGACAAACTTTCCTTGTAGAGGTGGGAGAAAACGGAAGTGTATTAAGCCTCCTGGCCGAAAAGAAATCCTATGCAAAGCAATTTCTGAACACATTATTGGGTTAAAATGCATCAAGGTAATTTTCCCTCTGTTTCAAGTCACATTTGCATGCTGAGGTACACACCAGAGGGGTGTGTGGATGTCCTCAACTGATGTGCTTTACCTCTTTGGTTTCCTTGCCCCTGAATTCCCAACCCCGACTCCTACACATGAAACTGTCATCTGGACATACACTGTCGTCTTTGCATGCATAATGGCAGTTTCAAATATACACACCTCAGTTTACTGCAAAGTGAACGCATCTTATTATTTCCTTTCAGATGGAAGCTGGTTTGAGGGAAAACGCAACAGCAGCATTTCTTACTAAACTACAGGATAGCTCTGCACCATGGGTAATGTGCAAACATGAACTAAAAAACCAGTGGGATCCAGAGGGGTAGCTCAGTCGGTAGAGCATGAGACTCTTAATCTCAGAGTCATGGGTTCGAGTCCCATGTTAGGTGAAAGGTTGCTGCTATGCAGGGGTTGGATTAGATGATCTTCTTGGTCTCTTCCAACTCTACAGATTCAAGAGTAAACACCAATGTGTACACAGCCTAAGGCGCGCATCGCTTCACTATGTGGTCACACCCATGGCACACCTTTAAAGTGCATTTAAAGCACATGACTTCCCCTAAGAAATCCTGGGGACTGCAGTTTAGTCCTCACAGAACTGCCAAACTACAGTTCCCAGGATTATTTTGGGGGGGGGGGGAGTCAGTTGCTTCAAATTGGTGTGGGGAGCAGTGGTGGATGTGTCGTGTTGCGTGTCCTAATCCAAAAGAAAAGAAGCCTTCAGAGCCTTTGAAGCGCGTTACACGCCGCAGCGAAAACAAACCCATCCCGGGTCTTGAAGCTGCTGTCCAATCCAACAACCCAACGCAAGACTTTCGCCGAACGACACGCGTTACGACCTTGGTTTCCATCTCTGCTGTGCTCCCAGCAGCTACCTTCCCCCGCCTCCGGCCATAACGTTTCTCGGGCAGCAGGATGAAGAAGGTTCTGAGAGCCCAGGTGGAGCACCCACCCTGCCACCGTTACATGGAGGCCCCCAAAGAACTACACCTCCCAGAATCCTCTGTTGCCGGCCGTGTTCCTCGACCCCCCCCCCCTCGCGGCCTTAATCCGAACGGGCGATGCGAGAGGGCGGCTGCAGCGCCGCCGGCGGAGCCTGTGGGAAGAAAGGCTGCCCCGCCTCTTTCGCTCTTGTAAACGGCGGAGGGCCAGGCTGGGCTACGCGGGGGAACTTCGAGAGGGGCTCTTTCTGAGGCGTTTTTGTTACACGTGAGGCTTATTCATTTGGCTGATAACGGTAATGTAAATCCTACATGCGCAGTCGGCGGCTTGCCGGTGTTCTGCGGCTTATCCCGCATCGACAACATTCACACAAGGCGACAGCAGAGGCGCTTTTTAGTGTCACGTCACGTCACGTCTGAAAAGGGCTGAAGCTGCTTGCTGAGGCAGGACGGGGAACTTGTTGTGCGTGGCGGTTCCTGTCGAAGATCCCGGGAGAAACTCATTTATGCCCACAAGTGAAGCATCCCATTGTGAGTTCCCTGGGAAACTCGTCAAAATGAGGGTTGCTTTCGGAGTTTAAAAAATATATAGAATCGCAGAATTATAGACTAGGAAGAGCCCTTTGAACATCACTAGTCTAAGTCCTCCCCAGTCCAATGCAGTATTTACAATGCAGGGTAGGTGCAACTGGAGAATCCCTGACAGGTGAACTGGGCTACACTGCTGCCGCTTGGTATGTGATATGTTACTGCGGTTTGTGTGCTATTTATTTAAGGTTTGAACTTTTAAAGGATACTCCTTTTTTTGCAAGTACACAATGTAGGTCTGTAAAGTATAGCCCAACATCAAATAACCCATGAAACAACCCAAAGGAGTCTTTTAGATTTAAGGGCGTTGGGATTCCAGGTTCTGTCTAAGGATTTCAGTTGCAAGTGGACTGTGCATCAGGCCTTACAGACGGGCGTTTGCAAGGATTGCTGATTTGCACATGTGTCACAGATTAGCCACCATAGAGAGAACTTTAATACAGTACCATCTGGAAGTCACTCATTCAGAATATCTTGCAGCTCAGGAACCTATTGTGATTTAGTTGTCAATTGAAATTACCCAGACATGAAGTTTGGAACTGCCGTTTACCCTCCACAAGACTGACTACATGTGTGTGGTTTTCCTCTTGTTCTTTTCTGCTTGGATTTCTACTGTGAGGGTTAAAGAGAAGGTAATCCAAGTTAAATCCATGTTCTTTTAGAACTTTCTGGAAATTGCTGGGGTGTAGTCAGAGAGAGTGAGAGGGCAAAGAATATGGTGTTTTTGTTGCAATTAATCCTGTTCCTTTCTCTATTGTGTGTAGATTAAGTTACAAAGCTGCCTGTTTACTGCCCTTGGACGTCTGCCATGCCACTGTAACCTTGGCCATTATGTGGGGAGTCCAGAAAAGAGTGCCTTGTGTTTTTATCACTCCGCAGTAGTGAGAAGAGTCGATATGCAGGGATCTTCTATGTATGAAGAAGAGGCCCATTATCCCAAGCAGAAGTGGGAGCCAGAGTTGCTATGGAACACAGTATATATGGATATCCCTACCTTTGTAAGGGACGCGGGTGGCGCTGTGGTCTAAACCACAGAGCCTAGGGCTTGCCGATCAGACGTCAAGTGCAAGTAGATAAATAGGTACTGCTCCGGCGGGAAAGTAAATGGTGTTTCCGTGCGCTACTCTGGTTCACTAGAAGCGGCTTAGTCATGCTGGCCACATGACCCGGAAGCTGTCTGCGGACAAACGCCGACTCCCTCGGCCAGTAAAGTGAGATGAGCGCTGCAACCCCAGAGTCATCCGCGACTGGACCTAACGGTCAGGGGTTCATTTACCTTTACCTTTTACCTTTGTATAGGGACATGGGTGGCGCTGTGGGTAAAAGCCTCAGCGCCTAGGGCTTGCCGATCGAAAGGTCGGCGGTTCGAATCCCGCTGCTCAGTCCCAGCGCCTGCCAACCTAGCAGTTCGAAAGCACCCCCGGGTGCAAGTAGATAAATAGGGACCGCTTACTAGCGGGAAGGTAAACGGCGTTTCCGTGTGCAGCTCTGGCTCGCCAGAGCAGCGATGTCACGCTGGCCACGTGACCCGGAAGTGTCTCCGGACAGCGCTGGCCCCCGGCCTATAGAGTGAGATGGGCGCACAACCCTAGAGTCTGTCAAGACTGGCCCGTATGGGCAGGGGTACCTTTACCTTTGTATTAGTAGCTCTTTGCATTTTCAAAATATCCTGCTAGCAAGTTACTGCACACTGAAGGTTTTTGTAGTATGATTTTTTAATATTATAACTCAGTAAGGATTCCAGACTGTTCCCTGAAGGCTGAGCTTAGGTTTGAAGAAGTCTGTTCTGATTCCATCCTTCCGACTTTTGTTGGGCAGAGGGGCAGGTTTGGTGACTTACTGCAATCTACTATCAGCAGCCAAGAGACCACTGAATTTGTACTCCTTTGCAGTTTGTAAGAAGAGTAAGCAGAATTTGAAGCCAGGGGTATAGTGGTTGTTTGCTTTTTAAGTAAACTTCAGGACTTTGTATTTTGTACTGTTTTCTAATATCAAACTGTTGCTCACTGCAGAGTTAATAAAGATAAGGGGACATCAGAGTCCCTTCCCATCCCCCCAAAGCAAGAACTGATCACTCAGCAGCGGTCTTGCTAACAACGTGGAATGTTTCCAACTGTAGTTCCTCAGATGTCTTTCTAAGCCTGGTTTTGATTAGAATTGAAGTTTATGTCCAAGATGTGCTTTGCTATGCTAGTATTTATTGTAGCTTGCTTGTTTTACTTGCCAGTTTTTTTGGTATCTACTGAAGTGCTGTCTGCAGTTTCTCCTTCTAATCTTTTTTTTTTTTAGATAACTTTCCTGCAGGCGTATTTACCAACAGTGGGTTCTAGAGAAAAGCCCAGGGAATCTTGTTATCCTATTTCAACTCGCTTCCCCCTACCTCCCTTGACATGCTTGCTGAATGAGAGGAAAATAGTGTCTAGTGACTGGATTTTGTTGCCTAACTGAGCTGGCTGAAAAGGACCAGGCTAAATGATGCACAAAATCCTTGGGTTTAATTTAGTTTAGTGGAACTCAGCTTGAGTCTTGACATTTTTTTCTCCATAGGGATGCAATTAAAATATAATCTGGATATTGTTAGTAATAGGTCACTTTTCCCTGTCTTTCTTTTGGGAACATCCTGATATTCTGTACAGTATTATGATGAAATTTGGGTTGCAACGGTACAGGATTTCCCTACCACCAAGCTTGTTACTTTGCAGTGTTAGGTGAATTACTCCCTGGATGTATTCATGGGCTGTTTTCTTGGCTTGCATTTAGTCAGTCCATATGTATGGAGGATGGCAACAGTGAAGTCTTTCACCATTGGTCCAGATTGACCATGCATGTTTTATAAGTGGATCGATGTCTTTGGGACGAAGTTGCGTACTCTGGAGAAATGTTTGTGAGAGAAAGTTAATACTTTTCTCTGTGGGAGAATGTTGCTTAATCAAGACATTAATACAAATCTTGACTTATGCTACTTTTAATACCAAATTAACTCATAAAACTTTAATACTCTCTCTTCTGGGTCTCCTCTCTCCCAATTTGAGTTGTGAAGACAATTGCTAATCTATAAATTATTATTGTTCCATTACTAATATACTTGTTTTGCATTATTTATAGTAGACTTCAATACATAACATTTAAAACACACACACACAAGATGCAAGTGAATACTGAAAGCTTTTGGCAAAATGTAGGAAGGAATACTTACGTATCTGGTGGCTTGGATCTAAAAAAGGGATGGGGGGGAGGAGGAGAACCGTTGTCCACTTAGTCAAATTTTTCTTTTTTACTACATGAAAATAGCCTCTGAGGGTTACCACTGCCAGACTTCTGTAGCTTGTCTGGGGCTATCGAGCAGTATGATGCTATGATTAATTTTTAAAGGACACATGATTTACCTGTCTTGGAAAGGTGATATTGATATAGTGAGGATATTAAAGGTGTGCTATGAGGATATGTTGCTCAACAGTGTTCTCTTTGAAATAAAGGTTAAATACATGCTGTATTATTAATAGAGCTGAGGCAGATCTGATTAAGTACTTTACATATTACAAACAAAGCTGCCCCTTCCTGGTGACATCATCCACTGGACAGAAGTTTAACCCTTTCTGCTATACATTCAACTGTGTTTGCCCATGTTCATCCCTAGTAACCACTGACTTTCTTCCTCCCTCCCTCTCCTGTAGTCTCCCATAGTCTCAAAATACAGTTTAGAAATTCTGGAGATTCTGAGCAGCTGGGGAGATTGAGGAAGAAGCATTAATCTGTGGATCATAAAGGTTTTTGGGTCCCTGCCCTAAACTTGGTTCACACAAAGAAAGACAAGAATGACACCATTGCTCCCTAGCAGGTGGCAAATTGTGTCAAGTATATTAAGAACTGCTAAAAGATTTGTCAGAAAATAAAAATAGAACCCATTTACCTGTATCCTCTCTCCAAAGAGATTTTGTCTCTGCTTAATTAATATTGAAGGTGATTCCCACCCTTCTTCTCTTGAAGCTCTTGGGTTGAACAGTTCCTGATAATTTCCCTCTGCCCAGATAATTTTAATTAAAACTCTGCAAGCCACACAGACCAGGTTGAATGCCTTTTATTAGATATTTAAAGTGGAAATTTCTTCTCTTTCCATTCCCGGGTTTGTTTTCCAAATACTTTTTCTACCCCACATCCAGAGGATGCTTGTATTAGGGGCTGGATTCCTCGAGCATTCTGATATGGCTTCCTTGTCCACTGCTTCTAAACATGTCCAACATCCTAAACACGTGAAAATATTTGAGAGCTTTGAGTAAATGGTTTGGCTGTAACATGGAACAGAGGAGCTCAGCTAGAAGCCGGCCAATGCCAGGGGATTTTATTGTATAGTAGAGGGCGCAATTAGGATTGCAAACATAAGAGGAGTTTAACACACACAGCCCTGCTCCCTTGCCGTGATCCTGAGAAAAATCACCCCAGGAGCAAACAGCAGTTCCTGGGCAGGCGGGGGCAGGCAGGTGGAATTAGCAGCTTCAGGAATCATAGGGATGGGGCAAGGGGAGAGAGACAGAGGGGGGAAAGCCTATCCATATGCTGAAATCCCTATCCTGATTAAGGTAAAGGTAAAGGTACCCCTGCCCGTACGGGCCAGTCTTGACAGACTCTAGGGTTGTGCGCCCATCTCACTCAAGAGGCCAGGGGCCAGCGCTGTCCGGAGACACTTCCGGGTCACGTGGCCAGCGTGACAAGCTGCATCTGGCGAGCCAGCGCAGCACACGGAAACGCCGTTTACCTTCCCGCCAGTAAGCGGTCCCTATTTATCTACTTGCACCCGGAGGTGCTTTCGAACTGCTAGGTTGGCAGGCGCTGGGACCGAACGACGGGAGCGCACCCCGCTGTGGGGATTCGAACCGCCGACCTTTCGATCGGCAAGCCCTAGACACTGAGGCTTTTACCCACAGCGCCACCCGCGTCCCTATCCTGATTAACCCCCCCCCCAAAAAAAATAGGGCTGCCAGGAGCATCCCAGACGCTGAAATTTCAGGGCCTATTATAGGATGTTGGGCCAGTCCTACATTCCTGGCCTCATTTATTTCACATGGTTCTTGTGAAGATAATGGTGAACGGGGGGGGGGGGGGGGACGGGACTATATGCATTGGTCTGAGCTCTTTGAGGGAGGAGCAGAATCAAAATGTAATAACATAATCATTACCGGAGTACTCCCAAGCTACAAATCTGCTTCTTCCAGGGAAGTGCACCCATGTTCAGAACAAGCTGACTCCTCACCTCCTGGACTCAAGAACTTGGAGCACATAACACCACAGTCTTTTCAGGGTTCACCTTCAATTTATTGGCCCACACCCAAGCCATCGCTACCTCCAAGAACAAGTCTAGCACCTCAACTTTACTATTATTTTGACCTGTTAGTTGACCAAACCTCTCTCTTTTTAACCCATCAAATGCTCCAAATAATTCAGTAACAGAGAGGGGAGATGCCTTCAGCTATTGGGAAGCACTGCTAGACACACACTTTCCATTCATTGAATAGTCTCCTGGCATGATGCCTTTAAATATCAGAGCTGTTTTGATTTAACAATTGGTTCATAACACTTTTTTGCTGTTTGAATACTTGTACATAATTGATTTACAGTTGTTATGTGCAAAGCTGATCAATATATTCATTATTTCGGTATAAAAGCATGCATCACTGCAATTAAGTGTTGAGGGGGGGAAGCCAAATGGGGAAACTCCCCCCCCCCCCTTTCTAGCTTCTGCTTCTAAGATAATTACTTCATTGTGGTTATGGATAAATATTTAGAAATTCTTCCTTTAAATCCCAGCACATTAAAGTATTGGTGCTATTGCCAGCTACATTGAAGTGTTTCTGTTGCATATTTGCTTTGGCAGATCCTCTAGTGTTCCATTATGGAGAGAGAACATGATGGCTTTCATTTGTTTCCCTTGCTGTCAACTGCATACAATAGGCTTTCTTCTCTTGATTCACCCAGAGTTTGTCTTCACATGAGAATAAGGACAATTGGAACAGCTATTGCCCTTTGCCAATACCCCCTTTTTGGTGGGAGTGCCCACGTGTCGTGAGAGTGCCCCAAAATCCAACTATTCTGGACAACAGCCATATGAGAAATATGTAAAGTAACTAAGCAAGTATTAGAAATCACCCCAGAATTGGCCCTACTAAACATCTTCCAAGACAATAATGCCCATTTACACCACAAAGAACTCATAACCCACATACTTTCAGCAACCAGACACTGGAGAGACCTGTCAGGAGTAAGCATGGACCAATGGTACCAATAGTATGGGAAACAGCCTTACTAGAAAAATTAACCAATAAACTGAAACTGACACATGGACAAATAGAAGAAGACGCCTTTATCATGGCTCCCCTTTATCACGTACGCAGCCAAACAAGACAATGACAAAAATCCACCAACAGCATACACATGAATATGGCTGACCTGATCCAAAACACCCACCCACCCCACTCACACACAAAAACAAAGATCACCACAGCCAATCACAAACAAACAACCACACCTTGGCCAACCCCAACCTCTCTCACCACCAAAGGAACACAAGTGAATAGCACAGAACCTGCACAAGTGACGCTGACACAAAACCCCACAAATATTAAGTACTCCAATCTCCTGCAATGCAGGAATCCCAGCCATAGCACCCAAGTTGTGTACAGTGGTATCTCGGGTTAAGTACTTAATTCGTTCCGGAGGTCCGTTCTTAACCTGAAACTGTTCTTAACCTGGAGTACCACTTTAATGGGGCCTCCTGCTGCTGCTGCGCCCACCACCGCCCGATTTCTGTTCTCATCCTGAAGCAAAGTTCTTAACCCGAGATACTATTTCTGGGTTAGCGGAGTCTGTAACCTGAAGTGTCTGTAACCGGAAGCGTCTGTAACCTGAGGTACCGCTGTAGCTCCATTCAGGGGTAACGGCAGATCATGGCATTATGTGAATGAGCCTTGTGCTTATGCATTCCCATGGTTTGATCCTGGTTTGGAGGGACCACACAATCTAGCAGTGGTAGCTGCAGATTAAATAGGAAACCTGGAGTGTTTCCAGATGGAAGTTTATTGAGGAACCAGCACTGCTCATGCACTCAAGATTATGCACCAGAAAAGGAAAAACAAAACCCAAGAGTCTATATGGCTTAATTTATTTTTGAATACACATAGCCCTGTTTTAACATAATAATACTAGCTACATTCACATATTCATTGAATGAGCATTTAAAGAGAGAGACAGTGTTGCGTAGCCCCCACTCAGTGCCCCTTGGACCAGTCTCTGTCTCTCACCTAACCTACCTCACAGGGTTGCTGTGAGGAAGAATCCGGGAGGAGGGGACCCATGTATTCCACCTTGATAATTCTTTGCAGAAAAGGCATGATATAAATGTAACAGTAAATACATTTTTAAAATACTGAACCATTCTGTTGAGTTCATTTTTTAAAAAAGCTATGTGCCTAACTTAACCCCCTATGGAAAGAATGGTTCTCCTTAACTATTTTGAGAAACTTTTTAAATATGAGAAATGTGGGGGTGGGGCTAATGTGTTAATAAACAACACATTTCAAAGGCCCTCACCACCCAGGGAATTATTAATTATTTCCCCCAAAAAGCATGTTTATAACACATTCTGCTGCACAGTCTCTCGTGGGCTGGATGGAGCCTTGTTGCTGTTGTTTCACAGAGTTAATTCAATGCTTTGAAATCGCTATGGGGGTAAATAAGATATTCAGGGGGATATACAGAAGGCAGCCTTTCTCGTTTTTAAGAGCACAAGCACCCAACTGAATTCCATATTTATGTCCTAATGGTACAGCGTACAACATGTGGCTTTCACACTTTTAGACACATTTTTCAAAAGGTCAGTTCCTTGCCTGAGAACCCATATTGAGAGGCTAATTACACCAGGACTTCAAGGAGGCTCAGCTTGCAATGCTGTGTGTGCTCTGTAGGAAAGCGTAACTGAGGGAGGGAGTTCCCCCCCCCCCAAAAAAAGAATAAGGCTTATATCGCCTTTGAGCTCCTGTGACTCAAATTGAAACAACTATTATGAATTATGCATCAATAAAAAAAGACTCTTGTCTTAAGATTTATTGCATCTTAGTGACAGTCCGCATGGAAATAACTTTAAGAAGAAACAGGAGGGAATGACTGGTAGGACAATAACAGAAAATAGGTGAAGTCAAATATTTGCTTTAGGTCCAACAGGACCACCTTGCATTATTAACCCTTGAGGAGAGCTACTATGAAGTGATGTCTAATTGGTATCTTATGTCATACAGTTTAAAGAAAATACATAATGTTTTATCAAAACAGCCCAAAGACTGTTTTTATTCTGGCCCTAAAATATAAGCATTCTAGAGAAAAAGCATGCACACAACCAGTGCCGCTGCTGCCGCTGCTTCTTCAAAAAATAATAATGTGCTGGTACTCATCATGAAGTTGTTAAAGTAACTGCCACACTTTTAAAATGTTTTTTTTTTGGGGGGGGGGTGAAGGTACCAGTACCAAAATGTCATTATTGCCATAATTGTGGTGATTCTTTTGCAGTCATGATGTTGCTTGAAATACTGTTGGCTGTTGTCTTGGGAGCAATCATTTACCTGTTTCTGACCAAGAAGAAAGAGGACAAATTATCTATGGGAGATGGATGGTGGGGCAAAGGACAGAAGCCTGACTCTGAAGAAGATGCAGCTATATATCCTTTCAAGGTGGAAACATCAGACGGCGAGATAAATGTAAGAAGACTCTCTTTGTCACAGAGTTTGCACAAACAGCAGGAAATTCTAGGGTAGCAGCATAATCTCAACCACGGTTTGTTAAAAATGCTTCAGTAGCATTTATAGCAGAGCTTTCCAAACTGTGTGTCGCGACATGTTAGTGTGTCGGCTGCAGTGTGTAGGTGTGTCACGCAAATGCTTCCTGCACTCCTTCTGGGGCTGAAAAACTTAATTACTGTGACGCGAAATGATGCATGTCTAAAAAGTGTGTCAATAACACAAAAAGTTTGGAAAGCTCTGACTTATAGCCAAGTAAATGTGCTCGGTTAAAATTGCAACATAAATCTGAGTTCCTTTAGGTTTACATTTGTAACCAGCTCTACTACCCCCTTAATTTTAACTTGGATAATTTAAATGTATAAAATGTGCTTAAAGCATTCAACTGAGTCGCATCAGTTTCAGTTGATTTTTAAATCAAGCCAAGAACTATAGATATATAGAAAATATGATACATGCTGAAATGTAGGCTTGCTGTGCAAATACTAACAGCAGTTATTTTCTCTCCAGCAGTAATTTTTACAAGCAGTTTTGTTCAGAGGTCACGGCTGTATCATATTAATCTGGATATGACCCTACCGTTGCCTGTGCTATTAACAGAGAACAATACAATAACGTGTTGTAGTTGTCTGTTTGCGTTAATCAACCCAACCTGGGCTATTTTCTGTATCACACATCACTGATAATAGCTTTAAAACAATGAAATTCAGAAGGGTACAATGCACACTGAGCGGAATCTAATTTTAGCTGTCTTTAACATCTGCTGCTGTGTTGGCCCTGTCCTCAGTTCTCAGGGGAGAGAGCCTTTGATTTTTAAAGTCCAGCTTCATCCTAATGGCTGTGACTTTCTCTTGTTTGTTTCAGGCAAATGGAACCAGCTGGTTCTAAGAGCACTGCTGCGTGATCGGTCAAATCGTGCCCCAAATTTCTTTCGCTTTCTCTCTCTTTGTGCCATACTTGCACAAACCCACATAAAGCTACTATATAGCCTATCAGGAGAGTGGGAAATGCATTGCCTCCAATGAATGGGGGAAAGAAAGGTTAGATAAAAGGGTTCACACAATAGGGCAACATGAGTGTTGGTGGGAAGTTAATGTTTGTGACTTCCCCTCTTTTAGCAGAAGAGTATTCCTGTGTTACAAACAGCGCAGCGAGAGCGTACAGCCTCTCTCTTTATCTCTCTCTCTTTAAATGTCATGTGAAATAACCAGTTGAGGTTCATGACACCTACATTCTGTGGAGCATTCACAAAAGAACTTAATGTATTGTCAGAAGAGTTGTTTTTGCAGTGGAAGTAGAATAAAAGTTCAGTATTCTCAATAGAAGCACAACCAGAATTGCACATGTGGGTGGTGCAGAACAAGTGTGAAATGGATGTCCATCCCACACCACAGAATTATTGCATAGAAAGGTCTCGTATAGATTTCACACAAATCTGTGTTATACCAAGTTAAAACTACCAGAAAGACACCAGTCACAGCAAGAAAAGGGAGGATTTGAGAGAAAAAAGTATTTAAATTTTTGCATATAACTCTCATGTGAGTTTTCAGTTCTTCTTCTTTTCATTTCCTCATTCTTCTTTTTCCCTCCCACACATTTGTGGGGTCTAGTACTTACATAGAAGACTTGATGAGGTGAGGTTTGCCGAGCCATTAGAGGATAGTCGCTTTCGATATGGGTTTAATTCAAATTATCTTAGGAAGGTTGTCGCTTATTGGAGGAATGAGTTCAACTGGAAGAAGCAAGTGGAAGTTCTCAACAAATTCCCACAGTTCAAAACAAAGATTGAAGGTTTGTAGCCAATAGTGCTCTGATCAGTCTTTGAGCTTTCCTTGTGTTGCATGGGTTTTCAGCATGAAATCAGTTTGCTTATCCATGAGTTTGTTAAAGTAAGATTGCTTTGGCTGTATTGTTTTCTTATTCTGTACTTTTTATATATTTACAACAATATAGTAAATAAAATTTAAAGTCATGTGACTTTAAATTTTATTTACTACATTGTTGTAACACACCCTGGGATCTTATGGTGAAGGGCAGGGAAGAAATCCTATAATTAAATAAATAAAATTAGATTTCCCAATTTGGCTTTGAGGTCTTTGGATTCTAGGATCCACAGAGAATAACATTTGTTTTTTCAGTGCTAGCACCTTTCAAGTCTGAAATTCAAATGGGTCTTCTCTAGATAGAAGATATCAGTCTTCCCTACACTAAAAGTACAGCAGCATCGGAGTGGAAGCAGTGCAGGGTTGCAGCACTGGACATCTTCAACCTGCTGCTGTGATTGTAGATCTCCAGTCCATTCACAACTTGAGCTGCTGAACGTAGGGGAGTCTCTTTTTGCAGCAGCCTCTTGTATTATGCCTGATCCAGCAGTGGCCAGTTGTATGCTCCAAGTCCTAATGTGACAGAGGTAGTCTCTCTGGTAATCTTGGATAGATTTATGCCAGGAGTTGGCAACCATTTGGGGCCCATAGGCACACTAGCAAACTAGAGAAACTGTCATGGATACCAGCCCTCCCTCCCCAACCACAACCAAGCACACATCACAACCTTTTTTATTAGCTACAGTAGAATGGGCACCTGTATACTTGCAGCTGCCTTGTTAGCAACCCCTGACTTAGGCTACGTGTGGGGTGTTGTTTTTTTAAAGTGAAGCTAGTGATGCTTACTACTACATCTACTTCCAGCTTATCAATTTGGCATCTAGCAACTGAGTCAAAGAGCTCGTAACTGTTTTTTGAACCTAGGTTCCCAGTTATGCTAGGAAGCAGCGCACACAAGTTACTGGGTTATAAAACCAAAGTCTCTCTTTTATTGACATGTGATTCAGTGATCAGATGAGGAAATTGGCATATGTGTTGGTCCCTGGAATTTCAAAGGACCAACTCGGTGAGCACACTTAAGACTGCCTTCCTACTAAACAGAAAATCACAAGGCAGCAAACCATCACTCTCCAGAGCACCCTCCCTGTAGCAAATCTCATTCACAAAAGCATTTAATAATGTTATGCTAGTAACTAATGCTATATCTAGTATATGTTTATGCCCACCTAATCTGTATTAATAAATATTCTAAAGTTTTTATGTGTATGTATATTTTCCATAGGAATCGATGTCCATTTTCTTCATGTAAAACCTTCCCATGTGCCTGAAGGCCAGTCTGCAAAGCCGTTATTAATGGTCCATGGCTGGCCTGGCTCAGTCTATGAATTTTACAAAATAATCCCCCTCCTGATGGATCCAGGGAGCCATGGCCTGAGTGGCAAGCGTGTTTTCGAAATAATCTGCCCTTCCATCCCTGGCTACGGCTTCTCCGAGGCACCTCACAAGCAAGGTACGTTGCATTATTTTGAAGGATCTGGAAGTGGTACGTGTACAGCACTTATCTTTGTTAATTCATAGGAACAGAGGAAGCTGCTTTGTACTGAGTCAGACCATCAAGCTCAGGATTGATTGTGACAGGGGTTGCCAACATTTTGGGGCACATTTATTAACAGCAGGAACTGCTGTGCTTAAAACACACACTCACATACACACTCACACACTGCAACCAAGTGCACAGCATAGTCTGTCCTGTCGTCTATGACAGAATGCTTCTTTCAATCCTAGCTTCTTCAGGGGCAGGGAAGGTATTTCATAGTTACCTTAGGTGGCAGGGCAGACCTCTCTAGGTTCATGGGCGCCAGTGAGCACCATGCTGGTGACCACTGGTCTATACTGGCTGGCAGTGGCTCTCTAGGATTTCACATAGGAATTTCTCCCAGCTCTACCTGCACACACCGGTGCTCTACAATGGAGCCATAGCCATTCCCAAGATTGTTTTGACCTCCATTCTGTACCTGTGTTGTTTCAAATAGAGCAGTAGATGTCTGTCTATGCAAATATACCTGAAACACTCAAATGTGCTTGCTAGGGACAGGGAGTTACAAATACTAAAGCTGTACACATAAGGTAGCTTTATTTGCGCTTTGGCACCCTAACCCCATCCAGGCATCCAGTCTAGATGTGTAGCTGGGCAGTGCATCCTGGTCCCACCCACAATGCCCTGCCCTCCTCCTGCTGCCCTTTTCTTGTTCAGTGCAAACATTCAGAAAGGGTCCTCTCACTGCATTCAACTGAAGGTGATCAGAAGCCTCTGCACAACTGGGACCCTTGTTTTACCATTGCTCAGCATGGAGTGGGGTGGCGACATTGCAGGGAGAGGCTTCTGTGCACAAGTTGTGCTTCATCTCCCCTTTGTATCCTGCTGTTTTTCCAGGCTCAGGGCAGTAGGGCTGCTATTTTTTGTCCGCATCATAGTTCTGTGATGAAGGTTAGACTGAGAGTGTGCGTGTCACAGTGATTTTCCTGGAGAAGGTCCCACATTTGGTCCTTGGCATCTCCGCTTAAAGGGGGAATAACACAGGAGTAGGGAAAGAACTCTGACAGAGGACCAAACTGCACACTTCACTCCAGAAACTCATGATGAGTTGTGCAAACTGAGTGTAAAGGCTATTGCTTTTCTGGCAAGGTGTGGATCAGAAGGTTGCATTGTCTCTGCTCTTTTACTTGATGTAGTAAATAAATGCTCAGTGTGACTGGGGGGAAAATTCCTGTGGCAGCCTTAAATCTAGCTAGAAATTAGTATTGCACAGATCGTGTTTGCACTTGGGATGAGGCGGAAAGCAGTCCTACTTGATAACTTTCCTCCCCTCTCTATAGGCTTTGATTCTGTGTGTGCTGCCCGTGTCTTCTATAAGCTGATGCTCAGGCTGGGCTTCCAGGAATTTTATACCCAAGGAGGGGATTGGGGCTCGTTGATCAGTACCAATCTGGCTCAGATAGCTCCAAGGTGAGTGTTCACCTTCTTGACAGGCGAAATGCAAAACAGATTTGTTATTTAAGCAGCATATTGGCTACTTATGAAAATGGGGCATCTCCATCCTGATTTAGATTAAATCATTTGGCATATGATGTTCCCCCATCAGCAACATACCCCAGGGGGAGAGGAAGCCCTGTGACTCGAGCACCCTGCCAGCTAGACTGTAGGAACCAAACATGCTGAGATTGCACAACTACTTCCCCAAACTTAGAGTCCTGAGTGTGTCCTGAGACTCCCAAGATTCTGGCTTCCTAATGGGAGCTGCTTGTTTCTTCTCCAGTGGGCTTGGCCTATATGTTTGTTCAAAACAGCAACAGTGCCATCTAAACTCCAGGTAAGTCATAAATCTATGGAGTTAAAAAGAAATATTTTTGTGGATGACTTATCTAACTTTTGTAAATTATTTTAGCCACGTGAAAGGTGTTCACTTAAACATGGCAACAGTGACTACCCTGCATTTCAAGCAACTTCTTTCAATTACCTTGGGACGGTATTTCCCAGGACTCTTTGGTTTTGAGGATGTGGATGTCCAGCGGATGTTTCCTTTTAAGACAAAAGTGCTCTACAGGATCCTAGGGGAAGGTGGCTACTTTCACCTACATTCTACGAAGCCTGACACTGCTGGTAAAAGGCTTTTTTTTAAAAAAAAACAACTTGCTTGTCCTTCCAATTAGTCAATTTATCTTTGATCAGTTAATAAACTTTTGTGTTCAGAGTTGTACTGTTCCATGCTACCCACTTTCCCAAGCGGTGAGAAGTTCCAAGAGCAGCACTGCCAGGGTCAGACTTGCTTTTGGAGGCTTAACGGTGCTTTTATAATGTTTTATTTATTCATTTACAAATATCCCACACTTTGATCTCCTCTGGCTCTGGGTTGAGCTGTTCTGGAGGACTAGTTAGCTTACACTGAACCATTGGCACATTTTACTCAATTTAAATGTTGCCTCTTTATACATGGAGCTTTTGGATGAGCTGACAATGCCTGGGAGAAAACAGTCAAATTTGATTAATGGGTTTTCACCTAGATACGCAAGTGAATTAGCTTGACTGTATTGTTGTGATTAGGTCTCCAGACTTTTAAGTGCCTCTGTTTAAAATTATCTTTTTTATAACCTGATTGGAAAAATGAATTAAGAAAAAATGGATCATGCGTTCAGGTATATGCAGATTAAATTATAGGGCTGAGTGACAATAGCACTAGACTGAAATAATTTCCCTAATTGGCATAGTGTATTACTGCATTGCTGCAGAAATGGCATATACTGATCTAGTTCAAGAGGACTCAAAAAATGATTAAATCTAGTCTGTACATATGTTGTTTGTTTCTGTATATAGCAAAGGTGGAGAACCCCAGACCCACGGGTCTTTTGCAAGCACCAGGCCTCTCTCTCTGGCCCTAAGGACTCTCCCAGGCCAAACCCCGAGGTCACACCCCCTTCCCCTCCTTGCTTCTTATCTTCCTTGATCATTTTTGCCTGGCTCAAATGTGTCCTGCAACTCCTGATAATGACTCTTGCTTGCCTGAGTGAAGGATAGACTGGAGTGAGTGAGGGAGCACACCTTGATTAAAAGCTGATAATGTCAACAGGGGCTAGA
This sequence comes from Podarcis muralis, assembly GCF_964188315.1. Classification (NCBI taxonomy): domain Eukaryota; kingdom Metazoa; phylum Chordata; class Lepidosauria; order Squamata; family Lacertidae; genus Podarcis; species Podarcis muralis. Next base: position 31,506,936 of record NC_135657.1, read on the forward strand.
TTAAGCCTGCGGTTGGTTTCTCTCCCACTGCCGCCACCACCCAGTCTAGTGAATGCGCCCAAAAGTGCTGCCTACTTTTAATGCTAAGAGTATAGGCGGAAGGCATCAGTGGCATGGTAATAAGAGGCTCTACAGAGAGCTTCGTAAAGGACTCCATGTTCTGCAGTGGCAAAAGATTGCCATATGATGTCAGTGTAGATATGTTCTGAACTGCCCTGTGATCTTCGGATGAAGGGTGGTACACAAATTTAATATATAATTTAATGGTAATAATATTAACAGGTGACAACAGAGATGACACACAGGTGTCTTGATACAGTAGGTGCAATGAAGGTGTTTAAAGACTCAGACTGCCCAAAGTGTCTACGGTAAATGTGCCCAAAATGGCACCATCCAAAAAGAAGAGAGATTTATTTATTTGTTGGGGAACTCCACGGTGGACTTTATATTTGGATTTAAAGGGTCTCCTATCAAAGCTAGTTTTAAACAAGCTGATGCAGGAAACACCTGCACAGCCTTTATCAGCAACAGTTTTGAAAGTGCCATTGGTTTCTACGGGATATTAGGGTTTGCAAAGCTGATTCTTTTCACAAATGATGTCTGCATTTGCCCTGGTCACACCACTGACTGTATTGGAAAGCTGTGTCGGGTTGAGCATTTTAGCAGGATTCTTTCATGGGTAATCCACAGCAGGACAAATCAGAGCTAGCATGGTGGGATAATGGTCAGGCTCCACTGTGCTGCTCTCCCACCTGTGGAAGCAGTTCTGCCTTTCAGGGAAGCAGAGCTGCTATCACCAATGAGAGAGGCAGGCAACGTAAGGAAAGATTCTGGCTTTGTCTGACCTCCATAGGAACATAGGTACCCTCTTTACCTTGCGTCATGTCACTGGTCCATCTAGCTCAGAAGTGTCTACACTGACTGGCAGTGGCTCTCCAGGATTTCAGACGGATGTCTGTCCCAGTCCAACCTCAAAAAGGTTGGGGATTGACCCTTAGACTTCCGGCATTCATAGCAAATGCTCTACCACTAAGGACCAGTCCTTCTCTGTTACCAAAGCTTTATCCCACTGCTGGTTTAAGCTTCAGTTTCCCCTTATAACTTTAAAAAACAAAATCCTCAAAGCTGTTTCAGCATGTTTGTTTATTCTGTAAGGCTGTTAATACTGTTGGTACATAATTCATCCTACAGATCAACTTGCCAAGTGTCTCTTTATTTAGTGTCTTGTCAATCAGCAGCTGCTTCAGACAGCTGGAGTCTTGTGTTTATTTGGGGCCAGGGGGTGGGGGGGGGGAGAGAAGCTAGCTGAAAATATGTTGGATGAAAGCGAACCCTTGGTTTTCATTCTTGTTTAGGCTGTGGCTTGAATGACTCTCCTGTGGGCTTGGCTGCATACATCTTGGAGAAGTTTTCTACATGGACCAATCATGCCTTTCGAGATCTAGAAGATGGAGGACTAGAAAAGTGGGTGTCATTTCTCCCTGCCCCTCTCTCTAGGTTTACAGATGCCTATTTACCTTTGATGCTTGTTTACCTATCTACACTATTCTCAGATTAGTGTCACAATCGCCTCTTGTGTTGAATGCTTAGCTGACACTCTTCTTGGTCTTCTTTCCAACCAGAGGGCTGAATCATCATGGGAGTAGAGAGGTATAAACATCTTCCCCTGTAGCCCCCATACTCCCCTCGTCTATCTACATCCTTCTTATGTTTGGACTGTCCACTGTTTTCCTTCCTTCCACCTCCTCCGTGAGATCCTCAGCTTCATATACAGCAGCACTGTGAACCTGGAAGCAACACTTCTCCCTGTTCTGCTGCCCCATCCTGTCTCAGTCCAGCCATGTTTGCTTTCAGTCGTGTTGGCAGGCTCAGAGAACCAAATGTAACACAACTTTCCACAGTCTATTCATTTTAAGTGTTTATGTTGTGCCTTTGTAGTGCACATTCAGAGCGGCTTAATGCCAGCGCAACTTGGTTTGCAGTTAAATCTGACTGAGCAGGGAGGCGCTGGACTGCAGTGTTGCTGAATTTAAGAAATCAAATGCTGCAGATGATTTTGAAGTTAGCTTGTAGTGCCCAGTTCTTCACCTGCTTTGAAGGTTTGAAACGCAGCTCAGTCAGAAAACTCAAAAGAAGAGCACATGTTCTTGCATGTCCTTGCTGACATCTAGTGTCACCATGCATGTATGAGTATTGTGCAAACACACCCCTTTGGACAGGAGAAACATTTGTGAAGGTGGCAGCCTTCCTATGCCGAACAAGAATTTGCAAGGAGAACACCGGCTTGCTCCACAATCTAACTTGGGGTTGTTTTGTGGTGGAGTCCTGCAGGTTAAAAATGGCTTAGACCCCTTTCTGAGAGGAAAGAAGCCTTAACTTAGTCTTTATAACAAAGTCCTATGGCCTGCAAATTAGCTGCTCTACAGGCTTCTCTTATGCCACAGTCAGCTTCACATCTCCTGACTGCCTGGACAGCTGAACATGTTGCGGCCCTAGCAGTGAATTATCTAAATTGGACATAATCCTCTGGGAACTTCCCTTACAATAAGTTCTGTTGAAAGGGAGTGGATCTGTGTGCTTTAACTCATTTATAACAGGGTTTTAGCAAAATAACTGAGCCGCCGCCTTTCTTTCTTTTTTAAGCAATTCTATAAATGGGTATATTATATAAATGTGAAGTGCTTGAGGGGTTTGCTGTCCATATTCTGTCCCTGTTCCCACAGAGTCAACAAAGAAAGGGCTTGATTTACTAGATTATCATTTTGTTGCCTCCTTTAAAAAAAAAAAAGCAACAAGGAAAAATAGAGAGAGTCAGGATAAATGGAAGGAAGAATGTATTCCATCAATATCCCAGAGACTCAAGCTAAATTTAGGAAATAGCTGGAGATAACATTTCTGAACCAAATGTTGATGTGTTGACAGAGATCTTACATCAGCATTTCCCAACCATGCCGGCTAAGACTGATGGGAGTTGTAGTCTTGGGAGTTGTAACCTGCACAGAGCACTTGAGAGGGAAAGGACGTGAAATCTAAAGAATAAAATAATAATGACCTTAATATTTAACGGCTCCAGATTTTGGTAACAATGTGCCAGCTTAGGCTAAGGATGAAAAAGGCTGCAGATGTTGGTGATGGAACATAGCTGACGAGTTTTGATGTGGCTGTTTCTGGATTGTATTTTTCAGGAAGTTCACACTGGATGATCTTCTCACAAACATCATGATCTACTGGGTATCTGGGTGCATAGTGTCCTCAATGCGTTTTTACAAAGAGAATATTGGGAAAGGAATTGGCACCCAGAAGCATGAGAAGTAAGAGATTCCTCTGCCTATTTTAGAGAGCTCTTTTCATACCACACGCGCGCACACACACATATAGTTGCCCTGTGTCCTTTCCCAGTTTTTCATATTTACTCAGATACCATACATGTGCCAAGTTTAGACAGAAAGTGTGCACAAAGGTATTCCTGGTGACTTGTGAAATCCACATCCAGACATTTCAGTGTCAGCAATAATAATAATATACAAATGTCCTAAATGCATTTGCAGACTCATGTGGATTTGCAGCAGGGCCAAGGAGGTTCATGAAGCTATGTCCTTGTACTTTTCTCAGGCAAGCTCAGTCATTTCACTTGCATAGGGAGCTCAGTGTGCGGTTGCACGTGGCAGCAGAGCAAAACCAGTGCTTCTGCCGCCACGCCCTGTGCCAGGCTCCCTGCGCCTCTCGTTCTGGGCAAGCTGCAGCAATCTGCTTTGTTGGGAATTTAGGAAGGCAACAAAGGCCCACTGGCAAATGTGATGGGGATGCTTAGGGCAGAGAAATATAATTTGTGGGTCCTCTCCAGACCTTCACCTCCCCGTTTCCCATCCCAGAGTTAGTTCCAACTGTATGACTGAGTTCTGTCTTGCCTTTTACATATGCTTCTGGCGCAAGGTCTGCTAGCACAGGAGCTTAAGATATGTGCTAGTACAAGGCATTTCACAAAGCCTCAGAATGGATGCTAAGCCTATGTTGCACAAAGTCTTCCACTGACTCAGGATCAACAGCATCTCTGCCAGTTTCTTCCACTGCTATATTTCTGGAGCAAAAGCACAGCTTGCCCTGCCACAGCATATCTACCTGGGTACAGAACCTGTTGACCTGGGTGCAGAACCTGTTGAGCTCAGTGGGGCTTACTTCTGAGTAGACATGCATTAAATTGTGCCCTCGACCTTCCTTTTCCCTGTTTTCCCTGTGGTTTGGAGTCCTGTTTGAAGAGGTCCCTTCACTGCAAGGAACAGAGTGACATGTTTTCCCTCTTGGTTCTCTTGCAGGCTCTCTGTGCAAGTCCCTACAGGAATTGCTTCATTTCCACATGAGGTCATGCATATGCCCCAGTCATGGCTTCAACAGAAGTATGCGAACATTGTTTCCTTCAGCTACATGGCCAGAGGTGGACATTTTGCGGCTTTTGAGGAACCAGAGCTCCTTGCAGCAGATATTTTGCAGTTTGTGGGGAAAGTAGAAAAGGGCAACTTTGCCAAGAAGTTGGGTTATGGGCTGTTGTAATCACCACTGTAGGGAATCCTCCCCCCACACTTAAGAAGTAACTGAGATTAAAAATGATAAAAATGCTTTGCATTTAGGGTAGCTTTTGCTTAAGTTCCTGGGGTGTTTTTCTTTTTTTGTAGCACTGTTTCTCTTCCCATGTGGCTAGATAAAAATTGAATTGAGGCACATTCAAGCTGACCTTGTGATGAGTTTATATAGTGTAGTGCCCAGAAGAGTGAACAGTGAATTAGGATGACTTTCATTCTAATGGTTACTATTGCTATATCACCATCCATGCACACGACAATTTCTATAATCTTTGAGAATTCCTGGAGAACAAGTGAGGTCCTTGCAAACTGGAGATGGGCAAATGTTGTCTCCAACTTCAAAAATGGGAAAAAAGAAGAACCAGGTAACTCCCAACCAGTCGACTTGACATCGATACCAGGAAAGGTCCTAGAAGTTAGATTAGCTTCAACCAGAGCCAGGGCCTTTTCAACTCTGGCTCCGGCCTGGTGGAACGCTCTGCCTCATGAGACCAGGGCCCTGCAGGATCTGATTTCTTTCCGCAGGACAGAGTTGTTCCGCCTGGCCTTTGGCTTGGAGCCAATTTGATTCCCTCCCTCCCTCTCTTTCTTTTTTCTTTTCCTTCTCCTCCTGCGATGAGGCTACATTTTAATATTTTAATGTCTCAATATTTTAATGTTGTATTTTAATTTTGTTTTTAAGTTGTAATCATTCAACTTGTTTTTATTACTGCTTGTAAGCCGCTCTGAGCCCGGCCTTGGCTGGGGAGGGCGGGGTATAAATAAAAATTATTTATTATTATTATTATTATTATTATTATTATTATTATTATTATTATTATTATTATTAACAGTCAGTCTGCACCCACTTAGAAAAGGATTCTGTGAGTACTAAGACCCCGCATAGGTTTCTCAAAAGCAAGTAATTCCAGACGAATATAATATCTTTTATATATATAGTTACAAGCTTGGTGGGTCAAATGAATGTTGTGGATGTGTATCTTGATTTCAGTGAGCCTTTTGACAGAGTCCCCCATTATGTTATTGCAGAGAAGCTGGTAAACTGTTGGGTGAATCTGTCAATTTCAGGTTCTGTTTTATTATCCAATCTTAAATTCACTTCCCCATATTTCCAGACCATTTTGTATTTTCTTTTTAAGTCCTCATAGAAATGAATCAGCATTTTAGCACGAATTTCTCCTAATATACACGTTTGTATGCTGTTTTGCCCCACATACACATTTTTGCAGAGCAGTCTGCCCAAATTTTCTCTAATTGTATGTATGTATTTTTCACTAATATATGCCTTTTTATGTGCATTTTATCCCAGGGCATGCATTTTTGTGCACGTTTCTTGACTGGATAATTTTGAATTTCTAGAGGTGGCTGTGTTCATGTACTGTTTCAGAAAGTGCAAATTTAAGCAGGTTCACCTTTAAATGCAAACGGAATCGCATTTCCCCCTCGGCCCTACATGTAAGGCCGCTTCCTATGTCTAGTTTATACCTCAAGGCCAGTTCGTCTTCCACCTCAATGAGGAAGGGCCATAGCTCAGTGATTAAGCACTTACCTTGCATGTTATTGTCCCATGCTCAATTCCCAGCACCTCCAGCTAGGATTGGGAATGACCCTTGCCTGAAACCCTGGTAGGAGACATCCTACCGGGCATTGTAGGTAGTGCTGAGCTAGATGGACCAGTGGCCTGACTTGCTAGGAGGCCGCTTCCTAGGTTCCTAACACTTAGCTTAGAAATTGCTGAAGCAACCGGCTCTGGTGGCCACAGGCTGCTCTGCCTGCATTATTTATCTGCACCTTTTTGTTCCTTTCCTTGGCTTTCTGAGTGACATTCATTTGTCCTCCCGCGTCTTCATCCCCCACGTGTGGTCTCCTATTTCAGGGCATGAAGTCACCCGCCAGAATGCTCCTTGTGCACACCAGCATCTGTTACAGCGAGGGAACATAGCTGTACAGTAATTTAAATTAATGTTCCCCGGTAGACTGATCTGTCACGATACAGACAAAATAAGTGGGAAGGAAGTTCACTAAGTGATGTTTGCCAGACCCTGTTTTCCACTCTGAAGTGCAGAAATATTTTGCGTCTTGCCTCCTGCAGCAGCCCCATTTCAGGGGCCCGGCCCAGGGAAAGGGGATTGCGGGAAAGCTACTGCACACACCACTGTGCTCTTGTGCTAACCATCTTTGATGGGGAGGGAGGGAGGGAGTCTTGGAAGGCGAGAATAAATACTACCAAGAAAGCTGCCTTTGCATATAAAGACTTCAGATGCCTTGGCAGCTGCTATGCTGTGTAACTGGAGACAACTAAAGCACACACACACACAGAGCAACCGCCACGTGGGAAGTAGATGTCAAAATGGTATTATTCATGTTCTGTCCTACAGGCAAGCCAAGAAGTTCCTTACCTAGAATTTATCTCTTTCAGGCCATTTCAGCAGCTTTGTGCACTTGTCACAGTTCAAGAGACCAAATTACAGACTTATAGAGTTGGAAGGGACCATATGGGTCATCTGGTCCAACCCCATGTAATTTAGGAATCTTTCACCCAAGGGGCTCTAACCCATGACCCTGAGATTAAGAGTCTTGTGCCCTTACCACCTGAGCTATCCCAAACTAAACAGCCCAACCTAAATATGAGAATTTGGGAAATACGTCGTAAGATGCCACGTTTTCCTCCAGTTTCTCAGGGTTTCGAAGAGCTGGAATTTATTTCCAGTTCCAAAATGGCCCTGTGCAAATGTTGATGGTAAATATTCTCCAGGTGTGTTGCTACTCCACATTTCTATTTGACATCCAAAGGTTTGGCAGTAGGGATCATCACTTGAACTGCTGACAAATGGAGAGGAGTAACAGCTAGCATTTGAAAGACACCTTGCAATGTTTTATGCTTATTTGCTTATTTACTGCTGGAGCAGTGACAGACTTTGGGCTTTAAAATTTCAGGGGTGCCCCGTGCAATGCCAGAATTCAGCACCCTCTCCCACCTCTCGCCTTCAGTTGTTCATCATTGTTGCAGGGCCCTCTTGACTCAGCACCAAGGAGTCTGGAAGGAGGAGATAATGAAAAGGTCTTTATTTCTATCTTTCGGACCTGCCATTGTTAGTCTTCAGCTGCTCATGTTGACCACCCACCGGACTGTAGTAATGAATCCCAGATGGGCAGGAGAGATGGGAACTGACCCGGCGGAATTTAGTTTCACACTTCTGGGAGCAGGGGAAGCCTCTGGAGGCAAGAGACCTGCTGCGATTGTCTGGCCCATCATTTCTGAGCAGGGGGTGGGAGGTTGGAGCTGCCCAGGTAAGTCCTGGGCATGGTGAACAATTCATTGTGTGGTGCTGCTGCTACTGAGAAAGCTGGCTCTGGACCCAATGGATTGTAACCACAAATACCCGCCTTTTAGGGGATGATGACTTAGCAGGTCATGGCAGAACTGCAGGCATTTCTGGATGAAAAGTTATCTGGATCCATTCCAGTCTGGGTTCAGGACCCAGCTTCTTACCCTGATGGATTACACTTATAGAAAGGAGGACCTGGGGAATGCAACCCCGTTCCTTCTGCTTGGTATCTCAGTGGCTTTCGACACTCTTAGCCATGCTCACGCACAGGTTAGTGCAAGGTCAAAATAAATCTTTATTGTTTTCAAAGCTTTCCAGCCTGAGCCGGTTTTTCATTCTACTCTGAACAGGGCTTTTGTTCTACTTAAAAGACCCACAGTTGCACAGATGAATAACAGGCATACTCCAGTTTTATTAAAGCCATGGCTTTGAGAAGAAGATGATTAGGCAACTACAAGTTGATGAGCTCCTTTTTTAATAGAGCCGAATTTTCAGAAAACATCCAAACTGCCATCTTCTGAAAACGGTGCCCTTTTAAAGCAGCGGAACCAAAACGGAGATATGAAGCGAGGAGCTCACCTAAAATATGTACATATTGTCTCCTGCTCCTATTAATCACTGAGGGTTCCTCCCCCCTAACCTTTTCATACCTAATTAGAGCCAACTCTCTCTATCCATTTGAGAGCTGCATCCATTAGCCTGTATGTTCAGGCTTAGCCGCCAGCTCCTCATTAACATTCCATCCCCTTGCAAAGGGCTGCTCTCTCCAAAAGAGGTCAGTGGTAGATTCCCCATTTTAGAATATTGACCTTCCCATTTAAATGCTGCCTGTGCTACAAGGACACTGCGTTCCTTTCCTGTTCACATATTTGCACAACCATGTTATCACTGTCTCAGAGATCAGGCTTGCTGCAACAAAAAAAGTGCATAGCACTGTAGCTATAAGGAAAACTTGTGACTATACACTGGTGCTCCTTTTTCTTTTCAAATTAATTTGTCTAGAGACAGACACACGTAGCACTCATGACAAAAATGTCCACCACACCAGAGTGAGAGCAACACTATGTGACACATTACTAGCTGTGTGCCTGTATTCTTACACGCAGCTTTTAAACACTCAAATTGCCAGTGTGGGGTCCTTTGGCTCAGTGTAGGAGGCTTCCACCCTTTGCCCCACACTATGATCTCAATTTGGATCAGGCCCCTTGCCCCCTAAAGGCACAGCTTCAGATGTATTGTCTTGCGTGGCCCTGAGGTCCCAGATTCTGAGTGTCCACAGCAAACTGACAGATATGTAATATATTATTACTCTATTTTTTACTGTCAGCATGGTTTGCTTGTGTCCTTACTTTATATAACCATCATCAGTTTTAGCTACACATGTATTAGGAATTGTATAATGTTGGTGTATTAATTTTTGGCCTCATCTGTGACCATTTAATAAACGTGCTGATTTTCTGTCTCACGTGCCAAAGTAACTTTGGCTTACCAGGGATGCACTCTGCTCTCTTGCGCGTACCCTGCGGCTCAGTCTGCTCTCCAGTCAAGTCCAGCTATATTTCTCTCCTGGTCTGTAGCAGGCCTTACTGCAGCAGTTGCTCTATATACTGACATTAACCTTTCACCTTCCAGCTAATGGATAGGGGTCCATAGGCCACTCTGTCCCCTGAGTTGCTGCAAAAGTGATTTAATAACATGTTCACATTGTTCTGATTGTTTTCTCTACAAATACATTCCCCGCACTTCTGTTACACATTAAGGGGGGAGGATGACAGAAGAGTATTTTTCCTGGTTCTCTTTCCCACCCTGCCCACCATACCAATGCTATTAAAACTGGCTTATGTAGTTTCATATAAATTCAGCAGTCTTCAGCCTTTAACCCAAACAGGAATTTGGGGGGGCCCTTTTTTTTAATTGCATACTTACCATGGTGCTGATGCTGTTGTGACCCATCTTAGATCAGGCTGCGAGTGGGTTCTGATTCATCACTTTAAGACCAATTATATGATTGAAACTGATGGGGGATTTCAGATTAACATGTGGCTATTTATTTATTTCGCAACATTTATATACCGCTTGATTGTAGAAAAACAAACAAACCCCCAAAACCCTCCAAGGGTCTGCTTTTCCAAGGAGGAAGGGTTAGAAGTTTGATCCAGGTAATACTTTGTGCCACATCCCAAAGCAGTGGTTCAAGATGAGCATTGCCAGCTGTCAACAGGCATGTATACTGTAATCCATACCCTATAATGTAAACAGAGGAGGGCGACATGATACCCTCCAAAACAGACCTCACAGAATAGTTAGACATCCATTCCATGCATACAATCTACATCATGGGTGGGTTGATGTCCACATTTCGTAGGGGTAATCTGTTGGAGGACTGCACGTTGATGAAGATGACCCAAAAGTGGTTAGGCACACACACATACAGAGAGACCCTTCATTCGTTATGCTACCTCTTTTCCATCTGCAAGAAATTAAGAGGGTCACAGGAACCCCCTGATCTGCAGATTGTCCACCCCTGCGCTACAATATATGTTGACACACACCTGTAGAGGGTGGAGGTAGAATGTCATGATTACATTCTACCTCCACCCTCTAAATCAGTATGCCTCTGAGTAACAGTGGGAAGAGAGTGCTGTTGTGCTCAGGTCCTGCCTGCAGGCTTCTCGTAGGCTGCTGGTTGGCCACTGTGAGAGCAGGAAGCTGGGCTAAGATGGGCCTTTAGTCTGATCTAGCAGGCTCCTCTTAAGGTCTCCCTCAAAATATCCTAGCAATTGTAGTCTGGTGCAGGTGTGGAGAATTCTGTTAGAGAGAGCATTGGCGTACAGAACTGCAATGCCCAAAATTCCCAGAGTCCATTATATACTAGAACAGGTTAGGGATGAAGATTAGTGGAATAGGGGAAAATCTGGCACATTTCGAGACAACTCCAGCTTCCCATCCCTACCGCATTCCTTCGTAAGGGTTCAAAATTAAAACATTTATGTAGGCAGAAGACAGACAGCTGGCTCTGATTTAAGTGCTACCCAAGGGACAGCTGCTTGCAGGCTGCAAGGAGAAAGATGACCAAATATGCCAGAATGCCAGGCTCGGCAGTCAGGAAGAGGGGAACAGCACATTTGCTCCAGCTGCCATCCTAGCACTTTGCACTATATGCAGACTGGCGTGATATCGCACCATGCAACTGCTAGGAGACATAGTTGCAATAACTTAAGAATAAACGTGCAAGGGTGAAGACTTTTATGTATCAACAACCGTAGGCAGCAGCTTTCAGCCCAGTTGCCTTTCTCTGCTTATTCACTATTGGCGTCCTACTGAACAGCTGCATTCAGAGTTGAAATACTGCCCCTGCTCAGCTGGCCACAAACTATCCAAAGCAGTCCCTTGCAGCTGTTACAAACTCTACAAAATGCAGACTCTGGGTAAGTAATTTCCAAAACTAACAACTGCAACTGTTGCAGGCCATACAGTTTTAAAATTCAGAACAAGATCACGACTTGTAAAACAGTTCAAGCAAGTCAAAACTGAGTAAGTCCTTCTTGATTACAAAGAGTCAATTATGTTGAATATGAGGTTCTGGACAAGATCCAGGATACAGCAAGAATATGGTACCTTTTTGAAAAGTTAGTATCAACGTAGGAAAGTGGGAGTAGGTTGCTGGTAGTTCTATGTTGAAAGCACAAACACAACAATACTTTGAAGACCTCAAGTAATATAAAATTATACTATTGTGGATAAGAACTAGCAAAAATAATCACACATGCTTCTGAGCAAGCAATAAAATAGAAGAGTTAAATGCAAATGGAGACTATAATGTGAACTCTGGGAACCAAATAGCTGCTTACATTCATGTAATGGACTTACTAATCCAATTCATTTTACTACTTTTTATTTACTCTGCTTACGTGTCAGTTCTTCAGAGGCCTATTATCCAGCACCTAGTTTTGAACCACAAATGTATTTGGAAGCCCATAAACACGACACAAGAGTTAGCAGATTTTCCACTAGCTAGGGAGTGGGTTTCCGTGTACTGCATAGCCCTATACCCTTCCCCATGGCTAGCAAAAGTAAAATATATTGGCAGGCTAGCAAAGAAAACATGCTTAATTTGCATAATTTTAGGGCACAAAATGTGCGCATTCTTATGCCAACACTGTAGGTCTGAACATTTCATAAAGTTTTGTGATAATCAATACACTTAAGTCACCAAAATGTATCTGAATTTGTGTTTTATTGAATGTGATTGCTTAATTATCCTTTAACATAGCCTTTGGTAAACATTTATACCTACTTCATAATTTAAAAAAATGTCTTACATACTTATGGTAATCTTGACACTTAAAGCAGATCTTTGTTTGATAAAGCAGAGAGATTAAAAGTGATAAAATGTTCATATCCTTTATTGTTTGGCTCATAAACTTCCCTTGTAAGAAGCCCTTAAAATAGTGACCAGATAACAAATTTAGCCCCTACTTAAAAGTTCTCATATAAATACAATCTGTCATCTCCTATAGTTTTGGAACATCATATCTCTGTACTGTATTTGCAGAAAAATAGTCTGTCTTTTTTTAAGAGAAGCAGCACCTCAGCCAACTGGAGCATTGGAAGAAGACCAGAGGGCTCCCCAGATCACATTTGCTTGGCTTTTTTTGGTATCAAAATAGGAGTGCCCTTTGGACCTAAGCCAAAAGTGTTTAACAGAATGGTTAAAATTCAGGAGGCATAATTTTAAAAACCAAAAAATGAAACCCAAACCCCAAAAGGTAGGTGCCACGTTTGACAACTCTTTTGGTCCCAGTGATCTAGCATTTGTCCATACAGTCACATCTTTCCATAAAGGCAAACAAGTAAACCCTAAATAATTCCTCTGAGCATTGTTGTTCAGTATAAATGTACCACAATCTGTGCAACGACCTATAAAAATGACCAAACCCAAAGTGGCAACTTTGTAAAATCAGCACTGCAAATGAAACCTAGATCGGTGCTCCCTTTGGAAGAAATAGACTGTGCGATACAGAATATTTTGTGAAATCCGGAGGTCCAAGGGCGCCACCTTATGTTAGTCCCTGACGAGGAGACACACATGTTTACATCTCTCCAAAGAAAGTGGGTTCCTCAGGGTAAGAGACATGAATGACAGCGTCCCTTTTTACAGACGTTTTTCCCATGGTGCCATAGTTCTGGTGATCCAAATTATCCATAGCTGACCTTTCATTAGGAGAACGCAGTAGAACATGGGGTACAAACATCTGGAACGGCAGAAAATTGGAATCTTGAATAATTTAAAGAGGCAAGATATGATAATTTCAAAATGGATCAAATATTTTTATCTCATCCCCTATTCTTCTTTTTCCCACCTATCTTCTGCATGGAGGCTGAATGTTGTTTTGTTCCTCTCTGGATTCTTAAACCAGAAATGAGTGTTTAGTAGGAGAAACAGCATTTCATGATTCTACAAAAATCTTTCCCCCCATGATTAAGGACAAAACTTGGAATATTTGGTTCAAACAAAATAAGACTGCCATATCTGAACACTATTACTTTGTAGAGAATGTGTTTTCTAAATATGTCTTTGTTGCACCTAAAACCTATGCAAGAATATATTTTGTCAACAGAAGAACTTTAGGTCAGCTAGGCCTGAAGGCAACCAAAGCAAGTGTTTTGTCACCACAGAACTTGCTGATACAAACAAATCCTTTCCAGGCAAGAAACTTGCTTTGCCGAGAAGAATTAATAATTGTTTTCTGATAAATGCTTACAGCAGATTTTCGAGTTGTTGTTACTGAAATAGCATCAGTCCCCATTTCATCTTTTTTCTCTGTCTGCAAGTATCAATAGAGAAGAGACAAACAAATATTAAAATTTGTGAAAATATGCCCAGTCTTGTGTAAAACATAATATTTAACTCTATTGCTCCTGTTTGCCAGTACTCCCAGTTCTATCATTTAACACGAAGAAGCAAGTACATAGCTATACAGGAAGAACTCCCTCCTTTTTTAACATAACACTTAAATATTTACAGCTAGGGTAAGCTATTAATTAGTCAGAACTTAGCTTTACTGATGTAATTGCTTTAACGGTTTATTGTTTAAAATGTGTTATATTTGATTGTAACCCACCCTGTAATCATATTTGACAGTGTGTGGCATACAAAAACCACCAAATAAATGAATAAAGTAGCTCAACTGGCTTTGGATTTAGTGTTAAGTGCCAAATTAAGTGAAGCAGAAATGATTGGCAACTCCCAGATACAATAAGAGTGATTTACCTTATAATTCAGAGGGCTGAGGTACTTGAAGCAGCCAAAGCAGGTATAGCCGATGCAAACACAAATTGCTATGGCTACAACTAGGAATGTAAATAAAGTTGTAGGTGCTCTAAAACCTAAGGAGAAATGTTTACAAAATATGAAATAAAATAGGGAATGAGATAAGAAGGTGGGGAAATCTCAGCAGCCACACACACAAGCAACACACGCAAATCTTGAAATATGGGAATGTACCGTATCATTTTAAAACTATTCTTCTGCCTTTTAAATTAGAACAGGGTTCTGCCGTGTGGCGAGGGCGACTGTCCTGTTTCACCGCTTGAGTTGAAATACCAAGGTACCAGCCCCCTATCACACTGAAGCCTTGTTTACCAGGCTGAAATGGCTATGGTTTCCGGCCATATCTTGCCAAAACCCAGAAGCTGCAGCCACTTCTCCCTGACACAGTATGCCCCCCCCCCCCCGCATTATAAGCAGTAGTAGCAGCAAGATCTCCAGAAGATCTCGCCAGAAGTCGCTGCCACTTCTTGGGTTCTCCGGCAGTGATGGCAAGGGGTGGATGAGGCACCTGTGGGGATGCCACCCCTTGGGATTTTGCTACCTGAGGCACCCGCTTCAGTCTGCCTCATGGGCAGGCCGGCCTTGCTCGATGGACTGACTTCCAACACTCCCAGGCAACTTGGCTAGGAACGCTGAGCGTTAATAGTCCAGCATCATGGGGGGGGGCACCTTGCTGGCTACCCCTGCGCTAGAAGACCTGCCTATGTCTCAGTGTTTGGGACTGCACCATTAGCTGTTCCCCGAATTGGCAGCCCTACACTTCAGCTATATCTTTGCCCTTTGCTCCCACTCACACAGCGCAGAGATATCCATTTTCAACAACAAAAATTACTACTTGCCTGCTACATAAGCCTCTCAGATGTCTGACCATTTGCACGCCACACATACTTACCTAGCCTCAAAAAGGAGAAGAAATACAGCCAAAACAGGCAGAGAATTGGAGCTGCAAGGGCTTGAGTCACAGCCGCAGAATGGATTCGTTTCTCTAGCTTTGCAGGAAGGTATGCAAAGTAGAGATTGTGGCGGTCAACGGTATGCTTTAGGAGCAAATAAATTAATCCTGAAAATAGGAAATAATGCCAGAGTTACAAAAATGTTTTTTCTGCTGCCATTTCTCACCACAGAACCATGAAGATGCTAACTGTCCCCTTTGTTCTATACAAGCCAAGGCACCAAAATGTTCTTGTGGCTGCAGACTCAGTGATTGCCAGGAATCAAAAGGTAAACAGCATATAAAATACCAGACTCTTGTTTTTATAATGTTGCACTGTTTTAGTGTTGTTAGCCGCCCTGAGCCCGGCTTCGGCTGGGGAGGGCGGGATATGAATAAAATTTATTATTATTATTTATTATTACTGACTTTGAATAAATTAGCAGCTTCAGTTTTATAAGGTTATACAAATGCTTCATTTCCTCTTGTGGGGTGCCATTATATGGTATGAGGAAAGGCTCTAGCATGTGCTCTTTCCACCGAGACGTCTCTGCTTTAAATTGTGTGAACTAGCAAAGTTCTGTTGTTTTAAATCCCATCCAACATTCTGCTTTTTTCATGTTTATTTTGTGATGCACACTAGTAACGTGTTTGTTCAGCTGTGAAGAACTATCAGCATTCTGTTACCATGTGTTTGAGGAATTCACTATGGTTTTGTTTAGTTAATAATTTTATTTGTTTAATAATTGCAAAGGAAAAACACAACCACCACACTTTTGGTGGTATAAAGAACAGGATCTCCATTCAGAAGAAGAGAAATGCCATGCTTGTCTCCTCAGAAGTTCAATGAGACTTGATTTCCAGATAAGCAGGACTGTAACCTAACTGTTATTAGAAGACAAGCACATAGCTTCTATAAGGTTGTTAAATATGTAATAATTGAAACATAAAAACCAATGCTTGTTTCTGGGAAACCAGATTCTACAGAAAAATAAAGCACACAATTTCTAACCAAAATTCAGTTGGCAAAAATGGTGCCTGTTCGTTGTATCAAACTGAAACAAAGATCAGATACAGTGGTACCTCAGGTTACATACGCTTCAGGTTACATACGCTTCAGGTTACAGATTCTGCTAACCCAGAAATAGTACCTTGGGTTAAGAACTTTGCTTCAGGATGAGAACAGAAATTGTGCCTCGGCGGTGCGGCGGCAGCAGGAGGCCCCATTAGCTAAAGTGGTGCTTCAGATTAAGAACAGTTTCAGGTTAAGAACAGACCTCCGGAACGAATTAAGTACTTAACCTGAGGTACCACTGTACATCTTTCCAAGTATGTTGCTATATTCAACTGGTGTTGTTTGTTTGTTTTCTGCTTTAAAAAACCCACCGATGTATTTGGGATCCCTGGCATGAAAGATTACATTTAGTAGAATCCACATTTTGTTTAGTATCTAGAATGATTTTTGTAGGAATAAAAAAAATACATTCCAGAAAACAAAGGTAATAAAACTAGGCACTACTGTAAATAAGAATGTTAAACATTTTTATACCAGGTGTACCATAATTTGCCAGCCCTGTGCTATGGAATATTTGTCCAGCGGGCATCAATGCTGTTAAGCTCTGGATGTATCTTGAAGACTTTATGCTGACAGGCCTATTCAGCTGTTTACTTTCCTTTTTAGATGAGCCAGGTATTCTTGTGATTATTCTGTGCTGTTTTAAAGTATCTTATGTTTTAGGACACTTGCAATATATGGGAAGTATGAGCTACACCTGAGAGCTATGTCCTCATAGGTTGTTTCATGAGCTAGCAGCTCCCTTTTTCATCCTCAAGACCGCAAAATCCATAGCCTAGTCTTCTTATTGGTCTACGCTGACCTTTTAATGTTTCTCATGTTGCACTTCCTACAATGCGTAACCCCTTTCAGATAAAAAAATACTATGCTATACTAATGAATACAACAAAAAGTATATAAATGGGAACTAAGAATAATATAGAGGCAAACCTAAAAAGCATGCGGAACATGTATTTCGATTAACCAGCACTACACTAAGTTCCCATTGAGAGCAGCAAAATGATTTAAGTTGTCGTGCTCTTTTCTTACCCTGTGTGACAAGTCAGCCGGCACAGAAACTAGTATAACACATATATTTATCACTCTCAATACTACATTCAAGCCACCAAGCCCTCCTGTTTGTCCTATTGCAATTCCAGCACACTGGCCAACTTACCAAATGGGACAATAAGGGGGCAGGTGATGCTGTAGGCCATGATGACGGTGAACACACAGAGTGTCCACGCATACATTGCTCCAAACGCAAACTGAAATGCTTGGTGCTACAAGGAAATAAAACATTTGCATTAAGTGTTGCAGGGACAATATTCTGCCTCTTATTCTCTCCATGGGACGTGGGTGGCGCTGTGGGTAAAAGCCTCAGCGCCTAGGACTTGCCGATTGCATGGTCGGCGGTTCGAATCCCCGCAGCGGGCTGCGCTCCCGCTGCTCAGTCCCAGCGCCTGCCAACCTAGCAGTGCAAGTAGATAAATAGGGACCGCTTTCTAGCGGGAAGGTAAACGGCGTTTCCGTGTGCGGCTCTGGCTAGCCAGAGCAGCGATGTCACGCTGGCCACGTGACCCGGAAGTGTCTCCGGACAACGCTGGCCCCTGGCCTCTTAAGTGAGATGGGCGCACAACCCTAGAGTCTGTCAAGACTGGCCCGTACGGGCAGGGGTACCTTTACCTTTACCTTTATTCTCTCCATACACCAGTTATTTTAAAAGTGGTGCACGCCACACTTTAGCAGACATGCATCAGCAACCTTTGGGGGCATGAGTACTGATATCAGTTGCATCGCCAGAAATTTGTTGCGACAATTGAGAGAGCGCCACTTTACTCAGGAGAACTGAATCATGTTACGAAGTTAAACAAAAAGCCAGATCTGTAAATACTTTCAAATGTTGGGGTCCTTAGATGGAAAGATTTTCTATGCTTCCTAAAAGAAAAATGGGGGGGGGAGGGAAGCTGCTGTGTTTGAGCTGATATACACTGAGTGAGTGTTGTGCTACAGAGATTAACCAGAAAGCTGGGGAATCACCAACAAGATTGAAATTATCAGGACGACCAGAGTCCAGGGATGAATGCCGGAAGCCCATATGAACAGAGATGCAAAATATTGCTGTGTATGGTTGACAGGAATATAAAATTCTTTGTGCAATAGGTCTAGGTTTCATACCTGCTTAACATGTTTTCTCTCAGAACTGGATTTGGCCATAAACATGCGAGCAGTGTATACCAGGAGTCCTGGCAAACGCAACAGCTCCATTCCAGTGCCAATGAAAGCCGATGCAATCACATAGTTCACAAAGAAGGCTCCTTGGTCAGGCAAAAAGACACACCTGCACGAAGTTTTAGAAGAAGAAGAAACACAAGTGAGTGATGAAGAAGAAGAAGGTGAAAAACCTCACCTGGTCACCAATTAACATCCCCTACCCCTGCCTGCTCTGGGGAGAACTCTACTAGATCTCATTATATGTCCCAGTATGCCTGATCTCTGGGAGGTAAACTAAGTTGGAAAAGGTAGGTAAATGGAAAGAAAGAGGCAAATAACAAGGCAAAACTGTGTTTGAATAAAAGAAAGGAAAAGACTTAGCTAATATTGAAGAAATGCAGGAGTAATAGAGGAGGTACTGCTTCTATCTAGAATATGCTATGGCAGCGTGCTCACAATTGATTGCGTATTCAATAAAATTAAACCACATTTAACTATTTTCAATTTCTGCATTAATTTCTCCAACAATGTTGTTTGCCAAACTTTCTGAAACCAGAATTCCAGATTGTCCATTTTAAATTGCAATAGCAGTTCTAGTAGCAACTGGGTGATGAACTAATAATTATTTGTGATGCAGCAAACTCAGAGGGCCAAATGTGGTGACGGAGTAACCTGCTGTTTAGTAATTAAGCAAGATGGTTTTTTTTAACTTAGGGGATTTACAGTGCAAGTGGCAGTAGTTGCCAACCACCTGGCACCCCTCCAACCCAAAGGAAACGCTTCAGAACTGTTAAGAGAAAGTTTATGAGATAACATTTATGATTATTATTTTTAAACCCAGCTCTCCAGCTTGTGCTGATATAAGAATGTGTGTTTATTCCGAGGTTGTGACTTCTATTTGAATATCACATTTCTATTCCCACACATTTTTGAAATCAGGAATACACCTGTAACCTTTGTCTACTAGAATTTTATGTATGACAGGCACTCAGCTTCTAAGCACCATACTTTCAAATTGCTCTAGCTGCCTTTTTTGCATTTTCCTTGATAATTTGCTTATTTTGAAAATAATTACTTAATTGAAAATAGTTAAATTTGGTTTAATTTTATTGAATGCATGCTTGTCCACCTGCCATAGCATATTCTAGACTGTGGCTTGTATAATAGCAATGAGTAATAATTTATATTCCATATACAATGACTACTTCAACAGAAAGTAAAAGATGTTGCGTTTAACTTCCATATATTTAAATATGAATCTTCCTGTGACTTTCAGTGATAATACACATAAATAACGATAATTGGCTCCATAACAGCCAAGCTAGGGAAGCATCATCTAGACTCTCTTTAATCTCTTCTTCAGAAAGGAGATTTACCACTTCTATAAAAGTCTTTCAAATGAAACAACTGTTTATCTTTCCATGCCTCAATATTATATGCGTTGCATTTATTATAAAATGTTGGATGTAACTGTACAGGAAGCAAAAGAGACACTGAAGGTACCAAATATGCTGCATGCTTAACTTAGACTCTAGATGTTGTTAAGTTGAATCTATTAGGTCAAAGTTCAAGATTTGTGTTTAAGGAAAAGGTAAGCATCAACCAGTAGATTCTGTAGTCACTCCTTTATGGACAATGTTGTTAAGACAAAATGCAATAATGTTTTCTGGGCTCCCAGAGTAATTTATTTTTGCAGGTTAAGCAAATGGTTGAATATTCTAGACAGATGTAGGGTTGTTCACAGTATCTAGATGACATACAAGCCCCTGGGCAGGTAGAAAAAGGATCTTAACTACTTACTCTAATCTAAATCTAGATTCAGATGCGCGGTCAAACACCCAACGAAAGAAGACATCGAGACTGGAAGAAATATGCTAGCATTAGTCTCCATAATTCACTACAGACAACACATGAACAAAATGGTCGTTCTAAGCACATCATTGTTATTTAAGAGTTTTAGTTACCCTTTTGTTTTGAACAATTCCCTACAAAACAGAGGAAGTTATATATGGCTAAAGGTCAAAACAGATGTGACTTGGGAGATCTGTGTAAGGATCTACCCCAACTTCTTAATTAAAACACAATTAACCAAACTTAAAAGCAGCTGCTGTGAGGCCTCCAATTTTGATTGGGGTATGGATGATGAGGAAAGGGGTGTTCAGCTCTTTCTGCAGATACCATTTCCCTAAACCCCTTGAAATTGCCTCATTTGAGGGAGGGGGAGAACAGATGCCTGAATACTGTCAGGAAGAAAGGTGGTTAAACTTTGGGGAAACGGTTAACACATCTCAGCAGCACATAAAAGACCATCACCTCTCCTCACAGTTGCTTTTTAAGTTAGAAAATAAAAAGAACAACCCAAGACTTTCTGTGCCACCTCTGCTTTGGCCTTTAAGTCCCACTGAAATCAATGAGGAAAAAAGTAATGAACTGTGTCCTTACATCCCTTTTATTTTAATGGGATTTTGGTGTCATTGCACACTAGGTAAAGGTAAAGGGACCTCCTCCCCTCCGCCTGTGCCCCTGGCAGGGGCCTTCCTCGCCAACCCCTAGCTACAGCCCTGGGTTTTTACCTGGTCAAACCAAGTGAAGGCAAAATTAGCACCATGAAGATTAAAAAAGTGTAGACCTTATGCATCATTATTCTGTTTTCACCAGACCTATAAAAAAAAGAAAATATCAATCATATGACCTATAAAAAAAAGAAAATATCAATCATATGACCTATAAAAAAAAGAAAATATCAATCATATGAAACATACTTATGTTATAAAACATGGGTCTTTCCCTTCTTCTACCTTTCCAGTTCTTACAGGCAACAAAAAATGAAATTTTACTATTTTGCCCGACTGCACTGACTGCCAATTAGTTTCCGAGCCCAATTCAAAGTGCTGGTTTTGACCTATAAAGCTTTAAACGGCTCAGAACCACAATGCCTTAATTACCACATCTCCCCATATGAACTGACCCAGACTTTGTGATAATCATCTTATGCCCTTCTTGAGCTGTCCCTTCCACGAGAGGTCCGGAGGGCGGCAACACGAGAATGGGCCTTTTCTGTGGTGGCCTCCCATTTGTGGAATGCTCTCCCAAGGAGGCTCGCCTGACGCCCTCATTACATAGCTTTTGGTGCCTTCGGCTGATTAAACAATGTATGGCCTTTTAAATGTGTCTTGCGGGGGGGCGGCTATTTTTTATGTTATTCCTTTAATTAAGCTACAATTAGTGCAGAATGCAGCTGACAAGAACACTGACTGGAGTGTCTACCAAGATAATATAATGCAAAACTTGAAAGATCTACATTGGTTGCCTATATTCTACTGGGCTGGGTATTCTGGTGCTTGTATTGTCTTATATGTACAGGTATCTGAAGGAAAAACCACCCCTGAATCAGCCTGCTTTGGCCCTTCAAACTACGTGGTAGGCTTTCTCATTGTCTTACTACCAGGTGAAATACAGTGCATAAGATAGGGCCTTCTTGGGGGTGGTGCCTTGATTGTGGAATGTTCTTCTTCTAGAAATAAAGCTGGTGGCATTTTGGCCCCAAACGTTTATCTGTTTGCCCATGTGTGTATGGGATTATAGCTGCCCAGCAACTGATAGCCAAGAGAGGCTCTATGGGTGTTTTTAATTACTGATGTTCAGTGCTGTGTTTTCAACTCCCTGGAAATGTAATGATTTAACTAAGCTGGGATTGTCTGATAAAGGGTAAACTTCTTTTTTTAAAATATTGGAAGACAGACACATAATAAATGCCGTAGGCTAGGGATTGAGAATCTGTGGTCCTCCAGATGTTGTTGGGTGACAACTGTCATCATTCCTAACCTTCGACCTGATTGGAGTCCAACAAAATCTGGATGTTTCCTATCCTTGTCATAAGCAATCCATAGTCACAACAGGTCTACCTTAAAAACATTCAGTCTTTCAGTGCACACTCCCATAAATCAAACACTCCACCTGATTAGAAACTTTAGCAAAACAAATAAAAACAACATGATAGATTGTATTAGTTAACTCACCTAGCGAAAAGAGAGTGGCTCTTGTTATAATATGGCATGACCCTCATGGTCCCTTCCAACCATAGCTGTCAAGTGTCCCTTATTTCAGCGCCATGTCCCGCGGCTGTCCCTTATTGATAGATGTCCCTTAAATGTCCCGTAAATGATGTCCCTTAAATTTCAAAGGAAGCAGCTCCTCTCCCTCCCTCCCTGCCTGCCAGGGAGGAGGGAGGCTCCAACTGTGTTGCTTGGCTGTGTTGCTCACCCAATAAGAAGTCTAAGAACGACTGGGGGGTGGAGCTTGCATGCCTTGTGTGTGGCTAGTTAATGCAAGCTGAGGGGGTTTTTGAATGCTGGACGCCATTTTGTTGCACGTGCTGCTGCAAACTTTGCAGTGCAAAGCCAGGCCGGGGAGCCATCTTAAGTTGAGGCTGCATAGGGCTTGTGGTGCATGTGATTCAGATTCTATTCAGTTGAACCTCTGGTTACAAAGTTGGTTGGACAGTGTTCTCGAAGCTACCAGCATGAGTTTGACCAGACTGCAGGAGGACAGGAAGACTGGAGTGCCTGGAACAGGTGAGGCTGCAGGTCCCTTATTTTGGCTGCTGGTCCCTTATTTTCAAATCTGTAAGTTGACAGCTATGCTTCCAACTCTATGATTAATATCTAACTTCACCTTTGCCTTATGGCATGTTTACATTAAAAATCAGTGTTTACTTGGGAGGAATGGAAGCTGCTAGTTTTTGCAGTTCTACTTTCTTTAAAGTATGTATACCCTTCCTTCCACAGAATTTTGAGGTCTTTAACTAACAAAAAAGGAACATATATTCTTACGTTGTCCAGTGCGATTCAAGAAACGTTGAGTACAATACTATTGTTGGCAGCAAAGCTGAAAAGGACCACAGAATGAGTGTTGGGAAGAACTGGCTCACAACAGGGTTCTGTGAGGATGGAGAGGAAAGAGAAAGCAATGAAGCCCATTTCTATTTAGTCACCTTGAAAACAACTGAGCTGAAAGAATATCTGTTATATTAGCTTTTAAGAAAGGTATCCAACTAACCGAATATGGCTTAGTCTGTGGGAAGAATACAGAGGTGGTGACTAGGATTTGGCCAGTTACACCGGGCTTCCTCAACCTCGGCCCTCCAGATGTTTTGAGACTACAATTCCCAGCATCCCTGACCACTGGTACTGCTAGCTAGGGATCATGGGAGTTGTAGGCCAAAAACATCTGGAGGGCCAAGGCTGAGGAAGCCTGAGTTACACAGACTTTGACGAAAGATTAAGAAGAAAGAGAGTGTTTGCATAATTACAATTTCTGGGCAAAACCCTCTAAAAAAATCTTTGTGGGAGGTGTTACATAGGACTGTACCATTTCCAGCTCATCTACACTTTCCAAGTTTTCCCATGAGGGCATTAACAGAGAATGAAACCGGAATGTAATGGGCTACTCACATTAAGATAGTGAATAGGCTTGGTTACATTAAACTTGTCCATTGTCGAGATAATGATGGAAGGGGTTGTCAAGAAAAAGAGCACAATAAACAGGAACAAGTTGATGCTAAGCCAAAGAAACCACCACTTCGCCCCTTGAACTGAGAGCTTTTCCCTGCAAGTGAGAAGACACAGCAGATCAGCAAGTATTCTATACTTTGCAATAATGGTATTAACAGATGTGCCTGTTGCTTAAACAAGTACAAAGCATGGGGCAGGGAAGAAAGAGGCATGATTTGAAGTAGGAAATAACAGGTAGGGTGATGCCTTATCCCTTTTAAACATGACTGTGAGAAGGGCGGTTATTCTTTTGCTGTTTTGTTAAATTATTTACAGTGGTACCTCGAGTTAAGTACTTAATTCATTCCGGAGGTCCGTTCTTAACCTGAAGCACCACTTTAGCTAATGGGGCCTCCTGCTGCTGCCGTGCCGCCAGAGCACGATTTCTGTTCTCATCCTGAAGCAAAGTTCTTAACCCAAGGTACTATTTCTGGGTTAGCGGAGTCTGTAACCTGAAGCGTATGCAACCTGAAGCGTATGTAACCCGAGGTACCACTGTACTTGTTTTTATCCTGTATTTTATTCTGTGATCTGCCCTGAGATCTTATGATGAAGGGCAGTATATAAATCTAATAAATAATATAAATAAAAATAATAAAGTTACCAACAGATATCCTCTGGATAAGTAGCATATGCAACATTCCACTTTGAAACAGAGAGTTCCTTGCTGTAGGCTGACGGCTGAGGTTCTGCAACACACCTAAAGCCTTGACATTTACAGGCATTGAAATCTTTAAGAATACTGCAATAAAATAAAATATTTCAGCATTCATACTTGGAATTACTTGATAATGTACAGAGAAACTGCTAGGAAAGTTACTATGCATGATCAAAGCAACCCCTGCGTAACCTTTCAATGTCACACAGCCACCAGAGGGTAACAATCAATATTGTTTCTTAGATTAAAACTGTGTATGCAGACACAAGTTATAACATATAAAAGTAATCTAACTCTGAGTAGGCCATTCAGGCTGCAAGTACTTTAAATATCATTAACAACCTTGTTGTGGTTTTCACTGCCAAAAAATTAATACAGGAACTCTTCTGGAATTTGAATCCTTAGGTCTTTCGGATAAATGCAGTTCAAACAGAAGAGGTTCATTATTTGATTAAGACAAAAGTCAATTGCCAGCTAAAATTAGTTAAATGTGAGGAGAGGAATGGGTGAAAAACCTCAGATGAGCTGAAAAGGCAATGTACTCTGAGTTCCATCTGCTGACTTCCTGTGGTATTTAAACAGATGCATGCATGGTTTTGGGCAGGGGGTGGGGTGAACTGGGATTGGTTTGTGTTTCATTTAGTGTAAATAATTCCGCTTTGATGACCATATTGAATTAAAAGAACAAAACACTTACTGTGTTGCCATGCCTTTCTCCTCAAATGTTACAAAAGCCATTCCCAGTGGCTTCTCATAAATTTGCTTTTCCTCTTTCAAATATTCGCTCAAATATTTATTGCTAACCTTGGTGTAGTAATCTATAGCATCCTCCTGTTGAAAGGAAGATTCTGTTACAAAAAGAGTGTTGAATAGTTCTTAACAGTTCAGATCTGGAAGTAGTACTGTTTTCACTTTTCATATATTAAGCTTTTCCTATTTTAAGCAGACATCATATACAAAAACTACAAAGCATTTTATCTTCCACACAGTTTTAAGACAAGTAATAAAACAGGCTCTTTACCTTTTTGCAACCTCTGACATCACAACAGCAGAACTGGCCAAACCATTTTGTGTGAATGAGACATCGTTTACCACTCTTCTGAAACGCTTGTGTATAATAAGCCACATGTTTCTCTGCCTTTTTTCTGGGCACAAACACATAAGGTTTCATGATGCAAAAACAGATTAATTCCCCAAAACTATGTGCCCATCTTAGAAACACATTTTTATAAGTAAGTTACAGAACAGCCCAAATACATACATATAATGCAACATGTGTACTAAAGATCTAAAACTTGTATCAGCTTATGAATGCCAAATCTTGCAGGTATGCACTATGTAGACCGATAGTGTTCCTATAATGTGGAAATATATATTTCTATACTCTATATTTCTGTATATATTATGTTTTTGTCCTACCCTTCCCCAAGGAGTCATCCATGAGGCTCTCTTATTTTACCCTCACGATATTCCTCTAGGATAGACTAAAGTTGAGAGACAGCAATTGGCCCCAGATCATACGCTGAGCTTCTTCACCTCGTAAGAGATTTGAACCTGGATATCCTCAATCACCAAACCCCAACATACTGCTTTGCAATTTCAGGAACCACAAACTGAACTGGAGTTAAGAAAAGCTACAGGGCTGTTACACACTGTAGGGACATTATGGCTACATGTGGTAAAAGTCACTCTGTACCTCTGTATAGAAAACTATAACTTTCTCTTGCTAATATATTGTTTCTGTATGCAAAACTTAATAGTATCTCATGATTGATTCTGCAAGGCTGAAATATTCTTAACAACAGCAAAGATAATACCAGCAGCCTGGTACTGGTGATCATCTCTAGCACCAGATCATCTTGCTATTAACGTATTTTAAAATGAAGTGAATGCAGTTTCACCAGGACATTTTTCATGCAGGTACCTTTCTGTGTAGAGAGAGGTGAGTTTGGCCACATTATAACATAGCTGGACCTCTTGTACAGCGCAGGTTGGATACGCTTCACTGCAAAAGGTTGAAACAGATAATTCCAAACTGTAGTAAGATGGTGACAAACACTGCGTTTTAAAATAAGTAGGCTCAGAATATAAATTTAGACATTTTAACACAAGGCTATTGTGATTGGGGCTCAAAGTCGTCTGAAGCACAGACTTGCTGTCCTCAATACTCTTTAAAAACTGATTTGGTGGCAGGTGCCAGAAGGAGGACACTCCTATCACAGCCTAGAAGGTACAGGACCCCTAGAATACTGTTGCAATAGCTACTGCCAGGTGCCAGAAATGGCCTACCAAATTCCCTGGTAATGATACTGCAGCCTTGAAAACTACACTTTCCAAAGTTCTGGGCTTTGGAATAATGAAGGAATAATGAAGAATAATGAAGGCTACCCACATTCTGGTGACATGGGAAGGGAGCACAAATTCCATACAAAGCAGTTAGCCAAGTGCTGGAAAGCTCTCCTCTGACTGCTCTATCGACCCCCTCTTATGCCAATTTAAAATTAATTGTTGGCACAAGTTTACAAAGTTGTCAAGATACAGTGCCCCTTGCTCTTCTGTACCATTCCAGCTAGCCTCCCCGTTTTTGTTTTTGTTTTTTACAGTTCTTCTTGTAGTGGGTGGGTAGATAGGACTAACCCCTGGTGCCAGCTAATATGGACAAGGTCTCTCCTTAAGAAGGAAGTCTAGTGGCTTATCAATCCTTGGCTCTCACTACACACAACACAGCTAGGGTAGACACTAAATTCAAGACCTACATTTAGACAGGCTTTGCTAATCAATTTTTAATAATAGTGTGTAGGTAAAATTAAACAATAACTTAGTTATGTATTTCGTTAAGGGAGCTTAAAACTACAAGGACCCTTTAAACAAAGAAAAATAAGCTCAAATAGAAATTCAGCCTCCCTCCCTCTCTCTCTTTTTTACTTACTTAAAGTGATTTTCTATGGTTGTTGCTTTGGCATTTTTGGGAAGATGAGTTATGAACAATGTGCGTTTTACCTACAGAACAGAAATTATTAGTTTCTCAGAGACTCTGAACTAGGGAAGAAGCTAGAAAAGAGACACATTGTTATATATTTCAAGTTGGACTGTGTGTATTTGAAGAGGAGGGAAAAAACAAGGATTACAAGTCTGACCTCCCCCCGTTCACAAAAAAACACTTTCCGCCCCCGGCTGTAACAGAACGGAATACAAGCTCCACCAAATTTCTTGGTTTTGTGTGTGTTCTGTTTTGCAGACTTGTCCCACAACCCAGCAAATCAGAAATGTGCATACATGATTTGTCAAGGGGTAGTTTTTCTGGTTTTAGGTTAGCTTACACTAGGAGAAGTAGCAACACACATTTTTAAGAATATAGAAACTTACTATGCTTTCTTCTTCATATTTGATGGCTTGAGTGTGATGTCTCATAAAGACAACGGTCAAAATCATGTACACAACAGCAAAAATAGTGTGCAGCCAGAAAAGACTGTTCCTGTGGAACACAAGTTTTGATGTATTAGAAGTGAAATGACTGGAGTATAACATTTGCCTAAGCTACTATTCAATTTATGACTGTTTAGTGGTCAGCAAGGCAGGATAGCAATCATAAGACTGACTATGTTACCTTTTACAACCTCCCCTTAAACCATACAGGACACGTGTCTTTTTAAAAATGTATATTTTGTATGTATATTAAATATATTAAAAATGTATGTTGAGAATGCTCAAGAAAGATTACCTACAACCCAAAATCCATGTAAGCTTTGTGCAAGCATGTTTCAGGATGAAAGCGCAATAAACAGGTCAACCTGAAGGGCCCTTAACTTTGAGGGCAAAGCAAGAAGCATTTAGACCCCACAGTACTTCCAATAGCAACCCAAGTCTATTCCAAATCAAACCAGGGATAAGTAAAATGCAGTACACTTTCCATATATCTTGTTCTGCCATGCCTGCTTTACATACAATACTTGCTTTTTACTTATATGGCAGGGGGGAGGTCCCCAAGTGGTAAAATCAAGGAATGTGAGACTCAGGTAAATACTACAGTACATACACAATATACATATATGATGTTAACATCTCAATAGTTACATACCCTGCTCTTAGGTTTGCAATAGTAGTTCTGCCAAAGCTGTAAGGGTCTTTATCTGAAAAACAGGACAACAGCGCAGTATACACACTTTGAATTAATTCTTTTAAAAAGAACAAAATGCTCTTGAATCACTATATTACCACCACTGATTTATTATAACAGTTCTACCCTTATATACTGCTTTCATTTATAAATCTCAAAGCAGTTTGTAATACAAATAAAAATCATTATTAGTATAGAACATGTCATCAGTATACACACCAGGGATGCTACAGTCAAGGATAAGTAAGCAAGACTCGAGTTTTTTACCTTCCAGCTGTACAAAATAATGGAGGAATGGGGCAGAAATGGCCCCGAGCCTCATATTCCAAAACATTGCAGTAGCTATCACATGTGCTCAAAGATCAAGTCACTGGGAATCTGGCATGCAATATCAGCACACATGCACTACAAGTCAGGCCAAGTTGAAGGACTCATTGAGTTAGCGAGGAAAGAAGTAGATAACCTGTTACTCACTCTCCTCCACCTTAAAATCCATTGACGTCATTACGTATCCTCCATCTCTGTGCTCACCCTTTCCTTGGAAGGGCTGGACACACGGCCATTCTCCCACTGCTAATACCTTCCCACCCCAGACAAACTCCAAACAAGCAGGCTTGCACCAGTTGGGTCCCTCTGCCAGATTCCACAGAGGAACCTATCCCAGGCCCATTAGGTTAGCAACAGTTATGTAGCACCTTTTGGAGCCTAAAAATCACAAAGGAAGGAAGAAAACACTCTTCTCCCCCCCCCCCCGGAAATATAAAGGAAAGAGGCAGAAGGAGCAAGCCGCCACCACTCCCTTCTGCTGTTTGAGGAGTAGGTAGGGGGTTCTAATTTCTTTGCCACTGTGGAATAGCATAGGCCCACCACTTGGATATTACAGTGGTACCTCGCAAGACGAATGCCTCGCAAGACAAAAAACTCGCTAGACGAAAGGTTTTTCCGTTTTCGAGTTGCCTCGCAAGACGAATTTCCCTATGGGCTTGCTTTGCAAGACGAAAACGTCTCGCGACTTTGTTTCCTTTGTCTAAATAATAATTCGCAAGACGAAAAATTCGCTAGACGGCAAAACTTGCGGAACGAATTAATTTCGTCTTGCGGGGCACCACTGTATTTTTAACCATTTGGTATAAACATCCTGATTCCTTTGATATTATCTCAGTAAGAATAAATGCTAAAAATGAGCTTCTGGGTTCCTTTAAAAGACAGAGAAAGCGCAAACTCTGGCTAGAGATATTGATTATTATAATATATATATTTATATATATATTTTTTTTAAAAAACATGCCTTCTTAGTTTTATTGATTTCTTACCTACAAGCTCCAGCGCCTTAAGCATTGCATGTAAAAAGAGACAGATTTTGAGCATACCACTTTCAGTTCCATTGAATGTAGAATGCATTATACAATCCTCTTCTTATGTAGTCTTTTTGCCAACTTAATCACCCCTTAACTTTTCAAACCGCCTTGGTCATGTAAACACAGGCTAGCTTAAAAAGTGATGGAAAGAGGCCTCAGGCTTATTAGGAGTTGTTGACTCCCTTTTTGTGTCATCCTGGGATAAAAGACTGTTTAGCTCTGTTCATAGCCATTATCATTGGTATGCTGAGACATGGAATTCTTATATTTTCAGTGTCCACAACTGTAAACTGAATGGCTAAAACAGCCTAGGATGTGTTCCAAGCCGGAGCTGTTGGTTCAGAAGGAAAACTACCTACACCAGCTAATCTAGGCACATTGTGAGAATCTAATATACTTGGCAAAAAAACCTTAGTCTAGTTACTGAATACCGATGCATATGTTTATACTCTCCATGGAGTAGTAATAGGCTATCATCAACACAGATGTGCTACTCCAATATAGAAGCAGTAATTTATTGTCAAGGCCACAACAGAGGTTTTACCAGATGCCCAAAGGTTTTCTGTAGAAAATGAAATAACTATGATATATCCCACCTACATAAGAGTAAGTGAACCCTGCTCATCAAGGCATTAAAAGTGACACAAAACACCAAGTCATAAAAGGTTCTCACCAAGTAAGTCGCCTGATAAATTGACAGGAAGTATGATGCACAAAGACAGCATGCTGACTACAATCAGCAGGCAGATGAGATGGCGCTGAAAGGCGAGATAGGTAATGGCATCCTCCCCACATTTTACACGAATCTCTTCATCGCTGCACCACAAATAACAGAACAGGTCAGTTGCCAAGTTTTACAAAGGTGGGCGTATGCTTAAGAAGAAGGCTGACTAAGGATTGCATTGCAGCTGCAGACTGAAAATACTCTGTGTTGTACAATATGGTGGTATCATAAAAGGTCACATGGATACAGAAGCAAAAGAGGCTAGGCAGTAAAAAGATGCTGAACGGGTTCAAACAAAAGCACATCCACATGGAAAGAACAACTGGCATTTGGCCCACTGTCTACAATTTACAGAATGTGAGTGCTTTCTCCTTATTCAATTTTATACAAAATGAAAAACTTTTTAAAAATTGGATTATGGAGGCATTATTTGCACAACCAAAAGCAAATGCCAATTTGAAATACAGCTAAACTTTTGAACAGAATTATCACACTAAAGACAATATCCTGCAGGTGCAGAAAGACACAGTAAACACAATAAAAGTAAATAAATTCAATGTTTTTGTAATGGGGCAGGACAGCTTTCCTTACTGTAGAACCCAGCAATGCTGACATCAAAAACTACTGAGCTAGACAGCATTGCACAATTTCAATATACCAACCTGAAAATTATTTCCTCTTATTTCAGAGATACATAATTTCATTTGTTTATTTATTTTTTAGAAAACAAAGAGGTTTACAATATACATAAAAACCATATAAAATTTTAAAATCAGAAATCAACTATTATAGCAGGGTATTTTCTTAATTGTCATCATAAGGTTGGCAGTTCTGTCACAACATTAAATCTAACCCTTAAGCATGACAGTATTTACTGCAAAGCACAGAGCTGTAGGTAAGATCTGTGATCCTGAAAACCATTTTAGTGAGAAGCAGAAGTACACTACTATTCATTATAACTGGAAAAAAGTTTCCTGAAATGAGATAAATTGCAGAGGTGGGAAACCGAAAGTGGAGTCCCTAAGGAAGCTTGCACTTCCTACTTTTGAGAACATCTTAAAAACTCAAATTTAGAATCATGGTTTTCTTGGCAAGCTCATATAAATGAGTCAACAGCAAGATCTAATGATCCTTCCCTAGTGAATTTTTATTTGGGGACTTGTGTCATCACAGCCAGTCTATCCAGCTGTTAAGATGGTAAAAGATCAAAGAAGTGTGTAGGCTTGCTTCATATAATAATGGATTAGCCTTTTTTTAAAAGAAAAAGAAAAAAAGAAATCACACATACTGGGATACGAATTAGAGAGTTTTAAAAAACCCACATTAAATTTATAAATGCCTTTATATAACACAATTCAAATCTTATTTCAAAGCTGTGGGGCTTACTAACTGTTTTTCTAACCATTTTAACCATAGTGCTGTCCCTTCTTGCATTAAATATAAAAGCTTTCTATTCCACCTTATAATTTATAATTCTCAAGGCGGCTAACCAAAATCCAATTGCTGCAATGATAAAGCATAGAACATTAAAAATGTACAGCCCCCTGTTTCCAAAATTGCTAAGAAACTGTTATTAAGCAATGTATAGCATAAAGAGCACTCAGATCTCTCCTACTTTGCATACTCACCTCATTCGAAAGGCAGATATCATCCAAGAACAAAAACCCTAGAAGAAACAGAAATATTCTTTTTTGAATGAGTGGGATCCACATGTTCCCTGAAAAGCTGCTCTTGGGGTTGTGGGGCTATCCAAAATGGCATGCGATTCTGTGCAAGAGGCTGCAAATTGGAACAGGAAACTGGGAGTAATTAGAAGCTATCCCCTTTGCATGAGCAGAAACAACTCCTGCACCCAAAAGCTCTCCGATTCTCCTGCTTGGGTAGGAGGCAGAATGATCAAATTATAAATTTATATTTGTAATTTATTTTACAGGGGAAAAACACTTTGGGTTGGTCCTAAGCCTCCTAATGATATCAGGACACAATGTTTCAGAGAATACCCAAAGTAATTGGAAGGCTTTTTGGGGGGTGGGGTGGAGAAATAAGAAAATGCAAAATACTTAATGCAAAATACTACTGACTTCATCGGGGTCCAAATCATCAGGATTGGCTAAATCACCAGATACAGTGGTATCACTAGAATACACAAAGGAAGACCGCAAAATTAGAATACTAGACTTAACAACAGTTGCTAAAATTCAAAATCATATTTAAAAGAAGCTCAAATAAAGCAGCTAACAGAAATACTCCAAAGGGAAAAGAAACAAATAGTTAGGAGGAAAGCATACTATAGTGAAAACATGAATAACATTTTAGACAATTGGGAGGGGGGAGTTCTGTAGAATCCGTTCTGTAGAAATTATTAACTCTCATATCAATATATGCTCCTTTGCTCCTGAAAAAAGACCTCAAAGCAATATTTTTCTAGATCTCATTCTATGACTAAGAGGACCGTCTCTTCATTTCTAGACACAGTGACACAATACATAGCTCAGATCCAGTATTTCCAAAAGCCCATTGGTGCAAGGATGTTCCCAAATAAGTGGTTTACATTTCCTGCCTCTTAACTACTAAACCAATGGATCCCATCCAAACTAATGAGAGGTCCGTGAGAAGTATTCATGTGGTGTGTGCATGTCCCCACCGCTCAGGAATTACATACCTACTGTCAGGGAACTGCCATCGGCTTAGGGGGGAGAGAGGAAAACCCGGATGGATTACAGAGAGCCCCCAAAGATTGTGGGAAGCAGCTCCTCCTCAGCGGAGGAGAGTAACCACACCTCTAGTGGAGAGGAGCTTCAGGGCTCGGAGGAGGCGAGGCAGTGCCAGGACACCTTGCCTAGGCAAAGCGGGGAGGAGAGAGGTCCTCCGTTACCCACGCCCTTCTTGCGCAGTAAGCTTTTGCGCCGAGAGGGGAGGCACAGACTGGGCGTCAAGAAACTACTTTGCTGGGGAAGGTTTAAGGACCACCCACTCACGGATTCTGCTAGTGAATGAGCCAGCCACGGGAGAGTGGCGCTCTGGACAGATAAAGTTTATTTTGGCATCAAAAGCAAGGCTTCACAGCCGAGCAGGGAGGCATTTGCCTGCTTGCTCTCGAGCAACCCCTTGGAACCATAACACCTACCCTCCATTTCCATTTTTTCCAACTGGGAATTCATGCAGGTATTTCTTTACCAACGTGTGCACCCTTAATAAAAACAACCATGGAAGTGCACAGCAGCAAATGTTGTGAGATTCCACAATGGGCAACATGAATATCCCTTTTGGATCTGTCACCAGAAAGCTGGTCAAGGAAGTCTGCTTGCTGTTCTTCTTTCCCTTGCTGGCATGTTCCCCTATTTCAGCAGAGGGTATAGCTTTCTAAATAACCCATGATGCAACGCAGCCTTGGAGGAAGCTACACAAAGACTTCTCCCCTCGCCCTTCAAATATGAAACTGACAACATTCTGGTAAGTTTCAGGAAGTATGATTCTTTCCTTCTTCCGTGTCCTTAGGTTAACTCTTCACCACCTGTCTTCACATTTCTCTCTTCCTTCACTCCCAATTCACGTTTACACATTGTAGCTGTTTGTTCCCCTTCAAGTTTTGCTACAGAGGTTTTGAGCAAGAGCAGCCTTTGCAAAACCTTCATATTAAAATTAAAGTGCTGTTTTGTTTTCTGCAAATCCTGACCTCAGCATGCAGCAACTGAAAATGGGCGCTTGGAGGTAAGCATTGTTTCAGCCACTGCAAGAAACAAACATGCTCTGCACTCGCCGATTCTTCCTAAGGATCTAGTCTTATACAGCTGTTTTGCTCAAGAGAAGTTTTGAACGAAACAGTGGTTTCACAAATTAAAAAAAAATGTACTCCAGGGCTAAACTAGGTGCAATGCTCTAAACTCATCGTTGACAATGGGCTTTTCTTTTTTAATCAATAGCATGCATGATCAGGTAATTTTCATGGGAACCACAGACATGCACATACACACACACACACACACCCGCCACACACACATGCTGCACTTTTTTATTATTAAAAAAAACCCCACTACTGAAGCAATTCCTAACAATGTATTTAGTGTCACAGTTCCTCCTCTTTGTAATCCATAGAACTGTTGGTGTTTGTGGTCTATGACAATGCCTATTACGGTGGTATCTTGGGTTACACACGCTTCAGGTTACAGACTCCACTAACCCAGAAATAGTACCTCGGGTTAAGAACTTTGCTTCAGGATGAGAACAGAAATCGCGCTCCGGTGGCGCGGCGGCAGCAGGAGGCCCCATTAGCCAAAGTGGTGTTTCAGGTTAAGAACAGTTTCAGGTTAAGAACGGACCTAAGTACTTAATCTGTTCAGTTTCTGTTAATTGGTTCTCGTGGGAAACTTGCAGATTCTAGCTTCACACAATTAACTCAGGCTGGTGTCAATTTACTCTTGGCAGAAAGCCCAGGTCTGCTTGACCTAGAAACTACTCACTCTGATTGGTTAACGACCAGCACTCTGCTCTGTTATCAAGGGATTGCTAGCTCAGTTTGAAGTGACGTGTTGTTAGGAGTAGAAGTGCTGTGTATGGTTATGAGAGAGAGAGAGAGAAAGAGAGGATTTATTTTTGCTTTGTTTTGTATGCAGAAACTCTGCTGCTGGTTTTATTTTCTCCTTTTAATAAATCCTGTAAATAGTTATTCTGAGTCTAGCTGACTTGTCATTACTGCCGCAACTAGCTTCTTCGCTGTGCAGGAAAACTCTGCTACGTTTGGGCTAAAGCCAATAGGGCTATGCCTGACACTTCAAAGTTCCATGAGGTTATGGGCATTGTGCTGCCAGCCTGAGTTGCGGTGGTGTCAGCATCAACGGCGTTGGTTCCAGTAGTTCCAGAAGTTGTTGTTCCTGCTGGTGCAGCAGATGGACTCTGGCTGGTTCCTGACTGTGGTGAGCTGGTGACGCAGCGGACACAAGGACAACAGCTGCAGCGTGTGAGTGCTGGGTGCTGTGGTTCCTGTTTTCTCTCTCGGTGGTCGTGAGTAGCTGGTTCCGGGTTCCAGGGACATCGCTCTCAAGATGGCCTCACAACCAGTTCAGATGGCTTTTGAGCGTCTGAATGACTCCAATTACTTGCTGTGGTCGGAACGCATGCAGGCAGTGCTGCAGAGGGATCGTCTCTGGCAAGTGGTGAGTAAGTTTCCTGCGAAGCCTGATGATGAAGACCTCGATAAAGACCAAAGAGCAAGGGCCACAATTGTCTTGGGGCTGGAAGATTCCCAGTTGCCGTATGTGAGGGGAATCAAGACAGCTAGAGGTGTGTGGCAAGCACTTAAAGAACTCCATGTGCGTGAGACAGCGGTTTCCAAGCTGTTCATTCGCAAGGCATTGTACAAGGCAATGTTACAGCCTGGGGTTACAATGCAGGAACACCTACACAGTTTACAGTTAAAGTTTGCTGCGCTACAGGAAAGAAACTGCGTTAGACCAGCAGGGGAAGGTGGCTATTATTTTGAGTTCTCTCCCGGAAAGCTGGGATAATTTAGTTTTGTCTCTAGAAGGCATGCAGGAGCGTGATTTATCAGTCAGTTACGTTACTGGGCGTTTGATTGAAGAATGGCAGAAGAGGCAAGAAAGGTCGTTGGCTGCAGAGGCTTCTACAGGCGGGCGGTTTGGAAGGAGTTCTCATGCCGTGCCAGAGGTGAAGCAAAAGCAGCGTACCGGTGAGAAGTCAGCGTTTGCTGTTAGGCGTTGTTTCCGATGTGGGTCTTCAGCGCATCTAAAACGACAATGTCCGGAGTTGGTCAAGTCTCAGTTGCCGGTGCAGGAGCAGAGACGAGATCAGCAGCAGCAGCAGCGAAAAAAGAAATTCTTCAAACGAAAACAGTCGGCTCAGCTGGTGACCGGCGCGGTCAAGATTGCTGATGAGAAACAAGCGGTCTGGGTGGTCGATTCGGGAGCATCTCGCCACATCGTAAATTCAGATGAATTGTTTGTTTCCAAGAACTCAGCACAGCGCAGCCAGGTGGCTCTAGCAGACGGAAGTACTTCCGAAGTGATTTCGGGGGGTGCAGTTTTTGTTCCTTGTCTTCGTGAATGCCTGCAAAATGTACTTTGTGTGCCGTCTTTAAGGAGCAATCTGATGTCTGTAGATTGTTTGCTAAAAGCTGGGTTTAAAGTGTATTTTGAAGGAGACAGTTGCATTATTAAGAAGGCTGGTGAGATTTTAGGCACTGCTAAGTCAGAGGGAGGCTTGTTTTGGCTTAAAGCAGGATCTCAAGTTGCAGCAGTAGTCAGTAAATCTCAGCCTGCAGTGAATAACAAAGCTATACATGACAACTGTGTGCACTTATTGCATAGGAAAATGGGGCATGCTTGCTGGAAAAGTGTACTAAAAATGTCTGAATTGGCTGATGGGGGTAATTTAAAGAGTTGTAACAAGTACCTTGATTGTAACATTTGTAAAAAGGTTAAAACCCACAGAGTCTCTTACCCCAGAAGTGACAGAGTTAGTGAGTCACCACTACAGCTGGTTCACATGGACGTAATTGGTCCATTTGCTGTAAGCAGGGGTGGATCGCGCTTTTCATTAACAATTGTGGATGACGCCACACGTTATTCTTGGGTTTTTCCCATGAAAAATAAGGGTGACGTGTTCACTAAGTTTAAAGGCTGGGTGGCATCTGTGGAAAGATTTCTGTCCATTAAACTTAAAAGGATTCAGACGGACAGAGGTGGTGAATTTATGTCAAATGCCTTTAAAGATTGGTTACAAAAGCGTGGCATTGGGCATAGAAAAACAAACGTTTTTTCCCCAGAGGAGAATGGCGTTGCAGAGCGGAAAAACAGATCTTTACAAGATATGATGTTTGCCATGCTTGATGATGCTGATTTGCCCATGTCTTATTGGGGGGAGAGCATGCTCACCGCGTGTTATCTCCAAAATAGGCTCTTTCATCAAACAATAGGTACAACTCCGTACTTTAAATTGTTTCAGAAAAAACCCAAAATTGACCATTTGCATGTGTTTGGATCAAAAGCCTGGGTATTAATTCCGAAACAAATGAGAAAGAAGGGAGATCCTAAGACCAAACAGTTAGTGTTTGTGGGTTACCAGGAGCTGGGAAAAGGTTTCCGTTTTGCTGAAGGGACAAATGGCATTGTGATCTCCAGGAATGCCAGTTTTTGTGAACATAGTGGCTGGGAGAGACTACATGCCAATACTGAGGTTTGGTTTGAACCTTCCCAGGAGCTTCATGACTCTGAAGATAGACACAGAGAATCAGAGTCTGAGGGGGAGGAAAGTTCAGATAAGAGCTCTCAAGAAAGTGGAGTTAGCCAAAGACCAGTTGCTAAGCAACAAAAGAGAGGTTGTAGTTCTGAGGAGGAAAGTGGGTCAGAAGAAAAATTTTCTCCCAGAAGATCTAAAAGACAAAACAAAGGAGTGCCTCCGGTGCGTTTTTCTCCAGATACTGCAAATGTGTTTAGTGTAAGTGCAGAACCCAAGAGTTTTCAGGAGGTGTTAAAGTTACCAAAAGAGGAGGCAGAGCGCTGGAAACAGGCAATGGAGGAAGAGATGTCCTCTCTGAATGAGCACAAGGTTTTTACACCAGTAGCAGCGCCTGAGGGGGCAAAGATTGTAGGCTGCAGGTGGGTGTACAAACTTAAACCTCTGGTGACAGGAGAGTACAAATACAAAGCTCGTTTAGTGGCTCAAGGATACTCTCAGAGGCCTGGAAAAGATTATGACGAGACTTTTTCCCCTACTGCTAAGGGGGACAGTGTAAGGCTGATTTTAACGCTTGGAGCAAAGAGAAAACTCCTGTTAAACCATTTTGATATCCAGACTGCATATTTACATGCATCAATATCAGAAGACCTGTATCTAGCCGAACCGCCTGGTTATGAGACAGGTTCCAATAGAGTGTTAAAATTAAACAAAGCTCTATATGGTCTCAAACAGGCTGCAAGATCTTGGAACAAATGTTTCCATGAGGCCTTAGTGTCATTTGGTTTCAAGCAGAGTACAGCTGACAATTGTGTTTATGTACGTGGTACAGGCAGTGATCAAGAGTTTTGTCTGATTTATGTAGATGATGTTTTGTATGCCTGCAAAACAGATAAACAAACTAAAAGGTTTGCCAAGCAATTGTCCAGTAAGTTCAAAGTGAAAGACTTAGGCCCGGTTAGGACATATCTAGGGTTGGAAGTGTGCTGGGCCCAAGATGGCAGCTGCCTAATTAGTCAGCAGAACAAAGTTAAACAACTACTGACTTCATACAGGATGCAGGATTGCAAAGGGGCAGTGGTGCCTATGGATCCAGGTTTCATAAAAACACTTCATGTAGATGAGAGTCCTGAATTTGAACATCCTGATGTATATCATTCTGTAATTGGAAGTTTATTGTATCTAGCACAGTGGTCCAGACCTGATATTAGCTACGCAGTAGGCATATTAAGTAGATTGGTCTCAAAACCCACACTAAATGCCTGGAAAGGGGTAAAACAAGTTCTGAGGTATCTCAAACAGA
Organism: Podarcis muralis; assembly: GCF_964188315.1. Lineage (NCBI taxonomy): Eukaryota > Metazoa > Chordata > Lepidosauria > Squamata > Lacertidae > Podarcis > Podarcis muralis. The sequence goes on from NC_135657.1 coordinate 31,546,278, forward strand.
CAATTGGCTATATGTTACAATTAAATTCTTCAGAGGATGAAATGTTGAGTTGCTTCTGTGATAGTGACTGGGGAAATTTGCCGGATAGAAAATCTGTCACAGGACTAGTCATAATGGTCGGTGGAGCTTTAATCAGCTGGCGGTCTCGCAAGCAAGACATTGTAAGTGTGTCATCAACGGAATCAGAGTACGCCGCATTGAGTGAATTGTGCAACGAGGTGATTTATTTCAAGCATTTGTTAGCAGATTTAAATGTAAATTGTGGAGAACCAGTACAAGTTTACATTGATAATCAAGCTTGTATAACCTTAAGTAAAACAGAGGGTTTCAAATCGCGTTCCAAACATATCTCTGTAAAATACCAAAATGTACGTTGCTGTGTACAAGACAATGTAATCACATGTACTTATGTATCAAGTGAAGAAAATGTAGCAGATGTGTTAACTAAACCATTGGCAAAGATAAAGAACAAGCGAATGTGCAAGGGTTTAGGTTTGCTGGAAAAATGATCTCCTACATAGGTGTATTTGGTGTTAATTGTTCAGCAGAATCTGTGAGGGGGTGTTCAGTTTCTGTTAATTGGTTCTCGTGGGAAACTTGCAGATTCTAGCTTCACACAATTAACTCAGGCTGGTGTCAATTTACTCTTGGCAGAAAGCCCAGGTCTGCTTGACCTAGAAACTACTCACTCTGATTGGTTAACGACCAGCACTCTGCTCTGTTATCAAGGGATTGCTAGCTCAGTTTGAAGTGAGGTGTTGTTAGGAGTAGAAGTGCTGTGTATGGTTATGAGAGAGAGAGAGAGAAAGAGAGGATTTATTTTTGCTTTGTTTTGTATGCAGAAACTCTGCTGCTGGTTTTATTTTCTCCTTTTAATAAATCCTGTAAATAGTTATTCTGAGTCTAGCTGACTTGTCATTACTGCCGCAACTAGCTTCTTCGCTGTGCAGGAAAACTCTGCTACGTTTGGGCTAAAGCCAATAGGGCTATGCCTGACACTTCAAAGTTCCATGATAATCTGAGGTACCAATGTATATCAAAGTGTTACATGGGGCAGTAAGTTTCTCTGCTCACACACTCCCTACAAGTCTGCTTTGGGGGGCAGGGGCACATGGCGAGAGAAGGGAAATGATAAGTTGCATTGAACAGCCAGAAGTCCTTGCACTAACATAGCTACTCTTTTGTTGGATACCAACAGCATGGCACTATGCCCTCTGTATCTACCAATGTTCTGTGGGGGCCAATGTAACATTTTGACACTTATGTTTTCTACATCTTGAGAGCAAGTGCTGTAGCGGTTAGAGTGTTGGGACTAGGACCTGAGAGGCTGGGGTTCAAATCCCCACTTGGCCATGAAGTTCACTGGGTGACCTTGGGCCAGTCACTGCCTCTCAGCCTAACCTGCCTCACAGGGTTGATGCAAAGATAAAGTGGGGGAGGGGAGAAGTATGTTCACCACCTCAAGTTCCTTGGAGAAGAATATAAATGTAATAAGCAAATGCATTATATAAATAAATAAACATTTACCTCAATGCTTCCGATACCAGGGCAATACGACCATAATCCCAGAATCTTTTTCTTATAAAAGAAAATACCAACAATAAAATCTAAAAGAAAAGAAGTAACATTCATTCAAAGGCATAAGGTTTCGTTATTTCATGTTAAGCTGGCTTCAGATATGACAGCGCCATAAGAGCGCCAGGACCAAATTTTTCATACTTGACAAAAACTTTGGATTTTTATTGTTGTAACACCAGAAAGTAGATTATGGCTAGTATTGGACAGGGCCTTTTTTAGAGCAAAAAGAATAAAACGTGCTGTGAAGGGTGCAAAATACTTGTCTTAAGCTTCACAAGAAAGAATTCAAACAAACCCATGTTACGGTAATTCTAACATGGTACTCTGAAATATAGTTTGGCAACTACCACATGCTCCCATGTTAAAGAGACTTTAAAAAAAAGGAAAGTGCTGCAAATCCTATTATCCAAAGATGACCACACACTTATTTTGCATCCCCTCCATATATATTTCTTTGGTCAGGACAAGCCAGACCATGCAGCACAGTCTGTCTGAAGGGAAATAAAACATTTGTGCAAGACAAAGGATGCATCTATTTCAGCAAGGTAAATTACATGACGCGGGTGGCGCTGTGGGTTAAAACACAGAGCCTAGGGCTTGCCAATCAGAAGGTTGGTGGTTCGAATCCCTGCGAAGGGGTGAGCTCCCGTTGCTCGGTCCCTGCTCCTGCCAACCTAGCAGTTTGAAAGCACGTCAAAGTGCAAGTAGATAAATAGTACCGCTCCGGCAGGAAGGTAAATGGCGTTTCCGTGCGCTGCTCTGGTTCGCCAAAAGTGGCGTAGTCATGCTGGCCATATGACCCAGAAGCTGTACGCCAGCTCCCTCAACCAATAAAGCAAGATGAGCGTCACAACCCCAGAGTCGTCCACAACTGGACCTAATGGTCAGGGGTCCCTTTACCTTTAAATTACATTATGATTCACCCTTAAGAACACAAGCCCTATTGGGTTGGACAATAAGTCCAGCTTATTTACAGGGAACACTTTCTACATATCCGCCATAGAGCTTCTCTTTTTTGCAGAGGATTCTGGGACTTGTCTTAACACACATGCTCAATTGACGTGGCACACTGACCATACTTCTTGAGCCATTGCCCCACTAGGCCCTTTCTCAGACCTTGCTTTGGGAACTTGGAGATTGTATAAGAGGAAGTTATCTGCCAAAACTGAGACTTCTAAAATTAACTTACCAAAAAGCAAGTAACATCGAGCAGAAGGACAATAGGGACTCCACCAAAGCTTACACCTTGAAGCACAGTACTTCCCCGTGCTCTGCTGTAGCAGTAGGATCCATTGCCACCACGGTAATCTGTTTTAGTCCCATTCCATGAGTGAGCCAGCCACAAATCTCCAAAGAATGGAATCATGTTGTTTCACTTAGAAAACAAAATTATAGGGCAAGTTACAACAGGCAGGAAAGCATTATATATATAGATAATATATAGAGCAACGAAAATCAGAAAAGAATGGCTGAAGCAAAATCTATATTAATAACAACAACTATTCCCCATTACTTAAATAGCTTTGGAACAGTTCCATGGAACAATCAAAACATAAGCTTTTATTGCCAGTATGTACTTTGTCACAATAGTCCTACCTCTATGTTCTATACCATCAAGGCCCAAGTCATGAAGGAATTAGTATGAAAGGATTGAATTGGGAAAAGCCTGCAGCAGGATGGAACTGTAAACACCACAGATCTGTCATTTTCTAGCTCAGCTATGACACAAAAAATGCCCCCATAGAATCTCCCCTATCATTCTCTCTCATTCATATATATCACAGAGGGGTGGAGAGAAACAGAGACTGAAATTCACCACCGCCAAATAATAGGTCACCTCTGTGTCCACATACTATGTAAAAATAATAAAGGCCCTCAAGTATGCTTTTGTGGTTGGCACTGGCAGGCACCAGATTTTTACTGTGGAATGTAGTTGATCAACACAAGTATTAATTTTATAGTAGTTCTGGAGGACTGCATGTAAAAAATCTTGTAATTTCAAGACAGTAAGTTTTAATTCAACCGGAGCCAACCTTGATCCAAACCACATGGGAAAGCAAAGCGTCCCAGTGTTTATGCTTCAATTGATGGGGTGAAGCAGTGACCTAGAGGACTGTGACAAGCAGGTGGGGTGATGCCCATGGCACACTCTCAAAACTGCCAATCAGCCCCAAAAGGGAAGACCTGTTCCAGAGGTTTTGCAGGGCAAAGCCAAGTATCAAAGCTATCCAATACCTTAAACTGTTTTAGACATATTCATAATTTCATGCTTTAACTGGTTCAGCCCCATCCAGCTGCTATAAACAACTGAATAGTCTTTTAAATTGTAGGTGACAACCAGCCATCATGAAGTTGTACATGTACAGGCAAATCATCTAAAGATGAATGCAAAGAGAAAATTATTTAAGAGCTCACAGCAAGTGGCAAAGCAATATCTGATGTAAAATCAGATTTTACATTCTTATGAAGGAACTTTAAGTTTTCACAGCTGTAATTTTACAGTGTACACAAGAAACCATCCAAATGAAGACATCCAATATGTTCTTTACAAAATTCTATGACGTTAGACCTCATTCTAAAACAGATGCAGTTCATGGTTAAAAGGCAAGTTGATGGGTGGATTATCTGTTTAGATCAATGCCTCCCAAACTTGGGTCTCCAGCAGTTTTTGGGCTACAGTACCCATCATCCCTGACTACTTGTCCTGGCAGCTAGGGATGATGGGAGTTGTAGTCCAAAACCAGCTGGAGACCCAAGTTTGGGCAACACTGGTTTAGAGATGAAGCTTGTTCGCGTCTTGTCATCCTACATATTAATTTAATTTCAAGGGAATGAACCAGAAAGCAGCACTTATTTTACCCACCAAATCACAGCTCCACAAGAGAGGTAACACAGGACAATGAATGCCCTTCTGTTTCTGAAATTCTGATTTGCCTGCAACAAAAATAATTTCAACCTGCAACCTGCAGAGGGCAGAAGAGAGCCATCCCAGATCTATCACTAGGCGGTTGATAATTACACATCATCTCAGCAATTATCAAGCCTGCCCAAACTTTCCTCAACAGAAGAATAAGGTATTTTATTTATTAACAAATGTCAACCAGCAATAGCCTGCCCACTGCAGGTGCTTGGGAGAGCCTCAGAAATTAGATCACAGCCCAACTTAACTTCTGATATATTAAGAAAATGTGGGCGTCTACCATACGATAAGTAGGGATGAAGGGTCTAAAATTGCCCCTCCCTCGTCCCCAGAAGTTTAGGGCTGCCACCCTCCCCTTCCCCCTGGCAGGGGGCCTGCGCTTTAGCACCCACAGAACCTGCTGAAATTTAACTGGGCAGCTTCTCCCCACCACCCCCCGCACCAGGAAAGCGGCTGGATTTCTGCCAACTCATACAGCTGTTATAGACTCGGGGCCTCTGGAGCCATTAAAAAAACAGTTGTAAAACAAAACGTGGCCATAAAATAACGGGCCCATTCGAGATTAGAACTAGAGGTGGCGAAAGAGTGCAAGTAAGTTGTTTCAGAGACGCACAATTGACCAGGGAAGTCGCCTCCACTTAATAAAGAGAAAATGGAAGGCAGGTGAAGAGAGGACGGAGGGGACTTGCCTGAAGTCGCAGGGGCCGGGAAGAGGAGCCGGGAGGGAGGCTTAGGTGGGTGCCGGGGACACACACACAAAAAACACACACCTTAGGCACAACTCACACACACTTTAAAAGAGCAGGAAGTGGCTGGGAAGCAGCCGAAGAGGAGCTGCTGCTCTCCCTGCTGGCCAGGGGCAAAGGACCCCCACCCCACCCCCACCTCCTGGCCACGGGTGGCGCCTCTGCTTTAATTCGAGGAGGAAAGCCCGCCCGGTTACCGCCGCGCACAACCCCTTGGCCAGAAATGGCCTCGTCCTCCGTTACCTGAGCCACCAGCTCTGCTAAGTGGGAACGACCAGGGCGCAGGTGACCCCGCCCCGCCCCCGTCGCGAATGCAACAGATGACTTGCCCGAGCCGCGCATGCGCCCCCGTTATGTGGACCAGGCCCTGCCCGGCCCGGCCCACCGCTCCTCGGTGTGAGTCTTCTCCCTCCACCTGCGACGAGCCTTGTTGTGGCCTCGGGAGAACGGCCTTCCCTGGCGGACACGCCCTTGGGCACCACCGGCAGGCCGCGCGCCGACGTGCTTCCGCCCGCTTTCTGTAAGGTGACAACGAGGCTGTCAGGGTCGTTGCGTTTGTAAAATCTTCGCAGGTGCGGCGGGAGGAAACAAGGCAGCTGCTGCTTCGCTGGTAACTGGTAACACACACGCAAGCCTCGTTTTCAAGTATAGGTCTGCCTGCTGCCGTTTGCAGGCTGTACGAAGATGCGAGTATTTCGTGGCCCCTTCACAGGTTGTGTATTCTAACGGGAGAAGCTCTCGAAATATATAAATAAAAATAAAAAATTGTCCAGTAGCACCTTAGAGACCAACTAAGTTTGTTCTTGGTATAAGCTTTTGTGTGCTTGCACACTTCTTCAGATACCTAAATGTGCATGTGCACGAAAGCTTATACCAAGAACAAACTTGGTTGGTCTCTAAGGTGCTCCTGGACAATATATATAATTTTGACTGCGTCAGACCAACACGCCTACCTACCTGAAAGGAGAAGCTCTGTGACTTTATTTAAGGTCACATCCCTTCAAATTCATTGGAATTGGATTTGGTGGTTCTACCTAGTGGTGTGGGGGAAACAACCTACACATGCTCAAAAGCACTCCTAACTTCATTTATCTGGATATAATACCCACTTAATTCAGTATGGCTTACTTCTGAGTAAACATGGTTAGGATTGTGGTGTATTTTGATTAAGGTGGGAAGAGAGATATCCATTTTCTCCACAACATGCATAATTGTATAAGAGGAAGTTTTTTCCCCTCTCCCATGATCCTAAAACTCAGGACCATTCAAGGAAGCTGAATGCTGGAAAATTCAAGACAAACTAAAAAATTGTCTCATCAGCTGTGTTTCTTACTAGCTAATGCTAGTAAAACTTTAGAGGGAGTACAAGTTGATTCAGAGCAAGTAACTGGTCGGTCTCTGAGACCTGGTAAATGTTCTTTGTCTGAGTCTTGCCAAGTTTCAAGCTTAGTTTATGGGTCCTCATCCAGCCCACCTATGCGCTGATCCAGGTCTTGCACAGCCTCTCCTGAGTCAGATGTTACAGAGAAATAGAGCTGAATGTCATCAGCATAGTGATGACACCTCACTCCAAATCCCCTAATGATAGCTCCCAACAGCATCACATAGATGTTAAATAGCATTGGAGACAGAATAGCGCCCTGCTGCACCCCACAGCACAAACACAAGGTTACAACTAATCACTGTAAGCCCATCTGTTCCTCGATTTGTGAACAGAATTGCTTTTGTTTGGCACTGTTTTTCTGGTGGCAAAAGCCACATTTGCTCACTAGTTAGCAAGCACTTTTCATTTCTGGGAATAAATGAAAACGTAGTGTCTGTGACATGGGTCAAGATTCTCTTAAATCCTTCTAACAATTTTATTTTGAAGATACCACATATCCCCTGAACCGCTATTTAACACCGAAGGAAACTAAATATGCAAGTGCATTTGTGTGACTTTCTTCATATGTGGCTTAGATTACTGGACACCCGTACATACTAATTTCAGATAAATCTCACCTTTCCATTTATCCTTCCCAGCAGGATTTTCCTCTGTAGGTCAGCGCCCCTGTAGGGTGTACATATCCTCAACATTTTGGGCAGCAGGTGGTACGAGGAGTTACCACTTACATAACTGCTCCCTGTGGTCACAACATTTCCACTACACAGGCATTTTGTTTTTTCTGAGTGGTGAATGTTGAACTGTGGCCAGATTAGCTGTTAAATGCTTTCCTGTTGAAACCCTAATTAATAGATCTAATTCATTTTCTTGACACTTTACTTCCAGATCCTTTTGAAGTTTTCGTCACACATTATGCTTCTTAGAGGTAAACCATTGATGCTTTACATGTACCTTCATAACATAAAGTGAGAATATTACACAAGTACCGTATAAATCAGATTTTTGCACTCATCTGTAATACTGAGCAGATGCAAGCCAGTCTTTCCTGTTACATGAACATTAGGCTGTAGCCCAGACCAGTTTGAGCCAGCTCAGAAGGCACCTGTATAATTATCTATTGGATTTTGCTACTATTATTTAGCATTTGAATTAACTTGACATTCAAAACATGCTGTACAAAATGTTTTTGCCCAGATCTACCAATACCAAGACAAAGGTCTACCAGGCTTGCATGTTGAGTACACTGCTTTATGGTAGTAAGTCATGGGCAAATTACACTCACCAGGAGCAACATCTCAATGCCTTCCACATGCACTACATCAGGAAGATTTTGGGCATTGCATGGCAGGACAGAGTCTCAAACAAATATGTGAATATGATCAAGCCCACATTCCCAGCATATTCACACTCCTGTCTCAGCGACGCCTGCACTGGCTTGGTCATATTTACAGAAATGAAGATGGCAGCATCCCCCAGGACGTGCTCTCTGGGGAGCTGGCTTCAAGCACAAGGCCTGTTGTGAGACCAACTCTCTTATAAAGACATCTGCAAACGTGACTGGCAACATTAACCCCACTGTGTGGGAATCCCTTGCAGTGCCTGAGACAGTTACGTCATGCATCCACAGCAATGGCCAGAGGACGAATGACCGCTGCTGGGAGGAGCGCAGAAAGAAGAAACGCCATGGTACACCTGCAGCAGCACAATTGGATGCCTTCATCTGCCCCAGCAGCTTCTCCCTTATCAGTCTCTACAACCACAGCAGGTGCTGTAACTCTCAAACGGTTTCACTCTACTCCCAAGGCACACTTCATTGTCTCCCAAGACAGACAGATGCCAACAACAGCAGCTCAGGCCTGGAAGCCAACCCTGTATGCAAATTCTTTAATCACATGGCAACATTAAAAGGTTTAATGTGTGCACGACAGGGAAACATGCTCTCTATTCTGAAACCTCTGCTGCTATCTGACCCCAGCTACCTGATCCACACACAACCCTACAATACTCTTTTCTTCTTCAAGCTGCTTAGAACTTTGAAGGGGAGCATTTTGTTGTGAGCTTCCATTTGTACAGTTCTAATTTTAATAGTACAGATGCTCGTGTTGTTAACAGCTCTGCAGTGACAGTAATTTAATTCACACCTCCTTTGCACTTTAGGAAGGCAGCATGAGTTCCCACTGATAATCTCACAGAACATACCCAATGCGGTGAACACAAGATAGTGCTGCTCTTTGAGGTAGGCAGGGAGCTCTTGTTGGTGTGACATATGCAGTGTAGCTAGAGGCAGCAAAGGGATGTGAAAGGGAAATGTACGATTACATTATTTTAATAAGATAGAGAGGTGCCTGCTTCCATCCCCCCAAAGGAATGACTTTAGCACAGGAGTGGGGAATCTGTGGCCCACCAGGTGGGGTTTAACTTCCAACTCCCATTGGCTTCATCTAGCATGGCTGATTGGGAAATGTGATGGCAGATGTGATTCAGCAACATCTGGGGGCCCACAAGTCCCCACACCCCTACATTAGTAAAACAGAACCAAACCAGACCACAGAAGAATTCCACTAAAATCCCATATACTCTCTGCAGAAAATGTCTCTTGGATTCTCTTCATTCAGGCGTGTTCCGAATGGCGCTGGCTATAGTTCAGAATAGTATGATAAAATAATTCCAGATTTGTAGTAACTGAAAGCACAAAATGAAAGAGCTGGCACAAAAATTCTCACCCATGAATCCCCTCTTTCCCCACCCCACATTCTTACCCGACTCTGCACAATTTTAGTTTCTTTCATTGTTACATCTTTGTGTTGGTTACTTTGCCTCCCTGAATTTGCTTTATACTTCATTTCTATAGGGTGGTTGCTGCTGCTGCTGCTGCTTCCACCAAGCAGTCCTGCATTCTTAGAAGTTCTTTCTTTCTCTGCAATGCTCCGAGCCCTTGCCACCGCCTTTATCACATATAGAGAGTGTGCATTCTCCTAGCACATGGGTAACATATTTGTTGAGTCATCCTTTATCAAACAGCAGTCACATCTCATCAATCTTCTGTCTTGCAACTAAGCATGTGACTAGTATTTTGTAAATTAATGCAGCACGGGGAAAGTATAAGCAACAACAGGATAGCTCTGCATGGCTTTCTTGGATGCATTTACAGTGTGTTGCAAGGTCATTTTTTTATTGGGAACTGGTAATGGAAATTGTCATTGCTCAAAATGTGTTTAATTCAGATTGTCTGTTTAAGACAACTGGCTGTGGCCCTTCAGATGTCTTTGGATTCCATGTCCCATCAGTCCCAGCCAGCTAGGCTAATGTTCAGATATTATGGGAGTTGTAGTCAAGCACAGCTTCCCCATCCCAGGTTAAAAAGAGTATATATGAGCTTGAGGGGTAAAGTCCCTTTGAACATGTGTGATCTCCATATTGTAAGATCTTAGTGAAGAGGTAAAAGAGGTTAAATCCCTTTGAACATGTGAGAGCTCCGTAATCTCACATAGTTTGGCCCTAAATGGCTTGAAGAGATGGTTCCTAGAAATAATGACCCTCAAGCTACCACCTGCATACACACACCTGTACTTAGTTTTGCCTTCTTTTTAATTATTATAATTTTATCATAGCTGATTTAACTATATGTATTAAATATGACTTTTTTAAAATATAGGAAAGTCATTTTTTAAAGAATAATGTGTCATAAATACAACAAACATGTACAGGAAAATCCTGAGTAAAGCAATTCCCACTGGGTGAGCCCCAGCTTTAATAAATGGGAAGTTAATATATGTTAATTTCTCAAAGAGCTTTATTGTGACCCCTGGACATTTTTAAAGCCTTTAAGACTTTTTCATTATGTCACACACAGAAGTTTCATACTATTGCTGGATCTTGAGTTCTAGAGTTCATGTAGGAACTGAGCCAGTGTAAAAGGAAAGATAGTTGTGTATATATTTAGGCCCTGCCACACAAATGCTAAGAGAGAGAAACAGAAGTTATACTTTTTGTGAACACCAAAGTACTACATACTTTGTGTAAATGTTTTTTAAAATCCTCTGAGTATGGAAGGTTCTGTCACTTAACTCAAGCAACTGTTCCAGAATCTCAAATGATATTATTGTTAATAATGTGTAACAGTCAGCGTATGTACTATTCATACCATATATGGAAATGTTACAGCAGTCTCTGTAATTTTTTGGCCAAGATCTAGCAAAGTGCCACCTCTTTCCTAATTTACAGTTGGAGAATTAAAGCTCTTTGCACTAACCATCTCGCAGGTCTTTAGCAGGAGACTTTCTCCACAATTCTTATTTAGATTGGTCTTTAATATGTATTTTGGCTGAGGTGATGGAGCCAGCACCTTCTAGGAAATTTAGAAATGCAAATCACCCTGTATTTTATTTGCATGAGGTTTGTGACAGGCTCTGCCTTTGAAGGTCTTTATTAATGTATCCAAATAACACCTAGTAGAAGTTGCTGTTATTTGCAGAAGGACCTTTAAAAGGGGTGGGAATGAATGGAGCAGCATTTACTTTTTCCTTTGTTGGAACAAGAGACACATGGAGAAATTAAAAGTCAACAGAATTCTAATTATAGGAAGAACTTTTCTTATGCAATGCATAATTAACCTGTGCAAATTGAAGCCACAAGATGTAAGAGGAAACCAAGAGCTTAGTCAAATTAGTCGCATTCAGAAAACCTACTTGCATTCCAATGAATTATAGGTGTAATCCACCACCTGCTGAAATCCATAGCAAGCCTCTCTCATTGCACCATTCTACATCATTTTCTAATTGTATAGATCTTCAGCTATGTTACATGCCGTTTTAAAATGGCATATAACATAGATCCCTGTTAAAGGAATGCAACCTCTGGAAGCATATATCACTGATAGAACAAGATGTAATTTAACAATCATAAAATAGCAATAATAAAACAGCAATAATAAAAAGCAGTCCAACAATATACATGCAATAATCTGGCTGTTTTTCATTGCTCTGGTAAACTATGTTTGTATACATAAGTCAGGCAGGCAATGCTTACCAGGTCTTGGTATGCTGAACTTTCGTCTTGTCTCCAACCAGCAAAACAAAATTCAACTTCTGAGGAAAGAGGAAGTGAGCAATAGCTAGCTGGAGGAAAGTAATTAAGCTGTTGTGCTCCTTGTTCCCTTTTCTAAAAAGTGCCATAGAAAGGTCTTTTATGCAGAAAACCCTGGCACACTGCAATATAATTCACTATAATTCAATATAATTCAAAGCATAATTAAGTGCAAATAATTTAAAACCGACCCATGATTTTCTGCTGCAGAGTGCAGTCGGATGGGGTATAATGTCCACTAACTCGTACAATAACATGCACCATCTCATATAGCCTACTTGAAGAAAAAACTCGGACTGCAGTAACAGTGACTTGAAATGTGCCACATTTTATGTATTGAACACGTGCTTTCCATGTTGGAGAAATATAATCCCTGAGGACAAATAATGCAAATTCTTCTTAAATTTACGGGTTGTAGCAAATAATACCCTCCCTTGATTCTCTATGAAAATGTTTGGATTTTTAAATAGAAAAGCAGCATATAAATATTTTAAATAAAAACAAAGTGGCTTACAATAAAAATTATACAGTTGAATCAAACCTACATACACCTAAGACCACCAAAGAAGTTGCTGCCAGGGTGAGCAGAGCAGTTTTAAAATAAATTTTTAAAAAATCGGATGAAAAGAGCAGAACCACTGCTGATCATCCATTATAAAAACCTTAGAGAGAAAAAGTATCTTAACCTGTTGTCTGTAAGATGATAATGTTATCTTGCAGATCTGCCTAGGGAGGATATTCTAAACACATGATGCCTCCTGTGAAAAGGCCACCTCCCCAATCATCATCTAACCTCTGCAAGCAAGAAAACTCTGAGAAGGGTTTCAGAATCTTGACAATCAGAGTAATTTCTATGGGGGAAAGCAGGCCTTTCCAGTATTCAGAGTTGACTATTGGGTGTTTGGGAAGTCGGCAAGTTCCCTGCAGGGAGCTCAGTCAGGCCACTGATCCAGCCACATCTCTAGCTCCCCTAATGATGTCAGGTGTCGCACAGGTGGACATGGTTTGAGGAAAACAGCCTCATAGACCACATTGAGACTCCTGTGCTCCCTCCTCTCCCTACATGGTGTGAGGAAGAGTTCAAAAACTTTCTCTTCCGTTTTTGCATACGTACTTACTGCGGTTTGCTTTGTCATGCCTGACAACCTGTGTCTCATTTAAAACAAACCAACTTCAAACAGTGGTTTTTGAAGCTTGAAAGTTTAAATGCTATAGTTAGTGTTTGTTTTTAGTCCGTGGTTTATTTACAGTGGTACCTCGGGTTACAGACACTTCAGGTTACAGACTCCACTAACCCAGAAATAGTACCTCAGGTTAAGAACTTTGCTTCAGGATGAGAACAGAAATCGTGTGGCAGCGGCGCAGTAGCAGCAGGAGGTCCCATTAGGTAAAGTGGTACCTCAGGTTAAGAATAGTTTCAGGTTAAAAACAGACCTCCAGAACGAATTAAGTTCTTAACCCGAGGTACCACTGTAATGTAACAGTACAGACCCTTAGTCTCCCTCCACCTGACCTCGTTCTTGCTTCCTCTTTTCTCTTTCTTTTCTAAGTCACTTTGCGTTGCCTGGATACAGCATTTTCATCTCTGACATTCAGTTATCTAGCATGCTATACAGCAGGCATAGGCAAACAGCTCTCCAGATGTTTTGGGACTACAATTCCCACCATCGCTGACCACTGGTCCTGTTAGCTAGGGATCATGGGAGTTATAGTCCCAAAACATCTGGGGAGCCAGGTTTGCCTATGCCTGCTATACAGTATTCAGGTTTGCATGCCTAGATAAAGGTTAGGATGAATGAATGTCAGCAATGCTCTGCCGTAGTCCTAGATTAACATCCATTAAGTCAGGCAGGTTTCCCTCACTGCCCTTTGCCTCCCACTGTTTCTAGTTATGGGTATTACTCAGTGAAGAGGTCCAAAAATGCACTTCCAATCTCCCAGAAGCTTGATTTTATGTATATAGAATATAATCTTGTATAGTAGTTGCAGGAGTTCCTGTATCCAGTTTTCTTCGCTTGGTGTGGTCTGTGCTTTCCAGTATTGAAGGATTATTCATTTTGCTGCAAGTCTGGCTTGGTTGCATCTCATTCCTGCAAATACAGTAAACTTTGGTATAGCCTATCTTGTAACATGGCCCATTGGCAACTATGGAAAGCATAAGAATAAACATCAGATTAAATAAACTGAGGCACTAGCCACCTCTAGCAAATATGCTGTCATACTTTCTCTTGCAGATGTGTTTGAAATGCTTATCTTTACAATTAGGTTTGAGCCTATCACACTTCCCACTTAACACATAGGATTTATTGATGAAAGAGAATGTGGTCATTATGCAAATACACACCTGCAACAAAGCAGGTGATCCTTATGGTATGGTTAGATAGCAAAAACTAGTTTTACATTTGCTGAAATGACCACTATAAACTTTACATGTAGTCTTTGGCTGGTCTCTTATATTTCATTCTTTGCAGACACTTTAAATCCCTTGTCTGACATTTTAAATCCACCATGTAGATTCCAATACACATCACACAGAAGGAGCTCCTATAAAATGCCTGCCTTTTCTTGTTTGCATGACAAAAAGGGAATAGTAAATCCAGCAATTGGAGGAGATAATCACCACTGTGTGAAAAAGAGTTCAATCCACATTTTTTTCTTTCTAACTGAGCTTCAACTGTTTGCCTAATAATTTTACGTTACCTGTTGAGCTCATAAATCTGCTTCCAATACACATTTGGCATTAAAGGGTTTTCTTTCTATTAGACTGGACATCAGACATGAAAGAAAGCACTTTCTAATCTAGGGTCCCTCACTGCAGTACACCACCAGAAGATGGTATTTATCATTAATGCTTAACAGACCTTAACACATACCGCTTAAATCCATGAAAATAATGAGCAGGTGATTCAGAACTTCGTTCACACTTTTGGGTAGAGTACTTCTGTGGTGACAGCAATAGTCAAAGTTCATGCTTGCTTTGTAAGTCCTGATTCCAAAAGTGGATAGCTGTATTAGATAACTCTGTTTCTATTCCTTCAGAATACACAAAAATGCTTTATGATCTCTTCCCTGGAAAATGGGCTATGAAGGTCTTTTTGTATCCATGCCTAAGGATTGGGTATTTCATCCTGCATTAGATTGGTTAAAAGAAAATAATACTCAGGGGGTTTATTTCACAGGGTTTGAGACGTCTAACACAGGTGCAGTTAAAGATTTCAAGTTTGCATTTCAATCATGCTGTTTGGGCTATCCAAATAAATCCTGCTACTTTCACACAGTACAAAATTCTCTCATGGAAGACACCTTCCCTCCCTTTTAAAAACTTAAATTATTTGCTTACAGGGCAGCTGGGCATGCTACAAAATGCAGTGCTGGTGTGACTGAAGCCACCTGCCATCTTATTTTGCCCAGAGTCACTGTCTACATTTATGAGTTTGTGAGTCTGTGTTCTGAGTCCTTTAAGACTCTAGCAAAGCTCCTGCAAACAGGTGATAATTATGGTCAGGTGGTGGTGGGGATTCTTGTGAGTACACAATTGCCATGTAAGGGATCTCTCTAGGACTACAGTAGGTCATGACCAATGATGTTTTACAATTATGGTGTATTTTTTTTAAAAAAATATATATTACATTTGTTTGGAATTGTACATTCCTTTTTATTAAAAGCTCATTGAAAACCTACCATTCCAATGAACTGAAATTTATTTTTCATAGAAAGCATTGCTGAGTATAAAAGCATCAAACACTTATGCTGTGAACACATTACACATAACAGTACGGGAGAAATGTATCAAGACAGAGTATTGCATAAGAAGCAACAGGATTGTGGCTAGTGTGTGTGCTCTGCTTCTCAAACCAGTGATGGGAGCACACTTGATGCAGGGTACATGAGAGTGTGGAAGAACAAGTGTTGGTGATAGAAAATCAGCATGGCCTGCAAAAGCAAGTCCTGCCTCTCTAAAACCTTTTAGAGTGTCAACAAGCATGTGTGGATAGGGGTGATCAGGTTGACAGTGTACACTTGGATGCTCAAATGCTCCTGAGTAAACATAATGGGATAAGAATACAGATTATTTTGGGTCAGTAACTGACTAAAGAGCAGGAAGCAGAGAGTAGTAATAAATTGACAGTTCTCATATTGAAAGGATGTAAGAAGTGAAGTCCCTCGAAGGATCCTTATTTGAACTGAAACTTTCTAACTTGTTCATAAATGACCTGGAGTTTGGGGAGAATAGTGAAGTAGCCAAATCTATAGAAAACACCATATTATTTAGAGTGTTAAAAGGTATTGAAAAGAGCTCTGAAAGGATCTTTCCAAACTAGATGAAAGGGCAAATTCAGTTCAATGTAAACAAGTGTAAAGTATTGCACATCGGGGAAGGGGGTGAACCTAACTTCACATATACACTGTTGTGGTCTAGCCCAGTGTTTCCCAACCTTTTTTGGGCAAAGGCACACTTGTTTCATGAAAAAAATCTCGAGGCACACCACCACTACAGCCCCGTGACGTCAGCGCGCAGCGTCATGCCGGGAGGGACGCACGAAAGTGTAAGATTCAATTTTTTCCCCTCCCCCTTGCCTTCCTTCTGTGCCAACCGCCAAAAAGCCAAGAATCGCAGGACCGCCGGCGGAGGGGGGGAGGGCGAGCGGAGGCAGCGGCGAGCCCTGTTCCTCCCCATCCGCCCCATTCCGTGCAAGGAGCGCGAACAGGTGTGAGAAGGGGGTCAAACCTGCGGGTCGGCACCGGGGAACCTCCAAGCTTTGGGGGTGGGGGGGAGGAGGCAGCAAAGCGAGGCAGGAAGGAGAGTGCGGCTTGGCGAAGTACTCGGCGGCGAAGGCCAGCAGGTCCGGCGGCCGGTGCCACAGCACCTCCACCGTGTAGCCCTGCAGCAGCTCAGTCAGACCCGGCGGGATCTCGATGCTCATCTTGTAGCCGAGGCGCGCGGGAGACTCAACGGACGGGCCCGGGAGAGAGAGAGAGAGAGAGAGAGACACACGACGGAGAGAGAGCGGGAGTCCCTGCTCGCCGTCGCCACCGCTACAACTACTGTGGCGGTTGGTCGTGGTCGTCGTCGCCGCCGCCCACCTCTATCTATCTCTCCCCCTCAGCTTTCTACGTGGGCCTCGAGCCGGAGGTGGGGGGTGGCCGCCGCCGCTTTCTCCGCCTCCACGTCCTGCCTCCTCCTCCTCGAGCCCTCCGTCAGCCCTGAGGGAACCGCCGCGCTCGCGCCGCCGCTCTCTGACACGCGAGAAAGAGAAAGGAACGGAGCGGCGGGGTAGTCGGGGGAAGGAGGGGCCGGAATGGAAGCGCGAGGCGAGCTGCGCATGCCCAGCAGGAAGCGGCGGAGAACGCCACAGAGAGAGAGAGAGAAGCAAGGGAGGGCGGGGAGTGGGCGGGAACACGCTTCATGCGTCACAATAACGGACAAGAGGCGCTCGAGGGATAGATTAGGACCTAATTTGACTTTTACAAAAAAAAAAAATCTTTCGAATTTTCCCCACGGCACACCAGGCAAAATCTCGTGGCACACTAGTGTGCCGCGGAACAGTGGTTGGGAAACACTGGTCTAGCCTAACCTAGTTCACAGGGTTGTAAGGTAAGGTTACTAGACGTCCCCATTTCCCATTGAAGTTGAAAAGTGTCCCCTGATTCATTGAAAAAAATCTGGTAACCTTATATAATGTAATGATATAATAAGGAAAGAGAGAACAGTATAATAATAACAAACAGGAAGCTGAAGCAACTATGAGGAAAGGTATTCAGTTTAGCAACAAGTGAAATAAGGAGGAAACATGATAGAGGGTTTTCAAAACCATGGTTGGTGTGGAAAAAGTACATAAGTTGGCCTTCCTCTTTCATAATACTAGGATTTTCCAATGAAGCGGAGTAGTGGAAGATTCAGGACAAACTGAAGCACTTCGACATACAGAGCATAGTTATGGAATTTGCTTTCCCAAGATGTCACGATGGCCACCAAGTGATTCCAGAAGGGATTAGACAAATTAATGGAAGGTAAAGCTAAGCTGTGAACCTGTATTTGCTATCTACAGGATGAGAGGCAGCATGCCTCTGAATACCAGTTGCTGTGGAGCACAGAGTGGCTGGGGCAACCCAGTCAGATGGGCAGCATATAAATAATAAAAGTATTATTATTAAGGAAGGAAGAACAGCTGCTCTTATGCTCTGTTTGTGGGCTTCCTATAAGCAACTGGCTGAATATTGTGGGGAACAGGATGTTGGACATGATAGCATGGGCATAGCCAGGATTTTTCGGGGGGGGGCAGGCATTTTGTTGCGGGGGCAGAACCTCAGTTTGCTGTGTATTTTTATTTATTTTTATTGATTGGGGGGCAGCTGCCCCCCCTTGGCAACGCCCATGCATGATAGTGTATATACAGTATGATCAAGCAGAGCTCTCCATATGTGCTTAATTTTTCAGTAACTATGCTTTTTTTGCTATGAATGGAAATGTCACAGAGATTAACAAGGCAAACGTTCCCCATATTAGAAGGATAATAACCCCCGAGGAAAGGAGTTCATTGTTGCTTTGTTCCCTCTCAAAGATGGTTGTCTTCTGTAATAAGTGGTGTTACTGCAGTAATGGGATTTTACCAGGTTTTTCTCCTGAAAAACAATGTGGTAGTTGAATACTGCCTTAAATGCCCAACCTGTATGTTTCAGAAATCTAACATTCAACCTTGCCTGGTTCAAGGAGATAAACTACTGAAGTGTTATGATTAATGACTATTAAACAGCAGCAGCAGCAGCAACAACAACAACAACAGTGTAACTGTAGTAATTCATTAACTTGGCAAAAGAAAGTACTTGAACTAGAGAGATTGTTCTGGACTTTTTTTTTAAATGTAGCTATTGTTAGGAGAATTAATATGTTACAAGTTATAGTGTGTTCCATCTTTATGATCAAATTTAAGGAATTCTGTATGATCCATGTAGCATTGAGCACGTTGGCTATCTATGTGAACACCACAGATCTGCACCCGGCAGAAAGGCAGTTTAGTTGCTCTCAACACTGGCATATATCTCCACTGATATCCACAAGACTTTGCATGAGGTTTTCTGGATTATGAAGCAGGACCTAATATTAATCTTATTAATAACAGTAATTGATGTGATTTACAAATGCTAAGTGGTCCGAGAATTAGTCCCAACCCTCCCGCCCTGCCCAGTTTATGTATTCACTGCACAAAAAAGGTGTCACAGCGCACTTCATAATGTTGCCATGTCTTTTCCTTCATGGAGATTCGGCAGACAACAACAGAATGACTGGAGGAAACCTGAGTTGTTTGGGGCCACAGAGAGCTTTGGGAACGTGTAGAGAGTCTTCTAAATATTTCTGTTTTAAGTTCAAATGCACTGGAAGGTGTTACTATAGCTTGGATGTATCAAAGGGGATGTAACACTTCCAAGCCCCCTGCCTCACTTCCGCTTGTGGAATTTGTAATGCCAGTGGGATCAGACTTGCTATATAAACCCACCACATTAGATCCCTTTCCCATTCAGGCAGCTTGAAACCTTGCAGAGCTGTCTCTTCTTCGCCAAGAACAGCTTGTGCTGAGGAGAGAGAAAGAGAGAGAGAGATTTAGGGGCTCTTCTCCCCACCGATAGCTAGGCAAAGGATGGCTGTGAATCTCAGATTCTTGGTAACCTGTGCTCTCATCATAGCTGCCACCGCGAATGGATTTACCCAGAAAGGACTCAAACAGATATTGCTGGATAAATTAGGGCTTCCTGAGGTCCCTGCTCTTCAGAGGACAGACGTGGAAAATCTGGTCATTCCGGAAAATACAAGGAATAAATACATGTCTATGCTGAAGCGCCGCCGAGAGAAGCGGAGAGCGATGCCAAGTCTGGCTGGAATCCTTCGAGGAATTCCTGGCAACGCAGGTAAACTTTGCTGTTATCGTCACAAGGAACTAAAAGCAAGTCAGTCCTAAACTGAAATCGGCATCAGGTCTAGAATTTTATAGATTCAGGCTGTGTAATAACTATTATGCAAATCACTGTAACAGTATCTCTCAGAAATGCAGACCTAAATTTATACCCAAAGATTAATTTTTCAGCTTAAGTCTCTCTGTATATACAATACATTTGTCCTAAATGTGATAAGGTGGTGCAATAGACTTGTTTAACAATTAAACAGGATTGATTTCAGGGAATGTATACCTCTTGAATAAGTTTCTCATGCTTCATGTTATTATGGATTATATTGCAAGTGGTATTCATACAGTTAATCTGCTATTAGAAATTCACTGGATTAATTTGCATCCCTTTCCTGAAGGGCAGCACAATCTTAAGATTTGCTGAGTCAAAAGGACATATTCTCAAGTAACAATGCAATCGTATCCATACCTACGAAGAAATAAGCCATACTGAGTTCAATGAGGCTTGCAAGGGAAGTGGGTGTAGGATTGCCCACTCCTTAGCCTGCTTACTGTATCTGTACTTCCTTTATCTAATTTCTTACATGTATATTCCATCTTTCTTCCATGATGGAACTGAAGGCACTGTACATGTAGCTTTCAGGCTACATGACACCCATCCAGGCATTGACCAGACCAGACATGCTTGCTTTAGCAATGTACATTCGGGGGGAGACTGAAGGTTTAAAATAGTCATTAGGTGGAAAAAATGACTATATACTGTATGGTAGCTGGTTTAACCATTAACTCATGATGGCTCTAAGTACATAGGGAACCTCTTATTTATGGGTTCCATCCACACGGTGAGTTGTACTATTTCTCAACAACCAAGGGAGTGTGTGACACAATTCAACTCACTATGCTAGTGACCGTGTAGCACATAGTTACTTAGTGTATTATCTAGCACAATTATCTCTCTTTTTTTAATGAAGAAAGGCACCAGAGGCACCTTTATATGATCTCTGTTTGTGTTTTATGTACTAAGCTCGCAATGCAGAAAGTATTGCAATTGGAGTAAAAAAATTGGGGGGGGGGGTAACTGTTGCCTTTCTCACTGATTCTTGCTGTGTAGTTGACACAGTCCATACTAGCGCATATTTCCATCACCCAGAGGGTGGGAGAGAGGAACAGTGTGGGATGAAGTTGCAGAGGAACAGAGGAACAGTGGAGAGTAGATTCGCACTGAGTACCAATCTGCCATATCTTCAGAACTGATGTCCAGTAAATAATGTAACTGCAACGTGACTTCATAGCTTTTGTAGACAACTCCTTCCAGTGCTAAGCTATTCTTAAGAAGATTTTCCTGATGCATAATTTAAAACCTTTTTTTTCTGTTATTTTAAAATAACAGCCTGCATTTATACAGAACCAAAAGACAAAATGTCCCAAACTGGGAAAAACAACCTATTAAACTGTCTTTCTCTTTATCCACTGGGGTGCACATGAAGAAGATATGATTGATCTGTCACAGGAATGAGGAACTTGTGACCAGTCGGATGTTGTTGGACTGACCACTGGACCAGTTGGCTGGGGCTGAAAGGAATTGGTGTCCAATAATATCCGGCGGGTCAGATGATTCCTCTCCCTATTCTGATGTAACATAAAAGGAAAGTCTTTGTTTTAAGTGACAGATGAAAACAATGATGAATGTAAGTGTTTCGGTTTTTTCCAAATGCATAACAGATATTCCTGGAGACATTCTCTATTCAGACACCACCCGTCAAAAACTTATCTTCGACATGGAAGGCAGGATACCAGCAAACAGCGAAGTCACCATGGCTGAGCTGAAGCTTTTCAAAAAGCCCCTGGAGAGGAAACACCTGCCCATCAAGCCATCTCATCGGCCAGTCATGAATGCCAGGGTGAGCGTGTACTGGGTGCAGCCCCAAGAGAATGGCACCAACCGGACCTCTTTGATTGATTCCAGGTATGAAGGAGGAGTCTAATCTAATGGCCCAGGAGAGGTGCACTTGAATAGAACCACACTCAGCAGGGCTGTTTCAAGGGCAGAGGGGGCAAGCCTTCTCTCAGATATAAGCATGGTTTTCAAAATGTCTTCATTTCCTTACAGTATTTCCCAGATCAGATCATTTATTAAGATGATCATCATAATTGTTATTTTCTTGAAGAGCTTGTCTGCCTAATCTGTTGCTCTGCAATTACAAAAGCAGGGTTTACCTGTTTACCTCATTGTCAGGCATACATCTTAATGCACCCTGGGGGAGGGGTGTATAAAGAATTGTTACTTATAAGGGAAACCTTTATGCAGAAGTTCAGATCAAGAGTCTGCAGTCTAGGCTTTTACAGCATTTCTAACCTAAGTGAATTTTATTTTGCCTTTTAAACTGAGGTGCCTTTTCCACCCAAGTGCAGAATGCAATATGTGAATAGGTTCTGAGATCAGGCAAAAGTCCTATTAGTTCGGTTCCTTGTTTGAAAACTAATATTGTATACTCACTCATTCCAGTGTTTTTCTTTCAATTTCAGTCTGTTATTCTGGAATAAAGAAGCTAGTAGATATCTCCCCGTATATGTGTTTTTATTCTAGGTTCTCTCTCCACTATTAACCCATTTTTGTCCATTTAGGTTAGTTCCACTTATGGAGTCTGGCTGGAGGAATTTCGATGTCACCCAGGCAGTGCATTTTTGGCTAAAGACCAAGATGCAGGGGCCGATGCTCCTGGAGATCTGGATTGAAGGAGAAAGATTAGGCAGCTATGCCTCTGAAATGGCCAAAAGTGTGCGCTTTACTTCTCAGGATCCTTCAGACAAAGCACTGGGCAAGCCTGAGTTGGTGCTTTATACCCTTAACATGGAAGACTATGGGTAAGTTTCAAACTTTAATCATATTGGTGACCGGGGAGACAAACTCAGGCACAGTTTAGATAGCCCTTAAACCCAATCCAAACCATGTTTTCTCAAAAGTAAGCTCAGTTGATTTTGCTCAGTATTGCAGTCCTATAGCATGACAATAGGCATGTTTACTTTCCTTGCTGTGTTTAGTGGGAGAATTGGGTTTCACAATGTGTACTTTTGGAACTGATCTTGAGATATCATCCACCTCGCATTGCTTTTAAAAGATGCAATGGTTGCATTGGATATACAGCTATCTATACCATGGTACACATAAATCCTGACATTCAACTAATTTCTTCCAAAAGCTGCTGATTACTGCTACATTCTTGCAGTATACTGGAGACAAACAATTACACAAACCATTATGAGAGAGAGAAAATCCTAACCCATTTGGGAGTAAGCTGCATTGAATTCAATAGGACTTACCTTGGAGTAGACACGGTTAGGATTGTGTTGCAAGTGAATCTCTCTCTCTCTCTCTCTCTCTCTCTCTCTCTCTCTCACACACACACACACACACACACACACACACACAGAATAGGTGAAACAAATTATGTTTGGTTCATTAAAACAGTGCCCAATGTTTTATTAGGGAGAAATATAGATTTTACCATTGCTAAACTGTGTGATGCAGTGGATAGAGTGGACCAGGGAGTCCAGGGTTCAAATCCCTGCTCACCTGGAGACCACTGGGTGAGTCTGGATCAGTTGCCATCTTTTGGTCCAGAGTTGAGGTACCTGGGGCCCTCAAGTTGTTGTTGGACTCCAACTCCCATCAGACCCAGCTAGTATGGTTAAGGATGATGGGAGTTGCAGTCCGGCTACATCCAGACGGCCACAGGTTCCCCACTCTCATCTTAGGGTACTAACCAAACCGTCAGCATCAGGGCTTTGTGGAGTAGCAGGACATTCACGCCCCTGCTGCTCAGGGCAACCAAGGGGTGCAGGTGAGGGACAGGACGGTGGGGTCTAATGTTGTTATGTGACAGCAGTGAGTCCAGTTCATGGCTCAGCCCTGCCTCCTCTCTGCCCTCAGAACACTCAATTTCATGGCTTTCTACTGTCTCCCTCTGGTTAGGCCTACTGCCCACCCACACATTTGGAGGGCAGAAGGGGAAAGTTGACAACATCAGCACTGGCCGGTGGGAGGTCGGTTTAGTTGGAAGAAGAGTCCCCTCCACCTAACCCAACCCTTCTTCCCCACGTTTGGCATAAGGAGAGGTGATTGGATTTCTCTGCCCTTCTAACCCACTTCACATAGTTGTTGTGAAGATACGTATGTATGAAGCCATGTGGGAAGATACCACGTGTGCCTCAAAAGGGTAGTAGACAATCAAATACATACCAACACTTAAACACTAGAAGAATAAGCATGTTTGGGCCAGTTCTAACATTTGTAAGCTCCAGATTGTCTCTAGCTCAGGTCTTTCCACATCTCAGACATAAAACTATCTGCTTTTCGGCAGGGGACCTGGAGACTGTGAAGGAGGAACCCTGACTGAGAAGACTGCCTGCTGTCGCCAGGAACATTACATCAATTTCCGAGAGCTGACCTGGACACAGTATTGGATTATTGAGCCGGCCGGCTACCAGGCTTACCACTGTGTGGGTGGCTGCCGGCAACCCAAGAACTTGCTGCGGCATTTCGGCTACGGAGAGAGAACCTGTGCTGTGGTGGAGAGCTCTCCGCTCCCCATGATGTATCTTGTCAAGAAGGGAAACTACACTGAAATTGAGGTGGCAGAGTTCCCTAATATGATTGTAGAAAAATGTGGCTGCATCATGGACCATATAGCAGCCGTCTAGCCACACACCAAACACAGAATGGCAGAAAGGCAAGAGGTAGCCTGTTACAGGGTGCTCTTTTCCTTGTTTAGTTCTCCTAATTCTAACCACATATCACCCGTGGCACACTGAATTCGGTTGCTGGTCTTCTTCATACATTTGAACAATAATTTGGTTCCTCTCCTGTCATAGGTATACAATTTTGTAGTCGCAAATGCAGGTTCTTCCAATCTGGATAGAATTTTGCAGCGTATAACTTGTATATCTGCCTTTCATGGCCATGATGGCTGTGCTCTACCTCCACTGTTGCAGATAGGATGCCTTTGTACAAGAGGTTGCTGGGAATCTCAAGTGGGAAGAGTCCTGCTTGTGGGCTTCTCATAGGTATCTGGTTGACCACTGTGAGAACAGGATGTGGGACTAAATTGGCCTTTGGTCTTACTGGGTTCTTATATTCTATTTACTGAGAGTTTGTTTGTTTGTTGCTGGGCTTTCATTTTCCATGGCAGAGCAGCAAAGTAGGATATAATCCCAAATTCAGTGAGCGATAGCAGTTTGTTAAAAGCTGTCAGCACCAGAGAAAGATTGCTGGAGTAGATGGATTTTTCACTGGTCCTTCATGACAGTTCTTCTGTCATGTGGTGTAGTGGTTAAGAGCGAGTAGACTCTTAATCTGGTGAACCGGGTTCGCATCTCCGCTCCTCCACATGCAGCTGCTGGGTGACCTTGGGCCAGTCACACTTCTCTGAAGTCTCTCAGCCCCACTCACCTCACAGAGTGTTTGTTGTGGGGGAGGAAGGGAAAGGAGAATGTTAGCCGCTTTGAGACTCCTTCGGGTAGTGATAAAGCGGGATATCAAATCCAAACTCCTCCTCCTCTTCTTCTTCTTCTTCTGTTCTTACTAACAAAACACCCATCAAAACAAGGGATAGGCATCTGTATGATGAGAGGACAGCATCCTACAAGGAGCACTTTGGGATGAATTGTATGTGTCTCCAAGCAGAGTCCTACAGCACCTCTTGCAGGATCCCTGTGGGTAAAGACTAAGCCCTTGGTCTCAGGGATGGAGGGCAGGTTTACTTTCACTTGCGACAGTGTGCAGTGTAACTTTCTCCCATGGCAGTGAATGGCTGCAATTCACTCCTGTGGAGAAAAAGTAAAGGGATGTATTGAGGGTAGAGGTTTTCAAGCTTTTTGAGTGCATGGCTCCCTTGACCAATACCATTCTTTCTGCAGCACCCCTGTGGGGCTCAGGAGCCCAGTTATGTCACCCTTGCCTGCCAAGCTGAAAGCCTCTCACCCTTTTTCAAACACCCTCCCTTTTGCAATGTTCCCTCAGCCTCCTCTCCTCTCGCCTCTCCTTGGGAGTCCTCCAGGCAGCTGCCGCAGCCACCCCAGCCTCTGAGCCACCTCAGCTCCTAGCAGCCAGCACCCCCTGGCCAGCCCCAGAGGCACCATTTCCCTGGGGAGCTTGTAGCCAGGGCTGCTGCAATAAACAGCTGTGTTAGCCCACTTGCCCACTGAAACCAAAAGAGTTTTCAAAGTGTGTCACCTTTCCTGGATCACACCCATTATTTCCCAGCTGCACTGATTTTAGTGGGCGAGTACAGTGTGTAGTTAAATATCTCCAGTTGAAATCAATGGGTCTTTAAAAGTGGTCAGTTTTGACTGGATTGTGGCCATCTATAGATAGTGAACTGAGGTTGGCAGATTTGACTATTAAGTTGAACTTGCTCCCAGACCATGACCAACATTCTGCCCATGACAATCAGACCATATTATTATACCACAAACTATCTTAGGAATCATAAAAAGCACTTACCTATTAATAATATAGAATCCATATATTATTCTCTGTCCTTATTTGCTATCTCCATCAGAAGGCTGATCTATGTACCTTATGGGTTAAAAAGTGAGCCAGAAACCCTGTAATAAGTGGGACTTGTGTGTAAGGATGCTTGCTCCATATGATTGCAAGATCTCGTCCTTTTTTATTTGTAACATACAAACAATGTGATTGATGAGTTTCCCCTGAATTTTGTACATCTTGACATACTAGGAAAAACAATAAAATATACAATGAATACAGTGGATTATTTTATTTGAATCTTTAAAAATATGCACACAGACAATAACTGTTTTATAATTTGGATAATGTAGTCTGTTTTGAATGGGGCTTCCAAGGCTTTAAAATAATCCTATTTAAAACAAAAAAATAAAAACAAGAAAGGAGCTACAATCTAATCTTTGTAAGGGACTGCAAAACAGATGGATATGTGCAAACAGAATAAGTCTGTGGAACTGGCTGTAATTCACTTACCTGAGAGTAAGTTCTATTGAACCTAGAGGAACTTACTTCTGAGTAGACATGCCTAAGATGGCAGTGTAAGAAAAGTGGTGGTGGAGAGGCTGCAGGAAATTTATTTATTTCGTGTATTACATTTATATCTCATCTTTCCTCCATGGAGCTCAAGGTGGCTCCCCATTTGAGCCTCACAACAACCCTGTGAGGCAGGTTAGGCTGAGAAAGTTACTGGCCCAAGGTCACCCAGTGAGCTTGATGGTTGAGTGGAGATCTGAACCCTGTTCTCTCTGGTCCTAGCCATTTAAGCACTGCACCACACTGTCTCTCCAAAGCATAAAGTAATTTGACATTCCCCTATATTGTTGTCACAAGTAGCACACTTACATTTAGGCAATTACAGAATACATTGCACCATCTCCACATCCAGTTGTGATCTGGGATCAAAGGAGTCGCAAAACATTTCCTTATAACCTAATTGTGACTGTAGCAAAGTTTTCTATGATGCTATGTGGTGTCGTGCAAAGAAATTGGAAGTTGGCAATGAATTGGGCAAGAGAACAATATCAGGCTGTTTTTATATGTGACAACTGCAGCAAGAGTATTACTGGCATAGAAATGGAAGCAGGAAGAACTACCGACGAAAGAGGAATGGCAGATGAAACTAATGGACTACGCAGAATTGGATGACAGGGAGCATTCCAAACCAGCGGGAGCAGAAATTCTTGAAAGATTGGACTAAATATGCGAGTTATTTGAAAGACAATTGTAATCAATTGTCTACGCTTGTAGGACTACAAGAAGTTTTGTAAGGAGAACGATATGAAATATTGCAGAAAAGATTTATGAGAATGGATTTTAAGTTATGGATTATTAAAAGTAATAGTTAGGTCAGATAACAAATGTAAGATTAAGAGATGAAGTTTAAAAATCATTAGACATGGCTGATGGAAGTCTCAGGTTAAAATAGCCAAAAGGCTGTATGAGATGATATGTTCTGTTTGGAAAATATATGTAAAAACTAATAAAAATGTATATTTAAAAAAAAGAGAGAACAGTATCAGGTGCCAACTTCACAAGTGTTCAATAGAACAAATCACGTGAAAATTGGCCTGTGCCGCATCCTTTGAATGCAAAGTACCAAGGTCTGAAATTGTTGACACTAGATATGTGTCTAGTTGAGCAGATCCAGGACCCACTATGTATTTAGTTTGGTATTTTGGATAGCAATGAGGGGGAATGGGATGAACAGAGGAATGCAGGAAGCTGTCTGATAATAAATCCAGTATTGACTGGCAGGTAGGGGGTTTTCCCAGCCTTACCTGGAGGTCATGAGAATTTGACTAGGGCGATTTGCATCCCAAAGCAGATGCTGTCCCACAGACCTATGACCAAAGTATATGTCAATACTGAGTAGGATTCTGCCTTTATTAGCATTAGGAACTTCAGATCCGGGAGTAGTCTGAAAGCTGTAGGTAACAAAAAGAAAGCTTAACAATGGACACCCACCCAGGGCAAGGTAGCCAGTCATAATCCTCAAACCATACATCACAAAGGTGGGAGGTCCGTTCTGATTGGTTTCCACAAACCCTTAAAGCTGGACAGTCTATACAGTACCTAAGTTTAAAATGTAGAGATTAGATTATTCACTGCATTCACACTTTGTTTTTGTTCAGGAACCTTTATTCCATTCAGCTGACATGCTGCATTTTGAACCTTGGCCAGTCTTACTAAAAGATTGTTTATTAATGCAAACAAGCGACAGAGGATGTGGACTTCCGGCGAGGCAGCATGGCGGCAGCAGCAGAAGAAAAGAGCTCCTGAAGCCAGCCAGAGTAAAAGGCTCTGGTGACCGATTCCCGGACCCCCCAGAACTGCTGCTGCCAGCACTGCCAACGGAGAGGAATTGGGGGTGCCCGGGCATCTATCAAAGGAGCCAAAACACCCCCCCACGACCTTGATTGAGCCGGAAAGGCACCCGACCCCCCCCCCCCCAACAGCCAAGAGGAGCTCCAAAACCCGGAGGACAGTGGAACTAACGCAAAGAGGGAGAAAGAAAGGGAGAGAGGAAGAAGAAGAAAGAAAGAAAAAGGAGCCCCAAATTTACCGTTGCTGCCCCCATCTCTGCCGACGGGAAAGCAGAGGAGAGGTAGGTGAGCACGGTGAAGGCAAAATAGGCTTCGGGGAGGAAGGGAAAAAAAACAAAAACGCACGTGGCTGAGCCCTACCGGGAGCTCCAGCGGCAAGGAGAACACAGAGAAGCTGCATAACAAAGGAGACCACAGAAAAGAAAAAACAACCTTCCCCCCCCCCTTTTTTTTTTTTTAACACCCCCCTTTTTTTAACCCCTTCCTCCCCCTCCCTCCCTCCCTTTAAAGAAAATATATATATACATCTTTCTTATCCCTCCCCCCCCATATACCTACTTTTACCACTTTTCTTTTTAAAAGAGGGGCCACTGCTGCTGCAGCCACCCTTTATTTGAATCTTTACTTTTATTTCTATCTTTTCTACTCACTATTTAAAGACACACTTTTCCACACACACATCCTCAATTTAAACCTCATTTTATTTCCACCTCAAACCCCCCTCTTAAGATTTAAAATGGCAGTACCCAGAAAACAGCCCTGAACCATCACAGGCCATTTCCTGGGACTGCCACTCCGCCCCAGACTTTCCACTCTCTTTTACCTACCCTCTTTTACCTATACTTTACTCATTAAAAAAAAAAAAAATAAATAAAAAGCTCTATTTAAAGACACCCCCCCTTTTTTTTTTTTTTACCTTTAATTCTCATTTTTATCTTTTACCCGTACATTTTTGGTTGCTTTTCTGCAGACGGAGAGTGGTGGCGGTGGTTGGGGGGACATATTATTATTATTTTTTAAAAGACAGAGCAGAGCCATACAATTATTCTTCTTTTCTTTCTCTTTTTAAAGCTCTTGTTCGCCTGCTCCTGAGGGGGGAATCTATCGCCCCCAGCTACGACCACCACTCTCTTTTAAAACAAAAATTTCCTCCATATACCCATTTGGAGAACAAAAAATAACTGCATGGTTTTGTTTGATTTGTTTTTCTTAAGAATAATATTTCCCCCTGGTTATTGTTGTTATTTTTTGCTTGTGGGAAAGTAATTAAAAATGGAGGAAAATTAAACATATACCCTCTAATCTCTTGCATCTCTACCTGCTAACCCCCTTCCCTTTATATGAACTGTCTGTCCATTAGTCTACCCATCTCTGCTTACCTGCCCCCCCCCCCGCCTCGGCGGCACCGCTGAGGCACCTACAGAAGCCCTAGAGAAGTTCTTAAAACACAGGCTAGAAGTGACACAAATGACCACCTAATCGAAACGTTCTGTAAAAGCCACCAGCCAACAAAGCCTGATCAGCTCAGCAACCCAACAATACCCAGGAATCACCACTGCCACAACTCCTAACCATCACACGCCCAACCCCAAGAGGACGCCAAGCCAACCTCAAACCAAAACCATCAGGGAGACCGAGATGACACCAACCAGGGAGATGGCAAACAATGCTAAGATGGTAGCTCCCCTTCAAGATGATGACCACCCAATAACGAAACGAGATCTGAGGGAAATGGAAGCACGATTAGAAGAAGCACTGAAGGCCACAATGGCTCCCATGCAGGTACTAATCAACAATCTAACCTCCAAAGTGGAAGCTCTAGAGAACAAGAACCAAATGCAAGAAAGAATAATAGAACAATACCGGGAGGAGAACGCACGTGTGAACAAGAAACTGGACGAACTGGTAAACCAAATGGAAGCAGAACACAACGAGATGAAAATTAAGCAAGCCGACCTTGAAGACCGCAATAGACGTTGTAACATCCGCTTCCGCAACTTTCCTGAAAAAACAGAGGAGAAAAGCCCAGCGGACCTAATTATACGCTGGCTGAAAAACACAATCCCAAGCCTGAAACTTGAGGCAGAGGACTTGGAGAGGGCTCACAGAGCCCTAAAACCTATGCCAAAACCCAGCGCCCCCCCAAGAGACATCATTGTATGTTTCACACGCTACCGAAAGAAGGAAGAAATATGGCACCAACTCAGAAACTCAAGCAACCTTCGATATGGAGAAACCCCCATTCTGGCCTTACAGGACCTATCGCAGGATACCCTAAACCGGAGGAAAAGCCTGCGCCCATGCACCCAGCGTCTCCAACAAGCAGGGATCAAATACCGATGGGGCTTCCCCTTCCGCCTCATTGTAACAACGAACACAACACAACACATGGCTACCAACATACCCGAGGCCCTGCAACTACTAAAGAACCTTGAACTCGACCTCCCGCCGGAATGGAAACCGACAAACCCACCAAGTGACAGCCCCAACCACGAGGAAACAACAGCAAACAACTGGACAATGGTACAGAAGAAAAAGATACAACAGAAGCGGCGCAACAACGCAAACCAATACAGGCAAGCATCATGCTCAGAACCGTCCCGCCGGCCATACGACACAAGAAACCAGACCAAGATCAACCAAACCAACTCATCGCAGATGGACAACCCTACAACAACAACAACAACCCCGGCTGAAAGAAGCA
Organism: Podarcis muralis; assembly: GCF_964188315.1. NCBI lineage: Eukaryota > Metazoa > Chordata > Lepidosauria > Squamata > Lacertidae > Podarcis > Podarcis muralis. The sequence continues at coordinate 31,577,446 of NC_135657.1, forward strand.
ACCAGGAAAAAACCACAAACTGAAGGACTGGTGATTCCCCCCCCTTTTTTTCCCCTCCCCCCCCCCAAAACATAGATTTAGTTAACACCATCAACACCCCCCCCAGCCCCGCACCCCCACAGAAATCCCCACCCCAACACCAGTCCATACGACATCAACCACATTCCCCATCACCCACACCTTCAACATCCTCATACTCCATACTAAGGAAAAACAACTCCAACCTTAATAACACAACCCACAATCAGGCTAAAATCTGATACCCAACCAGCACTATGGTGGCACCAGAGCGTACCAGCACCCACATCCCCACCCCAACACACCAACAATGTTGCTCATAATACTGGCAACACTGCTTACAAACCTTATACCTGACAGCGACGTTACAAAGTCACTTCACACTGTCTCGCTGATCACCCCCTATCGCAGACAACAGGGGGGACGGCCTGTCCTTGAACACGGCCTTCCACACCAGCTGAGACCTAGGACCAACTGGCTAAATGCCAGATGGCCCAAAATACCCCAAACAAACACCTATATGACTACATATAGGAAACTCCCTACAACTTACCCCCTACTCTTTAACCCAAATCTCACTCTAATCCTACTAGCCCCCCATCCACCACACCCTAGGTCAGCGCAACCCCACTGGTTCTTTAAACAACACGAAGAGAGAGACACAAGACAACCCGAACGGGTTGGCATGGAATCGCCCCACATAATAGATAAACAAAATGGCTAACCTAAAAGCAATTACATTAAACGTGAGGGGGCTGGGAAACCCCATCAAAAGAAAACGCATCACCTCATACATAAACACCATGAAACCACACATCACCTTCCTACAAGAAATACACAATCCACCCAAAGGCAGCAAACTCCTGAGCGACCCCCGCTTTAGTCAACAGTGGGTCGCACAAGGCTCAGGGAAAGCCCGTGGTGTAGCCATAATACTCAGTAGGGACCTGAACTTCACTGCCACAACAGTCCTCAAGGACAAAAAAGGCAGATTCATTTTCGCTAAAGGGACACTAGATGGCAAAATCAAACTGACAATCGGCTCCATATATGCCCCAAACACGAAACAACTAGAATTCTTCCAGAAAACACTAAACAAATTCCTCTCCTTCTCTGAAGGGGAAGCAATCCTAGGAGGGGACCTCAATCTAAATATGAAAGGTATATCCCTGAAAGATATCCACCCCACAACCCCATGGGCAACCTTCCTCCGAAGGAAACCCCCAACAACCAGGAACTCTTACAAGTTACTAAAAATGCTAAAAAACAGGGGTCTCTATGACATTTGGGGTGAGCAAAACCCGGGAGACATCAGCCATACATTCCAATCGGGACGCCATGATACAGTGTCCAGACTGGACAGCATTCTACTCACACAGGGTCTGATTCCCTCAGTAGAATCAACAAACATAGGTAACATTAAAATCACAGATCACGCCCCAGTAGAAGTCACTGTTAAAATAGGAGAAGGAACACAAACCACCCCATCCTGGTCCTTCAGTCCCATCCTAACTACAAACAAACAAATTAGAGAGAGTCTCACAAAAACCCTCCAAAACTACTTCAAAGAAAACGATGTAAACAATACAACAACCCCCCTCCTATGGGACGCAATGAAAGCGGTCACCAGAGGAGCTTGCATAAAAGAGAAAACATTCCTTAAAAAACAAACCTCCTCAAAAATTAGCAAAATAGAACAAGACATCACAGCCCTCTCATCACGCTACAAACAAACAGGATCTAAAAAACTCCTCAAACTTATAGAACAGAAAAGGAGAGAACTAGACTCCTTAGAAATCAACAAAACAATGATCAACATTCTATACTCTAAACAACGTTTCTATGAATATGGAGGGAAAAACTCCAGAATACTAGCAAATAGATGTAGGAAAAAAGCACTCAAAACAAGAATACACTGCATCACCAAAAAAGACGGCAACATAACATTCTCCCCCAAAGAAATAATTTCAGAATTTGCAGAATTTTACTCCAACCTATACACCTCCCATAACCCACCAGAGAGGGAAATCAAAAAATTTCTAGCAGGACTGACCATGCCTACCCTAACTGATGAGGAGCGGGAATTCATGGACAGCCCTATCACCCCAGAGGAAATAGATGCGGTCCTCAAAAACTTGAAACCACACAAAGCCCCAGGCCCAGACGGCTTCACAGCAGAATTCTATAAGAAATTCAAAGAACCCTTGATGCCCTACATGACCCGCCTATTCAACGACATCATAAAAGGAGGCCCCATCCCCAAAACCTGGACCCACTCCAAAATAGTCTCCATCCCAAAACCACTAAAAGACAGCCTCAAAGTAGAATCATACCGCCCAATCTCATTAATAAACCAAGACTACAAGATATTCACATCAATCTTGGCCAACCGCCTAAAAATCTTCCTACACAAGTTAATAGCCCCAGACCAGACTGGCTTTGTCCCTGGCCGCAATATAACAGACCCCATCAGGAAACTACTGAACCTGATCGAACACAGCAAGGCAACCAAACTCCCATTGACAATTATGTCCCTAGACATACTCAAAGCCTTTGATTGCTTGGAGTGGAAATACATATTAGCAGTACTAACTAACATGAAATTTGGCCCCAACTTCCTACAAATCCTCAAACAAATATACTCCCAAGCCTCAGCAAAATGCAGAACTAACAATATGGATTCTAACACTATAGCTATCCAAAGAGGCACGAAACAAGGATGCCCACTGTCTCCCTTCTTATTTATCCTGGCTCTGGAACCCCTAGCAATCCGCATCCGAGCAGCCACAGACATCAAGGGAGTGGAAATAAAAGGCAGGACCTATAAATTAGGGCTCTTTGCAGATGACCTAATGGTCACAACACCAGACCCCATAAGCACAGCAACCTCCCTAATCAGAGAACTCAACGCATTTGCAATGGTGTCGGGCCTACAGGTAAATTTCACAAAGTCAGAAGCTATGTGCTTCAACACCCCTCCTCACACCCAAAAAGAACTCACGAAGGTCACCAAAATAAAACTTTGCCACACCAAGTTCAGATACCTAGGGGTACAAATAACCAGAAACCTCAATAAATTATACCTCCACAACTACAAGCCCCTGTGGCGACAAATTAACAAAGACCTAAAGAGATGGAATAACATGAACCTCACTCTCTCAGACAAAATAGCCATGATCAAAATGATCACACTCCCAAAACTAACCTACCTATTCCAAACCCTCCCAATCTGGATCCCCTCAACCCAACTTCACAGTTGGCAGAGAAAACTACACTCTTTCATCTTCTCACATAAAAAACCAAGAATAAGCCCCAAATACCTGCACCTCCCCACCTCAGAAGGAGGATGGGGAATCCCCAACATAGAAGCATATTACAACGCCAACCAAATACGCCATATAATCCCATATATACTAGAAGATGAGACAAAACAATGGGTACACCTAGAGAAGGACACAATTGAAAACACCTGCACCACAACATACCCACTCCTCCCAAACAAACTAAAGAAAATTCCCACAACACTTAACAGGTACACACAGACCATGCTCAAAGCATGGAAAACACAAATAGGCAAACTATCCCCAACCCCATCCCCACTAATACCCCTGGCGTACCACCCATTATTCCACCATGCAGCACAAAACCTCAAGATAAAAACCTGGCGAACCAAAGGCTTGTATCGCCTAATAGACTTTTATAAAAATAACAAACCCTTGTCAACACAAGAAATACAAGACAAACTAGAAGACACCCAAATGCCCTGGTTAACACAACACCAACTACATGCCCTCTTAAACAACCCAACAGTAAAATCAGCAGCAACTAGGCCCCTGACAACCTTCGAAAACCTCCTCCTAACAACAAAGGGAAACGGTAAAGGGATGGTATCCGCAATATACAAAATACTACTCCAAAATCTCGCAAATCCCCTAGACGCAATCAAAAATCAATGGGAGAATGACATAGGCTATGAGATAAACCCCACTCAATGGACCAGAATGTGGTCTAAACCCCCCTTTAAATCCATATCAACGAAAAGAAAAGAACTCACACTGAAACTCACCTACAGGTGGTACCTAACACCAAGGAAACTAGCGCTAATACACCCAGGAACCTCACCAAAATGCTGGAGAGGGTGCACCTCCACAGGCACATACTTCCACATGTGGTGGGAGTGTCCCAAAATCCAACTATTCTGGACAACAGCCATACAAGAAATTTGTAAAATAACTAAGCAAGTAATAGACACCACCCCAGAATTGGCCCTACTAAACATCTTCCAAGACAACAATGCCCATTTACACCACAAAGAACTCATAACCCACCTGCTCTCAGCAGCCAGAAACACCATAACCAGACACTGGAGAGACCTGTCAGGAGTAAGCATGGACCAATGGTATCAAATAGTATGGGAAACAGCCCTACTAGAAAAATTAACTAATAAACTGAAACTGACACGGGGACAAACAGAAGAAGATGCCTTCACCCCAGTATGGCTCCCCTTTATCACACACACAGCCCAACAGGACAATGACAATAATCCACCAACAGCATACAAATCAATATGGCTAACCTGATCCAAAACACCCACCCACCTCACTCACACACGAAAACAAAGATCACCACAGCCAATCACAAGCAAACAATCACACCCTAGGCCAACCCCAACCTCTCTCACCACCAAAGGAACACAAGTGAACAACACAAGCACGCTGACACCAAACTCTACACACATTAAACATAATAAAAACACCGCCACCCAACCCCACCCTTATCCATCTTCCCTCTCTCCACCCCCCTTTCTCTTTTCTCTCCTTTTTTTATTTTTATTTTTATTTTCTTCTCCCCCTAATGCCTCAACAAATGAAACGGATTTGTAAAAATGTCACATGGGGAAAAATATATATGAGGCACTACACTTCTGTAAAACAAGAAAATCCTTAATAAAATATTAAAAAAAAAAAAAAAAAAAATTAATGCAAACAAGCATTTTCTTTAAAGAGAGCATAAATCAGGTTGGATTCTTAGGTTCTGCAAGGGACCTCACCACTCATGTAGAGGCTCACCCTTCCTTCTGTTGAACAGGAAGGAAAGACTAGAAGATTATATAGGGGGTGGTACTCAAATAAATATTTGCACAAGTGCATGGTAAATGCAACTTGAAAAATGTGGCCTGGGGGATGCATTTTACTTCTAGCAATTATCCCAACTTCACTTTCTCCTCCACTTCCTTTCTGTGTCTTTGCCTGTGACGTCTTGCTGTCTTTTAGTATCTGCCTAAATTATAGGTGAACAGCCTTGCTGCTTAGACATTTTTTTATTTGAGTGATGAGGAACTCTTCTAGGAGAAGACAAAACATTGTCACTACGCACTGTCAGGTTACATTAGACTCCCTAGTTAGGCCCTACTAAAAATAGAATCCCAAAGGATAAAAATTTCCCCTCTCTAAACATAGTATGAATAGAAAGAATTAAAAATTATAAATCTCGCTGAGGTATCATTTATATCATTCAACCTCCTTTATTTCATTGGGAGAGTTAAGTGCATGCATAAATCTCTCCTCCTGAAATCAGCATGGCTGAAAAGGGTTTAAACTTGGCTGGACCATACTTTTGGACCATACTTCTCTCTGTTGTAATTGTTTTCTTTAAAATTGTCCCAAGGATATGACTAAAGAAAAGAAAAAAAATAGAGAGGGAAGCTGCATTAACAGTGAACATTTATTTAAGATTGTTACTGCGGAATAAGATGCATTTATTATTTGTTTTAAATAAGTATACCACCACCCTTCATTTGACTCCTGCCAACCTAGCAGTTCGAAAGCACGTCAAAGTAGATAAATAGGTACCGCTCCGGCGGGAAGGTAAACGGCGTTTCCGTGCACTGCTCTGGTTCTCCAGAAGCGGCTTAGTCATGCTGGCCACATGACCCGGAAGCTGTATAAAATAAAGCGAGATGAGCGCTGCAACCCCAGAGTCGTCCGCGACTGGACCTAATGGTCAGGGGTCCCTTTACCTTTTACCCTTCATTTGAAGATCGCAGGGCGGTTCACAACAGAAAAATGCAAAATAAGAACACAAAATACATAATAAAACAAAAACCAACCAATAACACAAACACATTTAAAGGGCCACAGAATGTTAATCAGCCAAAGGCCCGCTCATAGAGAAATGTTTTTTTCCGGATGCCTAATGAAGGTGCCAGGTGACCATCCCTGGGGAAAGCATGTCACAAATGGTGAACCACCACAGACAAGGCCCATTCTTGTGTTGCTACTAGTCCAGACCTCACATTTGATGGAACTTTATATCTAATGACTATTAACATGTCATCACCAAGGGATGGGTGAGGGAGAACTTCTAAGTCGGGAACTGGTACTTCTTGGTAGGCAGAGGGCCTTCTTGGTAGTCGCGCCTGCCCTGTGGAACGCCCTCTCAACAGATGCCAAGGAAATAAAGAACCACCTGACTTTTAGAAGACATATGAAGGCAGCCCTGTATGGGGAAGTTTGTAATGTTTGATTTTTTTTTACTGTGTTTCATGTGTTTAATTTGTTGCAAGCCACTCAGAGTGGCTGGGGGCAACCCAGTCAGGTGGGTGGCATTATTATTACGGTATTATTATTATTATTATTATTATTATTGGCATGTACCTCAACATAGCTCATTGGATTAGATGACACTTGTGGTCCCTTCCAAGTCTACAGCTGACTTATGATTCTAACAACACCGTGGCAATATTTTTCTAACTACATGCAACATCATTCTACTAGCACTGATACAGTTACTTGACTTTAGCCTTTGCACCATCTGTTGTTTTTTTAAAAAATCACAATCTTCTCTTATGTAATTAAGGAAAGGAATATATTGTTCTGATTGATTAGGTTCCCCAGTTGTTGTTGTTGTTGTTGCTGCTGCTGTTTTTGACTGGTTGCTATTTTCCTTTCTTGGTTTTACCATCCCTGTGACAAAGCCATAACCTCCCTGCAACCAGCACTTGACACTCCTCTCCTCCCATCTCTGCCTCCTCCTCTTCTTTTGACAAGGCCCTGCAAGTGATGTCTGGCACCTCTGCTTTCTAAGGCTGCCCCTAATTGGTAGTTTAAGCAGAAAGACAAATGCCCAATCCACATCCCAGGGAAGGTGGGAATTAGTGTGGCTCTGCTTAGCTGCTGCCCAAACCAGCTGGAGCTCTGGAAGAAGAGAAAGCTCACCACAGGGACACAAGTGAACAGCAGAGAACCTGCACAAGCAACGCTGACACAAAACCCCACACACATATTAAGTAAAATAGAAACATCGCCACCCGACCCCACCCTCACTCATCTTTCCCCCCCTCCACCTCTTCCCCCCTTTTCTTCCTAATGTCTCAACAAATGAAACCGATTTGTAAAAAATGTTACATGGGGGGGGGGGAATACAAGAGAGAGACATTGCACATACTTTTGTAAATCAAGAAAATCTTTAATAAAAATACATTTTAAAAAAAGGATGGTGTGTTTGTTTGTGTGTGTGTACAATTTCAGGGCTCATTGCACAGCAGAATGTGCTAACCAAGTGGATTTTTCTTGAAACTAATTTAATTCTCCCACATACAGCAGGAGAGTCCAATTAGGATGTCGTTTTAAAAAGTTATGGAAGCCCCCCCCCCCCCGTTACAAAATTTCTGCTGTTTTTTAAAGATTGTGTGTATATTTCACTGTATTAAGTAGAATGCTTAATGTTATATATCTATTGATGTATATAAAATTCTAACAGAAATAACACAGGGGAACATCATGATCCTAACAGATAAATAATAATAAAAATACTCATCCACTACATCCTGGTAGTTTGAGATCAAATCACGAAAAAGCGCTTGAATGAAAACAAAAATTTAAATGATACTGAGCCACCCATTTACTATGTTTTCAGACAGGTACCGCCTCTGCATATGTTACAACTGCCAATATGGAGTTTTTAAAGCACATAAATAGGACTGAAGCATTTGCCAGGGACATTATGCAGCCCTGTGAGAAAGTTGCCTCGTGCCCGCCCTGAATGTTTTGCTTTCATTATATCCCCAGTAATAAACGGCTTGTGCTCTCCTATCCTTCACAAATAAAAACTCTTAAATCACCAACAATTACTTTGTTCTCCTTACTTCCTGTGCTATAAAAGCATTCCCTTGTGTGATAATGGATGGTAATGTTATGGTCATAGCACCACATGCCTTTAATTTAAGCTACATGTGTAGGTATAAATACATTTTTTTAAAAAGATACATAATTGTGTGTGCGTGCGTGGGTTGTTTTTTTTTAAAAAAGGAAAGGCCTAAAATTTTACGACACTGGAACCTTCACTTAGAAACTGTAATTGTTCCAACAATGCATAATGCCACAGTGAGTAGACAAAAAGAGCAATTGGTGAAGGATAATTAGGGCTGGTGGAAATTGCTGCATGTCTCTTTCCCACTCTGCTGCTGGGAATGTTTGCAAAAGCACATTGAGCTTCCCAAGATGAAAGGTTGGCCCATTAGGATTCTGGATTAACATTTCCTCACTTTCTACTTTCACAGACTCACTTGGTTAGAAGCGGAGAGATGGATGAAGGATCGTTCGGGCTCTGGAAGTGCAAAATAATACAAGAGTTGACTAATGGAAAAGCCGTCTCATCCAGAGATTCCTGGGGAGTGACTTGCCCCACTGATTATGTTGGGAGGTGGGAAGAAATTGAAAATTAAACTTCTGATATCGTAACGCCATTATACAAATCTACGTTGTGACTGTATTTGTGATATTGTGGACCATTTCCGGTCACCTCACCTCAAAAAGGATATTGTAGAGTTGGAAAAGGTTCAGAAAAGGGCAACGAAAATGATCAAGGGGACGGAGCAAAACACCCCCTCCCTGAGGAAAAGTTGCAGCATTTGGGACTTTTTGGTTGAGAGGAAAAGTGAGCAAAATCCAACGTGATAGGTTTTTGTAACACTATGCATGGCATAGAGGAAGTGGCTCAAGAAAACTTTTTCTCTCCCTCTCATAACACTGTAACTTGTGGGCATTCGATGAAGCTGAGTGTTCAAAGATTCAGGACACATAAAAGAAAGTACTTCTTCATGCAGCACATAGTTAAACCATGTAACTTGCTCTCTCACAGGAGGCAGTGATGGCCACTAACTTGGGTGGCTTTTAAAAAAGGACTGGACAAATTCATGGAAGAGAAGGCTGTTGATGACTATTAGCCACAATGGCTATGCTCTGTGCCTGTGTGGTTGGAGGCAGCAATGCTTCTGAATATCAGTTGCTGAAAACCCCAAGAGTGAAGAAAGCTCTTGTGCTCAGCTCCTCCTTTCATGTTTCCCCCAGGCATCTGGGTGATCCCTGTGAGAACAGGATACAGTGGTACCTCGGGTTACAGATGCTTCAGGTTACAGACTCCGCTAACCCAGAAATAGTACTTCAGGTTAAGAACTTTGCTTCAGGATGAGAACAGAAATCATGTGGCGGCGGCACGGCGGCAGTGGGAGGCCCCATTAGCTAAAGTGGTACCTCAGGTTAAGAACAGTTTCAGGTTAAGAACGGACCTCCGGAACGAATTAAGTTCTTAACCCGAGGTACCACTGTACTGGGATGGGCCATTGCCTTTTTGCCTTCTCTTTTTGGGAGCAATGTGTTTTCTCTCTTTTGATGGTACGGATTCAGACTAGCAACTTATTCTTACTTTTATTTCACCTCATGTCCCATCCGCATCAACATACATTTGAAACACTCTTGTGCCATTTTAACAGCCATGGCTTCCCACAGGGAATCCTGGGAACTGTAGTTTGTTAAGGGTGCTGAGAGTTTTGTTAAGCATGGGAGGGGCTTTACAGACAATTGGTCTAGTCCAACCCCTGCTCAATACAAGAAATCCAGAGGTGAGGGTATTCCACACAAACAGCTGTCCTGTCTCTCTGAAGATCTCTAGCAAGCCTCTGGGTAATTGGCAAGCTGCTGAAACCAGTCTGAAAGTGGTCCAAGGCCCACACACTGCCCAGTTACCATCCACTGCTTGAGAAATACTAGCCTTCTATAAATTTAGGTCTGTGCAATTAAAGCAGCTCTGGTGCAACAAATCAACTTTAAAAACAAAAACAAAAAAACCCCAATAACAGAATCTTTGTAGCTAGGAATGGCCTAAAAAGTGTGGGATAGCCAGCTCCCCACAAACAAATCAAAACAAGTGCTCAGTAAAGAGCTGACATCATATAATCTCCCTGTGAGGAAATCAGGATAAACGCTCAATAAACTGGAGGAGCCTTTGAGGAGCCTAAATTCCCAGCCATTTTTATTTGGGAAACGGAGCTGTCAACAAGCAATGGTCTCTGCTGCCCCCTGCAGGTGAACTGCCTGTGATCTGATGCAATGGATTTTATTCCAAAGCAATTGTGTCACAGTCAAGACGCTTTGTTGTTTTTGTAGCAGGAGACTTCCCAGCCTTTCTGAAAGTTAACCATGAAAGCCTAATAGGACTAGGTAACACAAAAATATTTTTCTGGATCTATACTTTGGTGCTGGGGATTGCTGTAACAACTCCGTATACAATGGAAAGTGCTTTGGAGACATGCATAAACAGTTTTCAAAAATAATTTTACTACGTACAGGGATTAAATTTATTTATTAACTACATTTAGCCTGGTCAGGTACTATAGGATCATTTCCAGCTTTTACAGTTTAAGAATATGACCAAGAGGTTTGACCTTCCCTGTGTTCCCTCGACCTTTGCTCTTCTTGCCTGATCAGGAGTAGCCAGAAAGGGGCTGCTAGGGGTGTGTGACAAAAGTGTCTTTGCCTGAGGGAGTGGTTTCTGCTGTACTCAAAAGAGATGGTGGTGTGACCACTGCTTAAGAAGCCCTCCTTGGAGCTGACTGTTTGGAAGCACTACTGCTTAGCTGTAAATAGCCCCTTCTTAGAGAAGGTTCTTAAAGAGGATGGTGGTTGCTCAGATGCTGTAGTCCAGTAATAGCTGGACTTTCTCCACTCTGGATTCAGACCTGGGTTTGGGACTGAAGTGGCCTTGGTCACCATGCTTGATGTCCTTTATGGGGAACGGGACAGGGGAAGGATGACCCTATCATTTCTCCTTAATCTCTCAGAGTTGTTTAAGACCCTTGGCCATAGTGGCACCTGAGGCAGACCCCCAAATCGCACCCCCCTCTTTGCCATGAAAGAAAGGCTGAGGGAAAATCTACATCATGAAAAGAAGGAGGAATAAAGATTGACATCGGGATCTGCTGCCCCAGAGAATTCTGCCACCTGAGGCAGTCGGCTCACCTTGCCTCATGGGTGAGTGGGCCCTGTCTGTTAGATTAGCTTTGTAGACTGGGTGTGAGAGACAATTTGGTAGTTCTGATCCTACCTGCAAGACCAGCTCCAGAAGGCAGCATTGGGGGACTGTTGCTCAGTCCCATAGAATCTGTGCCGTGGAGTCCTGCAAGAAAACTATCTTATCTCCCATGCTGTTTAATAGCTATATGAAGCTGCTAGAATTTGGAGAGAGGTGCCATCTGCATGTGGATGACACCGACCCAGCTCTATTTCTCGTTGTCATCTGTCTGGATGAGGGACAATAAGCTGAACAGCTACCTTCCTGCAGCTGTCAAATGCACAGTTCTTCCAGCAAAACAGACAGCCATCTTAATCCCTAAACCAGTTAGACAGGAGTGTCGAGACTTAAATTCATTTGCAATCTATGTAAGATATGTTATGCTCTAGTCTTAAATATAAAACTGAAGACCATAGGAATTGCCCCTATGCACTCTAGTGCACACATTAAAGTGAATCGGGTAAGGATTCTGGTAGGGAGATGCTGAGCAAATAGAATGTTGATGCCATTTTTAAAGAGGAAGCACCTTTGAATAACTAACAAATAATCTATTCATACCAGACAATAAACATATATTATTAATAAAAGATATGATCAAACCATTGTAAAGGATCTCCTAGCAATCTAGCTCAACAGTTGTGCGGTGTAAAGAGTTTTTCGTGATTTAGTTGGTGCCCAGTGACACCTGGTGGCAGAATGTTGCCATCATATTTGAAAGTCAATGAAGAATTATGGATAATGGCAGAGATTAAAAACAAAATCAAGCATGATTGATCGGTCTGTTTGGTATCATTCTTCACGACAATGAACTGCTGATACATGAGCTCAGATCATCTGGTTGTTTGACAGTGAAATATGATTTCTACATTTTCCCACTATGTAAGTTTTCAGCATACAACCTCCTCCCCTCCTCTTCACCATTGGAAAAGACTGAAGGATTGGACATTGTAGCTCTCTTTAAATACCAGAAGGTTGTCATGTAGAAGAGGGCACTTTCAGAGAGCAGTATTAGACCTAATGGGGTGAAGTCACAGGAGGATAAGGAGAAAAACTTAAAAGAGCCCTGTTGGATCAAGCCAAGGGGCCAGTCAATCATATGACACACATAGCATGTGAGTGGCAATGCCCATCAACTTTTTTGGGGGCGCTAACCCCCTCAAATATTTTATTGTGGGGGTTAAGCTACCCCTGCCTCTAGGAGTTGGCTCCTATGCCCCCAAGTCTCATTCCTGGTCAGTCACCACCAGTTCAGACCCTGTGAGCATATATATGAAATTTAGATTATCATGCCCCAATTTAATTCAGCTGAATATCAGGAGAAATTTCTTAATGGCAAGAGAGTTCAACACTAGGCTCAGTTCCTTCGAGGAGTGGTGGTCTCTCTCTTGCTGGAAGTCTTCAAATAGAGACTGTTGGAAATGCTCTAGCCCTCTGTTTCCTGCACTGAGCCCAGGAAAGACCAGACAGCCTACGAGGCCTGTGCCTACTCTATGGTAAAAGGAAATCATAGATGACTACATAGCATGTCCTAGGGAACCTTAGCCTGGAGGCCAAATGCAGCCCTCTAGGCCACTCCATCTGGTCCTTAGGTTGCTCCCTTTGCCATGTCCCTCACCAGTCTTGTTCTATACCCACCTCAAGAGTTTTTCCATGGTTTGCATGTTTCCTTCAACTGTGACGGCGCTTCATGCTTAACTGGACTGAGAGATTTGAGGGCAGGGGCAGAAACCTCTGGCTTTTGCACAGCTGGAATGGAACCAACTGCACAAAATCAAGAGTCACATTCCTTGCTCCACTCCCCTTTGCCTCTGGCCCTCCTCAACTCTGGCATGCGGCCCCTGGAAGATTCCCCATAAAGGAATGCAGTCATTGTGCTAAAAATGCCCCGATACAACAGTGTTATGGTGTGGTTTCCCCCTCCACGGGTATCATGACAGATGAATGGTGAGCTATAATCAATATTTTTTAATAATCAACAAGGATACAAATAAATCTCTGCTGAGGTGCACCCACAATTGTGAGGCTTTGCAAACTGTTACCATTGGCTAAGGACTACCTGTGATGTCACAAAAGCACATGGCCTTTTCCTCTTCCCCAACAGAACCCAGTGGGTAACAGCTGTGATGTCACTGAAGGACATGGTGGTTGCAGTGGCAGATCTTCATGCTCCGGCACCAAGGGGGCGGAAATCAGGCAGGGGAGGGGTGCCCAGCATGGGTGGGGGGCCACCCTGGGGATTGCGCTGCGGGGAGTGGTGCGCTCCCCCCGCTCTCCTCTTCCTCCGCCAGTGGGTGGCTGAGGGGAAAGAGGCCCTCCCTCTGTGACATCACTGGGCCACCCCTAGGTCTCAGGTTTGGGACCTGAAATCTCAGGGTCTGAGGTGCTGCTGACATGGCAACCCTACGTCTAATAGACAAAAGCAACTCCACACATTTACATTGCAAGAGAGCATACATAACAAGTATGGACAAGCTACTTCCATAGTTGAACTCGCCTTCTTCCCCTTCTACCAAACGATATGGTTAATCTGACTCAACAACACCCACCACTCACAAACAAACCACACTGAAACCAACTGAACACAACTAACCGAGTAGCACTGTGGGTTAAACCACAGAGTCTGGGACTTGCCGATCAGAAGATTGGCGGTTCGAATCCCTGCGACGGGGTGAGCTCCGGTTGCTCGGTCCCTGCTCCTGCCAACCTAGCAGTTCGAAAGCACGTCAAAGTACAAGTAGATAAATAGGTACCGCTCCGGCGGGAAGGTAAACGGTGTTTCTGTGCGCTGCTCCGGTTCGCCAGAAGCAGCTTAGTCATGCTGGCCACATGACCCGGAAGCTCCCTCGGCCAATAAAGCGAGATGAGCACCGCAACCCCAGAGTCGGTCACAGCTGGACCTAATGGTCAGGAGTCCCTTTACCTTTTACATATGTGTGTGTGTGTGTATGACCTACCCATGTGATGCTGTCACAAAAACCCTGCACAAACACTACGCAATAGAATGAAATATCATTATCCCCATCCCAAACCACACAATGCATATGTCTCATACCAAATGTAAATGGACTGTGAAAAAGACTCTGAATTGAGAATGGAGACACTTTTATTTATTTGTCTTGTTACACAAGAATCTTTAATAAAAACTAATTAAAAAACAACTTGCCTTCCCATGATCTAATAAGAGGACATGAACATTTTCAGGGGCTCTGGAAACAGTGATAAGAGAGCGATCCAGCTTCCAATCATACCCACAGAGCAAGTAACCACTCTGGGCATAATAATCCTTGCATTATTAGCAGTGGCTGGGAGGAAAGAGCTGGCCTCTTCGCCATAGAAAACCACCTCTCAGTCCTTCCCACTCTATATTCAGCAAAAGTACTCAATTAAACATTATACTTGACAGCAGGGCTCTTGCAAGCCCAAGACTTCAGTAACAGAAATATATTTTCATGGCATTCTTTGGAGGCTCATTGCTGGCTGGCTAGAGCACTGAAAAGCTAATGGGAAATTTTGCTCAGAGTCCATTTCTTTGGGAACCACACCTGTAAAGACAATCATTAATTGTAATTGGGCGGTCTAAGCTTATACAAATAAAGTAATTGTGTAGACAGCGGTCCCAAACTCCAGATGGGAGGTCCCAGGCCTGGAACTGCAGGAAATGTACCTGTTTACACAAGTAGTTTCCCATATATACAGAGGCTCCCCTCTTCCTCTCATATCAGCCTTGCTGGATGAAAATGGAAGTCTTTAGATTATACCTGTGCAAAATGCAGATTTCAGCAGATATCATTTGATTTAAGCTGTGCATCAGGACATATATTTTTTTAGGGAAACCCTTCTCGTGACAGTCCTAGCACCTGCTACGAACTGTAACTACATTATAAATAAACCTTGCTTAAAGCCAGGAAATTCCAGAGGCCATAGAAAGGGTTTGGAGCAGTGCAAAAATAAGAAGTGTTATGTTAACGGTGGCATGGGCAGCAGGTGAGAGACCACTTCCTGTCCAGCTAAGGCAATAATTATAAAAAGGAGGGGCTGGTCTGTGCCTGGATAGGAGGCCACCTCTTTGGGTTTGGTAGAAGGCAGGCAGGATGTAAGTGGAATCTATTAATAAATGGCAAATGCACTTGTATTTTATATGATTTATTGGTGTAGATGTAGCCTCCTTGTGTGTTTCTTAAAATAAATGGTAGAGAAAAGAGACTGAACGAGGGAGAATGGATGAACGGTCAAACTATGGTTATGCAGGTCATTTAGCCCATGGAGAATTTTCACAGAAGGAAGTACACCACTCTGCCTATTTCTAGTTACAGATGAATTAAGGTTTTATTTATGAAATTAGTAGGCCTTGGCATATCTGGTGTTTGTCAGCAGTTAACTCAAACCTCAGCATTGGCTTGTGAAAAACATCTAAACAATGTTTGTTCCCAAAATGGGCTTGCTGCTATAATAGATGTTGCCTGGAAGGGCACGCTGCCCCAGGTTGATGAGTAACAGCTCTCACATGTTTGTCGGTATCCTTGCAACAAGTATTGCATTAAAAACACCAGTCGCAAACATGAAATCACTTTGAGAAGATTCAACCCACAGTCCGTAGCTTTGGCTTTTATTAACTATTCATACAACCACATACAGCATTTCTTTCCTATCATTCATTTTCTTCTGTATCACCCAATGCCGTTCTTTGAATTTTATTTTTATTTTTAAACGACTTTATAGCATTTAAAACATTTGCCACTCACTTCTCTTAGGAAACAGGCTTCAACGTAAAAAAACAAAAACAAACATAGAATCTTGCTATGATCTTGTTGTGCAAAAGCTATCAGGACTTGCACAAAAAAGGCAACAATGAGTCAGCAGGCAAAAACTTCCACCCCCCCCCCCCCAAGTTACTCATATAAGAACTGTATTTAAAGATTGAACAAATTTGCCTCTTCTTTCCTGGAAAAGAGATCACTATACAAAATCAGCAGAATATGAAGAATCTTGAAAAATTAAAAAAAAACAGAGTTTTAAAAATTATTTCTTTTTCCCTTTTGAAGGCTTAGCAAACAAAGCAGGATCTATCTGATCTCTCGGCAGACCCCTCACTGAGAAAAGCCGTGCTGCTCTTTCCTGCAGGGTGCCCCCACATTTCAGTCCCAAAGCCGTTAGCTCAAACTTTAGCTTGTCCAGTCCTATGGCTTCCAGTTCAGCAACAGAGTTGAATTCCAAAAGATCAATTGTTGAAGTCTCCTAACAAAAAACAAAGGGAAACAGGCAGTGTTTAAAATGTGTGTCATGAATACCCAAAGAGACAAAAAGCTTTTCAGCAAAAAGGAAATGGGAAAAACAACTACATGTTTTCAATCTGGGATATTGCAGTCATCTAACATGGTGCGTGTTGAGTTTAAGTTATAGGAGCATCCTTATAGGACTCCAAAATCCTGTATATATGTTTCAATTTAACCAAAGAGGTTCTGTGGCAGGATTGGGCAACCTATGGCCCTCCAGATGTTGTTAGATGATGTTGTCAGATGTTGTTTGCTCCAGCCAATGGGAGTTGCAGCCCAGCAACTTCTGGAGGGCCACACTTTCTCCACCCCGATCTATGGTTAAGAGTTGTTGTTGTTTAGTCGTTTAATCATGTCCAACTCTTCGTGACCCCATGGACCAGAGCAGCCCAGTAAATGGGACAGCATTTTTCTCAGGGCCCAGCTGAAAGTGTGTGTGAGTGTGAGTGTGAGTGTGAGTGTGAGTGTAGGTCAGCAGAATCTACTGAAAAATAAATTAAATAAATAACAATAGCCACCACCATCCTACTCTCCCACTCCCAAAAATGTATCTGGAAGGATGAGACATGACATTGCAATCATCACATTGTGAGTGAAAATAGAAGCTAGGGGAAATGGTGGCAAGTTGCATTTCAACTGCATTTCAGTTGCATTTATATATATATATTTATATATAAATAAACTTCTAATCAGACATAATAAGCATCATACTTACTGTGCTCTGTAACTGGCTCACAGGTTCCTGCATATCTGAGGCATGCACCTGATCTCTGTCCTTTGTTGTCCTGGCTGTTTCATGTTTCTCAACAGCTGCAGCTTCAGTGATAGGTGGATCCTCTACCATATCCTTTTTAGCACCCTTCCCTTCTTCTTGCAAAATCTCAGCTGCATCAGAGGCTGAAGAGCAGCTTCTGGAATCCTCGGAACTGCTGGGACACTGTTCTGTACTTTCCACCATCTTCACACGGTTGCCAGATGACACTGTGCAACTTCCTGATGTGCCAGGGGAGTCGTCATCTTCACTGCTACTGCTGTCTTGTGAACTGTCAGGGTCCTCCAAGCCTTCCACCCCCAACCTGCCACAATCAATGAAAATCCATTTTTAAAAAGTGTGTGTTTTAACAAATAGCATCAGCAAAGCACAGAGGCTTGGCAATTTGCCCAAAAGCCTTTTGCCTCAACAACTATGAAAAGAACACAAGTTCTGGCAATGTAGAACACATTTTCCTACCCAATTTCATATACAGAAGCTGAGGGTACTGGCAACTGGATCTTACTTCAGCATCCTTCACTGTACCTGAAGGCAGCAGGCTAGCTTACGGGGCGCAGGATAGGCTGCATGGGACACCAACCCACTCACTACCCCCTCAACATCTGCCACCTGAGGCAACCAAGTAGGGCCAGCCCTACCAATGGAATTAATGCAAGACCAATTCCAGTGAAGCTCCTGCAGTACTAAAATTCCATAGAAGTCACTAAACATCACGGTAATGGTATCAAAAGAGC
Source organism: Podarcis muralis (assembly GCF_964188315.1). Lineage (NCBI taxonomy): Eukaryota > Metazoa > Chordata > Lepidosauria > Squamata > Lacertidae > Podarcis > Podarcis muralis. The sequence continues at coordinate 31,595,592 of NC_135657.1, forward strand.
AACTCTTTCTAAAAGTAGAGTAGAAAATCAGAGACCATAAGCGCCCAAACAAGCACGAAACTGCCAACACACTGTTCCCACCCAATTCCAAGGGGCTCATTCAATTACTCTGCTGAAACCATGGCACTCTGCCACCTTGAATACTTACACAGAATATTGCTATAATAAGCTGCCTTCTAGTTTATCTGCTGCATTCTGTAGTGAACTTAAAGGGTTCAACGTGCTGAGCTGTTGTAGAGGATTGCTATGAAATGGTTATTAATTTGGATTCAATGGACTACTTGCAAGCAGAGGCAGTGAGAAACCTAATTTCACGAGCAGAACAGTGCGTATGGTTCTTAGGATCCATGCCACTGTATTTAAGCCCACCTGCTTCCTTTTAAAGGAAGCAATTCTGTTCCTTTTCCTTACAATCTTTATTCATGCACCTTCTCATCTAGTTAAAAGGATCAAACTGTAATGCTCACCAAAAGCACTTCTTCTTCTCAGACGTGGCTCCCTTTTCAGAATCAGCTGGCCGTTTCCGGCTCTCACTGCTCTCTGGCGAGACCATTGTGCTAGAAGACGCTTGCATGCCTGAAAAGGAGCAAAAACAGTCAACTCTTCCTTCTTCATTTAATCCCTGGCATTTCAAATCAAACACAGACAAAGACATAATAAAAAAACAGGTATGAGAATTAAGAAATGAAAGTACAATTTCTATTTATCTCTAATTTCCCACTAAATGAGAGTTTCGTTTAGCTTACTTTTCAGCTCTGACAATGTTATTTAAGGCATCACCAGTACTCAGTGCAGATGATAGCAAACCATAGTGGTTAGTGTTGAATTTGAACATGGGTGACCAGGGTTCAAATCCCCACTCAACCATTAATCTCACTGGATGATGCTGGGCCAGTTGCCTTTTCTCAGCCTAACCTGCCCACAAGGTTGCTGCAATGATAAAATGGAGAGGGGGAGAACTGGTTACCTTGAACTCCTTGGGAGAAAAGGTGGGATAGAAATATAACAAAATCAATAATTTGAAAATCCCCTTTGCTTTGCTTTGCATTTCATTGCTCTTCCACAGAGTAATCGGGGGGGGTGGTGTTCCACTAAATTCTCAGAGCAGCCTTTTAAAATTTATCGAAATCCAACTATCAAAATAAACACCAAGGAATTTAATTTTCAACAGCCATTTTCCCAAACGTTTTCATCACAAGGCAATGATATCATTGAACCAATCTGCATGCCGAGGTGCCATTCCAAGGCCCGCAGAGGACTGCCACAAATAAGAGGGTTCAATTTCACTTAGATTGTTCACAGACCCCAGAGTTCAAACTCATAAGGTTCTACAAACTGTTCTCTATGCCTGCAGGTTAAGTCTTGCAAGTCGCGATGATTCCGAAGCAGCTAATCCAGTGACAGCAAGGAGGACACCATACAATACCTGCATGGTCAGAGCCACTGTAACAGAGCAGCTCAGTCACTGAGAGGTAGTGATCATGAGAGGTCAGAGACTGGGAAGTGGACCTAGACTTGCCTTCAGCAGAACTCCACGAACTGGATGCTGATGCAGGCAGAAGAGGAAGGAGGCACGTTTCGACAACCCCACCTTCCACCCGCTGAAAATCTGCTTTGGAGGGTTGGGCAAACCCTTTCCCCTCCCTGGGACAGTGAGGGAGGTGGAATGGAAGCTACAGGAGAAGAGGAGAATCACTGACAATTCTCTTTTCTCTTCTGCCCACAAGAGCATCCAGTAAGCAGAGTGAGAGACACCTTTGGATCATAGTCCCACCTATAACGGAAGAAAACTTTCTATTCAAGGAGAGAGCTGTCCAACCCAGAGGTTGAAAATTCAAGGCAAATACACAGGCACATGCTTCAACACCAGACCATCATAATGACAAGCTATTTAGCTGCAACTAAATAAGGGCCCAATTGAGATGTGTAATCCAGCATAACGACCAATGCTGCTCTCTGTGCTACCTTTGAGAACGGAATCCTCTAGCCTTTCTGCCATCTCGTGACATTGCTGCTGGTAGTCTGGGTTTGTGAAAAAGTGTTTCGGCTCTGCAAGTTTGCGCTTCAGTCTTTCCACACGCCTTTGCTCCTTGTCCGCTTCACGTTCCGCTTGCTGCTTCACCCATTCGGCCATTCTGTTAAGAGAGAAAAAGCCACATGACACTACATTCACTTTCATGTGTCCACTCTGCCATTAGCTTGATAGTTTCAGATCAAGCACTCTTTCTGCCTACTGCTGGGAGGAAAAGCTCCGGGTGGAACAGGACAGAAGATGAGTCTGCTGATCAGACCAACAGCCCATCTAGTCCAGCACCCAGTTCTTGCATTGGCTGGCCAGATGCCTGTGGGAAGTCTGCAAGCTGGACATGAGTCTGCCCACCTGCAATTAAGAGTGTCAGGAGATCAGGCCAATGGTCCATGTAGTTCATCATCCTGTTCTCACAGGGGCCAACCAGATGATTGTGAGAAACCCGCAAGCAGGATTCAAGCACAAGAGCACTCTTTCCCTCCTGTGGTTTCCAGCAACTTTTATTCAGAAGCATTGCTGCCTCCGACTGTGGGGAAAGAGCACAACCATCTTGCCTAGTAGCCTTGCCTTCCATGAGTTTGTCTAATCTTCATTCAAAGCCATCCAAGTTGGTGGCCACTACTGGGAATGAGTTCCTTAGTTTAAGCATGTTAAACAGTGAGTGTTAAAAACTCCCATCTTCCTACAAAACACAAGAAAACATCTTCATTTGCTTCCTTCCAAAACACATTAAAAATTACTTTTGTCTTTATTAATTGATGGGGTTTGGCAGGGGGCACTGTCAATGAGACACCAGAAAGGAAAATAAAAATCCTCCAGATGTTGAACTACTACAGAGAAAGCCAGGAAGGGTAAATACATGCCTTGTCCACGAAAGTTATTTTAAGTAGCATATTTCTAGTTTGCCCTTCACAAGAGCAGAAATATGTAAAATTAACAATTAAAACCAAAGTTCAAGCCAGACCAATCAAACTTCAGCAGGAATAAAAATCCCACAATACTCATCTCAGGCTCACTCCAAGCATTTGTTCTGCAATTCTACATGTGTTGCTCACCTCCTTATATATAATGTAATAAGGGCGACTGAAGGGGCTAACTGCTTTAACCAACCTTGTAAATAAGCACACAAAAGCTACTAGTCTGCAAAAAAAATTACTAGTCTGCATTTCTGTGGAGAGGAATTTTCTGTGAGAAATAAATGACTCACGCTTTTTCATGGTTAACATCTCGAAGTCTCCTTCCACTAAGATCTCTGCAAGCTTCTCGATTTGTTGTCTTCTCAATTTGAGCACCAAGCGCTCGGAGCATAGATCCAAAACCTAGGAGGGAATTACAAGCTGTCAGCAGCATAACGGTAAGAATAAGAGAACACTATAGCAAGATTATTTGGTAATGTAGTGTTAAACTGCAAGGATGCCTACTCAAAATCAGCCTTTTCCAACCAGATGCTGAAGCTGATGGAAGGTGTAGTCCGAAACAGGTTGACACCAGGTTGGGAAAGGCTCATCAAGAGTGTGATCTCACCTTTTTGTATTTATATTTGTCTTCTTCCCACTGCTACATGCAGAAATTTAAGATAGATGTTAAGGATTTTTCACTAAGTTTATTTTGCATCTATGTAGTTAAGAAAATGTTTTGTGCTTGCACAGAATTACTCTTAGCTCAGTTACACACAGGGAAGGTTAAACACTTTAGCGTTGGCAGAAAGCAGCTCATTCTGGGAAAGCTTGAGAAACAAGGCTTGGTAGAAAACTAGACTTTGCTTTTCACAGCTACATTTACAAGCTCCTTGCAATGAAAGAAACATATTAATTTCCACTTTCAGAGTTACATAGTATTCTAATTATTTAGCACAAAGTTGCAACCGTGAACCCACCTCCTTTTCCACCACACAGTCTTGGTTCCAGGCTGTAAACAGCTCCTTCTTGCAGCACATCTTCAGAATTAACAAGTCGACCATTACACTTTATGTAGAAGTGATCTTCCGGAAGACCCTAAATACAAACAAGTCAGAAAAAATTAAACATATACTGTAGGTTGAAATGCTACAACAGTTTAATACGTAGTAACTGGCAATTAGATTATTTTCCAATCTAGTTATTTAGAACTGTATGCTGGTGAAAAGACAGGTAAGAGATCTGGTTTCTTCTCTGTGTACAGATCCAATACTTGGTGAAGTAAATGTATACAAATATGTGCAGCACTGAACACAATATGAGTCACATCCCACTGAGTCACAAATTGGTAGTGCCACTATTAAAATTTGGAAAGATTCTGTTAACTGAATGGTAATAGATAAGACAAAAAGAAAGAAACTATGAATGCTTATAAGAAATGCTTCCAAGTCACAGAACTGTGAAACTCCCTTCACCTTGAAGTCCAGACTAGGTACACTTTCTAAGCGAGCTGTAAAACTATCTTTGGTCAAGAGGACTTTGGATTTAACAGGGGGACTTTAGTCTTCTTTTTATCATGTACCATTTTGTTATACTTTTAATGCTGTTACCTGCCCAAGCTCTTGGGAGGGGCAAAACAACAACAACAGAAAACACATCTACCAAGTGTTGAATTATACACCTCAAAGAATTTCCCAAATCAGTTAACATCAGCCCCATTAATAATCTCTTAACTGCCATGCCGTACTTGACAATGACTGTCAAAAACACCACTGAGGGACTTTCTCACTTTCCCCAACGGCTTCACAGTCATTCCTTTCTCCTTGGCCCCCTACCCAGCTTTGAACGCAAAAGGGAATTATGTCAAGCTAAGCTGGGTAGCCCCTTGCCTCCAGGTGCTTTTGGGACTACAACTACCACCACCCCGAGCAATTAATTACGCTAACTGGGGGTGGGGGTGGCGAGGGCAGTCTAACAATTCCGGGGGGTGTCCTCCCAGCTCCCGCGCCCCAACCATAAGCAACCCCGAGAGATCTCATTCCGCCCCTCACACAGGGACCAAGCCCCACCCGCTTCTTTCACACGAGCCCATTTTTTTTACCTGTACCCGGCAACGAGCGCGGAGTAAACCACAAACCGATCGATCTTCGGCCGGCAGAGGTACCGGCTGCGCTCCAGAAGCCAGCAAGTCCCGCACCCACAACGCCATTTTCGCCTTTCCTCAAGCAACACCGTCCCAAACGTCGCTCCTTCAGTTTCCCGGAAAAGACGCGCGGCCGCCGGCGCGCACCAGTGACGTAATGGACGCAAAAAGGAAGTCGGGCACTGGAAGTTCCCTGGCCAGCAGCAGCAGAGTTTCCTGGCAGCCCCCTTCCCTCCTTCCCACGTGACACGGAGGGTGGGTCTGGGAGGGATGCCTGGTGGAGGCAGATAAAGCGGGTGGGGGCTGGGCGGCAGGGTTGGAATTGGCAGGCTGTCAGGGGAAGGAGCAGGAGGCGGCGGCGGGAGCTTGCAGCGACTCCTGCTTCATGGCGGCGCTTCAAGTGATTTACCCCTTTGGAGCGAGAGCAGGACACAACCCGCCTTGGTTTTTCGTTCCCTCTTGGCTGCCTCTCCGCTCATCGGCCTTCTGTCCGCACTTACAGTATTTCCAATAACCCAGAAGCTTGCACGCTCTGCGGTGCGTGGAAATGCATCCGCGCTGCTTTCCCACCACGACGAGGGGGCGGGAGGGGAAGCCCCCCTGTTGTTACAGGAGTGTGCACTTCCTTTTGAAAAATGACGAGTCTTAGGCGGGGTGCGGGGGGAGCTGAGTGGGAAATGTTGCAACCTGGGGTGCATAGCAACATTTGCAACTCTCCTTCCCCTTATTTCGCTAGGCTTGGTATATTTTTAAAACCCGCCAAGGAGAGCTCGCCTTTCCTCCTCCTCTCTCTCCCCCCACCCCACCCCCGCGCTCCTCTTATCTCTTCCGCACGGTTTATTGTGTTCGCAAACGCCATATTCCCTGACAATGCCAGCTTGGGAGCAACGATCTGGAGAGCTCCGGGGCAACGATCTGTGTCCTCTCCTCTCCCCCCCGCCCCCCGGCTCTCCAGGTGGTAGCATAGTAAATGCGACTGCCCGTGTTACCGTGCCAGTGGCAGCAGCAACGAGACAGGAGTGGCTGTGCCCGTTTCGGAGGCGATGCGCAGCCCTCGGTCTCGCAACAGCTACCGCCTCACTCCCGGCCTTTCCTGAAAAGACTTGTGCAAGCGGCGAGGAAGGGAGGGAGGAACTAAGGCAGGGGAAATTGAGACTTGAACTACACAAGACTCCAGCAACACCACCAGGCTCCTTCAAAGCCATCCCTTTTCTACAAAGACGCAGAACATAAATATGTGCAAGAGCTCTCTCGCTCTCCCAGCTACAGGCGCGCGCGCGCACACACACACACATACACTCACAGCGCCTGGGTCTTCAGCTTGTAAAACAAGTATGGCGCAAATCTGAACAGATCTTTTTGAAAGAGGAGTGGGAACAGCCTGAAGATATGGCAGCAACCCCGAGTGGACCTCCATAATGACTGCTTATGTCGAGGTGTGGCTGGATATTTCATGTATGGCTCACGCTGTAGTTGAAAGCCAACCTCAAAACAATGAAGGCAGTGTTGATTCAATGCAAGGAAAAGGCCCTGTTGCACTACTAACTCAAAACGCACTCCTCTCCAGCCAGTCTAAGGGTGCACATAAATGTCACCAGGCATTGTATAAGAGATTCACATTCTAAGGCCAAAAAAACAGCATTTCGAATCCATCCCAACATGTCAATGTCCGCTCAAATGGGAATCATGAAAACATAGCTTTGGATAAGGACTCTGCATAACTTGATCTGCTATCACTGTACAGAGAAACTGATGTTGTCACTATCAAGCATAGTGTGAAGGATGGTTTTGATAATAGAGATCTAATTATATGGTCTAGCAAGAAGGGTGGTAAAGCAGTTATAGTTTGAGACCTTGGAGATGATAATTCAATTCTAAATAAAGGCAGCATTGTGCAAGTATATGTGGGAGGTAGTCCTGTGAACTGGAATCCCTGGTTCCTAACCTCAGAAATGTAAAAGCTATTGGGGGTCTCCAGTGTGACAAGAGGCACATGCTCAGGTGCTCCTTCTATTTTCATATTCTAAGGGATGAGTTTAGGATTTCATAACGGGCTGGGGCCTACCTTCTAGGCATTTTCACTGGTGTAAATGTTGACGTTAAAGTTACTTCTATAAGATGCTATCATGTTGACTGTAAAATCAGTTGGTATGTGTTTTATTGCCTCCCACTCCTCAAAAAGCTCAGTTAAAAAACTGATGATGAAATATTTAAAAAGGTAAAGGTACCCCTGCCCGTACGGGCCAGTCGTGTCCGACTCTAGGGTCGTGCGCCCATCTCACTTAAGAGGCCAGGGGCCAGCGCTGTCCGCAGACACTTCCAGGTCACGTGGCCAGCGTGACAAGCTGCATCTGGTGAGCCAATGCAGCACACGGAAACGCCGTTTACCTTCCCACTAGTAAGCGGTCCCTATTTATCTACTTGCACCCGGGGTGCTTTCGAACTGCTAGGTTGGCAGGCGCTGGGACCGAACGACGGGAGCGCACCCCGCTGCGGGGATTCGAACCGCCGACCTGACGATCGGCAAGTCCTAGGCGCTGAGGTTTTACCCACAATGCCACCCGCGTCCCTAGTTAAAAAACTGATGATGAAATATTTAATTGAATCTAAAACCTAATTATGACAATAAATGCGCAAACAAAACAAAAAACAAAACTCCCATTTCAATCCATAAACATTTATTCTCCCCTCTCAGCCCATCTGACTGTCTTATGAGACTATGGCTTCATGAACAATGTTTAATACAATGCTAGCTTCTAAACACAATCCAATGTGCTTGTTCTTACCCTTAGTACCCTGTACGCCTTGGGACCTGGGTATCTTAAGGACCTCCTCTGCCCATGTGTACCCCCACATGTTATCCATTCAACACTGACAGTCCTGCTCCATGTGCCCCTCCCGCCAACTGAAGCTTGGCAGTGATACCTAGGAGCAAGACCTCTTCAGCTGTTGCACCAACTTTATCCAGTGCCCTCCCCAGTAAGTGCCAAATGGGCTCCAACACCGTGTGGTTTCAGATGCCTGACAAAAAACATTATTTATTAATACCTTTGGGATCAGTTCAGTTGATTCTAAACCGCTCTACTCCACCCCAAGTTTATTTAGGACTATTAGACCCACCTACTAGCCAGAGTCCTCTGGTGGCTTCCAATATATTTAAAATACAGTAAAATAGACAAGAGTTACAATGGGTGGTATTCAACCATGTTTTATTCAGAATAGAACCACTGAAATTAATGACCTAACTTAGACATGTTCATTAATTTAAAAGGGTTTACTCTGAGTAAAACTTAGTTTAATAGCACCCTGTGTGTATAATCACAAAAAGGCGGCTGCTGATCTTTATCACAGCTTTTGGCTCTGTTGGCAGATGTAGGGGGTGCTGGGGGAGTAATTATGTTAGCATGCCCCCCCCCCCGCTGCCGCCCCAGTGCTCAGATATTCAAACTGCCACTCTAGAATTGAATCTCCTGGCCTGGAAATGGCTGCCAAAGGAGGCAGATGTTAGTCCTTGGCAGGCCACGACTTCATTGCTGAGCTGCTGTCTCTTACAGTCTATAGAGCTGGTACTAGCAGATGCAGGAAACACTGAGGAAGCAAATAGCATAGAATCAGATTCGTTGATTTGGAAGAGACCCTGAGTGATATCTAGTCCAATGCGCTGCAATGCAAGGATCTCAACTAAAGCACCCATGACAGATGGCCATCCAACCTCTGCTTAAAAGCCTTAATGAAGGAAAGTCCATCACCTTCTGAGGAGTCTGTTCCACTGTTGAACAGCTCCCACGGTCATAAAGTTCTTCGTGATGTTTAGTTGGAATCTCCTTTCTTGTGAGATGAAGCCATTGGTTCGAGCCCAGCCTCCAGAGCAGGAGAAAACAAGTTTGCTCCATCTTCCATGTGACAGCCTTTTAGATATTTGAACATGACTATCATACCTCCTTTCAGTCTCCTCTTTTCCAAGCTAAACATACCCAGCTCCCTCAACTGTTCCTCATAAGGTTTCTCAGATTGTGGTGCCCAGAACTGGGTGCTACTTGTCCTTTATTTCTAGGATGACAAGAAACTATTAGGGTGCACTCTTTGGGTCTGGTCAGTCAACCAGCTACAAATCCATCTAACAGTTACCTCATCCAGCTCACATGTTACCAGCTTCTCTGCAAGAATATCATGGGGACTTGGTTAAACGTCTTGCTGAAATCAAGATACACTACGTCCACAGCATTCCCCCGATCCACCAAGCTTGTAACTATATAAAAAAAATGAAATGGGATTCATCTGGCATTAGTTGTTTCTGAGAAACATGTGCTGGGTCTTAGTAATCACAGCATTATTATCTATGTGCTCACAGACCAACCATTTAATTATCTGTTCTAGGACATTTCCTGGTGTCGACGTCAAGCTGTTGGTAGTTACCTGGGTCTTCTTCTTTCCCTTTTTTGAAGAAGGGAACAATATTCACTTATTATTTTTAACCTCTCTGACATTATTTTAAGAGAGGTTAAAAATAATAACAGTTTCCTCAGCTATGTTCAAAGTAAGATGAAGAATAAGCAAGTACAGCACAGTCGTACCTTGGATCCCGAATGCCCTGGAACTTGGACGTTTTGGCTTCCAAACGCCACAAACCCGGAAATGATTGTTCTGGTTTGTGAACATTCTTTTGGAACCTGAACATCTGATGGGGCTTCCACGGCTTCTGATTGGCTGCAGGAGCTTTCTGCAGCCAATCAGAAGCTGTGATTTGGTTTTCGAACATTTTTGACATTATTTTAAGACTAAAGATAAAGTCTTAGGATAAACAAAGAGGGGAAGGATTTGCTGAACTAACAAATTGAAATGGAATACAAAAAGGGAGGTATGAGGAGGTCCGGGAAACAAGCAAATGAAAGAAATTGATGGAAAGATGGAATTGTTTTTTAACTATTTTTATTTTGTATTTTTCTTTTTTCATTCTGTAAAATTCTAATAAATATCTTTTTTTAAAAAAATATTTTTAACCTCTCTTACAAGCCTGAGCTAATTCTGAGCTTTGGCCTGCCTGACCTTCCCCCTGCAACTGTTGGCTACTTGTGTATACTCTTCCTTCATGATTTCCCCTTTCTTCCATTTTTTATATATGTCCTTAAATACTGGCTATGTCCGGGAAATTCTGGACATATGTCAACCATATTGTACCTACATGGATCAGAAGGAAAGGATTGTATTCAGTGGACTTATAAGACTTTGCAACCTCCCCCCTAGTCCAACTATGAGAAAGCTCAGGCTCGTGGGACCTCCACTAATTGCTAATATGCCACCCAGTCTAATTCAGGGTGTTGAGATTAGCCTATAAAACTCCATAATGAACTAGAACCTAAATACATGCAGGAAAACCTCTGCCTATACTGTATCAATCTTCTTGAGAGCCAGTGTGGTGTAGTGGTTAAGAGCGGTAGTCTCGTAATCTGGGGAACCGGGTTCGTGTCTCCGCTCCTCCACATGCAGCTGCTGGGTGACCTTGGGCCAGTCACACTTCTCTTAAGTCTCTCAGCCTCACTCACCTCACAGAGTGTTTGTTGTGGGGGAGGAAGGGAAAGGAGATTGTTAGCCGCTTTGAGACTCCTTAAAGGGAGTGAAAGGCGGGATATCAAATCCAAACTCTTCTTCTTCTTCTTCTTCAGCTCCAGCCTGCTGCGGACACATTTATTGTCTCTTGTCCTTTCACTTGAAGATACATATGGAACCTTCACTAGTGGGTTTTCATCACTGGCTTCCCTTTTCAAACAGGCCTTGCCGGGGTGTGTGTGTGTTGAGTGCAGTTGTTTGCTGAGACCAATTAAAATTGAAGTGTTCTGTATGACATGCAATGAGGTCCACTCACTCAACAGAAATTCAGCTGCATGACAGTACCTCCAGTTTCTTTTATCCCCCCTTCAGCCCTCCCACACACCCCAAAATGTACGTATGCTTGCTTGCGCTACATTGGACCTCACCTAGGAATGCAGATGTTGCAATTGGTGGAATTATTTTATGACTGTTTTGATTGTTTTAATATAAATATTGTAGATCACCCAGTGATCTTGACAGAAATAGAGGTTACACAATGAAATAAACATATCAGGTTTAAAAGAAACTAGATGGAAGAAATTAATATGTGGAACTCACTGCCACTGGTTCAGAAAAGAACTAAACACATGTATGAATCATAGGAAAAACAGCAGTTACTGGTTAAACATATCTGCACACATCTGAAAAAAATATTTGGGAATTTTAATTCTTCCTTGATTTGGAGGAAAGACCCATAGGTAGGTGTGTAACCACCAGGTTCTGTGTGGAGTTAGGCACAACTAACTGCACAGGAAATAATCCTCGCTGAACTAAACATGCATAGGATCAGATTGCACTATCCTAGCCTGTTTTTGCATTTGAACTCGTTGTTCATGTTTATTCTACCATCACGTGGGTTTATTTATTTTCCCCTGCGGCGCTTAAATACATTGTATTGCAATCAGCCCCGCACATCTGGAACAGGCAGCTGTCACTATTTCTGGTGGTGACAGATCTGTCTCTGAGGCTGCGCTGGCTGACGACTTATGGAGGCCAGTGCACAAAAGGAAACTCCTTTTCTCAATTATTAATAGCTCAAAGGAAAGAGGCCGCATCGCCGCAGAAGAAGCAACCCTGGGAAGATTTCTCTGCTAAAAATGGAGGTGAAATCTTTTGGTGATGGGTCCTTTCCCGCTCCTGCAAAACGAGCCAGCTTCTCGCCCTTTGCTGGGAAACCTAATAACAGCGTTCAGGTTGCAGGCCGCATGCAACCTCACACTGTACAGCCTGAGTTTCAAGGGCAAAACTCAAGTGAACGCTGGCCTGGCCGCCAGTCTGTCAGCCATGGCCTCTCCCCGCTGTGTGGCAAAGCGACAGCTCGCTGCAGAGCTAACAAGGCGCCTGCGCGGGAGCAGCAGCCGAAGGCCCGGAGCAGCCATGAAACGGGAAGCTCCGCCCAAGCTGATAGCCATATATGGCAACTAGGCCCTCGGGGTGACGTCATGGGCTCGCTGAACTCTAATATGGGGCAGGTTTTCTCCTGAATGACTGGCTGCCAGGCAGTCGGGAAAGACGCCTCTAGGAGCTTTTGACAGCTTCGCTGCAGAGGTCAGCCAAGGGGAGGAAACGAGGGGCCTGCAGACTGGGAGAGAAGTCTGCCTGCGGAAGGGGGATCTCGACTAGAGGCACCCCCTCGATGGCGGCAAAGGAAAATCACGTTGCCTGACAATAGGAGGAAAGGAGCTCCACTCACAGGCAGCCTGAGAGCTGTAGTGGGATGTCCTCCCACAGGAATCCTTCTATTTTTAAATCTCACTCTTTACTACAGCTTTACTATGAGCATAAAAAGCAGAGCAGGGACTGCAGCAAGCAAGTCTAAGACCGACGTTCTCCTAAGCATAATCAAATTTCGCTGAAATCAGTAGGCTTTCTAAGTAGATCAGGATGGAAGGCATACTGTTTTTACAAAGTGGGTTTCCACCATCACTAATAAAAAGCTACCGAGGAAAGTGGAATGCAAAAGAAAAAAGGCTAACAAACAGCTCTGGCTGACACAACTGTAATTAGTCTTGTCTGTGCAGGGGGCCTTCAAGAAGCTGCAGCTCTCTTTTATTTTGGTGCATTTAAACCATTATCCTCAAGTGCAAAGATGTTAATTCAAGCTGCCCCCCAATTTATTTATTTGTTACAGTCATCAACTTGCACACCTTTTCAATGAATGCATTTATGATCAATTTCAAAGAAGAAATGGTTGGTGTGTTTAGAGATAAAATTTATTATGTCATAAACTCTTGTGGTCTACAGACCACTTCCTCAGATGCAAAAATGCTTTTACTGTAATAAATGAATAACCATACAGTCCTCTACATATTTACTCAGAAGCAAGTCTCTCGTAGTTTAATAGAATTTACGCCCTTGTAACTACACTCTTGTGTGTTAAAAGACTGCAGCTTAAAACTGTAATTGCACAATCCTAGACATGTCTACTCAGAGGTAAGTCCTATTAAGCCCAACAGGGATTTCTCCTGGGAAAGTTAGGATTATAACCAAACTCTATGAGGACTACAGAATTATGTTTTGTTTTGCTCCAATAGACTAACAGGACTACCTGTTTAGATGTTAGTCAGAAGACGTTATCTTACGTACCTTCGAAATATTTTTACATGTAAACACTATAAATTTTATTTGGTTTAGTAATGGTGGAATAGACAGGGCATCTCTAGGGTTACTTACAGTTGTTTACCTCCCTTTCTAGCTCCAAACTCTGAAGGAGGGCTGGAGCTCATCCCTGACATGCTCCTCCACCTCTGAGGTACTTGGAACACCTCCACAGCACAGCACTGCACAGGCTAGTCCTCCTAATCTTGGAGTTGGGAAGCTGGGACATTCCTGTCATCACACCACATTTCGGATGTGCTCCAAGCATCTCCACAGTCCAGCATGACATAAATGATCCCCATCCTGAGCACTGTTTGTGGACTCCTTGTCCTTACAAGTGTTCAGTAGCACCTTTCACCGAAGGGTTGCAGTAGCCCATGCATTATAATGTGCATTCTTAGATTAATTCTTTAAAGCTGTATTACCTGAGAATACATTTTTCCATCTTAAGCTGCTATGACATCATGCTAGGTGACAAAAATGTAATTAAATCAAGTGTGTTGATAGGCTTCTGCTCTCTGACATTAAAGTGTGCAGGAACATTGTGTTACACTACTGCAGATAGAAGGATGGAAGGATATATGGCTTTTACATCAATATTATTGCAAGTCAACTGAATCTTTTCCAGTCAGGAATCAGTTTCTCAGCCTTTTTTATTAACCATTTCTGGATAACTCTTCAATGTGCTTTAGAAATTCCACATCATTTATCTCCACAACAGCCCTGTAAGCCAGCTGAAATTGAGGAAAATGAAACTTGATCAGGACCACAGAGCTAAGTAGATATTTGAATGTGGGTCTCTCACACCTCAAAACAACACTCCAGGTACTGCAATACACTGACCACCACTGTCTTGATGTAAAACAGCACTCTTGCCTTATCCCAGGTCAAACTATTGGTCCATCTACCTCAGAATGGTCGATTATGACATGCAATGGTTCTCCAGCCTTGAGCAGAGCTATTTCAAATCACCTGTTACCTAATCCTTTTATTTTAAATAGGAGATGCCAAGAATTAAACCTGGGACCTTCTGCCAATAAGACAGGGGTCAACCATCTTTTTGTGTGGGCCAGTGAGTTGTGGCATAACACAAAATGGCTGCCATGGAGCATGGCATAGAACAAAATGGCTGCCACATGGGCACAGAATAGCACAAAATGGCTGCTGTAAAGGTGTAGCATAGCACAAAAGGCTGTCAGATCTAAAAGAGTAGAAAGGGACAGGCCCACAAAATGGTACATGTATGCATCAGTGTGGGTGAAAGAACCTACATCAGCCATTACTACACTCACTAACAGAGAGAAGCTCTTTGCACCTCTCCATTATTCAGAAGGTGAGTGGGTGTTCAGTACTGGAATCACATGAAATGTTTAAGGCAGGTGTTCAGTGTAGGAGAGACCCAGTCAGTGCAAACAGAAACAGAGCTGGAAGAGCAAACATCCTTACATACATTGTGGATTTTTGAAAGGATATTTACTGAGGCCTTTTGCAGGTGCCATGGGAGGTAGTGGCAGACACACTGGTGCCTAAGGGCACCACGTTGGTGATTCCTTGAAGGTATCTGCTCTACTACTGAACTAGTCTAACCAAGGAGTGCTGACTCTGGAAAAATATTGGAGTGGAGGAGCTGACATCGTGCACAACATCACACCCAGATATTGTGTGTGACGCTCAGATGTCTGATGCGACAGTGTTGCGTGTTACGTCAAGGCGTCACACGGCAGCTTGGCTTCCATAACCAGCAACTCCTCCATCTCCTCCTGCCACTGCCATGGGCCATGGGCTGCTTCCCTTCCAAGGCAGCAAGAGGAGGAGCCACCACATTTCTGGCTCGTGCAATCGTGCAAAGCCTCAACATCATGCACAACAGTATCGTGTTTGGGCATTGCACCCAGACAAACATTGAGAGGGCCTAGCCCCCCTGCTAACAAATATTGGGGGGGGGGCTCAAAGGGGTTCAGCCCCTAGGAGTCGGCACCCCTGGTCTAACCTCATCAATGGACATAGGCCTGAGACATTCTTTATATGAAGTTAACATATACACAAGTAGTAGTAGTTCAAGGATTGAATGGCAAAATGATCTATAGACTGGATACATAGTTAACATTTTGCATTGCAATGTAGTTTTATTGCTATGAACGGGGCTGGTTCCAGGTTCCAGCACTATCCTGGTGGCTTACCTTGAAAAGCAGGATACCTGTGTCTGCTACCACTTTTCTCAGTGCCTCTCTAGTGAGAGTCTGACAGTTTGGCTTACTAAGGCAGGGGCAGAGTCGGGCAGCAGCTTACCCTGGAACTGCTGAGCTAAAACAGCTGCAATATCACCGTCTTTATTACCGTATGGATGGTAACTGTCCAGCTTGCGGGGGGGGGGGACTAATTTAAACAAATTAAAAGAAATGATGGCACTAACCCTGAATGGGTTCCAGCATTTGCTCCTCTGTGCTGGGCACTGACATGGGGCTGGACTACAAAACTCTGTATGCGGTTTCGTTCAGTAGATATGCTGGGTTCAGATCTCATTTGAGCTACTTAAATCTCAACCTCTCAGCAATCTGTTCCATTGGATGGAGTCCTATTTTGATCTCCACCTTTTAGATCTGGGGCAAGGAACCTTATTCTGCTCAAAGGTGGCATTCTTTTTTGTTCAGAGGCTACGTGCCAGTGGTGGGACAGATGAAAAAGTGGGTAGAGCAAAAGCTATGACTCTTACCTTTGTACAGAGTAGACTACATTCAAACCCTCCCAAAAGGCAAGTAAGAGACATTATCAAGGATAGATTCCAGTCAAGCACATGAGGGTGGTTCGAAAACAAGGCCAGTGAGGGATGTGGTCGTATGTGGTCTAGGAAGGGGGCACAGCCCTGGAAGAGTCCTATGGACTAGAAGGGCCTGTGGGGGCCACATTCAGCTTGTGGGCCTGAGGTTCTGAACTCCTGCTTTAGATGCTTTTACTTGTGGCTTCTTTCCTATATTGAGGAAACTTCTGGATGTCCTTGGGCAAGTCATATTATCTCACCCTGACTCACCTTATCTTGCCTGTAAAACCATAGTAGCAATAGTAATGGTTCTGCATTTCACATAATTTTTGTGAAGATTAGCAAGGATAACATGCCAATGAGTCACTACCAACAATATACAAATAGTATTATTTTTCTCCCACAGCATTTATAAACTGTTTAGTATTTTTTTTAAAAATCTCAGCAGTGAAATATAAATGTGGACGATGTTTCGCTTTTGGTTTTGTTTTTTAGCTCAGGGTTTCTGAGAAGAGAGATTACACTCACACCCTGAAAGCAGACTCTGAAAGTCTGGCTCTGCTGACTGGCCAAAATAATAGTCAGGCATCTGATATTTACAGCCAGTCCAGGCAATCTGGAGGGTTCATATTGTCTACCAATCACAAGAACTGATGTTGCACAAACCTCTTCCCTTCTCTACCTTCTCTCATAGTAGCTTGTGGTAATTTACTAGCCTCAGAAACAAAGATATTATTGCCTGCCATGGCAATCTCTAAGCAGTGCAAGATTTCAGGGGTTCCAGGCAATTACCTAGGACTCATGTTTCCTTTTGGAATGTGGCCCAGCAGAGACTCTCGTGTCTTTATGATATATGGTTTATTTACAAATATATACAACTTGAGCCTACAGTGGAGGGGTTCACAGCATTAACACCCAAGGATCTTGCTTGTCCCTAGCTGCAGCCTTGGATTCAAACAGAAATCAAACATTGTTCTCAAATATTGTTCTGACTCTCTCTCCAGCTTGTTGCTTTCCTTCTAGGTGATATCACTCCAACTTTCAACTCTAAACTCTGGCTTTGTCCTTCTAACTAACTGAGGGCTTTGCGAGCTGACTGGGGGAAGGGACCCATCCATTTGTCATCTCACACAGAGCCCCTTTCCTTTGTCTCTCTTAATGGCTGCACCTCAACACAGAAGAGAAGAAGAGTTTGGGTTTAATATCCCGCTTTATCACTTCCCTAAGGAGTCTCAAAGCGGCTAACATTCTCCTTTCCCTTCCTCCCCTACAACAAACACTCTGGCTTATATTTTAACACTTTCTGGATCCAGGGGTTAGAAGGGTCTTGCATACAGCCTCCTTCCTTCTCCATAAACTCAGCATACCAGTCCCAGACTCAGACACAGCATTGCAGTCTCTGATATAATATATTCAAACTCAGGCAACAGAAAAATAATATTTTTATTGTAGAGTATTTTGACAAATTTACACTGCTCTACCAGCTAGGCCTCATCCAGGCTGTTTCTTTCCAGTAGCTTGCTTTTTGTTTTGGTTGACTGTGTGTCAGAGCAGGAAGAATTGGCAAATCCAATGCGCAGCAGACTTGGAGAAGGAAACAATTGACAAAATAAGTATCCACCCCTCTTTGTTTTTGCTCTCCCTTGACAGAGGTTCCTGAATTTAATTATAGCTCACAGAGAAGTATTCTGCTGAATTACTGAAACTCTCAATAAGGACTAGATTCTAATTTTCCTAATTAGCATCTGAGCAGTTGGAAAACTCGCCAACATCCTCAGCCTAAAAATGAACATACAGGCTGCAATGAGTCTAGTGGTTATTTCTGCCAACCAAGAGCTGCCAACCAAGTCTATGAATATAAAAATGTATAGGAAATGAGAGGGCAAGCATCACATGGCCTTGTAATATGCTTCCTGAAACAGAGCTTGACACCATTTGTAATCATCTGAAGTTTGCAAAACAGAGCTAATGATGTGGTGACCAAGATGATAGCTCAAGAGCCTGAAGTAAAATAAAGCAAACATTAAAAGAAAATCATTGTTTTACTAATGGGATGAGGACTGGTTTGTAAACTCATTCTTTGTAATGCTAAGTTGAATTTCTAGTAACTGGGAGTAATTCCCAGGATACTGAAACCTCACCTACATCTGCATGGTATTGGCTCACCTAGAACACTTACGTATCGTAAGTGGGCAGCAACTAAGGAGGAATGCAGAAGACACTTCAAAGTAGGGAATAGTTTAAGGCTTAAAACCTGTAAGACTGGAACCTTGATTCTGAGTTAAGTGTATGTCCTGTCAATCAGGATCTGGAAAAAGCCTTTTAGCTCAACATTAAAAGACTGAATAATCCCTGAATATGTAGTTGGTAGAGTGTTGTGTTTGGACCAGGGTGACCTGGGTTTCAAAATCTTATGCTCATCCATGAGACTCTGAGTCAGTTCTTCCACTTTTCAGCCTAACCTACCTCACAGGGTTGTTGTGAGAATAAAATGGAATAATTGCCTTGGAGGGAAGGTAGGATACACATATGCTTAGTAAATAATGAGTCACTGACAATGCTCTTTACAAAGCAGACAGGTTCTCAAGAGTGACAGAGCCACTCTCTGTGACTCCCCATTGCACCATCAAGGGAAATGCAGGAAAAGGGTGTGACTAACAAAAACTTGTCTTTTGCATGCCATTACTTTCTGTTGTTGGTCAGCAGGTCAGGGAGCAGACTAGTTTCGCTAAAAGTTAAAGAAAGGGCAAACTTCACCAGGACTCAGTTTGGGGCAAGTCACATTAAAAAGAAAGGGGCAGGGCTTGTGCAGGATCATGGCTGAGTTCTTGCATGACTATAGGGCTGTTAGAAAGGGTTTTTTAAACAGGGAACAGCAACAGTGCCCCACTGTTTTTTGAACATTTGCACTATGGTATGCACTATGCATCCCTAAAGCTTAGAGAGGTCCATGACTATAGAATCATAGAATAATTAGAGTTGGGTGGTCTATAAATCTTTATACATAAAAAAGCCAGCTAAGCATTTGACTACACTGTGCCATTTGTTTACTTTAAAAATACAGTAGCATTACTAAAATGCTTTCAGGGCCTCTTTACCCTCATTAGGCAGTGGTGGCTGGTGCCCAATGGGGCTGGTAGGGTGGAATGTAGGGAGGTCAACAGTAGGCGGAGCCAGAGCCAATGACGGGTGGAAGAGCTGATTAATTCTAATTTTATTCCACCCAGACCTTGGACTGCTTGTAAAGCAGGTGAGATAGGTGGGGCAGTGCCCTATATGCCCTAGCCTCTACTGTCATTACGGTTAGAAGTCCCCCTGTGCATACCTAATATCTTAATATCTTAATAAAAACAAATCAGTTTTTAAGTGTTTTTACTATCATGTGTTCTCCCTCCCCTTGAAGGAACCCAGGGAATTCGTCATTCTGTGAGAGGCTGGTCTCTAGCAGAAAACATTCTGCATCTTTACAGAACTCGTCCTTAGCTTCCCTTTGGGTAACCAATGCTAATTAAACAGGTAAAGCCAGTTCTTATAGTAATAGCTTCATTACAGAGAAGAATCTCTTGCAGTGATTTTAACAGTGGTACTCCAGCACTGTTTCAAGATCTGTGTTTGCATAATGTCAAGGACCAGACATATCTTGGAAGAAACATGTCTGATAAACTCTTACATCATGATTCTTTGTGCTGCCCAACTGTGGCAATACACTGGTTTGTGGCAGTATAGCAATAGCAGCATCCTGTCTGAAGCAAGAGACACGCCAGTTCTGCTACATTGTCTGTCGGTTCCAATCCCATTATACTAGTGCATATCAGGTATAAGGTGAGGAGCTGACACAGTTGGTTCAGAGTATAGCTACACATCAACTGAGCTAATAATTGCTACTATTCTCTTTATCAAGGAAATAATTTCATTAAAGGTTTGTTGCAACACTACTACAACAGCCAAACATAAGTCATTGCTGGATTTCCCCTTCAGGCTGATTTATTTCTTTAAGGGTCAGACATATTATATTCAAATATCCTAAGAAGGCCCTTTCATAGGAAACTGAGACGACAATGGGTTGTATCCAATGTTAGTCATAGACTAGATCCATTCAGATGAATTGACATGATTAAATCAAATGGTCCATTAATGCCGAAGTTTCACTTTCTGTAGGAGGCAACCCAATAAAGATCAAGCTGATCATGTGAATCTGACTCCTAAAAATGAACCACTTTGCTCCTTCATTAATTATTATTTATGCATCCTAATTAATGTTCACCTATTGTTGAACCAAAAAAGGGACATGGGTGGCACTGCGGTTTAAACCAGTGAGCCTCTTGGGCTTGCCGATTAGAAGGTCGGTGGTTTGAATCCCCGCGATGGGGTAAGCTCCTGTTGCTTGGTCCCAGCTCCTGCCAACCTAGCAGTTCGAAAGCATGCCAAAAAGTCCAAGTAGATAAATAGGTACCACTCCAGCGGGAAGGTAAACGGCGCTTCCGTGCGCTGCTCTGGTGTTCCATTGCGCCAGAAGTGGCTTAGTCACGCTGGCCACATGACCCGGAAAAACTGTCTGCAGACAAATGCCAGCTTTCTTGGCCTGTGAAGAGAGACGAGTGCCTCAACCCCAGAGTTGTCCGCGATTGAACTTAACTGTCAGAGGTCCTTTACCTTTACCGTTGAACCAGTTTCCTAGATATCATAAGGTGTGGACAAGTTTTAATAAAAATGTAGCAAGTAAAAGTAAGCCAGAAAAGTAGGAGTTCTCTGTAAGAAAAAATATGAACTGGATCTGCTTGTTTCTTTTTACTATTTTAAGAGTCTTTAAACACAAAATAAAAGTGTGAGATTTCCACACAGAGAAAATCTATTAGACTTGAGGCCAGGGTTACAGTGGTACCTCAGGTTAAGTACTTAATTCGTTCTGGAGGTCTGTACTTAACCTGAAACTGTTCTTAACCTGAAGCACCACTTTAGCTAATGAGGCCTCCTGCTGCTGCCGCGCCGCCGGAGCACGATTTCTGTTCTCATCCTGAAGCAAAGTTCTTAACCTAAGATGCCATCTGCCACCAATCCAGATGTCAGGGCTGCAAAGTCCCATTAGAAAATCCAGCCTGCTCTCTGGGAGACAAAGTGGGGAAATGTGGATTCAGATCTGCTCCTTTCCCAACCATTAAAAAAAACAACTCTGATTTTAGCAACCCCCACCTTTCTAACATAGCTCCATGAGTGATGGAACAACTGCAGCTACATAAGTACACAACCGGATAAGGACGGTAGTGTAGAAATTTATTCAAGGTTCCAAAGCATTGCAAAAATTATTTTTGTATCCTACGATATAATTCAGGAGTTTTGAGGGTTGGCACGGTTGGACACCTGCTGAGGGTCCACACTCCAGAAGGCCACCCCGCAACAACAGCTTCTTGGATCCGTTCCTCTTCACCTCTGCTTCTTGTTGTGGCTCCAGGGGAATGAACAAGTAAACAACAGCTGTGGTGAGGAAGAGTGACTGTCTAGACCAGGGGTCTGCAACCTTTAAGACAAAAAGAGCCACTTGGACCCGTTTCCGAAGAAAAAACACCCTGGGAGCCGCAAAACCATTGCGACATTTAAAGCATGCACGCCGCTGCCCTCCGATCTGACAGCGGGTGGGAAGGTGATGTCAGGACGGTGCGTGACTAACGCACGCACTGCACCCATGCGACGTCACAGCCAGTACAGCGCCCGCCACAGTGGGAAGTGTCGGGGCGCACAATGCGCCTCCTCCCCTCGCTAGTATCTGCCCCGGAGCCGTGGCAAAGGTGTAAAAGAGCCACATGCGGCTCCGGAGCCGCGGGTTGCAGACCCCTGGTCTAGACCAGGCATAGGCAAACTCGGCCCTCCAGATGTTTTGGGACTACAACTCCCATCATCCCTGACCACTAGTCCTGTTAGCTAGGGATGATGGGAGTTGTAGTCCCAAAACATCTGGAAGGCGAGTTTGCCTATGCCTGGTCTAGAAAGTCAGCGGTAGCAATGATGAGGCAGAAGAGCAGCAGCTGGCAACAATGGCAGAGAAGAGGCAGATGTACTGAGAAAGGAGGCTCCACCCTAAACCCACAGGCACAACCTACCATTGTTTCTCATTGCTTCTCTTCAGCGCATGTATATGTATATGTATGTATACCGCACTCTGAAAAGGTCATCCATCAGGGCGAACAATTGCATTCAATCGCATTGGCCTGAACTGACTGGAAAGGATCTAAATAATCTGTGTCATCCAAGAATGCTTGCATCTGAGTGTTACAATTCTGTTACTGTACAGAATGTGAAAGTACTTCATAATTCTAGACTTGCTACCTTCTTTATATATCTTCATTCTGATACAAGCAGTTCAAAATGCAGACCAAGACTGTTATAAAAGTTGATGAGCAGAAGAAAGGTTATATGGGATGCAACTGCTTCTTTCTGTGGAGCTATTCCTTTCCTCCACAAGATCCTTGTGGCCACTGGGTAATATAAATATCAGGAATTAGGCAATGCTGCTTCAGGCGGAATTAACTGCTCCCTCATGATTTGCAACTCTCAAAAAGAAGTTGGGACAGTCACAAAGTGAAAAGCTGTTCAGAAGCTAGTTGTGCATGTTAGTATGTTAATGACAGGGAATCATATTTTTTAATATTTATACACTCATACGGGCCCCCAAGGCAGCTCACAACATAATAAAACAAGCACAATAAAATCAGGTTACAAACAACCTTACTAAAGTTTGCAGCAACATATACAAAACAGTGGCAGCAAAAAAAGCACATCTAAACAAAACTGTAATAACAATCTTTCTGAAGCCAGGGAGGTAAGGGACTAAATAAATTTAGCGAGGGCTCAGTTGGTTGAGCATGAGACTCTTAATCTCTGGGTTGTGGGTTGGGCAAAAGATTCCTGCATTGCAAAGGGCTGGATAGATGAACCTTTTGGTCCCTTCCAACTCTACAATTCTCTGAGTCTATGAGTTCCAGAAGTAAGATGCCACCACAGAGAATGTCCTATCCTTATCACGTACACCTCAGATGGTGGAGGGATGCAAAGCAGAGCCTCCTTAAAAGATCTTAAGCAGTCATGCAGGAGCTGGTGGTCCTTCAAATAAAACTGGCCCATGTAAGCTGGCAGGATTTTGGAAGTGGTGGATCATCTGCCACTTCACTCCCACCCTCACAATCCTCCACTGGTTTGGTGCCAGTATAGAAGCAGACCTGACTTCAGGAAAAGTAGAAGTAGAGTGTTTGTTGTGGGGGAGGAAGGGAAAGGAGAATGTTAGCCGCTTTGAGACTCCTGAAGGGGAGTGAAAGGCGGGATATCAAATCCAAACTCCTCTTCTTCTTCTTCTTCTTCTTCTTCTTCTTCTTCTTTTGCGGCAGGAAGGAAGCTGCTATTAGTACCTAACAACCCTCTTTCTTTCTTTCTTTCTTTCTTTCTTTCTTTCTTTCTTTCTTTCTTTCTTATCTTGGTTTTCTGAGGAGTTAATGCTGTTAAATGAGCAGGACAGTGGCTAGACAGTGGAAAATTTGGGCAAAATCCCACCTAACATTTATGTTAAAAGTCCATATTAGAGACTTCCCTAGTAAAGAAATCTTTGCACCCACCATTACATACTTTGGTGTTGCCCAGTATAGCCTTTGTGAGTTGTTAGAAGCCTGTTATAATCTGGCTAGTAAAATGGGAGAGGCACAATGTGATCAATTTGCACAACATTCTTGTGGATATAGTTGTTCACAGTGCCTCCACTAGAGTTATTCTGGAGCCAGACTTGGTATCAACTTGGTACCAGTTGTCCCTTAGCACCCTGTTTCTTGAATTTTTTTCAGTCGGTGTAACCTACATACTGGCTTGAAAAGTATGTCAGAACAGGACTGGAAAAATGGCTTTTGGAAGTGATAAGTGCTTATTTGAGAGGAAATAAGTTTCTACCAGGTCATAAGGAAGGTGTAGTGAGGTTCCTTCTGAAAAATAATAATTTATTATTTATACCCCACCCATCTGGCTGGATTTCCCTAGCCACTCTGGGTGGCTCACAACAGAATATTAAAAACACGATAAAACATTAAACATTAAAAAAATCCCTAAACAGGGCTGCCTTCAGATGTCTTTTAAAAGTAAGATAGTTGTTTATTTCCTTGACATCTGATGGGAGGGCATTCCACAGGGCGGGTGCCACTACCAACAAGGCCCTCTGCCTGGTTCCCCATAACTTCACTGCCAGAAGGCCCTTGGAGCTGGACCTCAGTGTCCAGGCTGAATGATGGGGGTAGAGATGCTCCCCTTCAGGTATACTGGGCCACGGCCGTTTAGGGCTTTAAAGCTCAGCTCGGAAACGTACTGGGAGCCAATGTAGGTCTTTCAAGACAGGTGTTATGTGGTCTTGGCAGCTGCTCCTAGTCACCAATAAATGCCATCCCTTGACCAATCTGACATTAACAAGTATCAGAACTATGGCATGAGATAATCTCAGGTACATTGAGCCATATCATTTACACAACATGCATATTCAATAGCCTCAAAAAGCTACTGGGGCCTACAACATGCTGCTTCCATTGGTGAAGAGTGCTCTTGCTGAAAACCCTGCTCCGTTATATTCTGAGGCACCTAAACATTCATGAAAAGCCGTCTCATGGAAGACTCACTAATTTTCTAGTGATGATGTCAGGAAGGTATAAAAGGAGATAGAGAAAATCATAGCCTTTTACTATGATAAAATCAGGGCCCCTTCAGATATCCTTTTTATTGCACATTCAAGATGATATGTGCTCCTGATGGGATTGGAAAAGTTTTGGGATGGAACTATTGCTTCATTTCCAATCAGTGCATGTCCCATAGCTTCCTAATGAATTCATGCAACTTTTAATACCACAAATGTTCAGGACGGGAAGGTGGTTTATCCTGCTTCAGTTGTGCTGTAGTGCAAAACTGCCCTTCCACATAGCAATAATGAGGTTACATTAGGAAAGCACTGTAGAACTAATAAAGTGGAATGATGTGTTGATGGTCCGGTATAAATCAACCACTTATGCCCTATTACTGTGTCAATGACTGCAGAGCAGGCCCCCACACAAAAACACTAGTCTGGAGGGGCACTTAGTGAAAAGTGTTCCTGACCATCTGGAGTTTTCATCCTATGACTACAGCTTCTGAGTTGAGAGGCACCTGTTGCATAGAAGAATGTGTATGAGAGATTAGAAGGGGAGGATTGGGGGACCACAGACAAGGGCCACCCAAACCTAAGGCTAGCCTTGGCTCGAGATTTCACAAATCTTAACAGCAATATATAGTGTCTGTCAGAAAACAGAAATTGTGGAATGAAGTTTTTATTCCTTTAAGCTAGCTCTCATTCTTTAAATCTGGGCATTACAAATCTCTCTCTGTGTGTATGGTCCAGAAGTTCCAGTACAGTCAAACCTCGTTTTTTGAAAGTCTCAGCTGCTGAACGTTTCGTAAGCCGAACACCGAAAACCCAGAAGTGAATGCTTCCATTTTCGAATGCGCCTTGGAAGGTGAACGGCGTCTGTGGCACATTTTTCTTTTTTCCACATTGACCTTGCAGCCAGACTTTTGATCCTTGATTTTTGAACGTCGAACAGATTTCCGGAACGGATTACGTTCGAAAACCGACGTTCCACTGTATTGTGGTTTTAACAGATGAGCATAAAAGGAGTAAGCTACCAGTCACTGAAGCCACCTAAGCTGGTGGAGCTAGTGGTTTAAGCTTCAATGTGAATAGTCTGAGGAAGGCAAGCTGTAGAATTACTGGAGGAGCAAAACATTGAAGTTGGGCCAGTTCATGAGGGCCAGTTCGCCAACTCCAAACACCACTTGTTGACTTGAAGCGTAATCTTCACATTGCATAAAAATCCACTGCAAGTGCTGCAATGATGTCAGTCCTCTGACAAAACAAATCACACTTTTAAAGGCCTTAAACTTTTTAACACCCCGACCCCTTTATCGTACTCCACCTCATTCATTGCAATCAGGCTGGAATCCCTCTCTCCTCACCAATGAGTTCCCCTCCACCCACCCCATCGAGCAGCCTCAAACTTCATGGAAGTCCCTTTGGTGTTGGATCTCAGTCGTTCAACGCTAGTACTCCTGGCCCCCCGAGTCTGAGGCTTCATCAAGCGGTGGACGTGTGAAGCGCCTCAGGCAGAGGAGTGAAACTCCTAGGGACCGATGTCCCTTCATCCCCGTAATAAAATATTTTAGGGCGTCCCCACCCCCTCGCAGTTGATGGGCATTGCCATTCAAATGGTGTCCGTGTGCCACGTCTTGCGACCGATTAGGTGGGACGGGGCTTACCTTGTGCCCCCTATATTTTATTGAGGTTGGCCCCCCTGGCCTCCAAAGTCTCACAGGCTTGGGCCACCCTAACCTGGGGGGGGCCCTGAGAGTTCAGTCCAGGAGCAGCGAGGGGCCCCCAAGCCACCCCCTAATGCCCGAAGCAACGCAGAGAGACCGTTGGCCCTGACCTCGCGCCGCCGGATCCTGGCGGTTAGGGGTCTCCTCCCGCTGGACCGTTGGGCGCTGACTTGGGGCCTCGTGCTCCCCTCTGGCGGGGGAAGGAAGCCAGGAGGGCCAAGGGGGGATTCCCTGCTTCGCTCCCTCGCTCGCTCTCCGTCTGCGGCGCGCGCGGCGTGTCTTTTGTGTTTGTACACACAGAGGCGGCCGCGGGAAGCCGAGAGTGGGCAGGGAGGAAGCCGCGCGGGCGTGGCCTCGCCTTCCCTCCATTGTGCGCCATTGGCTGCCCTCCTCGGCGGGGGCGGGGCCTGGGCGGGGCTAAGCGGCGGAGACGGCCCTCCCGAGTCAGCCATCTTTCAATTGTGCTCTCAGCCGCCGTCGCCCGCAGCAGCTTTAGCGCCTCCTCGCTCTTCCTCGCCTGCTCGGCAGCCGCGCTCAGCCTCAGCGGACGGGGGTAAGTCGTCAGCCTCGCTCCCTCCCGCGGCGGCGGCGCCCCCCCCCTCACGCCAGCTTAGCCAGGGACCCCTCCGGGCTGCCCCCCGAACCTCTCCGGCAAACTTCTGGGAAGAGCTGCGGTTGGGGGGCAGGCGAGTCCCCAGCGCAGCCGAAGAGACGGCTCCTTCGCGCAGGGCCCCCCAGCCCCACTTCGCGCGGCTCCTGCCCCCCTCCAGCGCCCTCCCCGCACCCCGGACCCCCACCATCCTCCTCCCCAGCCCCTCACCTGCCCCCTCGGCCCCTCGTCGCCCCGCATCGGAGCTGGGAAGCGGCTGCAAACTGGAGCCAGTTGCCAGCCCGGGGAAACTCTGCTGCCTGCCTTCCCTGGCTCCCCACAGTTGTTGCTCAGCTTCACCATCTTGTCTCTTTTCTCTGGTCACCGACCATATTTTTTCTCTCCCTATTGCATAAAAACAATAAAAAGGGGAGAAATGTGCCCAGGAAACGATCCAAACCCAGCGCGATTTGGGGGGATTCTCGGTCCAAACTTTTCCTCTCCCCGGTAGCCCGTCGGACCCCACATAGTTTGGAGCTGCTGGGGGATTTTTTTTTCCGGGGGGTTGTTATTGTGTTGCTATTTTATTTTTTTATTTTCCCCCCCTCCCCGTCTCTCTCTTTCTCTCCCTGCAATAGGGAGTCTAAGGCTGCATTTCGTGATTGTTTCCATTTTGTTGGGGATGAGTTTGCCAGCGAGAGGCGCTTGGGAGCGAGGCAGCCTCAGCACTGGCAATTGGGCAGGCGGGAGCAGCACCGAAAAACCTGACCCCCCAAAAGTTCGTTGCTTTCTTGCACTTAAAATCTGACGTGATATTTCCCCCCCTTCCTTTTGTGGAATAAAACCTGGCTCGTCTACGGCTTCCATTTGTTTTTCCTTCGCGCGCACGGCAGGGCGAGGGCAACGGTGGCTGCTTTGCAGGAGAACACTTTAAGGCTTGGGAGTCCCCCTGTTTTCTTTTCTGTTTTTAAACCGATTTTTGTTTTTGTTTTTTGCTCAATGCAAGCCATAAATCAGCTGCACGTCCCCCGGCGTTTTCGGCAATTATTGGCACTTTTTCTGAGCCCACGGGAGAGGGTTAGGAACCGCTTGTGTTGTGTTGGAATCGCCCCTCTCTCATCTTTTTGACTGCTGCTGCATCGCTCGTTTTTTGCCCTGGGCAAGGGCTGCATTTTAGCGGGCTACTACAATCCTAGGCATTTATTTCAGCGGCGTAGCGTGGGTTGTCAGCACCCGGGGCAAGGCAAGTAATTTGCGCCCCCTAACCCGTGGATTTGCGCCCCCTAACCCGTGGATTTGCCCTAACCCCAGATGTTGCGCCCGGTGCGGCCGGCCCCCCCTGCACCCCCCACGCTACGCCACTGATTTATTTTACTGTTCAATAAATTAGATCCCCCCCTCCCTGACCATCTTACCATCCAACCCAGCACTTGCAAGGGAAAGGATTTCTTTATGTGGCAAGCTCGCAGGCGGGGAAGTCCGCTGCTTGGCTTGCTACCGGAGGTGTGGATCCGCAGCTTTTTAATCGCTTAAGGTTTTGGAGGTCCTTAACATCCGATGCATTGTTGTTGGCTTTGTAAAGGCAGTTTTAAAAACAAATAAATCTGCATTTTCGGAAACCCTTCCCCCCCCCTCCTCTGGTGGCTGCTGTGTGGCGGTATAGTGATCGCGTGGGTGATTTCTTACCGATAGGTGTAAGGAAGAGAAGTTCGCGGGAACATGGCTCGTACCAAGCAAACTGCCCGTAAATCCACCGGTGGGAAGGCGCCCAGGAAGCAACTGGCGACAAAAGCCGCTCGCAAGAGCGCGCCCTCTACTGGTGGGGTCAAGAAACCTCATCGCTACAGGTATAGATATGACCGCGAACAAAAGTATTGTGTTGTTATAGTCCCCAAACAACGCGGAAATGTTTATCGGAACGCAACTTTTTGCTTTGGGGATTTTTTTTTTTTTTAATCTTTCACATTGAATCGGATTATACTGGCAAGGTCTCCGTTGTTTCTTCTCTTGACGAAAAAGAAAAATTTCAACATAAAAATATTTTATATTGAACATTTCCTCCGAAAAAAGCTGTAAGATCGTCTTTGATAGTAATATATCAATGGTATTGATTAAATGGATTTTAAAAATAAAATCTGAAAATCGCAATATTAAGTTTTAAAAAACAAATCTGGTTCTGTCGTGTTTAGGATGTAGTAATAGGGCTTGCTGATTAATGAAGGTGTTGGAAGAAGCCTGCTTTATTTAAAACTTGCCGAGCCTGATAATTTTTCATTTATTTAAATTAGTTTAGCTCCTCAGCTGTTACTGTAAAACTGATATAATTTGTGCATTGTACCACTAGAGGGCAGCAGCTGCCTCCAGATAAGCAGGTAAATAGCAGGCTTTACACTTTTAAATGTTGTTTTTAAGACTGTGTATACACAACTGGATAAATTGTAATTACTGATATTCTTCTAGTAGCCATTTTTCTCATCAATTTCATAATATTTACATTGCATAAAGAGGACATAAAGAAAAATGAGTACTGAGAAGTTATTTAGTGGTTTCTAGCATTCTGTTTTGTACTGTTCTTTTTACCTGAAACCAATTTGACTTATTTTAGCATGTCACTACTTCATTTTGTAGAAGTTGGTCTAGCACAAAATGTTCTTGTATGCTCATGTCTCTTGAATGGAACAGTTATTCAAACTTTCATTTCTCTCTCTGGAATTTTTTCTGGAATATTTTTCGGAGATGAAGACAAAAAGCTGATTTGTCTTGTTTCTTCTTCTTTGTTTATCATTTAAAGGCCAGGTACTGTGGCTCTTCGTGAAATCAGGCGTTATCAGAAGTCAACCGAACTTCTTATCCGCAAACTTCCTTTTCAGCGCCTGGTGCGTGAAATTGCTCAGGACTTCAAAACAGATCTGCGTTTCCAGAGCGCAGCTATTGGTGCTTTGCAGGTAAAAATCACATTGTATCTTACTAGCTGCCCTTAACCCCCCAAATGGCAAGATGCCCCTTAATAGAACTGATAATGCATGTCTGAACAATATAATTTCAGGTGAGTACCTAACAGTGTTTTCCACCCCATAACTTTATATATGAACTTTGTTTTCAATTAGCCATTTTGTGTCCCAAATTGTTTCTTTCTAAGTTACAATTATCCAGCTTTTAAAAAGACATGGGGAAAGGTGCTTAAAGGTAAACCCTTTCTACTAAAGTAATTCAGCTGACTTTTAAAAATATATACATGAGACTTAATTTACAACTGTCTCAGACAGTACACATGTGGGTATAGCTTTACCATCACAAATGACATGAAAAGCCCTTTCTAGAGTGCAGCCATTAACAGCACTGTGCCGTTAGTACGTGAGGGAGTATGTGATTGGTTACTTCCATACGCTCATCTTATTGGTTCAGCTGTTTCTATGGTTAGTCAAAACTTCACGCAATTGGTGGGTTTCACAAGTAAGCATCCATGTGTTTGTAGGTGCGCAGATAACTACCAGCATTTGGGAGAACTAAAGTAATTCCCCTCCTTGAGGAAGATCTTAAAACTTGAAATGTTGGAACATAAGGATTTCAAAAATAGATCTCTTAAAGGAACTGCAAATGAATCCATTATTTCTTTCCACCACCCTTCAAGATTCATTTTTTTATTTTTACTCTGCACGAAGGTTAACCAAACCATTTCTGAGATTTGTCAGGAATATGATCTACATTACGCTGCATCAGAATACTTAGCAGCTTCTGCCTTTCTCAAACCTCCAAGTAACTTCCACACACCTTTTTCCTTTTTCCACACATCATTAGGAAGAGCAAGAGGTACCTGTTAGGATGTGGTTGGGATACACCTGGTATGTGAGATGTACTTTTTGAGCCCTTTTATAAGATAAACCATTGAAGGTAGAATGCTGCACTGGAAGGACCTTGGTCTGATCCGGCAAGACAATCTGTATGTTCTCCAACAAAACACAAAGCTTGCATTAGTGTTAGATGTGGTGATTTCCAAATATGGAGAGGGAACTCGTGCTGTTTTCAAGTTCTCTTTCTTGATTTATTTCCACAAATTACTGATGTGTAAGTAGCTATCTGTGAAGAGCATGACATTGCCAATTCTAGGCAGATCCAGTGTATTTTCCAAAAGTAGAAAGGCACATTATCCCTTTTCATGCAACACTTATGTGCACAAGAGTGATGTAAGCATGGCTAGGTTGTGGTGAGGACAGCGACTTAACAAGGGAGAAGCAGCCCTTAGTTTGTAAGCACTACACTCAGGGGCCTTGTTTAGTCGTTTAGTCATGTCCGGCTCTTCGTGACCCCATGGACCAGAGCACGCCAGGCCCTCCTGTCTTTCACTGCCTCCCGCAGTTTGGTCAAGAGCATTTAATACTTTACAGACCTATTTGACATTCTCAGAAACAGTTCCCAGACAGAACTGATTTGTCAGTCATTGGACTCCCATAAACCCAAATGTCTTGCAGCATGCTTTGCCTGCTCTGTACCTCCTGCTCTAAACAGACAGAGGTACAAGAAAGAAGTCCATTAGCCATCCTAATAATAATGTCGGCATATCACAGGATTTGTGTGTGAAACATGTACAGTTCTACACAGCATATGCAGAATTCAAGCTAAAACAGGTGTCTATAAAAAATTCAGCACAGTCTAGAATCTAGACACTAGATGAAGCCTGTCTTATTTGTGGCCCATCAACTCTTAACACAACCCACCGTCATGCTGGTGCATGGCACCCACTGTGTTTGCAGTCCCAGACTGATGACCAAAGAATAGGAAGTTTATTGACGGCCGTATAGGGTCAACAGGCTGCACTTGTCTTGTGTACAGTCCTCCAGCCAGGGTGCTATGAGGTTTCTGGCTAACCATTGCCAGATTATGATTTTTAAAGCAAGACTGAATGGTTGAGAAATCAGAGTGCAACATGGACATCAAAGCAGTTGCTTTAGTGTTGGTAAAAAGTAGCAGTGGTGCTGCTGCTTCATAAAACCCACAATACACCTATGTTCCTTGGCTAGATCCTTGTCCAATCCTGACCTTATTTTAATCCCAGGATGAGCAGGCATTAGGCTTTAATTTTTATACCACAATCCTGAGACCTACCAGCCATAGCCAGGTGCATATACTGGCTCAGGAGGGATAACATAATGAGAATTAAGGACAACGTACCTCTGAGCATATGCCTGGTCCATATTAAAAATCCACATCTATCTTCCTTTCTTTCAGAAGCCAAAATTAGGGTGGAGTGGGAAATACCTATTAATTGTTGGTTTTGCTAGATAGTTGGGAGCTAGAAAACTTGACTGTCATACTGTAAATCCCCCAGAGATGTATCAGTAGATCCTGATCTCCCTACTGCTTTTCCTGTGAAGATGGATTCCGAAGTTTTATACAGTGCTTGTGCAAGCAGAAAACAGCTTGCACAATCAGCCTTTCCTCTTGCCTCCATCTGCAGAAGGTTTTTTCCCTTTAATTTGGGGGGTGGGGGTGGGGAGCATCTCCTGAACAGTGGGGCTTTCAGTCATGGCTGCTGTGGGAACATGCCCCAAATCAGGCAGAAAGGGCTTGCATCCCACTGAAGGAAGAGTCCCTCTGCCTGATTTTGGATGATTCTCCACCCATTTCACTTCAGTCCTTACAACATGGCCCCCATTATTCAGGAGGGGCCCCAACCCTCTGAAGAGAGTTTTTGGAAGATACAAGTAGGAGGACGGGAATATCTGTTGTGTAAAGAGCATTATGCTCATGTAACTACTCAAAACAATCCTTTAACTGTTGTTCCCCTGTGGAAGAGTTAACTTGCTACAAACCACCTTAGTGGTGGATCAGGATCCAGAAGGGGCTTTTGTTTTGCAAGCTACAAGAATGTTTTGGAGAAGATAATACATACGTTAATTATGATAGTTAATGCCCAATCCAGGTGTGGAATCAATCAGAGACAGGATTTTATAGTTGGGTGTATCAGAACTCTAGGGCTACAATACCTTGTTTTCTGTTTACCAACATTTGTATCCCACTTGATTTTAACAAATGATTTACAAGGAACATCATGTAATTAAAACATGGAACACGCATTTAAAATCAGCAGTAAACTAACAAGAGATTAAAGCATGCCAAGATCTATGTGTGGATAGGCTTTTTGGCAGGTGCCAAAAAGGATACAGCAAAGGTATCTGATGTCAGACATCAATAGGCAGAAAGCGCCAAATTGTAGGTGCTATCGCACCAAAAGATCTATTTCCCCCTCCCAATTGCATAAGACAATTTAGAAGAGAGACATAGCTAAAGTGTGCCAATGTTTGTAATTATTTGAGAGTCCGTGCACTATGGTTAAAACATTCGAATTATTTTCTTCTCTCAACAGGAGGCAAGTGAGGCCTACCTGGTTGGCCTGTTTGAAGACACCAACCTGTGTGCTATTCACGCCAAACGTGTCACAATCATGCCAAAAGATATCCAGCTAGCACGCCGCATACGTGGAGAGCGTGCTTAAATTCTTCTAAGATGGATTTGTCATTCTCAAAACAAAATAAATCTCTTCTTCCTGTTATTGGTAGTAATGAACGTTAGATATTTTTTTCCATGGGGTTAAAAGGTACCTAAGTATATGGTTGCAAAAATGAAAAAAAAAAATAGAGGACAGAATCGGGTATTGGCAAGCTCTTTTTCATTTTCATTTGTGTGTGGATTTTTAATATAAATGTGGGGACATATAATGCATTATTGCTATCAAAAACCATTTCAGTGAACATATTTCAGCAGTTCAACTTTATAACAATTATAAATACGCCAGTCAAACTTTTCTGGACAATGCCAGCATTTGGATTTTTTAAAAAAATAGGTAAATTTCTTATTGATGGCAACTATATGGTGTCTGTAACATTTTTATCATACAGTAGATTCCATCCATTCGCTATACTTTTCTAACTAAGTTGTCCTACATGCAAGTACATGTTTTTAATGTTGTCTGTCTTCTGTGCTGTTCCTGTAAGTTTGCTATTAAAATACATGAAATAACATTTGTTTTTTGCCTTTAATTTTTAACCCTGCCACATTGACTGCTAGTTTCTGTAAGTCAGCACCAATAGAAATTCAAGAAACATGCATCTCTTGCACTGCTTCCAAACTAAATGTAGGAAAGTGTGCATTTCTGACTCATATTGAGATCTGGAGCCATACCAAAATTTATATGTGGTGGGAAAACACACATGGATGTAGTTACTAGTTCGCACATGTGCGCATCCACTTCAATAACGGCAGTAGCACTTTCAATGAACAAAGCTTCCCTTCCAGCCAATTCATGTGAATTGATCTTTTGGATCCCTCTTTCAGTTTACAAGTATAAAAGTAGCACACTTACTACATGAATTGGCCACCACCAGAAGGAATGAGTGTCTCGCATCTCCTAGGTGGTGTGTGCCTGCAGCTTATGGTGTGGAAATTAGGAATCTGTGGTCATGACCCTCTGGTTTGAAATTACTATTTTTCTAGCTTCACTTTAATCCTATGGGGGGGAGGGAGGGAGGGAATCTGTTTCCTGCACAGACTGAAAATGTCCCTAAATGTAGCTGTGTGTGAATCTTGACTACTGACTCGGAGCTTCCATTTTGAGTGTTTTCAAACTCTTGCTGTTTCCAGCCATTTTCCAGAGCGTATTCAGTGGTACCTCGGGTTAAGAACTTAATTCGTTCTGGAGGTCCATTCTTAACCTGAAACCGTTCTTAACCTGAGGTACCACTTTAGCTAATGGGGCCACCCGCTGCCGTCGCCGCACGATTTCTGTTCTCATCCTGAAGTAAAGTTCTTAACCTGAGGTACTATTTCTGGGTTAGCGGAGTCTATAACCTGAAGCGTCTGTAACCTGAGGTACCACTGTACTCTAGCTAGTTGGGTCAGTTTCTCAGATTCAGCTGATGTTCCGTTTTCTTCTGTAATTCTTCCTTACAATCATGCTGCAAACTTGCACAAATCAAATTGCACTTCCATCCTACAGAAACTAATATACAGTTGTACCTTGGAAGTCGAACGGAATCCGTTCTGGAAGTCTGTTCAACTACCAAAGCATTCAGAAACCAAAGCGCTGCTTCTGACTGGCTGCAGGAAGCAAACGAACAGGCACTTCCAGGTTTGTGGCGTCAAGGAGCCAAAATGTTCGAGAACTAAGCTGTTTGAAAACCAAGGTACGACTGTATACTCTTCCCTTGCCTCCAACACGGTTACAATGATGCAGACCTGGTTGATGGGTCACCCTGGGAGAATGCTCACAGTTCATGGGTTGGGCCCCCAGCAAATGGTTACCCGCTTCTGTATGCCCCATATATGGAGTGGGGGAAATACATTTTTCACTCTTTAAATTCCTAAATCTAATCTCATGCATAGTTAGGAATATTGAAAGAATTAAAACATCTTCGAGGAAGGTTTTGCTTGACACTTATTTAATACAAATTCATTTTGACCCTATTTTCAACAGTCAATCAAGTCACAGTGGATAGAAAAATAAACCTTGAAAGGGAGAGGTTCTAAGAGCAGCACACCAGAAAAGACTGGTTTTGAAGCAAGTGGGTTATTAGATTTAAGATGTTTTTTTAATGCTACCATAATGGGTGAAGGAACATTCACAACGATGTTTGTTAAATAATTAAATGGCTTTCTTTTAAAAGGAAAGAAGTTCAATGTAATTTTATCTCAAAAAAGCAGAAAACTTGGTTGTTGGTACTGCCAATCAATATAAGGGCAGTTATATTGGAACTTGAACTGTGTTGGCTTGTGGAAGGAGACAGTAATACAAAGAACAGAAAGTACTTGGCCAGCACGCAGCAGAGTATTAATTTATGCATTATGTAGCATGGGAGTCAATTCACTTTGTAATTGTTGGCATCCCTCTGTCTTGAGAGGCAATGGAGTGAACCCCCAGGGGTGAAGTCAAACAACTGTTAGCAGCACCTTAACCCCCCCCTCACACCTTTGTTTTGGGCCAGAGGTGAGGATCCTGTGCCCCTTTAGATGACATCAGCTCCAGCCATCAGGGCTAATGATCAAGGATGTTGGGATTTGTAGTCCTCTCTAATGTTTAAAAGGTTGCAAGTTACCCATTCCTGGTTAGGGACATGAAGTTCAGACAGTTTACCAGTAAATCAGCAGCCATACAAAATTCAGCATGTTCTGTCAGTGTGGAAGCTATAGCTCTGTGACACAAAGTAATACAAATCTCATAAACTATTTAATTGATTCAGAAAATATGAATTGCATTGATTTTAGTTGGTGTGTGTGTGTGTGTGTGAGAGAGAGAGAGAGAGAGAGAGAGAGAGAGAGATGTTTTAATATGTAAAGGGAAAGGACCCCTGGACACTTAAGTCCAGTCAAAGGCAACTATGGAGTTGCGGCACTTGTCTTGCTTTCAGGCCGAGGGAGCCGGCATTTGTCCACAGACAGTTTTCTGAGTCATGTGGCCAGCATGACTAAACCGCTTCTGGCACAACGGAACGACGTGACGGAAACCAGAGCGCATGGAAACACCGTTTACCTATTTATCTACTTGCACTGACGTGCTTTTGAACTGTTAGCTTGGGAGGAGCTGGGACAGAGCAACGGGAGCTCACTCCGTCGCGGGGATTCGAACCGCTGACCACCTGATCAGCAAGCCCAAGAAGCTCAGTGGTTTAGACCACAGCGCCACCCGCGTCCCTTTTTTAATATGTCCACTCTTCTGTCAGGTGCCACTGAATAACAGGCCTTCTCCAACTAACTAGTTGGTCTAGGAGTAGCCAGTGCTGATAACACACTAGGAGCCCGCACCCTTTAATCAGCTCAAGGGCAGGGGGATCTCAGAAAAGATTTTTTTTGTGGGGGAAGGGGAAGAAGGTTCAATAGCACAAGGATAAGCCTTTCACTGAGAGAATCTTAGCGCTGTGTTGATTACAACCCATCATTAGTAATATGGACTTACCTATCAGGGGTGTGAGGGAACAGAGATGACTGCCAGAGGCCAAGCAGCCTAGCCTTGGGTAATTCTGAGGTTTCTTCGGGCTTTAGTAGGTTTGCGATTATGCTGTGAGAAATTACTAACTGCAGATTTGTAAGATAAGTTGCACACATGCGCTGAAGGTATGAGACGGCAGGGAATGGAAGAGAAATGGGGATGTGCGCCAACTAGAACAAGAAAGGAAGGGGCAACTCCCTATGCAGGGATATGGGGGGAATCTATCTGTGTGTGACAGTGATGTGAGTGGCTTCCAGATAATTTCACCAGATAGCAGCTGTCTAATGAGATGGGCATTAAATGGAATGTCAGGGAGGAGAGCAAGCTCTTGGAATAGGTTAAATTCTCCTCTGCAAAAAATGCAATATCCACTGGTATCCAGGCGATTGCCAGATGGTATCTGAGCATCTGCAGGGGATAGTGATTACTCTACATAGCAAGAGGAGAAAAGGGAGGGTGAGGGGCAGGAAAGTAGGGTGAAAACACAACAAAAAGATATTTCAGAAAGGCTTCTGTGCCACCCTGGGATGCTTCTCTTTTTATTTTGGGAATTTCCATTCCACCCCTTAAAAAAAAAAAAGTCCTTCAGGTGAGATAAAAGTAACAGACCAAATATACATCATCATAAAAGCATAATAATAAAGCAATTGTAAACCAGCTATTTTAAAAGCAGCTGAAACCATTTTAGACGGCCGATGTTTGCCAGCCTACCAGATATGTGCACATGTGATTGCTTCCACATAGTCTAGGAATCATCTTAGTTTAACAGAGGGTCATGGGGATAGGAGTCAAAAGGGGAAAAAAACAAGGGACACTAGAGTATAACTAACAACCTTACCCTGTTTGTTGATTGATAGCTACATGGTCATTTAAAGCCAGGATGATCACAGACATTTTTTTAAAAACCAAAACCCTGGTTTTACACCAACGATCACTACCTAAATGTCCCCACCACATCCACTATTCTCATTCCCTTTATTTTGATATTCAGAGTCCCATTGCTTATTTACCCAAAATCCGCTCACTGGATGGCAGTACCATAAGACTTGTGGGGAGCCCCAGGGTTTTCAGAAGCTCAAAAATATTTAGAAGAAAAACTCAAGTGTGTGGGTAGGCAGGGGGAGAGAGACGGGGAAAGAATCAAAGCAGCCCAGTGAGGACTGAGCATGCTCAGCGGCCGCAGACTCACAGGGGGGTGGGGGATGGAATCAAAAATCTGGCACATGGAAAATGGAACAAAGTGACTGGAATATTGGAGATCCCAGCATTCCACATTGCAACCATTTCTTGCCGGTCCCACTTAAAGGTAAAGGTAAAGGTACCCCTGCCCGTACGGGCCAGTCTTGACAGACTCTGGGGTTGTGCGCCCATCTCACTCAAGAGGCCAGGGGCCAGCGCTGTCTGGAGACACTTCCAGGTCACGTGGCTAGCGTGACATCGCTGCTCTGGCGAGCCAGAGCCGCACACGGAAATGCCGTTTACCTTCCCGCTAGTAAGCGGTCCCTATTTATCTACTTGCACCCAGGGGTGCTTTCGAACTGCTAGGTGGGCAGGCGCTGGGACCGAGCAGCGGGAGCGCACCCCGCCGCGGGGATTCGAACCACCGACCTTTCGATCGGCAAGCCCTAGGCGCTGAGGCTTTTACCCCCAGCGCCACCCGCGTCCCGCCGGTCCCACTTACACCTTGTCAAAGACTCTCTTCTACCTGCAATATAACATATTAATTTACCCTATAGTCATCCTTCCTGCACTGGATTCTGAAGCAGGTGTTCCTGACTGGCACAGTTGTTTTTATTTCACCTACACAGGCACGGTTTAATAGAACGTCTTGATATAACCACAAGCCTGAAACTCAAACACATTCTGCATCTGGGTAGGTAGTTATAGGAGAAATGATGGAAAGGAAGTGACTGCATATTTTCACACAACAACAGATATTGCAAAAATGGGATCTCCAAAATATCCCACGAGACAAAATGGGAATAATGATTTATGAGGGAAAGAGACCAGAAAAAAGGGGGGGTTCTATTCCTTGTACATCAGTATTTATTTAAAACATTTCCCCTCTTCTAAAAGGATTCTAAAAGGGACGCGGGTAGCGCTGTGGGTTAAAGCCTCAGCGCCTAGGACTTGCCGATCGTCAGGTCGGCGGTTCGAATCCCCACGGTGGTGTGCGCTCCCGTTGCTCGGTCCCAGCGCCTGCCAACCTAGCAGTTCAAAAGCACCCCCGGGTGCAAGTAGATAAATAGGCACCGCTTACTAGCGGGAAGGTAAACGCCGTTTCCGTGTGCTGCGCTGGCTCGCCAGATGCAGCTTGTCACGCTGGCCACGTGACCCGGAAGTGTCTTCGGACAGCGCTGGCCCCCGGCCTCTTAAGCGAGATGGGCGCACAACCCCAGAGTCTGTCAAGACTGGCCCGTACGGGCAGGGGTACCTTTACCTTAAAAGGATTCTAGGTACATAGGAACAGTTGGGGTGATGTATAGATTATTAAGTACTGGGGGCAGGGGGGCGGAGCTGATAGCATATTCATATTGCCAAGCCATGCAGAGTTCAGCACCTTGTGAAACAGTCACGACTGACTCTGCCAGAGCACAATTCAACCCAGATTTAATGTGCTGCAAACTGAGCATGCGGTGA
Organism: Podarcis muralis; assembly: GCF_964188315.1. NCBI lineage: Eukaryota > Metazoa > Chordata > Lepidosauria > Squamata > Lacertidae > Podarcis > Podarcis muralis. The sequence continues at coordinate 31,635,178 of NC_135657.1, forward strand.
AGGAATCCTACAGCCACGAGCTACCTGCTTAAATTCTGCCGTTTGAAGTCTGGAAGGAATGTCAGGCAGCACTAATGTGGACACTCACTGGCACATATACACCCTCCGTTATTGTTTCTACAAACACGGGAGTGCCTTTATCTCCAGTGCTGCCTTTGATCAGAATGTGGGACTGAACCGAGAGCCAGTGTAGATGCAATTAGTAAAGAGAACATGGATGGTTCTCTGCTGCAAAGTGAAGCGAGCCAGCAAAGCTGATTCTGCCCACAGTTCTTAGTCACAACCCCTCTCTAAATGCATGAGTGCCTGGCAGCTGTGACCTTGTCAAACAGCTTGTGGAAGGGGTCTTCCCAGACGAGCGCATGAGCTGGATGTGGGGGACTGAGCGGCTGTCACGTGAGTGCTGTGAGCAGTCTTGCCACTGAGCGAGGAAAGAGGTCCCATCTGGAAGCAGAACTCAGGACAGATTAGGGAGAAAAGCTGCGTGACAATCCACATCCCCGGCTGGAGCAACTTCAAACAATTTCCATGTGCCAATTCATTTGAGACTTTTCAATCTGGTGGCTGTGTGCTGTATGTTGTAGAGGACAGTCCTCTGTTTTGGGCATCTCCTCTTTCAGGGGTGGGTGACCAAATACAGCAGTCTAGGCCTCTGGTCTCTATGGACATGAGACTTAGCACACAGGCCACATGCTTGCAGTCTATCCCACTATGGCGACTTGGTTTTACATTAGAATAATTAATTCTAAGTTTGCATCCAGGTGTGTGTATTATCCTGTGCAACCTTTATGCAAATCTGTGCCCTCTTTTCTGGTTATGTGTAAGAGGCCGCCCTGCTATACATATGGGGACAGGCTGAGCACACTGGAATCCCAAAGATGCGCCCCCCCCGCCCCCAAGTCCCTACAGTACAGTGGTACCTCGGGCTACAGATACTTCAGGTTACATACGCTTCAGGTTACAGACTCCGCTAACCCAGAAATAGTACCTCGGGTTAAGAACTTTGCTTCAGGATGAGAACAGAAATTGTGCAGTGGCGGCACAGCAGCAGCAGGAGGCCCCATTAGCTAAAGTGGTGCTTCAGGTTAAGAACACTTTCAGATTAAGAACGGACCTCCAGAATGAATTAAGTTCTTAACCCGAGGTACCACTGTATTTGGTTGACTGCTGTTGCTTGAGTGTTGTCACCCTGTGATTTGCATGGCTGCCACCAGATGGCACCATAAGAGAAAAGGAGGGAGGGGGGAAGTGTAGGAAAAAGGAGTAAGGTGAAAATGCAGGGTGCATTGTGGTGCTGCAGGATAGAGAAATTTTAGCAATTGGGAGGTGGGAAGGAGGTAGTAAATGCATGAGGTGGGGAGATCTCAGGGATTACATAAGCATCTGTGCCCAAAGGAGGATATGCAAAATGGAGCAAGGTGGAGACAAGACTATGGGGTGAAGGGGAAAATAGGGTGTACAAAGAGGGTTGCAGAATAGAAAGGGTGGTGGCTTCAGAATTCGGGGGGGGGGGGATAAAAAAAGGGGCTTAGTAGTTGCAATGTGTGGGATGAGGAACATCCAGAAGGTTGGTCCGTGTGCAAGTGGTTGGTTTTATTGTATATGCAACGATTGTCGATGTTTTTGGACAGTGCCATGGCCTCTGGCTAGTGCAGTTAAGTTTATGATGATAGTGGTGGTGTACAAGTGGGGTGGCAGAAAAGAAGGGGAAGGAACAGGCATGGTAATGAGGGTGAAGGTGGAAACAGGGGTGCAAGCAGGGCTGAACAATAGAAGAGAGACATTGCTTCAGAAATGTGGCTGGGAAGGTTGAAGAGGGGCTTAGTAGTTGCATGGTGTGGGAAAGAGTTGGTCAGCAGAGCGAGTGGGGGAGCAGAGGCCCCCAAGTTTGTTATATCTCTTGGGAATGCTCTTGCTTTGGATTTCCTGCTTTGAGCAGGAAGTTGGGCTGAGTGTTCTACAAGCCCCAACTCTATGGTTCGATGAGTCTGATGGCTGCTTGTCCAGGTGCCATCTTCAAATACCTGAAGGGCTGTCCCATGGAAGATGGAGGAAGCTTGTTTCTGCTGCTCCAGAGGCTAGGACCTGGACCAATGGATTCCAATCACCAGAAAGGAGATTCTGACTAAACATCAGAAATAACTTGCTGTTCATCTATGGAACGGACTCCCTAGGAAGGAGGTGGACTCTCCTTTGCTAGACGTTTTTAAGCAGAGGCTGAATAACCATCTGTCAGGGCTCATTTAGCTGTGATTTCTGCAGGGGGGTTGGACCAGTTGACCCATCACAAAGAGCAAATCGGTCGAAAAAGCATCATTAATTTAATTCCAAGGAGAGAATAAATATTTGAGGGGAAGGGAGAACTATCGCCCTTCTCCCACCTCCAAGGAAACAGCAACCCATTGAGCGATTTGTCCAAAGTCAAGAAGAAAATCAGTGGGAGAGCCAGGTACTTGCTATATATCTCTACGAAGTTGCAGCCAGCTGCTATTTATCTGCAAGATCTGTTTAGGAGAATAATTTAAGGCTCAGCTCTTCTGTGAAAACAGATGTTGAGGTGGCGTGAGGAAGTGCAACTCTCTGAAAATGGTCAAAATTGGATGAGGAACGGCTAACTTTCCTGATACAAAAACGATGTTTGCTGAAAAACCGATTGAACGGCAAGACGTCAACATAGATGGCTGTGATGCTGGTGAGTTGCAGGCAGCGACGCTGTTACATCTGGAACGTGATTGGGAAGTGGGGGATGGGATGGAAAGCTGGAGACGCATGTTTTCCAGTCTCATGCGGAATAAATCTGCCACTCAGGAGAAAAGCTTTAATCCAGAGATCTGACATTAAGGTCGTTCCCTTGCCCTGATTCTGCCCTTTCATCCGTAGCACAATACTGAACATAATACACGTCCTTAGCAAAAAATGGTTTTGCCGCTGCACCAAGCTAAAGGCCTGCAGTTCACAGCATGCCACAGAAGTGTGCCATTGGCAGGGGTGATTAAAAAAAAAAAAGTTCAAAGAGGGTAGTGACACCCACTAAGTTCACAGTAGAAGGAATCAGGCACTGCTTGCCTTATTGTCATAATGCTGAACTTCTACATCTTCCCTTCATTCCAGAGCAGCTCACAGGCAGATCGGGGTCATGTTTGGTATTGTTCCTTTCAAATATGGGCTTTCCTTGACATGGAAGCAACGCAGAGGAGGACACGAAATGCCTGGCCAACTTTGGCCAGCCTTTGCTAACCTGATGCCCTCCAGATTGTTTCGGACTACAACTCCCACCAGCCCCTTCCTGCACAGATATCGGAAAAAGTTTTCAGAGAAGGGAAACCAAAATGATCCAAGGGGATGGAGCAACTGCCCTAGGAGGAAAGGTTAGGACATAATAGAGCTTTTTAGTTTGGAGAAGAGGTGAGTAAGCAGAGACTTGATAGAGTTGTGTGAGGTTATGAATGGTGTGGTAAATCTCATAATTCTAAAAATACTAGAATGCTAGATATTCAAGAAAGCTGAATTTTGGAAGATTTGGGACAAAAGAAAGAAAGAATTGTGGATGGGGAGAATGCTGTTGCACTAATGCCCTGCTTGTAGGCTTCCTCTAGCCTAGACCATTTTTAAAACAGAGTGGTAGTTTAGATGGGCCTTTGGCCTGATCCAGTACAGTGGTACCCCAGGTTACAGATGCTTCAGGTTACAAACTCCGCTAACCCAGAAATAGTACCTCAGGTTAAGAACTTTGCTTCAGGATGAGAACAGAAATCGCATAGCAGCAGCGGGAGGCCCCATTAGCTAAAGTGGTACCTCAGGTTAAGAACAGTTTCAGGTTAAGAATGGACCTCCAGAACGAAGTCAATTATTAACCTGAGGTACCACTGTATACTCTTCTTATGTTCTTCAATAAGACTTAAATGAAACCAAGTTTTAACAAGGTATATTTGTAAAATATATTACTGGATAAATGTATTTTGTTCTTTGTGAGGAACTCGTTATGATGAGTTATAAATGAACTTGCATTTCATATTTGAGATGCTTCTCAGTTAAGGTATTTGCAACTGAACTCAAGCATTCAGATTTTGCCCACTCTATATATTCCTGTAGAATAATGTTGCTATAGTGATTAATCTTCCCAGCATAAATGAATAAGACATCTTTTCAACTGCACTGACACTGTTTGGTTGCTTGCCTCTCACTACCTTGAATGCCCATTGTAGAAATTCTTCTACTTTCCCTTAAAAAGCCTTTTACTTCATGACTTCAAGGATTTTCATACTGAAAGTCATCTGAACTCAATAACACAAGTCACTGAAAGCCAAGACTTTACATTACATGTTGTAGATCGCCACCTGCTGGCATGATGTCTACATTGCTACTAATATTGAGTTTTGCTTGGCAATAATCTATTTTTTTATTTATTTTTTGGCAGGGGGATATACAGTCAGCTTCTCATCTATGCTCAGTTTTGTGAAGCGGAATTGTATTTGAAAGCTTCTGATACATCTGCAGGGGCTTTTAGTTGGGGAGACAAGGGGATTTAGTGATTAAAACATTAGTGTTACTTTGGGTGAAAATGAATGTCTTGGAGTAGAGAGCAAATATTTCATCACTAATCTAGCACAGTGTTTCCGAACCAGGGGCCATGTAGGCCTCCAGGATATTCCAAGGGGGCCACAGGTGAAAAATGCATAAATAAGGGGGGGGGCACAGCATGAGGCTAGGGGGTCACAGAGGGAAGTGAAGGGGGAAAATTGCTGTAAGGTGACTGAGGGTCAGGCAGCAGACCGATGGCAGCCCCACTCTAGCCTTTTGGACTGAATCTGTAGGTTTCCCCCTCTGTGTCAAATTTGTTGTTGTTTAGTCGTTTAGTCGTGTCCGACTCTTTGTGACCCCATGGACAAGAGCACGCCAGACACTCCTGTCTTCCACTGCCTCCTGCAGTTTGGTCAAACTCATGCTGGTAGCTTCGAGAACACTGTCCAACCATCTTGTCCTCTGTCATCCCCTTCTCCTTGTGCCCTCAATCTTTCCCAGCATCAGGGTCTTTTCCAGGGAGTCTTCTCTTCTCACGAGGTGGCCAAAGTATTGGAGCCTCAGCTTGACAATCTGTCATTCCAGTGAGCACCCAGGGCTGATTTCCTTCAGAATGGATAGGTCTGATCTTCTTGCAGTCCATGGGACTCTGAAGAGTCTCCTCCAGCACCATAATTCAAAAGCATCAATTCTTCGGCGATCAGCCTTCTTTATGGTCCAGCTCTCACTTCCATACATCACTGCTGGGAAAACCATAGCTTTAACTATACGGAGCTTTGTCAGCAAGGTGATGTCTCTGCTTTTTAAGATGCTCTGTGTCAAATAACTGGGGTCAAATAAGTGTTTACTTTTCATAATACATGAAAGATGGATCTCCCTCAGGAGGTTCTGGACTCTCCTTCCTTGGGGGTTTCTAAGCAGAGGCTGGGTGGACCTCTGTCCACGATTCTACGTTTTTCTGCTTCAACAATATTTCATTATGTTCTTATCATTTGATGTAATTGTATTTTGTATATTTACAAACACCACCTTTAAATAGCTACCTTTCTACCAATAGGATGGGGGACATGGGCGTAGCCAGGATTTTTGTTACGGGGTGCAGACTTTTGTTAGGGGGGGCAGAACCTCAGATTTGTATTGATTCGTGTTGATTTTGTACTTTTGGGGGGCAGTGCCCCCCCGGCTATGCCTGGGGGAGCACAGGAAGAAAACAAGGTCGGAAGGGGGCCGTGGTTGGGAAAAGGTTGGGAAACACTGATCTAGCAGAACATTCAATCATCACCATACATTTAAAGTACATTCATTAGGAATATTCTCCTTTTTATCATGATGGTTAGATGTCATTCTTAAAGGCACAGGCAGAGCAGTCCTATGCACCAATTATGTTGCGGGGTAGAAATAAGCTGGTGAAACAGTCACCATATCCTATACATTCTCAGCTGTGGGGAGGAATACATGGTAAGTAAATACAAATACAGGTTAAAATTCAATTTAAAATGCAGCCTCATTTTAAAAGTAGTTCATAGATCAAAACCATAAGGGGAGGGAAACATAAGGGTCAGAATGAGTCCAAACCAAGGGCCAGGTGGAACAGCTCTGTCTTGCAGGCCCTGCGGAAAGATGTCAAGTCCCGTAGGGCCCTAGTCTCTTGTGATAGAGCGTTCCACCAAGTCGGGGCCAGTACTGAAAAGGCCCTGGCCCTAGTTGAGACCAATCTCACCACCTTGTGACTTGGGACCTCCAAAATGTTGTCATTTGTGGACCTTAAGGTCCTCTGCGGGGCATACCAAGAGAGGCGGTCCCGTAGGTACGTGGGACCTGCATAGGGCTTTAAAGGTCAAACCCAGCACCTTAAACCTTAAATGTCCTTGAGGAGGCAATGTGTCCTTGGTTCCCCTGCCTTTCCTTCCTATGTTCTCCATCCCAGCTGTCCACCATCAGTTTGTAACATATGCAGTGAGTGGTGATGGTGGAAGCAGAGGGATGTGCAATGTGCCTAGCAGGAACTGTTTTAATAAATGGGGAGCGAAGGGAAGGTACCTGTCTTTGCAGTGTCCCTAACTTGTTTATTTTTCTCATTTCTGTCTTAGTGTACAGGTTGATGGCCCCCTGGTGAAAGATGTGCATTCTGGCATGATATAAACTATTGGGGCTCAGAGGTCAGAAATTGTGCCTCCCCTCATACTGGAGTCGCAATGTAGTTTTGTTACTATTAATTTTTATTATTCGCCAAGTGTTCACAGCCTCATTTCATCATCTCAAGGAATTACGACAATACCCCTCCCCCTTGGTTCTATAGCAGTGACACAGTTTCAGGAAGTGGTGGCTTTTAATATTACATTCCTGGCAATATGGTTAAGATCTATGCGTGGGAAATGTCTGCTTTCAATAATGCCAAGAGATTCAACAGCTGAGTTTAATTAATGTATGGAACCTAAGAAAGCTATTGGATAAGTCCCAATCTGCACTATACATCTAAAGCAGTATCATACCACTTTAAATGGTCATGGCTTCCCCACTCCCAAGTAATTATGGGAAATGTAGTTTGCTAAGGGTACTGAAAGTTGGTAAGGTAAAAGTAAAGGGACCCCTGACCATTAGGTTCAGACGCAGACGACTCTGGGGTTGCGGCGCTCATCTCACTTTATTGGCCGAGGGAGCAGGCGTACAGCTTCCGGGTCATGTGGCCAGCATGACTAAGCCGCTTCTGGCGAACCAGAGCAGCGCATGGAAACGCCGTTTACCTTCCCGCTGGAGTGGTACCTATTTATCTACTTGCACTTTGATTTGCTTTCGAACTGCTAGGTTGGCAGGAGCAGGGACCAAGCAACGGGAGCTCACCCCGTCACGGGGATTTGAACCACCGACCTTCTGATCGGCAAGCCCTAGGCTCTGTGGTTTAACCCACAGCGCCACCCGCATCCCAGTGAGAGTTGGTAGGAGACCCCTATTCCCCTCAAAGAGCTACAATTCTCATAGTGGTTTGACAATCAATCTCTCTTCTCAGAGAGCTCTAAGAATTGTAGCTCTGTGTGGGGAATAGGGGTTTCCTTCTTCGGGGAAGGCCATGACTGTTTGAAGTGTTATAATTATACCATTGTAAATGTATAGTGCATGTATAGAAGGGACGCGGGTGGCGCTGTGGGTAAAACCTCAGCGCCTAGGACTTGCCGATCGCATGGTCGGCGGTTCGAATCCCCGCAGCGGGGTGAGCTCCCGTCGTTCGGTCCCAGCTCCTGCCTACCTAGCAGTTCGAAAGCACCCTTAAGTGCAAGTAGATAAATAGGTACCGCTTTCTAGCGGGAAGGTAAACGGCGTTCCGTGTGCTGCGCTGGTGCAGGCTCGCCAGAGCAGCGATGTCACACTGGCCACGTGACCCGGAAGTGTCTGCCGATAGCGCCGGCTCCCGGCCTCTAGAGCGCACAAGCCTAGAGTCTGTCAAGACTGGCCCGTACGGGCAGGGGTACCTTTACCTTTACCTTAAATGTATAGTGCAGATAGACCAAAGTCTACCAAAGGACAAACAGGAGAGGAGCTCTGTGGAAAAGCATCCCAGCCTTTGCCAAACTGGTGCCCTCCAGATGTTGTCAGACTGCAACTCTGACCTGTAGGGTGCCAGTTTGGTGAAGCTGTTTTTAAAATTGTGCTTTAATGTTGTGAAGGGCAGTAAATGAATGAATGAATGAATGAATGAATGAATGAATGAATGAAAGAAAGCAGTGGCTCTCCAGCATCTCAGAAACAGGATCCCTTTTGCATCATCTGCTGGTTCATACCCTCCAACATTTCTCCGATGACAATAGGGACATCCCATTCCATAATGATAATTTTACTATTTATACCCCACACATCTTACTGGGTTGCCCCAGTCACTCTGGGCAGCTTCCAACATATATAAAACATAATTAAACATTAAACATTTTTTTAAAAAACCTTCCCTATACAAGATTGCCTTCAGATGGCTTGGTCATTGGATAACTCCATACCCTCCAACATTTTTCCAATGAAAAAAGGACATCCTAAGGAAAAGCGGGACATTCCGGGATCAAATCAGAAACCTGTAATCGTAAAGAACATGTGTTGTTTCTGTGGTGATTTTTTTTAATGTGAAGAAAATGTGTCTGGCAAAACCAAATGAAAAACAGATTAAAAAATGATTAATAAGGGCCAAGATATAGCATAACAGTTATATATATTATGATGGCTAAATCAGGGGCAGCAGAAGGTAGATAAGAATGTACTGGTAAATCTTGTGTTGGTTTGAAATAGATCAGCAAGGATTTCTGACTCCCCAGTTAATTATCAGTGACAATGGTGTGTACTCAGCAACAATTCTTTTATATTAATAAATGTCCCATAGGCAGACTACATTACCATTTCAGAGCCTGCTTAAACTTTTCTGTATAGCCAGACATTCCTGGCTTGATAACATCTTGATAACAAATGCTTCTGATAACTCTGTAAATTGTATTACATCAGCAACTGGTGTGTCTTGTGTTTTATAGTTTTCTAAGTGGTTCTTTTATTTCATTATTGTTGACCACCTAGAGATATTTTAACATACAAAGCATTCTTACAAAATTCCCTAGAGAAAAATATAAATAACAGACTCTAAATGCCAAAGCAATTAAGTTAGCTGAAACCAGGGTTTCTTCATAATTATGACAGGTATGAAATCAGCTGCAATAAGAACAACACAAAGATCAATTTCTTGATGGACTCAGAAAATCGTAATTTGTTTCAGGTCTAGCAATAATTAGCACTGGGCAAGGAGGGGGCAGCCAAGGCCTCTGTAAGCACTAATAATAAGTTTAGTGCCTGTGCGCTTTTCTAACGAGCCCCGTTTTAAAAGCCTTTAGCTGCAGGCCAGTTAATAAAACGGAAATGCAGATTCTGTTGGGGAAGATGAGGAGAAGAAAGGGTCCTTTTTCATTCAGGAGGTGGAGGGAGCACAAAGGCAAGCTGAAGTGAAAGGGAAATTGGGCTCCCGGATTAACTGCAGGAGAGCTGTGTGAGCGTGTGCGCGCCTGCACAATGCTTGAACTTCAAGTGCCAAGAAAAACAGGGCACAACCTCCCTGGGGCCTGTAGAAGCAAAGCATCTCTCTGCCCAGCAGGCCATCAGCCTTTCCACATTGTATGTGTTAAGGGGAGTGGGGAGAGAAAGGATAATCCCCCTAACCAGGTTATAATGTCAGGTCACCTGCTGAAGCAGAAGATAACCACACCTCCAGCCAAAGTGTTCATCCCACTTGCCTTGCTTCTGCCACATCTCTAAAATACAGAGTCTTTAACATCAGCAGCCAGGAGCGCTTCAGCCCTGTTTTTGAGTCTGTTTGAAACTTCAAACCTTTATTTTGTATTACTATTGCTTGGTCCTCTTTAACAGGGCTATGTTTAAATTTTGTCATTGAGGTTTTCATACCTTTGTTTAACATCAGCAGCCAAGAGCGCCTCAGCCCTGTTTTTGAGTTTGTTTGAAACCTCAAACCTCAATTTCTTATTACTACTGCTTGGTTCTCTTAAATAGGGCTATGTTTAAAACTTGTCATTGAGGTTTTCATACCTTTTTGTAAACTCGAGGAAGCATTTTCAGCCCTGCTCTTGAACTTGCTTGATATCACTTAAAATCTTATAATTTCTTTATTTCCTTCTGAGGAAACTGATTAGTTCAGTGAAATGAGTTTTGTAGCCGGCATCTCGTAAAGTCTTTGCTTAATTCTAGTTTATTTTTTGATTATTGTTATTCTATAGTCGATTAGTTCTCGTTTCAGGGATTTTCACAGTAATTTTTTGTTTTGTTTTGTGTAACGTCTCTAAAATACGGCTGTTAGAGCATCTCACAATATTAGGAATGTTTTATTAATACAAACACGAATCAGGAGCTGCTGTTGCAATACGCCTAGCTTTAAGATCCCATCACCTTATTATATAAGTCATCCAAGAGGCTCAGTGGTTTAGACCACAGTGCCACCCACGTCCCCCTCTTGGGCTTGCCAATCAGAAGGTCGGCGGTTCGAATCCCTGCGACCGAGCTCCCGTTGCTGTGTCCCAGCTCCTGCCAGCCTAGCAATTTGAAAGCATGCCAGTGCAAGTAGATAAATAGGTACCGAAAACGGCATTTCTGTGCACTCTGGTTTCCGTCCTGGTGTTCCGTTGCGCCAGAAGCAGTTTAGTCATGCTGGCCACATGACCCAGAAAGCTGTCTGTGGACAAACGCTGGCTCCCTCGGCCTGAAAGTGAGATGAGCGCTGCAACCCCGTAGTCACCTTTGACTGGACTTAACCATCTGGGGGTCCTTCCTTTTTTATTCTTATTCTATAAGTGCTTAAGAGCAGTCATCTTCAGCCTTTTCAGATCTGGAATCCAAACATTTATTTGAAGACCTACATAAACAGCAATCCAAACTATGGGAACCTGGCACACAACATGTCCACTGGTCTAATTTTTGCTGAATCCTAAGTTCATCTAGTATCTGGGGTTTAGGTTGTAGGTTCCTTTAAAAACCCCAACAAACCCTAAATAGATGTATGGTTATCATGCTACTGTTGCACCCCATATGAGGGCTGACTCCAAACTGTTGTGGGTCCTGATTCACCGGTTGAAAGTCATTCTTTTAGAGCATGCAAAGTGGTTCACAATGCTACAGATTCCTTCCTATTACCATATTGATTCCATTCATTCTTTTAATATTAACATTTTAGCTCCCTTTCTAATTTCTTTCAACACCCCACAAGAGAAACCAGCGTATGGGGAGGGACTGCAACTCAGTTATAGAGCATCTGGTTTGCATGCAGAAGGTGCCAAGTTCAATCTCTGGCACCTTGGGCAGGCCCAAGACATTTTGGCACCTGAGGCAAACCCCAGAATGGCTCCCTACTCCCTACCAGGGAAGAAGGGCTGAGTGAAGGTCTACATCAGGAACAAGGGGGAAGGAATAAAGATCTACATTGGGATCTTCTGCCCGAGGCAGTTGCCTCACCTTGTCTCATGGTAGGGCCAGCTGGTGTAAGGTTACCAGATGTCCCCATTTCCCGGGGACAGTCCCTGGATTTACAAATCAGTTCCCTGACAAAATCCATCTATTTAGTAGGAAGTTGAAAAGTGTCCCAGGATGCATTGAAAAAAATCTGGTAACCTTATGCTGGCGTCTCCAGGTAGGACTGGAAAAGTCCCTTGTCTCAAATCCTGGAAAGCTGCAGTTATTTCATGTAAGCAATACTGAGTTAGATGGCTCCATCTTATAAGCCAGAGTTTCCCAAACTTTGGTCTCCAGCTGTTTTTGGACCACAATTCCCATAATCCCTGACTACTGGTCCTGCTAGCTAGGGATGATGGGAGTTGTAGTCCAAAAACAGCTGGGGACCTAAGTTTGGGAAACCCTGTTCTAAGCAGTTCCCACTCCTTATTACATCATTGCATTCAAAATTGTTTTTTCTTTGCCACCAAATGGTAAGCGTGTTGAACAGCAGTCAGCTTCTGTAAATTAAGGCCACCATACAGATGGGGCAAATTGGGAAAGGGTCACATGCTGGGAAGAATCAGCTGGAGAGAGAGAGAGACTTTAAAGCATACTTGGCCATTTTTAGCCCAATGGTTCCCTTAGTCACCAACTGTCCTTGTGTGGCTTGATTCAGATGAGTGAGAATATGGAGTCGTTTGCCGGCTTTACATTATTATGTAACTTTAATCTCTGCAAAGCTGAATGGAATGAATACATTTTAGCCCTCGGCGTGTTTCGTTAAGTAGTGGAGGGGGGGTATATGGAAGAGGGGGAGAACAAGACACAAGAAAGCAACAAAATGAGAAGCAACCCAGATGGAGGGAGACACGCTTCAGAACTTTATTACAGTGGTACCTCGGGTTAAGTACTTAATTCGTTCCGGAGGTCTGTACTTAATCTGAAACTGTTCTTAACCTGAAGCACCACTTTAGTTAATGGGGCCTCCCACTGCTGCTACGCCGCCGGAGCACGATTTCTGTTCTCAACCTGAAGCAAAGTTCTTAACCTGAAGCACTATTTCTGGGTTAGCGGAGTCTGTAACCTGAAGCATATGTAACCCGAGGTACCACTGTACTAGCAAGAACTTTAGGACAAGCTCAACTGTGTTTGCAAGAGAATTAAAGGTGGTACTGTACCGTACGATGCTGTCAGGGGTTCAGGAGCAGAGGGACAGGAAAGGGAGGAATTAGAGACCGAGGGAGAGGAATCCGAGGGAGAGGTCAGCGATGATAGCCGTCCGAGGTCTCTAAGTCTCTCCAGCGAATCAGAGGATTCACAGAAAGGGGCTCCCGTGGTCAGAGCTAGGGGGGTGCCAGAGGGAACACCTCAGGAAGGAGGGGCCAGAGGGGACTCAGAGAGCAGCAGCTGGAAATCGGGACCAGCTTCCCCACCGGAGAGCAGTAGGGGGGAGGAGCCCCAGGCATCGGCAGCAGGCAGCTTTCCGTCAGCGGAAGGACATGAGTCAGGGTTAGCCACGCCTGCATCAGAGAGCGAGGAAACGGTCAAAAGGAAGGTCAGGGGCAGCGCGCGCGCGCCAAGTTCAAATGTACAAGAGGGTGGCGCAATGAGCAGCCCGGAGAGGGAGCCGGGTCCCAAAGCCCGCCGAAGAGAGGGGGAGGAGTCCGAGGGGTCCGCATCCGAGGCGTCCAGGAAGGGAGGCACCCCGGGGGGTAGTAGGACCCAGAGGCGGAAGGAGAAACGAAGAAGGTGGAGTAAGGCTAGAGTCTTAAACTGGTGTACAGGGGGCGGAGACTCAGACGAGGCTTCGCTGGTCTAGGGTCTAGACGTAGAGACGCACGCTAGGGCTTGAAAATGGAAACTAAACTTCAATAAAGACTTTTGTACAGTTCTGCTGGCTAGCGTTGGTCTTCGGTGAGCTGGGACCTGGAGGCAGTCTCTGACAGATGCGTTTTTAAAAATTGTGAACCTGAAACATAGTTCTGCATGGGAAAACTACTCTTCCCCCACCAAGGTTGAGACAGAAAGGGTTCTTGCCAGCACATTGTTTGCAGTAACCTCTTGAATTGACTGCTTGGGTTTGCCTCGGAAAGCAACCCAGAAGCTGTGGCCAGTGAAGATTCCCTGCAGCTCTATTTCCCAGGCAAGGCTGAACCACAAGGAGCATTTTACACCTATTCCATTTCAGCTGCCTATTAGCTTTCCTTTTGAAGTGGAGATGCTATAAAGCCCTCAATGGCCTGAGCCTTTCTGGATCTGGGGCACATTTGGTACAATAACCATCTCACAGAAGAAACTGATGCTCAGGATCTCCCCTGCCCCAATAGGCAACACACCTGCACCCCCCCAAAAAAAACATATAAATGGTCACAAACAAAAAGTTTAACGTCTTTCTTTTTTAACTGGCAGAGGCAGGTGGTGTTGCTGAGGACCCATCGTAAGGGGGTTTACTTCTGTGTGAACCTCCTTGTTCTCAGAGATGCTTTCTTCCACAACATTGCTCAGAGGTGGGGGACATTTTACAGACCAAGGGCCACATTCCCTTCTGGGCATCCCTGGGTGGACCACGTGCTGTTGGCTGCTGGCATCAGAGGCAAAAAGCAGGCAGAGCAATGAATATACTTTTCACCTTGGCGCAGTAGGCTGCTTTTGGCACATACAGACTTCTCTATCCTCCATCAAGACAATCCTGGGGAGAGTCCTAAGGGCCAGATGGAAAGACCTGGAGGGCCACATTCAGCCTCCAGCCCAGAGGTCCCCCACCCAGTCCTTCCAAAGACCCTTGAGGGGTCAGTATTTTTTCTGCAGCGGCACCCACCCCCTAGAATGCTTTATCCTTCTGATGCCCTGAAGCTTCTCCCACTTAATCTCTGGTCACGTTTTGCCACCGAGCAAAATGAAGCCATTCCTTGGCAAACTCTTTGATTTGGTGCTGCTGCTTTCATGGTTGCTGGGAGTTTTGAGCTCTTTCTTAACTCCTAGCTTTGGATTTTTTTACCATTTCTGCCTTTTTCGTGAATTTTCCATTAGTATGTGAATTGCAATTCACTCGTGAGACCACCTGGTGGCTGAAGGCACAGGCCGCAACTTGAAATAGCATGTAAATCACCATCCCTTCCCCCTCCAGACGCGCCTGGGAGCTACGTGCCTACTTATAATCCTTGCAGAAAGCATAATGTACACGCAGCTGTTCCTTTCTACAGGCTTGGTCGCTCCCACTATTATTCTGCACCTCTTTTTCAGGATGTGGCCACCGTGGCTCAGCTATTAAAAAAGAGAGTAAGTGGTGGCCCTCCGGATATTGCTAGACTACAACTCCCATCATCCCTGATCACCAGTCATGCTGGCATGGGCTGCTAAAAGTGTAACTGCTGCACTGCCTCCCCCTCCCAGAAAAGGTTCCATATTCCCTGAAGTAATCTGAATTATGGAAGCAGGAAAATATTCACAATTGTAATACGCCATGCAAAGTTGATACTAGACACATGTCTGCAAACGATGAAACCACTAGTCCCCATCATCTCAGTAGAGGTCAAAATTTTGCTTCTGTAAACTCTCCATGTTCCAAATCTTATTCTTCAAACTGTAGTGATGCTGGTAGTGCTAAGAAGAAGCCAAGCGATTCCATATAAGCAATTTTAATTCAGATTAAATATATTATTCCAAGGTATTTCGAAAGCGCACTTTTTCTGTACTAATCAACAGTCAGAGGCATTTTTCTGGAGTTTGGATACCCAAAGCTTGACAGTAAAAATTACTGCTTTTTACAAGAAAACATATACCGCTTCCCCACAGATTGTTAAATCATAATTTTGTATGGACAAAAAAGAAATCTAATGTGTTACATGGAATTAGTGCCTTCCTCTATTATTATTTTTTTAGAACCTTTAAATACAGCTTTAAAAAAGAAGCTACATCCTAACTCCATGTGTTTATGTACATGTGAGAATGAAACATGTTAGAGCAGAACTGATCTGAGTTGACTGGAGCAGCACTAACTAGACAAAAGCTTGTAAGGCAATGCTAAAATCAAATGAGCTGGAGCAATTTAGTGCTTTTTGGAGAACCACCTCCATAAGGTGAAATAAGGGGGGAGGGAACCTCAAATATAAATGTATGTACAAATATTCAAACATAAACCCCGCTGAATCCCAACAGACCCACTTCTAGTAGAATATATATGCTCGCAGCTAATCCATAGATATTTTGCTGCAAAACAAACTTTTTTTGGGGGGGGAGGGGTTTGCATTCCTCATGCATCACACACTTACACAAGTCATTTCCGAAATACCTGAACTCCACCTTGTTTCTCAGAAACATGGTTCTATACAAAAGTTACGTTGCTGCAAAGGCCCAAACCCCCACCGACCGTAGTCACAGCTGAGCAAACACACATTTTGCAGTTTCGCTCTAAACTCACTATGCAAATTAGAACAAAGCTACTTGTTTATCTGAAAGAACATCTTACATTTCTTTTCAACACGTAATTACCAACTAGGATTAAAGGGTGCTAGAATGAGTGCACAAATGCAACCTGAATAAAACTAAAATGAGTGTGTTCCTGGCAGTGATTTCCATAACATTAGTGCAACATTAATTCCTACAACAGTTCAGACATTCTTTAATTATGTAGATGCACAAAGTGCCAACTCCGGTTTACAAAGAAGGGCCCCAGACAAACTTGAAAAGCTGTGCAGATAACTGGTTCTAATTTGAAGCCTACCCATATGATTGCAAGAGATAAGTACGGCAACAGAATGTCTTGTACACATACCTGACTTTTCACCAACTCAACAATAAATTGCACACAAAGGGAAAACCCTTTATTTGAATGTGATATGTACAGGAACGCTTCTGGGGGATTATCCAAATGTCAAGGTACTTATGATCCAGCCCAGAAGGCAAAATCCTGCACATAACTTGGTCTCAGGATCTGCAGCAGATATTGGGGAAACAAAGTCTCGTGTAGTTGGCGCCCTAAATTGTTACTTTTCTCCAAATTTTGCAATTAAAAAATAGTAATTCCCTGATGTGTACATACAGACTTGTTCTTTGCTTGGCACGCGCATACATACCTTCTATGTCTCACCCAGCAGCATGATGTTTGGCCAGAGAGGTGCCAGATAACTTCTTGAATGAGAACACAAGACAAATCAGTTTCTAAACTGCATCCACTAAAGGTTTCAAGTTTAATGGTGTAAAAATCTGGACATTCAAATACAGCTTTAAGAAACTTGCTTGCTACAGTGCAGATTGCATCTGGCTCCCCCTCCATACACCCCCCCCCCAAATAAGGCGGATACCCTCAAATTAACAACTAACAGATTTTTTTGTTTCAAACGGTCGATGCTTACTAGGGCAGGTAACATCATACCGACTGCCCCCAATGAAACATTTCCTCCTTTGTGTGTGTGTTTAAGAGTTTGAGGGGTTTTAAAAAGTCCATCTATGCCATTTTGCATGACCTTCTGTCTGAAAGCTCTGGCAAATAACCAGGTCACCAGAGAGGACCGGGGTGGGGGTGGGGAGATCCTAACCTCACTAGCTGCATTAACACTGAGCTGCAGAAGAAAGCTCAACTCCCGGTTTCCAAGTTCACACACACACACGCCATACAGATATACATCAGACAGAGTAACAGAGTCAAAAAGTCCAGTATGCTTGACCGAAGTTCCAAACAACATGACGTCCTCTGCCCAGCCTCCAACAC
The DNA here is from genome assembly GCF_964188315.1 of Podarcis muralis. Lineage (NCBI taxonomy): Eukaryota > Metazoa > Chordata > Lepidosauria > Squamata > Lacertidae > Podarcis > Podarcis muralis. The sequence continues at coordinate 31,652,369 of NC_135657.1, forward strand.
GACATGATGATCTTTATCTAGTATAATAGACTCTGTAGTAAACTGTTTTTGACCTCCATAATGAATAGGAGTTGTCAAATTTAAGGAGATAGACCCCTCTTCCTGGGTACTGATGGCTGCCAGCATATACTTCTTCATGACAGTCCCGTCTGTACACAGGCACGATTTCATCTAGTTGAGGCTTGTTGGCATTCTTTTTGGCTTTTTCTTCACTACTAGCGTTTTCTGAGAAAAAGAATCAGAAACAAAGCATTAGTCACTAAATGCAGCAGGCCAAACAAACTCTGCAACCAATTCTTCATGGTCAGTGCGGATTAATCCGCAGGAAGCACAGCAAAGACACGAGCAACTTCTTTAATTTAACAAAAGCAAAACAGCACATTTTCATCGGGGCTACAACTATCAAGAAAACAGTGATGACCAACTGTTCACAAGGAGGATTTTGAGCAAGATTACCAAGGCACAATGCTTAACACATCAACATTTTGATAGAAGCAACTGAGGTTAATCCCTTCTTTCCCCTCTTGGGAAACCTTATCCTGAACAAGCTGGGCTGCTGTACTGCAGGCTTCGCCAACATGCCCTGAGAATGGAGGTGTTAGTTTTGTTCCATCACTTCATAGCTTATTTTTCCCTTCCAAATCACGCATTTCTACCACTATCAGGGAGCAATAAAATTATGCTCTAAAGGTCATGGCTTTGCGTCTTCCTTTACTACTAAGAGGTACCATACCTTTGCATACATGGTGGACTTTTTGTAATAGTTGATGCTAAAGGGGAATTTAAAAAATTGCTTAGGTGACTTATCAGCAAACTCCCAGTTACTGATTCTAAGACCAACTTGATGTCAATAGGAACAGAGGTCCTCAATCACTTGGACAGAACTGGTCCATCCTACAGTTTGTAGATATAAATCATAGCCTGTTATTCCCACTAGGAAATAGCTGAAAATGGGCTACTATTAATTTCAACACTTTATTTGTAACTAAACTGGGACATGAAGTACACAAGAGCTACTGTCAAAGCTGGCAAGTCAGTCAGCCCAAGTGTCATGTTATATGGAAGCTGATAAGATCCTAGCATGAAGTTGGAGTGAGCAAAAAACAGGTGTACAGCTCCAACATCCACATATGTTCTTTCCTCCCACACTACAAGGACCAATTCTTCCCAGTCAAAGGTTTAGAATCTAAGCAATGTACGGAGGCAACAAAAGCACAGCATCGCTCCATTGGATAATGGTCCCGCAATGCAATCTTCCCCAGTTACAAGGAAGAGATGCCAAACAGGCCCTTTGAGTGAGTAAAAGCTGAGGAAACAGAATATCTGCAAAGTCACACATAACCACAAAGGGTAAGAAAGAAAAGTTACTAGGCAATTACAAGACAGTAAAATCTGAAAGTGGGAATTGGAAGCAGATTAAGGGCCTACACACAAACCTGTATTCTTTGAGTTTAGAGCCAGGAGTGTCATGGCAACTTGAACAACTGAGCTCTAAGCACTGAGACTTCATGTTTGTCAGGGACATACATGAAAGTGTATTGCAATAACAACTTTCCAATTAATTTTAATTCTGCAGTGGTTTGGAAATTCCCTCCAAGTTGAGAGGTCTTCTGTTAAGGCTATATAGCAGGAGAAACACCATCATCCTGGAACCTTGCTGTCAATCAAGGCTGCATAAAAACACAGCGAAGGCCATTTAACTTACCTGAAATGGCTCCTACGAAATATTTCTTTTCCTACACTAGCTAACCCAACATTCCAGGGTTTTCCGTCACTATGTCTCACTTGCTTGCACACACTGGACACCACCTTTCTAAATTCCAAGATGACAGAAAATGTAATGCAAAGCCTGCTACAGCTTCTTTCATGACTCAAAACCCCTACAAGGTATAGAAAATAAAGATACCTTCCTCCTCTTCCTCGTCCTCACTGGATTCACTAACATGTACGCTGACTGCTGTGTTAGGGGAGTCTGTCCATTCAAAATATACCCCAAAACCAATGTCATAATTGTCTGTAGCAAACTCCCAGAAGAGATAAGAGCCCTCTTCATGAGTTGGTACACGAACGGTCACGACTTCTCCTCTGCCAACCGTAATCACAGAGTCTGCATCCTGGCGGATCTTCTCTTTGAAGTCTGCAATCTGGGGTCGTGTCCACATGGATGGTGCTGCTATGACTGGAACAGATTCTAAAAAAAAGGAGGGAGACCAAAAAATGCTCAGTTTTATAGTTCGGACAGATAATTGTGTTGCGGCATCCTAGAAAACGCCTCCTGCAAATAAGGGGCAACACAGCAAGGCCTCCCTCCCAAAGAGGCTCCTTGCAGATTACTCTGAAGCCGAGGAAAATCAGCCTCATCTGGCCACCATCTCATAGCCTCTCTCACTTGAAGGCTGGTTTAACCAAGTTTGCTTTTGTATATTTCACCCTATACCATATATGCTACCTTACAGCCCTGCAATAACGTGGACACAACAGGAAAGTGCAATACCCGAATCTTTCTTCCAATGCTCCTTAGTTAAGCAGTGGGAAACTGCTGGTTCATAGATGAGAGAGTGTGTTTTGCATGCCCATACTAAGTTGGGGTCATTAGTTGCCAAAGGCAGAATGCTACAAAAGATTCAGCCAGAAACATGGAAGTAGTTTCTTTCAGTGTAGAAGAATCTTTACTCTTACCTTTTGGTCCATTCTCCAGTGCTTCTTCTAAAGCATCAGTTTCTGGGTCTTTTTCAGGGCTGTCTGTATGTGAACTAGCTTGTCCATTAACTGATGGGATTTCCCCTATGTTAGGTGGGCTTGCTTTTGATACAGAAGTAACTGAAGTCCCCACTGTGGCTGCCGCTTCCTGCTGCTTTTGTAAAGCTGCCTGCAAATTAAAAGCCAAAGCAAAACATAAGGGCAATGAAAGATGCAGAGCACATTTTGGAGAAGTTTGTAGAGTGCTACTGGTGGGAAATATGCAGGTGGAAGTTGCACAGAATCTACTACCGTGTTTGGACAGAACAAAATGAGGCAGCCAGATTCCAGTGAGTCAGTTTGAAGGTGATGGAACACTGGCAGAGTTAAAACACTAGGCAGGAGCATGACTTGTCAGATAGTTTGAGGCATATGGGACTGAGAGATGAAGCATCAAACCCCCTGATGATGAGAGTAGCAGTGCTTAATGCTATGCAGAGTAGCAGAAGCTGGATTTCCATTTGAGAACTGAGCCTGAGTGTTAAGTTTAACATAGCATAACAGTGATCCACTCCAATCTCTGAATGCTTTTTTTTTTTTAAAGCAATCTCTCCAGTAGTTGTTATGTCCAAGGTGTTATGTGTTTATTTGCCTGAATTGCTTCTGAACAATGTATAGTTCAAGCTAGTCTTTGGAAAGTGCCTATTTCACACTGAAGTCAACCAGACCTCATCTGGTATGTGGCTAACTTGTGGCGCATGGGCTGGATCCGGCCCCTCAAGTCACATGAAGTAGCCCTCAAAGTCCCATAGCAAGATTTCCTGATCTGATCAGGAGATAAATGCTATCTCTGTTCTTTAGAGAGCAATCACTAAAGAGCAGACAGGGTGTTCTATTTCCTGATGGGCGCATAAAATCTCTCTAAACAGCAGTCAGAGGAGTATTTTATTTCTGATCTCACTATGTTTTTCTAGGAGAGGGGTGGGCAACTTCAGTCTTGCCAGATCTATTTTGCTTTTTACTAGAACCCCAAGATTTACTAATCAGAACCAGGTGTGAAATTTGAATTAAAGAAGAGGGTGCACCTCAGAATATTCTGAGTTCTGAACATTGTTTTCTGCGAAAGAACCAGTTCAACGGTACTTTCACACAAAACTTTATTTTGTGAGGGAACTTACTTTGCTGTTTGCTACTGTTTAGCATTTGGGAGTCAGTAACCCTTGCCAATCTACTGAAAATCACCCTAGAGATCCCACAATAAAGACCCCTACTCTAGTACAAGATACCTGCTTTCAAGATTTCTAGAAAGGTCTGAGTAATAAGGTCAGCACAGACAAATCAGTGTGTGTATGTTAATAGATTCTTAACCTTCTTCAGAAAGAATGCAGAAACACTGGATACATTTTCCAGAAAGAATTTTATAGACCCGATACACCATTAGAATTTGTATTCCCACCTTCACCATTCACTGCAATATAGACAAATGGTCTCACTGAGGTCTCCAAAGTCAGCTATACATCTATCATTCTATAAGCTGCACTGCCAAGATGGTGCAATATACCTGTTGCTGTGCCAGCTGGACCTGATAAAGTTGCTGCATGTACTGTTGATAGTGCTGTTCCTGAAGTTGCCGAATCAGGAGCTGCTGCTGCTCGTAGTTGCCTGGGTACTGCTGGGCTGCATACTGTTGGAACTGAACAGCCGTCTGAGAGTTCAGTGCTGCCATGATCTGCTGTCTAGATAAGGGACAAAGTTACCCTGAAATGCAACTCTGAAGGCCAGATTGAGGAGTAAAAGTTTCAAACATAGCACATTTGTTACTGCAATTAAACTATGAAACACTTGGCATTTATTTCGGGAAACACAATAGTTGAGTAAACATGACAGGGATGAGGGGAGTGCTAGGGGACACCAAATCATAAGGCAGAGCCTCGTTAGCTATGAAAGACTCCTTCCTACACAATGCAAATCCACAGATCAAATTTTCTAAACACGGCTGGTTTCTAAACAAGACGGATTCTAAGGGGACTTACTGCCAGAATGCGCCTTCTGTCTAACACTCACTTGGTGGTTCCAGCTTCTGTCAAAATGAAACTCCCTTGAGGTTCTGCATTACAGTCATTTCAGGGCCCACTTCTGGAATAGACAACTCAACCATGAGAAAGTGTATCACTCCATAAGTGGTCCTATCCATCATTTGGAAAGTTCTCTTGTAACCAGCCAGATAAGGAATTTCTACTTCATAAGTAATCCAACCTACAACTTTCATTACTTTTTCAGCGTGTGATTTTTCATATAATTATAGCCCTAATTAAATACTCATTTTTATAAGCAAATTGCCATGTAGGCAAGTAATATGCCCCTTTTAGGATTTAAGGGGCGGGAACAACTGGACTCATCACCGAGGAAATGCTTTGGCTATACTAGATGGGAATGTTAAGCTTCTGATAAACAGTGTTCGGTTTAAACTACAAAGATATGGAGGCAGGGCAGATGTTTAAACCACTGGCATAGGGTATATTGCACAGACAGCGGAATTTGATACAGGTTCAAATCCAATCAGCTGTAAAGCTTACTGTGTGGCCTTGGGCAAGTCACCACTTCCCCAGCAGTAGATTGCTGTGAGAATAAAAGGGGATAACCCCATGTACAGAGGTTATTTTCAGCAAGATGAGATGGAAGGGTGATAAATGAACAAGGGATGAGTCCTGCTGACTCCTTACTTCTGCTGCTCCATTCGGAGCCTCTCTTCTTCTATCCGCCGCCTCTCTTCCTCTTCTCTTCTCAGCCTCTCCTCTTCTTCTCGTCTGCGTTTCTCTTCCTCCTTTTGCAAACGCTCTCGTTCTTCTTCTTCACGTTGCCTACGTTCTTCCTCTTCCCTCCTGTAACAGCCATGTTTACCAGACATTTGGACACCAGGCAATAGGAATCCCAAAGAGCTGCTGTTTTACCCTCCCATTTAATGCAGTTTTCTGCTTCTGTTTTATCTTCTAGGCAGAAATTCGAAAAAGTTAAGCCTTTTCTCATGCCACACCCCATGTCACCCCCAAAATTCATTAATAATAATAATAATAATAATAATAATAATAATAATAATAATAATACAGTGGTGCCTCGCAAGACGAAAATAATCCGTTCCGTGAGTCTCTTCATCTAGCGGTTTTTTTGTCTTGTGAAGCAACCCTATTAGCGGCTTAGCGCTATTAGCGGCTAAAAGGCTATTAGCGGCTTAGAAAAAAGGGGGGGGGGGAGCGAAAAAAATCGCAAGACTCGCAAGACGTTTTCGTCTTGCGAAGCAAGCCCATAGGGAAAATCGTCTTGCGAAGCAACTCAAAAACGGAAAACCCTTTCGTCTAGCAGGTTTTTCGTCTTGCGAGGCATTCGTCTTGCGGGGCACCACTGTAGTAATAATAATAATAATAATAATAATAATAATAATAATAATAATAATAATAATAATTTGTTATTTATACCCCGCCCATCTGGCTTGGGTTCCCCAGCCACTCTGGGCGGCTTCCAAAAAAAATATTAAAATACTATGCTACATCAAACATTAAAAGCTTCCCTAAACAGGGCTGCCTTCAGTTATCTTCTAAAAGTCTGGTATTTGTTGTTCTCTTTGACATCTCTTTGACATTAAGTGTTGGTGACCCCTGTTCTAAACTCTTATAGAAAGGAACTGTTTCCACGCAATATGAAATATTGTGAAGGATGGCACCAGCATGTAAGCAAAGGAACATGACTGACAGGAGGTACAGTGTAAGGCACAAAGTTCAACTTTTCAACAAGTATCCAAATCATATAGAATCATAGAATCATAGAGTTGGAATAGACCACAAGGGCCATCGAGTCCAACCCCCTGCCAAGCAGGAAACATATACTGATATCTTCCTAGAATTTCAGTTAAACAGATGAGGCTCCTAATCTAAACCACATGTAAACGTTAGATAAGATTCACCCATAATGGTAGAAAAAGTAAAATATCCGGGTATCATGTAAAAACTTTTACCCTGCATTTTCCTGTAAAACTATTATTTTCAAGACAAGAAACTATCTGCCTTCAAAGCTAGGAAAAACTGCACTACAATTCACAGCTCCATAAAAAGGTTGTTAAAAAGCAATTGAAAACAGCTGAAGAACTGTATCAGAGATGGGGAATCTCCAGTCCACAGGCCAAATTATTTTTAACAAACTTATTTAACGCAGGTCCCAATTGGGTCCACAAGGCTGTCTTCCCCAAAACATGCCCACCACCCCATACCTGAAGTCATACATGACATCAGATGTGGAGCAAGTAGAGATGTGGTTGTAGTGAAACAACTGGGAGCCTTAAAGTGCACTGATTGTTCTTTGGCAAGGGAGGCTTGCCATCAGCGCCAATCAGCTGATCGCCAGTTATAGCAAGCGCCATGGGATCAGCTGCATGACAGAGTTCACAACTGCGCTACAGAGTTTCATAGCAGAGTTGATCCCTGTCCAAACTGGGCTTGCTATCAGCACTGACAGCAGGCCCAACTGGGATTGGTACTAACAGGAAGTCCAGAGCAAAGGTTGCTGTATGCACAAATATTCCTTTGTTTTACCAGTATGAATTCAAGCTGGTGATATAAAGGATGTCGCTCTGCAGACATGGCTGGAGCTGTACCCACAATGGATAAATGTAACTCTGGGTCACCTCACATCACTGTGATGTTCAGTGATTGACAAGAATGGCCTACAGGGATCCAACTAAGTGACTGTTAGATATGAGAGCTGGAACACAAACACACTTTATGAACTCCCACCCAATTTCAGAGAGGCACAAGAGCTTACCTTTTCTTTTCCTGTTCTTCTTTCTCTATTTTATGGGAGGTAACATATGTTGAGAAGAGATGGCAGCACCTATTTAGGAGCTTTACAAACTCTATCATGGAGTCTTGCTTTGCCATGTTTCCAAGGGCAGCCCATTCTTTCCTGCAGGTAGGAAGGCAAGTAACATTGCATTTTGTCTAGCAAACAGCATGTATAAACACAGAATGAAAGCACTGATTTATCAAGTTGGGAGATAATACGGGAACTATGCTTGGCTTCTGAAATCCTGCACTCTGTAAACTGAATAGCAATCTCTCCTTAGTTTAGCCAAAGGGAAGAGAACCCAACAGAAAGTTGACACACAAGCTATATCTGCAGAGAGGATTGGAAAAAAGATTCCAGTCAAGTAAACCAAAATTTCTATTCTACAGATAGATCCATAAAATCCAATAGCTTTTTACCTTCTGTCATTCCCCAGGACATCAAAGAATCCAACTTCAGGACATGTGTCTGGATTGTAAGGTCCCAGCAAAACCTGCTTATGCAGCGCCACAAGTCTGAGTTTTTCTTCATATGTTGGATGAAAAGCTTTGCCATCTTTTTCTGAAGATAAATGATAATATTACTTTAAAGACAAATATGGCCAAAGTCTGTGTACCAGACCCTTGATCATCTTGGTCACCCTCCTCTGCACAAGTTCCAGCTTGTCAATATTCTTCTTAAATTGTGGTGCCCAGAACTGGACACAGTATTCCAGGTGTGGTCTGACCAAGGCAGAATAGAGCGGGACTATTTCTTCCCTGGATTGGGACACTAGACTTCTGTTAATGCAGCCTAGAATAGCATTATTATTATTATTATTATTATTATTATTATTATTATTATTATTATTATTTGCTGCATCACACTGTTGACTCATGTTAAGCTTATGGCCTACTAAGACCCATAGATCCTTTTCACATATAATACTGGGCCAGTGCTATTTTTTCTAGAAAGAGAGGCGCCAGAACTCATCATGAACACCTTCCTTGTTCTCTTAGAACGGCAATGGTGCCAACCTGAGAGGTGCCAGAACTGAGTTCCGGTGAGTTCTAGATGAAAAAAGCCCTGCTACTGACAATCCAGGTGTCCCCCATCTTATATTTGTGCAGCTGGTTCTTTCTGCCTAAGTATAGAATCTTACATTTGTCCCTACTGAAATTCATTCTGTTAGGTTTGGCCCAGGTCTACAATCTGTTAAGGCCATCTTAAATCCCAATTCTGGCATTGGCTACCCCTCCCAGTTTAGTGTTATCTGCAAATTTGATGAGCATCCCCTTGATACCTTCATCCATGTAGTTTATAAAGACATTTAACAACAATGGGCCTAGGACAGAAACCTGTGAGGGAATAAATCAACTCACTGGGATCTACCTCAAGTAAATATGCAGAAAATGTGACTGAAATTCCTACCCTGACACACTTGCTAGTTAACCTCACTGAGCTTCGTGGGAAGCCTTCGAAAGGAGTTGCCAAAAGCCTCAGTACACATAATAGTAGCCTGTATCTTATGCTGTCTGTGCTGAACAGAAGTACTGTTTCACAACGACAAAAGAGAGTCATCATGGCGTAATAAAGCAGAACAGGGGGATCCTGGGTTCAAATTCCCAATCAGTCATGAAGCTCACAGGGTGACTCTCAGCCTATCCTACCTCATAGGATTGCTGCAACGATAACGGGGGTGGTTATGTATGCCATCTTGAGCTTCTTGGAAGGATGGTATAAAAACATGATAAAAATAGAAAGAGAAGATTGACATTGTATAGACAGGGCCATAAAGAATGAGCTCTTGTCTTCTATAAAGGTTCTCTATATCACATTTTTGTTCTCTATAAAGGTACCTGTCTGCTGCTTTATGGTTTCCATTACTTAAACCCTGATTTTGACTATTGGCTAGACTTGAAGCTTGCCCAGAAGTTAATTCTTCATGTTATTTTATATTACACATTCCAGAATGTGATTTAGATAGTAAAATTACCAAAATGTTAGTGGAGCAAACAAGTGGTTTTTACTTTCAATTATTAAAAAGCAGCTTAATGAATTATTCACAAAAATGGCTGCTAATTCAGTTGCAGAGAGTCAGAGACGGGCAGACCTGAAAGGGCTTTATTAAAAGCTGCACAGCAAATAAATAATAAATAACAACCCATTCTGCAATTTTAACCTCGCTCTTCTGTACCAGGACCAAAAGAAATGCCACCCGTTAAGTTCTTATGTGTCCCAGAATTATAAATTCAGCCTCAAAAGGTTGACCCCCCCGCAAGTGTACACCAAATGAAACTGTTTACACTCCACCAGAAAAGAAAGAGCATGCTATACAGTGGTGCCTCGCAAGACGAAATTAATTCGTTCCGCGAGTTTTGTCGTCTTGCGATTTTTTTTGTCTTGCGAAGCACAGTGTCGGGAAAGTTTTGGAAAACCTTCAAAAATCACCAAAGTATTTAAAAGCCTCAAAAAAGGCTACCACACCGCGTTCTATGAGTTGCTCCTCGAAGTCAAGTCGCAACTGTATTAATGGTGTTAAGAAAAAGGAAACAAACTTGCAAGACGTTTCCGTCTTGCAAAGCAAGCCCATAGGGAAAATCGTCTTGCGAAGCAGCTCAAAAAACAAAAAACCCTTTCGTCTAGCGAGTTTTTTGTCTTGCGAGGCATTCGTCTTGCGAGGTACCACTGTAATTCAGTTTCAGTTTTATTTTAAACTCTAATCTGGGCTCAACTTTGAAACAGCAGTCAATCTCGCCCAGCTGTAAGAAAAACAAACTTTGGTTTTGATGAACGTTAAAACCAATGCTAGCACGTTTAATGAGCCCCCAAAGTACATGCAGAAGCAAACACTGGTAAAAATGGACCAAGACCACAAAACATGGATCAATAACACAAACAACTGGCTTCCTATAGCTACCAGTTGGTTTCCTATAGCTACCATCTGAAATAATCCCAAATGTATCAATAATAACCTAAATGAAACAGATATAATTCAAGGCCAGTGACAGATGCATGTCCTTCCTCAAGCGAGCCTCAAACTCACCACCAACAAAGGATGACTTTACAGACAGCCCTAGACAACTCTGTACCTTACCCACTCAAGCAGCATTCTTACAAGACCTAATAACATTGCAGATTCATTCACCAGGGCAGCATTCACCACGCTCCAACTGCGTCCTCCTGCACTGAGCAGGTCCCTTCCAGCAACAGGAGCATGTATCACAATATTATTAGTAGTGATAATACTAGCAATAATACAAGCAATAATGCTGTTCTTATCTTTTATAAATTATGCTCTACATGGAAGTGTCACTGATAAACAGTGGAACCCAATGCATTGTATGATCTATTGCCACTCAGTACAGTGGAACCTCGACTGACATCCGCCTCTTCTTGCAGACGTTCCAAGTTGCGACCGCGGCAAACCTGGACGTAAACACCGGGTTTGCCGTGATTCGTGCATGTGGCTTCTGCCATCTGCGCATGCGCACAAGCGGCTGCCACCATCTATGCATACACAGAAGCGCGTTGCCGCCGAATGCGCATGTGCACAACAGCGCCTCTACTAGCGTCCAGTTTTGCCCAGCAGATGGGCCTCCGGAACAGATGATCATAAGCAGAGGTTGTACTGTATTTACAGACTCCCTCTCTGTTCCCAAGAGAGACAACATTTTTTATCTTTATCGAAGGGTCACACAAACACATATAGGTATTTGGCAATACTTTCATGTATTAAAACTTTTTTTAAGAACTGTTCCTCAAGCTCCTCTAAGAATTGTTTGGGTATATATGGAGAGGAAAAGCAAGTGCCTTGCTCATCACGGGCAGAAGTGCACATAACTGTCAGAAACAGGCACAAATCTACTCGGGTAGTGCTGGTCATACTTTTAGTGACTTGTTTCTAGAAAACAGCTTGAAGAATTACAAGGACTTGAAAAGAATGAAAGCACACATTAAAGGCAAGGGCAGCTCTACAGCACAGCCACCCATCCCTGGAAAACAGCAACCGTTTTTACCATCTTAGATGGGGACCTGCTAAAATGCATTAATAGCTGCAGATTATGTGGCTTAATTAAGGCAGACTTTTCTGGGACATATGCCTGAACAGTGTTTGCTGTCACCCAGATGGTAATTTCCTTGTGGCAAGACGCACAAGCCCATTAATGATACCAAAAAAATAAATAACTAAATGCAAATGCCACATTACAGATGCAGCGTAAGAATCAAGATTAAAAGCGTGCCTGTACAGAAGTTCGTTTTCTGTCATATGGTGTCAAGCTTTCAACTGGGGAGTTCTCTGTAATGACCAAGTTAGGTGTAGATCAGATTCCAGTGCTCAATGGAAAAAAGAGCCTGACTATCTATCTGCTCAAGGATGTTGTGGAAAATGCAAGAAAGAACTAAGCAAGTGACTTCTGGGGTGAGGGCTTGGTAACATTACAAAATCCACAGTAAGGCAATACGTTTATTGGGCCAATCAAAATGTCAATAAATCACGAGCAAGCTTCTAAGTACTCCAGAACCCTTGATAAGGCTAGATGTAAAAGAAAAGCAAGTAATGAGAGAAAGAAAAGCCATTTCCTCCTGCATTGGTCTCAGGTTGGGAACAAGCTTTCAAGGTTCACAATGCAACTGAGAGCAGAGTTTCGGAGTTTTCTCATGCCATGATGGCTTTAAAGGGCTTAGGAAGGATCTATAAAATATGGTAGCTACTTACAAGTTTGCAGCCATTTATTTCAATCAGGCAAATTAAAGCACAGGACTGTAGGAATGTTCACCAGTCTGAAGAAACTCCCCAAACTATCCTTTTGTCTTAGGTCATATTTGAAAATAACTGTTTACTGTAGGATGACTACCAACATGAGATCCTGAATAACCTTGTCATACTAAGGTTGCACTGAACAGTAAATTAGGATTTGGATGGCAATAAAGAGGCTTCACTCTCTTTGGCCTGCATCATGACCTCTATTGGATCCTTTGCTTAAACAAAATTTGGATTAGCTCACTAAAGTTTTATTTTTCGAAGAATAAATATCATCAGAACCAACACAACTGAAAGCTGCAGTGTAAACAAGCTCTACAAAGAATGTGAGGTTCAGGTTCTTTTCCACCAGAAATATGCTTGAGAGGAGGAAACAAGAGACAGAATCAATTAAGAAAGGAAGACCTTCACTGAGAACAGATAAAAGGTAATCTGATGAGAGAGAATGAAAAGTTCAAGGGCTTGTATCAAACAAAGTGTACTTTCTAAATGGCATCCTTCTGTGCCCCTTAGGAGAAGAGGCTTCTAGATTACAACCTACTGTATATTATTTGAATTCATTAACACACATGAATCTCCTAAATGCTCCTGTCTCCAAAAGTTCAGCATTTTAATGCAAAGATACCTCATGTGTTTCTGGAGACATTACACTGCATTGGGTTTTTGTGGGGGACAGACGGGGGAATCAAATTTGAAAATATCCTCATGTCCTACAACTGACTCTGATCTCATCTAGAATATGTATTTTATTTAGAAAGAAAATACAGTATGCTTATTTTATATAAATTTTGAGTAATTTTTCAAATAGTCAAAACTACGTAGTAGAAATGATATCTGATAGCATGTCTTTAAAAAAAATCTGAATTACCGTACATATAAAGCTTTCTTTGGAAATTTGCTTTCATTAGAACACTTGTAAATATTTTAAGGCACAATTCCTCAAATAATGCTGTTACATTTAAAAATAATAAACTAAGGCACTGATATATGTTAACGTACTGGTTTTAGGATGCCCAAAGCATTGTATATGGCCCATGTTTCATTGGCATAATCCGCTAAAAAAGGTTACAAGTTTGAAACTGCCCAATTTCGCTGGTACTGAGTCCATTCACTGTTATTAACATTATGAAGCAATCCGTATTTATAGAGGAAAAGCAGCCAGTGGAAAAAATTCTGCCCTACATTTCATTTCAGTCCCATTCAGGTCTTTCCCAAAAACTGAGGATGCCAAAACTAAACTGAAATCGAGTCAGGCCTCTCACTCACACGTTTACAGAAACACCAGCTTTACCTTGGCTGTTAAAAATCAGCCCCATCTAAGAATGGCCCATCAGTGCCATTCCACATACAGTGGTACCTCGGGTTAAGTACTTAATTCATTCCGGAGATCTGTTCTTAACCTGAAGCTGTTCTTAACCTGAAGCACCACTTTAGCTAATGGGGCCTCCCGCTGCTGCTGTGCCGCCGGAGCATGATTTCTGTTCTCATCCTGAAGCAAAGTTCTTAACCTAAGGTACTATTTCTGAGTTAGCGGAGTCTGTAACCTGAAGCGTCTGTAACTTGAAGCGTATGTAACCCGAGGTACCACTGTATTCTATTGTGTTCAATGAACAGTGATCATGCCTCATCTATTCAAGCTTGCTTACGCTGTAGCTGGTTTGTGTATTAAGGCCTTGTGCCGATTTATCCAACTTGTCCAGATCTAGGTTTACTTTGCTGTCTCCACAAAGTATAGAGAGTGTTCTCAAAATGTTGGGAGCTCTTTATACCTAGTTCAATATTTTTAGGAACTAGGTCAGACGAAATTAGAAAACGCCCCAAGACAATTCTGGGAGAATGATGGCAGCAGCCTCCCCCCACCTACCTCCTTTCCTTGCCCTAGTACCAGAGATTTTCTAAGTCGGACGCTCCAGCCAGCATGGCCAAAGATCACAAAGAATGGGAACCATAATCCTTAAGAACTGGAGGACACCACATTTGGCTACCCCCGGCTCAAAGTGGAAATGGCACAGTGCCTAAACTTGGGACTTTACTGCTGAGCCATGGAAAACTACCCTGGCTACAAACTGTAAATCCAATTTTGACTCTGTATGAAAATAGAATGACAAGTGTCTATTTAGTACACAAAACTATCTAAGAGAAGATAAGGAATGTTTTATACATACACTGCATTGTGTTGATAATATGTTCTCAAGGAAGTTAAACTAATGCATTTCCAAACTCCCAATGACCACACATACACTGTTGGTTAAAGCATTGATAAGGAACAAACAAGGTATCAGAGGACTGTGTCCTTTTCAAATACAGTGGTACCTCTAGTTACAAACTTAATTTGTTCGGGAGTTCTGTTCTTAACCTGAAACTGTGCTTTTGCTGCTGTGCCGCTGGCACACCATTTCCATTCTCATCCTGGGGCAAAGTTCTCAACTCGAGGTAACTCTTCCAGGTTAGCAGAGTTTGTAACCTGAAGCGTTTGTAACCTGAGGCGTTTGTAACTCAAGGTACCACTGTAACTTTATTCACACCAGAAAAGTATTCATATTAATTTCTGTAAAAGCAACACAGGATACTAAATTAATTTAGTAAAGTAAAAAGGTAAAGGTACCCCTGCCCGTATGGGCCAGTCTTGACAGACTCTAGGGTTGTGCGCCCATCTCACTCAAGAGGCCGGGGGCCAGCGCTGTCCGGAGACACTTCCGGGTCACGTGGCCAGCTTGACATCGCTGCTCTGGCGAGCCAGAGCCGCACACGGAAACGCCATTTACCTTCCCGCTAGTAAGCGGTCCCTATTTATCTACTTGCACCCGGGAGTGCTTTCGAACTGCTAGGTTGGCAGGCGCTGGGACCGAACAACGGGAGCGCACCCCGCCACGGGGATTCGAACCGCCGACCTTTCGATCGGCAAGCCCTAGGCGCTGAGGCTTTTACCCACAGCGCCACCCGCGTCCCTATTTAGTAAAGTATGAAGTTTCAAATGCAATAGCCTATTTGATTAAATGAAATAGCATTTCTTATAAGATCCCACCCTACTATATTGATAGTAGGGTAGGATCTTATATTGTTTGAATTATAGTATTAATTAATTCATGACAAATGATCTGAAATGACAGCTCAGGCCATGCTGAACAATACATACTAATGCATCCAAAACTCTCATCATGGAGAGTGAGGCAGCTGACTATTGCTGTGCAAATGGTTAGCGCAAGCAAAACTATTTTTTTGAGTTCAGCAAGTCACAGTTGTGGCAAGATCATGAACATTTATACAAAAGACAATATCCCAAATGTGACCATCTGTGGAATATTGACATATTAAATAAATGCATTTTAAAACCACATTTTAAAAGAAATAGCATATTTTCTGTCCAGGGCTAGATCACGGTGGCAATCCTATAGCCATTCTTTGGTAATTTGCTTTTCAAGTGAAAAGGCACACAGGATTGTGCTGCCTCACAGAAGAACACTATCTAGAAAGAAGATTAAAAGGACAATTCATATTTCTTGAGTGTACTCATGACTGTCTTAACCTGGGATGCCTAACATTTTTTGGCCCAGGACCTTGGCCAACCTTCTAGAAGCCACATGCCAGTGGGTGTGGCCACTCCACATTCTTGCACACATATATTCATATGCATGCATACACAAACAAACATGCACACCCCTTTCCACTCAGCCCAACACCAATAGTTCTTTTTTCTTTTTGAAGTTCTCTCTGAAGGATATTGCAAACTGGCATCTTTTTTAAAAAAATTTTTGCAGATCACTTGATAACAAGATGTTGACTCTCCATTCCTTTAGAAAGAGTCTTTCTTGGGTTTCATTTAGATATTACAAGTGCATTCTATTAATCAAATCTCCTGGGAAGACAACTATTAAGGTGAAAGCCACAAAATCTATTTCCAAGAGAACATCCAGGAACAGCAATATAGCAGAAAAGGCTGCTGTGCTTGCAAATGTAATATGAGTTGCAGAAATGAGTCCACAACAGTAATTTGTTGTTAGGTATGCTGTACTTGTGGTTTTGATGCTTCATTTTTGATTATGTGAGCTGCTTTGGGTCATTTTTTATGTAAAAGGAGAAGGGAAGAGAAGTTATTAAAATTAAAATAAAACAAAGCAGGGCCTAGAGAAGGGGTTTTTTATTTTAGGTTCTTTTATCCACCCATCAGATGGGCAAACTCAGTCTGAAAAAGGCAACAACTCACCTTGCCTTTATTTTCCTCATGATCAGCTCATCCACACTGTGGGAGAAGTGGAGAGCAGTAACACTTCAGCAGAGTAACACTCTTTTGCTTTTCATGCAAAATAGGAGGCTCATGAGTACAAGAAATTTGTTTTTTAAAAACTTAAGCTGCCATTGACAAAATGATATTTCTCCCCATGGCAAGTTAGTTTAATTGAGGGCAGAATCTGAACAAGCATGATGTAAGTAAGCAGTGCTTTTATTAAGAACATCATAGCACCTTATATTGTCTTGATTAGCACAAAGATGCTTCCATTTCACAAAATAATCTTAAGTGCTTTAACACTAAGTAGTCCAAATCACTGCCATTAGTGCCTCGAATAAAAGCTAAATTGAGCAAACAAAATCAGTAAGTAAGCGATCCCTTCTGTCATTGAAACATGTGCTTATCTGACTCATCCACAAATTTATATTACCCACTGTGTTTCTCATGGTTTCCTTCAACTTTACTTAAGGGCATACTTTGTCATAAAACATCCTGGGGAGACTGAGTTGTTGACCAGGACCACACAGAACCAGTTTCACCTGTGATGACGTTTTCAGGCAAACAGCCATCAAGCTCTATGAATGAATGAATGAATGAATGGTTATGAGGCCCTAAGCTACCATCTTTCTTTAAAAATAGACCACATCTCCTAAACATAGCTGTCAACTTTTCCCTTTTTTAAAGGGAAATTCCATTATTCTGAATAGGATTCCTCGCAAGAAAAGGGAAAAGTTGACAGCTATGCTCCTAAAACAGAGTGCATATTCCACATACCACTCAACATACCAGCGCCTAATTTCCAAAGGCTACTCCTTCACAGAAGAAACACGGTTTGCAACCACAGCTCACCTCCTATTAACAGCCCCATAGATAGATAGATAGATAGATAGATAGATAGATAGATAGATAGATAGATGATAGATAGATAGATAGATAAGATATGTGTGTGTGTGTTTTAAAAATCCCACCAACTCATTCTGCAAAAAGCAACTCCCCTTTTACTGCAAAGTAAAACGCTGTCGTTTCTTCACAGCAATCCTTTGAAGCAGGCCTTCTCCTCACCTCAAATTTGCACAAGGCACAGAGAAACGAGGCGAGCCTGCAAACCAGGGCTCGAGGTTGCAAAGGAAGATTTTAAAAAAAGACTTTGGAAATGGACTCTGTAAAGCTTCGGGGACCGGGGTGGTGAGGGAGGAGGGAGGAGAGCGAAATCTCCCAAGCCTCCTTTCCCCCCGCCACCCGCTCTTTGAAGGATGGCCGGGAACGGGGGTCGGGATCGGGGGGGGGGTTGCAGACTTCCAGCTCCCTTCCCGCCTCCTGCGCGGTCACCTTTGAAGAAGCGCAGCGCCAGGCCGTACAGCTCTTCCAGGCCGAAGCCCCAGCGCCGCTCCAGGCTCAGCACCCCGCCCTCGTCGTCGCCATCGCCGCCGCCGCCAACCTCCCCGTCGCTGTCCCCGCCGCCGGCCTCGTCCTCCCGCTGCTGCTGCTGCCCCGCCTGGGCTCCGGCTGCCCCCGCCCGGCCTCCTCCTCCTCCTCCGCGGCCCCCCGGGGCGAGCAGCGGCCTGGCCTCCGCCTGTCCCGGCCGGGCGTCCTCCGAATCCGGGCTCAGGGTCAGGCCGTCAATGGAGACCTCCAGCCGCTCGGAACTCAGCGCCGCCGCGGCCGCCATCGCCTGCCTCGCCCCCCGCTGCTCCGCAGGGCGGCCACGTCTCGACTTCCTGCTGCCGCCCGGCGACCCGGATCTTCCGGCACCCGAAAGGGCCTGGCGGGGCGGAGGCAGGGGAGGAGCAGGAGTCGCGGCTGCGGGAGCCGAGGCTTCCGGCGGGCCTCGCAAAAAGGGGGAGAAGGCCTCGGACTCCCCAAGGCTGCTGCGCCAGAGGCCTTAGCGAGGCGCGGGCTCCGCTGAGAGCGGCGAGGCTTGCTTGCGAGTAAGCACGCGCAGGGCTCCGCTCTTCATTTCCGGGAGGCGGTGGCGGCGTCTCTGTGACGTCCGGCAGCCGCGTGAGAAGCGGGCATTCAACAGGTGCTGCTGCTGCTGCTGCCCTCGCCGGCTCTGCAGAAAGGGAAGCAGCACCTGTTGGTTTGCTTCACAAAAGCCCCAGGAAAGGGAGCTCGGCGGCAGGGCGCCTGTTTTGCATGCAAAATGTCTCTGGTGCATAGCTGTCAGCTTTTCCCTTTTCTTGCTTGGAACCCTATTCGGAATAAGGGAATTTCCCTTAAAAAGGGGGAAACGTTGACAGCTATGCTCTGGTGCAACACGCGCACACGCATATTCAGGTAGGGCTGGAACTGGGAGAGTTTCCCGCCGGAAGCCCTGGGGAGCCGCTGGCGGCAAAGCTGAGGTTGAGGAGCAGTGAAATTGACTCCAGTGTAAGGCAGCTTCCTTTGAGTGGGGAGGGAGGAGGGGGAACTTCTTAACACTGGATTTACTTCAGAAAAATCTTTCAAAAGCTGGATGCTCCCAGGGATGGGGAGATCCTGTGGCCCTCCAGATTTGCATTCCATCCATCCGCCAGCTCCCATCATCCCAGTAAACAAGGCCAATAGTAATGCATGATGGAAGTTGTACTGCAGCAGCATCTGGGAAGGAGCACTCTCATTCCTCATTCCTGACTTCCAGATACAGTGAAATAAATAACCTTTGTTTCCCTGCTCCGTCACCCAGTACTGATAAAAGCTTACAGCTCAGGCTACACATCTCCTAGTCTGGGACTTAAAATATTTATCCTTTTTACCACTCCATGCTTGTGCACTGGCCATATATCATCCATGTGACAGGGGTGTCGTTAGCAACCTGCACTGCAGATCCTGCATTGAGTGAGGGGGATTGGCCTGGATGACCATGAAGGTGCCTTCTAGTTCTCTGATTCTAAAGCCATGCTAAAACATGCTGTGGAGCAGTGAGAAGCGGATTGGCAATTTCTGTGAATACATTCAAATATCATCCAAGTGGATAGCTCTGATGGGCGGAGCGTGGTGCTGATAAAGCCAAGGTTGCAGGTTCAATCCCCATATGAGACAGCTGCATATTCCTGCATTGCAGAGGGCTGGACTAGATGATCCTCACGATCCCTTCCAACTCTACAATTCTATAATTCTAAGCTCTTGGAAGTTGAGATGTCCAACTCAGGCCAGCTCCAGGCTTGAAGATGCCCTGGGTAAAGAGGGGGTCCCCACTTCTGTTGGTGGACCGCCCTTGGTCTTAACTGGCTGTGGTGGCAACTCTTGACAGCACCAAATAGATGCATCTGTTGTTGTTGTTGTTTAGTCGTTTAGTCGTGTCCGACTCTTCGTGACCCCATGGACCAGAGCACGCCAGGCACTCCTGTCTTCCACTGCCTCCTGCAGTTTGGTCAGACTCATGTTTGTAGCTTTGATGCATCTAGTAATCTCTTAATTCCCCACAATGCTTTAGAGCAGGGAAACTTCCAGTCTGCAGCCTTAGTTAGGTCTGCCAGGACTCTCTGTTTGGCCTGTGAGGCCTTTGGCCAGGCCAAGCCATGCCCACCCACTCTACACATGATGGTCTTGTGGGCCTAATTTGGCCTGGAAGAAATTAAATGGGTGGCTAAGTGCATCTGGCCTTCAGACATAGCTCACAGAGGCTAGAGGAGATAAGGATCCAGTTCCTCATTCCTGTTTTAAAACTGATGCATGCTAGGTGGAGGGCATGCTGGTAAACTTTAAAATGTGGCTAGAGCCAGCTACCTGGTATTGACCGCTTAGAGGTCTGGGTCGGGGGGGGGGGGGGGATGAAGGGAAACCCAGGCCAGGCAACAGCAGTGGGGTCTGGGCTCTAGCAGTTGCCCAAGAATATCAGGTGTTGACTCCCATCCTGTATTCCAGCAACAGAAAGTGTTATAATAATGTAAGAAAAGCCTACTGGATCAGGCCATCCAGATGCCTATGAGAAGCTGCAAAGAGGACCTGAGCATCTGCACTCCTTCCTGTGGTTTCCAGCAAATGGTGATCTATTGGCATAGGGAATCTATACCTCATGCAAAAACAGAGCAAAAACTACAGTACTTACTGTGTGGAAAGACCAGTGGTCTTTAAACCACACAGCCAGTTTCAATTTTGACAGTATTTTGTTGTTGTTGTTGTTGTTCCAAGTTCTTTCCAAATTGAGAGCAGTGGCATGCATCCCATGGGAACAGATCTTGATGGTAGTTAAATGCAAACCCTCCCCAATTACAGCATAGCTATAGAACCAGTGGTTTCCAGTTTCATTCTTGCCGGTTTGTCATTGATATGTAGGCAATCCTCTAGAAAGCTACAGCTTCTGTTATTGTTTCTGGGTGATACTGCAGTGCCTGGGGAAAGAGTCTCTCCCACCCCTTTTCTCTTTTGTACAAAAACAAGCTTCAGGCTTTATGGAGGTGATGTAATGCCATCTTCAGCTCCTCTGGGACAGTTTATTAAGTCTTCTGTGTAGTATCAGTTTTATGATTCAGGAAATATGTCCTTCATATCTCATGCAATTAATCCTGGACCATCTGCATGAAAGCAAATAAGGGAGGAAATGAGGGAGACAAAAATGGCAGTGCAGATGTTTCAGACAAAAATATGTTTACACTATTTCACTCTCTTGTGACTGAAAATCTACAGCCAGCACCTTCCAGTTTATGAATTGTTTCTCTGGATATATTGCTGGGCTATCCTGAAATGTGTCAGCCAGACCGAAGTCCTAAACTTCACAGTGGGAGAAATATTACCCAAATTACTCATTTGGAAGTCTGGCGCTTCCACCAACACACGATGCCAAATATTTAATGCTTCGCCCTTTAAGCTCCTGCCTACCCTGTGGCTTCCCATACATTTTCCTTGTTTGTCTTCAGCTGCTGCTCTTTGGGCTCTTCCCCTTTTAATTAGAATTGGATTATACCTTCTTCATGGTTGATTTTCAGAGACAAGAGGAGCAGTTTGGGGTCAGTGTTGCCAAGATTCGTGACCATTGTGGTGCTATGCTATATCCAGTGCACTAGCTGCCTGCAAATATCCTACCAAGCTGCACTTTTAAGTCTTTAGCTAGGCATGCAATTTATTTTAGAAATAAGTAGCAGCATTTCAGATGTGCTTCTAATGCTTTACCCTTTCATCAGGTTTTGGGTTGTTGTTGTTGTTGTTTTGTATTACCAAGAGTCTGGTGATTCTTGTGGTGCTAGAAGTTCAGAAGAGGAACAAAAATGGCTGCCACCTGCTGGAGAGAACTAAGGAGAACTAAGGACTGGGCTGTACACAATATTTTGCAAAAAGAGTTAAAATTGCCCAACATTTTCAGAAAGCCACATGTACGCTTCTTAGATACTGCCTGCTTTCCTTTGTTGGTGTTAGGGCCGTCTTGAGCATACCCGGCGCTGTGGTGCAAAGATCCCTCCGGCGCCCCCCCTTCCCATAGTTGTCGACCAGTTTTAAGGGCTGGAGGAGGCAGGCAGCAGGCTGGAGGACGGCTCCTCTGGCGGGGAAGAGGCTCCTGGCTCAGCTGGCCACTTCATGCCACGGTGGCCACGGCAGGCAGCACGCCAAACGAACGGGCCTGTGCCAAGCAAGCGAGGGCGCATGCGCCGCTCCCACTGAGCATCGGCTCTATGGGTAAGACGGGCCTGGTTGGTGTTGTTCAAACTCTAAATTTGAAAGGGGGAATATTTAATAAAAGATGAGTATATATTTTTTTATTTTGAAGTAAGTTGATTTGTGCACAATGGGGGTTGGGGTTGGGGAGGAAACAAAATCAAAAAGAGGTCTGTTTTGTAAAGACCATCCAATTAACCGATCTGATTACAGTACCACTGAATTAAAAATGGTCCCAAGGTACAGTCTGTGATGCTGTTGCTTTCCTGAAGTTAGAATGCATGGTGACTGCCTGGGAACCACATGCCATCCTTGAAGGAAGAAACATAGGAAGATAGATTTATTTATTTTTTTAAAGAGAGATTAAGGATGCAATTGTATGATAGAGTAATGCATTAGTGCACAGGATATGATTTGATGGAAGACCCAGTATGCTGGGTATACTGAGGCCACGTCAGGTTTTTTGGCAGGACAGTTCAGAAGTGTCGGTGGAACATTCCACCCATGGAACTGTTCTGCCAGTGAAGATATCCTAGCAGAACAGCTGAAATGGGTGGCACCAGGGAGGCACACACTTACTCCAAATCTTATATTTTTTCAGGCCACAGCTGTGCCCCCACTGACAATGCTGCTATATAAGGAATTACCCACCCATTGACACTTGCTTAAACAGATGAAACATTTTACCATAAATTGTGAGAGTTAAAGGTGTTTTCTGTATGTCATAAAATAATAGTGCTTCATGCTCTCCTCCTACTCTTAAGTGGTGAAAACTTTACAGGGCAAGTGTCTTTTGAAGGAAATAGTACTGATTGTCCACTATTTTTTCCAGGCCATGGTTGGGCAACAGACTACTGAACTAGATGAGCCTTTGATCTAATAAGCAAGTCTTTTGTTCTTACTTGTGACTTGCAGTGTCTTTGTAGTGATTACGTTCAAAGGTACATGTCGAACAGGCATTTATAGGGACATAGAAGCAAGCACACAGGCAGGAAGTGCCAGTCCTAAAGTTATATCTGCAAACCAAAAGTTTCAATCAGCTATGTCCGTCAAAACCGAAGCCTTTGGGCAGGCCTCTTTGTTTGCACACCCTAGACTCAGAACATTTACACTTGTTCCAGTTCCATCACCTTGCAGATGGGTGTGGCTCACACTCCATTCCAAGGTGGCTTGACAGAAACTGCTGTCAAATAGCACTGATGATTCATCACCTGCTGTCAAGCTATGTTAAAGGTGGTTGTTGCTGTACCTAACAATATGGTTGTGACAAAACATGGGAAGGAACTTTAGGAATGACTTTAATAGCTATTTACCTTTATTCATGGAGTCCTCCTAATGTAGTGGTGGGGGAACCTGTGTCCAGTTTGTGGCTGGTGCCCACTGGGGACAGCTGGTGCAGAAGGCAGGGATACCAACTGTAGTGGAGCCAGAACCAATGGCAAAGCAACTAACTCTCATTTTATCCCCAATTAGTTCCACAAGAGAGGGAGACTGAGGTTGTGCACATGCTATACCTTTAAAGCACATTCCAAGCACATTCTTTCCCTCAAAGAATTCTGGGCAGTGTACTTCATTAAAGGTTGCTGGGAACTGTAGCTCTATGAGAGTTGAACTACAGTGCCCAGAATTCTTTGAGGGAAAGAATGTGCTTGGAATGTGTCTTATAGGCATAGTGGGCATGCAGCCTTAGGGCAACAGACACACTTGAATCCACTTCAGTTGTTCAAGCATAAGGATCTGTTATGCCAGGGAACCTTTGGCCCTCCAAATGTTACTGAACTACAACTCCCATCAGCTCCAGCAAGCATGACCAGTGGTCAGAGAGGAGGGCCATTTGCTGGGAATCACAGGTGGGCACAGAGCTGGTACACTCAGGCCCTGCTTGAGGGTTTCCCACAGGTACCTGGTTGGCCCCCATGGGAACACAGTGCTGGACCAGATGGGCTGTTGGCCTCATCCAGCCAGGCTGCTCTTATGTTCTTATGAGTTGTAGTCAACTCATGTAGTCAACTGTAGTCAACATCTGGAGGGCCAAAGGTCCCCCACACCACTGATAGGCACTTGAATCAACCCCATAAACTAATGATCGTCAAGAATCACCCTGAGGTTGGTGGGGCAGCATCCAGTTCACCCTAATGGCCCAGCCATCAACTGCCAGCCTCATCCAGCATGGCCAATGAGCAGAGATGATGGTAGTCATAGTCCAAGAATGTGGGGGGAGACGGCACAATTCCCCACCCTGATTTGAATGCTTGTTAGCCTGTTCTCTGAAAACTCAGTGAAATGAGTAGTACCTAAGTTCTAATTTCAGCACAGTCTAAGACATAACTGGGAAAGGAGATGGCATTGTGTGCAGACTGGACAAACTGCTAGTTATACTTCCTGCCTGGAACAAAAGGAAGGGGGGTGGGTGGAAAGAGAAACCTCCAGGCATTGCATGAATTTCTGAAGCTGCAGGAATCTCCCAGGTGGTGCTCAGTCCTGTGCAAAGTTGGCTTGAAAGCCCAGAAATTAGAATCAAATAATACAGTCTTTTATTTGCCTCCATAGAATACTGGCTTTTTCCTGACTTGCCCTCAAAGTAAACTCTAAGCTGCCATGACTTGCCCAACAATCCTGCAGGTATTTACACAGGCAGATTGCCACACATCTCCTTCCCTCTTTTTCTCCCGCCCCTTCCTTTTTTGATATTTTTATTATGACACATAATAATGCATTTTCCTACTTCCTGCTCTCGACACAAGAAAACGTATCAACCATCACTTCTGGGGATGCTTGCAGCCACTTTATGTGTTTGTTTATCACATTTGTACCACATCATTTACCGGTATCCCAAAATGACCTCAAGAGTGGTTTACAAAGATTGGTCCTAAAACAGTCTGAGGCTGTATGCACTCTATACTTTTAAAGCATCTATAGTCTGTTGCAGGGGGAATTATAATTCTGTGCAAGCTAAGCTATAGTGCCCAGAATTCTTTGAGCAAAAGAATGTACTTTGAATGTGCTTTAAAGACGTAGTGTGTACACAGCCTCAAAGAAGAATTCCTCCTCCCTTTAAAAAATAGACTCTTGTGGGTTTGGAAAGTGATCTAGATTGTCTGTGGAGCACATAGAAAAAAACAAGTGCAGGGGAACCTTAGTTCTCGAACGGTTTAGTTGACGATCAAATCAGCTCCCGAACGCCGAAAACCCGGAAGTAAGTGTTCCGGTTTTTGAACGCTTTTGGACAGCCGAACGTCTGATGTAGTTGTTGGCTATTGTTTCTGGGGTGCCTGCACCAATCGGAAACAGTGCCTTGGTTTTCAAACGTTTTGGGAGTCGAACGGACTTCTGAACCAGATTTATTTTGAGAACCAAAGTTCCACTGTACCTGCTCTACATTGATTCTAGAATAAAATGTCATGTGTATGCACTTGTTGATAGCTGGGTCAGTAGAGCATGAGACTCTTAATCTCAGGGTATTGGGTTCAAGTTCCACATAGGGCAAAAGATTCCTGCATTGCAGGGGGTTGGACTAGATCAGGGGTCGGCAACCTTTAAGACAAAAAGAGCCACTTGGACCCTTTTCCGAAGAAAAAAAACCTGGGAGCCGCAAAACCATTGTGACATTTAAAGCATGCGCGCCACTGCCCTCCAATCTGACAGCGGGCGGGAAGGTGACGTCGGGACGGTGCGTGACTAACGCACGCACCGCCCCCATGCGACGTCACAGCCAGTACAGCGCCCGCCACAGTGGGGAGTGTCGGGGCGCACAATGCGCCTCCTCCCCTCGCTAGTATCCGCCCTGGAGCCGCAGCAAAGGTGTAAAAGAGCCACATGCAGCTCCGGAGCCGCGGGTTGCAGACCCCTGGACTAGATGATCCTCGTGTTCCCTTCCAACGCTATGATTCTATGATTTGCAACACACAACAACTTCAAAGCACATTCAAAACACATTATTTCCCTAAAAAACATTCTGGGCACTGTAATTTACTGGTCACAGAGTTACAGTTCCCAGCAACCCTTAACAAACTACAGTGGCCAGAATGTTTTGAAGGGGGGAAGTGCTTCAAAGGTGCTTCAAAGGTATAGTATTTACACAGCCTAAAAATACATGACGTATGAGGAAAGAGGAATGGGAGGGAGGAGGGAAAAGAAACGAGTTCCTTAAGCTACAGGTCTCATAATACAGTTATACTGGTGAAATAAAATTTACATAAAAAATACTAATAATATTTTACTATCTTGTAATTTTATTCTTCCTGCTTTTATGACTGTTTTTACTATTACTTTGAACTTGTTTGTTTGAATAAAAAATTACATACAATTTATACAATTGGATATAACTTTATACACATTCATATGAATAGACAAGGCTTCCAATAAAAACAGGCAGAGCACATGGCACATTTTTGATAGCAAAAGTTATGCTTTCTATTATTCTTAGAAGTACAGTTCTTTGCAAAATAATTGATTGGATTTTGGAAAGGGGCTGCCCTCTTGTGGCAAACTTAATCTCTAGCAAGTTAATTCTTTGAACAATTTTTCTCTTTAGACTTTTTTACAAAGTCATTTTGATAGGCAGAATGCCCTCAGATGCCTGGCTTGGCTGGGTTATGGACTGTGCAACCCACTCACCCCATTCTGCAATATCTCAAAACATGGAAATAAATATTGTGTAAGAATAATGGAAGCATTTGAACTGAACTTGTATGGATGCTGGTAGAAAATGTTGAGCCCACTGAACAGGAATTGGGAACCCGTGGTCCTCCAAGAGAGTGTTGGACTACAACTTCCATCATCCCTGACCATCGGCCATGTTAACTGGGGCTGAGGGGTGTTGGTGTGCAACAACATTTGGTGGGCCACAGGATGTTATAGAAACAACACATTTTTTGTACATAAGGCATATTTGATCATACTCCTGATCATATCTGGGCCCTTGGCTTTTAGAAGCTAAAGAGGCAGGCCTTCTTTATTCCAAGAGTGGCCATTTAGACTAGGGTATATGGCAAACAAAAGACAAATATGGTTGGTATGATGTCCAGAAGATACTATTGAAGTAGCTTGGCTTTTGCAGCTGGTGCAATTTTCAGTAAGACTGAATCACAGAGCTTTTCTGCATATGTTCCAACTAAAATAGCCCTTATTTCTCAATCCTGCACCTTGATGTCAGGAACCATCATCAAACAAAATGTGGTTACAATATCTTAAGAGGGGTCCAAATGCACAGCGAACAAACAACTTTCCACAATATACATATATAGTAGATTTCATTTATATCTCACCATTCCTCCAAGAAGCTCAAGATGGCATATTATGTCCCCACTCTTCCCTATGTCATCCCCTCAACAACCCTGTGAGATAGGTTGGGCAGAGAGCTTCATGGCTGTTTGGGAATTTGAACCCTGGTCTTCTAGGTTCTATCATTTGCGTGAGGCAGCAAAATGTATTGGGATAGCCTTGATTCCCTACACCTGCTGAAATTCCCTCTTCTGCACCACTCTTAAGGCTACAGGAGCCCTGTTCCCTTTTTCAAAAGGCCAGCACCACCTAAGACATAGTCAAGAATATTCCTGTTTTCTGCTGCAAAATCCTGGAGAAGCGTATCTACAGGCATTTTATTCAGCGTTAGGACAAA
The DNA here is from genome assembly GCF_964188315.1 of Podarcis muralis. Lineage (NCBI taxonomy): Eukaryota > Metazoa > Chordata > Lepidosauria > Squamata > Lacertidae > Podarcis > Podarcis muralis. Next base: position 31,680,044 of record NC_135657.1, read on the forward strand.
GGAAAAACATGTCTGCTCCCCTTCATGTCCAAGCAAAAAGCATAAGGCAAAAGCTATAAACACAATGGAAGTTCCCAGCAAGCTGTGCTGGAATGTAAACAGACATGTGACATACAACAGCTCCACACATCTGATTAGGTGGAACGGAGCATCAATATCCTAAAAGGCAACACACATACCCCAAATGTGACAATTCTTATCCACTGTCTGCCCAGTGTTATTGCTTGTTGCCGCTGATGCTAAAGGAGAAAGGACAGGTCCAAAAAATAAAGCAAGGGGCACAGGGGAGGTTAGGGAACACGGCTTTGGAGAATAATTCCAACCAGTCCAGGGTTTACGACTACAGGACAGGAGCAAATCCCAGCTTTCCCTCCTCTCACCCCATCTCTTAAGGGTGACCTTTAATGTTCAGTCCTTCCTGCAGCATGCTCAGCTCACATCATGCTCCTCTGGTTTTTTCTTTCCTTAATTTACAAATGCATTGTTTTCCTGCCTACCTGTATAGTCCCCAAATTGTGTAGAAACCACCCGTGTTATCTGTAGGCAGCATTGTTTGTCTGCTTAGCTGATAGGTGCTGACTACAGAGTTCAGCATTAAAAGGAACAAGTGTGTTGGGCAGGGGCAGGGGGCAAAATATTTTGGGACATCTCCAGCCTCTAGCAAGAGTTCTCTTGCTTAGTACTGGTGTAACTGGAATCTTGAAGGGCAACGGTTCCCCTGGCACACTGATTATTTTAAACAACAAAACACTTTAGACCAGGTGTGGGGAACATTGGGGCTTCCTGGTGTTACTGAACTGCAGCCCCTGCAAGCCTGGACAATGGTCAACGATTCTGGGAGTTGCATGGGTTTGTTTTGTTTTTTAAAGAGGAAAAAAATGCAAAAGAAAGAGGAATTAAGGAACATAAGAACATCCCCAGCATGGGATCAGGCACATGTCACAAAAGATTCATACAAGTAAATACTACACATATCTAACTTCTTTCATAAAGAAATGTTATATTGCCCAAATGGCTTTGGCAGCTGCTGATTGTAGATTGTACATCGAGGTAGAAGTGTAGAAAATAAAACTCCGCCAGATGGCGCTGAATGACTGTGGTTTCTCTTTGCAAGATTGCAGTAGTCCAAATGTTCCTACATAGGGCTGCCATACACTCGGGTTTTCTCATATGCGTCCGGGAATTGGACTGTCAAAATGGCGTCTCAGTGAATTTTTACCAAATTGGCGAAATGTCCAGGATAACCTGGACGTGTGGCAACTAGGGTGATTTTTTTAAAAGAAAAATGCTGTAAAATTTTTTTCTCAGCAAGTGAGACATGCAAAGAGCAAGCATGCTGTGAAGAAAAAAAAAGGGCTTGGGGGGTGGGTGGGATGTTTGCCTTTGTAAATGCAAGTTATCCAAAGTTTTCAGCTGTTGAACCACAGTTTGATGAGCAGCAATTAAAAGAAACACAAGACCTTTGACTTTAGCATAGTTGTGAAATGGTGATAATAAAAACAATTCAGGTACACTTCTCTGCCACTCTGGGATAATGGGAGGCATTGCAGATGCTTCTCTAGCTGTTGCCACTGAATACAGACTCCAAGTGACAGACCAGAAACAAGATATTGGAGTGATAGTTAATAGCTCAGTGAAGATGTCAACCCAGTCCAGTGTGCTGGGGCTGTCGAAAAGACAGATTCCATGCTAGAGATCATTGGGAATGGAATGGAAAATAAAACTGCCAGTGTCATGATGCCGTTATACAAATCTATGGTGCCACTGCATTTGGAATGCTATGTACAGCTGAATGGCAACATTCAAATTTCAAGAGCAAATTGAAATTCCAAAATCTAAATATTTAAATGCTTTGCAATGTCTTGTAAAAATGCTTCCAATGCCCAGCATGTGCAATAAAATGTATATGTGCCTTTTCAGAAGTCAGTCCCCTTGAAGTCAATTGGCTTACAGCCAGGAAAGTGAGTACAGGATTGCAGTTGGAGTGATATAAAGTGGACATGAGTAAATATGTATACTGCCCTTCACCTGTAGATCTCAGGACGGTTCACAACATAAAAATACAATATAAAAATGTAAAATAAATAATAAAAACAAGAACAAAAAACCCCTCTATAACCCCCCCTCCCACAAACACATGTAAAAGGGGCAGAATATGTTAATCATCCAAAGGCCAGGTTGAAGAGAAATGTTTTTGCCTGGCACCTAAAGGTGTATAATGAAGGCACCAGGTGGACCTCCCTGGGGAGAGTATTCCACAAATGGGGGGCCACTGCAGAAAAGGCCTATTTTTGTGTTGCTGCAACCTTCCAGATCTCCTGCATAGGAGGCACATGAAGAAGGGCCTCAGAGGATGATTGCAGGGTCCAGGTTGAAGAGAGGGGTGGTCCTTGAGGTATTGTCATCCTGAGCCATTTAAAGCATTATGGGTCAAAACCAGCACTTTGAATGGGACCCCTAAACTAATTGGCAGCCAGTGCAGTTGGGCCAGGATCCGTGTAATACAGTGGTACCTCGGGTTACAGATGCTTCAGGTTACAAACACTTCAGGTTACAGACTCTGCTAACCCAGAAATAGTACCTCGTGTTAAGAACTTTGCTTCGGGATGAGAACAGAAATCGCGCGGCGGCACTGTGGCGGCAGCAGGAGGCCCCATTAGCTAAAGTGGTGCTTCAGGTTAAGAACAGTTTCAGGTTAAGAACGGACCTCCGGAACGAATTAAGTTCTTAACTCAAGGTACCACTGTATCCTCAAACTGTCTTGCCTCTGTGAGCAACCTGACTGCTGACTTCTGCACTAGCTGAAGTTTCCAAACCATCTTCAGAGGCAGCCCTATGTGGAACACATTGAAATAAACTAACCTAGAGGTTATCATAGCACAGAAGACAGAAGGTAAGCTATATCTGTCCAAATATGGATGCAGCTGGGCCACCAGCCAAAGCTGATAGAAGACACTTGGTGCCACTGAGGCCACCTGAGCGTCCGGCAACAACAAAGGATCCAGAAATACCCTTAAGCTACATAGTTGCTCCTTGAGAGAGAGTATAATCCCATCGTGAGCAGGGCCACCTCCCATCCAACCATTTTGCTCCCTCAAATTCCTGTGGTGGCATTTGAAGTTTAAATGCATCATCAGTCATTGAACTTCACAGTAAATACCTGCTTGGAGGATCACACTTTATCCTTAGATGCAATCACGTGGAGACTCGGAGTTCAGGAAAAGAAGAAAGCCAAGTTGATTAAAGGAAATAGATGCATGTTTGATCTAACAAAAATGGAGATTCAAAGAGCCATGCTTGCTCTTTGCATGTCTCACTTGCTGAGAAACAAAGATGCCTTATCTCTCAAGGTAAGAATGACAAAGAAGTGAGAAAGAGGAATTGAGATCAGCACCAGAAGTGTCAGGGACTGTGCTGAGGAGGGCTTTGGTCAGGCACCTCTTTTTAAACTAGATCACTAGGTGGGTGCACACCAATTATAGAACTCACTTTGTGTGAAATAATTTTTATGGAATGCTAAAAAAGTGTGGACTGTCCCATTTGCACCCCTGACCTTGAGCCACCCCCCCCCCGGAGGTTGTTTTTCCTAATCAAATGAAAGCTTCTTGCATTGAGAAAGGGCTCAAGATGCTTCCCCAGAAAGCTTCTTCCATCATCATCCACAGTGACCCATTCTTTCTCCAACCAAGTGAGAAGGACCAACCACAAGGCAGAACCAACTCATTGGCAGACAGGCTTACAAAGTTACTACAGTGCAAACCAGGGCAGGCTTACGTGGGAGGAAGTTTCAATGAACTCAGTGGGGCTTACTTTCGAGTAGACATGTCCTGGATTGTGATATAATACTGTCTCCCTATATTCCTATCAAGTGCTCTTTCCAAAAGCAGTTTGATAAATAAGCTTCCCAGAGAAAACATCATATTATCCTGTAGTAGTCATACTCTAAGTAATTCCATTGATATTAATGTGCATCACTAGCTTACATCCATTAATTTCAGTGGGTCTGTTCAGAATAAAACTTAAGTTTCCCCAAGCAGCAATTTTGTTTTGGGAAAACATGAATCTCCAAGGTAGGAGCGGAACACAAAAGTTGACTCTGCACCTGATATTTTGTCCCAAATCATGCAATCTCGGCTTCTTTCCGCAAAAGATAATGCAAATATCGATTCAACTCAATTAAAGGTGTATTTATTAAAAGTAGGACCGCAATGAACAGAACAATAATGCTCTTTGGTGTTCCCCTGAAGCAGGAATTCTCAGGCTGAAATCCAAAGCACAGTTAAGTGCAAGTAAATTACATTGAGGAGGGACGCGGGTGGCGCTGTGGGTAAAACCTCAGCGCCTAGGACTTGCCAATCGAAAGGTCGGCAGTTCGAATCCCTGCGGCGGGGTACACTCCCGTCATTCGGTCCCAGCGCCTGCCAACCTAGCAGTTCAAAAGCACCCCCGGGTGCAAGTAGATAAATAGGGACCGCTTACCAGCGGGAAGGTAAACGGTGTTCCGTGTGCTGCGCTGGCTCGCCAGAGCAGCTTCGTCACGCTGGCCACGTGACCCAGAAGTGTCTGCGGACAGCGCTGGCTCCCGGCCTATAGAGTGAGATGAGTGCACAACCCTAGAGTCTGGCAAGACTGACCCGTACGGGCAGGGGTACCTTTACCTTTACCTAAATTACATTGACCGCAGTTGATGTGTTCTGCAGCCCTGTCCAAGGCTTGTTTACTCTGAAGCTGGAGTCTCTCAACAGCCTCTCAACAGCCTGTGCCTTAGGTTTGGAGCAGTGGCATAGCCTGGGGGGCAATGGGGACAGTGGCCACGGGCACAGAGTTCTGAGGGGCACAACCCAGCACCCCCATAACAGGCTGCCTCACCTAGGCAGCATGGCTACTGCAGAAAGGCAGGCCGCGCCTGGGCTGGACCTTCAGAGCCACAGCAGTGCCTCCTTCTCCTCACAGCCAGCTTCTTCTTCTTCTCCATATATCCTTCCACAGTGGGGACATTGGTTTCCGGGCAGGAGTTGATCACAGTGTGGATTTGCCAAACGTGCCTTCCTCTTAGCACGTTTCTCCCTTGTGTCCTGAGTTTGAGTGCCTTCAAAGTCTATTACACCTTTGGTAAAGGCTATTCTCCAACTGGAGCGCTCGCAGGCCAGTGTTTCCCAGTTGTCAGTGTTTATACTACATTTTTAAAGATTTGCCTTAAGACAGTCTTTAAACCTCTTTTGTTGACCACCAGCATTACGCTTTCCATTTTTAAGTTTGGAATAGAGTAGTTGCTTTGGAAGACGATCATCAGGCATCTGCACAACATGACCAGTCCAACGAAGTTGATGTTGAAGAATCATTGGTTCAACACTGGTGCTCTTTGCTTCTTCCAGTACACTGATACAGTGGTACCTCTGGATGCAAACAGGATCCGTTCCGGAGCCCCATTTGCATCCTGAAGAGAACGCAACCCGCATCTGCGCATCTGCGCATCTGCACATGCACGGTCGCGATTCACCACTTCTGCGCATGTGTGTGATGTCATTTTGAGCATCTGCACATGTGCGAGCGATGAAACCCGGAAGTAACGTGTTCCATTACTTCCGGGTCGCCGCGGAGCGCAACCTGAAAACGGTCGACCTGAAGCAACTTTTACCTGAGGTATGACTGTATTAGTTCGCCTGTCTTCCCAAGTGATTTGTAAAAATTTTCGGAGACACAGTCAGCAAAGAGACACTCACCAATAGGTGGAACTCCAGGGTCTCCCTTCCAGCATGTGTCCTTGGGCATGGCATGTACCTTGTGATGAGAGCATGGAAAGGAGAGCTGTCTGCTTGACCAGGACCCGCTGGTGCCCACCCTCGCACTGTGCAGCCAAGGAGAGGCAGCTGGGGAAGGGCTGCGCTTGGCACCTCAAGCTGCTCTCCACCACCCTCCTCCTAGGCCTGCTGCAGCTGCAGCTCTGGCGCTGTTGGGACATCACCAAGCCCAACAAGGAGCACCAGCCACAGCTCACGCTGGGATCTCACTGAGCTGAGAGGGAGAACACAATGACTGGCAGGTGACCTCCATGAGGAACAACGGCGCAGGGGCTCAAAGAAGTATCCTGTTGTCTTCTGCATGATCCCCGCAAATAGGTTAGGGAGCACCACCCTTGCCTTGACCCAGGTATTGTCAACGCAGGCTATGCCCCTGGCTTGGAGCCTGCATTTTGTGAGCTGGTGAGAGACCTTGCACACCAGAGCTCCCCTCCAGCTGCAGACTCGCTTCTCTCCATTGATGGAATTCAAGTTCAGTAGTTTGCTGCAGAGCATCACATTGCAGCAAAAGCTTTTCCTACATGTTTGGAAGCTGTGAAGGAAATAATCTGAGATCAAAGCTCTGTCCTCACCTTGGGCACTTTGGCCTAGCTGGAATGTACCCTTGAGCTTTGACCATCCCCATTGCTTCCCTTACATGGAAGCTGAAGAAATGTGCATGGAAGCTCTGAGTGTGCAGAAGCGCTGGCTTTTTCTGAGTCCTGTACTGGATTATCCAGTAGGCAGGCTAAGCACATGCTGAGAGTGCCAAGCAAAGCAGGAGCAGCTGAGAAAACGATAATTTATTTTTTAACTAATCTGATATTAAGAAAGAAAGAAAGAAAGAAAGAAAGAAAGAAAGAAAGAAAGAAAGAGAGAGAGAGAGAGAGAAGTCATCATTGGGGGAAATCAGAAATTCATTAGATGTCATTACACACTCTTTCCACTATTTTTCTGTTCTCTTTTTATAATGTATCCTAAACCAGGAGGTATCCTACTAAAGAAATAATGTGTGGAAATCAGAACCTGGCATGTGTTGGAACAAATCATGTATTATTATTTTTTACGGTTTAGTATTGAGTTTATTTTGAATTGCCTATAGAGAGGTACTAAAATCTTTCTAACCCAGCCCTGGTTGAGTATCATCTTTCTGTTTTAACTCTGCCAGGAAGGCAGCCTAACCTGGAACCTGAGACACATGGCACTCTCCCTTGGCATTGTCGTGAGTGTGAAATGCCTCCAGCAACAGTCTCAATAGGTGGCTAATCGGCAATGGGGGCTAATTGGCTATAGAAATGTAGGTGATTTCAGAGCTCAGTGAGCTAGTCTCTGTGCAATGCACTTCGTCTGGAAGAGTCTGTACAGAGAGAGTTCAGCCTGCCCAGATCAAAGGGGTCACGGAGTATTTTGTTACAAACAGAGCTCTAGTAGGAAGGGTGTGAGTTTACTCAGTGTCAATGCCAGGCTATTTTGCACCCTAGGCAAGGCTAACTAACTAGCTGCACCACCACGACGCCCCAAAAACGGCAAAATTCAATTTCCAAAAAACCATTGTCTTGTAGAAAAAATGCAAAGCACAAAACTTGAAACTGCTAAATATTTGTTAAATGGCAATAATAAATAATGCAACAATCTTTGATTATGTTTCTCAAAGATAAAAGAGCATGTATTAGTGCACAAATAATTTCAAACAAACTTGTGAACTGTGATGTTAAAATTTAAGTCTCTTCAAAGTTTCAATTCCAAGCACATCAAAAAACTCTTCGAGTGTTTTCTTTTCCTTTGCAAATGTGGCCAACAATTCCTTCAACAAGTTCATGTGCTGATGTTCAGCCATGTTCTATTAATATAATTGCCAAGCCAATCAGGCTTTTTTGCAACATTGTTGAGCGTGTGTAAGTTTTTATAAGTTTGAGCTTTGAGAAACTGCGTTCACCACTTGCCAGCTGAAAGTGTGAGAAGAAATCTTTGTGGCAGCATAGACTCTGGAAACCTTCCAGCTATTTATATAAAAGTAAAACATTGTCAGAAATTTATAAGATATAAGAAAATCCAATCTATATAAAACTGTGCGCCTCAAAGGTCTCTGTGTGGTCCTTTGAGGTCTGTCGCCCTAGGCGCCCGCCTCTCGGCCATGAATTTGAAGTTTGCTTGGGCGAGTCCATCCGGGGTTATTTCAGCCTGCTGTATTTGGAGCACGTAGGAGCTTGACTCATGTTATCTCTTCATTGAGGGAGACAATCGAATTAGAATGATTGGCAGCCCGTTGCCAAGCCTCAACAGCTGACTGAAAACTTGCTAATTATACTTGATTAACTCCTCATTGCAACACAAACCAACTTCCAAATCTGCATGGCTATGGAATTGGCGGTGAAGGGCCTGAATTTGCCTAATCTAGATCCTCTCCTATCTTCCTAAACATTCCCACAGTTTTAAGGAACCGACACAATTTCTATTCCTTCAACGAGCGATTATTTTTATTTTCAATTACCAACAACAGAAACTATATATTTAATTAATGTTCTGTAAACTGAAATGGCAAAGCTGTATTACAACTGAGAACTAACATAAACTACCGTACACATTTAAAAAAACCAAAACGGCAAGGAAAGTGCTATTTGTTAGGGAACTGTCTTCAAACAACTTTGCATATGGTTTGTTCTTAACCTACCGAAACTTTATTAAACTTTCACTGACCATCTCTCTATGAAGAAAAGTCGGCGTGTTTTATTAACCCTCTCCGAATTAATACACACACCTCAAGATGCACTTTCGAGGGAAATTTATGCCAAATGTGGGGGTTTTCGTTTCCAAAAAGAAAATGGTAAATTGCGACTTGTTGAAATCTGGGAACTTAGTATAGGTGAAATTTTGTAACAATGCCCTGAAGGTCCACTTATGTGTAGTGCGCAACGTTAGAGAAAAACTCTTGCTACAATGTGATGGTCTGAGGAAACAAACTACACTTTACTAAACTTGAATTCAGTAAACGGAGGGAAGCAAGCAAGCCCCTCTGGCGTACAAGTCCTCTCTTGCGTCCACCAGCTCACAATAGCACGATCCTTTGACCGCGTCTTCCAGGAAGAGAAAAAAAAAATGCTGAAGAGCAGCGGTGTGAACCTGACATCTCCGGAATTTTTTGGCATTGGAGAGAAAATGGGCGCCGCTCTCTTTCTTTTAAATGCTTTTTATTAAAATATTTTCTCGGGTAACAAAAGTACAGGCAGCGTCTCTGTTGTGAGAAAGGGTTTCAAGCAAAGCGAGGTCGAGAATTGGGGTGCAAGCTCTATCGGGTTTAAAGAGGAGAGGCCAGACGGTGGTTATTAGTTTTAATTAGTGTTGCTTAATAAATTTATAAGATGCTTTGTACCGTGAAGCCACCGAGGGGGGTGTGTGTTACAAATTTAAAAAAGAAGAAGAAAAAACACAGACAAAAGATAAGTTCTAAAAACGATAACATTGTTTCAACAAACTCCCAGGACAACAAAACCTTTTTTTTCTGGCTATGCTCTTAATATTCCATAAATGACTGCAGAGAAAGATTCCTGAAACAAAAAGGCAAGACCCAAGCGCCAACTTCCCTAAGGGACACAGTGAAGCTTGCTTCTGAGTATAGGATTGCAAATGGAAAAACTAAAGGAATGTTGAAATAAGGAAAGAATTCCTCAGATGGCATCTTCCAAAGAAGGGGCCTATTCTGAGTGAAGCTTTCCTGAGCCATAATTCCTTTGCACCTGACCACAAAAGCTTCTGCCACAAATCCCTCATTTCCCCCCATTTAAAATATCTGTCTCCTTTTGCATACCTTTTAATAAAATATTAAGAAATAATTAAGCCGCATAATAAACCAAACCAAACAGAGCAGTCAGAAAGATTTCCAGATTCCATCTTGAAATCGCGGAAACATTTCAGTTGCAGAATTCAGAGTTGACAATCAAATCGTTAAATGGACTGGTTGGTTTTTTAAATCACACCCCTCCTTCCAATCCCTAGGGAAGAGGGGGCGAAGCTGGAGCCCTGAAGATGTGCGGGACTCCATTGCCTCTGACCACTGGTCATGCTGGCTGGTCCCGATGGGAATTCTAGTCCACCCACACCTGGAGAGCCCCCCTCTCCGCATCCCTGCCACGGGCTGCCCCGCCACCCCCTAGAAAGAGGGATCCGGGCTCCTGGGGTTGTTCTCTGCTGCCTGCCCCCCTCCCACCCATCTTCCACGTCGGGACTCCGGGGGCGCAGCAAGTCCGGATTCCCCGTTTGTTTGAAAAAAACAACAACCACCCACTCGACGGTTTCTGCTCGGTTTCGTGAACCTCGCTTTGTACTCCGTTGCAACCCAGAGGGCGCTTTTATCACAACAATCGCTAGGCAGGGCCTGTGCAAAGGAGCCAGCCTAAGGGTCTTCAACGCTCCCAATAAAATATCTGAGGAGGCTACGCCCACCACCCAAGTTGATAGGCATTGCCATTCAAACGGGGTGTGCGCACACCACATCATGTGATTGATTATGTAGGATGGGGCTTCCCTCCCCCCTCCCCCAATATTTTATTCAAGTTGGCACCCTTGTTGAGAGGAGGATTAGGCAGCTAAAATAGAGATACTGTACTTAAAGAAGCCCTCCATGTATGGATGCAAGGAGGGTTTCTCAGTTGATGCTTTCAGATTTCAATATCTGCCTCTGAACACACACATCTCGACATCTGAAGAGAAGGCTGGGTGGTGCAGTTGCTTTTTAAAAGTTAAAAATAAATAAATCTCCATATAACCCAAAAACAAAAATAGAACTCAAGGAGATAAACACACACACACACACACACACACACACACACACACCAGAACCAAGGCTGACATGGGATGTCATGGTACAGGTGAGTGTTAAAGGTAAAGGTAAAGGTACCCCTGCCCGTACGGGCCAGTCTTGGCAGACTCTAGGGTTGTGCGCCCATCTCACTCAAGAGGCCGGGGGCCAGCGCTGTCCGGAGACACTTCCGGGTCACGTGGCCAGCGTGACAAAGCTGCATCTGGCGAGCCAGCGCAGCACACGGAAACGCCGTTTACCCGCCAGTAAGTGGCACCTATTTATCTCCTTGCAACCGGGGGTGCTTTCGAACTGCTAGGTTGGCAGGCGCTGGGACCAAGCAACGGGAGCTCACCCCGCCGCGGGGATTCGAACCGCCGACCTTTCGATCGGCAAGCCTTAGGCGCTGAGGCTTTTACCCACAGCGCCACCCGCGTCCCTGAGTGAGTGTTAGTACAAACCAAATTGTGTCCTCTCAGAAAGTGAGAGCCATATGGCTCCCCTTTATCACATACACAGCCCAACAAGGATGGACAATAATCCACCAACAGCATACAAATCAATATGGCTAACCTGATCGAAAACACCCACCCACCCCACTCACACATGAAAACAAAGACCACCACAGCCAACCACAAATGAATAACCACACCCTAGGCCAACCCCAACCTCTCTCACCACCAAAGGAACACAAGCGAACAACAAAGAACCTGCACAAACAACGCAGACACCAAACCCTACATAGAGTAAGTGAAATACAAACATCGCCACCTGACCTCACCCCCACCCATCTCTTGCCCCCCTCCACCTCTTTCCCCCTTTTCTTCCTAATGTCTCAACAAATGAAAATGATTTGTAAATATGTTACATGGGAGAAAGAACACAAGAGAAAGACATTGCACACTTTTGTAAATCAACAAAATCTTTAATAAAATAATAAAAAGAAGAAAGTGAGAGCCATTCTGCCTCCCCGGAAGACTGCAAAAATCCTGTGGAAAAGGACTTTAACCACCTGCATCTTCGGATTACTGTGGCTGGAGATTGGAGGAACAGGGTTGCAAGTGAACATTAGCCAATGGTTTAATTGCCCCTGGACTCCCTCAGCCCCTTCACAAAATATGCCGAAAGGAATTCAAACACAGAGGATGAGCAATTTGGTGGCCCATCTCTCGACAGTCTTCTACAGCTGGGTCAGTTGAAGCCAGTACTTTCGGATGACACTGCCGCATACTCATTTTACAGCATTTTATCAACATAGTTCAATGTCTTCCACACCTCAGCCGCTCTGAACCCAGCCTTGGCTGGGGAGGGCAGGGTATAAAAATTATTATTTATTATTATTATTATTAATTATTATTATTATTATTATTTGCTGGTCCATAATAAGCTCCCTCTTTCTTAAAATGAACAGGAATTTTCTGGAGGAGTGGCTTGACCAATAAGCACATGTGCCTGAAAATAATAAATCACTCATTCTCCACAGTTCCCTAAGAACAGGATTAAAACCAGCTTAGAAAACATACAATATTTACTTTCAGATATTGACTTTATTTATAGTGGCTGTCTTTTTTTCTTTTTCTTTTTGCATTGCCTGCTGCAAAAATCTAGGCCAATGAGCTTTCAAGCCTCACTCAGGCTGCTCTCCTACAGTGCAGGCCTGCTGTGAAGGTAACATGTGCAGGTCAGATCCAGACACCCTACAGACGAATACAATAATCTTACATAGGCTCACAACAAATGTAATTATTCTTTTTAAAAAAATATATTTTTATTAACAGTTTATTAGTTTACAAAAATACGTGCATTGTCTCTTTTTTCAAGTTGTGTGTTCATTTGTTGTGAGACATTAGTGTTGCATATAGTGTTAGGTTAGGAAGAAACGTAGGGGAAAGAGGGGGAGTGGTGAGTGGGGTGGGGTGGGGTGCCAATGCTTCTATTCTTAGTGTATGTGTGGGATTTTGAGTTGGCACGACTTGTGTGGGTTCTCTTACTATTCACTTGTTGTATTTCCTTGGTGAGAGGTTGAGGGTGGCCTAGGCTGTGGTTGGTTGTCTTTGGTTGGCTGTAGTGAGCTTTGGTTGTGTGTGTGTGTGTGTGTGTGTGTGTGTGTGTGTGTGTGTGTGTTTGGATCAGGTTACAGATTGATTTGTAAGCTGTTGGCGGATTCTTGTCTTGGTTGGCTGTGTACAGTGGTACCTCTGGTTGCAAATGGGATCCGTTCCGGGTCGCCGCAGGACGCAACCTGAAGCAAACGTAACAAGAGGTATGACTGTGTGTGATAAAGGGGAACCATACAGGAGTGAAGGCATCTTCTATTTGTCCCCGTGTCAGTAAAAGTTTATTGGTTAGTTTTTACTAATAAGGCTGTTTCCCATACTATTTGATACCACTGGTCAAAGCTTACTCCTGACAGGCCTCTCCTGTGTTTGTCTATGACGCTTCTGATAGGTGGGTTATGGGCTCTTTATGATATGAGTGGGCATTATCTTGGAAGATGTTTAGTGGGGCCAGTGCCAGGGTGATGTCTAATAATTGCTTAGTTATTTTGCATATTTCTTGTATGATTGGTGTCCAGAAGAGATGGATTTGGGGACATTCCCACCACATGTGGAGGTATATGCCTGTGGAGGTGCATCCTCTGCAGCATTTTTGTGAGGTTCCTGGGTGTATTAGTGCTAATTTCCATGGTGTTAGGTACCATTTGAGAGTTTCAAAGTGAGTTCTTTCCTTTTCGCTGATACGGACTTGAAGGGAGGTTTAGCCCACATTCTGGTCCAATGGGTGGAGTTAATCTCATAGCCTATGTCATCCTCTTTTTATTATATTGAGGGGGTTTGTGGGATTTTGGAGCAGTGTTTTCTATATTGCTGATACCATCCCTTTACTATGTTCCTTTGTTGTTAGGAGGTGGTTTTCAAAGGTTGTCAAGGGCCTAGTTGCTAACAATTTTTACTACTACTGGATTGTTTAAGAGAGCAGGTAATTATTCTGTAGAAAATACAACTGGAGAAAAAGACAATGTACGTACATTTGTAAACCAAGAAAATATTTAATAAAAATTAAAAACAAATGTTTCAATAGAGACTGGTTAGTTTGGCAACTACTGTATATCAACGGAACAAGCCTAAACATCAGCACTTGACTTGAAGAAATTGGTGACAAAAATCTGCAAAGTGATATGCCTGGAATTGAAATTTAAGAGACTTAAATGTTAACATCACAATCCACAAGATTATGCAAAATGATTTGTGTGCTAAAACATTACCTTTCTCAAATACAAATGGAAATCACAAGATTGTTGCATTATTGCAATTTAAAATAAAATTAGTAGCTTCAAGTTTTGTTCTTTCCTTTTTACTACAAGACACCCATTTTTGAAAACTGAAGTTAGCAATGTTTTATTCATTTACCTCTTTATCTGATTTCATTTCAATGCCTGCTAACATCCAATAGATCTCAAGGCGGCATACAGATAGATACATAGAAGCATCACAATTAAAACCAAAATATACACAAAATACGCTGAAAGGTGAGAGGAGGAAAAAACAACAAAAGTCATTATTGAGCAGACAAGCCTCACCTTCAGGTGGCCAGTGTGTGTGTGTGTGTGTGTGTGTGTGTGTGTGTGTGTGTGTGAGAGAGAGAGAGAGAGAGAGAGAGAGAGAGAGAGAGAGAGAGAGATATGCAGGCTTCTTGACTGGCTCCGCTCCTTTTTCCGGAGGGGGGACACACACCAATGACTGAGCTGGGAGATCCTTTCCATGTCTATAAAAGGCCCCCTGTACCTTCTGCATGTGGGATGTAAAACACAGGAGCAGTCAATTACAACATTCCTAGAGTGTACATGTTAAGACATGGGGAGGGATGTCTGTCCTACCAGCAGGTAAACTTCCTGGGACAGACTTCCTCCACATGTGACCAGAGGTGTGTGTGGCCTCACCTGTGCAGGTAATGATAAAAGCACAGTGCAGGACAGCCATCTCTCTCTCTGCCATCTTCCTTCGAAGCAGCAACATCTAAAGATGCCCTCTTGGCTCCCAGCCAAGAGAGGAGGAAGGGACTATCTTCTTATTAGATTCTAAATGTATGTTACTTTTATTAAGCAGTCTGCCTTCTGGGATCCGATTGTGAACAGAATGTGAGTAAACTCTTTTTATACTTTTATAAAACACTGTCGTGTCTTGTATTTTAAGAGGGAACAAAGGGGAAATTACCAGAGTAATTATTATAGAGGTTCTAGCGAACCTGAGCACAGGTTACCGTTGCGAACCTAAAAGGGGAATGTCTTACTCTGCTGATATTTTGGGAACTTGTTAGCACAAGTTGGATAAGGATATAGTCTCACAATATATCCTCTCCTGCATCCCTGAACATTCCCACACTGCACCCACATTTCATGCCCACCACTCCTCCTGATCAGAGAAGCAGGGGATGGATTTCCACACCTTTGAGAATGACCTCCACCTCTCTTCCCAGGAGACACCTGCTCCTCTTCCCCCTTCCTCCTCTCACCTTTGAGGCCAAGAGCAGCTCTAGACTGGGCAGGGGGCAGCTTAGGGAAAGTGCAGCCTGCTTAATGCCCCGCTTTTCTCCTCTGCAGAGATCAGGACAACGCGCCGTCTTCGCTCATCGGACCGGAGGACGAGGTTTGCGTTCTCAGACTTCCAGCTGGACGTACTGGAAACGACCTTCAAAGTGCGACCGAAGCCTGGCCACTATCAAAGGATGTTGCTGGCCTGCCTCACTGAGATCCCTGAGGATCGCATCCAGGTGAGTTGTGGGGGGGGGGGGAGATGGTCCCAATTCTGCCAGGAAGAAAGGCAAGACGGGAGGACGTCGGGTAAGGATTGGGGGCACAGGAGGAGAATCGACCGGGAGCTCCCTTCCAGGTCTGCCTCTTGCAGCCCCTCGAGCCTGGGCGCCTTTCTGGGGACACCCGTCCCCTGTGCTCGATGGGCAAGGGAATCTCCGCCGGGGACCTTCCTTGGCCAAGGCGAACAGTGCTGGAGAGCTTCCAGGGGGGCGCTGCTCCTCCCACCCAGGGCGGCTGCTCCTCTCCCCCGGCCTCGCCTTCCTACTTCCCTCAAGGGCAAGGAGTGCAGCGAAAGCAGAGCATGCCAACGTTGCGCTTCTTGTGGGATATATATACACACAGAGCACTCAAGTCCAACATTTCCTGTTTCCTGATCCATCCATCATGTGTTGCCTTTTGGTGATCATGCTCTTAGCCAGTGGCACTTGGTTCATCCTTTACAGAGGATTGAAGCCACAAGGTAGAAAGTTTGAAGCTTCTTTTCTCTGCAAATGTAACTGCAACTACAATATAAAGCCTGACACTTAAACAATATCATAAACTTTGCCATTACTTTTTTAAAAAAAAGACTGTCGTGTCATAGTTTTTAAGAAGAAACTAATGGGGAAATTTACCAGGAACAATCCAATCTGGACAAGCCAGGCTGGACTGCTCAACTTATATGATTCTAACGAATCCATCAACTTGCTTCCAGCAATATGCAATGGAATGTGCTCTGCTACTACCTCACTAGCATTTAGTGAGGAAGGAAAATATTAATCAATATATCCTCTCCCACTATCCACAACATTCCCACCCATCCGGCCAGTCTTGGTGGGAATCCCGAGTCCATTAACAGGGAGGGGTGGGAGACTCAAGTCTGCGATCTCTGCTTTATTGAGAACACCTGTGCTCACGCTCCTCCTCTCATTCCTAACAGCTCTGGTTCTGCAACCAGAATCATGAGAACTGCCCTCCAGAATATGTGTCTTCCAGAGCCGCCTTTACACCTGCCACTCACGTTCAAAATGTCGGCCTACCATTGCCTCCCCTTCCTCCAAGCTGTGGCCTATCACTTCACCTGCCAATCTTCCAAGCTTCAGCCTGCCACCAACTCAACAGTTCATAGCAAGGAGCCTGTCAGCCCCTCAAATACCAGATCAAAATAAATTTCATTATTTTTAGCCTTCCGGAGGGCTAATGTTTTTGTTGTGTGTGGGGGGGGTAGCAATGTTAGAACTGGTCCATGCAATCGGGAAAAAACCACCCTGGGAGAAGCAGATATGCATGGAGGTGGCAGAGGTAAGTCTGCAGGGCAGCATTTCTGTGCATGCTGCTCCAGAATGAGGAGGGGGAAATCCCTTGAAGGGCCCACCTTTGAGGTATTTTCCTTGCTTGCGTTTGCTTTTGGTTGGGGGTGGGGTGCTTTTCCACAGGTGAATATTAGGGCAGGTTTTGTTTTTGTTTTGCATGGGGAACAGGGCAGTTTGGGAGGGAACAAAGGGAAAAGGCCAAAAGGCCCAGGGATTTTAACTGTGTCACACTCAGGAGTGTAACTCGGGACTGATTGGGCTGGATCTCCCACCACCTGTGAACATTGGTCACACTGGCTGCTTCTGGTGGGAGCCAGAGCCCAAGAACATGAGGGGTTTGGGGGCTCAAGTCCGCCAACCTGGTTTCATAAGAGCACTCCTGTGCTCACACTCCTCCTTACATCCCCAACAGCTCTGGTTCTGGACCTGCTGGGCAAAGGCACAAAGGGCGAATAGTGAGAATTGTTCTCTGGAAGAGGTATCCACCTCCAGACCCTTATTTACACCCACTGCTCTGCTTCCTATTTTAGCCAACTACCAGCACACCTGGGTTCAAGTGGCAGCCTGTCGCCATCCCACACTCGTCCAAGTTCCAGTCTGCAACCACATCTGGCTTCAAACACCATCCTACCACTATCTAATCTTCTTCAAAGCTCCAGCCTTCAACCAGCGTACCTTTTCAAAGCTACAACCTGCCACCAAACCCACCAGATCCCAGTATGGAGCCTGTCAAGCCCCCAAATCACAAATCAAAAAGAAGTTGTTTTTAGGCTACCCAAAGCCTGATGTTTTTGCTGTGTGAGAGGAATGGCAATGTCACAAGTGACTACCCAATGTGGTCCATACAGTCACAAAGCTGGTGGGTACTCTTGGGGCAGTTATTTGCTTGCAGCTTAACTTACAAGGTCATGAGGAGAAAGCACCTCATCTTGCACACAGGGAGGGAAGGCTGAACTTTTAAGGGGAGGCTCATTCCTCAATCCCAGGAAGGTCTAATGCACCTTGTTTATCAACTACATTATTCTCCTGACCTTCCTTCCAAGGACCCAGAGCAGCATACAAATTGTCCTGCCTCTGTTTAGCAAGCTAGCGCCATTAAACACAAACTTTGAAGCAGTCCCTGATCTCAGAGTAACACACCACACAAAAGATACACCCTGGTTGTTAGGAAAAATGAAGGTGCAGTACAGAGATTCCAAGGAATACACTTTCAAGTACAACCCTTTTAAACGTGTATCAGCCTTTCTCTTTTCCCTAAGTGATCATGAAAGTTCTGTGTACTATTCAATTACCCACCCATATCTGCATACCTTGTGCATTTTCCACTTATTTGCCATCTTAATTCAACTATAAATATTCAGTTGCCCACCCAGTTATCTAATTCAACTGGTACTACCAACAGATAAATTATTTTCCCCCCAACTAGGCTCCAGGGGTCAACTGAACTTCACTAGATAACAGGAGCAAGAAATGGATTGACACATCTTCCCAGTTCCAGAAGAGACTCTCCACCTCTACATTGTTTCTCTTCCCTCCACTTCACAAGGTTCCTCTAGCTCTGACAAGTATCTAGTCCTCAAGACAGGGGGCTGGCCTTCTCCATGTCAAGGGAGGGAGGAAAGCCAACACTTTTCTGCAGCTCAAGGGGTCCCACAACAAGGGATTCTGCACTGCTGTGGATCAGGGTCATCTGACCTGAGGAAGAGGACAGCCTTCAGCCCCTTCCAGTTGGATGTTTTAGAGATGACCTTCGAGGACATCCTCAGGTAACAGCACCACCAAACCACACTGTCAGCCAGCCTCACCAGCCAGACCCCAAAATTTCTAGTTAAGAATACATTACTCCTGTCTGCCATTCCTTTGACACGACTGAAGTTAGGAATGTCTGTCTATCTTTCCCATGCTGGAAGAGGATGTCCACCTCTGCTTAGAGGAGAGTCCAGCACCTCCTCCATTCACCTCACACAGTCCCCTCCAGTTCTGCTGGTCCTCCGGGCAGAGAGAGTAAGGCAACCTTGCTAACCCAGTTTGCCACTGGCAACTCTGGGCAATTGACAGCCACTATAGCCCATTGGACCAGAGTGAAAGAATGAAAGAGGTCCCAAGAATGAAAGAGGGCAGAGGGAATGGACAGTTTCTATGTCCCACTTCAGCTGGATGTCCTGGAGGAAGTATTCAAGGAGATTCTGGTTGTCCAAGGGAGAGAAGAGATGGCTGTCCCAGCCAGACCTATTATGGCTTTTCAGAAGCAGAGTGCCTCCTATAATCACAGGTGGTCCTGGAGAACCTCTTTCAAGGGAGGCTAGTGAGCTGGTGGAGATTCCAGGGGGTGCAGTTCTGGTGAATGGAGGTGCAATTCATTCTCCTGCTGCCTTGGGAGATGCACAAGACCTCAGTCTCCAGCCTTCTGGGCTTCAATTGAAGGAGTAGAGTTTGCAGAGCAGGAATGAAGCATCTGAAGAGAAGCATTTGTTGCAGAAATCAATTGGTGCTCCTTTAAATGCACATTCCAGGAGAATATGAGGTTCCATGTTCACCTAAGAGAAGCACAAGAGGAAAACAAATGATTAGGGGGAGATATGGCTTCCAGTCACCTCAACATTGAAATGCAGATGCCCTAGAGACGACTAATTAAGTAGTATGCAAAATGTCCAAATATTACTATGTATTGATTATAGATGCCAAAGAAGATGGGAAGTAAAGATTTGCCCATGGTTTCATAGAAGCTAGAAAAAGCTGAGATTCTCAATATACCTATTTCTCTGTGAATCTTCTATGTTGTACTAGACTAGCTCAAACTTACAAAAACATGTACTAAGTTGCTGCTGACTGGGAGATCAAACCACAGGTTTCTGTATTGCCTCAAGGTGTTCTGGCACTTTCGTCCACTCCCTCAGCCCTCTTTCATTCCTGGGACCCCTTCCTCTACCAACAGATCCTCAGTCCAGGGCTCATTATGCCAATATAGGGTCTATATTTTGCCCCAACCCACGCCTCTTTCCTCACAGGAACGCCAGACCCTCATCCTCAACCTGGAACGCCAGACCCTCATCCTCCCTTCCTGCTCTCACACTCACTCACTGCCCTAGTTCACAGACCACGATACACACTTCCCCTAAAACACCCTCACGCCCCTCTCACACACTTACAACCGTCTTAATGAACCAGAATATCCCAACGGATTCCTCAGTGTCTCAGAAACAGCTCCCCATTTCTCCCCTCCCCTCCCCTCCCCACTCCTCTCATCCCCTTGGCACCGCCACTGAGCCCATGGGGAAAAGTGGGAATTGAAAGAGTGACGGGCTGTACACTAGATAAAATAAACTCAGTGTAGAGCCATCGGTTTCCTTGTGTTTATTTCAACTCGTAGTAAAAAACAGTCAATCATCCAGTAGGAGTCCGTCGTGCCCCTCCCAAACCCCAGGCTATATATACTTTATTCACGCCTGATAGGCTGATTCAAACTTCCCACCTGGAGCTGGATTGGACGGCTCCTAGGGGCCAATCAAGTTACTGCATTCTAGAATCCTACCTGCCTATTGTTCTGGGATCCAAGCTCAAGATAGAACACTAGAGCAGGAGAAGTCAATCACTCTCTTTCCATACCAACCCAACAAACAGCTAACTCCTGTCGACTCCAACTATTGGTCAGAAGCCACAGTGTACTTGGGGGAAACACGCAGGTTGCATTCAGTAGACCCTTTGCAACTAGTAAAGCCAAATCATCCATCCCCATTCATTTCAATGCGTTTTCCCAAAGAAAGACAGACATTCCTTATCACATGATAGTTTGACTGGGCTGGAGATTAGAGGAATCAATTCCTTTAGAAACGAAAAGCAGAACAATTCAGCAAACAGCATGTTAACGGCAACTATAGCATTTCCATTGCCAACACTTACTGCGGATCCTCGCGGTGGATTCAGCAAACTAGATGCCCCAGCAGCAGCAGCCTCTTCGCAAATCGAGGACCCGTTGAGTCTGTAGCTTTCCTCCCTGGAGAATATAAAGGGCTGAACCGGCTTGGCCCAAATTAGGTCCAGCTGAACCGGGTTGACTCAAATTGGATCCCGGTGTGTTCCGGAGAGGCTCCCTCCCGCAGCAGACGGGAAGGGGACGCCTAAGTTTTCCAGGGGACGCCGATAAAGTGGCAGGTGACCCCTCCGAGAGCTCCGAGTTGCAGGACTGGGGCGGGGGGCGCTTTAAGGAGATGCTGTGCATACAATCAATGAAAAAGGGCCTTGCCTCCTCCCTGCAGGCTTTGCACCCAGGTGTGTCTGTTTGGCAGCCCAAAGGGGTTCAATGAAGGTGTGTCCGTAGGGGCTTCCGTAAGCCCGCCTAGCATCCTAGTCTCCACAGGTGAGCTTCTCAAGCTACCTAAACAGAGAAGCAAAGCCTGTTGAACTTCCTGGAATTAACTGCTGACTAATCAGGCTTAGGGTCGTAGTCGAAAGTGCACCCCCAAGGTTTTCTATCTGACCCAGGCCATGCCTCTCTCTTCCCCATTACAATCTGCAAAATGGCACTGGACTACTTGGCAGGGTTGTTGTGAAGGCAGGAAGGTCCATGACTGCAACTTCTTCTACAGGCGTCTTCTATATATCTGTCCAGTTTGGGTCAATTATTTCTGTCATGGGAGCCAACTCCTAGGGGTCAAGAGTTTTTGGCTGCCCAGAAAGAAATATTTAAGGGGGCCGGTCCCTCCCAATAAAATTGATGGGCATTGCTATTCAAATAGTGTGTGTGCACCATGTCATGTCATCGATTATGCGGAGCGGGGCTTACCTGAGTCCCCCAATATTTTATTGAAAGTGGCACCTCTGATTGCTGTGCTCTATTCAGACTAGTGGGGGAACACCAGGGATGTCAAACTGAATAAAATATTGGGGGACCCAGGTAAGCCCCGCCCCGCTTAATCGATCACATGACACAGTACACGACCCCATTTGAATAGCAATGCCCATCAACTTTGGGGGAGCAACCCCCTCAAATATTTTATTGTCGAGACCTGTAAGGTAGGGCTGGCTGAAAGAGCAGGAATGGGTCAAGACCAGGCTATGAGGTTCATAATTCTATCCAGTTCCCCTTTATCAAACCACTAAGGCTGTGGGGTAGCGATTAGCGTGCTTGACTAGGAACTGGCTTCAAATTCCCCACCCCCGCCTCCAAGCCTTGAAGCCCTCTGGGTGAACCAGGGCCAGTCACTGCTTCTCAGCCTAACCTGCCTTGCAAGGTTGTTGCATGGATAAAATAGGAGGGCATGCACCTTGAGCTCCGGGGAGGAAAATGAAATAAACTCAGGAGGACATTCTGAGGGTGACAGCATTGTGCTAGGAAAGATGGCTGCTGCCCGTTTATTTACCGAAAACATTTCTATATTGGAAACGCTTTGTAGCATTTTCCCAGGAGAAATTTTAATGAGGGTCGGGAGCGATAGAGAAAGATTGGGGTTTTGGGTGTCCTTCGCCGCTCCCTTAAGCAGGGAGTCTCAACGACCCTGTAAGTTCGGCTTGGCTGAAAGAGCAGGAATGGTCCCATATCATCCAGTGAAGTTGATGGTTCTTCCCAGTTCCATGTTTTCAAACCACTAAGACGCATGCCTAGCAGGTAGACCCTCTAAGCGCCACTGCACTGTGCTGGAAAAGGTGACTGCCACAGGTTCAGTGTCAATAAGAAGTGTGCAGAATTTTCTCCTTTTATCAACGAATTACCCACGGAAATGAGACAGGCGCCTGGGTCCTGCGTTCATGTTTCAGGAATCGTTCCCTGCGATGTGGCCCAGTCATTTATGGAATATTAAAGGCATAGCCAGAGAAAAGGTGTTTGTTGAAACAATGTTATTACTGTATATTTAGAGCTTATGTTTTAAACATGTACGCCCCTTGGATGGCTTCACACTACAAAACAGCTTATAAATTTGTTAAGTAACAATTTAAAATAATAACAGCTACCAATTCTCGATCTCACTTTGCTTGAAACCCATTTTCAAAACAGAGACGCAGTATGTACTTTTGTTACCCAATAAAATCTTTTGAAAACTCTTTTTTAAAAAGGAGAAAGAACCCCATTCTCTCTAAAATGCCAGCATTTGTGGATTAAGGGCATAGCCAAATAAGAGGTTTTATTGTTTTTAGAACTTATGTTTTTTATGTTCCTTTCACTTTTTATCTTGTACGCGGCTGCGATGGCTTGATGCTAGGAAGCAGGTTATAAATTTGTTAACTAATAATAATTTAGGATAGTAACCGCCGTCTCTGTTTCTTTAAACCGGATCACTCTAGAAGTTGCACCCCAATTCTGGATCTCGCTGAGCCTGAAATCCATTTTGTCCCAAATGCCAAACATTTCAGGTTCACACTGCTGTCCTTCTGACATTTTCTTCCCTTGGGGACCCAAATTCCCTCACCTGAAAGGAAAGCCTCCTGCCTTCGGAAAGGGCTCCCCAAAAGGCTTCCTTCACCCCCATTTAAAGCGTCCCCTTTTAACATCAGGGAAAACGACCCCCCAGGAACCAGGAGACAAGCACACGAGTCAAGGTTGCCACCCAAGGCGTGCTTACCTGAGAGTAAGTCTCATGGAACTCAAGTGGACTTACTTTGGAGTAACAATGCGCCGTCCCTTCGTAGGAAGGGTGGAAGGTTACTCAATGCCGATGCCAGACTATTTTACGCCCTAGGCAAAGTTAACTACTTGCACCCTGCCCCTCCCCCCAAAAAATTAGAAATTAAATTCTCAAAAACAGTGGTCTTGCAGAAAAAATGTAAAGCACAAAACTTGAAACTGCTAAATGTATTTTAAATTGCAATAATGAATAATACGACAATCTTTGATCATGATTATATTTGATTTCTCAAGTATAAAAGAGCATGTATTAGGGCACGAATAATTTCAAATAATCGTGTGAGTTGTGATGTTAAAAGTGAAGTCTCTTGAATGTTTCACTATCAAGCATATCAAAATCTCTTTGCGTGTTTTCTTTTCCTTTGCAAATGTGGTCAACGATTCCTTCAAGACAACCAACCACACCCCAAGCCACCCCCAACCTCTCTCGCCACCAAGGAAATACAACAAGCAAATAGTAAAAGAACCCATACAAGTAACGCTGACACAAAACCCCACACATACACTAAGTAGAAGAATAGAAGCATAGCCACCCGACCCCTCCCCCCTCCCCCCTTTTTTATTCTTTTCCTAACATAACACTGTATGCAACAGTAATGTCTCGCAACAAATGAAATTGATCTGTAGAAAACACAACTTGAAAAAGAGACTATTTTTGCAATTTTTTAATTTAAAAAAAATTCCTTCAAGTTCCTCAGGCATTTTTCATTGATAGAGTTGCCCAGCCAATCAGCCTCTTTTGTAACATTGTTGAGCGTATGTAAGTTTTTACAAGTTTGAGCTCTTGAGTAACTGCGTTCACCTCTTTCCAACTGAAAGTATGAGAAGTACTCCTTGTAGCAGCATAGACTTTCGAAGCCTTCGAGCTATTTATATAAAATAAAGGTAAAACGTTGTCAGAAATTTATAAGATCTAACAAAAACCAATCTATACAAAACTGTGCTCCTCAAAGGTCTGTGTGTGCCCCTTTGAGGGCTCTCGCCCTAGGCGGCTCCCTCTCGGCCATGGATATGAACTTGGCTTGGGCGCGTCTATCCGGAGAGATTTCAGCCAGCTCTACATCAAAGGTGTCAATGAATATTTGGAGCACGTGAGAAAGGGGTTTACTCCTGTTATCTCTTCATTGAGGAAGACTGCACTAATCAAATCAGAATGGCCGGCAACCCTTAGCAGCTGATTGCTAATTAGTACTTGAATAACTCCTCACTGCAACACATATCATCTTCCAAATCTGCATGGCTATGGAACTGATGGCGATGGGCCTGAATCGGTCTTATCTAGATCCGTGATGGGATAAGGGATGCCAAATGCAATAGATAAGAGCAAGTTATTTTTCTGGGCTAGGTAGAGAACTTCTAAGAGAAACGTGATTCTTCAAAACCATCTTGAACACGCTCGCTTTGCAGTTCCAGCGAGGTCTACTTGGGATATTCTTCCAATTAACTGTGGTTTTAAAACTGCAGACTGCATTGCAAATGGCTGCAAACCTCCGAACAATATCCACACCCCACAAATGGAAGTTCCCTCCTGGATGATAGGCAGAAATTCAAAAGGGCAGTTCTCTCTCCTACTCCATTCCACTCTTGATTTTTTTGTAGTTAAAACCTATTAAACAAAAAATTAAAACAAAAAAAAAACTATTCAGTATCTTAACCTTCATCCAATATCGAGGGGAGCTGGGGGAAGAACACACACTATAGTTCCTGTATATAGAATATAGATTATAGACCCCATATAAATCTGTTTGTGGTAAAAGATGAGACGCTTAAGTTTGTGCAGTAAACGTTTGCTCCAGCATACTAAGGAAACAACCCAATTTATATCCTTTTAATAAGCGATTGTTTTGTTTTAAATTACCAACAACAGAAACTATATATTTAAGTTATAATGTACTGTAATGTAAGTTAGGGTTGCCATATTTCAAAAGGTTGTTGAGCTGCTGCTGCGTCTTTTTTTAAGAAACCCTTTTGGAACAGTGATTTTAAGCTTCTTGAGTTTTCCGCTGCTTTTTCCATCGCGTTGCCCTACAGCCGATTCGGCAATATTCTCCACCCCCGATTTTTTACACCTGAAAACCAGGACGGAATAAGACAAAGCTTTATTACAACTGATAACTAACGAAACTACCATTCATATTTATAAAAACCTGCAAGAAATGTGTTACTGGTTAGTGAACTTCCCTGGGTGGAAACAAAATAAAAAATAAATAAATTCCTTCCAGCAGCACCTTAGAGACCAACCAAGTTCGTTATTGGTATGAGCTTTCGTGTGTATGCACACTTCTTCAGACACGAAAGCTCATACCAGTAACAAACTTAGTTGGTCTCTAAGGTGCTACTGGAAGGATTTTTTGTTTGTTTGTTTGTTTGTTTCGGCTACGGCAGATCAACACGGCTACCTACCTGTAACTAGTTCCCTGGGTGGGTTAGAAGACTGTCCCCAAACAACATTATGTGGTTTGTGCCATCCTTGAACTTTCTTTCTTTCTTTTTTTTAAAAAAGATATTTATTGGCCATCCTTGAACTTTCACTGGCCTTCTCAATAAACACACCTCAATATGCATTTCGAGGGCATTTTCTGTCCAATGTGCGTTGTTTGTTTCCAAGAGGGAAATGGTAACTTGTACTGTACCTTGCTGAAATTTGGGGATACAGTATAGGCGGATTTTTGCAGCAATGCCTTAGAAGGATTACCCTGAAGGTCCACTTATATGTACCGCACAATGCTGTTGTGAGGATAAAACGGCAGAAGGAAGAACCATTTTTTGCTCCTTTTGGTGGTGGTGGTGGGGAAGCGGGAATATAATGCAAATGTGGGAGTATTGGCAGAATGCTTGCTTCAAAACTCATTCTCGCCCTGCCCTGCCTTATTTTACCCTCAGTTGCTGCCTTGGTCTTTACTGGAGCAGGAAAACTTTCAAAACTTTTGACCCAACCTGGACAGGTATATAAAAACACCTTCCTGCCCTCACAACAAAGACCCATCGAGGCCAACAACATCCTCTTCTCACTGGGGCCAGAAAGGGGCCCATAGAGAGCTAGCAACTACGTGCTCTCCACACCGGCGACTCCCAGCAAACTGAGAGTCAAAGGCACGGCGTCTTTTACACAGAATGTAACCCCCTCCCCCCATTTAAACCTTAGCTCAACCTTCCCCCCTTCCAATCCCTAGGGAAGAGGGGGCGAAGCTGGAGCCCTGAAGATGTGTGGGACTCCATTGCCTCTGACCACTGGTCATGCTGGCTGGTCCCGATGGGAATTCTAGTCCAACCACGCCTGGAGAGCCCCCCCTCTCCGCATCCCTGCCACGGGCTGCCCCGCCACCCCCTAGAAAGAGGGATCCGGGCTCCTGGGGTTGTTCTCTGCTGCCTACCCCCCCCCTTCCAGGTTGGGACTCCGGGGGCGCATCAAGTGAAAGGCCAAAGTCCGGATTCTCCGTTTGTGTGTGTGTGTGTGTGTGGGGGGAAATAAAAACTCCCCATTCAACAGTTTCTGCTCGGTTTCATGAACCTCGCTTAGCATTCCGTTGCAATCCAGATGGCGCTTTTGTCAGCACAATCGCTAGGCTGCACCTTGTTTACAGCTACATGAGTTTGATCAAACTGCGGGAGGCAGTGGAAGACAGGAGTGCCTGGCGTGCTCTGGTCCATGGGGTCACGAAGAGTCGGACACGACTAAACAACAACAACAACAGCCTAGCTTTTGCGTCCGTGCGATATATAGGGATGTGTGTGCGTGATCCTTGCTATTTATTACATTTCTCGATTGCTATTTTCGATGCTGATCAGGCCCGCTCGACCAACGATTCCAAAATATACACAAGATAAACTCAAAAATAAGGAGGAAAACTTGGGGGGGGGGGATCTCTCCGAGTTCCTTAGGGAGGCGGGGGCTCTCCTTCCGCTCCAGGGGGCACCTTGTCTCCGCCCCTCTCCCCAGGGAGGAGGACCAATGGCTGAGCTGGGAGATCCCGCCGACGCCCTTTCGGCGGCCTAGAAAAGGACCGCCCGCAAATCCTGCGCCCACACTTCACCCGCACCATCCGACGAGAGCAGCAGGAGATGGCTTTCCGCGCCTTTCAGAACGACCTTCCCCTCGCTTCGCAGCAGCCACCTGCTCCTCTTCCCTCCTCTTCCTCCGGCTCCAGTAAGTATCTCAGCTTCGAGGCCAAGAGCGGCTCCAGACTGGGCAGGGGGCAGCTTAGGGAAAGCGCAGCCAGCTTAACGCCCCGCTTTTCTCCTCCGCAGAGATCAGGACGACGCGCCGTCTTCGCTCGTCGGACCGGAGGCCGAGGTATGAGTTTTCGGACTTCCAGCTGGACGTTCTGGAAACGACGTTTAAGGTGCGACCGAAGCCTGGTCACTACAAGAGAATGTTGCTGGCCTGCCTCACTGAGATCCCCGAGGATCGCATCCAGGTGAGTTGCGGCGGGAGAGATGGTCCCGATTCTGCCAGGAAGAAAGGCGAGACGGGAGGACGTCGGGTGGGGATTGGGGGCACAGGAGGAGAACCGATCTGGAGCTCCCTTCCAGGTCTGCCTCTTGCAGCCCCTCGAGCCTGGGCGCCTTTCTCCCTGTGCTCGACGGGCAAGGGAAACTCCCCCGGGGACCTTCCTTGGCCAAGGCGAGCAGGGCTGGAGAGCTTCTAGGGGAGGCGCTGCTCCTCCCGCCCAGGGCGGCTGCTCCTCTCCCCCGGCCTCGCCTTCTCACTTCCCTCGTGGCGCTCGCTCTCCTTCCGCGATCGGCCCTCCTCCATCGCAAGGCGGCTCCCACCCAGGCCTGGTGTCGCCGGCGGGGCCTTCTGGGAGCCCCGTGTGTCCTTCCCGCTCCCTCCCGGCTGGGTCTCGTCCTCTTCCGGGCTGGGGGCCCAGCGTCCTTCTTCTGGGGAACGAATGAGACCCCTCACGGCATTTTGGTCGAGGGGAGGGAAACCGCCATGGGAGAAGCAAATATGGTGGGAGGGAGGCCTCTTCCTCTCCTGTAAGGACATGGAGATGGCAGAGGGAAGGCTGCAGGGCCGTTTTCTGTGAGGCCCGAGGAGACCCCCTCACAGAGCCACCTTCGAGGTCTTTAACTCGCTTGGGGAGGGAGGGGGCTGATGAATTTTAAGGCAGGGTTTCCCCCCGTTGCATGGGGAATTGGGCCAGTTTAAGAGGGAACATAGGGGAAAGGATAAAAGATCCAGGGGTATTATTGTGATTAAATTCAGTGTGGAGGAATTGAGACTGGATCCCCCATGATCTGGCCCGTTCTGGTGGGAATCTGAGTCCAATAACATGAAGAGATGGGGACGGGGGTTTCTTGAGAACACCTGTGCTCATGCTCCTCTTATTCCTCACAGCTCTGGTTCCGGAACCGGCGGGCAAAGGCGCGGAGGGCAAATTGTGAAAATTGTCCTCCAGATGATGTGTCCTCCAGGGCCGGCTTTACATCTGCTGCTCAGGTTCCAAATGTCGGCCTGCCAGTGCCTTCCATTCCTCAAAGCTGCAGCCTGCCACTTCACCAGGTCCAGCTTCCAGGCTTTGGTCTGCAGCCACCGCACCAGGTCCAGCTTCCAGGCTTTGGTCTGCAGCCACCTCACCAGGTCCAGCCTCCAAGCTTTGGTCTGCAGCCACAGCACCAGGTCCAGCTTCCAAGCTTTGGTCTGCAGCCACCACACCAGGTCCAGCTTCCAAGCTTTGGCCTGCAGCCACCTCACCAGGTCCAGCCTCCAAGCTTTGGCCTGCAGCCACTTCACCAGATCCAGCCTCCAAGCTTTGGTCTGCAGCCACAGCACCAGGTCCAGCTTCCAAGCTTTGGTCTGCAGCCATCGCACCAGGTCCAGCTTCCAAGCTTTGGTCTGCAGCCACCTCACCAGGTCCAGCCTCCAAGCTTTGGCCTGCAGCCACTTCACCAGATCCAGCCTCCAAGCTTTGGTCTGCAGCCACAGCACCAGGTCCAGCTTCCAAGCTTTGGTCTGCAGCCACCACACCAGGTCCAGCTTCCAAGCTTTGGCCTGCAGCCACCTCACCAGGTCCAGCCTCCAAGCTTTGGCCTGCAGCCACTTCACCAGGTCCAAGCATGGAATCAGCCCCCTGCAATGCTGGATCAAAATAAATTTTGTTATTTTTAGCCTACCAGAAGACTCTGTAATGTTGTGTCTCCTCCAGGGTCGGCTTTATACCTGCTGCTCAGGTTCCAAATGTTAGCCTACCATTGCCTTTCCTTCCTCAGCCTGGCACCTCCTTGCCAAATCTCAGCACAGAGCCTGTCAGCCTCCCAAATCAAAATAAATTTTGTCATTTTTTTTAGCCTAACGGAAGACTCTGTAATGTTTTTGTTGCGTGAGAGGGGGAGCAATGTCAGACGTGGTCAATGCAGTCAGAAATCTTCTGGGTGTCCTTGGGGCAGTTCTTTGCTCTCGTCTCCACTTTAACCATGCAGGTGTGGGGATGTTGTGGATAGTAGGAGAGGATATATTGATTAAATATTATCCTTCCTCTCTCATGCTAGTGAATTATATAGCAGAGCTCATTCCTCTTTACACAACGGGGAGCTAGTTGCAGATTCATTTGAATCTCTTTAGTCAAACAATCCAATCCGGGCATGTTTTAGCTTGTAGTTATAGACTACACTACGCTACACTGTAGTGCGGATTACATCTTTGTATGGGTGGGCCAGTGTGCTGCTGGCAGAGAGCCAGCAGACTGCATCAGGAGCACTGGCAAAAATGGAAGAGAGTAGCAAAAGAGAAAGATGGTTGCGTGACTGGCCCCTTTGTAGGGTCTGCAAGGTCACATGCAGGGGGAAGATGCTTCAAACCTGGTGGAACAGGAAACTACCTCGGCTGGAGTAACATCCCCCTGTCTGTGTCCACTCTAGGGAAAGAGTCATGAGGAGGAAGCACCTCTACTTGCAAACAAGGAGGGCAGGCAGAATTTTTAAGAGGAGGCTCAGTAATCATCTCAGGGCCTGGGTGTGAGGTCTAAGACACCTTGTTTTTATTTGCCAACTACATTGGGCTCAAAGTGGCATACAAGTGTATAAAATAGAATCCCTGGTGGGGAAAGAGATGGGAATTTATGGCAGAAATTATAACCTAAGGCAGGCATGGCCAAACTTGTCCTAGCTAACAGGACAAGTGGTCAGGGATGATGGGAACTGTAGTTCCAAAACAGCTGGAGGGCCAAGTTTGGCCATGCCTGGCCTAAGGCAACTCAATGAGCCAATAACAAAGATTCTGAAATGTTGCTTTAAAATCTTCCTTCCTCCCTTGCAGTAGAGAATGTGGCTGGGTTATGTATGTAGCCTGTTCTTCTGATATTGCCAACATTTTATAGAATTATTTCCACATATGGAGTCATTTACCACCACTCCAGCTTTTGCACCTTTTTCAACTCTGCCTTTCCCCCTCTCCACTAAGCCCCTGTATATACTCCTTGTGTGTTCTATGACAAACTTTGGTTTAGGGGTGGGTTCAGGAGAAGCTTGGGGGGGGGGAGAGAAACCTCTCGCTCTTCCTTTGCCCTTCTTGCCTGACTTGACACACGGGAGAAGTGTTGGCTGTCCAGCAAAAGGTGGCAGCCCTGCCCTGTGCAGGAACCTAGCCTCTGCTCAGCTCCTTTCCACAATGAAGGCATTGGGCAAAGGTTGGGTCTACTGTCACCTCAAAGTGCCCCCAGACTTCCAGTTCCTCACTGCTGCAATGGCAGCAGCAGGGAGAGAGGTGGTGGAGATGACCTGTAGCTATTGTATCCCCTGTTGCTCTTTGTACCAATGAATGTGCATAGCTGGCGCACCACCCAGTGGAGCCCTGGGTCCTATTGGACAGGTGAAAAGAGCAGTCCAGTCATAGTCGGGTCCAGATAAATAGACCAGAGAAGGGAACGCACCGGCTGCCTCCTTGCCCTCTGGAATTCCATAGCTCTCAATGGCCATGACAAAGAAACTAAGAAATAAAAATGATCAGGCAGTAAACATTATTAAAGCAAGCCCATTTTATTGACATAAAAATTACCAGCAGAATTTGCACTTTATTAAATTTCTATGCCACCCTTTATTCAAGGATCACAAAGTGGGTTAGAATACAAAAATGTATAAAATAGTAAGAAGCTGGCGTATATTGTTTGTTACTATGCTATGCATTTTTGTGTTTTCTATTTTGTAAACTGCCCTGTGAGCCCTAGTCAAAGAGCAGTACAGTACAGAAATTTAATAAGAATCTTGGCAGACCATGAAAACCCCGCCCCCAGCTTCTCTGCTCAGTTCCTTCCTTGCCACCAGGCAAGAGGAGTGAGAAATGAATTCGCACATTTACTCAGTTCCAGAAGAGTCTTCACCTCTGTTGTTTCTCTTCCCTCCACCTCAGAGTTCCTCCAGTGCTATTCAGCATCTAGTCCTCAAGACAGAGTGCTGGCCCTCTCCATGTCAAGGGAGGGAGGAAAGCGAACACTTCTCTTCTGCAGCTCAAGGGGTCCCACAACAAGGGATTCTGCACTGCTGTGGATCAGGGTCATCTGACTTGAGGAAGAGGACAGCCTTCAGCCCCTTCCAGCTGGATGTTTTAGAATGACCTTCAAGGACATCCTCAGGTAACAGCACCACCAAACCACACTGTCAGCCAGCCTCACCAGCCAGACCCCAAAATTTCTACTTAAGAATACATTACTCCTGTCTGCCATTCCTTTGACACCACTGAAGTTAGGAATGGCTGTGTCTATCTTTCCCATGCTGGAAGAGGATGTCGTTTTGTTGGGGTGTGTGTGCGCATGACTTTGTTCGGTGGGGCAGGACTTTTGCTAGAGTGGGAAGAACCAATGTGATTGGTCAGTTAGTTATTGTTTTACTTGATCTAGGGAGGGCAGCTGCCCCCCTGCTCCCCCTTTGGCTACGCCCGTGAAACAAACTATGTATATTTTTTGACATTAGTAAATAAATAGCAGACTCTCTCTTCGGGGCCCGTTCTTAAGCTGTTCCTTCTCAGGTTCATTCCTAAAACCCTGCTTTCACAGTGCTGGAGGAGTATGGAAGGGGTTAGGCTGGGGCCGCGGTTGTCTGAAGTGGAGGCATGGGGAGGAAGGGAGAGGAGAGCCCCCAAATCGCTTGGCTGTCTATAGATCTGCCTCAAAGCGGCGCACGATAAAACAGAAAAAGTTCAGTTAAAATCAAAACCCCAAAATCTAATCCAAAGACAGAAGAGCGGCAAAGAGTTGACAGATCGGGCCAGGCAGTTGCCTCCTGGCTCAAGCCCCGCCCCCAATCCCCAGGGGAACCAGTGACGGAGACGGGGCCACGCCCACTTCGGGAGGTCCATAAAAGAGCCCCGCGGTGCCTCCGCGCCATTCATTCATTTCCACCGGCGGGAAACGGATTTGCGCATCTTCCCAGGTTCGAAGAGGCCTTCCCTCTCGCGGCCAAGGCAGGGGAGTTGCGCAGCGTCGCGACTTGGCGGGAGAAGGCGGGATGTGCCGACGGACGTCGATCTCCCAGGTCAAGGGGTCCCGAAGCCCGACCACCACCGGAGAACGCTGCTGGCGTGCCCCGCCGACCCCCGGATCCAGG
The DNA here is from genome assembly GCF_964188315.1 of Podarcis muralis. Taxonomy (NCBI): domain Eukaryota; kingdom Metazoa; phylum Chordata; class Lepidosauria; order Squamata; family Lacertidae; genus Podarcis; species Podarcis muralis. The sequence goes on from NC_135657.1 coordinate 31,712,883, forward strand.
TGCGTGAGGAAGACTCGGGACGAGGCGAGGGTGGAGGAAGACCTGGTTCTGTTGGGAACATAGGAGCCAACAACGAGGGGCTGAGGTCTCTTCGGTTACATGGTCGTGGCCATGGGGGGTAGGGGGCAGCTGCCCCCCAGCAAGTAAATCCATAAGAATACTTACCTATCTGAGGTTCTGCTCCCTGAAGCCTAACAGAAATCCTGACCACGCCCATGCTCCCATAATATATTTGGGGGGGGGGACAGAACTGAGTTAGCTGCAACGCAATTGGTCAGTTGTTTTATTTACTTGATTTTGGGGGCAGCTGCCCCCCTTGGCAACACCCATGGGCTAAGGACCTTCCCCAAAGTTGATGGGCGTTGCCATACAAATTATGTGTATGCTGCGTCATATGATTGATTATGCAGGGTGGGGCTTACCTGCCCCACCCCCAGCAATATTTTATTCAAGTTGGCACCCCTGGCTGGGAAGTCCTTCTCGCACCCTCAAGTATTGTGAGCCATGGTATACAAATGTAATCAATAATAAAGGGGCAAGGTGGGAGGTAGCATCTCTCTTGGGAGCTTCTTGGCGGCGGGTAGAAGGTTGGAGTCGCCGCTTCCTGGTCTACCTCTTGCAGTACCTTAAGCCTAGGTGGGTGTCCTGAGTGGGATGTCAGTCCCCTGAGCTCAATGGGCAAGTGAATCAGGGGTCGGGAGGATCAGTTCCCCTGTCCTGGTTTCATGGCTCACAAGGGTCCTCTTGAGAGCCAGTGTGGTGTAGTGGTTAAGAGCGGTAGTCTCATAATCTGGGGAACTGGGTTTGCTCCTCCACAGGCAGCTGCTGGGTGACCTTGGGCCAGTCACATTTCTTTGAAGTCTCTCGGCCCCACTCACCTCACAGAGTGTTTGTTGTGGGGGAGGAAGGGAAAGGAGGATGTTAGCCGCTTTGAGACTCCTGAAGGGGAGTGAAAGGCGGGATATCAAATCCAAACTCTTCTCTTTCCCATTCTCCCAACAGCTGTGGTTCCAGAACTGCAGAGCAAATCGAGCAGAGGGGAAAGTTTTGGAAGATCCCTCCAGGAGATCCCTTCACTGTGGACCCCTGGGCCGATGGCCTCCCTATGATGCAGGGTGCAAGCTGTCTCTTGTTCAAGATCCAGAGGGGTGTTAATGGAGAGATGGATTGACTTCATGGGCTATGATACTGCTCACAGTAAAGGTGTGCATTTTGAAATTGCCACAAGACTCTGGACAAAAAAATCTGCTGGGCAAAGAAGGGGGGCAAGGCGTGGAGGCCCAATGCCCAGAATTGGCCCCCCCCCCCACCGTGCAATTTCCACCTGCTCCAGAGATTGCAAGCTGCAGCATGTAGTCACCTCACAAGATGGAGCCTGCCACCACTTCATAGGGTTCCAAGCTTTCAGAAGACACTGAGCTGTTTTTGCTGGGTGACAGGATGGCTTAACTTGCCTCCACTGCTGTGAGGGGGTGCATTGCTCGCTTAATAATTTGCTGCTGGGCCTGGGGCAAGTGTTACTTCATAGATCCCTAACCAGCTGGGGACCAACGTACTTTAAGGAGTATCTGATTCCTTGTGTTCTGCTTCAGTCACTAAGACCCTCTGATGGGGCAAATTTGGTGGACCTAGATGCTTCAGAGGGTTAGGAGGGGTTGGGACTTCAGAGAGGCAGGTCATCCCCCTCAAGGGAGCATTCGCATGATTTGTCCTTGCTTGCTTTTCAAAAATATTGTAAAAACTACTGTATATTCAGACAGGTCTTTCAAACTTGATGTGTTGGATATTTTTCTTGTTATACTGTGATTTTAGGCTGGTGATATTTTATATGAAAGTGTGGTTTATAAATATTTAAGATAAATAATAAAATAATTCTGTCCAGCTTGTACACTTTAAATTCTTACTACTTCTTTCCCCCTGCCCCCAAGTCATTTAGTCCTTTAGTGTTGTAAAACTGAAAAACAAAGGGGTTGTTCCAGGCTGTCACTGTTAAAAGGGGATGCAGAGGCTGGCTGAGGATGATGGGAGTTGTAGTCTAAAACAAGGGCACCGGGTTAGTGAATGCTGATTTAAGCAGATCAAACCAATTCCAGTTAATAGCACCACTGGTGGTGGTTATGTTAGTTTGGTTTGCCTGGAGTTGGTTGACTTGGGAGAAAGACACAGGGAAGAAATTCTATTGTGAATATGACTCAGTATACAGAGGTACCTTTGAGAAATACACACAACATAGACCTCTTGACAGCAGCAGTTATAGTAGAAAATAAAGATTAAAAGCACAAATCCTATAAAATCAAAGTGGTTATTTCACAACCAAATAAGGAGTCAAGTCCTAGGATTTCCATAGGATTATACAAAAATACAAATTGTTCCTCTTTGTGAGAGGAGCTGAACCTTGGAAAGAAACCACATACACATTGATCTTTTCCTGACCCCATTGTCTATGAAAAAATGAAGAGGCATTTTACTACTGTTCTGTCCACTAACATTGGCTCAGGCAAACACCCCCCCCCCCATAACAAAATTCAATTTTATGACACCAATGGTTTTGTTTCCATAATGAAAATGTTATGTGGTAACTGACTGAAATTGGGGACATTGTACTAGGTCTACTATCTGGTTGCTGCGGTTTTGCAATCTAGCAGCATATACATTCTATGAAATAAATATATAAATTGCAGTGAAAAATACACCGGGGAGTCTTTCACCCCCCGCTCCCAAATTGGATGAAGTTCAAAGTCCATCTAAACATTCTCCACCACCTCTGCACACACCTTCCAAATCACCAGGCAAAAATGAATTTCTGAAAATATATTAACTAAACGTTTTAAAACTATTTCAGGCCTAATGCTCATGTTTCGCAATTTTAGTAAAACATTACAACTTACATAACTCAATGAGAATAAAAGATTTATGCATTTCTTAAAAGAACAGGTTTTGCTAAATATAGACTCTGCAGTTAAGTTTTGAAGCAGCACAAATACACACACAGAATACAGAAGCATTTTTAAAACTATACAAAATTTTAAATTGAAAATAATTGTTTACATTTTCTTTTTACATTAACATACAAAAGACCTCATTTTATGAGGCATGAAAGAATCAAAACATTGCTACAGCTATCTAAAAATTCAAATCTGGAAACAATTTATTACACTGAAGCTTTACAAGTCTATTCTAAATAAACAACTCAATACACCCTTTTTACAAGATTGATACTTCTGTGTACTCCTCAGATCTTTGCTTTTTATTTTTATTTAGGCAGTTCAGGGGACTGGCTATCGAACTGCATCATGAACTCTGTTAATTGCTTGATAAGCAGGTATCTAGTTTAAGTTTGTGCAACAAATCAATGGAAAAATATTACCAGTTATTTGTGTGAAATACCTTAACTAGAACACTTTGCCCATTATGGAGGGGGAAAAGCAAGTCATATCAATTTCTGGGAATTCAGCAGTCCTTTTCTACTCCTTCATTAGATTACTTTTATAAGTTATGATAAATAAAGACATTCAAACGATATTAACTGATTTACAGGGATTCCCAGTATCCACAAGTGTACAATAGCTACCTACCCACTCCCATTCCTTTGCATATCCTGCTGCCACTTCGCAAGAACAGGAATACACACTGCTTTTTACCAATCACAGCACTCTTCAGAAACTAAAATCAAAAGGCAGTGAGACACAAGTACTAGGCTTTCAAGAGGAGATTGCTATGCAACCTCTGTGTCACTTCCTTCTTCAAAACAGCTCTCAATAGTTGACAGAATAGTTGCAAATAAATTTAAAAGAAAAGTATTCTTGCTTCACATTATAAGAAAACACGTCTGTATAACTTTCAGTTCAAAAACAACATACCTATGTACTTTTATAACTAAAGGTTAGGTGTTAAACAAGATACAGTATGTGCATAGCAAGTGATGAAGTCTATAGCAATGCTGGTAATTTTATGCTGGTTTCTTCAGAAGCAGTACAATGGATCTCAAAATATCCTCTTTTCCTATTTCTTCTAGCAGTTAGGATATTTGGTGAAGCTTATATAAGAAGGCTTTTTCATAACTACATTCTGTACACTTGGACGAAGGTGAACGTTTCTTTCAGTCTCTGTTGGTGTTATTTGCAGCAAAGGCATGTAGATTTCCCATCTGGCTGAGGCCACTCTGGATGTGTGCAACGTGGATCTCAACGTTATTTTGAAAACAACTAAAGAAAGAAAAAGTTTTCGTTTGTCAGCATCTCTGAAATGTTCAACATACTGAATGTATTACAGTCTTTCAGTATAACCCCCCCCCCCAATGTATTCTACTCCCCCTGCCTCAGTGAGATCTCACCGCCCCCAACAATGGGTGTGTTCAGGACTTTTTTTTTAATCTGTCCTGGCTTTGGGGATATAAATGTTTTTAAACTCTTGCTGCTGTTTTAAATTAATTTTTCTAATTATTGTTATAATGTTGTGTTACAGAAAGCTTGTACTGTAAGCTACCCTGGGCTCTGCCCCCCCCCCCATTTTAAAAGGCAGATGTATAAATACAAATAAGCACACCAATAAATAAAATACAAGTTATTACCTGATGTTGGTGGAATCTATGGAATTTTTGATGTCGTTTAATGAATCTGTTAAAGACTTAAACTCAAAGGAGTTTAGATCGCCTCCTTCTGCTAGACACTAGAAGAAAATAAATTTTAAAAATTAGAGGTTCAGGAGATAATACATGTTACAGCTGTTTACAAAATCCAAAAACTGTGGAAACTGCTCTGCCACTTTGTGCATCCTGCTTGTGTGGGGTGGGAGGCTAAAGGAGGTTAGTGGACATTGATGAGGTCCTCAGAGGGTGCACAAACAGTAAGGGAGCACTACAGACTAGGTTCTGAGAAGGAAATGTAATGACAAGCCAAGTCCCTCTCTGAAATTTGCTGGGGTGGTATGTACGGGGGAAGTTAGTTATTAGGGGTAGCAGACTTCCACACTTTTCTGAGGCCAGCATTACTGTTTCAGCATCGGGGACAAGGCTGAGCCTTGGCAGCATCCCTCACCTCAACAGGGGGAGTATGCATTTTCATTCTCTCAGTACCATTTACCTTAATCTGCAGTAATATTGCTGTAAGCCTAGCAATCAAATCCGTCAGGTTTTCATTCTGAACACACGGCTGTCCTGTTGTTGATGTATTTGACTGTCTGACAATTTCCTGAGCTTCTTCTTCACATCTCCGTCTCAGATCTGTGGGATGGTCTGCAGGCTGTAGACCCTGATCTGGGGCAAGCTGGGAGATAAAATGAACATAGATCGAATTAGATTTTGTCTGCCAAGAGTTCATCCAGGTTCTATATTCTAACATTATCGCTGACTTATATTCTGTTTAAAATGGAGAGGTTATGCTATCTAATGTAACAGTATCTGACTGAACAAGTTTTGCATTTGAACATTTTGAAAGCACCACCACTCCATTAGGGACAGTAGCAGAAAATGGTAGTGTATAAAACTAATAGAATAGTGTCCAACACTTCAGACTGCAGATATGGGATGCAATTTTTAATGATCCCTACATTTTAAAAGGGACGTGGGTAGTGCTGTGGGCTAGGGCTTGCCGATCAGAAGGTCAGCGGTTCGAATCCCTGCGATGGGGTGAGCTCCCGTTGCTCGGTCCCTGCTCCTGCCAACCTAACAGTTTGAAAGCACGTCAAAGTGCAAGTAGATAGATAGGTACTGCTCCGGCGGGAAGGTAAACGGCATCTCCGTGCGCTGCTCTGGTTCACCAGAAGCGGCTTAGTCATGCTGGCCACATGACCCGGAAGCTGTACGCCAGCTCCCTCGGCCAATAAAGCAAGATGAGCGCTGCAACCCCAGAGTCAGCCACGACTGGACCTCATGGTCAGAGGTCCCTTTACCTTTACACTTTAAAAATCCCTTCAAGCAGAAAACTAGCATAGTGGGCTGGAATAAGAGCTCTCTCCTTGATATACTAGCTCTTTATTTGTGGGGAAGCAATTAAATAGCATCCCTCACCTGCAATTTCAGTTGCTACTGTCCATTCTACTGTATCAGAGACTTACTACCTCATTCTCTTGCATTTGTATATCATATTGCATGTGTATAGTTAAGTATTTCATTCAGTTATGTAGCAAATATGTGAAGAGGCTTCTAAACAGTTGAAGGAATATCAGTTCAAGGTGAATTGGAAGTCTCTCTCTCTCTCTCTCTCTCTCTCTCTCTCTCACACACACACACACACACACACAGAAATGGGAACTGCAAAAAGTAACTGTTGCAGCAAGAAATGCTCAAGTCCTTAGTTTCATATGACCATGCCCTCCTCTTCTATGATTCTGTTCTATTCCCCTAATTGACACTCAATATTCTGTGGTTACTGAACATGCTCAATCCTCATTGGACTGTTTGTGAGTTTTGGTTTTCTCTCTCTCAAGGTTCCTACTAAAGACCTCTGCAAATGTAAGGCTTCCGCTGAGTGCGCCAATACTGCTCTGTTTCTTTGCAGTGGCCTCCTTTTGCTAGAGAAAGTAATGAAATCTTTAGAATCATATACCAACAGATATCCAGGCAGAAGTGATTTAATTATTACCATATTAATCCCCCCTCCATTCTTTTCTCAAGAAATATTACAGATGGTGGAGAGCATAAGGCTTGTAGTATTTGAAACTCCCATTGTTCTAAGCTCATTTTGCGACAGGGAATTTCATTAGCGTGAGCAGTTTCTGTGCTCTGGGCGCAGTACTGTGCCTAATATTTCAGATTAAAACTGCCACTGTTGAAGAGACCCTCTTAAGAATATTAGGGGGGTGGGCAGGGGGACGACTAGACCATGTGAAAATTGAACGTAATATTTTAGCTGCAGTTCATTCATTTTCAGCTTGTATTCTTGTTATAAAAGAGCGTGCCTAGACATTCCGTTGTTGCACCCATAACCAAGGTTTAAGGTCCCATTTAGCTCCTAGCTTTCATATCTGTTTCTAACACCTTCTGCCCCAGGGGTAGTCAATCTTTTTATACCTACCGCCCACTAATGCATCTTTCTTGATGGTAAAATTTCCTTACCGCCCAGCAGTGCTCGATGGAAGGAGGATTCAGCCTGTGCCGTAGAACCCCCTACCACCCACCTAGAATCCTGAAGCACCCACTAGTGGGTGGTAGGGAACCAGCTGACAACCCCTGGTCTACCCACTGGAGAGTGGCACTGTACGAAACAATGCCTTAATTACTAATATGAAAGAGAACAGTTCCCCATGCTTGCAAGTCATGGCAGCATGGTGTAGTGGTCAGTGTGGGACTTAGACCTGGGAGACCAGGGTTCAAATCGCTACTCGGCCATGACCCCCAGTGGGTTATCTTGGGCCGGTCACTATCTCTCAGTTTAACATACCTCACAGGGCTGATGTGAGAATAAAATGGAGGAGGGAAGTGTATATGCCACCTTGAGGAACTTGGAGAAAAGAGGAGATATTGCATTATACTAGGTAGGTATTTGTGTTGTGAGAAGGGCACTCTGCTCATGCCCACATGCACTCTCTTCACTTGGCCTCAAGAGTAGGGCTTATGTTTGGTTCATATTTCTTTAGCTTCCATTCCTTTTTCAGTAGTGATATTGTGTTACTAATATGGTGCCTTAACTATTTAGCCCTGTGCAACGTAACACTAATTTTCAGTAATGAGAGATAAGTTCTAGTTGCAGATGTTGGCAGAGGACATGGTGAAATGAATTCTGCATGTGCTCAGAGACACACTTATCCTATTGCAGTCATGCTGCGGCAGCTTTCCAAAATTCAAAACAGGAGATATTCACAGTCTTCCCCAGAAATGCCAGGAATTGAACCAGGGACACTTCATGCAGAACTGATGCTTTACAACTGAACTATATCAGTTTCTGAGGCTGCTATGGGTTCTTCCAATGGCTATAATCCTCTATTTGGGAAAGATAGAATAGCAGCATTTTACCTCATAACAATACTGTTGAACTTTATGTAAAACTTTGTTTAGATCCTTGTTCAGCTGTTCAAGATCTAAGACAATAGTTGCGTATCTTCTCTGAAATTCAATGCCAATAGGCATTGAGTAGGATTTCTGTGCAAAGAAAAGAGAAAGAAAAGAATTAAGTGCACAAAGCAATAACTTGTTTATTTCTTGCACAATTAAAGTGAGATTTCAAAACAATTTGGTTTTGAAATACTTTTGACATGAGGGCTTCTTAAAAATGCTTGCTGCATTACCTAGCCACCTTAAGGAAAGTGTGAAAATGTATTTAAATTTCCTATGAAGATTTAATCAATGAACCAACAGAGGGTCCTTTCAAAATCAATTCCTGCAAATAAATGTGAATTTCTGGTGCAGATATTTTCTAAACTGTATTACATTTTACTTATTTTATTACACCCTTCCCCCTATGGAAGACCAAGGCAGCAACTGTATGCCTATTTAACTGATGCATGTCCAAGATAGCCTGGGTTGAGTTCAGATTTAGTGCTGCTGAAATCCTACAAACAATTACCTGTCAGTTCTCAGTGGGATTTACCGTAATTTTGAGTAAGCATGCATAGGGTTGTGTTGTAAGGTGTTTTAAATGGAGAAAGATTCCTTCCAGGTCTTGCTACAATTTTTTATTTGAACTGTGACAGCAAATATAAGGTCGCTCTGTGTTTGTTGAATGCTCTTCCCCAGGGAGGCTCGCTTGGCACCTTCATGATGTCTTTTTAGGAACCAGATGAAAACACTCCCTCTTTGCTCAGGCCCTTAGCCAATTAAACATTCTATGGCTTTTTAAATTGGGGTGGGGAAAGAGCATTGCTTTTGTTTGTTATTATATTATGTATGTTTTTATCGTAAACCACCCTGTGATCCTCAGATGAAGGATGGTATAGGAATTGAATAAACAATAATAAAAGATAGCCACAAAAGAACATCTTAGAAATATATAGTTCTTTCTTTATGTCAATACTTAGAAAAGCTGCTACTAAGAACAAATTATTTTCAAGTACTCTCCCACTCTTAACTAGATCTGAGAGTTAAAACCTTCAAACTGAGGCTTGGAGGCTCAGGGGGATGGGGCATGGGGCCTTCAATCCAAATTCTGTTACAGATCTTCCTTTGTTTGAACTTAGTTAAACAAGAAGCATACACCTTTAAAACTCCTTAAGCCCTGTGTAACCTTTACAAGACAGCTGAAACAAGTACAGTGGTGCCTCGCAAGACGAAAATAATCCGTTCCGCGATTCTCTTCGTCTAGCGGTTTTTTCGTCTTGCGAAGCAAGCCCATTAGCGCTAAGCGGATTAGCGCTATTAGCGATTTAGCGGCTTAGCGGCTATTAAAGGCTTAGCGGCTAAGCTGTTAAAAGGCTATTAACGGTTTAGCGGCTTTGAAAAAGGGGGGGGGAAGCGGGGGGGGGGAAATGGCGAGACTTGCAAGACGTTTTCGTCTTGCGAAGCAAGCCCATAGGGAAATTTGTCTTGCGAAGTGCCTCCGAAACGGAAAACCCTTTCGTCTAGCGGGTTTTCCGTCTTGCGAGGCATTCGTCTTACGGGGCACCACTGTATACATATATATTTACCAATTTTTCTGCTTCTGTGTTCATCTCCCTTAATTGCTTGATGTGTTCCTTCTTGATCATAAGAATCTTTGATAGTCTGGTCTGCAGAAAACAGAGAAAGCATATCAGAATAAATATAAGATCAGTGGATTGTAAAATACATTATAAAGTAAAAACTTAGCAAACTATTGTTGTGGATATAAATCAGACGACCAAGATACAAATTAAATGTACAGACGATATAATCTGGCTTTCAAAGATTTAGGGAACGTCATTGTAGATGCTTGACAGCCATGTATAAAGTAATTAAACCGATTTTTTACTTTTGGAGATGCTCAAAATCAGTACAGATAAAACTGAAAGAAAAGGAATTTACACTCACCACTTGGATAAGGAATTCTACTGGAAAACCACCTAATGTCTCACTATCTGAGCCTGAAAATTTGTTCTTCCAAGAAGACTGTCCTAGTAAAGGATCACTGTCCTATGCAACAAAGAAAGTTGCCTTAAGCATTTTATTTCATTCATTCTTATGTATTAGTTAACTATAGAATTTATTGAAATGATACTTTAATTTGCTTCAGATGGTTTAAAATGCAGCAAATTACTGAATGAATAAAAAAATTCACTTTAAGATACTTACTGTAATTGGTGACTGGAGGGAAGGTGTGTAATGTAACCGAGGAGGAGTCATAAAGAATCTAGAAGGTCGCTGTTTTTGTCCAAAGGCAGCAATTGGCATGGTTTCATGAGGTTCATTACTCTTTAAGTTAGAAAGAGGAAGAAAAGTTAAGCAGCATTCACTACGATTAAGAGTAATATCTTGAAAAAGAAAATGTATTTTAGATATATTAATAAAGTTGACAAAAATACTATATGCCTTTCATTCTTGAATTATCTTGTAAAATAAATTTATGGCATTCATCTGGGAGAAAAGAATTCACATGCTTGCAGACTTTTTTAAAAAAAGTAGATATTACTTACGAGAACTTCATAATCTGGGATTGTATGCGTTCCAAGCCCTGACCTCTCAAAGGTTACTCTGTAAGTAGCATTAAGAGTGTCAACAGCATCTATCTGTCCAGTGAAGAGTCCATCATGAGCACCACGTAACCGTGCTAAAATAAAAAAACAACCCCAGTCTTAATCAGAGCAAAATATTGATGCATGCCACAGAAATCAGGTGTGGCTTCCTCTGCCTTTCCAGCCTGAAGCAGTTGCATCCAGTTTCTAGCTCACATCACTCAACTCTGGTCTTTTGTCCTTCTAATTAACAGATAGTCGAGGGAGAAAGGCCCACCCTGTGGCACAGAGTCATTTCCTTTGTTTCCTTAATGACCCATACTTAACAGGCTATTACCAGGCTGACTATTCCAACAACCGAATCCATGCTGGATCCAGGAATTAGGAGGGTGGCTCAGGCATACAGCATCTCATAACACTATCTCCTGCGAAGAACAAGACATCTGTCCCCCAAAGCTATGGGTACAGTAAGGCGACTATTTAATGATAGAAGCTACTATTTAATGATGGAATCAAGAGTTCTGCCTCAACAAATTCTGTACCAGGAAAGCAGAATTCTGTGCCTAGTATAGTATTGCAAATTAAGTTTTAATCTCATATATTTTCTTATTTTGCACAATTTAGTCTGATTTTCTAAATGGAAGAGGAAAAGGCAGGTGTAGGACCGTGACCCCCTGTCCCTATCCCAGAGAATCCTTTCTGGCTTCTAGGATTTCACTAGGCATCGCTTGCCTAATGTAAAAGCCTATCTTCACATAGCTATGGAGGCTAGAAGCCTGCATTTTTCAAAATGGAAGATTAGATTGTGAGGAAGCAGAATTATGTGCTTGTGAGGAATCAGAGAATACAAAGCCCTTATTATAAACATGGCAGGAAACAAGTGAAGCTAAAACCCCAAATGGTGGGCATTTAAAACAAAGCTGCATTCTTATTGTTCTATAATTCTGGACAAGGCTGGGACAGCCCATTCTAGATGGCTGGTAGAAAGACTAATGGAACCAGTAAGCAGAAAACCCCCAGTGATGTTAAAGAAAGAAATGCTGAGTTAAAGAAAATAGTGGCAGACAACAGTCATGGAAGTGACAGGGTGGGTTAAAAGGAATTATGGAAGCTAGCTCTTGATTTAAGTACATGGTCCAGTCAAAGACTAGAGAAGTTTTGCAAGAGTATGCCATGTATCTTATAACTACTTGGGTCATTTGAAATGCCAAACCTAGGGAAGGTAATCCTGTTTACAGATGGTGCAGTACTAGCGGGGGAGATGTAAAAGCTTCACTCCTTTAAATAACTTCAAGTTAAACTACATCTTCAGAATTCAACACCGATTAAAACAGTAGTGTAATTTAGAGATGGGGAAAAGGTACCTGTAACTTTTGTTCCTATAACTAGTGGCAATGGAATTTCTTCTGGAAGATCTTTAAACTGGGATATATCTGCCACCTTCCGCTGTTGCAAAAGTCTAATTTTTTGCCGTTTCTGTTTTAATGCGGACCTTTCCTCTTCAAAGAATGCAGAAGAGCATCTGCAAAACAATTGTAATTTCTTTACTCTGTGTTCATTTATTCAAACATCTTATAGCTTTATCCTCAAAAAGTATGATAGATTGGGTTGCAACCAACAGTCACACAAGAACATCCACTTCTGCAATGGGAATTTCCTCCCTCAGCCCTCTGGCGCAGATTTCATTGATGTGGGGGTAAGTTCCAATGTGCAAGTGGAAGTCTTACACTTAACAGGACTTCGTTGGATAAAACTGACTGCTTTTATACACTTTTTACATTGAGGGGGGAAATCAGCACAACAGAAAGCAAGTGGTACACAGACTGGAAAGGTTCCCTTGCAGGAGTATTTGACAGAACTGAAATCTGTATGTGCTGAAAGTATAGTTTATCCCTGACACACACTGACACACAGAAACGATGGTTGTCGGTAATAAATGCAGTTAGATGCAATATGTTTATCCTTTCTTTGCAAAACTGAAGCCTGTCAAAACCAACTGTGCAATGAAGAGAAAGCACTAATGGCTAACTGACATCTGTACAGACAGAAGACAGTGGTTATGAGGTTGAATGCATACAATTTGGCTATCAACAGTGCAATCTTATGCATGTTTATGTAAGTCTACTGCATTCAATGGGGATTACTCCCAGATTAGTAAAGGTAAAGGTACCCCTGCCCGTATGGGCCAGTCTTGACAGACTCTAGGGTTGTGCGCCCATCTCACTCAAGAGGCCGGGGGCCAGCGCTGTCCGGAGACACTTCCGGGTCACGTGGCCAGCGTGACATCGCTGCTCTGGCGAGCCAGAGCCGCACACGGAAACGCCGTTTACCTTCCCGCTAGTAAGCGGTCCCTATTTATCTACTTGCACCCGGGAGTGCTTTCGAACTGCTAGGTTGGCAGGCGCTGGGACCAAACAACGGGAGCGCACCCCGCCACGGGGATTCGAACCACCAACCTTTCGATCGGCAAGCCCTAGGCGCTGAGGCTTTTACCCACAGCGCCACCCGCGTCCCACTCCCAGATTATGTGTACATAAAACTGCAACCCAAGGTATCTGGATTTGAATTCCTAAAAAGGTTTCTAACCATTAGAGCTATAAAGTACTATGATAGTTGTCTTAGAACAACTGCAAGAAGCGTGCTATAGTCATAAGAAACAGTTATCACATGGGTGATGTGTTTTGTTTTGTTTTTTTGCCTTGCCCATGGCTGAAATTCTTTCTGAATGCCATATAAACAGACCCTGCTCCTTTGTTGCGGCTTTCTTCCTCAAGTCAGCAGGATCTATTTGATTTGTGGGGCTATCCTTAAACAGTTTATCAACCCCAGGCTCATAATAATAATAATAATAATAATTAAAAAAAAAAACACATCCTAAAGAAGCTAGGGAAAATGGTCTAATCCTTTAGCATCTGTACTGGTTGTCTGTTATTTATGCTGTCTTATAAAGCTTTACTGGTCTTCATTCAGTCCATTACTGATCCTGATACCTGAATCAGATGAACGTAAGAGACAGAACCTATTCCGAAAATCAGAATTACCTTACTCAGTGGTTTCAGGTAGATGTTTAAAAATGGAGAGCAATACAGAACCCTACACAACCCCATAACATAAATGTCAAGAAACCAATAAGTAGTTTTCCAGTGGTATCTTCTGGAATCAAGCTTCTAGGTACGAATGGAAACATTGTGTTCCCATTTCTCAGCCCTATGCATAAGGATGTCATGGTCCACGGCACTGAAAGCTGCCAAGATACTTAACATGGTTGTGCTCTCCCAGTCCAGTATGGGGAGGGGTGGGGCACTTTGAGAATAGGATGCTGGACTAGAGGGGCCAGTGGCCTGGTCCAGTAGGCTCTTCTTATGTCCTTATTTGTTGTACACCTCAAGTGCTTTGCATTCATCATCAGGCTGAAACTTGGCTACATACTCAATTACGATTATGCAACATATTCTACATTCTTAAAATTACCCATTAAGCACCAACTTTTTAAAATGATCATCCAGGAAACCCTTCAACAAAAACCACCACCACCAACTCCCCACAAAAACTCTACGGTCTAAAGAGCCTTCAGTCTTTCAAGCTAATATTTTACCTTCGTGGCTTCCCCATAAGCCGTCTGATCTTTCCCCATTCAACTCTTGTTAATTTTCTGGTTTTCAGATTGGGAAAAGATTCTTTCAGGCAAACGCAGAAATCATTATCACCTTCAAAGAGTGGCCTATTAAAAACAATTGGTATTCTGTCATTATATTTTCAAGTACATTCAGAAAATGTATTATGACATGCCAACACAATTTTACCTCCATATACCTAAGACTAGAGAATTTTGCTTCCTAAATGTTTAAATTATAGTCACTTGTCAACTTGGGCTTATTTTAATTTCTTCATTTTACAGGAAAAATGTTATAACTGAAAATTAAAATGTTATAACTGAAAAATATTTTGAAACTAATGCAGTCAATTTAGAAATGAACAAAGCATTTTTACAAAAAAACAACAACCAAAAAACACTTTCCTATTTATTAAAACTCTGCCTTGCATAATATAGTTTACAGAACCATGAAAGTCATTATTACTTTTATGACTCCAGCAACTGTACTATTCAGAAATTAAAGTAATAAGCTTTGTAACATTAGAAATATTGCTATAAGTTGTCACCAATATAAAGTAGGCAAAAATGATGATAAGAACCAGGCCAAGGTATATCTTAATAAGAATACAGCAATTATTTTCTTATCTCTTTAAAAAACTTGCTATTGCAAAACATTTTGCAGAGAAACTGATGAGCAATATTTAATTCTTGTAACTGTATTAAAATCTGACAAAACCATTTTTGCCCCATTTTGCTTTAAAAAAACAACCACAAGTTTCACTGCACAGCTATGAAGCAGCCATATGAAAATACAAATAGCTTAATTCCAGTATATTGCTTTACAATGCTATCTCATACATGCCTACACAGAAGAAAGCACCTTTGAGGTAAATGGTACTTGCTTCCATGTCGGCATAGGATTGTAATCTAAAACTAACAAATGAAAAGTCATACATACTTATCTATATTTGAATAGAACCACTCGTAAATACACCATTTGTGTGCTTTAGGAAGTTTGAGTAAGTTACGTAGCCGCAAACCGATCTTCTGTGATGCCTTTTTGTCTGGTGTTGGCATTGTTGCTGTAAACTTCTAGATAATAATAAAAATAACAACAACCAGAGATTACTAACGGAAATACTAGAAGAACAGAACCACAGAATTATAGAGTGGGAAGTGACCCTGAGGGTCATCTAGTCCAGCCCCTTGTAATGCAGGAATCTCAAGTAGATCATACATGACAGATGGCCACCCAACCTCTGCTCAAAAGCCTCTAAGAAACTTGGACAAGTCTTAAGGGAAGTGCTGTGCAGTTAAAAACCTCCAAGGAAGGAAAGTCCACGACCTCTCTTGGGAGTCTGTTCTACTCTAAAACCGCTCTTACTGTCAGAAAGTTCTTCCTGATGTTTAGTGGGGATCACCTTTCTTGTAACTATTGGTTCAAGTCCTAGCTGAACCGTTTGTCTTAGTTTTTAGTTGCTGCTTTGTTGATAGTGATTTATAGATTGTAATTGTTTTACTGATTATCTGTTAATTATTTCATATGCTTTATGCCGTACTTGTGATGTTCTGTTAAGCTCTACCATGTTGTTATTTCTTGTTTGTAAGCACTTTGGGATTCATCTGAATGAAAAGCAGCACAGAAATACAACCAATCCACGTTGCAAACCTGAGTTCATTCTGAGCTTTGGCCCACCTGACCTTCTCCTTGCAATGGTTGGCTACTCGTGAATACTCTTTTCTTCGTGATTTCTCATTTCTTCCATTTTTTACATGCCCTTCATAAATCTCAGTTCATCTGTAAGCCCCTTATGCAGCCACACTGGTTTCTTTAAGAGCAGCCCACTTTTCTTTCTTGTTGGGATTATCTGCCTTTGTCCCTTCAATCTTTCACCTTTAAGAAACTCCCATCCAACCTGGACTCCCTTCTCTTTGAGTATTTCTGACCATGGAATCTCACCCAATAGTTCCTTAAGTTTTTTGAAATCAGGCTTCTTAAAGTTCAGAGTGGATGTTCAACTACACTCAGTTTTCATTGCCTGTGTATAATGAAACCCAAGAGGACATAATCAGTTCCTCCCAAGCTTCCGGGTACTTTCACTTTTTCGATCAGTTCCTCCCTGTTGGTGAGGACCAGGTCCAAGAGAGATGATCCCCTTGTTGCTTCTTCCATTTGTCAGTGAGGCAATGGAGGAATTGGTTGGACCTTACATTCTTGGTAGAGTTTGAGTTCTAACAGATATTGCAGTAGTTGAAGTATCCCATGACTACTATATTTCTCCTTTTTAAATGTGTTTGGATTTTTGCAATAAAGTGGAAACTGAGAAGGTTTAGTTTACCTATCAATGAATGCAACAAACTTTACAGATTAACATACCTGGGGAACCATTGCGACTCTCTGGTTTCTTTTGGGTGACCGTGTATTCATTTGCCTTTCCTCTTCCTCACAAAAGGACCGACTTCGTTTTGAACTTCTGAAGGGCTGGAGCAAAAAGAAAAATCTGACTCAATCAACTGAAAAGTTTCACAATGCGCTTTCCTGCAATACAGCAAACCCATGATAAACAAGCAGAAGATGCTTCCTTTAATATAATCTTTCTTGATCTATGTAGCACAGCTACAGACTTTTGTGGCCTCTAGTTTCCCTCACCTTGCTTATTTTACTTAGCTGAAAGCAAATTTACCTAAACAGCTGGCTTCCTTTTGTACAACTGTTACAGTACTCATGTAATGTCATATTTTATACTGATACTCTGCGCTTACGAAACCGGGAAAAATGTTTATTCTTAAAAAATTTAACGGCCAAAGGAAAGAAAACAAGAAGACTACTAATATAGGTCAGTGTTGCTCCTTACCATTTCTACAGCAGCTCCTGCATTCTTGCCTTTCCAAATGGGTGTTTTCTGCAAGGAACTGAATTTTTCATTCCATGTATTTGATAAACTTCCCTCTGTATTAAGTTATAAATCATAAATATTATTATTCCTATGTAAAATTAATATAATGTTCTCTAAAAATCCTTTACTGTACAAATGAAAACTTAAAAGTTTACCATTCTTAACATTAAAGATATAACCACATTGTAAAAAACCTCTGTTTAATTTTTAAAAATTATGTTATCTTTCTATTTTGAAAATGCAGCCGACTTCCCACTTAAGAATGAAGTGCTCTTTAGATATTCATTCACACCATGACTGAACTTTTACTTCCACAAGTACAACAAATTAAAAATAAATGGTATGTCCTACCTTTCAAACTAACCAGAGCTTTTGCTGATGAACCTGAAATAAGTAAAAAAATCCAATAAGGGAACAATATTTCCTGACAGTGGATTCACAGTTCTTTCAGCATTTATAGCTAATTTATTTTTCTTTCTTAATAGGGAAATGCCTTACAAGTGTAAATAAGCTTCAGCCTGTTCAGCTATTATGGCTTCCAACCAAGGAAGTATTAATTCAGGGAATATGTACTTCTGGGAAGATCAGGATTCTCTGTGAAAACATCCTCAGCATGCTCACAAAGTATTCATCAGAGAAGTGTAGCTATGACAGCTAAGTCAAATTCAAAGTATAAAGTATAAATACCAGTTGTGTCCACCTGATACCCCTCCTCTTAGGAAGGCTCTTTGATCCAGCAGAACCTACCATCAACAGAATAAGTATTGATGTGATCTTTGGTAATTCCCCCTGCAGATTCCACACCATCTCCCATACTGTACGGAAGGATCCATAGCAGATTTGAGCAGGTATGGAGTTGAAGGGGGTTGGCATTTGTATGTCTTGGAAGACAATGAGGAGTGTGTGCCTTTGGAGGTGAAGTCAAACTGTTGGAAGGTTGCAGTGCCTGCTGTGGCTGTAGAGACTGATGCAGGATAGACATGTTTTGTTGCAGCTGGGGCAGATGAAGGCACTGGATGTGTTGCTGCAGATGCACCATGACATTTCTTCTCTCTGTGCTCCTTGCAGCAGTCATTTGTCCTCTAGTCAGTGCTGTGGACACACAACCTGACTGGTTGTCTCCAGGTACTGTGGTTGTCTGCAAGGGATTCCCACACGGTGGGGTTAATGTTGCCAGTCTTCATGTCACATTTGCAGACATCTTTGTAAAAGCCAAAGGGCCTAGGTTGAAGGGAAAATCTCTGAAAATCACTCCAATTCCTCGACTACTAATTTAAGTTCCCACTGGATCAAAGAGTTTTCTTTTGGTGGAGGAACACCAACTAGATACACCCCAGAAGCACATTAACGCTAGGGTTATTTCACACATATAATGTCAAATTATTGTATGATGGTAAAGAAACAAGGACTGTGCTCCGTTGCCCTGGTCCCTTTGCTAATCCCCTAATTACTAACTTCCTGATATTCAGCAAACCATATTTTGTGGTTTCATCCCAGGAGCATGAATACAATCTCTTCAACTATAAAGTCAAAGTAAGCCAAAAAATGAAAACATGCAACATAGCAGTAATACACTGTTCATGCAGCTAAGTTGGTAGATGTGCTAAACTGGTAACCCTTTGTTCCATTATTTCACTACTACAATTTCAATATGTAAGCATCAGCACCAGCTGCCAGCAGTAAAAATGGCCTAATAAACAATTTGCATTAGGGACCTGAAACGGTTCAAACCTTGTTTACTTTAGATTGAAATAATGAGTTTATTTATGCATTGCAAACATTTTTTCATGGTAGAGAAGAGGATACAAAAGGAAAGTGCATTAGTATCTCCTTAACCTCCAATGTACGTTCCATTTCTGTCATCATTAATCCCTCTCACCTGCTTTTTATGATATGAACTAAGACATGATCTTCATACTCGCTTCTAGCTGAGTAACAAATTTCACATTGTGCTGATGAATAATTTGTAAGGGGAAATATTAGTGAAGATGTAAGGTCTTATCTTTACTAATATTTCCCCTAAAATTCATATGTTCATATGTACAGCATAGGAAGGACAACAAACAGGTGAGAACTGGCAAAGCAATGTTATTCATTCTTTGATTATCACCTCAATCCCTGTTATACCTTCAGCATGTAAGAAAACTGTAAAATAATACACATTCTTTTAAAGTGTTTTTATTATATCTGTGACAAGGTGGTAGGCCAGGAAAACAAACACACAGCAGGGAATAAGCTTAATAAAATTGTTTCAAGTATAATATTTGTAGCAGATTTGAAAGTAAGGAGCATTAGCTGTTCAGATGTTTCGCACAGAAAAGCAAGATTTGCAGCTACTATTTTAAAACACCACCAAAATTGTTGAGCTTTTTTTGGGAAACCTCCCCCCCAAATAGTGGTTTTAAGCTTTGGGAGCTGTTTCCGCTGTTTTTTCCTCTGTGTTGCCATACATTCGAGGTTTCTCTGACATTTTGCCAATTCAGCAATTTTTACACCCGAAAACCAAGACATGTCAGGAATTTTCCTGACATATGGCAAGCCTATTTACTGTGGTGAATAAAACATATTCTAAACTTACTGGGTGACAATCAATGTTAGTCTTACTTACAAGTTGGTCATTGAATGGATTTAAGTCCATTGCTTTTGATAAGTCTACTATGAGTATGACTTAGCTCAGGCATGGCCAAACTTGGCCCTCCAGCAGTTTTGGGACTACAACTCCCATCATCCCTAGCTAACAGGACCAGTGGTCAGGGATGATGGGAATTGTAGTCCCAAAACAGCTGGAGGGCAAAGTTTGGCCATGCCTGAGGATATCACCAAATGTAAGACAAAAACATGAAGTGTTACAGTCATTCTGAACTGTAGTTATGAACTACAGTTATGACAGAATCAGTCAAGGTTATTCCTTCCTAACAGAAGGCCTTGGCAGTATATAAACATTCTGTATTAGGAGACGCATGTATGAAAATGTCGTGCAAAGCAGTGATAACAATGGAGACATTCCTCACTGTCTCCTTAACTACAGTAGACATGTGAGTTGCCAGAAGAAAATGCTTTAAAAGCTTTACATCACCACAGCAGTTCTCCAAATACATACAAAAACAGAACATGGCAATATGTCTACCAGGTAAGAACCTATTTGATGGATAACATCGTTGATTTGCTTGCCTTCATGGACAAGAAGCGAGCGATACATTTACAGGATAGTAAAAGAAACTGCTACTTTTCTAGATGCACATCAGCTTTTAGGGGGGGAAATGCTATGTTGCCAAAGCTGCTGTAATTTACAAAATAAAAGCGTTCATACAAACTCTCCAACAGTCCAGTGCTATGGTTGCCTGTGCAAAGCTAAAGAATAGGACCAGGTGTGTGGGATGCTGGTCCACAGAAAATCTGCAAACAGTTGTGATAAATTAGTAAACCCCAAACCTATCGGACTCTACTATAATGTAGCAGTTCAAGACTGTGTGCTCCAGTGGGACAGAAATACAGTCTTAGGTGTCCCATGAATCAAATCTGAGTAGAGAACATAGGCACCAGAAGCAAAAAAACAGCAAATATTACTAGTAGTAGTTATTACATTTGTATACTGCCCTTCATTCAAGGATCACAGAACAGTTCACAACACAAAAATGCAAAATGAGAACACATAATACATACCCCCCCAATAACCTCCCTTCCCATAAACACATTTAAAATGCCATTAAATGTTTAATCACACAATGGCCTGGTTATAGAGAAATGTTTTCACCTGACACCTAAAGTTATGCAATGAAGGCACCAGGCAAGCCTCTCTGGGGAGTGAATTCCACAAATGTGAAACCACCGCAGAAAAGCCTTGTTCTTGTGCTGCTATCTTCTGGTCCTTTCATGGAGAGGGCACATGGAGAAGGGCTCAGATGATGATCACAGGGTTTGGGTCGGTTCAAATGAAGAGAGGCAATCCTTGAGGTATTGCAGTCGTAAGCCATTTAAGGCTTTACAAGTCAAAACCAGTCCTTTGAATTGGGGCCGGAAGCCAACTGGTAGCCAGTGCAGTTGGGCCAAGATTGCTGTAGTATGTTCAAACCATCTTGCCCCGGTGAGCAACTTGGCCACCAAATTCTACATCAGCTGAAGTTTCCAAACCATTTTCAGAGGCAGCACCACATAGAACGCATTGCAGTAATGTAATTTAGAAATTACCAGAGAATAGAAGACAGAAGTTAGGCTATCTTTGTCCAAATTAGGGGCACAGCTGGGCCACAAGCCAAAGCTAATGGAAGGCATCCTGTGCCATCGAGGCCACCTGAGCCTCAAGTGACAGCAAAGGATCTGGGATTACCCCGAAGCTATGTTCCTACTCTTTCAGAGGGGGTGTAACCCTATTAGGAGCAGGCAATCTCCTATCCATCCAGTCTAGGGAACTACCCACTAACAGTGCTTCAGTCTTATCTGGATTGAGTTTCAGTTTGTTGGCTCTCATTCAGTCCATTACTGAGGCAATACAATAGTCCATCGCATCGACTGCCATACCTGCAGATGTAAAAGAGTAGAGCTGTGTGCAATCCGCTTATTGCTGACAATGCACTCCAAAACATCAATGCTCCCACTCATCGGCTTCAAGTAGATGTTAAACAGGATAGGGGATAAAATTGAATCCTGAGGAACCCCACATTGAAGGTTCCACAGGGCAGAAGAACACTCCCCAAGCATCACCCTCTGGAAATGGCCATCCATGTATGACCGGAACCAATGCAAAGCAGTGCTATGCACCCCCAACTCTGACAGTTGCTCCAGATGGATACTATCGTTTATGGTATCAAAAGCCATTGAGAGGTCGAGGAGGATTAACAGGGACATTTTTCCCTGTTTCTCTCCCAAGAAAGATCACCATACAGGGTGACCAAAGAAGTTTCTGTGCCAAAACCAGGCCTAAACCCCTATTGAAACAGATCAAGAAAATCAGTTTCTTCCAAGAGCATCTGGCTCTGGTCTGTGACTACCTCCTAAAGAACCTTGCCCAAGAAGGGGAGATTGGCAACTGGCCAGTAATTACTTAAATTTTTCTGAATCCAGGGAGGGCTTCTTAAGGAGTGGTCTTACCAATGGCTTGTTTCAAGCAGGCAGGGACCACCCCCATCACAGTACCCTCTCTGCTAGTTTTTATTAGTCAAGAGCAAGAGCTCAAGCGGCTTCCCTGACTGATCCATATATCTTGTCCACATCCTCAAGCCTTACCAACTGAAAATCATCCAACACAACAGGACTAGACAGTGCTTTGGACACCCCTTGAGAGTCATTACAGTGGTGCCTCGCAAGACGAAATTAATTTGTTCTGCGAGTTTTGTCGTCTTGCGATTTTTTTCGTCTTGCGAAGCACGGTGTCAGGAAAGTTTTGGAAAAGCTTCAAAAATACCAAAGTCTTTAAAAACCTCAAAAAAGGCTACCACACCGCGTTCTATGAGTTGCTCCTCAAAGTCAAGTCGCAACTGTATTAACGGTGTTAAGAAAAAGGAAACAAACTTGCAAGACGTTTCCGTCTTGCGAAGCAAGCCCATAGGGAAAATCGTCTTGCGAAGCAGCTCAAAAAACAAAAAACCCTTTCGTCTTGCGGGTTTTTTGTCTTGCGAGGCATTCGTCTTGCGAGGTACCACTGTACTATAACAGCGGAGTCAAGATCCCTGTGGTTGCAAGCGATGATGAGACAAAGCAAAATCTTACTGACAACATTGATTTTCCCTCTGTCCCTGTGCAATGTTGTACAGTAACGATAAAAGATCGGTTTTACTCTCACAGATTAGCCACAGGTCCCAAGACTCAGATGTTATAATGCAATACAACATCACACACCTGTATTTTCAAAGACCACAAACAGAAGAGAAAATGAGCAGTAAGCTGGAAGCATGCTGAGCAGATAGCCCACACACCAGTCTAGCACAGACCCAGATGAAACCAGTTAGGAAGGCAGTAACAATTAGTATGCAATACTGCAAGAACTGTACTAGAACAGCAGTCATTATTTGCCAGCACTACTGAATCACACTACCAGATTATGATCTTAGGCTACTTTCTTGATGGTAAGTTAAGTTCCATTACACTTGAACG
This sequence comes from Podarcis muralis, assembly GCF_964188315.1. Classification (NCBI taxonomy): domain Eukaryota; kingdom Metazoa; phylum Chordata; class Lepidosauria; order Squamata; family Lacertidae; genus Podarcis; species Podarcis muralis. Next base: position 31,736,025 of record NC_135657.1, read on the forward strand.
GGACTTATTTGCAAATAAATGTTTTTAGAGTCAAGGTATGAAAGTGGTTGAGAAACGTTTATCTAACTACAAAAGCCTACCTATCACTTTGTGAAGCTGGTGGAGAGTGGGATGTGGAAATTTAATAGAAAGCTGTTACACCACAAATGATTGAATAAGAAGACGATATCAGCACCCTACTCCTCCCAAGTGAGCCAATTAAGTTTAGTTTATGTAGCTTAATTTACCTATTTTGCTTCATTTTTTTGGCCTGGGCTAATGGGAATTGACAGCTTTGTTCAGATGTTGATGCAGAACATCCCAACAGATGCACCTTTTGTAGAGGAAGGAACTTCTGGCTTGAATGATTATGAGTAGCACTTAGCAGTTATTATTTATGTGAATGCAGTCATCACGCAAACTACTTATCAGCATGGCTGCACCAACGCTACTTCCTCCAGGCGGCTGTGTCCTTCAGAATGCTCTTTGGGGGATATCTGGACTGGACCCATGTGTCCTTATAAAAAAATATTCAGTTTACTGAGCAGAAACCTGCATTTTTTAAAAAACAAAAGATAAAGCTTTATGTTGTTCAATTCCATACTGCCAAAAGATTTGTGCAATAGGTTGACAAGCCACAGTTATTTAGATAACTGTGTTATCTAAATCAGTAGTCTTCCACTTTTTCAGACCAAGGACCAACGTTAACCCAAACATGCATTTGGAAACCCACTTCTTAATTTCCCCCATATATTTGAATGGTGGTAGTGCTGCTGTTGTGACCTAACTTAAATCAAGCTGCAACCTGGTAGTGGGTCCTGGCCTACCAGTTGAAGGCCAATGATCTAAATACATGTTCATACCTTGTTAATGACATGATGTTCGGAAGGTGGTTGCATGTGCTAATGAAGATGTATCTTGAGTTTTCTGATTATCATGCTTGGAGTGGGGAGGAAATTTCTTCTATGTCAGAGTAGACAACAAGCTGTAATTGCCTTCCTCTAACATCTGGCTTGGGTGAATTTCTCAAGATATTTGGTATATAGATGCACTGTGCAATTCCTTAGTGAGTGGTCATCTCTGACATGATGTTGATGCCTTCTGCCTGATGCACATGTTTATACTTGGGATCATGCAAGTTAATATGTAGATAGATTAGTGCTAGTGCAAATGATAGGTACCTGATTCAATATTAAACATACAAACAAATGTCTTGCATGTTCTCATTAAAGAATTCTCATACAGGTCATTTTCATATATGCATCTCCCAGTACAAAACGCTTGTATATAAACATTGTGCATTCCCACTCATTAGTCTCACCCTATGAAAAGGAGTAAGTTTAAATGATAGCCCCAAATCATATCAGACTAGAAAATACCTTTCAAAATGACCCTTACACCTTGTCATGTGGAACCAATGGACCTACTGAGAATGACTAACATTTGATATCACCTAATACATTGAGTATGTTTTACCAATCATAGTAAACAGTAACCAAAATAACCCAACTTCCTTACTTTCAAATGTACAAATATAACTCAAAATAATTTTATTAATATTGTACAGTTTTCCCACATACTAATGATTTAGTTCCTTGTTCAATCTACTGTATAGCACATTAGACAAATACAATTCAATATTATAGCCTATATTCACAACAAACTTCAAAGTCATTGATAGTTTGTCCATAAATGCAATTTTATATAATTCACTGTTTTTCTTTAAGCTTCAACTTTTGCACCACCACACAGTTGTGAACTTGAGTTTATAGTAAAAGTAAAGGTACCCCTGCCCGTACGGGCCAGTCTTGACAGACTCTAGGGTTGCGCGCCCATCTCACTCAAGAGGCCGGGGGCCAGCGCTGTCCGGAGACACTTCCGGGTCACGTGGCCAGTGTGACATCGCTGCTCTGGCGAGCCAGAGCCGCACACGGAAACGCCGTTTACCTTCCCACTGGTAAGCGGTCCCTATTTATCTACATGCACCCGGGAGTGCTTTCGAACTGCTAGGTTGGCAGGCGCTGGGACTGAACAACGGGAGCGCACCCCGCCACGGGGATTCGAACCGCCAACCTTTTGATTGGCAAGCCCTAGGCGCTGAGGCTTTTACCCACAGCGCCACCCGCGTCCCCCTGAGTTTATAGTATGTACAGTATATCGCCTTGCATTATTTCCTGCACATTTGAACAGATCTTTGGCCACCACCTGCATAACTACTAAATGAGTCCATATGCAGTAAGATTTCATGTTTTGTATTCATTTTTTTGTTTTCATATACAAATTTTCAGTGTATGTATACATGCAAACCTGCATCAATTTCCACCAATTCAACACAGAATACTATATGGAGGTCACCCAAATGTTCCTATTCCTTAGAAAGAAGTTTACAGTGGCATCCACAGTATGTAACACCTCCTGTTAATACTCTGATTACTTTTTTACATAAACATAATAAAAGGTCAAGTGAATCTTGACCGGTCTCAGGGTGAATTTCTGTGGCAGTTCCCAATCCTTCATATATAATAAATGCATCAGAGGATATGCATTATTTTTATGTTGATAATATGAGCCACCAGTCTTCTATATCCAGTGCTTACTCACTCTTTTTTATTTGCTTATATTGGCACACCACCCAAGTAGAACTCTTGGAGCAGTTTACCTGTGAAGTTGCTTTACACTTTTGAGCTGAGAAACATTGTGCCTTCCATCTGCCAGATTCAACGAAAATGCTTCCTCATGAAGATATATTACTTATTTTTGCTTCCCTGGACAACCTGAATGCCCCCTCCTCCACATACATGGAACTTCTCAATATACCATGCCACAATTTTCCATGGTGCAACATACATAGCAAGCCAACTCTAGGAAGCATATTCAACCCTGCCAAGTGACCAGCCAAAAAACCAGTGCTTTTTTTCTTAAAAAAATGTTAGGGGTACTCTCATTTCTCTACTCATATTGAAATACTGCCCCTCAATGCGGCCAAACTTAGATTCACAAAATGTTTAGGGGTATGCGTACCCCACAGAAGTACTGCACAAAACAATGCGCTATCACTACCTTGGTTCCAAATTCAGAGGTTGCTAAATTACTAGTTGACATACACAAGAGAAACAACAATATGGACCTCTCCTTTGTCACTTTCACTATCCTGCTGCTATGGACAAGAGGAGAGTGAAAAACAATGCTTTATTTATCCTGGTTAAGAAACTATCTTCCTAAGCAGCAGGACGTTCCGTAGTGAAAAAGGGTGAGCACCTAAACCACCCCCAAAGCATCGAAGGTTAGTGTCATGTCAAACCCCCGGGGCAGGGTGCCCATGGCAGCTCAGAGACCTCCCCAACTGCGCTGTGGTGGTTGCTGTACCCTTTATTTCCACTGCCTCTCCCGGAGAGGTGCAATGTCAGTGGCAGCCACCTGCCCTGCACGCAACACTTCGCTGCCCGGCCTAGGGAGGCTTCCACGCCTCCCTTTCCTCCCCGGGCAGTGCCCCGGCCTGCACCAAGACTGGGGGTGCAGGGTGCGGCTCACCCCCGACAGGAGAAGTGGAGGTTATATAACAGCGGCTTCCGGCCCTGCTCTGCTGGCCTCTCCCCGCCACCGCCTCCCGAAGAGGGCAGCTCCGGGGTGCGGGCGGAGGGGAGGCCCCGGGAGAGCTGCACTAGGCCGGGCACTGAGGGAGGAGGAGACTGTGGCTCCGGCCCCGCACAGCTCCCACAACAACAGCAGCAGCAGCAGCAGCAGCAGCAAAAGCAGCAGCAGCAGTAGCGAGCGCCGCCGGCGGCGGCAGCCGGAGCAACCTGGGCGGCTGAGGGCCGGGGGAAAGGGAGCAGGCGGAGGGTCCCGTCCCCGGGACCGCCCTTTGAGGAGCTGCGGCGGAGGAAGGGGCCGAGCGGCGGGACGGAGCGAGGGGCGCCGCGGGTCGCTACTCACTCTCGTCAGGCAGCTGATCCAACTCCGCCATCTTGAAGGAGCCGCGCCGCTTTTTCAAAGGCTGCCTGTCGCGGTGCATTGTGGGGGAGGAGACGGAGTCCTCCAGCCCGCTTGGCTGGCGGAACCGGGGCGGCAGGGACGCGCCAAGCCGCTCAAGCAGCGCGCCCGGGCCGCCGCCGAGGTGCCCGCGAAGGCAGGCGCGGCCGGGAGCGCGCTCCGCTTGGCTGCAGCGCGGCTGTCGGCTCTCTTTCGTAGCGGCTTGAGAGAACTCCCAGCGCCGGGACTGGGAAGAGCGCTGGCTTCCCTGCCGCCCCGGGTGCAAGGGCTCCCCCTCTGACACGCGTCTTGCAGTCGTGGGCATGGTTGGGGCTGATGACGCGCAGAGCCACCGGGCTGTGCATCTCGTGCTCTGCTCTCAGGGGACAGTTGGGTGTTGTGGTGCGGGGCGTAAGAGAAACCCCCGCTCCCGTCCCCAAGTAACTTGTCGAGGTGGTACTTTTTGTTGTTGCATTATCTTAATTTCTGGGCACCGCATTCTAAGGAGGCTGCGGGGTTTTGTTTTCCGAAGAGGGTGAGGGAGTTGGAGACCACGTCTGACGAGGCTGGGTATATATTTAGCTTGGAGAAGAGAGACCATTAAGAGGCGGCATGATACCCATCTTGGGGTATGTTGAAAGGCTGGCCCACAGGTGTTGGAGCACACCCTGTTTCCCCACAGCGCAAGACTTTGAACCGATGGGTTCAAATGACAAGAAAGGAGGTTATGAATAATCCGAAGGAAGAACTGTAGGAGCGATTCAGTTCAGTCTTCTCCATTGCCCCTCCAACATGGTTTTTTCCTCTCCCAGAAAGAAAGAAAATCATCATGATAACGACAGCTGACTAGAGTAGATCTTTCTGCAGTGCGTGCTGCCATTGAATGCTAGTAACATTTCTTCAGGACTTCTCCGGGGAGTCACAGGGCAGCTTCCGTTGCTAGACTCAAACTCCCATCATCCTTGGCCGTTGGACTTGCTGGCTGGGGCTGATGGGAGTTGGAGTCCAATAGCACAAGGTCCCTATCGCTCAACTAGGGCGACTATAGATTTGCAGTCTTTGTGGAATATGGGAGGGGCTGTGTAGTAAGTAACCATAGTTGAGATGTGACCAAATTTGAGCACTTTACGTTTATAAAATATGATAATTATATTCCTTATAAAATGGATGTAATTTGTCCTTACTAAGAAATTTAGCATGCAGAATCAAGCTGTCTGCATTTTGGAGAAATCTGATAAAGAATGCCTCAATTGCAGCATTTTTAAAAAAAAGGTATTTCTCTCCCCTCCCTTATACTATATAGGGAGTGAGGGAAAGAGTTACATCAATGATTTCTGGTATTCAATTGAATGTTGGGGGTCTTGCCTATGGTGGTCTTCAAGTGGAAGCTAGAAATTGGAGCTGTAACTAAGGACGGAACAATGAATTCTGCCTTTAATGTTGCTGTCACAGCAGTGGGGATTTTTTCATTTGATTTCCTTGAAATTTGAAATGCCTCTGCACCTCTATGTAAATATCTCATGCAAATTCCATTAGGTTGCGGAGACACAGGCTGAAAGCTGCACTCAGCCGTTAAGCTCACTTTGGTTATCTTGGATCAGTCATCTGTCTAACCTACCTCACAGGGTTGTTGTGGAAATAGGTGTTACCACTCTCATTCTATTTCCATGATTTAATAATAATAATAAAGCTGAAAGAGGGGTGAATTGAATGGCTGTGGCAAGTGTGTAAGCCTTTTCCGCTGTATCATTTCCCTTAAATTACCCTTCCTCCCCCAGAGCTCACCTGTGACATGTAGATTTTCCTGTCTAGCCAATAGTGGCAAGTGGGATGCTCATGTTGGTGTAATTTGAAAATATCTGTGAAATTGCACTAGCTGCTTAGTCTGTGTCTTCAGTTACCCTTCCCCCATGTCCTATGTTCAGGGTTAGGACTCCAGTTGTGGTGGGCCTCTTGAAACAGCCCAAGGCCACAGGCCTCAGCCATGACTTATCAACCCTCCTCCAAGGCTGCATGCAGCAACCTGGTAGTGAATGGTGAAAGTGGTGGATCTCTCTCTGAACTTGGATCTCTTCAGTTTAGCCTCTAAGAGCAGGTTACAGTACTTGGTAGCATAGTTTACGATGCACCAGCATCTTTTAACTTTATGTGTATAGTGTGTTTGGGTTGTATTGTGTCTTGAGGCAATAAAACACTTTACACTGAATTGTGTGGGCAATGAGTTTTCTTCACCATCAATTCTGGAAAGGCTAACAACTGGAGAAGACTCTGAAGCTTTGATGGACAACTACTCTGCTGGTCATACTGATATAGGTGTGGTATCCAAATGCTATCGCCATTTGCCATCACATCAGAAATAGCCCACTAGAATGCATTCATGCCTTACACTGTACACAGACTTATCACTTGTTGAAAGTTGGCTTATTTGCAGATAGTGGTGGCTTTTCCAGCGTTTAATAATGAGAACCTAAAGCACAGGCAAGGATAAGATCACAGCTGTTCAATGTCCTCTGGCTCTCTGCTTCCGTTCTTGTTGTGAAGATAAATCCAATATTTGATCCATGTTGAGTAAAAAGGAAGATTATACAGGGTGATTCATAATGAAGTATACAGTTTCAATGCACTATAAAAAAAGAATGTATTATATCTTATGTTATCTGTAACAGAATTGTAGGGGACACATTTTCTGCTTGAAGGATTTTCCCTGAATTGCGATAAAAAATGCAGTTGTACAACAGTTACAGATTCCGTTCTGCTCAATTCAAGAACACACCTCCACTGCAGACGCAGCCATTTTGCCTGACTAGTCACGCGCACTATCGCCTATGTCACTTCCCTCAGTAGTGGAACACAAACTTTATGACTATATCTACTTCACAGTTCGCAGTTGTGGTCTGTGTCGTCACCTGTTAACTGTTCTACAGCATCTGGAAACTATACTTCAATATGAATCACCCTGTATAATAACCTGGGACAATAAGCCAGCAGACACAGGCACTTATCCTAATGAAAAGTTTGTTCCTATGTGCACACTTTACAAGACTGCATTGGAAGAAGGGCTGGGTAAGATGAGCAATCTGCTACTCAAGTGAGGCTATTGGTCCACAGACCAGTCACTGGCTAATATGCTGAATTTGCAGGCTTATATGTTTTGGTGTCCTCCTTAGCCCTAGGAATCAAACCTCTTGGAATCCAAAGACTGAGCTACCATTCAGGACTGATCTAGGGTAGAAAGTCTCCCATGTATGCAGTGGGTGGATATGGCAAGGCTCTGCATGACTAGAAAGCTGCTATGGCTACATGGTCAAATAGTTGCCCTGTGGAGGTTCTGGTTTCATGACAGCTTGGGCAAGGAGAGCTGTTGTCTTTCTGGCTGCCTGGTAAGTGGATGGTGGAAGGGGTATTGGGAGTAAAGTATGGAGTTGGGTAATGTCAATGTGTTACTTAGCTGTTGACACACATTGACTGGAAGCCACACAAAGCAGCCACCTTTGCTGTAGACAAGATCACCGGGGCCTCATCAGTGCCTGGACTGACCACCTGGGAATGCCATGCAATACTAACTTCAATTCTGTTAGAAGAAAGCTTGGAAGGGGGCGGGGGGAGAGAATACAACTGATCAGCTATTATTACTGTCATTGACTGGAGTTGCAGGCAGCATAATCACATTGGCTTTCGTTTCTACAGCTGCTGTTGTGCTACTGACTGCTGCTGGTTAAGGATTGAATTGTGGCTAATTTACAGAGGCATTAGCCCTGGTCAATCACAGGATTGCACGAAAAGTAACTGAAGCTTTAAATATTTAGTATGAAATTAGTTTTTATTTTTACTTCAAAATAAACACGTTTAACATTTATTCATAATCGAAACTAAGGAAGGTATTTTGTAAAAAAAACAAAACAAAAAAGATTTATAAACAGTTCTAAGCTCCTCCTCCCTGCCTCACAAAAGACAAAAATCAAAGGTGTGTTTGTGTGGCTGTTTTGTTTTTGGTCTGTCGGTTAAAAGTCACAGAATGGCCTTCATACTAGAATTGGCCAAAAAGAAGGGGCTGGGGAGGAGTGAGAAACAAACCCAAACATTTTTCATAGTACAGTACTCAGTTTCATGTGTTTTTGCACATGTATCGGGGGGGGGGGAGGGGGGGAGTCTTACTAAGCTGACTGACTAAACTTAGATTCAGCAAAGCCCTGCAACTTATTTCTTGCATCTCAGCAATGGGAGTAAACACTTTGATATTTCAAAAGGGTTTTGCGTTATTAAATCCTTTAACATGTCTTCCAAAATACTTGTTCACCAGAGGGATGTCTTATAGTTGAACTTCAGTTTTAGCAGGTACTTCAGATTAACCTGAGCAGTATCGTAGACAATATATCTGAAGGAAACAATGAGTTAAGACTTTTTCTTTAAAAAATGTTTGGTGAAGGACATCAATGCAGGGTGGATGCCGAAATGTTTGCAGCGCCAATGGGGAAAACCGTTCTTACTTACCTTTGTTACTGGTTTCTTCCATGCAGCCACATTCTGGGGCACAAACACACACACACACACACACACACACACACACACACACACCACTGTTTGGACCCTTCTAAAATTTCAGAAAGGAGCCCGATAGGTGGCTTCTGTCCCTCCCCTTCGATACAAAGTTTTTTCATGTATGTAGTTTGTCATATTGATAAGAGCACACAAAATGGCACACGCTTAAGAATACAAAATATAAAATAAAAAAACCTTTCAACTGAAAATTAAAATAATTAGAAACCACATTGGAGATTGCAACAACTCCCCAAAGTCGCAATACAGATGAGTTTTACCAGAAAAAACGTATGTGGAAACTGTAGGAGAGAAAAGGCCTAGTTGTAGGAGGGAAAAGGTCTAGTCAGCCTCCATAAAGGGGCACCATAGCTGAGGATGTTTCACTCCAGGTTGACATAAAACTGAAGGATGGGGATCAGAGAAGCATCACACCTAAATATTTTTATAGTTTGGGACTGGGGTGGGGAGAGAAGCGTTCCCTTAAATAAGCTGGGCCAGGACATTTCCACCAGTAAAGATCAAAAGAATCTGAAATGGGCCTGAATACAAACTAGCAGATATCATAGCCGCAGGAGCACTGATACTTTATGGTCCTTATTACCCAATTCCCAACTAAGATAAAGGATTCAAACCCCAGAGAGCCACGGCTCCTCAGTGTAGACAATAATAACTAGAGGAACCAACTGTTGTCGGCCTACAACAGTTTTCTTAGGATCCTAAAGGATGCTGGCTTTTTAACAAGGTAGCTTTTGAACTGTCACCAGGAGGAGCTCTATGTAGAGCCAATACTTGTCCATCAAGTGAAGGCTGAAGGAACAAGGCCCCTATCTCTTCCAGGAATAGAACGCCAATACATCAGTGTGCAATTGATCAAATGCCCCGCTCCCACACCCAGCAGCCCCTGACAAGCTTGGAGGGCAATCAAAGCACACCCACTGAGAACAGGTTTTTTAAAATCTTAAGTACTAGTGGAAGGAGAGGGTGCTCCACACTCCCGTTTTGCTTCATGACTCCTGTGGGTTTGGGTGCCATGCTTTCCAAACTGCAGAATAAAGTTACTCACATTCAGCCTCATACTGATGTTAGAAGGTCAGTATCCCTTCCTGATGGTGGCATTCAATTGTCCAGAAGCAGCCATTGGCAGGCAGGCCAGCTCTGCTCTATGGCCGTGATTATCCCCTATCAGGGATACTATAGGAATGGATTTCCTGCATTGGCAGGGGGCTAGACTCACTTTCTGGTCCCTTCCAACTCTATGATTCCACGATCCTAGAAAAATACTGTTCAAAGGATACTCGTTATACAGAAGACAGGTATTGCTAACTCCTGATGGTATTCCATTGCCTAAAGGAACTTCTACGCCATTGAGAGAGGTAGTGGCTGTGGGATCTGGTGCTGTTTTGCCCAAGCCTAAATAGGAGGGAAAGCAAACAAAATTGCAACTGACAGATGCACATATGCATTAAGCAACTCTGAACTTACCTGAATCATGACCAATTTTCACTTGTTTCTTTGGTGTCAAGAAATCTATATATAGTACTTTGCTCAGGGGAAACTGGGAAAGGCACTACCTGTTAAATCCAGACCAAGGCTGCAATCCTAATCCCAGTTGCTTGGAAGTAAGTCACATTCAACTGAATATGGCTTACTTCTGAGAAGACATGGCTAGGATTGTGCTGCAAATGTTTCTTTTATTGTGAATTTTATGCGTTTTTACTGCGGCAATCTTTATAGTTTCATTGCATTGTGATGGGATAGGAACTTTATGTACAAGTTCCCACATAGTTCCCGCTGAAATCAATGGGACAAGTCACTTGCCCTATTGATTTGAAGTCCTGATCCAATCCTTTGTTACTGCTCACAAAGATTTACAACAGGATATTATTAGATATCCAGCCAATCCAGTTCTACTAGATAGCCACTAGATCCAAGCTTTTTGTGAAATGGGTTTCTGTTTGCATATACCAGAGATGGGGGATTTTCTGCATCTCAAGGCCACATTCCCTCATAAGAACTACTTGGTAAGCTCAGTGACAGACCAAGGGATTTCAACCCAGATCTCTCATATCCAGCTTTGAGGATGTATGCAGAGCATCATGTTGGCATCAATGAATTAGAATTTCCAATCTTATAATTTGCTATTCAGCTAAAATTGTCAGTAAATATATTTTTGGGTTTTAAAAAATATTATATTGACCTAAAATAACTGCAGAAGTCACCAAACAGTTTGCAGATCTTTTCCCAACAAGTTTGAAGGAATTTGGCCAAAAGCCCAGGGCCAGCCTTGGCTACTATGGCAAATTTGCTTGCAGTCTTTGAGTCCCCATTTGTAGCAGCATTTCCAATGGGGTTTTACCTTTGACACTATGTTTTCCTTTCGGCAGCTTGGTTATGTGGGATGCATTCTTCAGCTCATACCTAGCAAACAGAGAGGAGGACGACTTAGAGCAGTACATCAAATACGTTTGAAGAAAAAGCCTTTCCTTTTCAGTTTGTAACAATGGTTCACAGATTCAGCTGATGCATGATTTTACCACTTCAGAATGCAACCCTTAAATAAGACTCACTGTGATTTAAAGCCTGCCATTTGATGAACACAGCACAAGCATTTATAGTTTGCAAATAATCAACTTGGTGAAAGGGTTCTTAAAAATCAGTCAAGTTCCAAAATTTGGATTTAAGATACTTTGAAGTTAGGAGATGCATGTACATGGTGCAAAAGTACTCTAAACACACTCGACTTACATGTTTCCAAGGGCAACTTCTCCCAGCAAGATTAAGCCAATCGGGTCAGTCTGAGAGGTGTGACAATAGTTGGCACTCTTGGACACCATATCAGCAAAGTAGATACCTTTTCCAAACATGTAGCCAGTCTAGAAGGAAAAGAACGGTGGCAGTTTAACAGCCAGAAGTCAACTCATCAGAGAAGTCTAGTGAGAAAACAGAGGAATTGAGGACAGACTGCAACTTCCTGTTTTGTGAAACCTAGTTAAAAATATGTGGATATAATACCTGAAGGACTGTCTTCACCCCCATTGTTCTGCCCGGACACCGAGGACCAGTGCCGAGGGCTTTCTGGCGGTTCCCTCACTGCGAGAAACAAAGTTGCAGAGGGCCTTCTCGGTAGTGGCTCCCGCCCTGTGGAACGCCCTCCCACCAGATGTCAAAGAAATAAACAACTATCTGATGTTTAGAAGACACCTGAATGCAGCCCTGTTTAATGTCTGATGTTTTAATGTATTTTAAATCTTTTGTTGGATGCTGCCCAGAGTGGCCGGGGAATAAATATATTATTATTATTTTATGGAATGTGAAAGCTCTGCCAGGAATGGACCTGGCTACAGCTCTGTGGACATGCAGCTCGTTCCTGGGCATCTGACAAGATTTCCCACACTGGAAGGCAGGAAATGATTTTCTTCCAGATCATCTTTGACAGCAGTTTTACCATTTTGTTTTGTTTCCTTTTGCATTCACCTGTGTGGCATCCAACCCCACTTGCCTGATTTAGTCATTTGGGTCTCTGGTCCGTGGTCTGGACTGCAAAGGTCTCTTGCAGCCCTACAATTAGGCAAACTGAGCAGAACCACTTTCCCCAACTTGGTACCCTCCAGATGCCTTGAACCACAACACCTCCTCTTCCCTGACTACTGGCTGTAGTGGTTGGGACTGAGGCAGTTGTAGTCTAAAAGAGTTGGAGGGTACCAGATTGGGGAAGGCTGGGGTGGAACTATATTGTAGGCTGCAGTGGTGATGGGTCTCAGATCACCATTCCCAAAGGGCTGGATTTATGGGGTGAAAATGAGAACCTCATTGTAAAGGCCTTCCTCTACGATGGATGCTTTAGCGGAGACTCCTGCATTGAATGAGTTGGACTAGATGACCATTGGTGTCCCTTCCAACTCTGCAATTCTATGATTCAGTTCTGTCTTTAAATTCTTCCTACTATGCTTGACAGACACTTATTAGTATTGCTTAAATGTTATTAGTATGTCTGCTTGACTCCCTTAGATACTTGCACTTTTTAAAGCAGCCTGCTATCTGGGATGTGTTTGCTGTATTTCTCACTTTTTTGTGCTTTTCTCATGGGCTGCTTTTATGCTCATTTGTCTACTCTTTGCTGCCTTGAAAAGCTAGATATAATCATTGGCTGTAAAAGCTTTAGCCACTTTGGACCTTGAAAGGCAGGGCAGAAACGGTTTTGAAATAAAATAATGCATACATCTTGCTAGAATTCTGAATGTAGGGGAAAAGGCTGACTAGTATGCCTCATTCTCTCTCCACTTTAGCAGGCGGAGACATGCTACTTACATAGACACATGCAAAAACATTCATATCCTGAGCTGTAATAGAGGAATACTTTCTTGAGCAATTATCTCAATGGAATGTTTTTGAAGGTTGTTTTGGCTAGCCTGAGCCACATTAATATGGTTTCCAATGGTACATCTCCAGACAAGTAGTAGATTAGATGTTTGGTTGTTCCCCCTACTTCTGATGTTCCGGTTACCAGGGCCATTGCTTACGCAGACTAAGCAGCACCAGCCGCCATGCAAGGAGGAGTTATCAGCAGGCTTGGGGGAAATGCCAAAGTTTGCAGAAGTTCAGAATCAAAGGGAAAATATATTCAGAACCTTTAGGACGGGGAGAGGCAATGTGGTGCCCCACATATGTTGCTGGGCTACAAATTCCATGACCATGGGCCATACTGACTGGGGCAGGTGGGTGTTGCAGTTCAGCAGCATCTAGATGACATCATACTGGCTACATGACATCATACTGGCTACCCCCAGTGCGGACTGCACGTGCTTAGTAGCTGACGGAATACTGACTGATTGTTGGGGAGAAAAAAGCCTTGAAAATAGGTGGGAGTAGAAATCTGGGAGCATCCACTGGAGGAAGGCATTGAACAGGAACTCCCCACATGGCAATATTTTGTTGCAGGTCACACTTCCTTCTTTCTGTTGTACATGGAAACCAAAAAGGGGCTCTATGGGGAGAGGGATTAAAAGTTCTGTTTCTACACGCAATACACTAGCAAACTAGCCTTGTACATACCACAGGAGCTTCAGGAGGAGCTATTCGGAGACCCTGCGACAAGATGCCAGCGTAGTTGGTTGTGCGAGAACCGTGCCAGAGCAACTGACGGTTGTGCAACTCCTGGAACGGCCTATAACGCTGAGCTTCTCCTTCCCGCTCAATCTTGAAAATCTTTGGAAGGGGTGAAGAGGTGTGGAGAAGAGGGAACGAACCATACATCAAGGTATGTGATCACTGAAAAACCATTTCACAAGCTGCCTTATACTAAAGACCATTGGTCCACCTAGCTCAGTAATGTCTCTGCTGATTGGGAGATGCTCTTTCAGACAATGACATGGAGATGCCAGGGATTGGACTTGGAACCTTGTACATGCAAGGCTGATGTTTACCACTACAGATACAGCTTTTCCTTGCTGCTGTGGGTTACAGTTCATGGCTAGTGAGCTTAACCACGAGCCTGATTTGGATGATACACTCTGCCAAGCCTTGAAAGGCAGCAGAAAGGACTAGGGAGGAGCAAAGCGGCTGCCAAGTTCCTGTCCAGATGCCCACATCCCCAGCTTATCACGTCATGCAGAACAGGCCACAAACACAGCACACACGTGGGCCTTGCCAGCACAAGTTATACACAAAATGTTAAATTCAGAATTCTCTGGGAAAATTAAATCTTCCAGGTTGCTTGAGATATGGAAATGCTTAATGCCACATTTTGTTTCAGCCGTCTAAGAATTAAGGTGGCTTTGAAGGTTCGAATTGCCATACTTTAGACTTGGGTTTGGGGGGAGGGTGGAAAAAACCACTTGACCAAAAATGAACGAGACAGTTGCATGGGCTGGGTTTTCATCTGACCTGGGACTGGGGAATCCCAGAAAGGCTATTGACCAAGAAAGAAGAATATGAAAAGAGAAGACTCAATCCCCTGGCCCATCCCATCCCCAATCCTTAATCTGCAAAAACCAAACCAAACCAAACCAAACCAAACCCACAACTTTCCTGTCTGGATTTTCTAGGCCAGCATTCTTCTCCTACAGCCACCACCCAGATGCCTATGTGAAGCCCACAAGCAAGACATGAGACCTCCTCTTGCACCCCAGCAACTGGCATTCCAGCTGGTATTTATTTCCCACCCTTCACCCAAAGGTCCCAGGGTATATACACATATAGTGAGCAACAGCCTCACTCACAGAAGAGCTTGTGTTCCTTTACTATAGGTTTTTGCATATGGAATACTATTCTGCACAAAGGCTAGTTGGGTATTTAGCACCATGCCTAAATTAACACACAAGAAAACAAGTAAAATGACCGGTTCTGAATTTAAACAATCATTTTCGATCCCCAGTCAGAACCTACCTCCATGACTTTCAAGTCATACGCGTTGTGGGTGCTTGCATGGGTATTCTTAACATACTGCTTTAGGATCTTCGCTTCTTCCGAGTCTTTATCTACTACCTTTGAAGGAAAATAAAGGGGGAAATATTGAAAACTTGAAGCGAAAAGAATGCTAAGAACACATTAGGCCATTAAAAGTATTGCACAATTTAAATGATTCCTATTGAGCCGGGGGGTTTGGCCTTATTTTGAAAGGGGACAATGACAAGAAAAAATACTGGTTCAGCATCCATGGGTTAGGATGGTTTGGTATCCTGTGGTTGATCCTGAAAGCCCAGCTGAGCGGCACCCAGGGAGTGGGAAAGACTAGACTGCAGACAGGACCACTTTTCCTAAGGCAGGAAATCCGGCTTTGATGCTCTTCCGGCTCTTATTCATAAACCTAAAGGTAAAAGGTAAAGGTACCCCTGCCCGTACGGGCCAGTCGTGTCCGACTCTAGGGTTGTGCACCCATCTCACTTAAGATGCTGGGGGCCAGCGCTGTTCGGAGACACTTCCGGGTCACGTGGCCAGCGTGACGAAGCTGCTCTGGTGAGCCGGCACCAGCGCAGCACACGGAAACGCCGTTTACCTTCCCGCTATAAAGCGGTACCTATTTATCTACTTGCACTTAGGTGTGCTTTCGAACTGCTAGGTGGGCAGGAGCTGGGACCGAAAGACGGGAGCTCACCCCGCCGCGGGGATTCGAACCGCCGACCATGCGATCGGCAAGCCCTAGGCGCTGAGGTTTTACCCACAGTGCCACCCGCGTCCCATAACCCTTCATAAACCTAACTCCTTTTAAATAGGGGTTTAGAAAGGTACAGCCAAGACACAGATGGAAGGCCTGACCCTAGGTGTGTCTTTGAAGCTTATTTACCATGGGAGTAAGTTGAACCCAGGTTGAAATTGTGCCACTTGTCTGGTATCTCCAAGCAAATAACAAAATGTGCTTTGTAGGTATAGCCATCCAAACCTAGCTGTGAACACTGGGTGGGTGTCCTCAGCTTGTGTTGAAAAATAACTCTTTTGAGATGTACAACAGCCTTGTTTCTGTTCCATGATATCTTACCTTGATATCTGTTTTGAGCTTTTCATAGTTCACATCTATTGGGTCTTTATCCCCATCCTGACCCCCACTTCTGAGTAGGCTGTAGGCGACCTCAATGTCAAGCAGATTGTCCAACATCTCCACCTTGGACTTGATAAAACAAGAAGATGCGGTTATTCTTGGCAGCAAACACATTTCATGGCCTAAGGACTTAGCCCCAATAGATTGTGTGGGGATCTACATGTCACATTGCTGCTAAGGAAGTTGGATACAAGGTCAGCAGCAACGTCCTGTTAACAGTAAAATTTTTGTCCCAGATTTAAGCCTGCCAACATAGTTCCTCCCCTTCCACTCATTTCCCCCCACAAAACAATCCATGAGGTTGATTAAGCTGAGGACTAGTGATAGGTCACCCACTAAGTTTTAAGGCAGAGCAAGGATATGAACCCAAATCTCTCTGGTTCAATTCCAACACCCTGCTCTCTCCGAGCACAATTCAAAGTGTTGGTGCTGACCTTTAAAGCCGTAAACGGCCTCGGCCCAGTATACCTGAAGGAGCGTCTCCACCCCCATCACTCAGCCTGGACACTGAGGTCCAGCTCCAAGGGCCTTCTGGTGATTCCCTCATTGCAAGAAGTGAGATTCAGGGAACCAGGCAGAGGGCCTTCTTGATAGTGGCACCTGCCCTGTGGAACACCCTCCCATCAGATGTCAAGGAAATAAACAACCATCTGACTTTCAGAAGATATCTGAAGGCAGCCCTGTTTAGGGAAGCTTTTAATGTTTGGTGTTTTACTGTGCTTTTAATATTCTGTTGGGAGCCACCCAGAGTTGCTGGGGAAATCCAGCCACATGGGCTGGGTAGAAATAATAAATTATTATTATTGTGCTATGCGGATCTCTCTTTTGCCCTCTGCTCTGGTTAAGGGGCAGTTCACTCTCACCTGATGTCTGAACTCATCACATTCAGAGAGAATCCCCCACTCCTCTTCCATTGCTCCATCCATTTTGTCTCCCCCTCTGTCCATTCATGCCCCCTAATATGCATCTATCTTCTGGGTTTTCCTCCACCCCACCTGAAATCAGCCTGAAGTGTGCAGACTGCCCTTCTGCTCTAGGAGTTGGTACACAATTTATTTTATTTCTGTGCTTTTAAGGGCCAGCTGTCAAAACTAAATGCTGCTGTTTGCGCCAGAGGTTCCCCATCAATACCTTAATGTAATCTAGATTATTCAAGAGAGGAGGCTTCTTCATCCCAAAGTCATGGGGGATCAGAGTGTAGAAGCGGTTGGAAAGATCCAATATCTGTGAATCTGTGCCACCATCAGAAACTGCCTACATAAAAAGGAAAAGCAACAAAATAAAAATAATAATAAAAATCAGCAAATATGTGTACCTGAGTTACTTCACTTACAAAAAGCTAGGCTTAGCTCAGATCACACATTTATAACTTTAGCAAGAACAAGTTTTCTAGAAAACCAACCCTTCCATAAAATCAACTCTCCCCATTTATTTTCAATTCAATTCAGTCTTGTTCACAAATCCATCACATAGTGAATCAAGTTAATAGGGTTAAACAGGCCCTAAAAGACAGTTACATTTATCTGAATCTGTCTTACATTTATTTTAAAACAGCAAGCATGAACTCTTAAAATGCTTGCTTAGGACATGAAGATTTTCCTTTGTAATATGCTGAACAAGTAAGCAGGGAGCAAAGTACAGACTTGGGCTCAATCCCAATTCCCATTTCTGGTCACGTTCTTGGGTGTGCAGTGAAGAACTCTTCCGACAGTAACATTAGGCCAAACTAGCTGACAGCGCAGCCCCACCGAATTTAACAAGAGAGTTTATAAAAGCTGTCAATCTAGCTTGACTTCCATGGAATGCCAAGCCATACACTTCAAAGGCTTCAGTACCGCCTCAGCTGAGAAATAATCACATAATCAAATCACACCCTTCTGGCACAGCCATTCTGATGAACAAGAAACAAGAGAAAGAGAATAGAGCAACCCTTTCACTATATAACAAAGACTCTTCATCTTACCTTCATGAAAAGGGAGGTTTAGGGGGAAAATAGAAGTGCAATTTTTGGGAGGGGAGAAGCGCTAAGAATTCAAGAATTCCCTCAACCATTCCAAAGGTGCCCTTTATTTCATCCTCACCTGATGCACCTCATTAAGGATGGAGTATGCACTCTGGATTTGCCTCTTGCTCAGCTTCCCCAAAGGCATCTTCTGGAGGTCAATCTGGCAATGAGATAAATGGAAGAAATCAACGTGAGACTTGTTGTTATATGAAAACGTTCAGAGATTGCTTATTGAACAGCTCAATGTCTTAAAGTAGAATGTTCCACGAAGAGAACAGATAAACTTTTTGTTTTGTTTTTTTACGAGTTATCTGTTTAAAGGTTTATTTAAGAGCTTCGCACTCTGAAGATGCCGTAAGTGCTGTATCACCTCAGTTTCATGTGGGGGACTTTCTCATTATTGAGTGCCGCCACCGCTGACTACTGAACCCCATGGGAAAACGGCTAGTGTTAAGAAAGCACTGCTGCCATTGTATCACACGGTGAACAAAAGGGAGAGCGACAAAGGGGTTAAGCCAAGGATGCCTAGTAACCTCAAATTCCACCATGGCTTTCTTCATGCTTTCCACATCAAATATCATCTTGATAAGGTCCTGGACTGCCTTAGGAAGCTTGGATTTGGTTCCTGCACTCACGGTCAGCTTCTTCACTGCTTCTTCATCCTATGGAGGGGGAGGGAAAGACCACCAATATCTGTTTACACGTGCAGAGATTCTGAAGCAAGAATGGATTCTGATTAAATACTCCAAGTTGAAGATGTTCATGCAGTTTTCTAGTGATCTTATAGCTCAGGCATTTCCATCCCTCCCCCCAAGCATTTAAAGCAAAATCTTAACACTGTGTTTTGAATCAACTGGTTCAATAGATTTTTTTTCTTGTAAAAGAAATAAGATTGATTTCCAGTTGCGTCCAATTAATTTCCCAAAATTCAGGGATTCCTTTTTAAAAAACACCATAATTTTTTTAATCTAGATTTCCAACATAGCCTACAAAAGAGAACCATAAAACAAATATAAAACATATCAAAAACATCAGAAACAAAAGCAGTTATTGTAGCAACAGTAAAAATACAAAAAGCAGTAGATATAAAATCAGTTAAAATCCTGGGCAATCTCCTCCCCCCTCCCCAATGCTTGGGAAATTCAAGTCCAGAGCTAGTACATTTGCATATTAGTAGTAGTAGTAGTAGTTCTTGTCTGTTTGTATATAGCAAAATTGTTGATATTTGCCGGTGGCATATATTTTAAAGCTATATTTCTATAGCATGGGATTAACAATAGGTAAACAACAGTGAACGTTACAAGCCCTTATGGTTGCCAAAAGACTTCTACTTCCAGCCTGGCAAGATAAACACCCCCTGACCATTACACAGCTGTCTGAGGACCTCATTGTCCTTGCAACATCTGAAGCTGTTTTTTTAAAAAATGAATTTATTTTTTAATAAATTTTGTGTGGGTACCTATTTCAACAGCTGTGGGTCTTATATCGACTCAAATGTTTAATTTTAGATGGAAGTTCACACATGCACATTTGTGTTAAAAACCTGCTGTTTGGACTTCTCATAAGTATTTCCTGCTTGCGTGATCTTTGATACAGTTGCGATTTTAAACAGGGTCACCCAAGTTACCTGCCCATAGTCTATTTCCAGAGGATAGAATTTTTTGGGATATTTAGTGAAATTCTTGGAATGCCACGAGTTGCCCGTCTTTTCCTCATACAGATTCAGGAAGTGCTCAATGGCTTCTTCTTTCGATGGCATCTGCTCTAGCTTGTTGCTTCCAATGACTGTGCCAACACGTCCCCAAGAGCGGAATACCCAGTATCTATATTCAAAGGGAAAGGGGAGAAATTGGCAGGTGGAATCAACCTAGCTGGTTTTCTCCATATATTGCTGGACCACAGCTCCCATCATCTCTTAACATCCTGGCTGGGACAGAGATATTTCCAGCATAAGAGTTTCTTCACAACTCAAACAGCACACTTTGAACTGTACACAGCTTTTGATCAAGTGTAGCAACAAAGGCAGATGCTGAACAAAGGAAGGGACAATCTAATCTTGATTGATAGGCTTTCTTGATGTCACTCAAGACAGATAAGATTGTCTACAAAGGGGTTTGAAGGTAAGGAAACTAAACAGTTATTTCTGGGCAGAAAATAAAGTCTGACATTTCCATCAAAGTCAAAAGTAACAAATTAAAAAGGGACAGTGACCATTTCCCCTTGCTGCTGGGATTTAAGGTTTAGTTGATTCAGGTTTCTGGCTCTCCATTTTGTTTTACAGTTTTTTTAACCTGTTCTTGCGAGCTGCTTTGCTCCTTCCAGCCCAACTGATGAGGGCCTGAAAGGTAGGATAAGGTAAAGGGACCCTTGACCATTAGGTCCAGTCGTGACCGACTCTGAGGTTGCGGCGCTCATCTCGCTTTATTGGCCAAGGGAGCCGGCGTACAGCTTCCGGGTCATGTGGCCAGCATGATTAAGCCGCTTCTGGCGAACCAGAGCAGCGCATGGAAATGCCGTTTACCTTCCCGCCGAAGCAGTACCTATTTATCTACTTGCACTTTGACGTGCTTTTGAACTGCTAGGTTGGCAGGAGCTGGGACCAAGCAATGAGAGCTCACCCCGTCGCGGGGATGCGAACCGCCGACCTTCTGATCAGCAAGTCCTAGGCTCTGTGGTTTAACCCACAGCGCCTCCCACATCCTGAAAGGTAGGATAGGTAAAGGTAAAGGTACCCCTGCCCGTACGGGCCAGTCTTGCCAGACTCTAGGGTTGTGCGCTCATCTCACTCTATAGGCCGGGAGCCAGCGCTGTCCGCAGACACTTCCGGGTCACGTGGCCAGCGTGACAAGCTGCATCTGGCGAGCCAGCGCAGCACACGGAACGCCGTTTACCTTCCCGCTGGTAAGCGGTCCCTATTTATCTACTTGCACCCGGAGGTGCTTTCGAACTGCTAGGTTGGCAGGCGCTGGGACCGAAGGACGGGAGCGCACCCCGCCGCGGGGATTCGAACCGCCGACCATGTGATCGGCAAGTCCTAGGCACTGAGGTTTAACCCACAGCGCCACCCGCGTCCCTGAAAGGTAGGATAGGAACACTTTAATCAATCAATTCACAACAGCAGCAATAGGGGGTACTCCTGATTTGCTGTGCCAGTTTAAAACCAACAGTAAGACAAAAACCTTTTTATTAAACTTCAAACATAAATGGCACAGACTAACTCTTGTGTTTGCATTCAAGTCCATGAGAGTCTATGCCATAAAATAACTCTGTTACATCTTCAAAGGAGACACAGACAGGACTAAGGGTGCTGCCCTATGCAAGTATCAGCAGAGAGAGCCACCTAATTCAATAGGATCTACTCCAAGGTAAGTGTGTAGAGAACTTAAGAACCCCCCTGCCGGATCAGACCAAAGGTCTATCTTTTGTTCAAGTCTCGCAAAAAAAATGATTGAAACAGAGGAGCCAAGCAGGAGAAAAATTTGCAGCACACTTTCTATTTGGGAAGGGAGGAAGAAAAGCAAACCTGATTTCTCGGTCATCTTCCAACAGCTGAAGCTTGTAATACGAATTCGTTCCTTTAGTAATATCTACCAGCCCAAGAGTGGCACTGAAGATTTTGCCACCTTTTTCAAAGACGTGGGCAGAATCTTCCAAGCCTGTAAAAAAAGGCAGTCAACCATAGTCATGGGGGAACACATTTGACCCTTATCCAAATTATTGTTTTAACTTGAACACATAGCACAGAGATGCTGAAATACATCCCCCCTCCCTTTCCCTGAAGCACACAGAGAGACATTTCAAAGGGGCTTCTCAACACGTGGAATTTATTTACTGATGGTGTTCTACAACCTGTCCCCAATCCATAAAAGGACAGAGTGGCTGCACCCTTTTAGAAGTTGTGAAGAGGGAATTTCAGCTTACTATGCAAACGGTACTTGCTGAAATTCCCTCTTCTGGACAACTATTCAAGGTGCAAAAGTGTAGGGGTCCTGTCACCTTCTGGCAACCCTAAAGTAGATGTAGAAATGGTCACCTGAATCAGGATCCACAGCAGCTCCTCCTTTAACTGTCAGCTTCATCTTCTTTTCTGATTTGCTCGTTCCTGGATCAGGAGAGGGAGAGATGCAGTGTTAAGCTGTATTTTATGGTCTTGTAAATTCCAACTCCACAATTCTGTGACTCTAAGTCTTCCCTCCACTTATCGCCTCCTTAATTTCAGGAGTGAACCCCAAAACTGGCGGCTAGGATGAGGTCTACCCTGAATGTAACAAATGCCAAGAACAATAGTAAAAAAATTGGGAGTCCCGTGGGTTTTTCACCTTGCTCTTCTTTGACCTTCCCGGTACTTTTCGTGTTCGACTGTCCGCTGGATTTTCCTCCCACGGGAACCGCTTTGTGCTCCTGCTTAACTTCAGCGCCCCAGGGAGAAAGAGCATGAAGCGAAAGCAGCTCCTGAAAACCCTTGCTGGAGGACTGCACATCCTGGAGAAATTCCTCAGAGACAACGCGCACCTGGGCCTCCTTCACTTCTTCCATTTTCTTGTTCATTTTCTCAACCTCCTCTGGAAAAGGGAAGCAGAGCATGCTGTGTCATTGTTCTTGCGATTTTCTTGCCCATGCAAGTTATTTTAATTTAATTACGAACCACTTCTCACGAAACATCCCGAAACAATTACCAACGAAGACATTGATAGCACACAACCATAAAACATATTAAAAAACAATTTCAAACCCAACGCAGATACTGACCAGCATAAGATTCTCTGCTCAAGAGGCTTGTTGAAAAAGGGTGCCCATCACTAGGCACCAAAAAGACAATAAGAGGTGCTCATCTGATATGCAGTAAGAGGGCATTTCAAAGGGTAGGTGGCACCACAATAACATCCCGATGCCTGCACTAGGGCTAGAAGTCATCTGGTTTTCAACGTGACATATCACCAGCTAAACGCTGTGATATACTGATATATCACGATGTCTGAAATAAGGATGGAGCTATATAGAGGCATTGGCTGGCTTCACAGTTTTTCCCACATTGTGATTTTTGCCAGTGCTTGTCCTTGTGATTCGCTTCCCCCTGCAAGGAGGCAGGGGAGAGCTGAGCTGGCAGAGTTAACAGGGGCCTACAGGAATCGAGAGAAGCATTGACTGGCTTCACGGTTTTCCCCACATTGTGATTTTTGCACACAATGCACCACACACATCATGATTCGCAATATATGTCCAGGTCAAAAATTATGAAACCGGTATCACGACAGGGGCTTCAAATGGGCTTCAGACAATATATCAATCTTTCGCCCAGTCCTAGACTGCACTGTACTTCTTCTTTTCATATTAACTAGTTACCTCATCTAACTTCACCCTTTTCTCTTACTGGGAGTCTTCCTGTTTTTTAACGCCACCTGTTAAGAGCATTACTCACTTTGTGAGCTGATGCACAGGTCAGCTTTGTTCACAGTAGCCGTCACCTTTCCCCCAAGTTCCTCAATGACAGACTTGATTTCATCCTTGTTCTTCGACAGTTTTCCAACGATCAAAATCTTCATGCTACTTAACGGTTTACCTGGCAGTTTCAAAGGTAAACACAGACTGTGTGATGTACAGAAGAAACACAGGAGACACAAAAAACTCCGAAAGTATTGAGAGAGAAAAACCCCATCAAGGTTTGAATTTGTGTATGAATTGCTTAATTTATAGAGTTTATAATACCACATGTTACATGAAGGTCAAGTTCTTAATGACCACCAAGACTTTGCCTGGCACTGCCTACAAGCCTTAAAACTTGTATTTGCATCATGCAGGTTACCCTCTTTCCATGACCCCCCCCCCAATCCTAAAGCCTTCCATATGTTTTGGATTACAACTCCCATCATCCTTTACCATTGGTTGTGATCGCTGTGGCTGATGGAAGTTGCAGTCTAGCATGTGATGGGCACCAGGGTTGGGGAAGAGTGTCGTAAGTTGCTAGTTCAGAGCTTCCCAAACTGTGTGTCACGACATGTTAAAAGAGAGTCGGCTGCAGTCTGTAGGTGTGTCACATGAACACTCCCTGCGCTCCTCCTGGGGCTCGAAAAAGGGCTTAGTTTAACCTCCAGTTTGCTGGAAGAACTGAATTACTGTGCTGTGAAATGATGCATGTCTCAAAAGTGGGTCACCAACAGGAAAAGTCTGGAAAGCTCTTGTGTTAGTTGATATTAGGGGGCTTATTATGCTCCAATTAGCCAGTAGGTGGCAGTAAGAGGACAGAAAAAGGCAATTTCTGCCCCGTGCTTTCCTCACTCCTTTCAGCCAATTCTGCAAACATTTTGGAACGTTTTCTTCATCAAATCAGTTTCTCTTTGGCATGAATAACGCCTGCAGGTCATTTACCTGCTGGTGCAGCTGAGTTTTCTGTAATATGAGTAGAAACTGCTGGAGGAAGTGCTGAATTTTCAGAGGCAGCCTCTGGAGGGAATGCTCTATCCTGCTTCTTAAATTTGAATTTCTTTAGATAAGCAATTTCCCGGAACTCCTGCGTTTTGGGTAAGAAAAGTTAACACACGTGAGAAGATCCCACCGGCTACTACAACGATCAAAATCAACTTAATTCAGAGAATAATATTTGCTATTGTAAAGATTCCTCTGCACTACTAGAGGGAGGTCTGCTTCTCTCCAAAAATGTAGTTCACCCTGGACTTGAAGCCACACACAATTTCTTTCAAGGAGTTTGGGAGCTGCACGGTCAGGGGAAAAACAATGCTGTCATGGGTTGTAAAGACTGTGGAGAGAATAATTGGGTGCACTCTTCCCACCTTGGATCAAATCTATGCTTCCAGGTGCCATAAGAAGACTGCAGAGATAGTGCAGGATAGTGCACACCCTGGAAATGATCTCTTTCAGCTTCTGCCTTCTGGAAGAAGGTACAGGGTTATAAAGACTAGGACTAGCTGTCTGAGAAACAGTTTCTTTCCAAATGTGATTTTGGTTTTAAACGCAGTGTAAGGAGTCTCTATGGGAGTATATTGTATTTAAAAATGGGGTATCAGAGTTTTTAGGGGGCTAACCAGGTTGGGATAGCAGGCTTGTTTGGTTTTTGAATGTCTTATGTAGATTTTTCAATGTCATTGTTCTGTATGGGACAATGACAATAAAGATTATCGTATCGTATCGTAAATACATTTTTGCTTAGAATTCCCCTCTGCATTCCGAACTCAGTGGAGGGGTGGGGGAGGTTTTGCTGGGAATCTAGGCTGCACCCCCGTTACCCACCCCAGACAGGGCTCTAACCATTTCTGCTTAATAAAAAACAAAAACTCCGCGTTTGTGATGGCAACGAAGCCCAGCAGGCTAATTTACTGCAAGTTTGCTCTTTCTTACAATAAAGCACTGGAACTGATCATGGCAGTTTTGGACGCCCTCCTTTAGCATCCCTGCGTCAAACCACTCGAGTACACAGGCTCCCCTTCCGAACAGGAATCGCTTAGATGCATTTGACCAACCCTGGGCCAATCAAAGCAGGCCTGGCTCTGCCAACTGTGGAAAAAATACTCTTGGAGATGGAGAGAGGAAGGGATGGAAAAACGAGAGAAGTATCTGCCTCCTCCTTTCTCTCCTATCCACCAAGGCTATTGCTGAAGATGGAGCGAGGCAGCTGTGCGTGGGACGGAGCCAGTCCAATTTCTCCAGGTCCAGACCAAGCCTATTTTCATCAGAATGATGGGGAGAGAGGCAGGAGAAGGGATGACAGTACTGGGCAGCACAGGGAGACTGTGTTTGTGTGTGTAGCTATTAAAAAAATTAAAATCTGCAGTTAAAAACATGGTGCACTGCCTACCTTTGGGATTACCCATTCTTTCCTTTTGGGAGTCTGCGTCTTGGCAACACACTTGGTCCAACCGGTGATGTAGCGCGTACAGTAGTAAGCGTCGCCCTTGAACACAAACTGCCCTTTGCACTCCTCGCAGGGAAGCAGAGCCCCAAAGGCCATCCCATCGGCAACACAGTCCAAGATCTAAAAAAAGCCGTGAAAAGACAAGAAAAAGAAAGAAAAGAGGAAGTATTTATGGCACCATACTACTCATAGATCACCAACTCAGGACCTCACTCTGCAGCAAGATGGCCTGCAGCTATACAGTGGTACCTCGGGTTAAGTACTTAATTCGTTCTGGAGGTCCGTTCTTAACCTGAAAATGTTCTTAACCTGAAGCACCATTTTAGCTAATGGGGCCTCCTGCTGCCGCCGCGCCGCCAAAGCACGATTTCTGTTCTCATCCTGAAGCAAAGTTCTTAACCTGAAGCACTATTTCTGGGTTAGTGGAGTCTGTAACCTGAAGCGTATGTAACCTGAGGTACCACTGTACATCTTTCCAAGTTTGGGACTCATGGGGCAGAAGACGTCAATGCTATTCGGGATTGTACAGTACTTTGCTTTCCTGAAAGTAAGTTGCTGGGTCCGAAAGACCACAGTTTGGGAAGGCAATCTGCTGCAGGTCAGAAACCTGAAAGCTTTCACTGGCATTGAGGATGGGAACCTGGGGCTCTTCCAACACTGTTAAGACTCCAACTCCCATCAGTCCCACCAGTCCGCGTGGCCAGGAGTCGGGTAGGATGGGAGGTGCAGTTTAGTAATATCTGGAGGGCCAAACGTTCCTCATTCCCAATCTAGAACCGCACACAGCCTCTCAGTGGGCATGTTGGGAGAAGCATGGAGACCACACCTACAATTTAGGAGGGAAGAAATCAAGCACTGCCGATGCAGAGGCTGCAACACGTCATACTGTGGAGGAGGGAGCCCCCCTACATGGCTCTTAGCATCTCTCTTAGAATATTTTTATGACAGCAAGTTGTGTTTTTAATATTGTGTTTTATTAGTGTAATCCACCCTGGGACTTTAGGGTGAAGGGCAGGTAATCAATAAATAGTAATGATAATAATTGTGGAATGCTCTCCTCAGGAAGGCTCATCCAGTGCCTTCATTACATATCTTTAGGCGCTAGGCTAATACGTTTCTCTATAACCAGAGCTTTGGCTGATTAAGCTTTCTTTGGCTTTTAAAATATTTGTGGGAGGTGGGTTATTGGGTGTTTTTTATTATCACCATGTATTTTGTGTTCCCATTTTGTGTTTCTATGACCCTCCCAGGGTGGATAAAAATCAATGATTTAAAAATAAAATCAAATCGGATTTTATAAATAAAATGCTTTTGTAGGAAAAATCTTTCTAAAGGTAGTTTTCTATTTATGTTACATTATAGTCCAAAGGCTATTCATCAGGAAATAAGGATCTGTTTTAAGTTTTTCATGTGTGCTAAAACTCAGTCTAAGAAAATTTATTATTCCAGAAATGAAACTTTAC
The DNA here is from genome assembly GCF_964188315.1 of Podarcis muralis. Taxonomy (NCBI): domain Eukaryota; kingdom Metazoa; phylum Chordata; class Lepidosauria; order Squamata; family Lacertidae; genus Podarcis; species Podarcis muralis. The sequence goes on from NC_135657.1 coordinate 31,763,381, forward strand.
TCTGGTTGTAAATATTAACATTATACCAGCAAGAATGAGTCTTTCCTTAAGAAATGATTTAAATCAAATCCACCCTGGAACTGCCCTGTGATCTCTGAATGAAAAGCAGTATGCAACAATAATAAATGATGATGATGATGATGATGATGAACAAGCATAATGATCATCTGGCGTATTCTATTTGTTCTTTTTGAAACTTTGCTCTTTTAAAACTGACAACAGGACAGGCACCTCAGAGGGCAGGAGAGTGAACCAGGGGATGGAAATTGTAATGAAGCAGTTTTTGGCTAAACATTAAAAGAAAATTCCCAACAAGCTGTTCAGCAGTAGAACAGACTGCTTCAGGAGGTGGTGGGCTCTCCTTCGCTGGAAATATTTAAGCAGAGGCTGAACAGTCATGTCAGGGACAGTGTGGCTGATTCCTACATGGCAGGCCTTGGACTAAGCTGTGGGCTAGACAAGGTGACCTCCTAGCTCCCTTCCAGCTCTACAAATGTTTCCAGCCATCCAGAGAATGTGCAGTCACAAGAGCATTTTGACCCGTTTCCAATTTGTCGGCCCTCAGAAGAAGAATCAAGTACAGTGGAACCTCGACTTACGTACGGCTTTACTTACGTACGATTCCAGTTACGACCTTCAGTAGGTGTTTTGACTTATGAACTTTCCTCTAGATATGAACAGAGGCCTTGCCAGCAGCCTGGAGCTTGCCCGGCCGGCTATGGGGCAGCGCTGGGGCCTCCGCCGCCAGGGAGAGGCCTCCGGTTTGCCGGAAGCTCACCCTGTTGGCTGCGGAGCAGTGCTGAGTCCTCTGCTGCTGGGGAGAGGGCCCCCATCCCACCCCCGAAGCTGTGGAAGAGGTGCCACCTGCAAGAGGCACAGCAGGGCGCACTGCAGCCCCAAAGCCCGCCGAGAAACTAACCTGAGGAAGTCCAGTGAAGAGCCTGGCCTGGCAAGGAAAAAAAGTGACCCTGGCCAAAGTGAATCAGCTCTTTACTGACCCTTGCCCCACCCCCAGCTTGTACCCAGGTAAGCCTGCCCGCCCTCAGTAAACGTAAGGGGGAAAAAAAGGTAATTTTTTTATCTACAATACTGTCTTATTTATTTTATAGTGCAGTACATTGATTATTGCCTTCATTTTATGGATCTATGGTCTCATTAGACAGTAAAATCCGTGTTAAATTGCTGTTTTAGGGGGTGCTTTTCATCGTCTAGGACGGATCAATTCACTTTTCCATTACTTTCTATGGAAAAGTGTGCCTCTGCTTATGTACGTTTCTAGTTATGACTGGACCGCTGGAACGGATTATGGTTGTAAGTAGAGGTTCCACTGTACTGAATATCTCCTCTCTCAATTTTATCTTGTGAACCGCCCCGAGATCTTCAGGTGAAGGGCGACAAAATTAACACTTCCCTACATGCGGATGCAAACCACATTCTTCTTGAAGCTATTAAGAGTAGGGCTTTCCCTCCATAAACGTTCCACTTTGTCAACATTTACCTAAATGTACTTAACGTGCAAGGAGTGTTAATACAGAGCAAGCATGTAGTCAAAAAGTCATCTACAGGAGAGCATTCAACTCACAGCGGATTCCCCAGAAGGAATGTCCTGCTTGTTGGCTTTCAGGAGCTCTTTCAGGTCGTTGGTGGAACAAGCTTTCTTCAACTCGTCTTTGATGTTCCAAATCAATTCCGTCTGTTCCTGTAGAAGAGAACAGCACAGGTAAAAAAAGATTTATTTCTTAATGGAACTATTAAAGTGCAGTGCAGTGGTACCTCGGGTTACAAACGCTTCAGGTTACAAACCTCGGGTTGAGAACTTTGCCCCAGGATGAGAATGGAAATCACACGCTGGCAGTGCAGTGGCAGCAGGAGGCCCCATTAGCGAAAGCGAAAGCGTGTCTCAGGTTAAGAACGGTTTCAGGTTAAGATCGGACCTCTGGAACGAATTTAAGTTCGTAACCCAAAGTACCACTGCACATGCAAGACACATGGCAAGGAACATTATGTTAAGGTAAAATGCTACCTTCCATATCAGGACTGGGCAACCTAAGGTTGAAGGGCTGCATAGATTAATTTCATGTCGACAGTGAGGTGGAGAAAATGTAGTTGGAGCAGAAGGGGTTGCAGACTGAGAAAAAGGGGGTGCCCCATGTTGGAAGTGCAACAGCAGGGATCATTCAGTTTGTATCCAACAGCATGGTTAATTCTGTTGTTAGCAAGTCAGCTAACAAAGGAGCAGAGCTTAGGGCTGGGCGATATCAGCTTTTCAACACTGCGGTATATCGCCAGCCAAACACTACGGTCTGGCGATATACCGCAATGTTAAAAAAACAAGCTGCATTGGCCTCAGCTTGTGAGGCACCAGGGGAAATTGCCGCAGCTCTCACCGTGGGAGCTGAGGCGGTTTCACCCCAGTGCCTAGGGGACTGGGAGAAGGCAGCTTCTTTGTACAGCTCATCTGGGGCGCGGGAGGGCTCCCCATCCCCAGAAGAGCCATCCCTGGTGCTCCCCCTGCTTGTGTGGGAGCCAGCGGCCGGCTAGGGGATCCTCAGCTGAGCAGTTTAAAGAGGCAGAGGGAGGAACAAGATTTACCGGCACCTCACCAATGCAGCTTTCTTCTCCCTTTGCGCAGGATAAGGCCAGAGTGGGATGGTGGTTTCACTCAGTGATATATCTCTGGTGAAACCACCACCGCTCTTGAGTCTACTAGTTTGTTTATGATGTGCAGACCATGTTTGTTTTTGGCTTACTGACTGTGATCTGCTTGGAGCAAATCTTGCATATATACTTGGATTCCAAACCGCTTTGGGATAGAGGCAATGCAGAAAGGACAATCTCTACTTTTATTCCACACGTCCACACTGCTTTTGAATTCCCCCACAGAAGGTAGTTTAAGAGTGTTTCGTCAGTGAGAAGCAAATTAAAAACAAAGAGAAGTCACTGAGAAACGCACCTTCAGCAACTTCTCCTGTTTAGACTGTTTTTCTTTTTCCTTTTTTGGTTTCTTTTTTGAGACCACGTTGGCATCCACCTCATCTCCTTTTCTCTTCCTGGAGGAGAAATAAAACTCAAGTCAGTGGTTACTCAAAAGTTAGCCCATCAGTTCCATTTACTAGTTCTTGGGCAGCACCAGTTTATGATGCAGTGGCGTTGCAATGGGGGGGGGGGACGCCCTGGGTTCCAAGTCTGCAGGGGTGACAAGTCACCCCGCGGGGGCTCGCGGCAGCGCAAGCAGCCATTGCACCCCCCCAGCCGCATGTGGAGGATCCTCCGTTCGCGGCTGCAGCTGCAAGCAGAGGATCCCGGTGCCGGCGGCAAACCGCTAAGTACAGCACATGTGCTGCATTGCACGCATGCGCTGTCTGTAGCGACGCCACACATGCGCTGTATAGCGGTTTGCAGCTGGCGCCACTCCAGCACCATACGGGCGGTGCTGGGATGCTCTACTCGCGGCTGGAGCAATGACGGAGGGATCCCGGCACTGTCTGTACGGCGACAAACTGCTATACAGCGCATGTGCGGCACATGCGCCCTACGTAGCGGCGCCCGCCCCGGGTGTCACGACATCTTCCTTCGCCCCTGTTATGATGGACTGTATATTTGGCATAGGCTTTCCCCTTCCTTTCTTTGCAGCTTTTACATGTATCTGTGAGATCTGTTTCAAGTATCCCCATCATCAAAATGCAAATCACGAAACTGAAAAGTGCCCAGAAATGGTTTAACACTTTGGAGATACATTGAGCTAAATGGAAAATTGGTTAAATGTTGTTAACTGAAAACACCACACAAGATCACAGAAACATAGAACTGTAGAGAATTTCCTTTTCTCTTCTCTTTTTTAACCCTTTCCTACTTTGAGCTTAGAGACTGGTCAAGCGCTTGGGACTTCTGTCTCCAGTCCCAGATTGCAATACTAGAACACCTTGCAACCAGCTTTCTGAACAAAGAAAGTCCATCTTACCTACCCCTTCCTCAAAGCATTAGCTATCCTTAGCTATCTTGATGCTCTACAGCAGGGATGGGGAAATTGCAGCGTTCCAGATGCTGTTGTACTCCCTCTCCCTTCAGGCCCAGCCAAGGTGATCAATTTGCAGAGATGATGGGAGTTATAGTCTAACTGCATCTGGACAGTCATAGGTTCCCCACTTAATACCAATGGCACGAAGACTGCAGCCTCTTTCCCACTGCTGAAATCAAAGCATTTCCCTTGATCATTTTCACCACACTCTTGCCAAAAGGTCATGAGGTCTTCTCGCCCGACCTGGAGACAATGGGAATGAACAGGGGGCCTTCTGCATGCAAAGCGGATGCCCTATGACTCAACCTTTGGCCCCTTCCCCTAGGAATGAAAAGGAAGCGACTGAACTGTGCCACAATGCCTTGTTTGGTCTTTGGGTGCAAAGGTCTGCCTATTGAATGAGAAAGCTTCTTGAAAGTCTAGCCATTTTTGAAGACCTGGATATGTCTCTGCTGCATGTTAACTTTTTACATGGCCACATGTACAGAAACCAAGAATCTAAGTGATTTCAAACTAGCAACCCAATGACAAATGAAGCTGCTTTTAGCACTGACACCAAGCTAAGTTATTTTCCACTGTGATTCTAGCACCGTTCTGTACTTCTTTAGTAACCTGGCAAGCAAATGCAAATATTTCATTATGGAAGGGGTGCAGGAGCATTAATGAAAAGGTATCTCCTTTGAAAATGGAAGCAAAAGCCCCCCACCCCGGAAGCTTTTGCATAGTCAAAGCCTCCATGATTAGGCTCAGTTGCCAGAGCAAATCATTTATCCAGCTTCAGTTTCCTATGCTGCTCTGGGTGTGAGGCAAAGCGGCAGCCTCAAAATAGACATGGGGAAAAAAGCATGCAAATCTGATCCCTTGGTTGCAAGCAACAGCTGACGAGTGTAAACATGGCATAGAAGCAACTTTCCTAAGAGGGGCTGGATGCTTTGTCTGGTTCACAATACCATCCAAGTGTTGAAGTAAGGCTTGCATATATATTTCCTGAACAGCCTCAGCTAGACGTTGGGTATTTAGCGTTTGTCCACACTTCCACTTATCCTGTGCCTAGAAAGCAGGGATGTGAGTGGTTTTCTGCTTGCCCCATACTTTCTAGGCATGAGTCCGAGAGGTCTTCTGTTTGCCCTACAGCTTTCCCTGGAAAACCCAACTCTTTAACACCAAATCAGAGCAAATGGGGGAAAACCCCAGTTGACATTTGCTCCACTTCCATGGCAGAGATCAGGTTTCCCCAGGGGAAAGAGAGTGACAAAAGGAAATATGGATTAGCCCCAAGTGTTATGTTTCTCAAACTTGGATCCTCAGCTGGACAACAACTCCCATCAGCACTAGCTAGCAGCACCAGTGGTCGGGGATGATGGGATTTGCAGTCCAACAGTGCTGGGAACCCAAGTTTGAGAAACACCGGTCCCACATTGTGCGAGTCTATCTTACGTTTGCAGACACTCCCACTGTACCAAAGGAGACCCTGTTAAGGGCTTCACACAAGCAACCATTGCAGCTTAGTCAAGACACCTTACTCCCTGTGCCATTGGGGCAGAACAACAGGCAGTCTGTTATCTGCGACTATGAAGTGCCACCTTGCTGATAGGCAGCCCAGCAGGACCAGGTAACTCCATGAACCAAGAAGGTCAAATCACAGGACTTCAGTCTGAGCAACTTGCCTTGCAAGGAAGGTTAAGACTACCCAAGCCCCCTATCTGAGCTGTCTCCTGACAGCTCTCTGAACACCCTCTCTCCGGGGAGTGGAAAACTGAAGAAAGACCTTTTAAAGTTTCTGGCATTACTGTGCCTGACTCACAATTGCCTGAGCTACTGCTGCGTCGACAGAAATCCTGCCTTCTTTTGGCATACTCAACATACCCTTCATTCTTGACTGCAGGCAGCTGCTTTTTCAGAGTCTCTTTATCTTCAGCATTCAGGAGCCCAAAGCCTAACAGCTGAGAGGCACTAAAAGAGGCAAGAAACCCCAGATCTGCTCTGCGGCTGACGAAACAGGCTGGGTGGTACCAGTTGTCTATCATCCCCAACTGGGGCTTTTCGGGATGCACCATTTTCTTTGAAATCCTGATTTGACCCTGCAGGAGAGAGTGGGAGAAGGAGGGCGGATTAAATAAACGAGTGAGACCATACAACTGTCTGTGTTACTGGCTTCACGTAAGCCAAACTATGGCTTGCTGTGAACAAGCAAGCATGCTGGAACCCCCTTCATTCCTCCCCCAGTTCCGATACTGCCACACTGGGGACTCAGCTATACAGCTGCAAATAAAATATTTTAAGTGTGTTGCAAAGTGCAATTTACAAATGTGACACTAGATGGCGAAAGTGAGCTATGGCAAATTCAATGTATTTTCTTCTTCTTCAAAACTTTTTTTAAAAACGCATTTTCACAGCATTTTTTATTTGTGTGTAGATTCCATCTAGTGCTAGTTTGTCTTGCTCGAAACAAACCATGAGCTGCAAAACTGGCCAGGAGGTTCTCTCCCGGCACCAGCATGCTTGCATGTTCACAGTAAGCCATAGTTCGGCTTACCGTTATGTGCAAAAAGGCCAGAGAATTTTTATACACAAATTCACACTATAGTGGCTATGTCAGCTCTTATACCAAACACGTGAGCTCTACAAGATTGTAAAAGGTTGCATCAGTTATTGACAGAAGGTTGAGAAAAAATATGTATATTAAAAGACAATAATGAAGCATTAATTTCATTAATTTTCCCCCTATTAATTAAATTAATCAGTGCCTCTAATTTGTGCAGAAAGGTCCACAACTACAGATTATGCTCTAAAAGGAGGCAATTTTTGCCAATTCCCCCTTTGGCCCCCAGCCACATTATTCTAGAGAATTTCTCAACCCTCCACAGTACAGGAAGATTGGAACCTGCTTTATATAGAGTGGGATCATTAGTCCATCCAGCTCAGTAATGCCTACACTGGCTGGCAGCAGCTCTTCATGGTTTCAGACTTGGGACATTCCCAGCTCTACCTGGAGATGCCGGGACTGAACATGGGACCTTCTACATGCAAAGCAGATGCTCAAAGACCAAGCTACGGCCCTTACCAAAAAGGATTTATACATTACGAGTGCTATAACTCATATTACAGAGACACAGAATTGGACACCTATTTTACCTTTTCTATCTTCTGATCACAGCCTTTGCAGGTGCTTCTGTTGGACTTTGCATATTCTGCGGCAAAATCGTTTAAACTTTTATCACTTTTGCCACCTCCCTCTTGGTCACCTTTGCCTGGAAAACAAACAATATATATTTATATATAAACATTCTATTTATTAGATAAATGTCCAGCATTTCCCTGCATGGACCTCTGGGTAGTGAACATGGGTTAAATCTAACCCTGAAGAGACCATTTGGAATCTACCTCTGAAAAAAGAGAGAGGCTGAACAAAAACCATTTTCTCCAGTCCTCAAGCTGAAAACTTGCAAATGTCCATGGCAACTACATGGGAGGCTGATTCTTATTTACAGCCGGTTTCCTTGCATGCAGGACACCTTGCACACACCTGGGGCAGCAACTAGCCCACAAGCCTGGGAACCCAAATTGCCCAAAGCTGCTTGATATCTGGGCTCATACAGCAAGCAGCTATCTCTTTCGAGAGTCACTAAACATTTGCCTACCTGTTCCGGCGCCACCACTTTCTATGGACTTCTTGATTTTCTCCTGATCTTCCCAACGCAGTTCCGAGAAGCCGACCACGTCGGTGTGGGACACCAGTCGAGCCCGCTTCCAGAAACAGGAGAAGTGGTGCCAGTGGGGTACTTTGCCATCAAACATGGGGGACTAAGAAGAAAAGAATGGCAAGAATAAGAAAAGGAGAGGAAGAAATATGAGAGAGAGAGAGAGAGAGAGAGAGAGAGAGAGTAGGAACCCAATGTAATTCTGCCTCAGCTTATAACGTACAGTGGTACCTTGGGTTACATATGCTTCAGGTTACAGACTCTGCTAACCCAGAAATAATACCTCGAGTTAAGAACTTTGCTTCAGGATGAGAACAGAAATTGTGCAGCGGCAGTGCAGCAGCAGCAGGAGACCCCATTAGCTAAAGTGGTGCTTCAGGTTAAGAACAGACCTCCAGAACGAATTACGTTTTTAACCCGGGGTACCACTGTATTTTATAACCTCACCCCCTCCCAGAGCATCACCCCTCCATCCTTCATCATTTTACCAAAGCACTGCAGAGGCTGTTTAGTTACTATCCTGGCCACAGCTACACCTTAAAGCAGTATTATGCCACTTTAAACAGCCATGGCTTGCCCCCAAAGAACCCTAGGAACTGTAGTCTGTTAAGGGTGCTGAGAGTTGTTAGGAGACCCCCATTCCGCTCACAGAACTACATTTCCCAGAGTTCCCTAGGAAGAGGGACTGATTGTTAAACCACTCCAGGAATTCTTAATCTAAACTCATTTTTAGTTTTATTGCAGCAAGTCCCCTTCTACGCTACTTAAGAGGCTACACTAATTAGGTGGTATAAAAACGGTCAAAATAAATACTGAATTAAATTAAACATTCTCCACAATTCAATCTTACTTTTAGGTCTGGGAACAGGTAGATAAAAGGTGGCAGTAAGAGGATAATGCATTTCCGGGGATTCAAAAAATGGCATAGGCTTGGGAGATGGGTGCAGACATGTTGAAGCTCTCAGGTATCAAGAACACAGATTGGAGCAGAGTAACTGGAGTCAGAAATATGCCGTGCATGACCAGAATAAGTTTAAAACCAAAAAAAGAAGAAGCCTGAAGCCTTATGAAATATCCTGTCTCCTATTGACGCCCTTGAAATGCTTCACACAGGAATGTAATCTCATTTAGCTGATAAATGACTCCAGACAGCAGATGCTAGGGTTTTTTCATGAAGCGCCTGAAGTATTGTGGACGGCAGAGCAGAACGTAGCGCGACCTCCCATCATTATTACCAAGTAATCCTAAACGCTCTAAAAGCTGAAATGTGAGCAGCGGCCTCTTCAGAACAACGTTAAGTGTCCTCAGGTAAAGGCTCACAAAGGAGGCAGCACCTCTTGTGCTTCAAGGCCCTACTCCAATGCAACAAGTTTGAGGTGAAACTGACACCCCACTCAATACCATTCTGATGCAAACTCACTCAGGGCCCCAGAAATTGTAATAGGCGGTTGGGGAGACCCACCTGACAGTCACCAAACGTCACAGGACAACCTCAAAGACGTGCAGTCAGGGACTTCCGGTCGGTGCCAGCGCTTAATGGCGGTCCTACCTCCGAGCTCCGGAGAAGGACTGCTCCGCAAGTTCGGGTCTTACCCGCTACGGCGAGTGGGGGACCCCTAAAATCTCAGGCGCGGAAGCCTGAGAGCAAGGAGACTCGGTGGGCACCTTTGCGCCCCCCGGTACTGTGAAAGAGCCTTTTTAAAGGCTCCGGAGCGGCATCGGGAGTGAGCGCGGTGCTGAGAGTCGCTACCCAGCCTGCGGAGTGAAGCCGCGTCGCCATTAGCGGAGAGCGCCGATTCCTTCCTGAAAAGAAAATCTGGACTGGATTCCCGTGAGTAAGAAGGGAAAAAATCAGGAACCTTTAAAAATAGAAAATTTGGCTGAAAACGGGAGGGCAAAAAATAAGGAAGTCTGCCCCCCCCGGACTGCAGGAATTTAAAGCAACGAAAGACCTCGCTGCAGTTATTAGAAACTTAGTTGCGAACTGTCAAACCTGAGCTGTCAAAAGTATCTCTCCCCTCCAGATTGGCAGGAGAAGGGGGAAAAAAGACAGTCTTGTGAAGATACTTTTAATTTAAAGGGAAACAAAGTTTTTCACTGCTCTGATCCCCGGGACGACCTGCCAGGATTTAACACCGGGAAAACTGTTCTTTAAAATAGCTCTGAAGTGGATATAGACTATACCTTAAATGGTGAAAAAATCTTAAGACATTTAGGATTTAAATGGGACTTTGTTACTGACATTGGACTAACTAAATTTAAATTGGAGAAAAAGTTTTACAACTTTAATGGCGGATTTGAGATTTTCTACATCCGGCTTTTTGTCTCTTTGTTGTTTCTAACTTGGAAACTTTTAACTGCTCCCTCTTGAGGACTAAGAGGGAAAAATTGCAAAGTAACTGACTAATAGTGGGATTTTCCATTGCAAGTTTTTCCTGTGAGAACGGCCTTGGGATATGAGTGGCACAGCAGAGGAGATAAGAACCAGATCTAAAGCTAAACTAACACAAAAGAAAAGAGCTTCAATCTCTGGCAACACAGTGCCTGCACCGGACAGTGCGACAGCAGCATCAATGGAATCTATGACACAGGCACTGCTTAAAATAAATCAATCCCTTGAGGCCTTAACAAAGCAATCTACAGAAAACTCAAAGAAATTGACAGAACTTACAGTAAGATTGGATCTGAATACCACATCAGTGGCAACAAACACAGAATCTATAAATAGACTGATTCAGGAATCTTCAGAAACAAGGAAAATTGCAGAAAGTGCAAAATCTGTTGCAGGTGAGACGCAGGAAAGACTTGTGCCGATTGAGAAAAAGGTGAATGAGCATGAAGCGGCCCTCTCCTTACTGGAATTACAACGGAAAGAACGAAATCTGAAATTTAGACAGGTTCCAGAGAAAGAAGAGGACAATCTGGCGGAATTTCTCACAGAGGCAATTCTGGAAAATTGGCAAGGAGATCTGGAGGAAGATGAAGTAGGGATAACAACTGCTTTCAGACTTGGTAGAAAGCAAAGCAAGAAGTCAAGGGATTGTCTGATCACCTTTAGAACCAAAGAGGAAAGAGACAAGATATTGAACCTTCACTATCAAAAAGCTTTGGTGATTGGAAACATTCAAGTCCAAATCTTTAAGGACATCCCTAAATACATCTTGGAAGTGAGGACTTTTTATAGAGATCTTGCCAATTTGCTGAGGAAGAACTTTATACCCTTCAGGTGGGAATTCCCACAGGGGTTGTCCTTTAACTACAAAGGGAAGAAAGTAAGAATAAGAACAGTACAGGAGAAAGAATATTTTTTGGAGAGAAACCTAGAGGACCTACAGAAAGGTACGGTGGATCCGGGAATAGAAGGACAAGGATTAACATCAGAAGGAGGAGGGCTAACAGACATTGCAAATCTATCATTTGGACTACCACAACTGCCAACTGAAGAGGAAGAAAAACTTGGAGCAGTCGGAGGATCAAACATCTAACAAACAAAATGTCTCTGCAACTTCTAAGCTGGAACTGCAACGGTTTGAACCATCCCAGAAAAAAACGACAGGTTTTCCACATTTTGCAAAGGGAACAACTGGATCTGATATGTCTACAGGAAACTCATATAACTAGAGCGCACAGGAAATTGTTGGTGAACAAAAGATTGGGACAAGAATTTATATCTTCCGATAAAGTAAAAAAGAGAGGAGTAGTGATTTATGCAAAGGAAAAATTGGACCCAAAATTAAAATTTAAGGATGAAGAAGGAAGATATTTGGCAATTGAAGTACAGATCCAGGGGGAAAAATATTTGATAATTGGAGTATATGCACCAAATGATGGGAAGGCAGAATTTTTTAAGAAGTTGCATGAGACCTTACTAGATTATCTCGACTGCAAAATAATAATGATGGGGGACATGAATGGAGTGGTGTCTACAAATATGGACAAGGCACAAAGACAGACAATATCTAAAGAAGGAAGATTACCAAAGACTTTCTTCGAGATGACGGAAAACATGGACTTGATTGACATCTGGAGAACAAAGAATCCTCTCGAGAGAGAGGGAACTTTTTTCTCGGAATCTAAAATGACATGGACGAGAATCGACCAAATTTGGGTATCTAGTGTGATGGCTACAAAGATTAAAAAAGTAGAAATCTGCCCAAAAACCTGCTCCGACCATAATGCCGTAAAGATGGAAATGAAAATGACAACAACTGGATCCTTTAGATGGAGAATGAATGACTCCCTATTTAGAGATGAACAATTTTGTATAAAGGCCCAAAAGACATTGAAAGATTATTTTGAGATAAATTGGAGAACAGATGTGGAAAAAAGAACAATTTGGGACGCGAGTAAAGCCGTGATGAGAGGCTTCCTGATACAACAGAATTCAATCAAGAGGAAAAAGCAAAATGAAAGGAAAGAAAGAATTTTAGAAAAAATGAAGGAAGGAGAAAAGAAACTGAGGTCAAAACCAAAGTCTCAAGAAATTTTGAGAGAAATAAAATATTATCAGACGCAATATATGGAACTGACAAATCAAGAGATAGAATGGAAAATTAAGCAAATGAGACAAAGGACTTTTGAGTCTGCAGACAAGTGTGGGAAGCTCCTTGCATGGCAACTGAAAAAGAGGCAAAAATTGAATACAGTTACTTGTTTGGAGATAGAGGGAAAGAATGTTCATAAGCCAAATGAGATAAGTAACTGTTTTCAAAGTTTCTTTAGGAAATTATACACACAAGGGCCAGTAAACGAACAAGAAATAGAAGAATTTCTTAAAAATTATGGACTACCGAAAATCCCAGAACAGGGCAAGTTGATTTTGAATGAGAAAATAACAGAACAGGAAATAGAGGAGGCCATTCAAAAGGCACAACTGGGAAAGTCTCCAGGACCAGATGGACTGACGGCTAGATACTATAAAGCTTTGAGAGAAGGTTTAGTGCAACCACTGAAAGAAGTTTGTAATGAAATATTGGAGGGGAAAAAGGCACCCGAAACGTGGAAAGAGGCCTTTATCTCACTTATACCAAAGACCGAGACTGAAAAGAACCAGGTTAAGAACTACCGCCCGATATCATTATTAAATGTGGATTACAAAATTTTTGCAGACATTTTAGCAAAAAGACTGAAGAAAGTATTGACAGGCGAGATTCATAAAGACCAATCTGGCTTTCTCCCGGGAAGACACATGTCTGACAATGTGAGGAACATAATAGACATTGTGGAACTGTTGGAGATGAACATTAACAGAAAAGCGGTTTTGATTTTTGTGGACGCGGAGAAAGCCTTTGACAATATTAGTTGGAGTTTTATGAAAAAGAATCTCCAAGGGATGGGGGTAGGCCAAGGTTTTGAAAACGGTATAGGTGCAATTTATTCTGAGCAGAAGGCAAAGCTAATTGTAAATAATGTGGTAACGGAAGAGATAGCTATAGAGAAAGGAACACGACAGGGATGCCCTATTTCTCCTCTACTTTTTATACTGGTTCTGGAGGTTTTGTTAAACATGATTAGAAAGGACCAGTTGGTTAAAGGAATTCAGGTCGGAGTGAGAGAGTATAAATTAAGGGCATTTGCAGATGACCTAGTTTTGACTTTGCAACAGCCAATCACTAGCACAAAAAGAGTTTTAGAACTGATCGAGATATTTGGTCAAGTTGCAGGATTTAAGTTGAACAAACAAAAAACTAAAGTCTTGGAAAAAAACTTAACAAATGAAGAAAAAGAGACATTCCAGAATGAAACAGGTTTGGAGATAGCAAAAAAAGTGAAGTACCTGGGGGTAAATTTGACATCGAAAAATGTGAATCTTTTTAAAGACAATTATGATAAATGTTGGACAGAAGTTAAGAAAGATTTAGACATATGGTCAAGGCTGAAACTTTCCTTGTTAGGCAGAATTGCTGTTATCAAAATGAATGTATTGCCTAGAATGTTATTTCTGTTTCAGACATTACAAATAATAGATAAGATGGACTGTTTCAAGAGGTGGCAGAAAGACATATCGAAATTTGTCTGGCAGGGCAAAAAGCCAAGGATAAAATTTAAGACATTAACAGATGCGAAAGATAGAGGGGGTTTTGCCCTGCCGGACTTAAGACTCTACTACGAATCAGCAGCGTTTTGCTGGTTGAAAGATTGGCTGCTCCTCAAGAATACAGACATTTTGGATTTGGAAGGATTTGATAACAGATTTGGTTGGCATGCATATATATGGTATGACAAGGTAAAATTGCATAAAGGTTTTAAGAACCATATCGTGAGGAAAGCTCTGTATAATGTTTGGATTAAGTATAAAGACTTGTTTGAAAGTAGAACCCCCAGGTGGCTGTCACCAATGGAAGCAAAAGAGGTGAAAAAATTGAATATGGATTCTAATTGGCCTAAATATTGTGAAATTATAGAACAAGATGGTGAAAATGTAAAATTGCAGAGTTTTGAGAAACTGAAGTTTAAGGTGAGAGATTGGTTACATTATCGACAGATAAATGAAGTATTCAAGCAGGACAGAAAGAAAGGCTTCCAAGTGGAAAAGTCAAAATTAGAAACAGAACTGTTAGAACCCAATACTAAAAATTTGTCAAGAATGTACAACTTGCTGTTGAAATGGAATACTCAAGATGAAATGGTGAAATCTAATATGATTAAATGGGCACAGGATATTGGGCATGACATTGAGCTTGCTGACTGGGAGCAGTTATGGACCACTGGTGTTAAATTCACGGCATGTAATGCCTTAAAAGAAAACATTATGAAAATGATCTACAGGTGGTACATGACTCCTGCTAAGTTAGCAAAGATCTATCACTTGCCCAACAACAAGTGTTGGAAGTGTAGTGAAACGGAGGGAACCTTCTATCACCTTTGGTGGACCTGCCCGAAGATTAAGGCTTTCTGGGAAATGATCTATAATGAAATAAAAAAAGTTCTGAAGAGAACGTTTGTTAAAAAACCAGAGGCCTTTCTCTTGGGTATGGTGGGCCAAATGGTGCCAAAGAAGGATAGGACATTTTTTATGTACGCCACTACAGCAGCAAGAATTCTTCTAGCAAAGTATTGGAAGACGCAAGATTTACCCACGTTGGAAGAATGGCAGACGAAGGTGATCGACTATATGGGACTGGCAGAGATGACTGGCAGAATTCGAGACCGGGGGAAAGAGGCGGTGGATGAAGATTGGAATAAATTTAAAGTTTATCTTAAAAACTGCTGTAATTTGGAAAATTAGGGGCTCAGAGTTATAAGAGATAAAGAACTACAGTTGCATTAATAACTAACTGAAGTTAAATATATGAAATATATTTAAGTTATGATCAGAGGGTTGCTGAAAAATCTTGAAACAAGAATGCAGAAAAGGGGTGGTATGGGGAAGTCGTGTTTTTGTTTGTTTATGTTTATGTTTTTGTTTTGTTTTATGGAAAACCAATAAAAATTTATTAAAAAAAAAAAAAAAACAACAAAGACGTGCAGTCAGTCCCAATCTGCAGAGCGGTATTTTCTGAAAGCAGAGCCTCCCAAGAGGCTCACAGGCCTCCCCAGTTTCCCAATGGGGAACTCCCTAGTGTAGCTGATCCCAGTGGGGTTCACTGTCAGAGAGACCCACTTGCAAAGGAACAAATCAGGAATACACACGAAGGTCCCAATTATAGTCATACCTCTTGTTACGTTTGCTTCAGGTTGCGCGTTTTCAGGTTGTGTCCCGTGGCGACCAGGAAGTACCGGAAAGGGTTACTTCTGGGTTTTACCGCTTGCGCATGTGCAGACGTGCAAAATGACGTCACAACACGCATGCACAGAAGCGGCAAATCGCGCCCCGTGAACGCGCAGACAAGGGTTGCGTTCTGCTCATGTTGCGAACGGGACTCCGGAACGGATCCCGTTCGCAACCAGAGGTACCATTGTATTCCTTTGTGACCATGTCCTTACTTATGAAGCCAGGTGTGTGCAGTTTGGGGAAATCACCTCATGGGTCCATAATTTATAATGCATGTCATTTTTATTGTACATCTATTTTTCTAATTTGAATGTGTATCAGCAACATTTTGGAGCTGTGTTAGAAGCTCAGATATATCTATAAGCTAATAGCCAAATGGAACCTTAAAGCTAGGTTGTGGCCGCCACAATGGGATGTCTAGGCACCTTTTTTTTGCAATGAAAATTATTATTATTATTATTATTAATTTCTATACCACTTTATATTTCAAAGAAAAAATCTCAAAGCAGTTTATAAGACATTAAAACATCAAATAAACCAATACGGAAGAAAACCAATTCAAGCGTCAAGGAAAATATTTCAGATCCTTCTCTAAGTTACTTTTTGCTTTCCCCATAATTATTTAACTACTTAATTTATATAGCTGCCCCACAGCAGAAGTACTCTAGGAAGCCAGTGTGGTGGCGAAGAGTGTGGGACGAGAACCTGAGAAATCGGGATTCAAATCCCCACTCAGACATGAACCTCACTGGGTGACCCTGGGCCAGGCTCTTAACCTACCTCACAGGGTCATTAACTGAGGAGGGGGGATAAACCATGTACTCCTTGGAGGAAAAGGTGGGATATAAATGCAATAAATAAGCTCTTCTGCTTACTTGCTTAAGAAAACTGGAGGGGCCAGCCAGATGGAGATGTCTGTTGCTAAGCTGGGATCCAGAGATCTCCACATGGTTGCAATTGGACCAGCACCAGTTGTAAAATGTGCCTGGCACCTGGGGAATTTCAAACACTGTTTTGGAGTATCTGTTACCCAGGAACATAGGAAGCTTCCTCATAAGTCTGACCATTGATCTGACTAAGAGCTCAACACTGTATGGGAGGGCACATTCCTAAACCTACCTGGAGATGCCTTCTAAATGCACTGAGCTATAGTTCTTCTTCTTCTTCATATGAATAAATGAATAACATAGGATCATAAGAAAATGACTTATACTGAGACAGACACTTGGTCCATTTACACTGACTGGCAGTGGCTCCTCAAGATTTCAGGATTCTTGGGAGATGCCAGGAACTGAAACTTTGTTGTTGTTTAGTCGTTTAGTCATGTCCGACTCTTCGTGACCCCATGGACCAGAGCACGCCAGGCACTCCTGTCTTCCACTGCCTCCCGCAGTTTAGTCAAACTCATGCTGGTAGCTTCGAGAACACTGTCCAACCATCTCGTCCTCTGTCGCCCCCTTCTCCTTGTGCCCTCCATCTTTCCCAAAATCAGGGTCTTTTCCAGGGAGCCTTCTCTTCTCATGAGGTGGCCAAAGTATTGGAGTCTCAGCTTCAGGATCTGTCCTTCCAGTGAGCACTCAGGGCTGATTTCCTTAAGAATGGAGAGGTTTGATCTTCTTGCAGTCCACGGGACTCTCAAGAGTCTCCTCCAACACCATAATTCAAAAGCATCAATTCTTTGGCAATCAGCCTTCTTTATGGTCCAGCTCTCACTTCCATACATCACTACTGGGAAAACCATAGCTTTAACTATATGCACTATATTGTTGGCAAGGTGATGTCTCTTACACCTTCATTATTCAAAGCAAATGCTCTACCACTGAACAATGCAAACTGAACACTAAGAGTTTTCCCCAACATTAGTCATATTCAGAGCAGACGACCTGAAGTTAATAGACATGACTAACTTACATCCATTAATTTCAACAGGTCTACTTTCTGAGTAAAAGTTTTACTACCCAGTTCTGCGTAATTCTCTTTTCTCTCTAGCTTGTTTGTTTCTGAAAAGGTGAAATTGGTTACCAATGCCTTCCTCATACCAGTGTTCCCAGGAAGCTACTAGTTCTGACTGTTGCATTTCCTACACGGAAAAAGAAGGAAATGCTGCTGTGCACACAAATGAGGATGGCTGCTCAATGTTATCAGGAAACACCCTCCAACTCTTATAGTGGATGTTTTCCTGACCTAAGCTATTACTTACTAATGGCTAATGATCTTGGCAAAGAAAATGCTGTCCATCTCTCACAAAAGCAACAAAGCCCTTGCTGATAACACCAGAAGTCTCTTAAAAGGGAGGGGTGGGGGATGTGCAACCAAGTCATTTAATATGATGCGTATAAAATACTTCTAATTACAAGCTACTGCAGTTATAGGGTTGCAAGATTGCAGGGGGGCAGGGGCAGAATCCAAAATTATCTGCTGAACTGAGAGCCAACATATGCTCTCACTGGAGGAAGATGAACGATGCAGGTTTTGCCAATGCCCCTTCCTGCTGCTGCCCCAATTGCCTTCTAAATCCGGCCCACGGATGGTCCAGGAACCAGCGTGTTTTTACATGAGTAGAATGCATCCTTTTATTTAAAATGCATCTCTGGGTTATTTGTGGGGCATAGAAATTCGTTCATATATTTCCCCCCCCTTCAAAATATAGTCCAGCCCCCCACAGGGTCGGAGGGACAGTGGACCAGCCCCCTGCTGAAAAAGTTTGCTGACCCCTGTTCTAGAGAGCCCTTAACCTTCTGGAATAACTACACAGGGACCGGAAGGAGGAATTGGACCAAAGAACCAAAAACACTTTCACTTCCTCAGTGAGAGAATTGTGTGAGTGGAGCTCTGCTCATGGGAATTTTGGATTCAACCCTGTATCTTCAGCTACACTGATTTTTCTGCTGTGGAAACCCAGACCTGCCTTGCAACCTCTGCACACTGCAGAGGATTCTGGGTCATATTCTAGGCCTTAGAATCCAAGGCAAATCTATTCAGATCATGGTAATATAAAAAGCACAGCAGATGAAAAAGTACCGTATTTTTCGTTCTATAGGACGCACTTTTTCCCCTCCAAAAATTAAGGGGAAATGTGTGTGCGTCCTATAGAGCGAATGCAGGCTGCGCCGCTAAGCCCAAAGCCAGAACAGGGAGACGGAGCACTGCGGAGCGCTCCGTCTTGCTGTTCCATCTTGGGGACGGCTGCGCGCACAGCCTCTCCAGGGCAGCGGGGTGCCTTCACCCCGCTGTCCTGCAGAAGCTAGCAAGGCTGTTCCCAAGCCAGAACAGTGAGGCGGAGGGCTCCGTCTC